>NC_065449.1:230254429-231691490 GCF_917563875.1 Diabrotica virgifera virgifera
CTAGTAAATTTTGATCCCATTTAATGAACTTTTAATATTTTTGTTCGAGTAGTAGTAAATTTTGATCCCGTTTAATGAACTTTAAAATATTTTTGTTCGAGTACAAAGCTGAATTTTTCTATGATAATTTTTTTTATAAACTACGGATACTCTTATGTACCTGTAAATATTGTGAAGTGACTTTCGCGTAGTGAAATAGCGTCTGGGACTTACAAACCAACCAACAACCAGAAGAAACCAGGACAATGATTGTAAAGGTATCATTTTTATGTTTGTAGAACCTTTTGTTTCATTTTTTTTTTTATTTGGTAATCTGGATCTCAATCTGTAACACCGAGAGATCAGAAATTCATTTTCTTTGCTATTTTTTAATAAATAATGTTTTGATTTGCAAAATACAAATCTTATTATTTCCTTTCCTTTTCTCTTGCATCATAAGAACAATAAAGAATTGGCTGAGTATAGAATATTGAGTATAGAGTAAATAAGGTAAGTTACGTTATAGTATTTTGTATTTTACTTATATTTGCTGAGTGACTTTTTATTTTATTTTTTTATTTAGCGAACTATCTATTTTTCTTTTTATATTTCCATTTTCTGAAATTTTGGTTCCCTTTAAAGGTAACCAGTGGCGCCCAATATTTTATTTTTGTATTTTTTTATTTTTTATTTTACATCCTTATTTCGATTTTTCTATCTTTTTAATTTTTCTAAGCTAATAAGAGTATATCATAACACCTTTTAAGAATCCACCCCTTTTTAAAGCTCTGAGACAGTAGCGACCGTGGCCATGTTCTTCATTATGTAACATCCCCCTATATGACATATCAACATCTTGTCAAATTTCAAAAATGACACCCTTTCGTGGGACGGTTACAAAGTGCCGCCCACCGTTTAGGCTTTTGTTTTCATTTAATGTTACAACGGTGACCAGCTATGGAGACGTAGTAAAAGAAATAGGAGATCAAGTAAAAAGAGCAAATAGATTAGCAGGATGCCTTAACAATATTTGGTGTAACCGACACATTAACTGTGAGATGAAATCAAGAATCTGTATGGCCAGTATAAGGCAAAACACAGAGAATGTAGGAAACTGCAAAAATGAGAATACTCAGAAGAATTACAGGAAACACACGAGAGATCGAATAAGGAGTGACGAGATCAGAACAAAATGTCATGTACAAAATATAAACGAGTGAAGACTAATACAGTATCTAAAAGCGAAAAAGATGGAGTGACAATGTTCCATAAAGGCAACAACTCGCCAATGAACAAGCAAAATTGCTTAGATAAAGGAAGGAGAAGAAGAAACAGTAACTGACTCACGTATAATGTTTTTTAAGTGGCAAAATTGTAATCTTAAAAAAATTTAATTTCGTGACGAAAATTTTTAAAATGTTTTACACACTTCAAAATAAATACATTATTTTCTTTACCTTCCTTAAGCTCTCATAAGTGTATATGTTACAGTTCAAGTTGATTCTCAGTTAGAGTTGACTCCAACTAGTTGGAGTCAACTCCAACTGAAACGAGCAGTCCAAGTTGATTTTAAAAATTTAAATCAACTTTTACTAGTTGGAGTTGACTCTTCCTGGATCGTTTCAGTAAATGTTGATTATACGAGAATCTCAAGTGCATTTTGATGAGTGTGTTTTCTTTATTTTGACCGTTTCAACTATTTATTAGTATAGTCTGTAACGTTGCCCCCGTTAGGTAAATTATTCTGATTCGATTTTTTGCACAAACTTACTCAAAGAAATATATCCGTATAACAATCCTTATAACAAATACACAGGGTGTCACGAGGTACCGCTGTCGAAAAATTGTTTAACCAATTTTTGTTAACCAAATTCACAAAAATATTTTTTATCTACTCTATCTCATATTATGTAAAGCAGCGGTTCTCAATCTGTGGTACATGTACCACTGGTGGTACATATCATTATTTGCGGTGGCACACAAAACACACAAAACTTAAAATAGTAGTACATAGTAAGTCTTGATTATACAATCTAAAAATATAGATGGTAAAACTTTAGATGGTACATGACTCAAAAAGATTGAGAACCGCTGATGTAAAGGTTTTATTGTGTGAAAATTGTAAATATAGATAGCAGTACATGAAGGGTTTAAAGTGTGTCTGAAGTAACAATGTATTTTAAATCGGTTTTACTTTTTTGCACTGTTTTTTAGCACACTTTCATATAATTAAACATCCTTAACTTTCGCCTTCGGGAGGAAATCAGACACGCCCTTGCAACGGCAACTGAAATGCTCACAAAACAGCGACCACGGAAGCAAAGATGGATGACAGAGGAAATATTGGATTTAATGGACGTCAACTAAAAACAACAAATCTGTAGGAAAAGATGAAATACCAGCTGAGCTATTGAAGTTAATCAACGAGGAAAACTTAGACCTTCTTCTTGGACTATTTAATAATGTTTACAATATAGGGACTATCTCTAAAATATGGCTTGAATCAGTCTTCATACCACTGCCTAAAAAGAAGAACGCCAAATTATGCCAGGACTTCCGCCTTATAAGTCTATTAAATAACATTCTGAAGCTTTTCTTGCGTATCATACAGAACAGAATATATTATAAAAAATGTGATGAGGTCACCGGTCAAGAACAATTTGGCTTCAGGAAAGGTATGAGGACACGAGAAGCAATATTCTGTCTTCAAACTCTGGCACAAAGATACAAAGATCAGCAAGCAGACCTTTTTATCTGTTTCACAGATTTTGAGGAAGCGTTCGATAGGGTGAAGCACAAGACCTTGATAGAAAGATTGAACGACATCGGAGTCGACAAAAGAGATTCTAAAATTATAGAGGCTATTTATTGGAATCAGACAGCAATCATAAAGACCAATGGTAATACGTCAAGGCCAATTGAAATACAACGAGGTATTAGACAGGGTTGTGTGCTATCACCCATACTTTTAACGTCTACTCTGAGGTAATATTTGCGAACTCTTTATCGCACTCTTCAGAAGGAATCAGGTTAAACGGGCAGAGTAAATAACATCCGGTATGCAGATGACACAGTATTAATGACTGATTCGGACCATAGTCTGCAGATACTGTTGGATAGGGTTACTGAGAGTTGTGAAAAAATGGGGATGAAGATCAATACTGCGAAAACCAAAGTTATAAAAATATCAAGGAACAAAAATTTACCTCTTCCAATAAATATGTGAAACACCAACAGCTTGAATACGTAAACCAGTACAAATATCTTTGTTGCTGGTTCAACAATCAACTTGATTATAAACAAGAAGTCAAGAGCGAGAATAGAGGTAGCCCGACAGGGGTTTATCAAAATGAAAAGCTTATTTTGTAACAGTAGCATTAATATCAGCCTTAGATGTCGTTTTCTGCATTGCTATGTGTGGTCAATACTTTTGTATGGAACGGAGGCCTGGACACAACACAACACTGATGAACAAGTTGGACGCCTTTGAACTCTGGCTTTATAGAAGGGACTTGAAAATACCTTGGACAACCCACACCACCAACGAATATGTTCTGAGGAGAATAGGTACAGATAGGGAACTGCTAAAAATCATTAGTCAGAAAAGTTAGCTACCTGGGACACATAATGAGAAAAAAAAGTACCGTCTCACGCAACTGATCATCCAGGGTAAGATTGAAGGAAAACGGGGTCCCGGTAGGCGCCAGATTTCATGGCTTAGAAATATCAGAGACTGGACCGGCCTTGATTCAACATCTTTGTTTAGAGCCGCATTGGACAGAGACAGATTTGCCAGTGTAGTCGCTAACCTCCACTAAAGGAGAAAGCACCACAAGAAGAAGAACTTTCGCCTTGTCATGGTGATGACGTGAGCAATAAATTACAAAAAAATTTTGACAGTTTTGTGGTTTGACAGAAGTTTGAATTTGTAAATGTCAAAATGGTGCAATGTGCATCTCACTCGCACTCACATTGATAGCTGCGTCAATACGCTCCTAGCGCTCATTGTTAATAATTAAAAATAACCGCTTAGTAATAAAATAATAACAAAAATTTCTTCAGTATCTTGTAGGGGGGTCGTTAAAATTCGTATGACAGTAATGACAGATGACTTTTGCATATTGTATACCTACCTAATTACTAAATCTGTAAAGTTTTGATTTATTTTGTATAAATATAATTATATACTACAGAATTTTACTTTTTGACATAAATTTTATTAATAATAAAATAAATTTTGTACAATATTTTTAATAATTAAAGTAAATAAATTTTAATTTCACTCAAATAAATAATCGATTGCTGCTATTGACCACTTACATCACAAACCATACATACTCATAGACGTTTCACGTAAATTGTCAAGGTCAAGACAGCAAGTTAGTTACCATTCCAATCCAGAGATGTCGCTGTCAGTCAATTCTCTTGTCATATTTAACAACTGACAGTTGACAATTAAATTAATTTGTTATTTACTTTTAATTTTACAGTTTGTGGCTTAATTATTTTATTATAGTGGTGTTACGTTTTTAATTAGGTTTAATCAAAATTTTAATCAATTGTATTAATCTCCTCTCTGTTTTAATGAGTAGAATTTTTAGTTTACATTGATCATCCCGTGTTGTGTTTCTCCATATTTAAAAAAACAATATAATAGATCCTGAAACAGTTTATTTTAATAGACAAGTGTGTCATCGACATTTGGGGCCTATATATTTTTGGAGGTTTGTAAAAGATTATAAGGTAATATTCATCTAAACAATCATCCTACAAGATTCTTTCAAAAATTTTCATTCAACTCAATATTACACATCAGTGCTTTCACGTGACACATGGCAGTAGTGTTTAGCATTTTGAAAACAAATTGGAATATTTGAAGTTTTCAGTAAAATATTGAATAAAACATTGAATTGTCTTTCTGTTGTTTTAATTTTCTGCGAAATTTCATAAAAAATCCCGCAAAATTTATAATTTGAAATTCCTACGTAACTAAAATTTGTCAATTTAGTTCCCATTCCAATCAAGAGATGGCGTTAATTCGATCCGAAAGATTAACATGGTCGTGAAACGTCTATGAGTATGTATGGTTTGTGACTTACATTCAATCTCGGTTAATTTGATTAATAATCGCGGCAGGTAAAGTAACATTCTTCTTTCAATACAACAAAGTGTTACTTTACTGCCGAAAATGCGGGCAAATGAGTACAATAATGGATGATTTTAGTGACGTTTGGCGATAAACAATGATTTTAAACAAATTCGCAAAAATAATTTTTTCACTTCGTACAAATTTTTTTTAGATCCTTTGGGCCTTTTTTCTCTAAAATTGACTGTTGTCGAGTTATTAGCGACTTAAATTTTGAAAAACGCCAAAATAACCATTTTTAAGGTTTAATAACTCGGTTAAAGATAATTATTGTGAAAGTCGAGCGAGCGGCCGTAGAGTAACGCCATAATCGCTGGCCTCATACGCCAGTGTACGTGGGTTCGAGCCCTGCCAAAGACAAACCATTTTCATTTCCAATAATGACACGAGCCATCTCACCGTGCCTCGGAGAGCACGTTAAGCCGTCGGTCCCCCTGGGCTAGTGTACATCGACACTAGTTACTTGAAACAGGGTTAAAGATGTAATTGGCGCCAGAACTGTCCGAAAGGCAAAAATGCCATACGATATTATAATATTATCAAAGTCAGAAACTAAAAAAATCAAAGATTAAAGCTACCTCTATAAGATCCTGAAGAAATTTTTGTCATTATTTCATTAATAAGATATTATTTTTAATTATCAACAATGAGCGCTAAGCGTGTATTGAGGCGGCCGTCAATGTGAGTGCGAGTGAGATTCACCATTGGACGGCCGGAATGGTGCATCTCTTTAGCACTCACCATTGACGGCCGCTTAATACGCACTTAGCGCTCATTGTTAATAATTAAAGATAAAGCTTAGTAATAAAATAGATACAAAAATTTCTGCTGGATCTTATAGAGGGGGCTATAAACTTTGATTTGGTCACTTTCTGACTTTCATAATAATGGATTTTAACCGAGTTATTAAGCCTTGAAAATGGCTATTTTCGCATTTTTCAAATTTTAAATCGCGTATAACTTGACAACAATCAATTTTAGAGAAAAATCACAAAATACCTTTTTCTGCTCAGAATAACCCAAATGATCTAAAAAAAATTGTTCGAAGTGAAAAAATTATTTTTGTGAATTTGTCTAAAAAAAATTGTTTAAACAATTTATCGATCAAGGTACTGCCCGACACCCAGTAGATTTGTTATAAGGACCTCTTTTTGAATAAGTTTGTAATAACGCGGGCGACGATACAGGCTAGACTAATTTGAACATATTCAGTAACATTTAATTTCTAGAATCGGCTGTTTATGTGAATCAGAATCAACTTTTACTAAATGGCATTGGGAAGAGTATACTTTTCCTATTTGGAGTCTACTTTTACTAGTAAATGTTGAATATAAATCTTCATTTTATATTTATAATCAACTTTTACTGAAACCAGCCGTTAGAGTTGACTCCAACTAGTTGGAGTCAACTCCAACTGGATAATCAACTTGAACTGTAACATATACAACATAAATCAGTGTTTTTCAGTTATTTTTATCGGTTACTGCAGAGATTATTATATCAAAAAATCGTCAAACCACTATCAAGATCACCTTATGTTAAATAATGTGAAATTAAAAAAAATACTTATGATTTAATAATTATTATCTATTATCTTTGTACTTTCGGTTAAGGGTGCAGACGCAAAATTTCGCGCCAATGTGTTTTAAATACATTAATTTTTTTCGAATCCTGAGAAAGCTAATAGGCATTTTTGAAAAATTTAAACGCAGAATGAAAGATTACATTACCAAGGGCGAAAGTCCCTTAGAATAACCAAAAAGTTTCTTTTGAATGAAATATATAAAATTAAAAATCACACTAAATTTTCTTTTTGAAGTTATACTTTTTTACGCGCGATATGAGGGTGAATTTTAATAGGATTAAAACCTTTGATCCCGGCGCAGTCGCATTACAACTTTGTTCTGATTGGATGTTCAAATGACATGACAAAAATTATCCAACACGGCAGCTGTGGGACTGTGGTTTGGTTATGTAGTCGTTATACCGGCTCTGATTGGGTGTTGAAATGATCTGTCAATAATAAATAATTGTTCCATATGAAGGTAAACAAATGTATAATATATTAGTTTTATTGTTGTGAGGACAGAAACAAAAAAGTTTATAATTGTAGTGATTTTTAAATAGTTTTTAAAGCAGCAGGTACGTAATAATTGTAAATGTATCATAGGTACCTATTTGAACCTACCAAAATACATAGTATGTAATACTTTTATTTACATAATTTGATTACCATCAAAATTTCTATCAATATTCACCTAATATATTGTTTTCTTACTCTATGTTTTGTTGTATTTTTTCAATTCTAAATCATTTCAATTCAAAATCAAAATAATTTGATTTACATAATTCAAAAATGTCAAAAGTTTAATCCGTTTAGTTAGTCGATATTCGCACATAATGACACACCTTCTCCGTGGCGAAGCGTTTAATGCGAGTGAACCCCAATACAACGCCAATACCAGCCGCGCTGGTAAGTCGGTTCGAATCCCAATAGAAACTTTTATTTTTTTATTTTTTTTATACATTTTATGATTGTAAGTATATTTATTATATCATTTTATTTTCAGAAAATACGTATTTAGTTAAAAAAATTTCCGACAATTAATGTTCAAAAATCATTTGTGGCATTTTTAATGTGTTTGTGTGTAACTGTATGGCCAGTATAAGGTAAGTATATATATTATTCTTTTATTATTTTAATTTTTGCCACTGTTTTAATAAAAATGTTTGAGACGTAGTAAGTATAAATTAGTTTAATATTTAAATAAAATATAAATAAAAAGTATATTAATTTCGTTTATAATCATATAATCATATAATAGAAGTATAACTTCTTACGTGCGTACAAAGTACACACACATTCTTTTTTTTTTCTTCACCCCTGTAACTTATTAAAATGAATATTATAGGGACCTCCGGTCCTCGGTAATAATTCAATATTTCATTCTGCGTTAACATTTTTTAAAAATACTTCGTTTTCTCAGAATTCGAAAAAAATTAAGGCATTTATAGCTACGCCCTTAATAGAAAAAAAAACAAGGAAAAGTTTGTTAGCAGATATTAGTGATGTAACGAATGTCATTTTTTTAACATTCGCGAATACGAATGCGAATATCTGCTACTGACATTCGCGAATGCGGATGCGAATGTCCAGTTTTTTTTTTAATTTGTTTCTATTTTTGTAATGTTTCCTAAATTTTTAATGAAAAGTTAATTGATATTTAGTGTAAATCAATCTGAATCTTAAGCTTTATTACATAATACCAAATAATAAAAAAAGTGAAGGCTGATAATGTGATTATACAAGGTGCTATTTTATTTATTAACAAATTAGCGCTCCGAAATCTTGTTTTTTTTTAATTATTGCTCTGTAACTCCGAAGATTTTAACTTAAAACCAAAACACTCGACTTAAAATTCACCTTAATTTAATTCTACACAAAGATATTTTTTCCGATTTCCTTCGACGAAAATTTTCCTCGGAAAATCCGGGTTTTCTAAACAAAATCTTTTATCAAATACGAATAACCATTTTCAATTTCGTTGCAACACGAAACTACAGCCGCACCATTATTCCAGTTCAATCAGAGAGTGCAGCAAGCACCTCTACCGGTTTCGAAACTTATTAGTCTCTCATCAGGAGGCACATATGCAGCTCTCTCTGACCCAATCAGGACAAACCTCGGCGTGCAGTCAAGGATTGCAACGAACGAAATGGCAGGGATGCCCTAGCGGCAACTGCTAGCAAAAGACTAAGTTTTCAATCTAATAGCACATAAAACAACACCAAAAATATCACTCTACATCCCACCAGAATGAAAACAATGGGAACCTTCTCTGGTTAGAAGCCTCGGAGGTGTAGAATTATTTTTTCATGCAGAATTACCCCTTAAGGTGATACAGTAGCGATCAACAGGTAGCAAAAACGCGTTTCAAGATTGCGGCTGTAATTTTGAATATTTTTTCGAGATCTTTGGCACACGTATTCGTAATATAATAAAGAATGGCGGTACAGAGCCCAATTTGAAAAATATATTAATATGTGGAAATTACTCTGTAATTAAATACAATATTAAAAAAACGGGCCTGTACCGCCATTAAGAACAAAAAAATACACTTTCTTCAAATAAACTTTTTTATCCGATGCCTAGATTTTGTGTCATTTTGGAACTACTAAAATTTTTTATTTCATTAGTAGTTCCAAAATGACACAAAATCTAGACATCGGATAAAAAAGTTTATTTGAAGAAAGTGTATTTTTTGTTCTTCTTAATGGCGGTACAGGCTCGTTTTTTTAATATAGTATTTAATTACACAGTAATTTCCACATACTAACATATTTCTCAAATTGGGCTCTGTACCGCCATTCTTTATTATATTAGGAATATGTGTGCCAAATATCTCGAAAAAATATTCAAAATTACAGCCGCAATCTTGGAACGCGTTTTCGCTACTTGTTGATCGCTACTGTTTCCTCTTAAAGTTTGTCTCGCTTATTTAGAAAAACCCTGTATTGATGAAGAACATGGGTAGTTGTTAAAGTACCTAACATTTTTATTATCCAACATAAGCAAATGAACCAAAACAGAAAATGTTAAGAAAGCCTAAGGCTACAATTGAATTTTAATTTCAATATTTTATCTATGCAATAATATTCCACAGAGTGTTTCGAACTTTAAGGAAAAAACACAGTATGATTGTTACACCCGGTGTAAAATGACATTTACCTGTCTAGCAACAATAACAATATTGTTACATTTATATTCTTAAATAATAAGGCTATAACACACTAAAAAAATCACTCAAATCGAACAACAGGTTTAGGAAATTCGAGACATCAAACGTGTATAATTCATCGAGTGACCCAATTTTTTTGCTCGCGAGTATACAAATAAAAACGATCGGTATTAAGCATTAAAAATATCAAAATTACCAAAAAAACTAGGTTGAAGAACAATTTTCTTCATTTTATTAGTTTTTGTAGCTTTATTTTGTAATAAACAAATTTATTTATTATACCAGAACTAAAGCATCTTTATATTAATCTTTGTAATATTATTTATTCTAGCGCTGTCGCCGATTAGACATTTAAATGATGCAGGATACCGTTGGCAGCATTGAAAAGGCCAAGTTGCATTTCTTGGAGTGGCAACGTTTTTGCAAGAATTCCAAATCAAAGGGGTCTCCTTTAGAATGCCAAGGTTAACTTCTTTCGTTGCTTGACAAAGCGAAAGTAATATTTAATCGGATATGGATATTAGACGACAATAATCGTAAATATTTCGCTGCAAAGGTGAATATCTAAAAAAAAAAAACGAAATGGTTTCGGTGTTTAATAATGCGACGAAAAAGAAATGTTCGCGATAATTTTGAAAGTCGGGTTTTGGTTTTTCAAAATTTAAATCAAAACTAGGTCTGGATCCCGCGTATGAAAAAAAAATTGATTAATAGCCAGCTGAAAATTTGTTAATAGCTTAAGGGTGTCTAGTCGGATAAACTTTGATATATGGGAACACTGGAACAGAAACAGGGGCAGTTTTAATTGTGGAACAGGTTAAAAATTTGGAACGGTCAGGCCACGAAAACGGCACATTTATTTTGTCCGACAGAACAGACTTAAACTCTCCGAACAGAGATTAAACTCTCATGCAAAAATCAGACTGCTATTTATCACCTGTCATAATTCCTGTTATTTGACATATTCTACATGTTCCACTCATTAAAACGCCCATTTGGTGATAAATAGCAGTCTGATTTTTGCATGAGAGATTAATCTCTGTTCGAAGAGTTTAAGTCTGTTCTGTCGGACAAAATACATGTGCCGCTTTCGTGGTCTGACCGTTCCAAATTTTTAACCTGTTCCACAATTGAAACTTCCCCTGTTCCAGTGTTACCATATATCAAAGTTTGTCCGACTAGACACCCTTAAGCTATTAACAAATTTTCAGCTTGCTATTAATCAACTTTTTTTTCATACGCGGGATCCAGACCTAAACGGCAAGGAAACGAAGCAATATTTCTACCAAATTTTTGCACTTAAAAGCAGAGCTTTGAAAAACTTTGTGAACAAAAATGATGATGATGATGAAATGAAAATTTAATAAATATTTTAATTCAGAATTAATTGAGGGAAATGAGTTTAATTTTGCTAAGACGGGAATTTTGGCTCGCTGAACATGAATATCACATAGGCCAGGCCTGTCCAACATACGGCCCCCGGGCCACAATGCGGCCCGCGTAGGCCCTTCATCCGGCCCGCGAGTCCCTTCTCACCGAACCCACACCCACGCAGAGCCACAGAGCTCACGCACATCCAGTGATGCCACTGCTACCGATTTTTCGGTAGATCTACCTGAAATGTCCGAAAACCTGTAAAATCTACCGTTCTACCGAAATCTCCTTTTTTCTACCGCAAAAACAAAATTATTACAAAAATTCTTTAGCGGATAGATTTGGCAACAGAGTTTGGTTAATTTTCAAGAATTTTTGAATCACTTTACTTAAATAGCTTGTAACACGTGCGAGCCAGGCAGCAGATATCAGATACGGATTTACTAATACTTTTATGACCACTGACCAGTCCTTTTTGCTTTTATAAATACGATTTTGGGGGTAAAATGTATCTACCTGAATGAGTGAACAGTGAAGGATTGTGGCTTATTTTGATATAGAAGATAATTCCAAACTAAAAATAGTATTTACTATTAAAACCTTAAACAGGAAAAACTTCTGTACCTGTACCTTTTAACTTTATTATTTATACTCGCGTATAAATACGGCTAACGGTAAACGTGCAGATAGAGTTCCAGTTCGGAAACAAAGCGAAGATTAGCGAATACTTAAGGGCGATACAAGCAATTATAACGGACTTAGTGAAGATTCTTTTGGCGATTTGGTTCATTTCTGTTGCAGAGTTGATTTGTGTTTGTTGCAGAACATGATGTCATCAGAAAAAAACGTAAAGTTGACAAAGAATGTCGAATATTTAAAAACAGTTGGACTGGCACCTTTTTTGTCATAGAACAAAATGGTAACATACTGTGCCTCATATGTCATGAAAAAATATCAGTTTGCAAGGAGTACAATATAAAGCGGCATTATTTCACAAAACACGCTTCTAAATACGATGAATACCAAGGTCAAATTGGAATCGATCGAGTAAATTCGTTGAAAAAAAATATGATCGGTCAACAGGCGATGTTCAGAATACCAACAGAAAACTCCGAGACAGCCACAAAAATTAGCTTCATGATAGCAGAAGCCATTGCCAAGCGAAGCAAACCCCTATCAGACGGAGAATTTGTCAAGGAATGCTTGGAGATGTTTGCATCGGTAGCGTGTCCGGAGCAAGAAGCATTAGTTAAAAATATAAGCTTGTCACATCAAACCATAGCAAGAAGAATTGATGACATGACCAAAGATATTGAATCGTCTTTAAAAACGCAATTGAAGAAATGTGTTTTTTACAGTTTCGCACTCGACGAAAGTACTGATGTATCAGATACCGCACAGTTGGCAGTTTTTGTAAGAGGGGTAACAGAAGACTATACCGTGATCGAGGAATTGCTTGATTTGCGTTCAATGAAAGATACAACCACCGGAAAAGATATCTACGAAGAAGTAAAGAGTTGCATAGAAAAATATTAACTATGAATCGAAAATCTTTGCGGATTGACTACAGACGGTGCGCCAGCAATGACAGGAAGAACAAGTGGTTTTGCAGCTTTAATGCGCAAGAACGTCACACATACAATCATACAGCATCATTGTATTATTCATCAAGAACAGCTGTGTGCAAAAGTACTTGAATTGAAACACGTGATGGATAAAGTAGTGCAGACAGTTAATTTTATACGTGCAAGAGGACTGAATCACAGACAGTTCCAGGCTTTTCTGTCTGATGTCGGTTCAGATCACGAAGACATCGTGTACTTCAGTAGCGTTCGCTGGCTCAGTAGAGCATCCACACTTAAACGATTATATTCGTTGCTCGACGAAGTAAAGATTTTTCTTGAAAACAAAGGTCAAGAAATTGATTTCCTAACTGATGAGCAGTGGTTGGCTGATCTGGCCTTCCTGGTTGACATTACTAAGTACCTCTCTGATCTTAACTTAAAACTGCAAGGAAAAGATCAATTATGCACGCAGTTATATGAACACATTCAAGCTTTCACAAAGAAGCTCATATTGTTAGAAAAACAACTGGAACAAAAACAGTTGGTTCATTGGGAGACTCTATCTGCCAGAAATCAAGAAATGTTGGACTTAGCCAAGTACGTGTCATTGTTGCAAAGATTGAGGAATGAGTTTGAAGAGAGATTCGTAGACTTCAAATTACAAATTCCTAACATGAAAGTGTTCCAAAATCAGTTTGAAATTGAAATTGATGGTGCTGTGCTGAACTTACAGATGGAATTGATTGAACTGCAAAGTGACTCTCTTCTAAAAACGGCATATCAAAGTTGCTTTCCGAACGGATTAATTGAGTTTTATAAAAAATATATTAATCGGAACCAATACCCAAACTTTACCAAATTAGCTCTTCAGCAAATATCTTTATTTGGTAGTACATATATTTGCGAGCAGCTTTTTTCTCGCATGAAATATAATAAATCGAAAACGAGATCATCTTTATCAGACAATCATCTGACAGGCATTCTGCGCATAGCTACTTCTAAAATACCAGCTGACATAGATACACTGTGCAAACAGAAAAAATGTCAAACATCTCATTAGTAATAAGGTTTTTAGAGTGATAAGTAAAACTAAGGTTTTCTTCCTTAATAACGTATGGACGTAGAAAATATTCTTGTATATTTTTATTAACTGTTGTTTTTTTGTTAAATATTTCATTGATTTCAATTTGTTATTGATTGATTTTCTTTTGTTTGTATATAAAAAATACCTAGGTATTTGAAATAAAGATATCCAACTTATTTACTATTTTTTTCTAGGTACTTATATTATAAGTACCTACTTCCTATTTAACCTACTTATCTACTTAAGTTACTGTTTTTTACTAAAAAAAGGTAGTTTATCTTTCAATACTTGCTGCCCATACTTAAAGTATCACTTTTTTGCAATGTAATAGCAAAAAAAGCAAAAAATAAAGACTACCGAAATTTGACGATTTCTACCTAAAAAAATCTACCGCAATTTGATGGATTCTACCTGAAAATTAGCAGCAGCCTACCGAAATTTTGTCCAAGACCTGTGGCAACACTGCGCACATCCATCCATCCAATAGTCAGTCGGCCCGCTACAGTTACAAAATTACAAATCCGGCCCTCCACAAAATTATGTTGGACAGGCCTGACATAGGCGATGGTCTCTGACGCACCTGGGGCCTGATTCTAATTCATTTCGATGTCGCAATTTAATTTCGACTCCACCATGGCACGCATGCAATTTATAGCGATTCCTATTCATTTCGATATTAGTTCCAACTGGGGATATTAACGTTATCATTTTGACACTGCTCAGAATTTGGGTTGGTCCTCCTGTTTATTGGATTTATTGGCTATGCAACCACCGCAACGTTTGTTGATAGTTTGGGCAAATTATAGAAAAAATGTCATTTTGGGAAAAGTTATTTACCAGCTATTTTATTGCTAAAATCGAATCTTCAGTTTGAATATATCATATATTAGTAATATGGGGTACCTATGACAAGTCCGCAGAAAGTGTGTTATTTTATTTATAATCAAATTAGCACTCCTAAATCTCTTTTTTTTTCAATTAGTGTTCTGTAACTCCTAAGATTCTTCCTTTACACCAAAAACACTCAAATAAAAATTCCCCGCAGTGTGGAATATTCTAGCACTAGCATCTATAGAATACTGAAATTGAAACCCAACTATAAACCCATGTTTTCTTAACATTCTGTTTTTTTATTCATTCGCTTATGTTGGATAATAAAAAAGTTAGGTACTTTAACACCTAGCCACGTTCTTCATCAATACAGGGTGTTTCTAAATAAGTGCGGCAAACTTTAAGGGGTAATTCTGCATGAAAAAATAATGACAGTTTTCTTTATAACAGCTGTCCGCAAATGTTCGTTTCTGAGATACGACATAATGAATTTTTTCTTAACAACTGATGATTTATTTATTGCTCTAAAATCGGTTGAGATATGCAATTGAAATTTGGTAGGTTTTAAGAGGTAGTTATTTCGCATTGTTTGACATACAATTAAGAATTTTATATTCTCCATTGGCGCGCATACGGGTAATATTACCCGTATGAGTGTAATTACATTACATGAAAAATAATCAGTATTTCTCAGGGACGTCAAAACGCAAAAAATATACAGGGTGTTCCATTTGAAATAAGAAACTTCATTAGATTTACACAAAAACGGAAGATCTGACAACAATGGAAATACCAATATACATATCGGTCGCAATAAAAAACCCTTACCCACCAAAATCTATAAAAATCGTGCAAGCCGTTTCCGAGCTAACTGAGGCGTTTCATACATAAAACTCACTCTGTATATTTATATACATAATCATAATATATAAATAAACAGGAGAGATTTTTGCGAAGTGTATATTTGTATATTCTTGTTCTAAGGTATTATTAGGTGACGTTTTTCACCATATTTACTTATCTTAAGTAGTTACCTACATGGTAGTTTTACGTTGTGTTTATTACAATGTCAATGTCTGTTATCTTTATAGTAGATATCCACCATTTTAATTAATGATAAATATGCATAACTGATAATGGTGATATTTGTAGATTAGTTTAAAATGTGGGTGTTTAGTATACCTAAATGTACCTATTAAAAGTCCATGTTAATGCATTTGTTAACGCTATTGTTTATGGGAGTTTTATTGTATTTTTTATGTTGTTTTTATTAAATTAAAAATGAATCGATGTGTCAATATTGGACTACACTTTATTTGGTATTGAGACAGTAATAAATCAAGCACAAAATAAAAAAGATTTTATGCAGCAAAGATTTGACATTGGCCCTCATAATAAGACTAATTAAATGTTATGTACACAGTGTGCTTTACTAAGGAGCTGAATCATGGACATTAAATCGAAATGCAATAAATCGACTTAACGCGTTTGAAATCTGGACATTTAGAAGAATATTAAGGATTTCATGGGTAGATAGAGTTACGTTGTTAAGGAGAAGATAATCCTGAGAAAATTAATAACTATTTTTGAAAAATTTAAACGCAGAATGAAAGATTTCGTTATTTCCGAGGGCCGAAAGTACCTGAAAACTTCTATAATGTTTATTTTAATAAGTTACAGGGGTGAAAAAACAAGAGATAATTTAGTGTGATTCTTAATTTCAAATATTTCATTCAAAAGAGACTTTTTGTTTATTTTAAGGGACTTTCGGCCATCGATAATAATGTAATCTTTCATTCTGCTTTTAAATTTTTTAAAAATACTTATTAGTTTTCTCAGGATTCAAAAAAAATGAATGCATTTAAAAATCATTGGGGCCAAAATTTTGTACATATGTTATGGCGAGCACGCCACTGTGTGTGTTTATATTTCAATATTTAGACTACGTGACATGATAAACACCAACGCTTGTAATTTCGCGGTGTCAGCGAAATGTTCATGGACTATGAAAGGTTTTAAGAAATATGTAGTTTGTATTCATTAATTTAGGCAGTATCGTTTTGTATCTCTAACTGTTAACATCTCAATAAATTTGTGCATTTCCTTCAGTAGTTACGTTACTCAATTCTCCAACGAACACACCACATTTTATAAAGAATAAGACTGGCGCAGTTAGTAGAAATTTCCAATTAGAAAAAGTAAAGCCTTTTTTCTAATCGATTTTAATCGTTAATTGGGAAATTGGAGAATTAGTGACTTAGTAGTTGAGTTCCGAGTGTAAGGCCACGAGGAAGGAAAACTGAAGGAACTCGTAAGCAACTTGAAGAATTCCAAGTGTAAGGCCACTTGTTGTGTAAAGCCACAAAGCAATTCGGAAGTTCTGGAGAGGCGCAACTAGTAACTTCGTGAAATCTTCTCAACCACCAGCTTCAGTGAAAAGCCACTCGACCCTGGAAACGGTGAAGCATTTCCACAGAAGAAGCAACTACATACAGTTTAGAATTTCGACCAGTTCCAGTGTACAGCCACTTGATCCAGAAGGTACAACGTTCTCCACCCGTTCTCTTCCCGTTCCAGTGTAAATCCACCTGATCTGAGACGCTACAACGTTCTCGACCCGTTCCGGTGTAAGGCCACGTTCTCACGGAAGTACTTGAGGTTAGTCGAATTATATTAATTTTGTATTTGTTTTCATTTTTTTATTTACTCTGTTTCGCTATTTTCAAACTTTCAAGATATCATATCTAGTATTTGCATTTTTTTTATTTTTTTATTTGTTTAACTTATTTTTTGTTAATATAATGGCAACTAACGACGTAACAGCAAATACGTCCATAATTTCCGCCAACACTTCTAATAATTATATTAATAGTGACAAAGCTATCAAGCTTAAAAATGTTTTTGATGGGTCTTCTTCAAAATTACACTATTTTATAGATTCTGTTGATTTCATTTTTGCAAAATTTGACCCAGCGGATTTACAAATTTTTCCTTTTATTGTAAAAAGCAGGTTAGAGGGAAAGGCTCTTGATTTCATTGGCTCGAAAGAATTTTCGACATGGCAAGAGATAAAAAATGCTCTCCTTTCTCAGTTTGGTGAAAATTTGGATTTGCAGTGTCTAAATTTTGAGTTATGCCATTTTAAGCAACGTTCTAATGAAAAACCGGTAAATTTCGTTGATAGAATTGAAAAACAATTGATAAGAATCAGTAAAGTTATCAAATACGATTCAAGTTTGAACAATGTTGAAAAAAAATGTTTAAATAATTTTCACAGTAAGACTGCAATTCTGACCGCTATTACGGGCATAAAAGAACCTTTGTGTCAAATGCTTCGTTCTTTAAATCCCAGTTCGTTGATTCAAATTAAGCAAATTTTAAACGATTATGAAAACCAACAATATTTCAAACAAACAAATGACAATTTTTCTAAATTAAATATAAATAATGACAATACAATTTCTTCAAGTAATGCAGGTACGCAAAAAACATTTTCTGCGCCCGGTTCAACAAATCAATCGATAAATCCAAATCCACCAATTAAATTAACCATTCCAAAGTGCACTTTTTGCCATAAATATGGACATAAAGCAGAAAAATGTTATCGTAAACCACAATCTCACAATGTTGTTCATAATACCTATTGCGACAACGACAGTTCAGAAAACGAAAAAGACATAGAAATCGAAGTTGATCAGGATTTTTTAGAGCAAATTCCGCTGACAACTTTACAATTTACCAAGTAGCAAATAAACCGCTTCTTTACGCGCATATTAAAAATTTAAATTTAAAGTTATTAATCGATTCAGGGGCAGCTATATCAATATTGAAACCAAGTAAAATTTTAGACTCTTATCAGTTTAATCATGAAAATTTTAAAATATTTGGTATTAGTAACGAACCAATTCAAGTTACAAAGAGCGTAAACTTTAAATTATTTTCGAGTGTTGAAAAATTCTATATAGTAGACATAAATTCACCTTTTGATGGAATACTTGGTTATGATTTTTTAGAAAAGAATAAATGTGTTATTGACTTTGGTTTGAATACTTTATTTGCTAATCATGAGGAAATCCCATTGTTTTCGTCTGATCGGGAACATAATATATTTAGTCTAAATAATATACACGAAAATCAAGTCCGAAGTAATGTTATCGACTCAACTGAAAAAATTGATACTATTATAAGTAAACTAAAATTAGACCATCTTGATGAAAGATTACAAACTAAGATAAAAGATATTAATGTGAAGTTCCAAAATATATTCTCGTTACCTAACGAACATCTAACTTTTAGCAGTCGAATAAAACATAATATCCGTACTAACCCTGAAAATGCCAGTCCGATTTATACTAGAAATTATCGGCACCCTCACGTTCATAAAAAAGAGGTCAATAAACAAATAACAAAATTATTAGAGCAGGGAATAATTCGCGATTCTGTCAGTCCTTGGAATTCGCCATTTTTTATTGTCCCCAAAAAACCTGACGAAAATAATGTTCAAAAATGGAGGATAGTAATTGATTTTAGAAAATTAAATCTTATCACGGTTGACGATAGATTTCCTATCCCGAATATTAGCGATATTTTCGACCTTCTCCATACCTCTAAATTTTTTTCTACAATCGATCTGGCGTCGGGTTTTCACCAAATTCCCATGAATCCCGAAGATATCGAAAAAACAGCTTTTTCCACAGAAAACGGGCACTTTGAATTTACTAGAATGCCGTTTGGGCTTAAAAACGCTCCTAGTACCTTTGCTAGAGTGATGAATGACATATTTCGAGAGCACATAGGCAAAACATGTTTCATTTATATGGACGATATTTTAATTTTTAGTAATACAGTCGAAGATCATCTTAAAAATATCGAAATAATTTTTGAATTAATACAAAAAAATAATTTAAAGATCGAACCTGATAAATGTAAGTTTTTAACGGATGAAATAACTTTCTTAGGTCATTTATTGACACCGGAAGGTATTAAACCAGACCCGAAAAAGATTCAAGCTACATATTTTAGATTTTCCAGTCCCGCAAAATCAAACTGAATGTAAATCATTTCTCGGCTTATTTGGCTATTATAGGAAATTTGTAAATAATTTTGCTGATTTAACTAAACCTCTAACGGGTTTGTTGAAAAAAAAATATAAAGTTTCATGTTACACCCGAAGTAGTGGAATGCTTTGACAAATGTAAACAATTTTTGACCTCGGAAAAAATTCTGGTTTATCCTAATTTCTTTAAGGAATTTATTTTGACGACCGATGCATCGAATGTCGCTGTCGGTGCGGTTTTGTCACAGATGTCCGATAACGGTGAGGATCGACCTATCGCTTTTGCATCGAGAACATTAAATGAAACTGAAATGAAATATTCCACTACAGAAAAGGAATTACTGTCTGTTGTACACTTTACAAATTACTTCCGTCCATATCTATTTGGAGTTAAATTTCGATTAGTCACAGACCATAGACCACTTATATGGCTTTTAAATTTAAAAGATCCTAATTCTAAATTATCACGATGGAGACTGAAATTAAGTGAATATAATTTTGATATTCAGCATATTTCGGGCAAAGCAAACAGAGTTGCAGACGCTCTGTCAAGAATTCGATTAAACCATGTGCATCAAAAACAAAATGAATATACCGAATTTGAGAATGTTAAAACTAACTTAGTTTTAAATAATTTTTCCTACTCTAATGAGCAAATCTTAGACGTTAACAATAAGAGTATTTTATATCTATACGATGAGAATGACAGAAATATAAATCATTTCGAAACTATCAATGATAATTTTCCCACAGTTGGTGACTCGGATTTTGAAAAAATTTTAAAGTTATATATCGAAAATCGTAGTAGAGCGATTAATATAGTTAAAATTAAGCCACACCATTGCCTTGAGAATTTTAATACTTTGAAAAAACTAGTATTAGTCCGAAATAAAACTTATAGCATACCTTATTTTGAAAGCAATATTTATTATAAAATGCTCAGTTTCCTTTATCCAGACGTTAACTTTGTAATTTGTAAAAATATCGTTACTATGCCGCCTGTAGAAGATAGGCAAAGGATAATTTTCGAATATCACAACGACCCGAGTAATTATCACAAAGGAATTAATGAAACTGCAGACAAAATTCGACAACTTTATAAATGGAAAAATATGTATAGAGAAATAACCGAATTTATTACTTTATGCCCTACTTGTCAACTCTCAAAATTTGATCGTAGGAATCGTACGGTTTAAATGTAAGGCATTCTCCGGAGAAACCATTTGAGGCTTTATCTGTAGACCTGTTCTTTTTTGATAAACAGAAAATGCTCACCGTTATAGATAATCTAACAAAATTTGCGCAAGCGTATATTTTAACTGATAAAAAACCAGAAACGATAATTAGTAAGTTAAAAAATTATTTTTCGCTTTTTGGCCTTCCTAAGATGATTATGTCAGATCACGGGGGCGAATTTAATAATAAAAAGATACAAAGTTTTGTTAATTCGTTGAATATCGAATGGCACCTTACTTCGTCTGAGTACCATGCCTCTAACGGTATAATTGAGCGTTTCCATGCTACCATAACAGATACTTTGCGAAGCTATCTTTTAGAACATAACCAGTGCGACTTAGAAGATGCACTTTTAGTCGCTATATACTCATATAATTCTAGTAAACATCATTCAACATCCACTACCCCCTACAGTTTAGTATTTCCATATAAAAATGATAGGGAATTTGATGAAATTTCGTATAATAATCAGTTAGAAAATATAAGGGAAAAACAATGCGATCAAAGGAAAAAGCAAAAGAACCGTTTTGATAACTTAAGAACGAGTAACTTGGAAGTAAAGTATAAAGTTGGAGATAATATTCTCTTAAAAAGACCAAGAAATCCAAATACACCAAAATCGATATTAAATACAGGACCATATGTTGTTCTGGAAGTCAATGAAACCAATAAAACTCTAAAAATTAAGTTAGATAACGAGGTTATTCGAAAATTTCATTTCAATGTAAAACCATTTTATGAGGTTATTAACTAAACGAAGTTGAAGTGTAACACGGCAAGTAGTAGATATGAACTTTCATTTTCCATATTATAAATGAATTTAATCAGTAATAATTGCAACATATAATTCGATTACCTTGTGGTACACTTCATCTACGGCCTTCTCACAACAACAAAAATAGAATGAGTTATTGCCGGTGGGTTTCTTTGTTTCATGTGGCCCTACCTGCCCTGTTCGGAGCATATCCAGAGAGGCTCTACACTACAAGCCCAAAACTTCGAAGCTGCAAAGAGGCCCTTCTTGGACACCCCAGCTTCGGTTTTCAGGAGGGAGGTGTTATGGCGAGCACGCCACTGTGTGTGTTTATATTTCAATATTTAGACTACGTGACATGATAAACACCAACGCTTGTAATTTCGCGGTGTCAGCGAAATGTTCATGGACTATGAAAGGTTTTAAGAAATATGTAGTTTGTATTCATTAATTTAGGCAGTATCGTTTTGTATCTCTAACTGTTAACATCTCAATAAATTTGTGCATTTCCTTCAGTAGTTACGTTACTCAATTCTCCAACGAACACACCACATTTTATAAAGAATAAGACTCATATGTCTTTAAGTTGTAGAAAACAAGAAAGAGCAGAAATCTTATTTTAAGAAAATAAGATTGCTGATAGTGGCATATTCCATATTCCACTACATAAGTATATTTAATCAATAAAAAATAGTTGATTTTCTCTTAAACGATATTAAGTATACTGTAAATTGGTAAAATTAAAGTTAAAAAAGTAGTATTTATTGATTGTCTAGATTTACCACCAAATTTGGCAATGATCTAGATCTAGATAATTTGTCTAATGCTCTGGAAAAAATGAAATGCATCAGCACTCTTCATTTCTATTGCGCAATATTAGTAGGTAGGTACATAATTGCAAAATATGCATACAAGTAAAAATGTTAAACACAAAATCAAACAAACACAATCAAAAGTCCAGGAATGAGGCAAGGGTAATAAATTTTTTCAAATCCTTCCAAAATACTGCTTGTAAAATGGTTCATAGCAAGTGTTGTCTTCTTTTTTCTGAGACCAAATTGAGTTATAGCAAAAATACTATTAGATTCAAAATAGTCATTAATTTGGTTCTTTAAAATTCTCTCAAATACTTTGGAAATAATTGGTAAAAGAGAAATTGGACGGAAGTTATTGTGATTTCAGCGAACTCTTACCTTTAAATAGAAGTATGACTTTTGCGGTTTTGAACACTGAAGGAAAAATGCAAGATGAAATTGAGTAGTTTTTGTTAAAGGCAAAGGTAATACGATAATGTTGTGATTATTTGCTTAGATTATTTTTGTGTTTATTCTATCAGGGTCCTTACTGTGGCTATTTTTTTAATTCCTTAATTGCTTGTGCAACTTCATTCACATTTGTTGGTTTAAACCTGAAAGAAGGTTTAGACCAGGGCGCATCTGTAAAAATATTAGTACATTTGGACGTTGAGAGGTGACTCAATTTTTTTTGCAGAAATTGCTTGAAAATAACTCAAATAATAATATTTGAGTTATCCTCTCTCTCAAAAAGGTCAGGAACATTGTTTAAATAATCAAAATGTCAAAAAATTAAGGAAAAATTCGATTTTTTTCTTCGTTTTTTGATTATAATTTTAAAAGTATTCATTTCCGAGAAAAGTTGTACCTACTGATATAAAAGTTGCGTAATTAAATTTTCTACAATATAGCATTAGTTAGAAATTTAAAAAATAGTCACCCTTGTTGCAAAATAGCAATAATTGCGAAAAAAAAACCATACCAAAACAAGTATTCGCATTTTACGTTTTTCAACCATTTATGCTACACATAGGACCTTCATATTTCAATTAAAAAAACTTTATGATACAGTAAAACAATACTATATATTTCATTAAGATCGGTTAAATATATTTTGCAAAATAAATTTTGCAATCCAGCTTTCGCAAAAAAAATTCATTTTTTCAAAATAAAGCAGATAGCAAGTTGAATTTTTTTTTTGCTTATACGCTCAGCTTCGCTGGTGTCGCTCCTAGCGGTTACTAATTCAACTTTCACCGGTAATTTTTAAATTTATTATTTAATTTTTGTCGCTTAATATTTACAACGCTAAAAAGTAATTAAATTGTAATAGATTTTTTTAAGATTTTGCTAATCATTTTGACGTTCTATTGATGAAATATTAATTTCTTACTTCGGATACTTTCACAATTATCATGTAGATGGCGCCAAGATTAATTTATAATTACATATTACAGAACATCAAAAAACGCAAATTCAGTATTTAAAACGTAAGTATATTTAAGGTAAAAATATATACCACAGCTTTGATCAACTAATATTTTTTATAATTAATGTTTTTAATTTTAATTTAAAATTAATCACTTTGACATTTATGTCAAATTTCCGGTAAACGTTTACAGACTTGTCACTACTGGCGCTCACGAATTTATAAATATCCCCTCTACGTACGAGCTCACAGCGTATAGAAGTGTACTGTACCTTTCATTTGCAATTTGCAAAACTAAAATCGATTTAACTACCACGGCGTCAGGAATTTTTGTAAATAACCATTAATTATTGGTGATACGCGCAGGACAGCGGATAGTTTGCTCTGATTGGGCATTCCAGTGATCTTTGATAATGATTGATACATATCAATTTTTATTAAATTTCGATATAAATAAATAAATTTGTTTATTGCAAAATAAAAACACATACTTTATCCTTTGAAACAACACCTTTTTATCAAAAACTTTCTTTTTTCATATATTTTAACTTAGAGAATAAAAGTTTATTATTTTTAAACATATGCAATTGTTTAAACAATATTTCACAAACAATAATAAAATTAGTTTGATTTTTGTGGAATTAAAATATTAAAATACAACAAAATATAGAGTAAGAAAATAATATATTAGATAAAGATTGGAAAAAATTTTGGTGGAAATCAACTTCTGTGAATCGACCACCGCTGCCCTGCGCGTAGCACCAAAAATTAATGTTTATTTTAAAAAAATTCCTGACGCCGTGGTACTTAATCGATTTTAATTTTGCAAATTGCAAATGAAAGGTACAGTACACTTCTATAAGCAAAAAAAATTCAACTTGCTACCTGCTTTCTTTTTAGTCCTGCAACATTTTAAAAAAATGAATTTTTTTGCGAAAGCTGGATTGTAAAATTTATTTTGCAAAATCTATTAAACCGATCTTAATGAAATTTACAGTGTAGTTTTACTATATCATAAAGTTTTTCTGGGTAAAATATGAAGGTCCTAAGTGTAGCATAAATGGTTGAAAAACGTAAAATGCGAATACTTGCTTTTGTCTGGTTTTTTTTTTTCGCAATTATTGCTATTTTGCAACAAGGGTGACTATTTTTAAATTTTTAACCAATTCTTTATTGTAGGAAATTTATTTACGCAACTTTTATGCCAGTAAAACTTTTCTCAAAAATAAATAGTTTTAAAGTTATAATCAAAACACCAATAAAAAAATCGAATTTTTCCTTCATATTTTGACATTTTGATTATTTAAACAATGTTCCGGACCATTTTCAGTGGGAGGATAGCTCAGATATTATTATTTGAGTTATTTTCAAGCAATTTCTGCAAAAAAAAATTGAGCCACCTCTCAACGTCCATCTCAAAACAGATGCGCCCTGGACTAGTTAATAGAGGCAGAAATATCTGGTATTAAGTGTTTTTGAGAGAGGGATTACTTGTTAAAGATTATTTAGCATAAACTTTTTAGGCTTTAGATGTTGTGAATGTCAATAAAATTTATGTATATAATGTTGTCTTTTCTTTCATTTGTTTAAATGTCCATAAAAACTTATTACATTTAAAGTTTTGATCTTTGTCATCATCTTTGATAATAGTAGTGTCAGGATGATTTTTTTACGAAAATGTTGAGAAGAGATGAAGCTGTCTTTAATATTAATAATATGTATCATTTTTTATAATAAATTCCACAGGGTGTTGCAGAATAATATGAAAAACCACAATTTTATTTTTGCACCCCATAGATATATAGATAAATGTTGACATGTCTCAGAAAACATTGGTACAGTAACTCCTTAGAAACATGCCTATAATGTGAAAAAAAATCATTGAAATCCAATCAATGATTCAGAAGAAAAATATATTCTGACATATGGTTTTTAAAATTTGGAAATTATAACAGTTGTATGGATCACTCATAATCAAATCAGAATTATTACTTAATAAGATTAAAATAAGAGATGTTTCAATGCAAGTCACGCTTAAAGCAGAACAAATTTTCCAAACTCGAAGACCATCACTAAATGGTGAAACGGTCTTGAACACAAGACAACTGCGAAATGTATGCATACTCCTAAAGTTAGAGAAATAGAAAAACAAATCTACATTCAAAAGACTACAGTTTATGCATCAATAAAAAAACATTAATAACTAAGGTTCAAACTATTTTGTATGTAATAACTAACTATCAGTAAACAACGTACTTCTTCTTTTTCTTGTAGTGCCTATCCGATTCGGATGTTGGCGACCATCATGGCAATCTGTACTTTGCACACTGCTGCTCTAAAAAGACTTGTGGTTGTTGTGTTGAACCATGTATGTAGATTCTTCAGCCAGGAAATCCTTCGCCTTCCTGGTCCTCGTTTTCCTTCTATTTTTCCCTGCAAGATTAGTTGCAGCAGTCCATATATTTCACTGTTCCTCATGATGTGACTGAGGTATTCAATTTTGGCTGTTTTTATTTTGATTAACAGCTCTTTTTCTTTTTGCATCCTCAGCAAACAACAAAAGTAAGTTACAGAAAACAAGAGACATCCTTGCCAGAAATCAAATGTAGAGGATGTACAGAGGTAGACACAAAGTGATCAACCATCTGAACAGGTAATAGCCAGGTGGCTGGAAAAACCGGTAAGGAAAATATGTACAAAACCAAAACAAGTATCTACAGAAAAATATGTCCAGAAGTCCACTACATGATGAATCAAGTATCCAACAAGAAAGAAGTCCTTCCTTTGAATAAGAAAAGAAATATGGTAAAAAATAAAATGTACATATGATTTAATGCAATAAATGTTTTCATTTTTATTTTATATTGCAGAAAACTAGAAGGAGCAAAAATCTTATTTTAAGAAAATAACATTGCTGATAGTGGCCTATTCTACTACATAAGTATATTTAGTTAATAAAAGAATAGTTAATTTTCTCTTGTCTTCTCTAATCAGCTACCTGGGAAAGTTATGGAGATACAGAAGTGGAAGTTGCCCAACAAATAAACAAAGCCAACAAAATAGCAGGCTGTATTAAACACACTATCTGGCACAACACACATTTACGGACAGAACCAAAGGCCAAGATTTATTGGGACCGTGCAAGTTCGGCAGAGCGACCTCTATTTCTACGCTCTGTACTTTTATTCGCACTTTTAATTATATTGGCCAATTATATTAGTCCTGGTTACTGGATAATTGTCAAGGCCATAGCCCAAAAAAATAATAAGAAGAAAAAATAAGATGCAGGTTATGTTATGCAAACGTAAAGAATTATATGTAGTAAATAAAATTAGTTATTAAAATGCAGTACTGCAAGCAAAATACAATTAATTAAATTTACCTTTATATAATAATTGCATATCATATCAATATTGTGGAGCAATATATAATTTTTCTGCTTCAATGACAGAAGGTATGAAATATACGTCAATTTGACAATTTCAATTGACAATATGAATTATTTAAGATAGTTGCAATATTTCTCCGTGACTCGCGCACGGTCGTTTCTCGTTTCCCTTCCAAGTACTTGCACACCGCGAATAGGATAGTAGTTAGGCCAATAAGACTTACACTGCGGAAACAAGACCCGACACCACAAAGACAAAAAGACTGATGGAAACTTGTGAAATGAAAATAGTCAGAGATACACAGGAAAATCATTATGGGACAGACAACATAGCATAGACCTCAGGCAAAGCTGTAATATAGAGAACATAAATGACTGGACAGTGAAAAGAAAAAAAATAATGGTATATAGCCATATCGATACATTTTTGGCAAAGTAACGTAAGTGACATTTTTGGCGAAAATCATGTTTTTCCATTAAACTAACACTACTATTGTTTAGAAGGTACTGCCAAAGTGTAGTAAGCCTAGAATTACTTTAAACATAATATATGTATAGGCTTACTACACTTTGGCAGTACCTTCTGAACAATAATAGCGTTAATTTAATTGAAAAACTTGATTTTCAAAAATGTCACTTACGTTACTTTGCCAAAAATGTATCGATATAAGCAGAATCTGAGAAGGAAGACTGGTAAAGATAGCACGAGACAGATTAACGAACGGCCGAAGGAGTATAGGAAGGCCAAGGAAGAGATGGAGTGACAACCTGGATATTTGATGAGAAGGCATCCGAAGATGGAACAGGCGCGAGCCTATTAAGGAAGCAGGAAGAAGAAGAATTTTCTCTTGAATACTGTTAACTCTAAATCACTAAAATTAAAGTAAAAAAGCTATTGTTTATTGATTGTCTAGATTTATTAGGCTAAATTAGGCAATGATCTAGATAATTGTCTATTGCTCTGGAAAAAATTGAATTGCATCAGCACCCTTCATTTCTATTGCGCGATATTAGTAGGTAGGTAATTGCAAAATATGCATACAAGTAAATGTTAAATAACAAAGGATAGGTGAGGTAATGTACCTCACAGATATTTATGTTGAACTTAATATACAACTTTCACTTTGATTATATACTGAAACCAGTCAACTAATAAGTAGGTATGCTTTATTAGCAAATAAATCAAGTTTATTATATAATATTGGCGCATTTTAAATGACTCAATAAAAAATTTGGTACACGAAAAAAATCTTCAACATAACAGGAAACTAGATGAATGATGAATGATACCGAAAATAAAACATAATGTCAACGACTAATTATTATATCAGTAGTAAACATATGGGACTTAATTTACGAAAAACAAATTAATAAGATAAAACTTTGCCATGTCAACACGTTAATTCAAATAAAATGTATGACAATTATTGTAAAAACATGCATGTTAACCCAATTGTTTGACAGAATTGTAAGTGCATTAAATTATCATTCATTGTATTTCATAGAAATAGTTTATGTAAACTTACCGCACATTGTTAACACGCTTTACACCTTAGTTACAATATCAAAGAAACCTCCTCAACCTATTTAAAAGTCAAACTAAACAAGATTTTCGCTGTTTACGTTTTTATAACCAATAAACGTCATTGTCAAGATAAGCTGTCAAAAAAACAGTTATGCCAATTTATGCAAATCAGATTCTTAAGTGGAAGTGTATATGCAACTGAATTTAAGTAATTTAAAGTTTCTCATTTTATTTTTGTAACCTTTTACACAAAACGGTTACATCTCAATAAAGCTTTTATTTTATTAGTGATTGATTGAATTATGAAAAAAAAATACAAAATAATAAATCCTGATTTCATTGGCAAATATTAAAACATAGATACATTCTTTATTATTGTGTAGGACTAACTGTGCTATATACAGCGTGTCCCGAAAAGATTGGTCATAAATTATACCACACATTCTGGAGTCAAAAAGAATTCGATTGAACCTTACTTACTTCAGTACAAATATGCTCATAAAAAAAGTTATAGCCCATTGAAGTTACAAAATGAAAATCGATTTTTTTCAATATCTCAAAAACTATTAGAGATTTTTTATTGAAAATGGGCATGTATCATTCTTATGGCAAGAACATTTTAAAACAAAATTATAGTAAAATTTGTCCACACCATAAAAATTTTATGGGGGTTTTGTTCCCTTATACCCCCCAAACTTTTGTCTACGTTCCAATTAATTCATGATTGTGGTACCATTATTTAAACACAACATTTTTAAAACTTTTTTGCCTCTATAATTTTTTCGATAAGCGAGTTGTTATCGAGATGCGGCTTCTTTTTTAATATATTTACATAAACATTGTATAAGGGTTTTGTTCCTTGAAACCCCCCAAATGTTTGTGTACGTTCCAATTAAACTATTGTTGTGGTACCATTAGTTAAACACAGTGTTTTTAAAACTTTTTTGCCTTTTAGTCTTTTTTTGATAAGTCACCTTTTATCGAGATGTGGCTTCTTTTACAAAATATACCTAAAAATGTAAATTATAAATAAATTTTCATATTATCAACAGGTCTCTAATCGTTCTTAACCATATACAAATATGTGGTGGATTCGAAAAATATTCAAAATATCTCGATAAAAACTGGCTTATGGAAAAAGTACTGAGAGGCAAAAAAGTTTTAAAAACATTGTGTTTAACTAATAATGCCACAATAATAATTTAATTGGAACGTACACAAAAGTTTGGGGGGTTTAAGGGAACAAAACCCCCATAAAATTTTTATGGGGTGCTCAAATTTCGCTTTAATTTTTTTTAAGATACTGCTGCCATAAGAATGCCGCATGTCCATTTTCAATAAAAACTCTTTAAGAGTTTTCGATATATGAAAAAAATCGATTTTCATTTTGTAACTTCAAAGGGCTGTAACTTTTTTTGTGTACAGGTAAGTGAGGTTCAATCAACCTATTTTTGACCCCAGAATTTGTGGTATAATTTATGACCAATCTTTTCGGGACATCCTGTATATCATGCTATATTAATATACTCAGTGACATTAGAAGTGTTACACCCAGAAGAAATAATTTCTGGAACTTAATTTTTTGGCAACATGGTACATTTTCATCAAAAATGAAACGATAACATATAACATTGCCTGTCATTGCCAAAACTTTTTATTGACTGACATGTAATAAAAAAAAAATAATAATTAATAATGTGTTTGGCGACCTCCTAGCTGAATACACTCCTGTACACGTCTAGGCATTGACAAAATGAGATGTTCGATGTCTGCTTGTGACACCTCGTTCCAAGCAACTTAAATTTCATTGTGATAGATTAACTTGCCAGAGTCTGTGAAGGATGGTGCAAAATGGACAGTCTCCTCCCCCCATGCTCCTCTCCATCATATTCCACAAACGTTCGATAGGATTTAAAACCCAGTGAACAGGGTAGCCACGGCAAAAAATTAACGTCAGCTTCTTGGAGAAAATTCATAGTTCGACGAGCAATATGGGAACGCGCGTTGTCTTTCTGGAAAAGGGCGTTTCGACGGGCGTCTAGAAAAGGCAGTAAAGTGGTTTGTAAGATGTCATCAACATAACGCGCATCTGTCATACTGCCTTGAATAAACAAAAGTGGTGATCGGCGACCGTAGGAAATGACCACTCAAACCATTACTTCAACTGTCCTGTGTAGATGCCTCTCAACAGCAAATCCAATATCTCGTCGCTCTGCACGGCGGTGTTTTATCATCTTACGACTTATATTTTTTATATTCACCCCTACCCCCACCTCTTTGTCGGCCACGCAGCGTTCCACCCCTAGAGATTTTATTTAGTTACGTCATGACCTACTTATTCCCAAATTTTGTTGCACTATCTCGATTATGAGCGTTACAAAAAAAAATAATATAAAAACCGCGACTTTGACCCCTTATAACTACCCTCGTCCTCCACTCTGGTTTCCGGCCGTTGGGGAAAGTCATGTACACAGCTAATTCAACATATCCCCGTAGATATAGTTTTTCCATATTATGTACTCATCACGCACAAAATCCACTCCCAGCTTTTTAGACTACTACCACCGCAGCCTGTTTATTTTGAAGGATTTATCAATACTGATAGGTTCACTATAAAGCCGGTAAAGCTCATAATTATCACGCCTACCCCACAATCCATTTTCCTTCACGCCTTTATAAATATAAATCTGAGGCGTTTTACCTTCAAAACAGTCTAAAATAAATAAATTAATAAATAAACGTTCTTCATCACTTTTTGTTATTGTCCACGAGTTTTGTATATCAATATTCTCGTTCTTTTTGTGACTATGTTTGATGTTAAAAGTTTCTTTAATGTATAGTATGCTCTATATTATATATGTCTTTTAATTGCTGTAGTTACTTTGGTCACAGTCTTTGGTTGATTTGTGAGCCTAGATATAGAAAATCTCTTACTCGTATTCGTTACATTTGTCGTCCATGATATTATTCTATGCATTCTCCTATAGCAGTGGAGGTTCTAGCCCGGGGCAAGGGGCAGCCGCCCTCCAGTTTTTACAGGACTTTTGTACTGTATCTTCGTTAAAAAGTACGTCATCTTGTTTATTCGCCGCGGTTTTCTTCAATTTTCATTTCACAACACATTTGACAACACTGGCAACAACGCTTAGTACTTTCAATTAAAAATAATATCTCCTCTTCTTACTGTTTCCTCGAAATTATTACCGTTAATCGACCCCTATCATAATCTATTCATAATAATTTTTTGAATGTTTACATCCCCTCTCAATAATCGGTGTTTTTGAGAACCAAACGAAAGCACCGGTCACACAAAATCTATTGTAACTTGCCCAGTGGCGACGCGTGACTTTTTCGAAAGTGTTAGCCAAACCAGATGTAAAAAAATCTTATTTAAAAAATTATTTTGAACCTCCAAATATAAGTTTTTGTTTGTTTTTAATCCTGTGTGATAAAATTAAACAAATCACTATTCCCAAATTATATGTATGTAATTATGCATATATAATAGGTATAACAATAAATAATAAACAAACTAAACAGATTATTCTACCTAAAATTAACATAAAAACTATTGTTTATATTTTAAGTCTTCCATTTTCAATAATCCCATTTTTTTCTTCAAAATTACACATAAAAAAATATACAAGGATAATGACTTTTCAAGTAGTTGATCGATTACGCAATACGCAGTAACACTCTTCCATACCAAAATATGGTTACAATGCTGATATACACAGCGTGCCAAAGCGCCATCTCTATAGCCGTTGCTCCTTCAAAATTTTCAGAAACGAGCTAGTCTCTAGCGACAGCGAGTATTCTCCTGCGTTACCATACCTAAATGTGGTAACAGCATATAATAACATGCAACGAATTCACATAATCTTGCCAATATTTTCGTGCGTCTAGTTGGCTATTTACTGAATTAGGTACTATTAATAAATATTTCTGTTAGTAAAAAATATAAACGGAATTATTTCATAGTAGTCATAAAATATTTATTTGCATTATTTTTAACTGTTACCAATGGTAACAGTTTTTACATGGACGGTTCGCCAGTGAACTTGTCCCAGTTGTTTTGGTCTAGAACCTATAGCACATCTCAAATGAGTTTTATTAGATTATTTTAGTTCTGTTTCCAATTCCAAGCCATATAGCAATTTAAGAAATATGTATATGTAGGTATATAATATAAATATATACAGTATGTCCCTGTAAGTTGTATCCATATGGAAAACTTTTTTATTATTAATTTTACGGAAAAAAGTTATTCTTCATAAAAAGCTCTGCATGGTCCAAAACCTAAGATTTAACCATCAAATATCAATTTTTTTGAATATTATACGAGGTATGTCAAAAAGTTTGATTTTCACTCAAGAGTAAAGTAGCTTTATTTTTCACAATATTGAAAATTGCTATTATGAAAAGTTGTTTGGAATTAAAAACTATATTCTAATATGCAATGACATCCTTCTAATTGAAAAATTTTTGATTTCAATTCTGATAACTCTTTTATTATTAATTTTACGAAAAAAATAGATTCTTAATAAAAAGTTCGGGATGGTTTAAAACCTAAAATACAACTATCTTATATCAAATTTTATCAATTTTATACGAGGTATGTCAAAAAAGATAAATTTAGATCAAAAGTAAAGTACCTTTATAGTTCAGAATATTTCAATTCTTCTTCTTCTTCATGTACCATCTCCTCTAAGAAGGTTGGCAACCATCACGGCAATTCGCACTTTCGATACCGCTGCTCTAAAGAGATCAGCAGAAGTGCAATTAAACCATGCTCTCAATATTTCAATTAAATCTCTCAATATTTCAATATTTCAATTAAAAGAATGTAATTACACACTGAAACATAGTTTTTAATTATAAATAACTTTTCATAATAACAATTTTCGATATTGTAAAAAATAAACGTATTTTACTAGCGAAATTCATATTTTTTGACATACCTCGTATAAAATTGATAAAATTTGACATAAGATTGTTGTATTTTAAGTTTTAGACCAGGCAGAACTTTTTATTAAGAATCACTTTTTTTCGCAAAATTAATAATAAAAGAGTTATCTAAATTAATAGAAATAACTGAAAATGTTAGTTAGGTATCCAAAATAAAAAAAAAAAATTTCAATTAGAAGGATGTAATTGCATACTAGAATATAGTTTTTAATTCCAAACAACTTATAATAATAGCAATTTTCAATATTGTGAAAAATAAAGCTACTTTACTCTTGAGTGAAATTCAAACTTTTTGACATACCTCGTATAATATTCAAAAAATTTTATATTTGATGGTTAAATTTTAGGTTTTGGACCAAGCAGAGCTTTTTATCAAGATTTTTTCGTAAAATTAATAATAAAAAAGTTTTCCATATGGATACAACTTACAGGGACATACATATCTTGTGACAATATCTATATATTACAGTTATCGTTGCAAAATAAGTTCTTCAGTTGAATAAATGTGTTTCTTACAATTTCCATTCTATACCTCGTTTTTAAACTAGGAGGAGTAATTAAAATTTACCGCACCGTAATTCTCGTTTGTAATTGGTCCAACCGCAGGAAAGTTATGGGCAAGTTTGCTCGACTAAATAATTACGAAATTTGTGACACTATTGACATGTATGCAATTTTGACAATATTAGCATTTAAAATTCTTTTACTTTTTAGTTTATTCCTTTTGTTTTAAAAACAGAGTATAGATCTCTTTTCTTTTGTCTGAGTCTGAGATGATCTACATTTCCTGAATGTTTTGAAAATAAAAATATTTTTGTTTCTTAGGCTTATTTCTTATCCATAGTGTTGTATTTATGTTGCACTATGCGTTGTAACTCCTCAATGTCGTTTGCAAAAAACTCTACAAGCATTCTACAAGTACTTTCTCTGGAATTATTTCCTACTACATCGGGAGAAGTAGTCACTCCTATGAATTAAATATTTGACAGAATGTTTGTATTATAACCTAAAAATATCTTGTTTTTGTAATAAATCAATTCCCTATAAAACTAATTAAATTAAATTTGTTATTATTAGATAAATTATTAAAGAAATCAATGGCTACATTAGAAGATAAAATTCTTGGTGAAAAAGCGCAGTACTATTGTAGTAGCAGTGAGGAAAGTGATAATGACCAAAATGATGATGATGAGCCAAACAAACCCCAAAAGGATAATGTTGAAAGTGCGGAACTTCCAGATATTAATAAATGGGAAGGTAATATATGTAAATAAATGATCCCTGCGCGGGGTCGGCTTGCCTAATTGCATTTCTCCATAAGTTTCTATCTTGGGTCATATCAACATCAATCCCTTTTACTGACATGTCCTGCCTAAGCGTCTCCCCAGGTCTTCTTTGGTCTTCCTCTCCTACTTCTTCCAGGAACCTGCAGTTCAGCAATTCTTAGTATTGGGTGATTAACGTCTCAACATTGAACATGACCAAACCATCTTAACTTATGCTGCCTCATTTTAGTACCTATCAATTAATTGGTGACACCCCTAGACTTCCCCTAATAAAGTCATTTCTAATTTTATCATTTTTTTGTTGCTCCACTCATCCATATAATTATTCTTGTTTCTGCCACATGCATCCGTTGTTTCTCTTTTTTTTACTTGCCCAACATTTAGTTCCGTACATCACAGTCAGTCTTATGGCTGTTTTATAAAAATTTTCCTTTTAGCTTTACTGGAATTTTTCCGTCGCACAACACACCACTTGCTTCCTTCCATCTTATCCACCCAACCCTAATTTTATAGCCATCTCTATCTATTCCCCCCCATTACTCTGTAATACCGATCCTAGCTACTTAAAACTCCCGCTTTTCACAATCATTTCACCATCCAAAGATATCATTTTATTTGTAGTAACTCCATCTTTAAACGAACATTTAAAATACTCTGTCTTTCTCCTAAGTTTTAAACCTTTTTCCTCAAGAGCTCCATTGTTCCAGTTTTTTTTTCTGTCATCTTTACTAGTTCCCACCAACACAACATCATGGGCATACATTAAGCACCGGGGAATAATATCCTGTATTTTCGCTGTTATCTGATCCAAAACTAATGAGAATAAATAATGACTAAGCACCAAGCATTAGTGCACTCCTACTTTCATGTGAAATTTATCAGACTCTCCCATACTTGTAGTGATGAGCAAGACTGGTCTTGGTCTTGCGGTCTTGGTCTTGGTCTTGCAGCAAGCCGCCTTTTGGTTGCAAGACCAAGACCAAGCTTGCAAGAACAAGACCAAGACCGAACCTTGCAAGACCACGCAAGACCAAGACCAACCTGCAAGACTCTTGCACTTTTTTGAGAAAAATTGGTTTTTATTATTTAACTTTATTTTTTTAGTTCAATAATATATACTGGACATTGTAAGAAACCTTAAACAATATCGAATTTTTAAAATACATAATATTTTAAACAAATGAAATAGAGAATGTGGAAAAATCCCCTTACGAACAATTCACACATCCACCATTTCAGGTTGGGAAAAATTTCTTGATAGAATCAAAGATCCAAACACCTGTTCTTAGAAATGTGTTTCGCCCTCTTCAACCTCTCTGGGCTTATCAATAAAGATGAGATTTATTTTTAGATTATATTTTAATTAGATATTATAATTTAATATTATAATTAGATCTTTTGATCACTGAGTGTGTTTCAAAGATTTACATCTTTTGTTTTTTTTGTTTTTCAAACATAATATTTTGGTTATATTTTTAAGTCGTTTTGATTAAGTCAAACGGTTTGCATTTTCTCAACCTTCAAAGTGTCCAGAAGGCAAGTTTTCAAATGGCGACAGTTCAAGGACAATTGAAATTACTTGTAAGACAAAAAAATGTAATTATAGATAGGGTAATCCATTTAAAAAAATGCAATTAAAAACGGTTTTTATGTACCAGTAGTTTTCGCTTTTTTGTCTAATAAAAATACTGACACTTATTTAAATTCTTTTCGCATAATCGAGGAAAAATGTAGGTCGTTAAATTTAAAATTAATACAAAAAATATAATAGATTTTGAAAAGGGATTCACAATGCTGTGAAAGCATTGTGGCCTGAATAAAAAATAACTGGTTGTCGATTGTAATGTGTCAAGCTTGGTATCGCAAAATCCAAAGCTTAGGTTCAGTTTCTGAATATAATGACAAAAATTCCGATACTGGGAAATTTTTAAAATTAGTTTTTGGATTAAATTTTTACTATCAACGAAAGTTGGAAGTTGAATTATTTGTGAAAATCCCGGATGACAAACGCGTAAAGAATTTTACTCATTTCATAGTTGAAAACTATTTGGAAGAATCTAGGTTTTCCCCAGAAAGGGCCAGTACTACAAATAGTATGTGCCGCACTTGAAATGCATGCGCATCATTTCACTGTGTTTTAAATTCTAGTTTTTACTACCCACATCCGAATATTTTCAACTTTTTAGATGTCATAATGGGTATTCAATCCAAAAATATGTGAAAATAAAAAGTGTGAATAACTCGTGTTACGAGAGCAATGTAGTTTAAATAAAATTAAAGAACTGCAAGATAACAAATTACAGAATTACATTAGGTTTAGTTATTATGCTATAGTATTAGGTCTATAAATAGGTATGGTAAATATGTACGTATAGGTTATAAAAAAAGTTAATTATATTAAATAATGATTAAATAGAGTAAAAAATATTTGATTTTTGTGTTCTCTTAAAAAAATTTAATTTATGTTCTTAAATTTGACCCTCGTAGGATAAATACTACAGTGTTCGAGTGAAAGGAGCAGATCATTATCTGTTAACAACTATAAACCGTTTATCCCTTTTCGTAAAATCTGTGAATTGAAGGTCCCCGACCATTTGTGGCACCTTTAAGAAGCTCTTTTTCTTTAACATTTTATTAAAATACAGGGGCAATAAACAATAATCCAGACTCAAGACGTGGTCTGAAGGCAGGCGGCAGGTATCGATAGCATGCAAAACACAACGTGACACAACCGAAGGCCGGCAATTGCAACAAGGGTTGTAAATGCTGGTTTTTTCCTACTGATAAACATTAACATTATAAAAATATACTCCAATCTCTGTATATAGAGAGAAATAATTAGGTCATTAGGTGAATGTATAATGTTAAAATTGGTATCCGTTTGAAACTACATTCTACATTCTGTTAAAATTTTAAAGCAAAAAAATATAGTTTCATTTTTCACATCTTTATTTATTTCAATGTACATTTTATTCGAAATTGTTTGGCTCAAATTATTACTACCAAAAACGCAAGACCAGCAAGACTCTTGCAGCAAGACCAAGAACAAGACCGGCTAGTGCAAGACCAAGACCAAGACTGCCTTTTAGCTGCAAGACCAAGACCAAGCTTGCAAGAACAAAACCAAGACCAAGACTAGCCTGGTCTTGGTCTTGTTCTTGTTTTGCTCATCACTACATACCTGTCCTAACACTAGTTGTTACTCCCTCATATATGGACTGTTCAGAATACAATTGAGCTATGTACACTTTTGTATTTTTTGGGGTAATGACATGAAATTTGTTCCAGTAGAAGTTGTTTGGGGCCAATAAAAGCAAAGTAAATGTCTAATGACCGGTTTCACCAACAACAAATAGTATTTTATTCTATATTAAAGTTATTTGACCAATAAACTGACATTTCTCCATTTTACTAACGTCAAACAAAACTTATTTTATTTATTTATCGAATAAATATTTACTGTTCGGGTAAATTGCCAAGTTAATATCGCTGTAAATATCTATAAGAAAGTAAATTCTTCAGTTTAACTTTAAATTATCAAAATTATATTGAAACAAAATAAAAATATAAATGTCTAATAAATTTTATTCAATGAATAACTATTCATTGATTTATTTGTTGTTGGTGAAACCGGACCTAAGTTAATCCTTGACTTTCTTAAATGGAATATGTACTTTTAAAAATTTTAACAGGTAATTCTGTTATGAAACTTTAATATTAAACTTCTGTAACTCAAATTTAGCTAAAGTGGACTTGGTTCACTTGTATTCTGGACCCTCGACATACCTCTCACAATCTTTACATATTCACCAGGGACTCCTTTCTTATTTAGTACCCGACACAGATTCTCTCTAGGAACTCTATCATATGCTTTCTCAAGATCAATTCATACCATATGAGCATTTGTTTCTTTATTCATGTATTTTTCCATCAACTGCCTTATAATGAAAATTGCATCTGTTGTTGATCTGCCCTGCATAAAGCCAAATTGATTATCGGATATTTTGGTTTCTGTACTTATCTGTGTAGCAATTACTCTTTCCCATATTTTCATATTCATATATCTCCCTGGTTTTTGTAAGCAGGTACAGTAGAACCCCGGTCAACCGAAATCGGGTTAACCGGAACCCGGGTCAACCGGAACGTAAATATTTAAAAGTGTTTGTAATACAGTATGTCACAGTACATACTCTAGTAACCTACTATGTATTTACCAATCCATTACATATTGTATTTTAAATATTTTGTATAACTGTAATAAAATACTGTATTACTGTACTGTACATACTACAGTATATATAGACATTGTTTGTAAATTCATTTTCCCTATACGCCGTGTTATTAGGCTATTTTTAGCATATGACGGCTAAACCGAAAAATTGGTTATCCGAAATGGCTCTCCCCCCTTTATTTAGGTTAACCGGGGTTCTACTGTACTAATATACTGCTTCTCCATTCATCTGGCATTTGTCCAATTTCCATAATTCTATTAAACAAACCTGTTAGCCAACTTTCTCCTATCTCTCCTGTTCTCCACACTTCCCCTGGAATATCATGTACTAGAACTGCTTTTCCTTTCTTTATTTTTTGGAGTGCTGGAACCACTTCCTCATTGGTTGCCATTGCTATTATTGTCTCCGTTTGCTCTATTGCTGTTACTGTCTCCTAAATCAAAACTTTATTTTTATTTCATCTAATATGTACATACTTTTAAGGAACTTCTACAAACACTGGACCAAAAGGAGTAATAAAAGACTGGCAGAGATACAAACAGTTAGAGAATGAAAAGAGAATTGAAGATGACACTGAAAAGATCGAATTGATGAAAAAACTAACATTAACTGTAAGGACATCATTAGATGAAGAAAGGGAAAAGGCTGCTTTAGAAGATCCTGAGTTAGCTGAGTTACTTAATGATGACTTCTTAATTGCTTATCAAAAACAGAGAATGCAAGAAATGATTCAGAATACAAATTATAATTTTAAATTTGGTAAGAGTTTTTAAATAATAATTAATAATTTTTGTTGACTAGTTCTAAATGTCTAGTACAGTAGAGCGTCGATAATCCGAACCCTGGTAATCCGAACGATCGCTAATCCGAACGCAAAAAAATTATAAAATTAAAAAATATGATCGCGGACCGAATTTTTGGATTTAATATGACAATATGGGCAAAATATGACCGCGGATTTTTGTTTTGTTTATGCTGAAATACATACAATATATTTGTTTATTATGCAGGTGTTTTATTCCTTGTAACTAAAATGTATGTACATATGTAGTACGAGTACTATGTTTATGAGCTTTGTATGTATTTTGAACATATGTTTGATAATCCGAACTACCCCTGTACCAATTAGTGTGGATTATCGACGCTCTACTGTACCTTTTTTGAATAGCTCTTTAAGTGTTATATGTACACCACAACGCACATTCTGTTGTAAACTGTAGCAACTTTCGTCCGATTTCGTCCAAAAATTTGATCAGAGACACTTTTAAAGAAATAAACACATTGGTGTTATATGGTCACTTTTTGAATTAATACTTTGTTTAATACATTGTTCACCAGAAACTAGCACCTTCTTGTCACAAATTTGAATGATAGTGTTTTTACTGGACCTTGGACCATGAGCTTTTTAATTTTTAATTGTGACATATCATTTTCCTTGATCTACTGAAATGTTTTTAAGGTTGATATAGCACAGTTTTCTGAGGAAAAAGATGATGCATAATGCATTTTGTTGGTGAGATAAATTTAAATTTTTTTAATTAATAGGTACACTTTTGAAAGGGATGTGCAACATTTATTTTTAGCATAGACATATTTTCTAGTTTTTGTGGTGTTTCGATGTCATTGCAATTTGTGTGATTTCCATGGGGTTACTGCCCTGTGGACAGTATTCACACATGCACACACTTCATACCTACTGTCGCTTTTCCCTACATACCACAGTTTGTATCCTTCACCTAGTTCTTTTGACCTTTTCCCTTTGCACTTCTTTTCTTGAACACAAGCAATTTATATTCTCCTTCTTTTAACCTTCCGTTACTGGCGCCAATTTTTTGTGATCGAATATTCGCGCATGGTGCAGAAGACCGCATACAAAAATATGGGTCAGCAATATTTAAAAAAAAAATTTTGCAAAATTGTGTGCAATTATATTATTTAATGAATATATGATCATATAAGTTTGTATAATATATGCGTTTGAGTCAACATTATATTACTTTAATCAAAAGTAACTTTGTTCATCACCATCTTCATACGTTTCCTCGTCAGTCAATACTTCCTCAAATAATTTTTATAATCTTTGCTGCTCCTTCTCGTAATCCATATCTAAATATAAATAAACAAATATATAAACATTGAAAATAAGAAAAAGATCTTAAATTACCTTACTAATTAAAACTATCAATGTCTGATTTTTTTTTTTTTTAACATCCCATTTATTTACAATCTGTAATAATGATTACAATAAGTAAATTGTTTAACAATTAAAAGAGACTTGCAGGAGACTGTCCAGTGACAATAACCTATAAAATCATAATTTTAGTACTTAACAAAATTATTTGTGACTAATAAATAAAACCCTATACATAAAACTCTATAATAAATAAAATATTTTTGAAAATTTAAAATTTAAAATCTTGTTCGTAGATCGCTTGGAGTGTGGCGCTTTAGCCTTCTGTTTGCCTGGGGTCTCATTAGGTTCTTCGCTAGCCTGTTGGGGTGGTTTTGTAGTCGGATGTCGTATTTTTGGGCGTAACTGGCAATTTCTTCTTTGACAGTCTTCATTTGGAGATCACGATTGATGTGTTCATTGGGCATGTACCACGGTGCATTTGTGATAATGCGCAAGGTTTTCGATTGGAATCTCTCCAGGATGTCGATATTGGATCTCGACGCAGATCCCCACAGTTGGATACCATAGCTCCATATTGGCTTAATCACTGCCTTGTATACTAAAATTTTATTGTACAAACTCAGTTGTGACCTTTTTCCTATCAGCCAGTACATTTTATTGAGTTTCAGACCCAACTGTTTTCTTTTCGTGAATATGTGTTTCTTCCACGTTAATCTGCGGTCCAAGTGCATACCTAGGTATTTTACGTCATCCTTTTGTTGTAGTACTTGATTATTTATTGAGACGGTTGGGCACGTATCTTTTCGATTAGTGAACGTTATATGTACTGACTTGCTTTCGTTTACTTTAATTCGCCATGTTTGTAACCAGATATTTATACTGTCGAGATTTGTCTGGAGCAGTTGCGAGGCGATGTACGGGTTTGAGTGAGCTGCAATGATTGCTGTGTCATCTGCATATGTGGCTGTGATGATGTTTTGGCTTGTAGGAAGATCTGCTGTGTAGAGTAGGTAGAGAACTGGTCCAAGGACACTACCCTGAGGTACTCCAGCGTTGATTGGATATAAGTTAGTGCACTGATCTTTAACTTTTACAAGGAAATGGCGGTCGGAGAGATAGGACTTGAGGATTAGAAAGTAGTTGAGAGGAAGGACTTTTCTTATTTTGTATAGCAAGCCAGTGTGCCAGACTTTATCAAAAGCCTGCGAGACATCCAAAAAGGCTGCAGAGCAGTATTGCTTCTCTTCTAAGGCTTTGTTTATGGAATTGCAGACTCGATGAATTTGCTCGGTGGTAGCATGTTGTTGTCTAAATCCAAACTGGTGGTTGGGTATTAGCTGCTTTTCCACGAGGATTGGCTGTAATCTGTCTAGTAAGAGTTTTTCAAAAACCTTTGACATCACTGAAAGTAGACTGATAGGTCTATAGGACTTAACTTCTTCTACAGGCTTGCCTGGTTTGGGTATTAAGATGATTTGTGCCAATTTCCACAAAAGGGGATAGTAACCAGTTCTTAAGATTGCGTTAAAAATCTGTGTCAAATATTGCACGCCTTTCTTGGGAAGTTCTTTTAAAATTTTTGCAGTGATTAAGTCGAACCCTGGGGACTTTTTCGGATTCATATCTGTTTGGATTTTGTTGAAAACTTGTTTGGCTGTGAATTTCTCCAACGGTGCTTCTAGTTGGTATGGATATTCTAAATACAATTGAATATTATCTTCTGCATCAGAGTTGTTGTTTTGGGCATGTGGTTGGAACACTTCCTCCAGGTATTTGGCAAAGACTGTAGCTTTTTCGTTGTTACTTTTAGCCCATCGTCCGTTACTGGCCCGGATAGGCGGATTAGAGAGTTGTGGTCTGTTAATCTTTCGTGTTGCCTTCCATAGCGAGTATTCGGAGGTTTCCGTAGCAGATAGATTTTGTAGATATCGTTTTATGTCGTTGTTTTTATTGTTGTTTAACAAAGTTTTTAGTCGCGCTGTAGCTTGGTTTAATCTATTTTTATCCTGGGGTGCACGGGTTCTTTGCCATACTTTCCTTAGTCTTCTTTTTTCTGCGATTTTAAATGTCTGATTTAAACACAAAAATTTGTGCACAAATACTCGCACACGGTGTGGCGCACCATGTTGCCTAGTAATAAAAGTACAATACTCTTTTTTACACTGCACGTGGACTTCACCCATAGTTGACTGACGACTGAAGAGGTATATGCAGCAGCAATTCAAAATCTCCACTACAATCAGAGTTACGGGAAGTTATTTATCGGGCCGGTCTCACACACCGTGTGCGAGTAACGGAGGGTTAAGCAAATTTGCCAACTTCAGACTCTTACTTTTTAGACATCCAAGATTCTAAGATAGTAGAGTAAATGGACTGGCAAAAGGCTTCTAGAAAAGATTTTCGTGGGCACTTTGTTGCTAAAATGTAAAACCCATATTTTTTGGTTTCTAATATATTTGTAATGCAAAATCACTTGGTCGTCCAAAAATCGTTGCGGGAGGGGACCGGTGGGGAGCCTTACAAAAAAAACTGCAATTTTTTTTTCGTCGTTTTTCGGATGTGCAATATCCGAAAATTCATTCCTCAAAGTTGCATACCCATCCGGACATTAGAAATATTTGTTTTTAATTTATAAAAATACGTCAAACCATTGTTGTATACGGAGCGCCTTCATATAAAATCACTTGCCCTGACAACCCATATTTTTAAAATCTTTTACATCGCTCTATCTCGAAAAATATTGGGTCTAGCAAAAAATGACTTTCTGTAAACGTTATAGACCAAACATCAGAGAACATGTGAGTGTTTTTGGAATTTTGATTGGATAATTAGTTTAGGAAAAAATTAAATAAATCGAACGGCATGTCACGACGGACAGTGGTGAACGCAGAGATGCGAGGAAGGGCGAGATTCTATGCGGGAGTCAACCCCTAATCGACTCTACTGACCGGGATGTTGTTAGGTTCGTTTTTTCATTGTGATGCCGATTTTAGGGATGATGAATACTGCTGGCGTACTAAATAGATTTGTTTTGGCTCGTTTTGTTGTCAGATTATTAACACTTTTGGAATATTGTATTTTGCCTTGAGATGCTGTTCTTTCTTTAAATTCTTTACTATTATAAGCTTTAGTTTTAGCGCGAAATCCACTGAGATTTTAAGTGAGACATAATAAAGTTCTTCTGTGTTAATTATTATATTATTAAAAGTGATTAATGATACCTATTGGTAAGTTAACAATATTGTACCTACTTATTAGTATTACAGCTAAAATTTTTTTGTATCCATCTAGAAATGGATTTAACAAACAGCAGCAGCTCTGACAGCTAACTTGAGTAAAAAATCAGATTAAGGCATGTTTCTTTCCGAAAATCTGATGTCGGACAAGACGTTTTTATTCAAAATGTGTGTCTTATTTGTTTGGAATGAGGAAGGCTGGGTAATTCTCAAGAAAGATCTAAAAAAACTTTTATTCAATGCACAAGTGAACGTATGAAAAGTTGTCATGATGATAAATATATGCAGCATATATTCTCAAAATTTGATGATCTACAAAATCAAGATTTTTTAAATGGCACAAAAATTGTTACAAATCCTATATGAGTTCAAAGAACGTTGCCTCGTACAAGTCAAAAAATACTAAACTGACGTTTCGTAGAGAAGATATTTTTCAAAAACGGCCCTTGCGATCACCTTTTAATTCACAAAAGTGCATCTTTTGTCAGAAGCGCTCACCGAAACAAAAACTATTCCAAGTTATGACTAATAATATACAAGAAAAATTAAGAGCTATATCAGGAAGCAACCCTGTGTTCTTTACGAGAACTGGAGACGACTTAATTGCCTCGCAAACAAAATATCATGCCGCTTGCGTTTCAACTGAATTACACAATCTAAATAAAAAATCTGTTGGAAATACTGATATTAACAAAACAGAAAATGAAGCATTTGGGAAACTTTTGGAGGAAATGGAGAAAGGGTTTTGAGAAAGGTAAAGGATACAATACAAAATCGATTGGCAAAAGGTATCGTGAAATTAGTGGCATTGACGACATGAGCGAGAAACAAATAATTAAAAAAATGAAAAACCATTTTGGGGATGCTGTTGAATCAGTAAGGTCTCCTAGACAAAACGAGCCCACAATATTTTTAAGGAAGTTCTCGAAAGAACAGGCAATTGAGACAATCGTGCACAACCACGACCAATCTGACACTCTCAGTTTCAGTTTCGGTGCATCGGAGCAACACATTCTAGTCAAAATCTGCCAAACTATCCGAAGTGAGATACTCAAGATGTCAACTGAGCCCGACAAAAAAAAAATGAATGTTAGAGACTACAAAAAATAAAAGCATATTGGCCTAGCACTTTTAGTTCATCACGAAACAAGATCAAAAAAACTCATTGAAGCAATGCACGCCTGCGGTCATTCAATTTCATACATCAATACTCTTAGAGTGCGTAACAGCATCGCCCAAGAAGAAATTCAACTTTACTTGGAGAATGATCATGTGACCATACCGAGACAATTGGTACCCGACAGATTTGTCCAATTTGCCGCTGACAACATTGACATTTTGGAAGAGACCTTGGACAAATCACCTACTTTTCACGGAACCCAAATTGCTGCCTTCCAGGGGGGACCATTGAATGAAGATATACCTGGACAATTTAAATTTTTGCCATATAATCAGAAGCTGACAATACCTAATGATTTTCATTCCCTTCATAAAAGTTATTTTGAGAAATCAAAAAGAAAAGTAAAATCAGAAGAAAATAAACTGAGCATCATAGAAAAGAGTCAGAATCTTAATAATAACATACGATGTCATAACATGGGATGGTGCATTTGCAGAATGAGGGACTCTGTTAGGAATTAAACCGTTACCCCACAGTGGTCAGGATTTCATAAACTGACTTTGGAGGATAAATCACATGTAACGACCTATGGCTACTTACCTGTTCTACCCCATGTCTCGTCAGAATATGATACCGTTTGGACTGTTATCAGAAAGTGCAGTGAAATTGCTAAGAAGCTAAATAACAGATACACAGTACTGACATTTGACCAAGCGATCTATTATAAAGCTAAAGAGCTCCAATGGTCCCAGCCAGAAGACACAAGGAATGTAGTTATTCGTCTAGGTGGATTCTACATTGTTATGAACTTCCTGAAAATAATTGGTCAGTTTATGAGAGATTCTGGATTTGCTGACGTATGGTTGGACAGTGGTCTATATGCTCAGTCCACAATTGATGGTATTTTATCTGGTAAAAAGTACAATAAAGCTATACGAGCCCATAAGTTGACATACGAAGCTGTGTCAAGATTATTAATAACTCTGTATAAGAAGTGGCTTTTAGGCTGTGCTAGTCCTTCTGTATATCTAGTAATTAAGAAATAGGTACGTAGATGTAATTGTTTGTATTACTTTGTTCCTGATTCCGAAATTAATTCCAGGGAAAACCGATGCCATTTTAGTATATGTACATACTAAGCTTTTGAACTTTAACCATTTTACGACGTCCTTAATAAGCTTTATAATGATAAAACAATTGAATCTGTAAGAACATTTTTTGGGATACCTCGACGTACTAAGTCATCTAGGGCTCGATAACACGGAACGAGTCCCACCAGAGCTCAATCCTTTTGATATCGTAAGTATCTGGGATAAGTGAATTTTCCCCTTTGAGGGAGTGTGAGCCGTATGGCTAAATCTGGATAAACATAATAATAATAATAATAAGTATACAACAGTACCTTAAATATATACAACAATACCTATTATTAATATTATAATATAACTACATACTACTATCACTTAACACGTACAATATTCCAAAAGTGTTAATAATCTGACAACAAAACGAGCCAAAAAAAATCTATTTAGTACGCTAGCAGTATTCGTCATCCCTAAAATCGGCATCACAATGAAAAAACGAACCTAACAACATTCCGGTCAGTAGAGTCGATTAGGGATTGACTCTCGCATAGAATCTCGCCTTTCCTCGCATCTCTGCGATCACCACTGTCCGTCGTGACATGCCGTTCGATTTATTTAATTTTTTCTTAAACTAATTATCCAATCAAAATTCCAAAAACACTCACATGTTCTCTGATGTTTGGTCTATAACGTTTATAGAAAGCCATTTTTTGCTAGACCCAATATTTTTCGAGATAGAGCGATGTAAAAGATTGTAAAAATATGGGTTTTCAGGGCAAGTGATTTTATATGAAGGCGCTCCATATACAACAATGGTTTGACGTATTTTTATAAATTAAAAACAAATATTTCTAATGTCTGGATGGGTATGCAAATTTGAGGAATGAATTTCCGGATATTGCACAACCCAAAAAAGACGAAAAAAAATTGCAGTTTTTTTTTGTAAGGCTCCCCACCGATCCCCTCCCGCAACGATTTTTGGACGACCAAGTGATTTTGCATTACAAATATATTAGAAACCAAAAAATATGGGTTTTACATTTTAGCAACAAAGTGCCCACGGGAGAGCACAATAGGATCCCTTTTAAACTATACTAAGACCCTATCCTTGTTTTTCTAACCTGTAGTGGTGTTCCCCGGAAATAGCCTCATTAAGGACCGGTTTTTCAGTGCTGGGTTAACGTATTTATTTTTTGGTCACCGAAATATTCATGGTTAATCAGTTTTTCAGTACTAGGTTAGAGCTTAAACTCGTTTAAATTAACCACGATTTTAACCGATCCTCGTTAGATGGTTTAACTCCGAATTTTGCGGTTACGCTTGCGCATTGGTGCAGTGAATGCATCATGTTTATTTTTTTGAGTACCTGCCTGACAGACAGTGACAGAAGGGATTAGTTGGGTTATGTTATTTTCTTTCATCGCGGGAAGTATTCTAATACCTCCTTATTATTATAAGGAAATTATTATTATTGAAATTATAAATTATTATCGTTATTATATAGGGAGGAATTATAAGGAAATATATTTAAATATAACTGTAACAGGTACCTATGTTTACACTTACTGTAACAGGATTTAATGCATGATTCCTAGTAATATTTTAAAAAGATTATTTTATATTTGTCTACACAGCAAAATACTTAATTATTTACCAAACAGTTTGACTTCTTATTTTCTGGTCAATCTGTTCAAATAGTGATAAGACCGTGGTCTTTGACAAACAAAATCAGAGGAAAAGTCTAAATCGTCCCAGTAATTCTAATTCTCTTCTGTTATGAAACCGAGGTAGACGTTATGAACTAAACAAAGATTCCGAACTTGATATTGCATTGCATTCATCATTTTTTAATTTGGTTATGAAATTGTCTTTTATTTATTTTTCTGTCAAATTGATCATTATTTCTCGAATTGCACATGCACACGTACAGTTACTGCTGCCAACAGAAGAAAAAAAGTGGTTAGCTAAACGAGATTTTCTTAACTTGATTTAAAGCACTGAAAAACGCTATGAGGGTTAAAATACTGGCTAAAATTTAAACTAGGTTAGCTAACCAAAATTTTAACCGCTCACTGAAAAACCGGGCCTTAGAAATCTGTTCTGAGGGTCAGTTTACTTCCAAAACATTTTATCTCAAAAGATGCCATCATTTCAATATATATACTTCTAAACATGTTCATATTGATAAAATATCAATTCGTTTAAGGTGATCTCATTTTTCTACAAAACGGACAAGAATTCCTAGATGCAATTGACAAAGAGCACAAAGCAGCCACTATCATTGTTCACATATACGAAGACACGGAAGCATGTAGGAATATGAATGTCTGCCTTAAGTCTCTTTGCAAATTATATGTAAATGTCAAATTTTGTTGTATCAAGGGTTCTGCTGCTGGTATAAGTCAACAATTTAAAGCTGACGGTGTGCCAGCATTGTTGGTGTACAAGGCAGGGAACCTCGTTGGAAACTTTGTAAGGTATATATGTTTTTGTTATAGTTATCAGAATTATAAGTAGAATTTATTAAAATTTCTAGTGGTAAAACATGATTAATTGTAAAGAAACTTTTACTAAACTCAACAAGAAGTCTAAGATCCGAAAATCTAAAACTTCTAACGCTGAAACCAAAATGTTGGTGACAACCTAAATCCGTACCTTCTAAAATTTGCAAGTCAAACAAACGATAAATGAAATAGACTAGAGGAATCTAAAATTGTATTCCACATTGTATTGTTTTAAATCCATATTGAGATGGATATTTGAAGATGGAGGGATTTTAATGATTTACAGCTGCTAACAGTGGTTTTTTGTAGGTTATCAGATGAACTCGGTTCGAATTTCTTGTCAGAAGATGTCCAGAATTATTTGGTCGAACATGGGTTACTAGAAGATAAGTCATGCACTCCTAAATTGGTCTCCAGCACTGATGATGCTGTTGACAGCGACTGAAATGCAGATTAGAAACATGAGTACTGGTACACTTCTCTTCAAATGTAACAAAGAGACAACGTAGTAATCTGATCTTAAGTTAGCATAACCATATAACAGTTTTTAACAGATGGTTGGTAAAAACTGGTTTGAAAAAATCGGTAAATTTGTGCCATATTGGAAACTAGCAATAAAATTTACAAAGAGATTTGTACAAGGGTTAGATCCCAATCCTCATATGTGTGTATTTCACAATGAAAATGAATTGACCAATTATCTGCATTCCATCTCATATTGAATAAGGTTCATTATTATATATTTTAATGAATATGAACATTTTTTAGAATTCACAAGGAAGAATATCCTGTAGGTGGCTGTATACCATTAATTATTACTAATTAAGTATTTTCTATGGGAAATAAGCCACAATTTTACTAAAAAATGAATTTATTAACGTTTCGAAGCCCAAATCGGGTTTCGTTGTCAAAATACAAAATACTATTAAAATAAACAAAAATGTTGTTGCTAAGTAAAAAAATTCTTCTAATAATTTATTTAATCTGACTCATTTATATTGGCAATTCAGACGTATATTATACATTTTAAAGTAGAAGACTTTAAAATGATATCGTCACTATTTATGAGTTGCGTTCCTGGGACGACTTTACTAAAAGATAGTTCATTCGATTAGATGAAATCAATCCCAACTCAAGAATATCCGTCGCAAAAAAATCATAGCATGTGATCTGTCTTTAAAAAGACAACCAAATGCAACGATGACAGTAAAATTCTCGCGTTAGAGATTCCATAGTAAATCACGAGGGAAAACCAGGAAAAAACCTCGTGATACTATCCCGACATCGTAAGTATTTGGTCTTACATTTAATTTACTTTCAAAAAACTAATACCAAATTCTGACTTTAATATGTTTAAATTATAAATAATAATAATACATAGATATACAATAAGTAATACTAAAATATAAAATTTTTACTAACTCGATATGTTATTGACTTACTAATCGTGGTATTTTCTTTCTATTGACTTCCTCTTTCAGTATGGGTAACCACATCCTACTCCATTCTACCGAGGAATTTGCGACACAATTGGTTTCATTTAGCATAATTCGAGCCGCTTCTTTGATTTTTCTCTTTTTACTATCTGATTCTTTCAGGACTATACTTGAATCTCTCCACACTTCAGGACTATCAAATTCTCTATTTTTAATATAAGACTGATGTTCACTTATTCTAACGTTAAATGGTCTTGATGTTTCACCTAAATAAAATTGTTCGCATTCACAAGGTATTTTATTAATGCAATTCTTTGTTCTTTCTTGTTCATTGTTAGGTTTAGTTTTAGATAGAATAGATCTCAATGTGATTGTTGTTTTGAATGTTGTCGAAATGTTGAATTTATTTCCTATTGTTTTAAGTTTCTCGGATAGTCCTTTTATATATGGTATTGTTATTTTTCTCGTATTATTTCTTGTGAATGTTGTAGGATCCCGTTCTAAGTTGTTCTATTTCATTCGATCCAATCTTGTCAATTCCTTATTTATAAACGATAAAGGATAATCATTTTTTAATAAAACAGATGTTAACAATGGTTTTTCTTCTAAAAATGAATTTTCGTTAGAACAAGTAATTTTGGCTCTATCATATAAGGATTTTATGATTCCCTTTTTAACGTTGATGTTGTGATTTGATTTGTAATTGAGATATCTGTTAATGTGTGTTGGTTTTCTATACACTTGAGTCTCATATCCAGTATCATTCTTTGATACTAAAACATCGAGGAAAGGCAAAGTGTTATTGTATTCCTTTTCCATTGTTAATTTTATTGTCTCTTTCCATTCCTGAATATTATAAACGATCAAGAAGAGAATAAAATTTACAATGGAAAAGGAATACAATAACACTTTGCCTTTCCTCGATGTTTTAGTCTCAAAGAATGATACTGGATATGAGACTCAAGTGTATAGAAAACCAACACACACCAACAGATATCTCAATTACAAATCAAATCACAACATCAACGTTAAAAAGGGAATCATTAAATCCTTATATGATAGAGCCAAAATTACTTGTTCTAACGAAAATTCATTTTTAGAAGAAAAACAATTGTTATCATCTGTTTTATTAAAAAATGATTATCCTTTATCGTTTATAAATAAGGAATTGACAAGATTGGATCGAATGGAACAGAACAACTTAGAACGGGATCCTACAACATTCACAAGAAATAATACAAGAAAAATAACAATACCATATATAAAAGGACTATCCGAGAAACTTAAAACAATAGGAAATAAATTCAACAACATTCAAAACAACAAACACATTGAGATCTATTCTATCTAAAACTAAACCTAACAATGAACAAGAAAGAACAAAGAATTGCATTTATAAAATACCTTGTGAATGCGAACAATTTTATTTAGGTGAAACATCAAGACCATTAAACGTTAGAATAAGTGAACATCAGTCTTATATTAAAAATAGATAATTTGATAGATCTCAAATATGTCAACACGCATGGGATAATGAACATAGAGTTCAGTGGAGAGATTCAAGTATAGTCCTGAAAGAATCAGATAGTAAAAAGAGAAAAATCAAAGAAGCGGCTCTAATTATGCTAAATGAAACCAATTGTGTCGCAAATTCCTCGGTAGAATGGAGTAGGATGTGGTTACCCATACTGAAAGAGGAAGTCAATAGAAAGAAAATACCACGATTAGTAAGTCAATAACATATCGAGTTAGTACAAATTTTATATTTTATTATTACTTATTGTATATCTATGTATTATTAATATTATTTATAATTTAAACATATTAAAGTCAGAATTTGGTATTAGTTTTTTGAAAGTAAATTAAATGTAAGACCAAATACTTACGATGTCGGGATAGTATCACGAGGTTTTTTTCCTGGTTTTCCCTCGTGATTTAGTATGGAATCTCTAACGCGAGAATTTTACTGTCATCGTTGCATTTATTTGGTTGTCTTTTTAAAGACAGATCACATGCTATGATTTTTTTGCGACGGATATTCTTGAGTTGGGATTGATTTCATGTAATCGAATGAACTATCTTTTAGTAAAGTCGTCCCAGGAACGCAACTCATAAATATTGGCGATATCAGTTTAAAGTCTTCTACTTCAAAATGTATAATATACGTCTGAATTGCCAATATAAATGAGTCAGATTAAATAAATTATTAGAAGAATTTTTTTACTTAGCAACAACATTTTTGTTTATTTTAATAGTATTTTGTATTTTGACAACGAAACCTGATTTGGGCTTCGAAACGTTAATAAATTCATTTTTTAGTAAAATTGTGGCTTATTTCCCATAGAAAATACTTAATTATAAAAATGCCACAAGGAAATAGCTTCAGAACACCATTAATTACAAGTAAAATTTAATAAAATTTTTTGTCTTGGTAAAAGGTATATTAGTTTAAAAAGCCCCTATAGGGCTACAAACATAGAGACAAAACGTTTTCGCTCTGTAACAAGAGCATCGTCAGTGTTACAAGAACATGGTGAGCCAACCAAAAAATACAAAGGTCAAAACCTTTCAAAAACAGACTAAAAGTCTCATATAAATGCAAACATGGTAAAATCCAAAGGATGGATATAATTCCTATGGATAAGGCCCTAGGGCAACATATGACTCCCACCACGTGTGGTGGCATTATACAAATTTGTAAATAACACTTGTACATGAGTAGTCGCTGAAAGTTGGTTACGCTAGCATAAGCGGTTCACATGGTATAAAAGGGTTTTTTTTTAATGTAGCACCCAGTAATTAGAAAATGGGCAATTGCCCATTGATGCAAGACAAAAAATAATTCAATACTTTACGGAATTATACAAGTACCTGTTATCCAAAATATTCAAAACCTGAACGGAAATCGCCATCTCTTATGTTGCCGATGACGATATTGCTATCAACTAATGTTTACATCCACTGCATGTCTCATGTGAATAAACTGTACCTACACTATTTTATATGTCTGTTTTTATACTTGTTTTACATTCGGTTTATATTTATTTTGCATTTGATTACTTTATTCCATATTGTCTATTCCATATTGTTGTTCTATCTCATATTCACGTAATGAGCATCGGGGTCCACCCTCATACACGTCACTTTGACACTATTACTGTATGGTTATGCTAATACTATAAGAATCGAAAATAATACAACTCAAAATAAGTCTGACTCGTGTTCGCTTTTTACTGAATGTATTTATATTACTTAAAAATAAAACTCGAAGGAAACTTTTAGATACTTAACTACTCGATTTTTAAACATGTACACTATTACCACCCCAATTGATGTGTGACACTGTTATGTATTACTAGAAGTATTCACTTTGTACCTACGTAAAATTAAGCAACAATATATATGTGAAATGCAATCAGTATTGTTATTGTACAAATGGCGTGTACAAAAAATAACATCACGTGCCAATGTTTCGATTTGTGGGATGTTTACAAAAAAGGTTTTCAAGAATAGTTGATATCATGATACTATAAATAACGAGATAGTATCTTCCCGTAGCGCAAATACGTCCGAGTTCGCGCATGATGACGTAACTGGAGACCGGAAGTTGAATTTGAATTATTGTTAAAGTTAAATGGGATTTGTATGCATTATGTGATGAAATATTCAATTAGCAAAATATCATTAAACTTCAATGTATTCGAAAAAAATTTAGTGTCGAGATTCCTGTCAAAATAACTGTCAAAGATAAAATATAGAATACACTTAGCTTGCAAGCGCGAACAATTCAAACTAATCGGACATTACGAACTTGCGGGTCTCCACTTACGTCACGACTTCCGGATGTGCAATATATTATCTTGTTATTTGTAGCATCATGGTTGATATTAGGTTTATTCCAACACAACGAAGAACCGTCATGTAACGATCACGTTACTATATAAAATAATACGTTCCATGCGTTCTGTGTCTGTATATCGTGGTATAATACCGTATATATGTTCCGTGGTACTGCGCAGGACGGTGATCGTTACATGGACTGTTTCTCGTTGTGTTGGAACAAACCTAATGTATCCAAAAGTATGTAATCTAAAATCTTCATCTCGACGATTATACACATACATATACAGTCGGAAAAATGAAAGAATACCCATGAACGAACACATAAAACACGCTGTATTTTCCTGTCACCGTGTCACAAAGAAAATTTACCAGCGCAAGTACATGTAATAATAATTATTACATGTACTTGCGCTGGCCAATTTTTTGTATGACACGGTGACAGGAAAATACAGCGTGTTTTATATGTTCGTTCATGGGTATTCTTTCATTTTTCCTACTGTACCTATATTAACATAGAGTAAGCAGTTTGTAGTGCTAAGTGACCACACCATTTTTTTCTTCATAGTTCATTGTGTCTTTGTCTTACACCAAGTAAGTATATCAGCGTCTCTTTTTGATAAAAAAAGAGAGGGAGGCGAGAGTTTCAATGCGCTAGCGAGAGACAGATCGAATGACCGCAAGAGATCTTGTTGACAACTTGTCATCATATAGTATATTGTCATCTTCTTCTTCTTAAGGTGCCGAGACCGCTTGTCGATCGTTGGCTCTCATGTTGCCCAGCATATTAACAATCACTGTCTTATTGACAGCCGCACGAAATAGTTCAGTGCTGGTTTTCCCAAACCATTGGCGTAGATTTTTAAGCCGAGAAGTTGTACGGCGGCCCACACTTCTTTTCCCATTATTTTACCTTGCATGACAAGGTGAAGTATGTCATATTTTTCTGGGTGACGCATTATATGACGAAAGTATTAATTTGCGCCTTTTAACCGTGTTCACTACTTCGCAACTTTTATTCAAACGTTGCAAAACCCTTTCGTTTGTGACTCTTTCTACCCAACTGATCTTCAGAATACGGCGGTAGACCCACATCTCAAATGCTTCTGGGTTTTTTAAAAGCGATTCTGTCAAGGTCCATGCTTCAACCCCCTAAAGTAGTACTGGGAATATATAACATCGAACCATTCTTATGCGAAGTTCCAATTTTAGATCATGACTGCACAGGATTTTCTTAAATTTCATAAAACTTGTTCTTGCTTTGGCAATTCTACTTTTTATTTCTATACTAGGGTTTCAGCTTTCATTAATATGAGTACCCAGATAGATATACAAGATTACTTACTCGTTCAATTGAGTCATTACTGATTGTTACGTCATAGTTATTATTATTTACGGCTGCTTGTTTACTAATAACCATAAACTTTGTTTTTCTTGCGTTGAGTTTGAGTCCATATATCGCGCAGAACGCCACCGTTCGGTTCAATAACGCTTAAAGATGTTCAATTGATCTCTTGATCTCTCTTATATTGTCATAGTATATCTATAAGATTTTTATGTTTAACCTTATCAAATATCTTTTCAAAGTTTACAAAATATAAGTAAATGTCCTGATTCATGTCCATCCATCTGTGAGCCAGCAAATTTAATCCGAACAAAGCATCTCTTGTGCCCACACCACTTCTAAAGCCAAATTGTGTAACTAATTTCACATTCAAGAGTTTTAACAATTCTGCTAAGTACGTGTTATTTTCAAAAAAGTGTGTGACTCATTAAAGCTATGTGAAAGCTTCTGTGATCTGAGCTGGTTGTTTCACTGACGTTTTGGGAATTGCTACAAAGGTCGATTGCAGCTATTGTCTGGGTATTATTGTGGCAGTTTGATATATTAGATTAAAGGTACAAATGGTACATCATCTGGTCCAGTAGCTTTGTCTTTTTTGTGTTTTTGATCCGGTGGTATCATCTGTGGTTTCTAATGACAGTTTTTCTCTTTCATCATTAGATAGTTGTTGGATGTAATTGGTCCAGTGACACAATCTCTCCTTCACATCAGTAATAATATCCCCTTTATCATTTTAAGGATATTCGTTCTTGTGCTTTTTCTAGAACCTGTCATTTCTTTGATGTTTTTTGTGTAAATTAAAGCTATTATCATATTCAACTTTTATTGAAGACTTATTGTAAACCCTAGCAGATATCTAGCAAGTTTGAAATTTAATTATTTTTTGTACACTGTGCATGTTAATATTGTTTTGTTTTTCCCTTGAGCTTCAGATAGTTTTATAAAAGTTGTTACATGTATGACGTTATGCATTTAATTTAGATTATTCTTATTTTGTAATTTCTGCGGCATTCTAGTTTTTGTAAAATAGTACATGGTTACGTTTAAAAAATAATGGGAACGAATTTAAAGGGTTTTTAAAAATTACAAGAATCAGTCAGATAACGAAAACTCTGGATGTGTCAGAAACTGATGAAATAGTCTAAGATCCGAGTGGAGGTGGAAATGTACCCATCTGCTTGCCGGATGAAACATGTTTTTTATTAAATTTTATACATTGACAAATATTTCTAGCATGGGTTTGCTATCAAAATCGTGTCATAGCTATCCTTAAGGGGGGAGACGAAGGGGTTGAAATCAATATTCCAAACACATTTTTTTGAAAGTATTACATATTCAGTACAATTCATAGATTACCCAAGAAAAAAATTAAGGAAAAATACTGAAAAATAAGCCAACGCTAGCAAATTTTAAAAAGACAACTCGAAATAGAATCAATTTTGTACTGGACATGAGAACTCATCATTGGATCATGGTAAACAAAAAATTGAAAAAGATTTTATTAGTTTATGAGTTTCTCGAGGTAACGCTTTCAAGTTTTTAAGGTTTATTTAATTTTGACTTTTTGATATCACTCAGAAGTCTAAACAAAGATTTTTTTGCAAAAAGGGTGAAAATCAACATATTTATTATTGTTAAACAAATAATAAGCATAAAACAAAAAATACCTCGACAGCGTTACGTCAAGGAATATCTAAAAACTGCTTTTTTCAAAGGCTGTAGACATTGTAACTCAAAAACTACTTGACCGACCCACCTGAAATTGTGTATATATTTTCTTTAGACTTTCTTTGAGGTAACGCTGTCGAGATATTTTTGTTGCATGCTTATTTTTTGTTTAACAATAATAAATATGTTAATTTTCACCTTTTTTGCAAAAAAAATCGTTGTTTTGACTTCGGAGTGATATCAAAAAGTCAAAATTAGATAAAACTAAAAAAACTCGACAGCATTACCTCAAGAAACTCATAAGCTAATAAAATCTTTTTGAATTTTTTGTTTACCATGATCCAATGATGCGTTCTGATGTGCACCGCAAAATTTATTATATTTTGAGGTGTCTTTTAAAAATTTGCTACTGTTGGCTTAGTTTTCAGTATTTTTTCTTGAGTAATACATATATGAATTGTACTGAATATGCCTATTTAATTTAAAAATAAACTAATTGCACCATATTTAAAAAAAATGTGCTTGAAATATTGATTTCAACCCCTTCGTTCCCCCCATTAAGGATAGCTATGACACGATTTTGATAGGCAACCCATGCTAGAAATATTTGTCTATGTACGAAATTTAATAAACAAAATGTTTCATCCGGCAAGCAGATGGGTACATTTTGACATCCTATTTGGATCCCGTACTAAAAGAGACTGCGATTAAATTTAGTGGTAGTACGCTCCCCCTAAAAGGTACGAGTCTAATATTACCCCAAGATACTTTACAACTTTACATTACTCGTTAGATTAAGATGAGTACATTATATGTTGCATTGTATCTCTGACTGTGCCATTAAATTTGGTGTGGGTTAAGATAACCAGATCATCCGAATAGTTCAGAACATAAGACTTGTTTCTGAGTAACTGTCAGTCCATCCATGACCAGATTCCACAAGACAGGAGCTAATACTGTAACGGTCCGAAAGTCATTATTATTTTGCTTCACCCTGCTTAAAATCATGTTTGTGTTTCAGTGTATTACGTAATTCGTTTCTCACAATGTTGGATTGATCTTGTGTTCTCATGGATATTCATATCTCTTTTGTCTGAGGGACCTCGATATGTTTCGTACCGCCAAAAGAAACGGGACTCGTAAATCTTTTACTAATGTGTTTTTGGCGACTGTGAAACTGGAATATATCATTTTGAAGCTGATTTGTTTATGTTGTGAATTCCTTTGCTCTGAGTGTGTTTATGTAATACAACAAGTTCGACACGTGAAATATTGCGAACTTTGCGAAAAAGCCTGGGAGAATATTGAGCTGAGATATAGCTATCAGAATTTCGTTTGGTTTAGTCCTATTTTCGAGAGAAAGAGTTATTGCCTTGGTTGAGGCGTGGTTGAAATTTACTTAATTCTTTTCTATTCGTTTTGAAATGAAGAGTGGAAATTGACTAATTTTTTGATTGGGAAAACCGGACGTGGTTGAGTAGGATGGAAAAATGGGGAGAGGGAGTTCTAAAGAGAGATCAGTTCGGAGTAGTCTAGAAGAGAGATCAGTTCTGGTAGTCTAGAGTAAGAAGCTGGTGCCTTTCCGTCAGCAAGGCAAAGAGCCTGCCAAAAATAATAATGACTTTCGGACCGTTACAATACCCCCTGTGGACAGCCTTTGGCTACTTGTGCTGACACTGGGTATCATTGAGTATATAAAACGACTCCTCTGCATGCAGTCTTATCTATCTGCAGCTTATTTCGTCTGTTCCTTTTAGACGAATCGCCCTTGTGAAGGCTTCGCAGGTGTTGTTGAATACTCCCTCTATATCGAGAAATGCACTCTCTTGGTTTTTCAGAACATATTTCACCCTCTGTATGAGATTGCGTAGAGCCGTCGTAGAGAGTACTACCCAAGTAGCACAATAAAAACATTTTAGTTTTATTTAAGGTTTATAAAGGTTTTATTGTGGTAAATAAGAAGATAATGGTTTTAAAGTTACCTTGTAGATATACTGCCATAACTTTAAAATTGTTAAGCATTTGTCACTAGTTTTGTAAGTATCTAATAAGAGTATCAAATAAGACTAATTAATCTTAATAGATAATTTGTCTTATTGTAGTTTTAAAATGGTTTATTCTCAGTTCACTTTAAAACTAATCAGTTTTATGAAGAACTTCCGGACTGTTTGGTTTTATTATATTCTAGTTTTTTACCTTTTAGTTTTATTGCAGTTTTAAAGATTCTCCTAATATGACTAACAAAACCTATTATTAAAACTACTTGATCTCAAAACTGTTATGTCAGTAAAACATATGCCTTAAAACTATTTTTTAGTTTTCTTTAAAGTTGCTTTCTTAAAAGCAATTAGTAGGCTATATTAAAACCAAACGCTCTTAATTGAATCAATATTGGTTATCGTAAAGACTGAACTATGCTTCTTGTTAGAAACAATAAAACTACTAAACTCATCCCCTCTTCTTTCATGTCCAAAATAGTCGGTCATTTGTTTTAGAGCGAAACAGTGGTGTAGTGTGTTGTAAAAGTGGAAGTACAGTTAGTATGGAAGAAATAAGTCGAAATTCCTTAAAATATAAACGAACTGGTCATTTTAAAAGAAAAATACAACACACACAGCACTACGAAGCCTTGATTTTAGGTTAGTTTCACATTAAAACCGAGTGGCATTATTGACAGCAGCATTAAAACTAAACGGTTTTAATTCCAAGACAACCTTGCTTTTATGTAGGATATATGCTCTTGGAAAGGTATAACATAAAACCATTTGATCTTAACAATTCTCTGTCGATAGACCAAATAGTTTTATTTGGATTTCGGTCATATTGCTTTCTGGAGATGCTGAAAGCCATGACAGATTTATTATTACAATATACGGCTTACATAAAAATTATAAATAAGCGACTTAAAGATATAAATTCGATATAAATTAAAACATTAAAATTGTAGATAAAATTATTTTTCTTTCAAATTAATATTTTTTAGATTTAAATTTTTTTAATATTTTTATTTTTTAATCGCCAGAAGTCAGAAATTTTAGGGAGCGTGGGTTATTTAGACCTATTTTTGTTAACATTATCATTGTGCGCAAGTGTTTTTCTACCTTGACAGTCCGAAATAACCAAGTACTTTTTATTATTTTATGGTTACAAATACGTATCTACCTCTCATAACACATGTAAAAATTTGTTGGCCTATATGAAGTATATGGGTTTAAAGAATCATTTTATGGTAAATTGTCTTTAAAAGTCTCCATTTATGAAACCTTTTTTAAGTTTGCTATAAAACTGCTTGCACTTAAAGTGTCTTTTAACATGGTTTTAAAAGCACCTTCACAGCACTTTAAAACCAGTTGCTTAAGAAAACAAAGTTTTAAGAAGGTTTTTATTTTTGGTTTTATTGACCTCTTTCAGAGTGGGCCCTTTTATGCTGAAAGCGGTTTTATTGCAACCTTAAGGCTTACTTAAAAACTAAAAACCAAATGGTTTTAATTTTAGTTTTATTCTACAGTTTTAAAGTATCTTTAAAAGACTTAATAAACCCGTTCGGTGTTACTTGGGTATCCAATACGCATACTGTTTCTGATGTATGGGACTTTCAACCAACACCTCATCTGTAATATGACCAGCGAGCAATTTGTTCTAGGGTCTTCAGTATGAATTTGGCCGTGGTTCACCACTTTTGCTACACGCCAGTTTTCCCTAGAACCATATGTCATGGTATACAGTCCAATCTGCTACCATGTGTCTAGTGGTATCCCGAAAATTGTACCCTGAAAAGTTGTTTCACGGTCTATCCACTATTTTGAGTGTCTTGACCTGACTCCTTTTAGAAAGAAAGAATACTTATCTGAGGGTCCTTTACGAGAACTTCGTGGAGACTTGACATTTCTACAATGTTTCTCCTATCTCCTCGTAATGCCTTTCCAAGCATCTGCTGTAGATGCTGTTGGTGCCGAGAACAGTGTTCTGTAGAAACTACACAGCTGTTGATTTCATAGACGGGAGGATTAACAGAGGTAACACAAATCCACTGATTTTGTTAAATCGTGTTGATACCCACTTGCAATACAATAGTTACACTTCCTCTTTTAACTTTTCGGATAATTATGGAATGGTCTTTTCAAAAATAATATGGCTTCGAGTTCTCCTTCGCTTATATGTTACTTTTGTGTGTCAGATTTTCATATATACCGGGTGTCCCAATAAGAATGGCTCTCGGCCATATCTCAGGAACTGTTTATAGTACAGTTATGAGAAAAAAATATTTATAACAAAAGTTGCCTCGGGAAAGCCTGGAAATTATTTTCATAATTCCGGGTCCACCGCTAGAGGGCGTAATTGAATATCAAAAATTAAAAAATCAAAATTTTACAAAATTTACCTAATGAAAGGGCACTGGAAATCCAATCATCGTATTCTTCATAAAATTCTGCGTATATTTGATTTCACAAGTTTAAGTCTACCTTTGCAAATAAGAGATGGGGATGAGTGGGAACCTTCTTATGAAAAAATGGCTGTAAGTCCGGTTCTGCTAAATCGAATTTTGCATACTTGGTCTTGTTGAAAACAGCTCTTCTTCGTCAATGTAAGAGTCTTATTTTCGAAATAGCCTAATAAGTAATCTGCCAGCTAGTAGGCGTTATTTAATTATTTTTGGAAATCTAGTTTTCTTTGGAGAAAATTAAATACAAGTATGCATTTTTAATCCTAATTTACAAAATTAGACCAAATTAGCAACAGAATACCGAAAACCGCATGTCGATATCTTTTTTCTATCTCGAGATATCTTAAGAAACGTGTAAATTTTAAACAAATATTAGCCGGTATTATACAAATGTAACCGGTAAAAAAAGTTAAGGAAAAGTAGTGTGCTATGGAAAAAACAAAGAAACATTTTCCAGATGTAAACGTATATAATTATCTAATTAAAAAAAATAAGACAAACAACACTATAAAATATAACAAAGAAATAAAAGCAAGTCTTCTTCTTTCTCCTTCCATGGGGTTTCCATTTTAAAATTCGTTTCGGCAGTCGCTCCTCAGTCATTCTCTGTACATGCGGCCAAACCGGATTAATTCTTTTGTTTTAAAATCGTCTAAGATCTAAAAAATGGTTGAATTCTAAAATCAACACTGTTTCAATTCAAGCATCATTTTAAAAAGGTCTTAAATATCATAATGTTGCAAAGAGTTTATTTTACAATGTGTCACTTCTTCCAGACGAGATATTTGATAAAAACAGAATGCTGAAAGAAACCAATTTCATAGTATTATTTAGATGCAGCCAATGCGATTGTGGTGAAATTACTTCTCGCAGATTTAAAAGGGCCTGTTTGGCCGACATTTGTTAAGGAAAAAATATTGTCAGTCGCCATTTTATCTGAATAATCAAGTTTTCTGGATATCAGATAATACTAACAGCTCGCAGATATACAAATGATTGAATGCTGAATTTCTGATCGTTCTCGCACCTCACCATAATTGACGTTGTTGTACTTTTCCAATTTCTCTTTGTAATTTTAGAAGCTCTCTTTGAACTTTACATTAATTATATTATTATTTGCACGTTGATCAAAAATGTAGTTTTCACTGCTTATTCTTTTGTTACTTGCAGCTTCTCCCCTACTGCTGCAATTTTATACATGCAATAAATTATTTACAATATACGAGGATATTTTTATTTATTTATTATTTATTTTTATTTCATGTTGTTTATTATAAATATATTAATGTATTAATAATGGGTAAACAGTCGACTTTGCTATGTATATGTTGTTTAGTTAATGGACGTGAAACTTAAATCACTTTGTTACAATAGCCGTTAAAATTCTTGTAATAAAGTTTTTTACACTAAAATATTCGTTTTATTGGTACATACTTAATAAAAAATATTAATTGATATACGGACCTGCAAAACAAATTAATATGAAAATATGTTTAGCAAGCAAGACAGATCAACGACAGACACAATTTTAATAAGAAAGGAAAGACAACTGCGGAAGATATGTATGCACAGTAAATACACATATTCTAAAGGTGCTGGTTATGAATGACATACATATTATGCAGTATTATAGTCAGTGTCTGAAAGAGAAAGAATTCAAAGTAACGAATACTACAGTTATTTATATTAAACTGTATATTCTGCATTGGGTGGCAAAGAACGGATTATCCGTTTTGACCTGAGTTAGGGTATTCTGGTTGAATAGGCCTGAGGTTTTGGAACCAATTTTAGTTGGCCATTTCTGGCAGATCCTTTTCCTAGTCTTCTCACTTTGGTATTAAAATGTTCATCAAAGGCTATTTGGTCTACCGGCATGCCCAAAAGGGGCTCTTTCTTTAACTCCTAATATAGCCTTGTTTGATCATGCTTAGATATAGGAGCTTGACCCTGTATCAGCTTGACCTAGCCTCTACCTGTATAAATATGTGCAACAACAGTAAGTTTAGAAACAAGAAAGATCACATCAGGAATGAAGATATTAGAAGGACAAATACGATATATTCCAGTGTAGTATAGAATTGAAACGAGACATAACTAATGTGGTATGGTCACATGAAACGAATGATGAAGATAGATAACCAAAGAAAGCTTTAAATTACATACCACAACAAAGAAGAAGAAGGGGAAGGCCTTCAGTTGCCTGGGAAGAAAAGAAAATGTACGGCACATCATGAGAGATATAGAGCCATCAAAGAAGACGAATGGATGGACGGAAAAAGATGGCGGTCAAAATGCGAAAAGCAGTAGAGGCTGTAGGAACCTCGCTTATAGATAGATAGAACACCTTTAACACATCTGTAGGGGTGATTCTCATGGCTCCTAAGACACTCAGGGAAGAAAGCTTTTGTGTGCCATTAAGCAGCTGAATCGTACTAAACTGTAAGGTCATTTTTGGACTTTGTTCCCATTTCCTACCACAAGGCCATCTATTTAGGTTTCGTGGATCTTAACAATGCATTTGACAGGGTCAATTTAAAGAAAGTTGTCTACCTATTGTATGCAAGAAGGATACCTCTAGGAATAATCATAATGGTCTAAAATATCTGTCAGAAGAACTAACTGAGAACAAACTGAAGCTGGCAATGGGGTGAGACAGGGGATTCCCTGGGTCCTCTATTGTTTAACCTGATAATGAATGAAATAATAAAAAAACTAAGAACAGATACCAAACAATTGGCTATGCAGACAATGCAATTTAAAGTGAGGATGATTTACTTATGCTGCACCAATTTAATATACCCCCCAGAAAAATTGAACATGTTTATTTTCACACAAAAGACAAAATGTATGGTTACAAATGGAGAAATAAGAATAACGGAAAAGAAATGAAAGGCAGAATTTACAAAACAGTCAGCAGACCGATAATGACATGTCAGAAACATGACCTAACATACAGAGGTTAAAAATATTGTTAGAACCAGCAGAGATACAACCCTTAGTAAATTCAATGGTAAGACATATAGTAAAGATTATACATCGGGTATGCAAGGTGGAGAAGATCCAGGATTGGGTAAGAAAGATAAGAGTATAATGGAACAATCATATAAGCCAAATGGCAACAAATAAAGTAGTAAAGATGGCCATAGACTGTTCCTCAATAGCAGGGGCGTGCGGTGAAATTTGAAACAGGGGAAGCAATTTATAAAAAAATTGTAAAAACACCTATTTATAATGTAATTCAATTCTTCTACTTGACCGAAAGGCTCGGTCATCAAAATTGTTAAACCTATTTTCCATTCGTTGGCATATTTGATCTAAAATCTGATAGTATAGTCGGCGGTAGCACGATTGGACATCTCCAACATTATCAGTGCGTATGCTTTGCCTTTTAGGCTCAAAACTTCTTGCCATCATATTATTCCAGCATTTTTTAAAGTCATCTCTCTCTTTTTATTAATAACATCTTTAAATTCGCTAATTTTTTTTACACAGAAACCAATCTCGTTTATCTTGCATTGCAATACATTAAATAGATTATCTGAGAATGTAAATATTTCTGAAAAAGCAAAGTTAAAAAAAACTCCAAAAATACTCTCGAGCTATTTATGGTTTCTGTATCCCACTTTTCACATTTTCGCCATTCTCCAAAACCCTAATACATATAATATATCTATATAAATATTTAGTATTTATAATATAAATATGTAATTCTATATATCGTTGCCTTAGTACTATAACTTGATAACTACAAATTTGACGTTTTTGAGATAACTAGTTCACAAGATGTATTTTATTTGCCTCCATATTGTGTAAAAACTTGATAACTCGCTCCAAACGGGTTAAGTATTTATTTATGATTGACAAAAATTGATAAAACTCAAATGCCCCTAATATTCACTGCTAAAACTTGACCAGATGAGTTATCAACTTATTTTTAAATCGAAATAATCGTGAATGTGACATACACTGAATGCTACAACTAGCTAACTCTAGTTATCTAGTTGTAGCACGTGTTTTTCTGAAACCATTGAGCCTACCACTTAATTGCTATCCGTTGATTCGGTTCATGTTAATGCAGAAATTCGAGAATTGTTAGCAGATCTGGCAACCTCCATGGCGGTTGGATAATTTTCACCAAAATAATGCTTAAAATATTAGTTTTGTTAAAAAGTTCACTTAGATGCAACTTGGCATAGATCAGTAGCCAAAAAGTTAAGGAACAGTATTTTAGAGCTGCAGAGTGAATTCCGTATTTACCAACATCATGGTAGAGGAACAAATATCTGTAAAATCTTTAAACCCGTTTATATCAGAACTACTAATTTTGAGTTATCAAGTTATAGTATTAAGGCAACGATATATTTATTTATATAAATAATTAAATAAAATCAACCTTCATAATTCCACAAAATCAGTCAACCAAGCCCATCATTGTCAAATGCTGGTAAATCCCATTTAAATTCACGAAAACAGCTCCTTGTATGCAGTTGACAAAATTGCTTATAAACGATAGATATGCCTGAAATTTGAACTCGCCACTCTGCGTGTAACCCCGGTGGTTTTTACATAGGCTGAGGAGAAGCAAATTTAAAATCAGATTACCTGCCGACATGACTTCGAATACCAATGTAGAAATACAGTCGTGGCATATGGATCCGCGTATGGAACGAGAGCTAGATATGCAGTGCTGCTTACGAGTATTTCATCGGTTTGTTATTTACTGTATGACAAAAATAGAGTAAAATACGTTTGTCTTTTCTTATTACTTTACTTATTTACTTTTCTTATTACATAATTAAATATTCTCGTATGCAACTTAAAATCCCGCTTATGTGTTTGTTCAATTTTTTTTAAATAATCTCAGTTACTCAGTTGGTACTGTATTACCTACTGAAACCAAGGGAAGCATTGCTTCCATGGACCGCACGCCCCTGCTCAATAGGAAGATAGCAAAAACAATAGAACAACAACCTACTAGAGGCACATTAAAAAACAAGTCATGTCTACACAAAAATAAGTCCATATTCAGAGTTAAAAATGCTTTTGACTCATAACATAAAAGATAATTATTTTATAAAAATATATTTCAACTTAAAACAAAAGGAAAGTACAATAAAAAAATTGTATATAAAATATAGAGATATAATTAAACTTATTCGTACACGTTATTATAGTTACTTTAATTATTACAATTATAATCAGCTTTTCAAAGAACTACACAGCATCTTTTTCTTTTCTAAAGCACCTTTATACAAAATATATGATTTTAATATATCATCGTATTGCTTTCCAGCTATGGCTTTATATTTCTGCTTCAATTCGGATAAATCTTCTATATCTTTCCGACAGTCCCTTTGCTGGAGTTGTATATCTTTGATCAGTTCCCTGTAGGCTCTTAACGAACACTTGGTTTCAGTAAAGATTTCAGCTCGACACTTCTCTTGCACGATAATACATTTTAAATAGTTAATTTTTTCTTCTACCTGACATTCTGCAATTTTTTGTTCCATAGTTTTTGGAAGATCTACTGTCCTCGTGTGCGTTATTTCTTCTAATAATTTGTGTAAATTTAGTAGGTTGTTTATGTACTTTTCTTGTTCTACGATTACCTTATTTTTATATTCTAAAAGAATTTTATCCTCTTGGCTTAGTTGAATCGAACCCAATTCTCTAATACTTTCTAATAATTCAGTCCACTCATTATGCTGCGCTGCAAGGTCTTCAACTTTTTTTGTCGATTTTAATTTAATTAAATTCCTCAGCAGACTACTTTCTGAGTAAGTTAACACTGTAATGTCCTGGGCAACACCTAACACATTAGATTCATTTTCTTCTAAAGATTTATTGTCAATTGATAAAGTTTGCTTCAAATTTTCACTTAATATTATGTCTTTTACTTTACTTTTCAACTTGGCATCCGTATGATCGTCGTAAACAACATCTTCAAGTAAATCATATAAAATTTTTTGTTGGAGGTATTTGCTCTGTTCTAGTTTTAAAAATTCCATACGATCATTCACCTCTTGTTCTTGGGCATTAGTACTAACAGTATTGAACGTATTATTACTGTTAAAGTTTATTACATTAGACATTACGAATTTTTAACTCAGTATAATTAAAAATATATAAACATTATACTGCCAATTGACATTTTAAAAATAGCATTTTCATTTTGATCTTTCGTTTCGTTCGAATTCTGACATGTGACATTTACCGGTTCGTATCTGTTGTTGTTTAGGCAATTTTTCTCATTTAGCTCAGAAATGGTGATAATTTTTCTTCTATTTTGTATGAGTTACACCACTTTTTATAATAATAATTAAATTTCTGTATACGTAAATAAAAATAATTACATGTAAAAGTGGTTATTTCTGTACAGCTAAATTAATTATATCAAAAATATTTTGACGAAAATTCAAATTATTTAGTTGGCAATACTTTATCTGGTAGTTTTGTGTTTTTTCTATTGGCGACACTATTTCTACTCTAACTTGCCGGCATGTTGGCGTCAGAATGTTTTCTCGTTCATTTTGATCTACGTTAGGCCGTTGCATTTTCAAAGCGTAAATTCTAATCAATCCCATAGTTTCAGTGACCAGTGAATTATGTTCTAAAGGTTCTTTAATAACGTTTCAAACAAACTCTATAATGGAAGACTCTTTCGTTTTTGGTAGTGTTCTTAGTGAAGAAGAATGGAAAGTAGTTCCAGTAGATCTAGGAAAAAAAATCATAAAGTTTGTGACTGAAAATTTCGATGACTTAATCAAAGGCAAAGCGTTATTGGAAACAAAATGTTGTAATTTGGGTATGTAGTGTAAGGTTTTATATAAATTTGTAACATAAGCAGCATAGTTAATTGTCTTACCAACTTGCAAAAATTAGGGTCATTAGAAACTAAAATTATTGTTAATATGCTCTTTATTGAATTTATCATTAAAATATCATTACCTTTTTCGGATTGCTTGTATCTTTTAGGTTTGTCTAAAAAGATTTGATTCTAAAATGTTCATCAAATAAAGTACTTATCCACCCCAACCAACTGTTAAAACCTATCATTAAACTGTTAAAATAACTGTTAATTTAGCAATAATTTAATTAGTGTCTAGTTATGAACCGAATCTCAATTTCATATGTTTGCATAATCAAGAATGAAGTCACTTTTATCTATTACTATTTTTTTGGTTTGTAGAAAGTTAAAAAATAGTCACTTAGTTCTGCAATGATGGTTATATCTCATATGCATGTATTTTGATACTTCCAATATCTAGTTATTTTATCATATTTTCTTTATCATTATTGTTTATTTGTTTTTCTAATAGCCACAAGTAATTTTTTTATCATATTTTGATAATCTAGAAATCTTGACAATCAAGATATTGATGAATTGTGATCAGTTATAAAGATTGGTAGTACTTTTAAAAGATAAATTAGATAAGGAAGCAAAGAGAATAGGGCTAGCGATAAATCAGCACAAAACAAAATACCTACATGAGGATAGGAAAGGACAACACAACTTAGAAATACCTAAAGTTTGTTTTTAAACCAAGATGAGTAAACTAAAAAGACAGATTCACCCAAGAAAGTCACTAGAAATATCACCAAATACATCATATTTTTTGGTTTATCATATCAGCATTTGACAAATATAAATATTATAAATCCATAAGTATTATAAAATATTATAATCCAGTAATCCATAAATATTATACAGTGGAACCCCAATAAGTCGGCCCCCGATAACCCGGAAGTCCGGCTAACTCAGACAGATTTTCATCAGACAAACATTTCAACAATTCAAAATAAAAATGTATGTAATATAATATTTGAGACTGGTATACTGGTACCTGTTTACATAAACAAGGGAGATATACAACAATGTACAAACTACAGGGCTATAAAACTGCTTAGCCACACCATGAAAATATGGGAAAGAGTAATTGATAGATGGATACTTGGCTTTATGCAGGGCAGATCAACAACAGATGCATTTTTCATTATAAGGCAGTTGATGGAAAAATACAGGAGTAAAGAAACAAACGCTCATATGGTATTCATTGATCTTGAGAAAGCATATGATAGACTTCCTCGAGAGATTCTATGGTGGGCACTCAATAAGAAAGGAGTCCCTGGTGAATATGTAAAGATTGTGAGGGATATGTATGAGGGAGTAACAACTAGTGTTAGGACAGGTGTGGGAGAGACTGATAAATTTCATGTGAAAGTAGGATTGCACCAATGCTCTGTGCTTAGTCCGTATTTATTCTCATTAGTTTTGGACCAGATAACAGCGAAACTACAGGGTAACATTCCATGGTGCTTAATGTATGCTGATGATGTCGTGTTAGTAGGAAATAGTGAAAGAGACTTAGAACAAAAACTGGAACAGTGGAGGCAAGCTCTGGAGGAAAAAGGTTTAAAACTTAGTAGGACAAAAACAGAGTATTTGGAATGTTCATTTAAAGATGGAGTTACTACAAATAAAATGGTATCTTTGGATGGTGAACTGATTGTAAAAAGCAATAGTTTTAAGTACCTGGGATCGGTATTACAGAGTAATGGAGAAATAGATGGAGATGCATGCAGTAGAATTAGGGCTGGATGGATGAAGTGGAAAGAAGCGAGTGGTGTGTTGTGTGACGGAAAAATTCCAATGAAGCTGAAGGGAAAATTCTATAAAACACCCATAAGACCAGCTATGATGTACAGAACTTAATGTTGGGCAGTGAAGAAGAAAGGGGAACAACGAATGCATGTGGCAGAAATGATAATGCTTAGATGGATGAGTTGAGTGACAAAGAAGGATAAAATTAGAAATGAGTATATTAGGGGAAGTCTAGGTATGGCACCAATTGATGCCAAAATGAGAGAGCATAGGTTAAGATGGTTTGGTCATGTTCAACGTCGAGACGTTAATCACCCAATATGAAGAATAGCTGAAGTGCAGATTCCTGGAAGGAGTAGGAGAGGAAGACCAAAGAAGACCTTGGGGGAGACGATAAGGCAGGACGTGTTGGTAAAGGGGATTGACATTGATATGACCCAAGATAGAATTGTGTGGAGAAATGCAATTAGGGAAGCCGACCCCGCATAGGGATAAGACAAAGAGAATGATGATGATAATATTTGAGAGGTAATGTGTATTGTTGTAATTTGAACTATACGATAATAAAAATGACTCATGGCACACAGCGGCATGGCAGAGTGACGTTCATTGTATTGAATTATCGGAAACAACAGGCACCTGTAGTAGTATTCCTTTATTTATTTCATTCAAACTGTCTTAGTATTGTTTAAAAAAGACTAAAAGACTATTTAAAAAATTATTTTTTAAACAATGGTCTTAGTCTTCACTGTTCTAAAATAACATAACATGGTTCCGATTGTGACTGTATTGTGTGTAGTACAGTCTTGTATTGTTCGCTTCTGTTTGCTTAGGTTTGTGTTTACGTGTTTTTAGTAATTTATATGTGTCCTGTGACTGTGCATATATATTTCATGTTATTTCAATTATAACGGAGTTTATCTGTAAGTACAGTAATACCCCGTACTTACGCGATAGGTGGGACCAAGCGATAACCGCGTAAGTCAAATTCGTGTAAGTCGGGTGTAATTTCGCATATGTATGTATATAAACTATTTTTAATTGGGACCGGAAGCTAAGCAAAATAGCATATACAAATATAAAATTTTGATGTAGAAGGCTGCATAAAATCTAACAAACAGACAACTCAAAGATTTGTTTTCTCCCGCAAAAATTCTTCATAGCAGGCTAATAATTTTTTTATCCCTTGTTTGGTAGAAGAAATGCGATCTTTGTTATAGTTTATATTTTCTAAAATTTGTAAGCCCTTTTCAATTAAACTGAGACTTCAAAGTCTTCAAAGACTTGAAACTGGAAAATATTTGCAGAAAATAATTTGAAAAAATAATAAAAAAAGTGAAGGCTGATAATGTGATTATACAAGGTTAAGTTCTATCTATCTATTGCCCTTCATTTGTCCAAAGTTGAACGTAGGCCTACCCTAAAAAAGGCCTATGACTTGCCTAAAAATGATAAAACAACCATCGGGACATTTGCAGACGACACTGCTATTTTTGTCAAGCATGACGATCCTATTGCAGCAACACAAAATCTCCAAGAGCATCTAAACTCACTTGAAATATGGCTGAAGAAGTGGAAGTTTAAGGTAAACGAAACAAAATCATCCCATATAACATTCACTCTCCGGCTCCGGACTGGAACCTGCCCACCAGTAACCATCAATCAAATAAAAATACCACAAAGTAATCAAGTCAAATATCTAGGGCTACACTTTGACAATAAACTCAACTGGAAACACCATATAACAAAGAAAAGAATGCAACTTGACCTGAAAACCAAAGAACTTTACTGGCTCATTGGAAGAAAATCCCATCTTTCAATAGAAAACAAATTGCTAATATATAAAGCAGTGATAAAGCCATTGGACTGTGGGGCTGTGCTAGCAAATCCAATACTGTGATTATCCAGAGAGCGCAATCCAAGATACTTCGAGCAATAGTTAATGCACCATGGTATGTATCAAACCAAACTCTACACACAGATCTAAAAATTCCATATGTAACCGAAGTCATCCGAGAAAACAACAGAAAACACCACAACAAACTAGAAGACCATCCTAATCCACTACTTCATCCACTACTGCAACCTGTCCACAATAGAAGACTCAGAAGAAGCTGGCCCTCCGACCTAAGAGGTAACTGAGGAAACATCGCTGGATGTTTACCTCTCCACGTCACCACATTTACAATAATATAATTTAATGTAAGACCAACAAATTGACTTATAGATGTTTGTTTTATATCTGATTGTCAATAAAGGGAGATAATAAAAAAAATATTGTTCAGTAAAAAGTTACACCATTTTGAGCGTCCGGTTTGGGGGGGAGATGGGAGAGAAGTCGGTAAATTAGTAGTTTCGTTACGTTTTTCGTCAATATTTCTAAAACTATGTTTAAGTGTAAACAATGTTCTATTGTCCTTTTCATGAGCATTTTTCAGTGCGTAACAAATGATAGGAAAAAGGGTAAGTCCATGATAATACACATTTATGACATTTATTCTAACATGACATTTTAGTTAAATCTGACAGCTGTCACATTTTATTTTCAATTTGAAATAAAAACAAATCAAATGTGTTTCTTGCATTTATAAAATGGTATTTTCTTTGATTTGTATAGTCTTATAAATTATACAGATTATATTTGTAATATTATTATCTAATTAAAAAAAAATTATTATTTTTATTATGGCGCCATCTATCGACAACCAGAATAACTAGAATAAATGTTGTAAATGTCTGTAAGAACGTACGTGCCTTTTTTTCTCTCACATGAGAAAAAGAATACATAAAATTTAAAACAAAAATGGTCCTATCCATAATTGTTATAAAATCAACGGTTCCAGAGTTACGGAGGGTGAAATGTGGAGGTTTTCGATACTTTTTATATTTTTTGGGCAATTGATGATGATTTTGGGTGGTGAGGTTAACGTTTCTTCAAGGGCTTATCACTAACATACCATCGACCAATGAAATAGCAAATACTGTTAAAATAATTTCTTTCAATCAGTAAAAATATTATAAATTGCCCAAAAAATATAAAAAGTATCGAAAACCTCCCCTTTTCACCCTCCGTAACTCTGGAACCGTTGATTTTATAACAATTATGTATAGGACCTTTTTTGTTTTAAATTTGATGTAGAACATTTTTGTATAGAACATTGTTTACGTTAAAGCATATTTTTAGAAATATTGACGAAAAACATAAAAAACTACTAATTTACCGATTTCTCCCCCATCTCTCCCCCCAAACCGGACGCTCAAAATGGTGTAACTTTTTACTGAACAATATGTGGACCATATAGAACAATTTTGTGTTGGAGGAAAACTTTTACTTTGAATGTCTGGGTTAGGCCTTTATTTGGACCAATTATAATATACTATCTCTGTAAATTTGGAACCGTTCATTTTAGAAGGATTATGCATAGGACCTCTTTTATTTCAAATTTAATGTAGAATATTTTTGTATAGAAGGTTGTTCATGCTAAACTGCATAGTTTTAGAATTATTGACGAAAAACGTAAAAAACTATGAATTTACCAATTTCTCCCCCCTCTCCCCTCTAAACCCGATGCTCAAAATGGTGTGACTTTTTTCTGAACATTATGTGGACCATATAGAACAATTTCGTGTTGGAGGATAACTTTCACTTTGGATGTCTAGGTTTGGATCTAGTTATACCATACTAGTAGGCGGTGCTGGGTATAAGGTCGCCTGCAAAACTAGTGTAGGTGTCCTTATTTTTTTTAAATTAGTATTTTGTATAACACTATGGTCTGTTGTTAAACCAAGAGGAGTAATTCAAATTTACCATGCCATAATGCTTGTCTGTAATTGGTCCAACCTCATGCAATATTACTCCACTGTTATAAAATTTTGACACTAATGACATTTATGAAATTTTGACATTACTGGCATTTCATAGGTTAATAAAGTTATATAGTCGGTTCTCTAAACGCAAACACAACTGGCTAGGGATTTTAGTAAGTAATTTTGCCAATTTGGTAAAATTGGCAAAAAAATAATTACTAAATAGTTAGTAATTTTGCCAATTTTGGCAAAATTGGCAAAAAAAAAAAATTACTAAATAGTTAGTAATTTTGCCAATTTTGGCAAAATTGGCAAAAAACAAAAAAATTACCTATTAAAATCACTAGTCATTTGTGTCTGAGTTTAGCGAACCGACTATATCAGCGATTTTTTGTGCTTTCTGCATTATTCCTTATTTCTTAGATTTTTAGTCTACTTTTATATAAAAAAAAAAACAGTTGTTTTAGAGCTCTTTAGTGACATATTAGTTTAATATAATTTGTATGGATTCTCAAAAAAGATGTATTTGGTGATTTTCCTAGTGACTTTCTTGGGTGTGAATCTGTCTTTTTAGTTTACTCCTCCTGGTTTAAAAACAAACCATAGCAGAAAAAAGCTCATTTTGGCACCTCCCAAACAGGGTCATGCACCTTGCAAGCCTGTTATAGCTGGCCCTGCCCTTCTCCATAATCAAAGGCATAACATTGTTTTAAAAGATTTACTTAATTTTTCTTTTACTTATGGATGTCCTGGGAAATTGAGCATCCGAGAGGCCTTTCTGCTACGATGACACTTTAATATGTGTGGTGCTATATGCCTTTCTCCCTGATTTATCCTTTTTTTGTGAAAACTCAGAATTGCCTCTTCTCCAAATGTGTGCCCGCCCAGTGATCCTGCTTACCTCGCCAGCCCACTATTCTGAGGGTCTAGCCACCAAGCCTGTGCCTCACAGTGCACAGCCACATCGCTCAGGAGTCACAGGCGTTCCACCTGGGGTACCCATGGAAAAAGGCTGTCAACTTAATTTTTCAAGATGCTTATGATAGATTAGGTACATAGAAGCATTAGGGAAATAATAAACAACAATAATAAAATTATGAATCATTTCATTGGCTATAAAATATTTGTAGTTCATTCCAACAATATGGTTAACATAAATGATTAAACATTTTTAAAGGAAAAAGCACTATCTTGAATATGCTTTTAAAAACCTTAATTACCCATATCTGTTATTTCATTTAAAATGTATTTTTTAATAAATATTTCGCATAAATATGCACAACATGGTTTTATTTACATTTTTTTTTAGAAAAAAATGATAAGGATTTACATGATGTCCTAGAAAAAGCAGAATTAGAAAATAAAACACTTAAATCAAAATTAGAAGTAGCTGCAAACACTATAAATGAACATGAAACCCAATTGTCTAATCTAGCTGCAGAACTAACCAAATTACATGCAAAATGCAATGCTTTTGAAGCCGAAACGGCCGAATTTCGTCATCAGAGGAACAAAGCTGTTGACGAAAAAGATGAACATCTTAGAATGATAAATAGACGAAATGGAGAAATCGAGAGACTCCAAGCCGATTTAAAAGATTCCACAAAGAAGTTGGAATCTGCTATTTCAGCGAAATGTGAAGCATTAGCTCAGGTATATTTTATAATTTTTTTTTCAATACTTTACTATTTTTATGATTTTTATTACTCATGCATTTTCTGTTGATTTTTAACATGATAACTTCTAAATATCTTTTATTTAATTATTAGGTCTGTAATATCACATTACTTGTTTATGCTGTTAATTGTTTAATTATGATAATTAATTATCTTGGTCTGTTGTTAAAAGTCTCAAGTTCTAGTTTGTTCTCTTTCCTTTTTTTATGTAACTTCTTGTCCTTCCTCAGCATTTTTCTTTTCTTGTGATTGTCTTGTTACTATTCTTTGTTGTGCTTGGCTTTTCCTTCAGCCCATTCTTCATCAAACCCTTAATAATTCTTCTCCCTTAACTGTCCCAGTTAATATACTGATGTATGTCATTCTTGCCTAACTTGTTTTAAATATTTCTCTAATCTTCCGCTTAATGTGGATTTCTAAGCTTTTCGCATATTATCTCTGTTTTACTACCTCCCTTCTTTTTAAAATTGAATATTCTTGCTCTTAGTTTGATTTGTACTAGGAAGTGAGTTTGGATTTGCATTCAATGGTTCATGATTCATGACATCCGACATCTAAAGTGCTGAGAAGTTGATTTGGTTGACTGTATTCCTGGTGATCTTCATATATCTTTGTATATGTTCTTATGTTGAAGAACTGTACTTGCTACCATTGTATTAAGGAATGAGTTGTCAATATGACCCCATATCATTAGATTCAGTGTTGAATAGAGTCAATTTTTCAATAGTTGGGCTATAGCTTTCTTCTTTAGTCTTTCTGTCTGATTTTTTTTTCATTTATATCACTTAAATGAACCCGAATATATGTTTACTCGAGTGATAGCTACAATAGAATGTATATTCACTATTTTCCATTATGTTCACATACATTTTTTTCACATGAAACCCTTTTATGGGTTGATATTTTATGCTAGGCTTTTTCTAGATTCATTTTGGTATAATCACTTTTTTAATTTTTTAAATGCAATATATTTTTGTATATATTTTTATTTTATAGATTGAAGAAGTTGCTTCAATGAAAACAAATATAGAATATCGTGAAAAAAGAATGGAACAAGAAAAGGCACTATATAACAGCCAAATAGAAAGTCTACAAGAAGAACTAAATAAGAAAACTGAAGAACTACTTAACTCGAAACGTGACAACTCATCAACTTGTGTTCAACTGGAAACTAAACTTATTCAGAAGACACAGGAACTGACTGTAGCAACAGAACAGATTAAATCTCTCAACGATATTAACACTAACTTGACCGCGAGAATTGAAGAACTTTCTCAAAAAATTGCGAATCTAAGGGATGAAGAAGCTAAGGTTAATGAGTCATATGTATTTGAAATTGAAGCTAAAACTAAAATGGCTAATGCCTTTAAGTCTAGATATGAGGAACTAGAACACCATTCTAAAACGCTGGAAGATGCTGTTACAGAGGTAGGTCATAGAATTTTATTTCTCTCTATTTTTAATTTATATTTGTCATATAATTATCCAGGGTGTTTGGTAACGAATGGGCCATAGCTTAACCTTAGATTCCTGAGCTTAAAATAGGTCAATTTAAGCTAACTTACTTTGGTACGGAAGTTGATAATATACCGAAATACAGGGTGTCAACATTAAACTTTTATTTTATTTATTTGGTAAGCGAGGGTTTTTTGGGATGAGAAATTTAAATTCGCCACCAAAATCTATGTATTACCCAGAGGGCATATTCAAACACCCTGTATAATTGTAAATTTTTGTAAAATTAACAAATAACCGAAAATAATTTGTTAATATCCATAAGTAACGAAAACATTTAAAAAAGTTTTTAATTTGAAAAAATTGTTCTTTATAAAAAGTTCTGTCAGGACTAAAATCCAAAATGCAATCATAGGTTTTCACATCTTTTATGCATACACATGGTTTGTCAAAAAATATGAATGTTGCTTAAGAATAAAATATTAAGTTTAAAAAATTCAAAAATAAAGTTCCCAAGATCCCAAAAGTTTATAGTAATTAAAAATAAAAATAAAAATAAAATAAAATAAAAAATAATTTTATTTCAAGAAAAAATCAGTTTACATGCAAAAACTTAGATGCTAAGTACACGATGAACATATTGTTTGTGTGTGTACTTATTCTATTTATTATAATCAATAAAATTAATCTAATGGAGGTAACTGATTAATAAGAAAACAAGAGAAAATTCACTTAACCTAATAAAGATTTACAAAAGACTATGTCTATGTTCTATAAAGTTTTACATTATTACTAGAATATGTTATTTATTTTTATATTTTTTATCCAGCTAGAAAGTGATTTCTTTATCTTAATAAATTTTTTATTTTTAAATTCTTGAGGTAAAGAGTTAAATATTTTTGGAGCTGTGAAGAGTAAGCTTTTTTGAACAGCCGTGTAATATATTGGTGTAGTAGTCGTTAACATATTATTAGTAGTAAATCTAGTTAGAAATTGATGGTTTGAGCTGGGTTTTGGTAACTTATTATTACAATAGAGTCTGACAATGGTTTTAATATAAAGTTGAAAAATCTGCATTACATTTGCTTCTATAAACAAATCTTCTGAAGAAAAACATTTCTTTTTAAATAAAATGATTTTTAAAATTGTTTTTTGTGTTATTATTAAGGGGGATAGAACGTTAGAATAACCTGCACCCCAGGTACATATTCCATTTGTTAGGATAGATTCGACTAGGGCTTTATATATATTTATGATAGTATCCTTTGTTAAACATTTTCTTAAAATGTAAAATTTGTACATAATTTTTCTTAATTTACCACAAATATATTCAATGTGAGGTTCCCACTTCATGTGTTTGTCAAAAAATACTCCTAAGTATTTAATTTTATCAACAACTTTAATAGTTTGACAATCACATTTTTTGTGATCCTTACATGTGTATTTATGTACTTTAAGAGCTAAAATTTCTGGTGACGTGGCTTCATTCATTGTGAAGCACATAAAGTGGGACTTCTCGATATTCATTGAAAGCAGACTGACATCAAACCAACTTTTAATTTTTGCCATGATTTCCTCTGCTATGGTAAGAGTTTTTTCCCAAGTGCTCTCACAAACAACAATGGCTGTGTCATCTGCATAGCATATAATATTAGCCTCTTTGAGAACTGAAAATAAAAAGTCCATGTATAACACAAAAAGCACTGGACCCAAAACCACATTAAAATATGCAATTACTTTAGGGTCATTGATCAGTAGGGTAAAGTTGAATAGATCCGCTATAGTAATAGATAGCAATAAAAGTTAATAACAAAAATTGTAACCAACTTTGAGCTTCACATTTTAAAATTAATTAGAATGTTACAGGGTGTTCGATAACATCGTGGCAGTCCAAACTTATGTTTTTTTAAATGGAACACCCTATATTTTATTTTATATTCGTAATCTTCTTAACTTCCCTATTACAAAAATATAAAGGTCTGTTATGTTATACAGGGTATTTACAAAGTTATAACCAATTTTCTACGAAAATCGTAACAAGTTCAGCTCCCTGTATAAATAAAAATAAGCACAACAGCAATGGTTTATTGGTACCATATTTTTTTGTTGATTGTAAAATTTTTTAAGAATGGTCGATATTGCTAATTTGCTTTATATCGAATACAGGGTGAGTCAAAACGCAAGTACATTATTTTCTCAGTAATTTTAAATGGAACACCCTGTATTTTATGTAACTATCGAAAAGTACCGTTACTGTACTTTAATTTTTGTATAGTATTCCCTATGTCTAAATTAATTAGTTTTTGAGATATTTTCATTTTTCAGAGCAAATTATTAATTAGGGGTATAAATCTTTTCAAATTTTAAGTAAGCCATGATTAATTTTGTTAAAACTGATAATTTAAGATTACTGATTATCAATCCGGTAATCAATGTAACAGTGTAGCAAATAAAGAAAGAAAAATAATTTATTAGTAATAAATTTTACAAAAAAACCCAACAACAACGTACAACATTTTTGAAACAATTAAAAACTACTTTTGTATGTTAATGTAACAAATAATGAAAGAAAATAATTTATTAGTCATAAATTTTACAAAAAAAGACACAAACACAAAATGCAACATTTTGTGAAAACAATTAAAAACTACGTTTGCATGTAAATGTAACAACTTAACAAATAAAGAATGTAAAATAATTTATCAGTATAAAATTTTAGAAAAAAAAAACATGAACACAAAATACAATATTTTTGAAAAAATTAAAAGTTACTTTTAGTAAAATATTTTATTTATTTAATTACATAAGGTGTTCAAAATGAGTTGAGTGAATGAGTTATTTACACTACGAAGCATTTGTAAACTAACACTTCGAAATACACTTTGTATTCTATTTTTCATCTCATCCCTTGTTGTTGAGGCATTTTATAACCTTCATTCTTAACGTAACCCCAAAAAAATCAGTCCGGTTTATTAAATTTTGGTGATCTGGGTGGACACATTACTGGTCCATTGAAAAATGAAAATATCTCAAAACTAATTAATTTAGACATAGGGAATACTATACAAAAATAAAGTACGGTAACGGTACTTTTCGATAGTTACATAAAATACAGCGTGTTCCATTTAAAATTACTGAGAAAATAATGTACTTGCGTTTTGACTCACCCTGTATTCGATATAAAGAAAATTAGCAATATCGACCATTCTTAAAAATGTTTACAATCAACAAAAAATATGGTACCAATAAACCATTGATGTTGTGCTTATTTTTATTTATACAGGGAGCTGAACTTGTTACGATTTTCATAGAAAATTGGTTATAACTTTGTAAATACCCTGTTTAACATGATAGACCTTTATATTTTTGTAATAGGGAAGTTAAGATTTCGAATATAAGATAAAATATAGGGTGTTCCATTAAAAAAAACCTAAGTTTGGTCTGCCACGATGTTATCGAACACCCTGTAACATTCTAATTAATTTTAAAATGTGAAGCTCAAAGTTGGTTACAATTTTTGTTATTAACTTTTATTGCTATCTATTACTATAGCGGATCTATTGAGCTTTACCCCACTAATCAATCACCCTGTATACTGTTATATTTATGGCAGGGGTCGGCAACCATTTTCAGACAGCAAGCCATTTTCAAAATAATTTTTTTTGCCAACAAATGTAAAATTACAATTAATTTAAATAGTGCTTTTATATCATACAAATATAAATTACATTTATACTTAACTTAATGTTCTAATTTCAAGACTGATTTGTCAACTACTGTTACTGTTATTGTCTTTGTTCTAGGATAAGTTGTATTTGTCAATTTCAAAATGTTCTAGCTCTCAATTGTTAAATGAGAGCAAGTAATTTTATTCTTTATTATTGTTTGTTATGTATTTACCAATTTTGTACCTACTAGATCTTATTTTTCTAATTTGTGTGACATTTTAATTTAATTGTATCATGTACTAATGGACTTTGGTCCGTAAATAAATAATAAATAAATAAATAAATAATATTAAAAATTGTAAATAGAAAAAAATTATTTTTATTGACATGCTATAATATACATAGTTCTTCCGTTATATCTTTGCACTTGCATGGAATTATTTACTCACAGAAACTATAATCGCAAAATTAAACGGCTTGTTTATAGAAACCACGATAAGTTAAATAGGAATAAATAATGTGGCATGTCTTTGGTACCCTGTTTAATATTAATTTTGACATTTATCATTTTCAGTGACAGTGACATTAGCGCAATAATTGTTGTGTTTATTGGAATTTATAACTTATATTGTGTTTATTTTATAAAGTTATATTGTGTTAAATATATTATAACATAATTAAATATACAATATAACTTTATAAAATATGTCCACTAATAATAGCCTTTTCCTAATTATTACATTGACAGTATATATCAATATTACATATTAACATATTATGTTTCACTTAATGTTTTGATTTCACTTGTTTGCAAATGAATCATGACATTTGTGCAAAGATACAGTGCGGTGGAATAAGTGTTGCCCCCCCTGTTAACTTGTTTATTTTAAGAATATAAACAAAACGCTCGGACAGGTCGATTTTTAAACTAACCACAGTATATTATAGCATCAACGTTTCGAACTTTACATGATACCTCTTCAGATGACAGCCATAACTTTGATTTTTTTAAATGGTAAAGTACATCATGTGACACCTCATTTAACAGCTTTTGAAATACTGATTTCAAAAATGTATAATACTTTAATCCTTTTTGAGATCGTAGGCGCAAAATTTCGGTCGAACATTTTTTAAACGCATTTATTTTTTTCGAATTTTGAGAAAACTAATAAGTATTTTTGAAAAATTTAAACGCAGAATGAAAGATATTATTACCGAGGGCTGACAGTCCCTTAGAATAAACAAAAAGTTTATTTTGAATGATATATTTGAAATTAAAAATCACACTAAATTTTCTCTTTTTTCACCACTGTGACTTATTAAAATAAACATTATAGGAGTTCTCAGGGACTTTGGACCATCGAGAATACTGTAATATTTCATTCTGCGTTTAAAATGTTTCAAAAATATTTATTAGTTTTTTCAGGATTCGAAAAAAATGATTGCATTTAGAAAGAATTCGACCGAAATTTTGCGCGTACGCTCTCAAACAGGATTAAAGTATTATACATTTTTGAAATCAGTATTTTAAGAGCTTTTAAATGAGGTGTCACATGATGTACTTTCCCATTTAAAAAAATCAAAGTTATGGCTGTCACCTAAACAGGGATCGTGTAAAGTTTGAAACGTTGATGCTATAATATACTGTGGTTAGTTTAAAAATCGACCTGTCCGAGCGTTTTGCTTATATTCTTAAAATAAACAAGTTAACAGGGGGGGAAGCAACACTTATTCCACCGCACTATATAATGGAACAACTATAACAATAATGTCAGAGAAGAAAACTTTTACAATTCTTAATAGTGCCGGACTAGTGAGATTTTACTGTATATACAAAATTTCAAACTATGTATTTTGATATTTTGTGTAGCACAAGCACAAGCCAACTTATTTTCGGAAGGGATAAAACATTATATAGAGATAAAGCATAAAAGTTATTATTAAATGCACTGATGAGTGATAATATTATTCTAACAAATAAATGACAAAAATTACAAAAATCATGCTATTTTCTACTAGACTAGATTGATCTCAAACTATCATCATATTGTTCATTGTCTGTTGTGCATGTACAGTTGTGTATTTTGGCAAATTGTATTTTCACAGTCTGAAATTGGGGACATATTGTGAAAACTTTTTTTTTAGTTACAACAAGTATTGAAAAATGCCACTGAGCAATATGGAGAATTGGAAACAAAACATAAAGAGTCTGAGTTGGCTAAAGAGGAGATTATTGCAAAGAAGAATGAATGCCTTGAGTTATTGAAAAAGGAATTAGAGACAGCCAATGAATTATTAGATAATTCAAGACCAATGCTCGATAGTGAAGGTAAGGAAAATTATTAAAGAAATTATGTTCAGGTATTTTATTGTGTCTTATAATCTTGTTTTTCAATGTTGTCAGTTAATCCGGCATTGCTGATCCAACATGTGTCAACAATTCATTTGGTGTCCCATCTTTACATGTAGCTTTTCTGATCTTTAGTTTTTCAAGCATTTTTTTGTACTTTTGTAATTTGACATTTGTAAAGTCATATTATACAGTCAAAACCGCTTATTGGAATAGCCTTCGTGCCAATCAAAAGTATTCCTATCAAAACAAATCAAATCAAATTTATTTAATCCCTTTACACTGTAAATATACAGATTGGATGTGTCAAAAAAATGTATAATAAGTATATAATAATAAGTAATAAGCTAAAACTAAAAATAATTACAATTACATATAATATAAAATATAGTGTGTTAACATACACAACATAATCAAAGTCAAAAAACAGATAACAATACAAAAACACTATACACTACACGCAGTTCATAAGGCCTGTCTTTAAATTCCTGAATGGAATAAAAACATCCATTTTCCAGTAATCTTTTAAGTTTTTTTTTTGAAACAGAGTTGTTGAGTTTGAGTTCTTTAATTGTTCTGGTAGCATATTATATAAAGCGATACCTGAGTTTAAAGTTGTCTTTATACCTGGTATTGTATGAATGTACATCCGAAAATTTCAACAAATTAAATCTCTTCTTAAACACATATGAAACTATTTTATAGATGTAAATAGATGGGACTGTTAAGATTTTAAAATGTCTAAAAGTATCTCGACATGAAGTTCGGAATGGTAAGTCGAATATTAGTCGAATCAGCCGTTTTTGAAGAACGAAAACTCACTGTATGTCGCTCGATTGGCCCCATACTATTACATTATATGAAATACCAGAATATGCATAAGAGTAATAAATTGATAATAATGTAATGTATTCCTGTCTAACATTTGTTTTAATGTCAACAGAAGTTAAAAGCAATTGTTTAATTTTTTACAAGTAATATTTATTTGTGGTACCCAAGACAAACTGCTATCTAAGGTTGTTCCTAGAAACTTTGCTGACTTGGTTTGTGTTACTAAAACATTATTAAACAAAAAACTACAGTTCGGTGGACATCTTTGAATAGTGTTGAAGTTGACGGAGATTGTTTTATCATAGTTTATCATGAGTTTGTTACTATGACACGATTTTGAAAATTCATTAAGAACAATGTTTATTTTCTCATTTAAACCTTTTTCTGTAGAATCACAGAGAATTATACACGTATCATCTGCATACATAAGGACCTTGCCTTTAGATATATAAGAAGGAAGATCGTTAATAAAAATAAAAAAAATAAGTGGACCTAAGACACTTCCTTGTGGGGTGCCCATGTCTATGTCATATGGGCTGGATAGTATATCATAAATTTTCACTATCATTTTCCTGTTTTTAAGAAAAGACATAAGCCAATCATTGAGGGGACCTCTAATACCTAAAGAACCCAATTTTTTGCTAATGAATACATGATCAACTTATCGAACGGCTTACTCAAGTCAAACATCAAGGATAACCAGGATATTCTAATAAGCGATCATTGGTTGCTATTAGAAACGTTTCGGGACCTCAAATTTCTATTCCTTAAACCGGGATATTCCTATAACGGGTATTCTAATAAGCGGGCTTGACTGTATACACATGTAATACATACATACCTTATTTAACTACATAAATGATTATTTTTAGGTATCTCACCAAACCAATCCTCATCGAAGCTTGTGAAGCCTGGTATGACCTATTCAGAGTTATATTCACGATATGTAAATGTTTCTAACAGATTAACTGAAAAGGAAGAAGAGTGTGCTAGATCAAACAACTACGTAGATGCAATCGTCAAAGAAATGGATTTCAATTTACCAAAAGTACGAAAAATGCAAGAAGACTATTCAGAAAGTTTAACAACTATAGATACCTTAAAGGATGCCAATGACCAATTATGCAGTGAAATACAATTACTTCGTGATACAAATGCTGAGTGCAAAAAAGCTGAGGGAATTCGAACACGAGAAAATGAAAGATTGAGAAATGAAGTCTCTGATTTATCACGACAAGTTGTTGTTTTGTTAAATGAGGTTGAGAACTCCAGAGTTGGGTCGTCTTCAACATCGACTGATAATGATTTAAGTGATAGTGTCAATTCAGCGGACATTATAAGCAAGAAATTAGTTACTTTCAATGATATCTCTGAATTGCAGACTAACAATTTAAAACTTCTGGCTTTGGTTAGAGAATTATCGGCTCGCCAAGAAGAAGTGGAGAGCCTCGACCCAGCTGCGATTGCCGCACTCAAACTTAAAGTAGAAGAACTTATGCAATCACAAGATGAACTACTCGAAGAACGTGAAAAGCAAACAAAAATGATGGTCACCCTCCGAAATCAAAAAGACATGTATAAGAACTTATACACTCAAGTTGTTAAGGGTGCTGGTGAAGAAATCCATATGTCTGATGTTTCTGAAAATGGGGAACCCAAAATCCGCACGGAAACCGAAACGCAGCTGGAAGAAAAGGTTCAAGAATATGAAGCTAAAGTTGAAAAATTAAAGCGAGATGTTGAACATTTGAAAGAAGAAAACGATATTTATCGTAAAGAAAAGTCAGCCAATGAAAAGATTTTGATTGATCAATTAGACAATATGCGCGGTGAGGTTAAGGAACTGACAAGATTAAATTGTAAACTGAGCGCTCGTGCGGAACATGACGAAGAAAAGTTCAAAGTATTCAACAACAACGTTGACATTTACAAGAAACAAATAACAGCATTAGAAAAGCAGAATAAGATTTATAGTGAGTCGATAATTAAGCATGAACAAGCAGCTACTTATTTGAAAAATGAAACAATACAAAGCCAAACGAAGCTTTCACGAGCAGAAGTTATGCTGGGCAATTTGCAAAAAGAAAATGCTTTGCTAAAGGATGCCGAACAACGTCTTCTCAAGGAAAGAGATTCGCTGAAGGTAAACTTCCATCAACAAAATCTTATGAAGACAAATATAGAGCTTATTAAAGCTTCTCTCGAACGCGCGGACGCGGAAGGCAAACTTAAATTGGAAAATAGACTTGATGAAGCTCATAGAGAATGTGCTACTCTACGCAGAAGACTGCAAGAAGAACAAGATCATTTTAGACAATTGTCCGATCATTTATCAGCTCAAAATAAAACCATCGAGAAGAGAGCAGAAGAAGAACGGGAGATAGCGGAAAAATTGCGCAAAGAAGTTGCGGAAGTTAGGGAAGATCTGATGGCTAAAGTAGCCCAAAATGAAGAGTTGGGTAAAAAACTTAAGAGTGAAATGTTTATGGTACCTGACGGTAGCGCTGAGACAAGAAGAGTAAGAGAATTAGAACAGCAGATCGCTGATCTACAAGCTGAAAATGAATCGTTAAAGAAGAAAATAAAAACTGCTAAAGAAGCTTCTGATGAATATTTCAAGGTTGCAGAGGCGTCGGAAAAACAAGTTAAAGATGCCATGGAGAGAAATGAATCGTTGATGCAAGAAGTAGATAAGCATAAAGCTCGCATACGAGAACTAGAAGAAAAATGCGCTGAACTGGAAGGCGAAATTTCTATACAGTTAGATGATCAAGATATTACGAATGCAGGAAAGAGCAAGTCCATGCAGCTTCAAGAGGAACTGAATATCAGAAATATGGATTTAAGGACAGCAAAACAACAATTAGAAACTGCTAGATCTGAAAATAGACAGTTAATTGAACAAATGAAAGCTGTTGAAAATAAATATGCACGAGAGGTTACCTTACACTCTGTTGATTTGCAGTCTCTTACTGCTATGAAAGAGGATCTTGATAATGCCTTAGGAGAAATTAATAAATTACAAAGCGAAAGACAGAAGGCTACTGAAGCTCTCGAACAATTTAAGGAGAATTGGGAAAAACAAGAACATTTGTTCCAAAACGAAAAGCAGGAGCTTAATGAGAGATTTAAAGATATGGATTCTCAGAATAGTCTTCTGCATGATCAAATACAAGCCCTCAATACACAGCTTGCACTCCTACAAGCCCAAGTCAGTGACAGTCAAACCCAAAATACATCTATCGGTGATACCTCCTTCTCGAAATCATTCACAGAAGATGAAACGAAATCGTCTGAACAACTTCTGAAGATTATTAAATATCTAAGACAAGAGAAAGATATCGCTGTAAGCAAAGCCGACATAGTTGAAGCTGAACATTCCAGATTGAAGACACAATTTGAAATGATTAAAAAGCAACTTGATGAGGCTAAAGAGTCTGTTGAAACGGAGAGGCAGAAAACGGAGATCTCTGTTGTATCCGCTGCTAAACATGCAGAAGTACTTCGTAAATTAGAAACTCTTAATGCCATCACCGACAGCAATAGAGCTCTAAGACAGGAACGAGATACTCTAGCTGCCCAATTAGCAGACCTCCAAAGCAAAGCAGAAACATTCGAAACTGAAGTCGAACCTTTGCAGGAGAAGAACAGAGAGCTCACAACAAAGGCTGACCAATTACAAAGTGAAAATATATCATTACGTGCCGAATGTACCAGATGGAGACAGAGGGCTAATATGCTTATTGAAAAGACGAACAGAACAAGTCCCGAAGATTGGAAGAAGTTGCAGACAGAACGGGAGACCTTATCCAAACAGTTGATAATTGAAAAAGCCAATATTACCAAGTTAACGGATGATGTTAACACATTAAAACAGGAGAAGAGTAATCTTGAGGAGAAACTAAATACTTTGAAGAACCAGAGTAGTCAGCAGCAAGAAGAAATAACCAGGTAATTTTTTTTATCAATATTATTGTAGATTAATATACAGCAATTTGTTCTGGAGTTTTGTCTTGTTTTCCCTCCCCTCCTCTCTTCTTTATCTTACTCTTACTCTTTCTATTTAGTTTTCTCTGCTTTCCACTCTACCATTTCACTCATAGTCTCTCTATTCCTCGCTTGTCTTTTTCTCCATTTTTAGGCATTTTCTCCTCTCTTCTCTATCTTATTCTTCCTGTCTTCTCTTTATATCAATTTTTCTCCCTTTCTAGGTATTTTCTCTATCGTATTCTTCACGTTTTTATTTCCTTCTCTACTTACCATTTCACTCTCATACTCCCTCTATTTCTCGCTTCTCTCTCGGTGAAGTTCTTAGGGCTTATTGTGGATAAGTCTCTAAAATGGAACTTGCACATTGATGCCTTACACAAAAAATTAAGTTCTGCTTGTTTTGCGCTAAGATCAGTTGCTACGGAAATGAATTTGTCAACATCTAGGACCGTTTATTATGCCCTTTTTGAGTCTCATCTTCGGTACGCGCTTCCATTCTGGGGTACGTGTTGTGCGACTCAATTTGAGCGTATTTTTAAACTACAAAAGAGAGCTCTTCGTTACTCCCTGAGACTCAATAGCAGAGATCATTGCCAAGAATTCTTTAAAAAATTTAAGATATTAACTCTTCCTTCTTTGTTTGTTTTTGAATCCGTTTGTTTAATCCGCAAACATGCATCAGAAGGTCCAGAGAGACCCACTCATAACTATCCCCTTAGAAACGTGGATCATAATCTTTATCTGCCAACCCCACGGTCTGAGCTGGTTAAGTGCTCTATACTATACAATTCGAGAAAAATGTACAATCACCTGCCATCTAACATCAAATCTATTGCAGCATTTCCCGCTTTTCGCAAGGCCTTGAAAGCTTATTTGCTGGAGAAAGCTTTTTATACAGTGAATGACTTTTTTATAAACGATTTGAATTCAGCAAATTGACTTGTAGGATTATTACTTTCGAGTACTTGTGTACATATTTGCAGCGGCATAGAACTTTTGATTTACTTTCCCTTTCCCCTTTCCTCGTTTGCCTTCTTTTTGCTCTGACGTTGTATACATATTGTTTGCAAAATTTTTAATTTTTTAATGTGTACTTAATAACTGTAAAATTATATTAAGTAGTATAACTCACGCCATTTACTTGGTGTCTGTTTCTGTTTTTGTTTTGTTTGTAGTTTTTTACTATTTTTTGTTTTTTATTGTATTTTTTATTTTGTATAAGCTTTGTCCACAAATTGCTAAAATTTTTTGACAATAAAGCATACCTTACTTACTTACTTACTCTTTTGACCGATTTCTGGCATTTTCCCTTAAAAAAAATAAATAAATAAAAAAATATCATTTTAATATCAACTTAACTTTGTCAGTGAAACGTGAAATTAAAACTTCAATAAAAAAATTATTTTATCATTTTTAGTTTGTTTCTAAGAGCTATTTGAAGAACTGAGATTTCACAAGATTTTCTCTTTCATGTTCTGTCTCCTTCTGTCATTCTCCAAATTTTTTGTCCCTTTGATTCTCCTTTTCCTTTTTTGTAGTGTTTTTCTCTCTCATCCTCTCTTTTCTATCTTATATCTGTCTTCTCTTTATATAGAATTTTCTCTACCTTTCACTTTCATACTCACTCTATTCGTCGCTTCTCTCTTTTGCTCCTTTTAACTATTTTCTCTTCCCTATCTTATTTTTCCTGTCTTCTCTTTCTAACTATTTTTTTCTACGTTCCACTCTACCATTTCACTTTCATATTCCCTTTATTCCTCGCTTCTATCTTTTGTTTCCTTTCTAGGTATTATCCCGTTTCTTCTCCATTCTTCCTGCCTTCTCTTTCTATTTATCTTTCTTTCCACCTTTTCATTTAAATCTCATTCCCTCTGTTTCTCGCTTCTCTGCTTTGCTCCCGCTTTAGGTATCTTTCCATTAAAAACTAGAAAAAAAATAAAGCTTCAGTATGTAATTTTGACAATGAAACGTGAGATTAAAATGTCAATAAAAAAGTTATTGTATAATTTTTGTTTTGTTTCTAAAAGATATTTGAAGAACTGATGTGTCAAAAACTTTACGATTTTCTTTTTTATATCCTGTCTCTTAGTGTTATCTTACTCCAAATTTTTTTGCCCCTTCGATTTGCCCTTCCTGTCTATTTTTTTCACCATTATTATTTTTCCTTTCTTTTTTCCTTTCTCCCCCTCTCTCTCTCTCTCTCTCTCTCTCTCTCTCTTTTTTTTTTCATGGCGCTATATAGTCCATGTGGAGTCCAGCATCCGCCTCATAAGTATCTCTTTTCCTGGCTGCTCTCCTCCAGTTATCCTCCATCTCTCTGTTTGTCCCTATCATATATATTTTTCTTAGTTCTTTCTGCGTTTTAAATAATATGGAACTTGCACATTTTTTTTATTACATAATAATGTTCAGTTGTGTATAAAAATGAGATTTCCAAAATGTTACACTTCAAAAACTCATAATAACTTAGAAGTACAAATTTAAAGTCTTCTGTATTTTAAAATAGTTCAAACGACCCGTGACGTCACACAGTTTAACTATATGGTTCCGTTTATGGTTATAATTAGGTATATTCTTCTTCTTCTTTAGTTTATTGGCCTCCACCTACTTAGGTACACCTCGTCACGGAATAAAGGAAAAATATCGTATGTCATTGTAATGATATATACCAGTTTGTTGACATTGGAGTTTGATATAGTTATTGAAGGAAAGGAAAGAAGGTTTACTGCGGAAAATAAAACCATTTTGTAAAAGTACAAGTTTTCTATGAATAGTTCAAACGATCAAAAACACTTGTAACGTCACATAACTGTATTTTCTACTGATGTTTATAACGTCTAATTTAAAATTCTGTTTACTTTGTTGGAAGAATGTAAACATATAAACGGATGACGTCACGACGCGTTTTGAGCTGGCTGGTATAATTTGAATTTTTAATCCTCTTTAGGGGCCAAACGAAAGCCAAACAAAACTTTTTTATCTTTGATACATGTTTTAAATTATGTTCTGTTGTGATTTATAACATTTTTTTCGAATTTAAAATTTTATGCAAGTTCCCTATTTTATATATTGCTAGATAAGCTTATAAAATTTCAATATTTTGACGTTGCACAGATAATGATTATACAATATTTTTATTAGATTACGGGACGAAGTATCTAACCTACAGTCACAAGTTACACAACTCACTAATACCGTAGATCAACAAAGTGCCGAAATAATTAGGTTCAAGGAAGAAACTCGTGGCCTTACTGAGGAAACGGCCGCTAAAGATACCACTATTAACGAGCTAAAGAATAATATGGCCCAAGTTAGAAAGATAGCTAAAAAGTACAAGATTCAATGCGAAGACCAAACTAAAGAAATAAGCGCGCTGAAACAGCAAAATGAACAGCACGAATCTGATCAAGTGAGCAGTGCTGAAAAGCAAGAACTGTTGGAAAGCCAGCGTTCAGAATTAGAAGAAAAGATAAATGAATTAGAAAGAAACCATAAAGAGACTGTTGACCAGTTAAATCAAGAAGTTTCTTCTACAACGGAGCAAATAGAGAATTACCGAAAGGAAATTGATACTCTGAAGCAAACCAGTCAAGAGAAGGAAGAAAGATTTAAGGCGCTGTTTAAGAACGCCAAGGAAAGGATCGTGAGTTTAACAGAACAGAACAACAACTTGAAGGAAGAAGTTAATAGACCGGGAAGATCAGACGGAGCTGAAAAGGAAAGCGAAGACTCTGCTAAAGTTGATGAATTGCTCGAGAAAATAGCTTTGCTGGAAAGAGAGAGGGACGATATTCTTGAAGAAAAACAACAGGAACAAGATAAGCATACAACAGAAGTTGAAAGTCTTAACCAAAGGATATCGCAGTTGCAGAGGCAATTGGGCCTTCAACAAGGATCAAAACCTAGCACTAGTTCAAGTACCACTGAAAAGTCTTCCACTGAACGGCCAACTGCTGATATTAAACCAATGGCAGGTAAGCAATCGTTTTATTTTAATTCAGAGACACACCACTAAACTACATATACAGTGATGAGTGCACTAATAACCGGCAAAATAACGCAAAAGATGGAAAACATAATGCGTTAAGAAATAAAAAGAGATGAAATTAGTAGAGGTGGGAAATTATCAATAAAAACCTATAAAATATACATTTTATTGATAGTTTCACACCTTTAGACGTATCGGAGGAGTTTGACAACTGCCGCTATGACAGGAGAATTTTATAAAATGTTTGACAGTTTGACTCCGATATGTCTAAAGGTGTGAAACTATCAATATAATGTATATTTTATAAGTTTCTATTGATAATTGTCCACCTCTACTAGTTTCATCTCTTTTTATTTCACAACATATTATGTTTTCCGTCGTTTGCGTTATTTTGCCAGTTATTAGCGCACTTATCACTGTATATGCATCACTTTGCACCACCACCAACATACAATTTCAAAAAAGGTAACTATGTTCAACTGCATTATCTGATATACAACAGTAATTGGCAAGAATGTATCAATTCAAATTCAAATAATCCAGAAATATGTGTCAATCAATTTTATAATACTCTTTATCATATACTAGATCAATGCATTCCACATAAAAAGGTAAGCCAATCAAGGAAATATCCTTTTTGGTAGATAGAACAATCTGGTTCAAAAGAATTGATTAAAAAAATTAAATTAAAAAATAAATTTTTTAAGAAAACAAAAAAAGACGACACATATTTACAAAAGTTTTATGAAGTTAGGAAAGATGTTATAGTATATTATTCAACGAGCATGTAATAGCCATTTCATGCAAGTAGAATACTATACTTTTTCTACGACCTTATTTATTTTAATTAGTAAAAAAATATAATTATCAACTACTCGAGATTAAAATTATAATTTACAAAAATAAATTTTGTTTACCAATAGTACACGGCTGAATACCTAATTGGTTGCTTACTATTAATTAGCAATGCTGTCTTTATATGTACCTATTGTAAAAGACACAACAAGAAATAAATAGTCAATTCAAGTTATATTCATTTCCGAAAAATTATAAGTATAAATGTATACCTCCTGTCACTGTAATAAACAGGAAATGGCTATTGTCGATGGACGTATTTAAAAAGTTATAATGCACATTTATATTTAACTATATATAATATAAGAATATTACTATATTATAATATGTTATACTTAAAATATATATCACAAGATAACTTTATAAAATAAACAAAATATAAATTTTAAATTCCAATAAACACAGCAAATACGCTAACGTCACTGTCATTGAAAATGGTAAACGTCAAAATTCATAATAGTAAACAAAGTATAAAAGTAAAAAATATACGGACGCATTGTTACAGTTAAAAAACCTTTAAAAAATTGTCGAAGTTAATTATTGATATAAATAATTACAATAATTATTTTGAAAAAGGGGTTCGAGGCAGGTTTTGTTTATATTTGATTCAGAGTTGGACCACCATCTCCATATAGCTATTTCAGCATCCTTATGCGTCTTCAGTGAAGCTCAGAAGTCACAACTCTGCAATAATAGCAATAATTATTTTGTTAAATAAACAAGTAATTTTATTGTAAGTAAATTTATTTGCAGTTTATATAAGACTAATATTAAAAGTGATATTCGCCACTTGAACCTAACTTCAGCCCGTGAGTAATGACCCGTGAGTAACTTCAGCCCGTGAGTAATGAACTATTACTCACCGTGAGTAATGAACTATTAGTCACGGGTAAAGTAATAGGTGTTATTATCTATGAAAAAATAGCGAATAATGAGCACATTACTAAACGGTCGTAGAAAAAAAAACTTATTAAAAAATTTTATAGGGAATATATTCAAAATATTGAAGGTAATATAAATAATAGTCCTAAAGAGTTTTGGCAGTACCTAAAAGGGAAAAGATCAAATTCAACACTTGCATATAAATATAAACATGAAGATGAATGTTACGAATCTGAAAGTGATATAGCAAATGAAGAGTACAGGGGAAAAACAAGGAATGTCCCTTTTTCATTAATTTTGGCTTTTCTCGCCATGTGGTAGCAAAAATTGAGTACTATCGGCTAGGCCAGGGGTCACCAATTCACCAATCCGGGGTCCGGATTTATGCTGCCCGTTTCTGGCTGTTCTGATTCGGTTTCTTTGCGGATTCTTGTTAAAAAATATCCCCTGTAAACAAATCAGAAGGGTGCCGGGCGAAATTTTTGGGCAGAAATTGTTTAACAATTTTTTTAACAAATTCAAAACACCACCTTTTTGCCCCCGAAAATATGTTTTTAGCATTTTAAACAAAAAATATCAGTCACTTTATTAAATTATTAAAGAGGTTTCAAGCATCGCAAATACATATTTTTGCATTTTTCAGATTTTAAATCGCTTATAACTCAAAAACTATCAACTTTTCAGAAATATGACAAGAGACCTTTTTTGTTTACAATTACCCAAGAAACCTAAAAATACATTTTTCGAGGCAAAAAAGTAATTTTGAATCAAGTTTTTAGACATTTTCAATTTTGTAGAAAGGAGACCCAGGAATTTAAAATAAATAATCATAGTAGAAAATGCTAATTAACATGTTATCTTTTCTACATTAGTTTCAATGCAAGGTGTTTGTTGCAAACTTATTAAATCTGAAAATTATTTTAATTAAATGCACATCTGAAAAGTACTAGACCAGGGCGCATCTGTAAAAATATTAGTACATTTGGACGTTGAGAGGTGACTCAAATTTTTTTGCAGAAATTTCTTGAAAATAAGTCAAATAATAATATTTGAGTTATCCTCCCTCTCAAAAAGGTCCGGAACATTGTTTAAATAATCAAAATGTCATAAAATTAAGGAAAAATTCGATTTTTTTTCTTGGTTTTTTGATTATAACTTTAAAAGTTTTCATTTTCGAGAAATGTTGTACTGACATAAAAGTTGCGTAATTAAATTTCCTACAATATAGAATTGGTTAAAAATTTAAAAAATAGTCACCCTTGTTGCAAAATAGCAATAATCGTGAAAAAAACGTACAAAAACAAGTATTCGTATTTTACGTTTTTCAACCATTTCTACTACACTTAGGACCTTCATATTTCATTCTGAAAAACTTTATGATATAGTAAAACAATACTGTAAATCATTCATTAAGATCGGTTCAATAGATTTTGCAAAATAAATTTTGCAATCCAGCTTTCGTAAAAAATATTCATTTTTTCAAAATGTTACAGGACTGAAAATAAAGCAGATAGCAAGTTGAAAATTTTTTTGCATATAGAAGTGCATTGTACCTTTCATTCGCAATTTTGCAAAATTAAAATCGATTAACACCACGGCGTCAGGAATTTTTTTAAAATAAACATTAATTATTGGTGCTACGCGCAGGACAGCGGATAGTTTGCTCTGATTGGGCATTCCAATGACCTTTGATAATGATTGATAAATTTTAATTTTTATTACATTTCGATATAAATACATAAATTTGTTTATTGCAAAATAAAAACACATACTCTATCCTTTGAAATAACACTTTTATTAGCAAAAACTTTCTTTGTTCATATATTTTAACTTAAATAATAAAAGTTTATTATTTTTAAACATATGCAATTGTTTAAACAATATTTCACAAACAATAATAAAATTAGTTTGATTTTTGTGGAATTAAAATATTAAAATACAACAAAATATAGAGTAAGAAAGTAATATATTAGATAAAGATTGGAAGAAATTTTGGCGGAAATCAACTTGTGTGAATCTAACACCGCTGTCCTGCGCGTAGCACCAAAAATTATTGTTTATTTCAAAAATTTTCTGACGCCGTGGTAATTAATCGATTTTAATTTTGAAAATTGCAAATGAAAGGTACAGTACACTCCTATAAGCAAAAAAATTTTTAACTTGCTATCTGCTTTATTTTCAGTCCTGTAACATTTTGAAAAAATGAATTTTTTTTGCGAAAGCTGGATTGCAAAATTTATTTTGCAAAATCTATTAAACCGATCTTAAATAAATTTACAGTATTGTTTTACTGTATCATAAAGTTTTTCTGGGTGAAATATAAAGGTCCTAAGTGTAGCATAAATGGTTGAAAAACGTAAAATGCGAATACTTGTTTTTGTATGGTTTTTTTCGCAATTATTGCTATTTTGCAACTAGGGCGACTATTTTTTAAATTTTTAACCAATTTTATATTGTAGGAAATTTAAATACACAACTTTTATGTCAGTACAACTTTTCTCGGAAATGAATACTTTTAAAGTTATAATCAAAAAACGAAGAAAAAAATCGAATTTTTCCTTCAATTTTTGACATTTTGATTATTTAAACAATGTTCCGGACCTTTTTGAGAGGGAGGATAACTCAAATATTATTATTTGATTTATTTTCAAGCAATTTCTGCAAAAAAATTTGAGTCACCTTTCAACGTCCATGTCAAAACAGATCCGCCCTGGACTATACTCCTACTTAACATATATAGTAGAGAGGAAATGAATACAAAAAAATGCACATGACAATTTTATATTACAGTGTACTTAATTTCAAAATTAATTATTAGTAAGTATAACAATAAGGGAACTCTTTACAAAATTAAATTATCAGAGAGAAAAATGACTTTTTTATGTACAACCTGTCTCTGAAGTGAGTTTAGTGCAACTGAGTGTCATTAGGGAGTTGAGATATTCATCTGTTAAGTGAGATCTCTACTGATTTTTAATGAAGTTCATTCTTGATAAAGCTGCTTCGCACACATAAAGTTGAGCCAAACATAGTACACAATTAAATGGCCAAACATTTTCAAAATCGTTAAACACTAGGAATATTCTGAATTTATTTACGGTCCGCACAAAACTAGCGCACGGTCCGGATGCGGACCACGGTCCGCTAATTGGTGACCCCTGGGCTAGGCTATCGATTTCAGACAATAAACATAAAGATCAGTCTATATAAATTTTTTTAAAAATTTTATCGATTCGAATGATTAAGATTGTCCGCACGCCACTGAACAAAAATAAGGAATGTTAGCAGTTTTTTGGTGCATCATTAAATTAATAGGTTAATATAGATTCATAATATATTAAGATTATAGAATAAAAATTGCTAGAATTCTGCTAAGAACCTTCTAAGTAGTTTTTGGGTATCATAAGAATTAAACCTTTATTGGCGTTTATCTCAACATGTATAAAATGTGACATTCCTTGTTTTTTCCCTGTACTCTTCAAATGCTTTTGCACGTTATTTTGAATCTATAAATTCCAACACTAATCCAATAATAACAGACTCCTACAAGGAATATGGACTATGTGTTGATTGTATAACTCTAGAAGAAATCAATATTGCAATTAATTCTTTAAAAAGTAGTGCAGCTATAGGTTTGGATGGGACTTCTTACCTGTTTAAGGCGTATTCGGAAGTCCTGTTCCATCCCCTACAAATGATATTTAATAAATGTTTGGAGACAAGCACGTTTCCGGATGCGCTTAAAGCAGGTAGAATAACTCCTATCCACAAATCTGGAAATACGAGTTTAATATCAAATCATCGTCCTATAACAGTATTGCCTTCTCTTTCAAAAATGTTAGAAAAAATTATGTACAATAGACTGTATACTCATGTTTCAAAAACTTTAATGGAAGAACAACATGGTTTCATAAACAAAAATTCAACTCGAACAAATCTGTGCATTTTCAGTCACTATATTCAGCCCTATTCTGTAACTTTTAACAAATCGAATAGAAATGACCAAGTCGAATCGTAATTACCCAAAATCGGAATGTTTGATATCTACCGCGTCATTTTTGTGTTTGGATTGGTATTCTGTAACTCATATCGTAATCGAAATCTCTGACTTCTATTTCACGCGGTTCTGAGGTGGTGGCAACCGCGCATTAACCAGCGAAATTAGTGTTCTGTGACCTGTTTGTTACTTGAAATATGACACTGTTGCCATATCCTCAATGTTTTCATACTTTCTTCATACTATCCTCAAAGATTTGAAAAGTAAATAAAATATTAATGTAAATACTGGATGCAAAAAGCTCAAAAAAGGATAAATGGTTTTAAATTAGAGTTAATTAAAATTGATATAAAAAAGAAGATAAACTGATAAATAAAAAGATAAGTGAAGATAAGAAGTATAAATGCTTTTAAATCAAAGATATTTAAATTGATGTTATTAATTCATTATTATTAATACTTTATTTAAAATTGATATTACTAATAATATGCAATCTTTAAGATTTGATTCCATTTGAAATAACTGCTAAACAACTTTTCCCAAAAATAGCATCTTTTCTATAATTTGTTCAGACTATGAGCGTTGACTAATAAATATACAAGTATACTGGTATAATATACAAATATATATATTTATCAATCAACGCATAAGAAGTCTATTGTATATTGTATGCTATTCTCGTACATTATACATGCATTATCTATACCATTGATTGAAATTGTACAAGAAATGAAAGCAAAAAAAGTATGGCAACACTGCGAGCGGCAAACATTCACATGTCATATAGCAAATAAATAAGGTTACGTCCAATTCATACTCCTACAACATGTCTAAATTAAATATATAATTATCTAAACAAATACAACCACAGACTAAAAATTAAGCAGCTAAAAAAGGTACAAATAATACAAATAATTATAAATAAGTAGTTATCAATTATTTTTATATATAAAATATAAACGTCAAAACAAAACAATGCGCTTGCGTCAACCACAATTCCGATAATCGAAATCTCATCCCGACAGGGTAAATGCTGTTGAAGTGATTTCTATTCACTATTACGATTGTAGAGATTTCGAAGTAGTTATGGAATACGGATTTGGACTAGTTCTATTCGACTTGGCCACTTCTATTCGATTTTACTGACTTCTATCATCAAAATGAGTTACAGAATAGGCATGATTGCTTCATCCATAAATAATTCTCAAGTTGATGTTATCTTTACTGATTTAGCAAAAGCCTTTGATAGAGTAAATCATTCAGTACTATTAAAAAAACAGGTCATATGCACTTTCTGACAAACTTATAAAATTCTTTGAATCTAACCTTACCAACCGTACTAATGTAGTCAAATTTGGGGACTGCTACTCGGACAGTTTTATAACTGGGTCAGGTGTACCGCAAGGTTCCATCCTTGGGCCTTTACTTTTTCTTATATTCATAAATGACATCACTGATTATATAAAATTTGCCAAGTTTCTTCTATTTGCAGACGATTTAAAATTATTTCTTACGATAAAAAACAAACATGACTATTAATTTACAAGATATTCAAGATATATCCACATTCTGTAAAAATAATGATTTGAACTTAAATGAATCAAAATGTAAACTATTGACTTTTTCTAGAAAGCGAGAAATAATAAGAACAGATTATTTTATTAATGAAGTAAAACTTGAAAGGTTAACAAAAATCAGAGATCTAGGGGTGTTATTCACTAGCACATTCTCCTTTAATGAGCACATTTTCAAACTAACTAATGATTGTTATAGACAGTTAGGCTTTATCCTAAGATCCAGTAAAGAATTTTATTGTGACACTACAATTAAGCTTTTTAATGCATATGTGAGGTCAAGACTAGAATATTGTTGTACCATATGAAGTCCCTCTACCATATCACATAGTGATATGATAGAGAGGATTCAAAAGAAATTTTTAAGGTCTTTATATCTAAAGAAATTTGGGATTTATCCTTTTAAGGTTTCCTATAACTTGCAGAGAATGCTTTTTGACACTGTTATTGAGCGAAAGATGTAGAAATGCCCAATCATTTTCATATTTAATATAGTTTATCAAATCATAGATTCTCCTACGATTTTTTCATTTATAAATTTTAATGTACCAGACCAAAGACTTAAATGTAGACACACTTTATTTAAAACAACTCAAGAATATGCAAACTCCCCCATGGCAAACTGCTTAATGGCAATGAACGATTTTATGAGTGAAGACCTTGACCTATATAATATGAAAAAGAGTACTATGTTACATAAACTGTAATACCCATATTTATTGTTTTAAAGTGTATTTATTTTATTGTATTGTATAAAGTGTATGTTCTTATTTCTTTGTATTGACCAACTGTGTGTTTATAATTGGCATCATTGCTGTAAATGTGCAGTATAAATAAATAAATATAGGGCCTGCTGAAATATAGGTACAAAAGCATGCTCTAACAAGCTGAAAATTTCATGTTAGTATCTTCTGTATATGACAAGTTCTTGAGTTTCTGATCAAACCTTGATCTTTGTCTTGAATTCGAATTTTGTTTAACAAACCAGATAATACATTTTTTTCAGGTCACTCTACAAATACTCAAACACAATCTGTTCCTATACAACCATGGCGAAGTGGTGGGGAACCTCCTTTAGCAAGTATTAGACCAATGTCTGCACAACTACGCACTGGTGTTGTGTTACCAACTAGTCAGAGTCCAAGCGCAGTTATGGTACCACCACAGCAACAGGTATACAGATACACATTTATATAAACTTGCAAGAAAATGTACTGCTTCACTCAATAAACTTGTAAACCACCCAAGCTATTGCCCCTTCATTTTCGCAGGTCGAAAACAAAAATTATACTTTGTAAAAACGTAAATTTTTATTAAAACCATCTAAATTTTTAGTCTCACAAAAAAAAGTTTATTAAATCAAGAACATATACAGTAGCCGCTACGCTACTAGACAAACAAGTACATTTAGATAATATCTAACAATAAAACACTGAAAACGTTTGTTTTCTATACTTCCACAAAATTTATTACAACTATGTGACTACAGCTGTTTCGGCAGAGTGCATTTCTCAAGTGATTTAGATTACTATGGGTTTGCCTTTTTAAAGTCTTTAACTGAAGAGGTTGAGGAGTAAGGAGCTGTTTTGTCTCGAGTTAGTCATTCAGAATTATATCTGTATTTTTCAATTTATTAATTTCCATAGATTCTAATAAAGATAGCTTAAGGCCATTATTTTGAATATGCAGAATTTGAAACTGTTCATTAAAAGAATGATTATGATTTAGAAGGTGAAGTGCCTGTTTTTCTATTGTTGAAAGCCCTTTTGTGTTCTGCTATCCGTTTGTCAAAGGTTCTACCAGTTTGACCTATGTAAGTTTTCGGACAGTCACCAAAAGTTAGTTTGTAAACACCACTCTGTAGTTGCTTTCCTCTTTCGGCTCTTAATGTTCTTAATATATTTGCTTAAGTTGTTGTTAGTTCTGAAAGCTGGTGTCATTCCTTTCTTTTTTATGTATCTGACTAGTTAGGCCGTACTAAATGTATGTAATAATATAATTTTATAAAATACTATACTCTAATACACTATACTATACTATACTACGGCACTTTCGTTTAGAAATTTTTAACCAGAAATGATTTTCTAAGGCACGTCGAATAATATATCGCTTGTACTATTTTAGTAAGTTTAAAACGGTACTTCCATTTACTACTCAAAAACCATATTTTTGATGTCAAAATTCTCACGTTTTCCGTACAAATTCGCACCCCTAAACAAATACGAAAGTACGCCACTGACAGAGTCGAAATCGGCAAAAAGAAATTGTAAAAAATTCAAAAAGCTCAAGGCCAAATGCACAAACCTCATATTGCCCTCCCACGCCTATACAAAACTCGGACCTCTTAAAAATACGAAAATACGCCAATGACACGGTCGAAATCGGCAAAATCAAATCGCAAAAAATTCATAAAGATTAAGTCCAAAAGTGCAAACCTCATATTGCCCTCCCACGCGTATCCAAAACTCGCACCCTTTAAAAAATCCGAAACCACTTCACTTTCAGAGTTAAAATCGACACAAAAAATTCGCAAAAAATTCAAAAATTTCAAGGCCAAAAGTACATCATATTGCCATCCCCCCATCTATTCAAAACTCGCACTCCTTAAAAAATACGAATGTGCGCCCATGAAAGGGCTAAAATTGGCACAAAAAATTCTCAAAATTTTTTAAAAGTTTAAGTCCAGAAGCACAAACCTTATATTGCTACTTACACACCTATACAAAACTCGCACCCCTTAAAAAATCCGAAACGACGTCACTGACAGGGTTAAAACGGGCACAAAAAATTCGCAAGAAAATTTAAAAAGTTTGTGCAAAAGCACAAATTTCATTTTTTTTTAAATTTCAAGCCTATGCAAAACTCGCACCCCTAAAAAAATCAGCAACCACGCCACTGACAGAGTTAAAATCGACACGATAAATTCACAAAAAATTCAAAAATCTTAAGTCTAAAAGCACCAATCTCATTTTGAGGTTTTGTTGAAAATATCGCCATTTTCCCCTCTTTTTTCTACCCACGGATGCGCCACTCATTGAATCTTGGCTTTTCAGCACAAACCTCATATTACCCTCCCCATATTTATTCAAAACTCGCACCTCTTAAAAAACGAAAGTACGCCCATGACAGGGTTGAAATCGGCACAAAAAATTCTCAAAAATTTTTAAAAGCTTAATTCCAGAAGCACATTCGTCATATTGCTATTTACACATCTATACAAAATCCGCTCCCTTTAAAACATCCGAAAGGACGCCACTGTCAGGTTTAAAATCGACGCAAAAAATTCAAAAAGCTTAAGGCCAAAAGTACAAACCTCATATTGCCATCCCCACACCTATTCAAAACTCGCATCCCTTAAAAAATACGAAAGTACGCCCATTGCATAGCTAAAATCGGCACAAAAAATTCTCAAAAAATTTTAAAAGCTTAAGTCTAGAAGCACAAACCTCATATCGCTACTTACACACCTATACAAACTCGCACCCCTTGAAAAATCCGAAATTAAGCCACTGACAGGGTTAAAACGGGCAGGAAAAAATCGCAATAAATTCAAAAAGCTTTTCCAAAAGCACAAATCTCATTTTTTATTTTTTTTTAATTTCACGCCTGTGCAAAACTCGCACCCCTTAAAAAATCCGTGACCACGCCACTGACAGAGTTTAAATTGACACGAAAAATTCGCAAAAATTTCAAAAAGCTTAAGTCCAACAGCACAAACCTCATATTACCATCCTCATATCTATTTAAAATTCGCACCCCTTAAAAAAAACGAAAGTACGCCCATAACAAGGTTGAAATCGGCACAAAAAATTCTTAAAATTTTTTAAAAGCTTAATTCCAGTAGCACATACCTCATATTGCTAGTTGCACACCTATACAAAAGACGCTCCCCTTTAAAAATCCGAAACGACGCCACTCACAGGGTAAAAACCGGCACGAAGAATTCGCAAAAAATTCAAAAAGCTTGTCCAAAAGCTTGTCTCATTTTGTGTGTGTGTGTTTTTAATTTCACGCTTATGCAAAATTCGCACCTTTAAAAAATTTTAAAAAATGCGCAACCACGCCACTGACAGATTTAAAATAACACTAAAAATTCGCAAAAAATTCAAAAATCTTAAGTCCAAAAGCACCCATCTCATTTTGAAGTTTTGTTGAAAATATCGCCATTTCCCCCCCTTTTTTCCCCATGGATTCGACACTGATTAAAACTTGGTTCTTCGAATCCGCCACATCAAACCATTTACAACAATAAAAGTTTGACCAAAATCGCAGTCATAGCGGCGGAGCTGTCATTTTTTCTGTTTTTTTTTTATTTTTTTTTATTTTAAATTTTTTTTGATACGTCTCATCAAAAATTAAAAATTTCAAAAAACGTATGTTTTTCGTCTCGTCGGTGCGCAAATTTTTATGTCTCGCGAGATTCGATACGTTTCGCCGTAAGGGCGCTACTGGGGCGTGAAGTCAAAAAGTTGACCCCATTTTGGTAGCCACCCCCACCCTTACCGTAGGGGTACGAAAAAAATTGACGTTTTCGTAAGTATGGGAACTGGGAAATATCTGGGCTATGGCGGAAATTTTACAAAAGTTCGAAAACTCTGGGTACACGAGGGACGACATCCTCATTTTTGGCCATTTCATCAAATTTTCACCTTTGCGAATTTTTTGTGCCGCCCATGTTCGATCTACCGGCTCCAGTCGAAAATCACACTTATTCCTAACGCTTAGCGTCAAAACGCGCTAAAATTTTACCGCGTTCGACCACCCCACCCCTCACCCCATGAAAACTCGCTCCCCTTAAAAAAAAAGGAAAGTACACAACATTCCACTAAGAAATTGGAAAAAATTAAAAATGGTTAAGTCCAAAAGCACAACATTCTTCTTTTAAAAGCACCCGATTTACGTCCATCAGAAATTTTTTTTCAACTTTTTTGACCTTTTTGTAAATTTTTTCCTTCAACCCGCAAGTTCGCGATTTTTATGTGACGCCTCTGTTCGAGCTAGCATCCCCGGATCAAAAGTGACACTTATTCCTAATCCTTAGCTTTAAAACCCAATGAAATTTTTTCGCCTTCGACAATCGCACTCCCCACCTCTAAGCAAATCTCGTACCCCTTAAAAAATCCGAAAGCACGCCCCTGACCGAATCGAAATCCCCACCAAAAATCATCAAAAAATTCAAAAAGCTTAACCCGAAAAGCACAAATCTCCAAGCCTCTTACTTCGGGAGCTACAAAAACGGCCCCCATTGGAATTATGTATATAAGGTGAGGCAAATAAAGGGCCTATTAGAAATATCTCGAGAACTAAAGTAAAGAAAATTATGAAAATTGGAATATAGGGGTTTTGAGGTGTGAACTATTTAATGAAAATTTTTGGTCTCTTTGCTACTTCCAGTTATACCGGAAGTTGGTTGTAACTTCGTTTTTTTAAATGGGACACCCTATATATTTTTACATTTTTTGATTCTCCTCGATTTCTTCTTTCTTAAAATATAAGGTTTTGTAATATTATACAGGGTAGATTAAAAGACAATTACGTTATTTTATTAATTTCGTAGCAAAATTCACACCCTGTAGAATTGTAGTAGTTTTACATCAAAAACCTTTTATATGTTCAAATGATTTTTAATATGGTCTACTATGTTACCAATTATTAGTATAGCTAAATTTTTAAGTTTTAGTATACAGGGTGGGTCGAAACTCGGAATGTGTATTTTCTGAGTTTTCTTAAATGGAACACACTATATTTTAGTACTGATTTAAATGGTATTTTATGGTACATTTTAATTTCTTAAGCATTCCCTATACCCAACTGCTTTAATTTGTGCTTAATTGTTAATCGCACCAACAATCTTAACTACGTAGATATTTTGATAGCTCAACCATTATTGGCAATTTTAAGTAGTCTCGATTATTATGTATTTATTTTCGAAAAATTATTTGTGATTGAATATTTTTACGGCCAACCTAATAAAATTTCAGGTATTTTGTGTTGCAATTAATATTTGGCTTGAATCACCAATAACTCACAAATTGAAGCAGTTAGGTATAGGGATTGCTTAAGAAATTAAAAAGTATCCTAAAATAACATTTCATTACAATACTAAAATACAGGGTGTTCCATTTAAGAAAACTCAGAAAACACTCATTCTGAATTTCTACCAACCTTGTATACAAAAAAGGAAAAATTTAACTATACCAATAATTCTTAACATAGACTATATTAAAAATCATTTGAATATAAACCGAGTTTATTATGTTAAACTACTACAATTCTACAGGGTGTGAATTTTGCTACGAAATTCATAAAAAACGTAATTATCTTTTAACCTACCCTGTATAATATTACAAAAACTTATATTTTAAGAAAGAAAAAATCAAGGAGAATCCAAAAATGTAAAAATGTACAGGATGTCCCATTAAAAAAACGAAGTTACAACCAACTTCCGGTATAACCGGAAGTAGCAAAGTGACCAAAATATTTTCATTAAATAGTTCACACCTCAAAACCCCTGTATTCCGATTTTCATAATTTTCTTACCTTGAGTTCTCGAGATATTTCTAATACGCCCTTTATCTGCCTCACCCTGTATAGAGATAGAGATTAGGCAGTTTTAAATGCATGTAGTATACTTACTATACCAAAATATTGCACTTTCGGTTAGAACTTTTTAACCAGAAATGATTTAAAAACCAACAGTATACATTTGTCCTCATCTTGCTATAGAACGTCGAATAATATATCGCTTATACTATTTCTGTGACTTTAAAAGTTACCTTTTAGGCGCGTCGAATAATATGTCGCCTGTACTATTTTGGCGACTTTAAACAGTACTTCCGGTTGTATTTCTAAATCCGTTACTCCGAGTTAAATTACATTTTTATAAAAACTGAAATAAATCAAAACACCCTGTATTTAGGTATAGGGAAACAAATCGCAAAAAATTCAAAAACTTAGGTCCAAAAGCTCAAATCTCATATTGCCCTCCCACACCTATAAAAACTCGCACCCCTTAAAAAATACTAATTTGCGCCCCTGACATGGTTAAAATCGGCACAAAATAATAGCAATAAATTTAAAAATCTTATTCCAAAAGTACAAATGTCATATTGCCACCCCCACACTTATACAAAACTCGCACCCCTTATAAAATCCAAAACCACGCCCATGACAGGTTTGAAATCGGAACAAAAACAAATCGCCAAAAATTCAAAAAACTTAAATCCAAAAGCTTAGCCTCATATAGCCCTCCCACACCTATACAAAACTCGCTCCCCATAAAAAATACGAACGTACGCTCCTGACAGGGTTGAAATCGTCACAAAAAATTCTCAAAAAATTTAAAAAGCTTATATCCAAAAGCACCATCCTCATATTGCCCCCCACGCCTATTCAAAACTCGCACCCCTTAAAAAATACGAAAGTACGCCCCTGACAGAGTTGAAATCGGCAAAAAAAAATCGCAAAAAATTTAAACAGCTAACATCAAAAGTACAAACCTTATATGGCCATTCTCACACCTATACAAAACTCGCACCCCTTAAAAAATACGAATGTACACCCATGACAGGGATGAAATCGGCATAAGCAATTCTCAAAAAATTCAAAAAGTCTAAGTCCAGGAGCACAAACTTCATATTGCCGCCCTTAAACACCTATACAAAACTCGCAACCCTTAAAAAATACGAAAGTACGCCCCTGATAGGATTGGAATCGGCACGAAAAAATCGCAAAAAATTCAAAAAGCTCAATCCCAAAAACAAAAACCTCATTTTGTGTTTCTTTTTAATATTTCAGCCCTATGCAAAACTTGTACCCCTTAAAAAATTCGAAATCACGCCACTGTCAGGGTTAAAATTGACACGAAAAATTTGCAAAAAATTCAAAAATCTTAAGTCCAAAAGCACAAACCTTATGTTTTGGTTTTTGTTGAAAATATCCCTATTTTTGCCCCCTTTTTTCTTCCCATTGATACGCCTCTGATTCAAACTTAGTTTTTTGAATCCGCTAACATCAAACCACTTACAACGGTAAAAGTTTGGTCAAAATCGAAGCCGTAGGGACTGAGCTATGTCAGTTTTTCTGTTTTTTTCATTTTTTTTTACTTTTTAATTTTTTTTCAAAATTTTTTATCTAAAATTGAAAATTTCGAAAAACCTATGATTTTCGTCTCGACGATGCCCAAATTTTGATGCCTCGCGCGACTCACTATGTTACGGCTTAAGTACGCTACTGGGCCGCGAAGTTAAAAAGTTGACCCCTTTTTGGTAGGATCCCCCACCCTTACTCTAGGGGTTGGAACGCGGTTTATGGTTGCTTTGCATGTAAAAACTGTGAAATATTTTGGCCATTTCGGAAATTTTGCAAACATTTAAAAACTCCGGGTACTTTGAGGGGTGAGTTTGTCATTTTTGGCCATTTCTTCAAATTTCCCCTTTGCGAAATTTTTGTGTCGCCCCTGTTCGAGCTATCCGTTCCAGTCGAAAATCACAATTATTCCTAACGCTTAGCGTCAAAACGCGCTACAACTTTATCGTTTTCGACCAACCCACCCCGTACCGCTATGATAAACTCGCTCCCCTTAAAAAAAAAGAAAGTACGCCCCTGGAAGGGATAAACTTTGCACGAGAAAATTGCAAGAAATTTAGAAAGCTTAAGTTCAAAGGCACAACATTCTTCTTTTAAAACCACCCGATTTACGTCCATCTGAAATTTTTTTTCAACTTTTTTGCCCTTTTTTTCATTTTTTTCCTTCAACCCGCAAGTTTGCGATTTTTTTGTGACGCCCCTGTTCGAGGTAGTATCCCCGGGTCAAAAGTGACATTTATTCCTAACCCTTAGCTTTAAAACCCAACGAAATTTTTTCGCCTTTGACAATCGCACCCCCCTCCCCTAAGTAAAACTCGTACCCCTTAAAAAATCTGAAAGCACGCCTCTGACCGAATCGAAATCCGCACCAAAAATCATCAAAAAATTCAAAAAGCTTAACCCGAAAAGCACAAATCTCACCATCTCGTACTTCCGGAGCTTCAAAAACGCCCACTTGTGAATTATGTATATAGACTATTTTTGTTGTTATCTTGCCAGTATATGTGATAGAGCAGAAGGTACTGGGTTCTTTCTGTTGTGGTGGATAGACTAATTTCAGGGCTTTCTTATGGACTTTTGGTTTAAAATTTTGTTGTTTGTTCGTTATAGCCATCGTTTACTGCTATTTGTTTAATGATGTTCAGTTCTATCTCGCAGTTATTTTTTGACATGGGAATTTCTGTCAGTCTATGTACCATGCTATGGTAGGCTGCTAATTTGTGTTGCGTAGGATGGGATGATGAATTGATGATATTCTCCGTATATCATAAACCTACCCATACTGACACAACTACACAATTTTTGGTGTGTAAATAAAGTTTTTTTAATCAGAGCAACAATAGCATTAATTAATGTATTTTTTGTATGGAAAAACAATTATTTTGAATAGTTTCATGACAGTCACATGACAAGACAGACATCAAAGTCACATGGAAAACAGGCCAGATTAGCCCAAGCCTTGAAATTAGGTACCCGTCTGTCTACTAGCGTAGCGCTTACTGTATACAATAATTTGCCAATGAAAACCACAGCTTATGGGCCATTCCACGAATATACGACTGTAGTAATTATTCCAATAAACAACAATGTAATTTGCAATTTACTTTCGTTCTTCTTATTTTGCACAGTATAAATATTATATATAAATAAATATTATATATGTTCGTGGAATAAGGTATAGCAGTTTAATTGTAGAGATTTTAATAGTACTTAACTAATAAAAATTGGTTACTAAGAAAAGTTTAGTATTGTTATTTTAACGACTAATTTGTAGAGATGTTGAAAAAGTATCTATTCGTTACAAAGTACTTGTTACTTACGAATACCGAAAGTAACGATTACTATAGAGAGAGGCAAATTGTTACTTTGATTACTCTGATTACTTTGTTAATTCGTACCAATTGTATCAGAGCGAGTCACGACTATAGGGCTTTTCATTTAGTCATTAGTTTCGATCTCCTGTCATATGTTGTATAATCTGTGTATAATATTAATATACACGAATTATACGACATATTATGACACATGCTCGAAACAAATGACTGTGAATGAAAAGCCTTGTGATATCGAATATCGTTATCGGTATGCTAGGGCAGTCAATGAGGGTATTTGGCTCCGAATTCCATCCTACTACATCGATTTAATTGATATTTTCACAGTAAGTAGGGAATATCTCAAGAAACAAAGTCTACCCTATGCCGATGTGCGCTTTTATCTTGGGGGTGGTTCCCACCCCTTCTTAAGGGGGAAAAATATTTTGGTTAAAATAGCCACGGAAGAGGCTAGAGAACCTAATTTTAAGCAAAAATTGTTCTATAATTATTTTTTGAAAACTCAAATACTTTTTGAGTTATTCGTGGTTGAAAATTGGCTATTTTCATTGAAAAATGACACCTTTCGGACGGATTTTTGCGAATACCTTAAAAACTATGCATCTAACAAAAAAACTATATAAAATATTTCTGTAGGTTATAAAAAAACAAAGAGACACTTGCCTTCATAAATCTTCTAGTTAAAATACAAAGAGGGATATGGTAGGTAAGAAGAGTTTGTTTTTTTGCTGCATGCTCAAATCGGTGTATTCAACTTGAAATAACAGAGAAACTGTCGATTTTAGGTGTATAATGATACTAATAACTTTTGTAGTGCTTGAAAAGACCTTTAAAATGAGCAATACTAAATGTCGATTACATTCAAACTAAGCGAGATATTCTGCAAAAAAGTTGATGACTAATGTATTTTAAGAAGAAATGAGAAGTATATTTAATCCCTCATCCATCAGAATTAAAATACATCGTTTTCCTTCTACAATACTTTTTATTATAGTGTTATTTTTATGTTGAAAAAGTTGGACTGGATTAAAATGAATGGTTTTTGAAAAAAATAAGATCAAATTATAGAGCGCATTTTTAAATTTTCTTAAAAATCTTCCTTTTCCTCCATGTAACTCAAAAATGACAAGAGAAAAGAAAAAAAGATACCACACAAAAATGTAGGGCTTTTTCAGATAAAAATTTCCTTTTTATTTTTTATTACTGTATCTGTTATCAATTTCAAGTTACATGAAGAAAAAGGAAGATTTTTAAGAAAATTTAAAAATGCACTCTTTAATTTGATCTTATTTTTTTTCAAAAACCGTTCATTTTAAACCCGTCCAACTTTTTGAATATAGAAATAACACTATAATAAAAGGTATTGTGGAAGGAAAACGATGCATTTAGATTTTGGTGGATGGGGGTTAAAATTACTTCTCATTTTTTTCTTAAAATACATTAGTTATCAATTTTGTTTGCAGCATATCTCGCTTAGTTTTAATGTAATGGACCTTTAATATAGCTCATTTTAAAGGTCTTTTCAAGCACTACAAAATTTTTTTGTAGCATTATACACCTAAAATCGACCGTTTCTCAGTTATTTCAAGTTGAATACACCAATTTGAGAATGTACCAAAAAACAAACTATTTTCACCTACCATATCTCTTTTTGTATTACACTCTGGGCCACCTTAAAAATGGGTCATTTTTGATGTCTTATATCTCCTAAACCTGTTGTCCGATTTAAGTGATTTTTTCAACACGTTATAGCCTAATTTCTTGACAATATCGTTATAATAATATTGTTGCCAAACAGGTAAATTTTAATTGCATACCGGGTGTACCAATCAAACACTGATTTTTTCTTAAAGTTTGCATCACCCTGTGAAATATTCTAGCATTTATAAAATATTAAAATTAAAACCTAACTATAGCCCCATGTTTTCTCAGTATTCTGTTTTTTGATTCATTCGCTTATGTTGGATAATAAAAAAGTTAGGTAGTCAAACAACTAGCCATGTTTTTCATTAATACAGACGATTTACCTCACCAGCAAAATTAACCCCGCCACCCCGTACGCTCGATTTATCCAGAACTACGGTACAAAATGCCATCGGACGATTTCGGGAGACAGGATCGTACAACCGCAGGCGAGGACCAAGGCCGACAACGATGCACTTCAGTTCGAGATGACCGCTTCATTGCCACCACAGTATTAGAAATCGCTTTTGCACCGCTCCTGAAGCTCGTAGGTCTCTTTTTGAGGTGAGAAACGTTAGTGTGAGTAGACAAACGATTAGAAGAAGACTGTCAGAAATAAACTTGAGGGCTTTCCGTCGATTCCGTCCAGCTCGCGCACCACAACTGCTCCCACAACACCGTAGGGCTAGACTTCATTTTGCGCGAGAATATGCTAACTAGACTATGGCGGAACGGAAGAATATACTGTTCTCAGATGAGAGCAGAATAGCCCTTAAAGGTCCAGATGGACGCCAACGTGTCTATAGGCGTCAAAATGAAAGGTTTGCTCCATGCGCTATAACCGAAACAGTGGCTTACCGAGGAGGGTCAATAATGATTTGGGGAGGTATTTCTTACGAAGCGCGTACTGATCTTGTTGTGTTCGGTAGAGGCAGTGTGAATGCCCAAGTATACGTGCAAGAAGTTCTCCAGGACCATGTCATGCCTTTTGCACCATTCATTGGTGATAACTTCAGACTAATGCATGACAATGCACGTTGCCATACAGCAAGATCTACCCGTGAGTACCTTACTGAAGTCGGGATTCAAGTTCTACCATGGCCAGCACACAGTCCCGATCTTAACCCAATTGAGCATATCTGGGACAACCTCAAAAGACGGGTAAGAGCGAGAGTACCAGCCCCTGCATCCCTTGAAGAGCTGAAGACAACTGCGGTAAAACCGGCTCCAAGAAGTCCTAAGGGTTAGAATCGGCAACACTCATATTGATACCCAATTTTTTTTTCAATTAGACTTTTATTTTCAATATATTTTTCATTTGAATTTTCTTCGATTTTTTTCATTGGATTTTTGCTGTAACAAACGGCTTTTTTCAAAAAAATTATTATTTCTCTTCCGCGGAGGCAGTTTTCATCGTATCCTTCATAAATGTGGTCCAAGGTTAAAAATTTCTGCAAATTGAAAGAAATACAAGGTGGGCGGTTAGTTTTGTAGGTGAGTTTATTTATTACTTTAAAACCGGTTGAGACATGCACATGAAATTTGGTGGGTTTTAAGATGTAGTTATTGTACATTTTTTTGGCATACAATTAAACATTTAATATTCTCCATTGGCGCCCATACGGGTAATATGAGCCATCATATTACCCGTATGGGCGCCAATGGTGAAAATTAAATTCTTAATTGTATGTCAAAAAATATGCAATAACTACGTCATAAAATCCACTAAATTGCATTTGCATACCTCAACCGATTTTAAAGTAATAAATAAATCGTCAGTTTGTCAAAAAAGTTTCAACACCCCCTATCTCGGAAACGAAGCATTTGCGGACATAAGTTTATACAGCAAACTGTCATTGTTTTTCATGCAGAATTACCCCTTAAAATTTTCCAAAATTTTTTAAAAACACCCTGTATTGATAAAAAACATGTCTAGTTGTTAAAGCACCTAACTTTTTTATTATCCAACATAAGCGAATCAATCAAAAAACAAAATGTTGAGAAAGCATGAGGCTATAGTTAGGTTTTAATTTCAGTATTCTACAAATGCTAGAATATTCCACAGGGTGATGCAAACTTTAAGAAAAAAACACAGTTTGATTCGTACACCCGGTATGCAATGAAAATCTATCTGTTTAGCAACAATATTATTATAACGATATTGTCAAGGAATAAGGCTATAACATATTAAAAAATCACTTAAATATCGGACAACAGGTTTAGGAGAAATCAGACATCAAAAATGACCTATTTTTAATGTGGCCCGTTAATTTTGGCCCAGAGTGTATAACTAGAAGATTTATGAAGGCAAGTGTCTCTTTGTTTTTTTATAACCTACAAAAATGTTTAATATACCTTTTTTGGTTAGGTGCATAGTTTTTAAGGTATTCTCAAAAAACCGTTCGAAAAGGTATTATGTTTCAATGAATATGGCCAATTTTCAACCACGAATATCTCCAAAAAGTATTGAGTTTTCAAAAAAAAATTATAGAACAGTTTTTGCTTAGAATTAGGTTCTCTAGCGAATTCCTTGGTAATTTTAACCAAAAATTTTTCCACCCCTAAGGAGGGGTGGGAACCACCCAAGATAAAAGCACACATCGGCATAGACTTTGAATTAGGAGATAAGTAGAGACTAGGCCCAAAATTTCATTAAAATCCATGCAGTAGGATAGAATTCGGAGGTAATATCCTATTCTTGCTCCCATTGACTGGCGTATGAAGCGTTTTAAGGGTGTGAGAGTGAGGTGAAGGTAGAAGATGAAACAGAGGGAGGTATAATGGTATACTTACGTAAAATATGTAATGTATGTCATTAACAAAGATCGAATGCGAGAACCCTATATTTTTATCTAGATCTACGCCATTTGCTGATGTAGATTAGATAGATCTTGTTATATCAAAATACCTACACAAAATACCTACCTACTGAGAAATACGATTCTCGATATGATTACCGGTACTCAAATACAAAAGTAATCATAGATATCAAAGTAACGAATACTGTAAATGATTACTTTATCCAAAAGTAACGATTTGTAATGAATACTCGAAAGTAACTATAGTCAACATCACTACTATTTTGGTAGAAAAGAAAACTTCTTTCGGCATCATAAACTTTGTCTGCCTAACTATGTCCTTCCATTCAAAACTCTCTCCATTGACTTACATTCATAGTTTTCAGGTCATCTTCCATAAGTCATCCAACCATCTCATTCTGGGCCTTCCTTTTTTTCGTCTTCCTATCGGCTTCCATTGTAATATTTTCTTTGTTGTTTCTGTAACTTCTTGTCTCTGGACATGTCCCTGCCATGGCAGTCTTTGACTTTCCACAAATCTTACAATATCGTACCCTTCATTTAATTCATTAATTTCATCGTTTCTCCTGAGTCTCCATACGCCGTCTTCCTCTTGCTTCTTCTTCTTAAGGTGCCGAGACCGCTTGTCGATTGTTGGCTCTCATGTTGCCCAGCATATTAACAGCCATTGCCTTATTTACAGCCGCACGAAATAGTTCAGTGCTAGTTTTCCCAAACCATTGGCATAGGTTTTAAGCAAAGAAGTTGTACGGCGGCCCACACTTCTTTTTCCCATTATTTTACCTTGCATGACAAGGTGAAGAATGTCATATTTTTCTGGGTGACACATTATATCGCCAAAGTATTCCAATTTGCGCCTTTTAACTGTGTTCACTACTTCGCAACTTTTATTCAAATGCTGCAAAACCCTTTCGTTTGTGACTCTTTCTACCCAACTGATCTTCAGAATATGGCGGTAGACCCACATCTCAAATGCCTCTAGGTTTTTTAAAAGCGATTCTGTCAGGGTCCATGCTTCCACCCCGTAAAGTAGTACTGGAAATATATAACATCAAACCATTCTTATGCGAAGTTCCAAATTTAGATCATGACCGTACAGGATTTTCTTAAATTTCATAAAACTTGTTCTTGCTTTAGCAATTCTACTTTTTTTTTCTGTACTAGGGTTCCAGCTTTCATTAATATGATTTCCCAGATATACAAGATTACTTACTCATTCAATTGAGTCATTACTGTTTGTTACGTTATAGTTATTATTATTTACGGTTGCCTGTTTACTAATAACCATAAACTTTGTTTTTCTTGCGTTGAGTTTGAGTCCATAAATCACGCAGAACGCCACCGTTCGGTTCAATAACGCTTGAAGATATGCCCTCTTTTGCGTCTTCCAACACTTCATTTAAGATTGTTTCAGTGTAAAGATTAAACAACATTGGTGACAATATACAGCCTTGTCGAACTCCACGCTTGATTTTTACTTCTTCAGAGCACTGACTCCTAACTCTAACACATGCAGCCTGGCCCAGACCGGTAGTCTTGAGAATATGTAACATTTTTTCATGGCGAACTTTATCAAAGGCCTTTTCAAAATCAATCGCGCACATGAAAACGTCATGATTTACATCTCTGCATCTTTGAATTAGAACTTGGGTTGCAAATAGTGCATCACACGTTCCAAGGCCACAGCGAAAACCGAATTGAGTACTTGAAATTCTTTCCTCAATTTTTCTATATGTTCTTTGATGAATTATTCTGAGAAAAGTTTTCAATACATGACTCATTAGGCTGATGGTGCGATAGTCACTGCATTTTGTGGCTCTGTGTTTTTTTGGTGGTACAACAAATGAGGATTTAAGCCAATCTTTAGGAATTTTTCCGCTTTCGTAGATAAAGTTGAATGATTTCGTAAGTATCTTAATGCCCTCGAGACCTAAAAGCTTTAGTGTTTCTACGTAAATTCCATCTGGTACGATCGCCTTGTCATTTTTGGCGTTCTTTATCGAGTATTACACTTCTTCCTTAGTTATTGGAGGACCGCTTATGTCATTTAGCGTTTCTAGTTCACTTCTTTCATCGTCGAATAATTCCTTATTATAATTTTTCCATTTTTATCTTCCTCTTGCACCAGGCTATGTACTTTTCTCAGTATCTTTCTCTTAAATATCTTGAGTTGGATAATATCTTTTTTGCCATTACGTAGGTTTCACAACCATATAGCCCATATATGCCCTCCATATAGGTTACTAGGGGTCTAATTAATGTTCTGTGGATAGTCATTTTTGTTATTTTGTGTAATAATTTCGATGTCATCAATCTTTTTATTAATTTCTGGTCCCAGATACAGTTGAGTCCGCGAATCTTTATTCGTGCGTCATTTAAAGCATACAAAATAAGTTGATAATAAGTCGGAAATTGAAATTTACTAAACGCAACAGCAAGTCACTTAAAATTTCCGACTTATCATCGACTTATTTCATATGCTTTAAATGATGATGCATGGGTAAAGATTCGTTGACTCAACTGTAAGTGAAGTCATCTACACATTTAATGGTATAGTTTTCTATTGCGATATTATTTTCATTTTCAGGTGTTCTTTTGACAGTCTTGTACTTTGTTTTTGTTTTTTATTTTTCATGCTTCAGGATTAATTTCCTTGAACGCTTCCATTAGTTGTTGCTTGGTCATACTAATGATAGCTACATCATCTGCATACGTAGTAATTTGTACTATTTTGGTATTTATATGGCTGGTTACGTTGGTTTTCTGATAACTGCCTCAAGAACTAGGTTGAACAGCATGGTTGATAGTGAGAGTAAAGAAAACTTATCTACAATATTTTAATCTAATTGTGTGAAATTTTTGTTTTTTTACAATTTATTTTTTATAAATTTTTGTGCAATCTCTTTCTACATGTCACAAGTGAAATAATTCCAGGTGCACACAACAGGATCCAGTTCAATCGAAGCCCTTTCTAGCAGCCCCACTAGCTCTCACACAGAATACGTTCCTGCCACTAGTTCTGCTAGTCCTGCAATGTTGGGTCCTCGCCAAGTCGCCGTACCTCCCACCCAATCGTCTCAAGATACAGAAGATGACGAGAGTAGTATGCAGGTCCAGGCAGCTCCACAAACCCAAGCCGTTGCTCTTGTACTACCAAGAGTTGAACCACCTAGCAGTGGACCAACTCAGGAACAGGGTACGAGCAGTAGCAGCTCGAACACTGTGACGACGACACAGGCTGGGCATAAAAGACAGCGAGAAGCTGATATGGATAGTAGTCAATCCGATGAGCAAAATAAGACGCAACAACAAACTAAGAGGACGAGGATCCAGGTGAGTAAAACTAAAGTTTTGATTTAGACTCTTAGTCGAGGAAATGAAGCATTTTGGCTCGCAATTTTTTCATCCTGCATGGATTTACTTGCAGTTTTCACAGAAGGAAGGGAATAGTCCAAGGATCATTTTCTGTATCATGCCGCTGCACGCTAAAACCTTGGGGGTGGTTGCCACCCCATCTCGGGGGTTGGGAATTTTTTATTAAATTTTAACCATGTAAATCGATGTAAAACGTAATTTTAAGAAAAAAAATGTTTTTTTTCGTAAAACTAATATTTTTCGAGGTATTCGCGATTGAAAGTAACAGTTTTTCGACGAAAAAATCCACTTTTTTAGAGGGTTTTTTTTTAGAATAACTCGAAAAATATGCACTTAATCAAAAAAACTGTAGCTATCGAAATTGTGTCTTTTAGAAACACAAACCAAATTCTTTTTCTATTTTACGACCAATACAAACCGAGATATGGCATGCTAAAGGTTAGTTTTTTTCGTCAAATGTATAATTTGAAATCCAAATAATGGGAAAACTTTGCATTTTTCGAGGAAAACTTAGATAATCTTTTTTTAAGGATACAATTAGACCTTTCAAAAAAAAATAATAAAAAGTTTCTAACATAAAAATAGAGTTACTTATGATCAAAAAAAGATTGGTACCTGCTTTTCTTTATGAAAAAAATCAGTGAAAACAACCCCCTAACTACCCTCCTAATTAAAAATTGGTCTTCACCTTTCTGTAATTCCTTTTATATTTGTTGTATTATCAATACGCCCAAGAAATTTGACCCATTTAAAAGACCTAATTTTAGAAAAATTGGAGTTTAAAGAAAAATTGATTTTTTGCAATTTCGTATTTTTCATCACTTTCTTCAAAATATCTCCGAAAATACTGGAGATACGAAAAAATGATAAACTACTAAATTGTAGCTTATTTCATAACTAAAATTTCCTTATGAATATATTTTCATTACAGTAAATAGTTAGCGAGATATAATTGTTTAAAACCTCTATTTACGAGCAAACATCCCTTTATCGAGCCCTTTAAACCCACCCCGATTAAAAACTAAGAGATCTTACGGAATTTAATTTACAAAGTCTTATAGCTCTTCAAAAATCCTACAAAATCATTTTTGAAAAAACTTTTTATCGCCAAAAATAAAGGAGATATGTTTATAAAACGATTTATTTTTTTCGAAAAATTCGAATAGTCTGCTTATATTTATAGTATAATACCACAGTATTACCACATAATAGTATTTTCATAGTATAATACCACAGAACTGGTTCGTATATTAGTCCAGGGCGCATCTGTTTTGAGATGGACGTTGAGAGGTGACTCAAATTTTTTTGCAGAAATTGTTTGAAAACAAATCAAATAATATTTGAGTTATCCTCCCTCTCAAAAAGGCCCGGAACATTGTTTAAATAATCAAAATGTCAAAAAATGAAGGAAAAATTCGATTTTTTTCTTCGTTTTTTGATTATAACTTTAAAAGTATTCATTTCCGAGAAAAGTGGTACTGACATAAAAGTTGCGTAATTAAATTTCCTACAATATAGAATTGATTAAAAATTTAAAAAATAGTCAACCTAGTTGCAAAATAGCAATAATTGCGAAAAAACCATATAAAAACAAGTATTTGCTTTTTACGTTTTTCAACCATTTATGCCACACTTAGGACCTTCATATTTTACCTAGAAAAACTTTATGATACAGTAAAACAATACTGTAAATTTCATTAAGATCGGTTTAATAGATTTTGCAAAATAAATTTTGCAATCCAGCTTTCGCAAAAAAAATTCATTTTTTCAAAATGTTACAGGACTTAAAATAAAACAGATAGCAAGTTGAATTTTTTTTGCTAATAGAAGTGTACTGTACCTTTCATTTGCAATTTGCAAAATTAAAATCGATTAATTACCACGGGGTCAGGAAATTTTTAAATAAACATTAATTTTTGATGCTACGCGCAGGACAGCGGTGTTCGATTCACACAAGTTGATTTCCACCAAAATTTCTTCCAATCTTTATCTAATATATTATTCTCTTACTCTATATTTTGTTATATTTTAATATTTTAATTCCACAAAAATCAAACTAATGTTATTATTGTTTGTGAAATATTTTTTAAACAATTGCATATGTTTAAAAATAATAAACTTTTATTCTCTAAGTTAAAATATATGAACAAAGAAAGTTTTTGCTAATAAAAGTGTTATTTAAAAGGATAGAGTATGTGTTTTTATTTTGCAATAAACAAATTTATTTATTTATATAGAAATGTAATAAAAATTAAAATGTATCAATCATTATCAAATGTCATTGGAATGTCCGATCAGAGCAAACTATCCGGCGCCCTGCGCGTAGCACTAATAATTAATGTTTATTTAAAAAAATTCCTGACGCCGTGGTGTTAATCGATTTTAATCTTGCAAAATTGCAAATGGAAGGTACAGTACACTTATATATGCAAAAAAAATTCAACTTGCTATCTGCTTTATTTTCAGTCCTGTAACATTTTGAAAAAATGAATTTTTTTTGCGAAAGCTGGATTGCAAAATTTATTTTGCAAAATCTATTAAACCGATCTTAATGAAATTTACGGTGTTATTTTACTGTATCACAAAGTTTTTCTGGGTGAAATATGAAGGTCCTAAGTGTAGCATAAATGGTTGAAAAACGTAAAATGCGAATACCTGTTTTTGTATGGTTTTTTCGCAATTATGGCTATTTTGCAACAAGGGTGACTATTTTTTAAATTTTTAACCAATTCTATATTGTAGGAAATTTAATTACACAACTTTTATGTCAGTACAACTTTTCTTGGAAATGAATACTTTTAAAGTTATAATCAAAAAACGAAGAAAAAAATCGAATTTTTCCTTAATTTTTTGACATTTTGATTATTTAAACAATGTTCCGGAACTTTTTGAGAGGGAGGATAACTCAAATATTATTATTTGATTTATTTTCAAGCAATTTCTGCAAAAAAATTTGAGTCACCTCTCAACGTCCAAATGTACTAATATTTTTACAGATGCGCCCTGGTCTATATTGGAAAATGACTAAAACACTATTTGTATTTGCATTTGTACATATTTGTAAATTCGTATTTTTGTGTAAATAAATGTTTCTGTAATTCTTTAATTCTACTTTTTTTTCTGTATAGATCTATTAAATTATCTATCTACTTATAAAAATTGCAATGTTATTAAGGGTGGTTTTTAAGGGTTGAAATATATTATATCCTTTAGCATACAACAATAAATAAATAAATAGTTTATACCAATTACAATAATTACAATCATTAAATATTTCATGTTTAACAGTTTTAGAACTCAATAACAATTACATACAATTTACACAAGACAAATAAATAGAATAAATACCTAAATGACAGTTCACAGTGACAGCCTACATTGTATTTTAAAAAGATTTTTTCAGCTTTTTTCGAAAACTATTCAGAGAGCTAGAAAAAAGTCTACATCTAAACCATTTCCAGATTGACACATTCGTCTTATAGGTCTATTTAGACAATAGTTTGTTGGAATTCTAAGTGAAAAACGTCCTTAGATCTTGTGCACCTTTGAGGAATGCTAAGACCTATTCTCTGCAAAATTTGAGGCGAATCTATCATTCCGTTTACAATCTTGAAAAGAAAAACCAAATCTAGCATTAAACGACGATTTTCTAATGTTGGTATATTAAGTAATTTTAAAATGTCACAATACACTATATTATCTTCTGAAGAAATCCCTAATTGATAGCCTACAAAGCGTAGAAATTTTTTCTGAACCTTCTCAATGCTTTCAATATGACATTTATATAAAGGAGACCAAGTAGTACTGGAATATTCTAGAACTGATCTAACCATAGAACAATACACACTTTTAAAACAATCCACATTATTGAATTCTGACAAGGTTCTTTTCAAAAATCCCAAGTAATTTAAAAGCTTTATTACAAATAAAATTATAGTGATTTTTGAAACATAAAGTGGGATCAAAAAATACACCTAAATCTTTGAAAGTGTTTGTTGGTTCCAGAAATATATTATTTATAGAGTAATTAAAACAGATAGGTTGTGAGTTTCTAAAAAAGCGCATTATTTTACATTTATCGATATTAAGTGAAAGGTCATTCTTTGTACACAATTGTGACAAATTGTTTACATCTTTTTGTACAATCATTTTACAATCATTATTTAACCAATCAAACCCAAATTTTACCCATATGAAAGTTTACAATGTTTGTATATAATTTTTGACAATAAGGGGTAGTTTACACCCCTAAAAATAATCAACGCCCTTGAGAATGAAATAGAATATGAAGTACAGGGTGAGTTGATCTTAATCTCAAATTTTTATGTAAATCGATACAAGCCGAAATAATTATTCTTTTAGGATAAGTCAATTTCTTATATAGGTATAGCTCCAACAAGGGTGGTTGTAAGGGTTAAAATATTATATTATATCTTAAAGCATAAAACAATCATTATGTAACTAATAAAACCAAATGTTGGCAATATTAAAGTTTAAAATGTTATTTTATAATTTTTTACAATTAGGGGTAGTTTTCACCCTTACAAAACCGAAAGCGTACAACGGCTCAATGTTCGCGGTGTGCAAGTACTTGGAAGGGATACGAGAAACGATCGTGCGCGAATAGCGGAGAAATATTGCAGCTTTCTTAAATAATTCATATTGTCAATTGAAATGGTCAAATTGACGTACATTTCAGACCTATTGTCATTGAAGAAGAAAAATTATATATTGCTCCACAATATTGATATGATATGCAATTATTATATAAAGGTAAATTTAATTAATTGTATTTTGCTTGCAGTGCTGCATTTTAATAACTAATTTTATTTACTACATACAATTGTTTACGTTTTAATAACATAACCTGAATCTTATTTTTTCTTCTTATTTTTTTGGACTATCGCCTTGACAATTATCCAGTAACCAGGACTAATATAATTGGCCAATATAATTAAAAGTGCGAATAAAGTTGCAGAGCGTAGAAACCAGGTGTCGCTTTGCCGAACTTGCACGACTCCAATAGAAAATGAACTAGAAACTAGAGGGTGAAATGAGCCTAATCCCAAATTTTTGTACAAATCGATGCTGGACGAAAAAATTGCGAGGTTTTGCCATTTTTTTCGTTTCATTTCCTTTATCTGTTCTATTTATAATTTAATTTACAGCAAGCTGGAACTGTAAGTGATAGTGGTTTAGATGTTGAGTATCAAGTTCCTACAAGCAGTCAAAGGGATCATGATGATGATAATGTGATAGTAGTTGAAAGTGATGAAGAAGGTGCTGCTGATGAAGGCGAAGGTGCTGATGATGAGCAAGATGATCCTGATACTGAGGGATATGATATGGAGGGAATGGTAAGACCATTATTTTGTTTATATAACTTATCTCTCATTATCTGTTAGTTTACAAATTATAATCATTTAAACAATGATACTGTTTATAAAAGATTCCTGTCACTGCAGACCCAAAAGCAAGTTCGAGGCACATGTTCAATGTGCTTTGGAACTCTTCTATTTGACTACATGTTTTATTACGAGGGTGAATGGATATAAAACTAGCCTTTGATAGAAAAAACAAGTTTTTTGGGTTAAATCGATTTATTTCTCAACATTGTCTCCTTTTAGCTCGATATACTTAGTAAGACGATGTTCCAATTTTTTTTATCCCATCCGAATAGTACTTTTGCTCGAGCTCTTCAAAATAGGTCGAAGTTTCAGCGACTACTTCATCGTTTGTTGCTAAACGGCGTTTTCCCGAGCCCTTTTTTAGGTTTGGAAACAGGAAAAGTCACTAGCGGCAAGATCTGGGGAATACAGTGGGTGATCAACCAATTCATAGCCCAATTCGTGTAATTTTGCCATGGCTACAGTCGATCAGTGAACCTGTGCGTTGTCTTGGTGAAAGAGCACTTTTTTGCGTGCCAAACCTGTCTGAATCAATCCAATAATGCTGCGTAGTACTCGCCATTAATTGTTTTTCCTTTTTCCAAGTAGTCGATGGGGATGATGCCATTCCCATCCCAGAAAACAGTCGTCATCACTGTGCTGGCAGAATGTGCACTTTTGTCTTCTTCGGCGGGCCTTCGCCGCGTTTGCGCCACTCTTTCGACTGTTCTTTGGTTTTCGGTGTGTAATAATGCACCCAGGTTTCATCAACGGTGATAAATCGGTGAAAAAATACTTCAGATCGCGCCATATCATCGTCAAAAGAGTCTCCGAAGTGGTCACACGTTTTCTCATTTGGTCGATTGTCAGCAAACGCGACACCCTTTGCGCGGATAGCTTTTTCATGTCCAAATGATGGTGAATGATGTAATGTACGCTTTTGAAGGAAATGTTTAGGGCCTCTATTAACTCGCGGAGCTTGATTCGTCGATCTGCAATATACATCCCATGGACTTTGTTGATCATTTCCGGCGTAGTTACTTCATTTGGCCTCCCGGGACGCTCATCATCAAAAACACTCATATGACCACGAACAAATTCAGCTTTCCAAAATTTTACTGTTGCTAATGAAGGTGCAGCCTCACCATATACTTCGTATAGGTCGGCTTTGATTTGCACATTCGTTTTTCCCTTTTTGTAGAGGAACTTCATCACCGGACAATACTCGATTTTTTCATTTTTCCAAAAAAAAAAAGCTTAAAATTTTGACAGACGTTATGTCATGAATGGCAAATGTCAAAACCGAGAGTAATTCAGTATCAAGTAATGCCATCTATCAAAGGCTTGTTTTAAATCAATCTATCCTTATCACAATAGTCTTGGTTATTTTCTTTATTCACTTTGCTCATAACCATTTTTTTAAATTATTTATCTCAGGAACAGGATAATTATGAAGATGCTGATTGCCAAGATGTGGAAGATGAAGAGGAGGCCGGCAATGAAGTTGAGGTGATAGATGATTCCAGTGAAGTGCCAAATCAAAGTGAGAGAGAAGAAGATAACGTGGAAGAAGAAACTTCAGAACAACCACAGTCTGAAGCAATAAGTAGTGGCACTGATGGTAAGTAAAGGTTTCTTTAAATACTGCATGGTTAATAATTTTTTAGTTTATTTCACTCTTAAATGAGGAAACTTTTTTTAATACTCAGAGACTTGTAGTATGAATTAGTATTCCTAGGGAGGGAGTGAGGATTGATATGGGTAAGAACCAATATTTTAACTGCTAGTTATTATTGCAACACAACACAACAAGTAATATCATAATATTGACGAAAATAAAAGAACTATTATTTTATAATAACTAATCGTGAAGGGCATACTTTTTGATACATTGCATTGAAAGAAGCATACTGGGTGCCTTTAAATTTGCACAGGATTTGAATTTTATAGAAAACACTGTTTCTTTTTCTTTAGATTGTAATTTTGTATTGAATCATAAAGTACATAAAATACAGTTATGTAAGGAATAGCATATCAGATAAACAGCCTCCACAGCTTTGCTGGCACGAGGATAGATTGATATTAAACTAGCCTTTGTTAGATGGCGATGGCGCTACTTGATACCGAATTGCTTTCGGTTTTGGCATTTGCCATTCATGATATGACGTCTGTCAAAATTTTAAAGTTTTAAAAACGATTAGTTTGGTTTTTACAGCCGTCAAAGCAAGCAAATTTTGTGTTTTCAGAGAAATGGAAAAAGTCGAGTATCATTCGGTGATTAACCCTCGTAAGGCGGTGCTTAGAGTCTTACGTAAACAACGGTGTGGGGTGCATGTACACCACATCTGTATATCCATTTGGACTTAATTATTATCGTATGAAACATAATTCTACAAAAAAAGTACTCGTTTCTTCTTAAAAAAAATATTATCATCGCAAGACAAACACATGAAATTTTTCACAGAATGAGTAACACAAAGTTTTTACACACAATACAGTAGTTATGCCGGGACTTTCGGCCTTTTTTCTCTGACATAAGTAACACAGACCTTGTCCCGTAGCTCTGTTAGCTCCAGGTGGAACATCAGAAACATCCAATTCAGGATACAATGTTTTCATCATTTGCACCCAAAAGTAATTTTTTCAAAAAAGCATGTAAACACAAAGGGTTTTAAATGCTGTAATGGGTGGAATACGTTTAGAATTGAATTTAATACGAATAAAAAAATTGACAAAAATCAAAAAAAATTATTAAGAAAGATAGGTGAGAAAGATTACGAGGGTTAAGTTCCTCCACAAAAAGGGTAAAACGAATGTGCAAATCAAAGCCGACCTGGACGAAGTATATGGTGAGGTTGCACCTTCGTTAGCAACAGTAAAATTTTGGAAACTGAATTTGTTCGTGGTCGTACGAGTGTTTTTGATGATGAGCGTCCCGGGAGGCCAAATGAAGTCACCACGCCGGAAATGATCAACAAAGACCATGCATGATTATGCAGATCGTCGAAAGCTCCGCGAGTTAATAGAGGTCCTAAACATTTGCTACGAACGCGTACACAACATCATTCATCATTATTTGGACAGAATGTAATTTTCACAATTTATTTCAAATCAACACAATATCCAATTCTCGTGGGGTTTTATTGGACTTGATATTTGCTAACGACAGTTCTATTCAAGTTGTAGCTTCTGATGAGGAAATAGTTCCATTAGATAGGCATCATCCTGCCCTGAACATTGCCATAAAAGATTTTCATTGTAGTAATAACTGCTCAACAAACCAGAACATCTCTTACTATTTGGACTTTAATAACACTGATTTTATTGCTTTGAGTGATTACCTTTCTTGTATTAACTGAGATCAAATTCTTGAAAATCAAAGTCTAGATAAAATGTTAAATACATTCTACGAAGTCATGTACTGTGCTTTTGAAATTTTTGTGCCAAAAAAAATAATGTCAACAAAAAAGTTTCCAAAATGGTTCTCGACAGAATAGTCCTGTCGCCAGGGGGGGTACAACGGCCTTCTTAATTCAGATGGACTTACCCAAGTTTTTTTTATGTATTTTGGCCCGTAGAACACGAATTTTTTGGGTAACAGTTGATCCGGATGTCGATAAGATTGTTATAAACAAAGAAGTTGAGGAATTACATAACAGCGATTTCTCGCAAAACAAAACAATTTTTTGTATTTTTTGAGTCATTCTAACCAAAAAATGTTCCTACAAGTTTTTTCGTAGGATGCATAGTTTTCGAGATAAACGCGGTTGAACTTTCAAAAAATCGAAAAATTGCAATTTTTGAAGCCGAATAACCTTTGAATAAATAATAAAATAGCAATTCTGCTTACCGCCTTTAAAAGTTTAAGTCAAATTTATGTTTTGAATATTTGCATTGCTTAAAATTTATTTTTTGATTGTTAAAAAAAGCTATACACACATAGTGTTTCCCGTGCCTAATACATGCGTTTTAATGCATGCTACGTAGAAATAGCCCTGCTTGCACTTTTACCTCCTCTACCTACTCATTCGATTTTAAATGTACTAGGTCATCACATCACTCAAGCACTAGGTGTTTATAGCTTTGTTTTAACAATAAAATAATAAATTTTTAGCAATACAAATAATTAAAACCGATATAATTTGACTTGAACTTTCAAATGCGGTAAGCAGAATTGCTATTTTATTTTTTAATCAAAAGTTATTCGGGTTCAAAAATTGCAATTTTTCGATTTTTTGAAAGTTCAACCGCGTTTATCTCGAAAACTATGCATCCTACGAAAAAATTTGTAGGAAAATTTTTTGGTTAGAATGGCCCAAAAATACAAAAAAATGTTTTCTTTTGCAAGAAATCGCTGTTATGTGATTCCTCAACTTCTTGGTTTATAACAATCTTATCGACATCCGGATCAACTGTTATCCAAAAAATTCGTGTTCTACAGGTCAAAATACATAAAAAAAACTTGGGTAAGTCCATCTGAATACAGGAGGCCGTTGTACCCCCCCTGGCGACAGGACTAGAACTAAAGAAACTAGTCATTGAAAAAAAGTTATCACATTTAAAATTTAAAGTTAGTTCCTTTCTAAATGATTATAATGCATTCTCGAGCCTTAGAAGTAAATGTAAAGCTCTAACAAAAACTTGTCATAATAACTTTATAGAAAAAACTGAGAATTCCATTCATTGTAACATTGAATCGTTTTGGTCATTCATAAATTCAAAACGAACCAGGACAGGTTTACCAAATGAAATGTCTTTGAACAATATCACTTATACAACTCCAAGTGATATTGCAAATGCTTTTGCATTATATTTCTCATCAGTTTATTCTGATAAAGCAATCAGTAAACGTGTTTTACCTCCCACCACCAATATAACGATTAATTCATGTAATATTACAATATCTCAAGTATATGAAAGAATATGAACAGAGGTCCTGGTCCTGACAAAATACCTCCTATAGTTTTAAAGAAATGCAGTTTTATTTTGGCAAGACCATTGTGGAAAATTTTTAATTCTTCTTGGTATACTGGTTACCTTCCTGATCCTTGGAAATTAAGTTTTTTAACGCCAATACATAAAGCTGGTAGTAGATCCGACATTACAAATTACAGACCAATTTCTATATTAAGTACTATTCCTAAGTTATTTGAAAGCTTAGTGTCTGACTACCTCCCAGTATGTTTCAAATTATTTCCAGTAGATGAGCAATATGGTTTTCAGAAACACAAATCATCGGAATTAAATCTTCTTTGCTATTTGGATGCGCTGTCGAGTGCTTTGGAGGGTGGGTATCAAATTGATTTTATTTATACAGACTTATCCAAGGCATTTGACAGGGTAAATCATAACATCCTATTGTCTAAATTAGAAGCTGCTAGAGTAAATGGGAAACTGCTTGAATGGCTGGAAAGCTACCTAATAGGAAGGCGCCAAGCAGTAAGGATCCAGGATTGTCTATCTCAGGATGTAGTTGTCAGTTCTGGCGTCCCTCAGGGTTCACATCTGGGTCCGCTATTATTTATTATATTTATAAATGATATTGCAGATATAAACTGTGATAAGCTTTTGTTTGCGGATGATTTAAAAATCTTTTCGAAAATATCTAGTCCTGACGATTCCGAAAATCTGCAATTTCAATTAAATAAAATACAGGATTGGTGTAAAGAAAATGAAATGGAGCTAAATGTCAAAAGTGTCATAAAATTAGTTTTTATCAAGGTAGAACGTATATTTTGTTTGAATATAAACTTGATAACATACCACTAGATTGTGTTAATACAATAAGAGATCTTGTAATAATGTTTGACAAATCGCTAAAATTCACAGATCATATCGATTCTATTATTTCAAAGGCATTACAGATGCTTGGCTTCATGAAACGAAACTGCTATGATTTTAAAAGTCCCAATACCCTAAAATTGTTATACTGTTCTCTTGTTAGACCTCACTTGGAATACTGTTGTAGTATTTGGTCACCTTACTATAATGTATGCAGAAAAAATTGAAAAAGTTCAAAATAAATTCCTCGTACAAAGTCTTTTTCTAATTTTTCCATGAATTTCATTGATGTAGCGTTGATTTCCCTCTTCAATACACGGCTGGTGGCATAGACCTTCGATTTCTGATAACCCCATAAAAAAGAAATCCAATGATGTTAAATCACACGATTTAGGGGGCCAATTCTGATATCTGAATAATTGAATTGTTTCATTGGCTGTATGGTATGTGCCACTGTCTTGTTGAAACCACATGTAGTCCACAATAATATCATCCAATTTTGACAAAAAGAACTCTGTTGTCGTGTTACAGTATCGAGTATCAGTACAGTCACTGCTGGACAAGGCTCTTAGTATGGGCCAAACTCTTAGTATGTAGTCCAATGATGCCCAAAACTCGTACCAAACAATGACACTCACGTGTGTTTTCAGAACTCCAAATGAGGCAATTTTAAGGATTAACAAAGCTATCAGGGTGAAAATCTGCTTTATTGCTTAGGATGATTTTGCTAAAAAAATCAGGATCCACTTGTTGATGTTCAATAAAACATTCAACAAACTCTCCTTTTGAAATTATAAACATGTTTACTGTCTTTGTGCATAAAACTACAAAATACAGATTACCAAAGTACTTACTGTTTTCTTGATCAGGCACGAGCAGCAGCGGTGTCACAATATCTCAAGTTTCCACATCCGTCTCAATGACTGTACCATCTTTTTCTCGTACGAGGCCCGTAGCTCCTCTGCCGTCCAGACATTCTCATTTACTTCTTCATCAACACGGTCTAGAAGACGTAGGAGATGATGGCATCGTCCCATCAACGCCAACTCTATACGTCCCTCGGCGGTCGGATGGTTTCGGCGAAGCAGTCAGTTCTCCTCACGTGCCTACCAGCGGAAGGTTCACTTTTAACGAGTCTCTTCCGACAAATATAGCCGGATCCAGCAGTGTAGAGCACGTGCCCGAACAGACGCTTATGGAGCCCGGCAGCTTGGATGAGACTAGTATGACAAACACTTGTGGATGTTAAATTTTTAATAACATTTAATTTGTTACAGGTACCGGAAGGAGCGTACCCACGACACCGCTACAGTCTTCTCCACAAGAAGGAATTCCCGGTAGTGAAGAGCAAGGTACTAGCCAACAGTCAGATGGTAAGTTCGTAAAGTAGTTTGATGATTTCATTTACAGGATTTTATCAACATCTTACCACGCAGTCGTCATGTACTGTATTTGAATTAGGTGATACCTACTAATATTCCTTATGTTCAGTATGTTCTTGAAAATGCTCCTACACATTCATTTTATAATTTTGTTGGGTTTAAGATATGATGATGCACGTCATAGATTTAGTGACAGCATAACATACAACATACCGGTACAAACTTCGGCAAACAAATTCAACAAATTTTTCCTCATATTAGTTTTTTCGCTACCGTCAAGTTTGGTTGGCAGGCAAAGGAAAGCGCTGTTGCCAAATAAAGAACATAAATATATTAACCACAGCAACTACCGGATACACTGTTTCTCTTTGTCTTGAAGAGTGTGAAACAAAGATAACAAACTATACCCTATTCCACGAACATACGCCTGTTTTGGATTACTTCGACAATGAATATTTTACTGTGCAAAATAAGCAAAACGAAAGTAAATTGCAAATTACATTGTTGTTTATTGGAATAATTATTATCGCCATTTACTTTCGTACTTCTTATGTTGCACAGTAAAATATTCGTTGTTGAAGTAATTGAAAACAGGCGTATGTTTGTGGAATGGCCCATATCTGTAATCCAGTGTTGCCGATGTCACGATATGAAATTATGTTAAGCGGTTGCTAAAATTATCAGATTTTGCCAAAAATTATGTTAAAATTTTTTATCGCCAACCCCTGCCGCAAGCCACAGAACTTGGATAAAATTTCAGTAGAATTGCTCCTAATTTTTCGGTAGAAATCGTCAAATTTCGGTTGATTTTATTTTTTACTTCTTTTGCTATCACATTGCAAAAAAAAATGATACTTTATTATACTTCTATTATAGGTACAAGTATTCAAAAATAAACTACCTTCGTCATAATATGATGATCAATAATCATCATTCATCATAAAAATCACTCAAAGTTCAAAATCGGTTTACGTTAAAAAATGTATTTTCTCGGCTTTTTATAAAGCAATTGTCTTCATTTTTTTTAATCCATAAGTTACTTAGTTTGATATTAATGATATTTTTTATATGAAAACCACAATCCTCAATAGTATTCACTATTCAGGTAGGTACATTAGTCCCAAAATCAAATATAAAAGGACAAAGGTGGTCATAAAATTGATATCTGTATCTGCTGAACATGTGTCGCAAGTCGCAAGCTAATGTGTCGCAAGTCGCAAGCTAGTAAATGCAAATGCAAACAAATTGAAGAATTCTTGAAAATGTACTAAACTCTATTGCCAAATCTATCCGGATAAAATTATGTTAAAATTATCAATTATGTTAAAAAAATATTTATTATCAGAATGCCATAAAAATTATGTTCAAATCTGATAATTATGTACAAATCGGCAACCCTGCTGTAATCTGTAAAATAAGTGTCAAAGTCATGTTCTCGTATAGAAGGTTATGTAAGATTTTTGTTTGTTTATTTTTTTCCTCTTCTGTTATGGACTTTGGGAGCTGTGCCCATTTAGTGTTGTTCTGAAGCTATTTCCTTGTGGCATTTTTATGATTAACTCGCAAGGTTCCATCCTTGGGCCTTTACTTGGTATGTTCTTAAATGACATCACCGATTATATAAAATTGGCCAAGTTTCTTCTATTTGCAGACGATTTAAAATTATTTCTTACAATAAAAAACGAACATGACTGTATTAATTTACAACAAGATATTCGAGGTATATCCACATTCTGTAAAAATAATGATTTGAACTTAAATGAGTCAAAATGTAAACTATTAACTTTTTATAGAAAGCGAGAAATCATAAGAACAGATTATTTTATTAACGAACTAAAACTTGAAAGGTTAACAAAAATCAGAGATCTAGGGGTGTTATTCACTAGCAACTTCTCCTTTAATGAGCACATTCTCAAACTAACTAATGATTGCTATAGACAGTTAGGCTTTATCCTAAGATCCAGTAAAGAATTTTATTGTGACACTACAATTAAGCTTTTTAATGCATATGTGAGGTCAAAACTCAAATATTGTTGTACCATATGGAGTCCCTCCACCATATCACATGGTGATATGATAGAGGATTCAGAAGAAATTTTTGAGGTCTTTATATCTGAGGAAATTTGGGATTTATCCTTTTAAGGTTTCCTATAACTTTCAGAGAATGCTTTTTGACACTCTGTTATTGAGCGAAAGACGTAGAGATGCCCAAATCATTTTCATATTTAATATAGTTTATCAAATCATAGATTCTCCTACGATTCTTTCATTTACAAATTTTAATGTACCAAACCAAAGACTTAGATGTAGACACACTTTATTTAAAGTAACTCCAGAATATGCAAACTCCCCCATGGCAAACTGCTTAATGGCAATGAACGATTTTATCGTGAGTGAAGACCTTGACCTATATAATATGAAAAAGAGTTCTATGCTACATAAACTGTGATACCCTTATTTATTGTTTTAACGTGTATTTATTTTATTGTATTGTATAAATTATTGTATGTTCTTATTACCTTGTATTGACTAACTGTGCATTTATAATTGGCGTCATTGCTGTAAATGTGCAGTATAAATAAATAAATAAATATTTGGATGGGAAATAAGCCACAATTAAATTGAAAAAATAATTTTATTAATGTTTCGAAGCCCAAATCAAGTTTTGTTGTCAAAAAAAATACAAAATACTAGTATTTTTGCAGTATTTTTAGAAAAAATAATTTTATTAACGTTTCGAAGCCCAAATCGGGTTTCGTTGTCAAAATACAAAATACTAGTATTTTGTATTTTGACAACGAAACCTGATTTGGGCTTCGAAACGTTAATAAAATTATTTTTTCAATTTAATTGTGGCTTATTTCCCATCTAAATAGTGCCCATTTAGCTACCAACATTTCTTAAAATTAACGCCTAACTAAACTTACCATACAACAAAACTATTCTATCAATCAAGGATGGGAAGGGAAAGTGAAGTTGGTTAAAAAATAAACTGTCGTTAAAATATAAACTAAATAAATAAAATATAACTTGAAAACAATAATTTGACATTTTAACCTCCAATATTATGACAGACGTATTTACCATTTACAATCTCACCAAATATAATAATGACGTCATATAAACTCGTCATTAATTATAGCCAATGAAATGCTCGCTGTAAGGAATGGCATGTCAAAAAAATCTGATTATTCGGTATACGTATATTTTTTTAAATTTAGAATATGGCAACTAGGGGAAAATTACGTGCATTCATTATTGTTTGACTTTTCCTCTAGATCCATTTTTGATAGAATTTCACACCTCCCCGCTAATCTGAATATTAATGACCCTCTTAGTTACATTGTCATAGTATACACAAGTTCTTCTTAACGTGCCTTTGGCAATTCATCATCATCATTGGCTCGACAGCCCTTTCTGGGTCTTGGCCTGTTCCAGGATTCTTCTCCACTCTTATCTGTTTCGTGCTTTTTTTCTCCAGTTTTTTATTTTTAAGGTTTTTATATCATTTTCTATTTGTTCTAAATATCTCAGCTTCGGTCTTCCTCTTGTTCTTTTTCCTACTGGCATCTGTTTGAATATTTTGTTTGGTATTTCGCCTTCTTCCATTCTTTCTACATGTCCCATCCAACGCAGCTGTCCTATTTTAATGAATGTTATGATATCCGGATCCTGGTATATTTCGTATACTTCAAAGTTGTACCTTCTTCGCCAAATTCCATTTTCTTTTGTGCCCTTATATATGTGTCGCAAGATTTTTCTTTCAAAGGTGGCTAGCAATGTTTCCTCTCTTTTAGTGAGTGTCCAGGTTTCTGAGCCGTATGTGAGTACCGGTCTTATTAAGGTTTTGTATATTTGGCATTTTGTTTTCCTTGCGACGTTGTCTGATCTTAGTTGCCGAATTAAGCCATGGTAACTTTTATTGGCAATAAATATTCGCCTCTTCACTTCCTCTGCTACGTTATTATCAGATGTGACTAGGGATCCCAAGTATGTAAAGTTTTTTACCCCCTCAATGTTGTATTCTTCTATTGTTATATTTTGTGACTGCCTTATTTCTGTGTTTTTACTTACCTGCATATATTTTGTTTTGTTCTGGTTGATTTTAAGGTCACTATTTTGTGCAGCTCGTTCTATTTGATTGAATGCCTCTATCATTTCTCTTCTTGATCTTGCGATTATGTCAACATCATCTGCAAATGCTAGTATTTGCACGCTTTTATTAATTATTGTTCCTCTAGTATTGACTGTTGTGTCCCTCATTATTTTCTCGAGTATGATGTTGAACAAAATGCATGATAAAGCGTCTCCCTGGCGTAGTCCCTTTTTCACATCTATTGTTTCCGTTAGTTCGTTTTGTATCCGGATTTTACTTTTCTACTTTTAGAGATTCTTTTATCAGTTCTATTAGTTGTGTTGGTATATTAAATTCTTTCATTGTTTTTATTAAGAATTCTCGGTTTATATTGTCATATGCGCTTTCGAAGTCTATGAAGAGATGATGTGTGTCGATGTTATGCCTTTGGCAATTAACATGGCTATTTTGACTTTGTTTGTGGCAGATCTCAATATACAAGTTAGGTTATGTAATATTTATCTTGAATTCCTTGTATGAGAGTGACTAACTATCCAAAAGTAGAACAGCTGATTCCAGGTGTCGTATTTTTGAAATCAATCAAATTTTTTCGTATACGAGTTAACTCAAATGAAAAATTTCGAAATGTTATATGTATATGAGAAAAATTTGCACTGGCTACACTGCAAATTCGAACACCCAAAATTTAAATTTAAAAAAGAATAATTGACAGTTTTACTGCTTAACCTTGTTTTATGGTGATTTTGTCATCTAAAACAATTCATTTCGTGTAAATTAGCTGAAAGGAGCAAAAAAAGGCCATGAAATGTGGTGGTTCAGTATCGGCCGAACAAAAAAAGTGTTGATCGAATTTATTGAGACACATCCAATTAAGTTCAATGTAAAAATATTGTATACAACATCCATTAAAAACTATCGGCTGAAATCTCATCTGACTACAGGAGCCCCAGTGATAACTGAAAGGACAATTCTGGACCTCGGAGGTAAACTACATGTTGACATGGTGTTATTTTGAACAAGTTGCTTTATTAGTTGGATTATACAAATTGTTTATATATTATCATTAAAATATGGTCATATGGCCTTTCAATTAATTATGAAATATATCAGATTTTTATTATCATCCTAAGTGCTCTCTTCTTCTTCTTCTTAACTCAGGCGAGACTCGTTAGTCTCTCTGGTTTAGTCTCATCTGGCACTTGGTCATAAGACCTTTGTACCAAACGCTGTTCTTCTCCTTAAACTTTAATAAGTCCTGTGGCCTCAACGAATTCCAACAGTTTTCTTATTGGTAGTTTTAGGATCTCTTCTGGTTCAAACCTCATTTGACCAGTGAAGTTCTGCCTTACATCACCTAGCACACTGCAATGACATAGTATGTGTATGGCAGTTTCTTCTTCCATTTCGCACTTTCTGCACCATGGTTCATTCACCTTACCTAGTTTGTATAGGTTATTTCTTAAACGGCAATGTCCAGTCACCATTTCAGTGACCGTTTTGATCTCTCGTTTATTGAGGTTCATCAAACTGTTCTAGATTTTTTTTATCAATATTCTTGATTATTTTTTTAGTCTGGATTTGCCCTTGAGTGGTTCTCCATTTATTTTGATGATTCTTTATCAGCCATTTCTGAACCTCGTTTTTCATAGCATCTTTAGTGATGCCACAGAAAGGTTCTGGGCCTTCAAAAGTTTTTCTCGAGCCTTGTTTCGCTAACATATCTGCTCGTTCGTTCCCATGCACCCCTTCATGACCCGGCACCCATATTAAAGACACTTTATTGTCTTTTGCCAGGTTATTGAGGAGATCTTTGCAGTCCTAAGTGCTCTAAACTTTGTTGCAAAAACAGACTAAATGGTTTAGATCCATTCAAGTTGTCATATATGAAAAAATTAGTACACAAAGTATTCGAAAATGCAAGACACTGGATTTCGAGTGATTTTCTTCTAACTTAGTAAGCGAAATATACTCAAATGAATTCTAAAATGCAGAAATACGGTCCCTGGACCTGCTCTAATTTACAATTCTTTATGGGTCTTTATTACATGCATAGGCATTTTAGCTGTGTTTGGAATCATGTATTTATGTAATTTAAAATAGATTTATTGAACATATTTCAAGGGTACTATTTTTTGTTCCAGCTGAAACCCCATCGATTGTAATAAGTGGCGAAGTTGACGATAATGAAACCATAGGTGAAAGTAGTTCGGGCGATATGGGTCCCCCAGCTGTAGCTGGCACCTCATCAGAAGGCGCCCAGCAGCACGAACAAGCCGAAGAAATGCTCGAAGGTGACGATGGTGTAAGTGTGATTGATTAAGAGAAACTTTCTTAGTAATTGATTTTCAAATGTGATGCTATTTTTGTGTTTATTGTTAGTATGTAAGCAAAACTATTCAAATATTCTTAATACACTAAAAGTAATGGGAAAATCTCCAGAAAAATGACCACCAGTCAAAAATTGGTTGTAAAATTTTGAATTGTGTTTTGTAAATTTTTAAAGATTTAATCGTTTAAAAAGTATTTTGATATTAAATTTTCTTAAATATATAGAAATTTTTATTTTAACTTTCACCTCTAAAAAATCCTATAGTGAAAGATCGATGGATCTTCGAAAAATTTTTGTGCTGGTGGAATAAGATATTTAGTAAGCAGAACAAAAATTCTTGATTTTCTACATATTTTTATCCCAAAAGTCAAGCATGAAGTAAGTTTGATAAAAAATATAGACTTTTTGATTTTTAATTCAAAATTATAAGTATTTGATTAATTTATAAAAATATTGATGGCCAATTATAATCAAAATTACACTTACAGAAAGTCGTCCATTATCTATTGTCTAATTCCAGATATGCGTTGTTGAGGCCATGTGTTCATATTCATATCTTGCAATTTAGACACATATAATTAGATTATTATATCATCTTACTGATCACTCATCTTGATGGTGTTATAGAAGAATATGGAAAATATCATAGACACAACATTTAACAAACACGAGAACATTAAGAAAGACGAAAAAGGAAAAAGAAATACTCAACACCGTGAAGGAAAGAAAAATGAGCTACTTTATGAGTTGATGCGATTGGTTATACAAGGGAGAGTGGAAGGGAAAAGAGGACCGGGGAGACAATGCACGTTCTGATTGAAAAGTTAATACAGTGGAGTGGAAAAATACTCTTCAGAACCACTGCAGACAGAGTAAAACAGGCCATGATGATCGCCAATGTCCTTAAAGGATGAGACACGGGTAAAAGAAGACTGATCACTGTTATTCATTGATCATTTTTTAAGAATAAAGGTTCGATGAAGCCTTAAGACTAAAAAAATAGTGATAGGTTGTAAATATAGCTGAACCCGCTTATTAAAATACCGGTTATAGGAATATCACGCTTTAAGGAATATATATTTGAGGTCCTAAAACGTTTGTAATAGCCAACAATGATTGGTTAGATTCCGGTTATAGGAATACTTTTACTTGGCACATAGGCTATTCCAATAAGCGGGTTTGACTGTATATACAAGTTAATCTATATCCCTATGTAGTTTGTATTTTTCTGTTTAGTGTACAAATTTATGATGGTTTCTATCTTGCCAAAAACGTAATTTTAAATTTAAACAAAGATTTCTATGCGCTGCTCGCTTCTAGCGCCGCAACCGCTATACGCACTTAGTGGTGAACTGCCCAAAAGGCATATTAAAAAAATTTTGGGTCAAGTTTTTCAGAAAAACTAGAAACCGTGTTAAAATATTGTTACTTGTACTTGAAGGTTTAAAGATTAGGTATAAAGCTTTTTGTAAAATTGCAATTCATTTAGTAGCCTTTTATAAAAAGAATTCCAAAAATTACTTATATTTTTTCTTACTTACTTATATTATTATTCTTTTTCTCATGATCATCTTTCAGTGCGTCACAGTTTTTCGATTTCTTTCTAACGCATTAAATTGTATGTGACAGAAAAAAAGGCACTTTCGTGATTACAGACATTTACAACATTTATTCTAGTTATTCTAGTTGTCGATAGATGGCGCCATAATAAAAAAAATATTTTTTTTAATTAGGTAATAATATTACAAATATAATCTGTATAATTTATAAGACTATACAAATCAAAGAAAATACCATTTTATAAATGCAAGAAACACATTTGATTTGTTTTTATTCCAAATTGAAAATAAAATGTGACATCTGTCAGATTTAACTAAAATGTCTTCTTCTTCTCTTCATTTGAATGGCCTTAGCTGCCAGGGCTATCCGGCCAGGATCCGTGAATATAGACTTGAATATTCAAGAGCCGTACCTGAGGTACATCTGGGCTTAAGCTCATAGCTCCTGAATCTGAAATATTAAGAGATAAAAAAAAACTTTGTAATTGTTTATAAGTTCCATAACTAAAGTTCTACTATTAATGGTCTAGTTCTAGTACTACCACGCAAAACCGCACTAAGCACAAAGCACATGCATTGCAAGCAAGCATAAAGTCATAAAGTTTTTAAGCAAGCTACACACGAGTCATTGTTGATGTTAAAAACTTTTGCACTGCGATTAATGTCTTTGAGTTTAAATTTTTAAACAACACATCAATTAATGTCGGATCACCTTCTAGTTCCCTTCTATGTTAGAATAAATGTCATAAATGTGTATTATCACGGACTTACCCTTTTTCCTATCATTTGTTACGCACTGAAAAATGTTCATGAAAAGGACAATACTTACATTTTTTCAACAAAATATTGCAAATAACTCGAAAACGAAGCTTTTTTCGAAACATAATTACAATAAGTATTTGTTCTGATGCCTAAAAAATGTTATTCGAAGCGATTCAGGAAATTATTGTTTTTTATAAGTAATTTGTTAATAACTTCCGGCCCACTTGGAAAAATAAAAAAATACATTTGAACTTTGAAAAATATATAGAATCTAATAAAAATGTTTGGTGCCGTAGAAATGCAAAAAAATTGTCGGCATATTCCGTTTCTAAGTGTCTTCTTAGAGGTAAAACACTCATCTATAAAGTAGATACTTAAAAGCTTCCTACCCCAATAATCTCTTCCTGTATAACTGAATGGAGTGTAGCACTTTGTTATCTTTATATTTTTTTTAAAAGGTAAGTTCTGAAGGAGAGAAGCCACCCATAGCCGAAGAAGGCGAAGAAGAAGGACGTGAAGCGGAGGCTTCTCCCAGTTCTAATTCACGGGGCGTAGCTCAAAGAGGCTCGAATTCTGCTCGAAGATCTACAAGGTCGTCACTACCGAGAGGTGCTAATCAACGATCTGGTCCAACTCCGATTGTTTGGAGCGACAGATCGCCCCAACGACATCAACATCCCCAAGGTTAGTTGCTATATTTATGTAATCCAATACAGTAGACTCCCTCTATAACGAGAACTGAAATGGCGGACTAATTACCTCGTTACAAGCGGATCCCGTTATATCAGACAACAATAATATTGAAATGTTTTGATGCCTCTTACGTAGTTTTATGAGGTGTCGATGTTCGACCTGAACAATGAGACTTCGCCACAGTAAATTGTAAATTTCCTACAATATTCAATATCTGTCGATAAACAGGAAGAAGTTTATTACAGGCGGCGGAGTTTATTACAGCACTGGCCTCGACAATAACACAGATGTTGGGCATTTTTATACAGAGAGAGTCTGTAATTTGGAATAAATTCAATATCTCAAATACTAATTGTTTTTTGAAAAATGCTCAGACTCGTCGATTAGTATTTTAAATTGTCCTTTTTGACATACAATAATAATGTATACAGGGTGTCCCAATTTAGAGATATGACGTCATCGTTGATTTTCTTAAATGGCAACACTGTCATTTTGATAGCTACATATTTTGATAGGGTGTGTATAGTGTGTAAAGTTATACACAACTGCAAGATTTCAAATTTTTATTCCCTACCATTTACAAGATAATAAAAAATAAAGTTATGAAAAACAAGTAATCAAATAATAATTGAATTTAATTATTTCAAATAAGCAAATGCTCATAACGTTGCCCATTGACAATTTGACAATAATTGAGGCCAACATTATGAGTATTTGCTTAATTGAAATAATTAAATTCAATTATTATTTGATTACTTGTTTTTCATAACTTTGTTATTTTTTATTATCTTGTAAATGGCAGGGAATAAAATTTTGAAATTTTGCAGTTGTGTATAACTTTACACACCCTATCAAAATAGCTATCAACATGACAGTGTTGCCATTTAAAAATATCAACGATGACGTCATATCTCTAAATTGGGACACCCTGTATACATTATCATTATATGTCAAAAATGACAATTTAAAATACTAATCGATGGCTCTGAGCACTTTTCAGAAAAACAATTTGTATTTTAATTATGGAACTTATTCCAAATTACAGACAAAACTTTGTAATTTTCTATTATCTTGTAAATGGTAGAGAATAAAAATTTGATATTTTGCAGTTGTGTATAACTTTACACACCCTATCAAAATAGCTATCAAAATGACAGTGTTGCCATTTAAGAAAATCAACGATGACGTCATATTTCCAAATTGGGACACCCTGTATACATTATTATTGTATGTCAAAAAGGATAATTTGAAATACTAATCGACGGGTCTGAGCATTTAAAAAAAAAACAATTAGTATTTGAGATATTGAATTTATTCCAAATTACAGACTCTCTGTATACAGGCAGTTGGGGTATTTATTTATAATGGGCGCTAATAACAGGTAAAGAAACATAATATTCTTCGATTTCATTTTTCGTCGTTATAACCAAATATGCCTCGTTATAGAGGGTTAAAATTCAATAGGAATTTCATGGGACATCTAATGTACCTCGTTATAAGCGAAACCTCGTAATATCCGTGTTCGTTAGAGAGAGTCCACTATAGTAGATTTACCACTTAATCGTTATGTCTATACCCAAGTACCTGATACGGTAGTCTATACCTGTGCTACCCAGGTACCCGGCATTGTTTCAGTACACTTCGCTTGTAGGTTCGACGATAATTTTCTTGACGATAATTCGTATCCACTTACTAGACAAATATATACTGGAAAAAATTCAACTGGACGTGAAATTAATCAAGGTGAACGCATAGTAAAAGATTTGTGTTACAGATACAAAAATTCTGGACGAAACATAGCAATGGATAATTTTTTCACAACTCTTCCACTAGCCCGTCTCCTGTTGTCTTAGAATTTATCATTAGTTGATACTTTGAAAGAAACAAACCATATCTTCCACAAGAAATACTGCCTTCGCCAGAGCGTGAGCCTGAATAGTCATTATACGGATTCATTGTAGATCATGTTACCATTTGATCATGCTACCATGTGCCAAAAAAGAAAAAAAGGGTTATTTTGCTGTCAACAATGCATGACAACGATAATTTAAGTGGCTCAAAAAATAAACCTGAAATAATTCAGTACTATAATAAAACTACAGGAGGCATAGACAACATGGATAAAATGTTTTATCATTGTTCCACTGAACACAGAACTTTGCGTTGGCCAGTAGCATCCTTTTACAATATCCTAGACGTAGCTTGCCTAGCAACCTATAATACAAATCCACAGAGTTTTACTGAAACTAATAAGCGTACAATTTTTCTACAAAACGTAGGGAAACAACTAGTGATGCCTGCAATTTCTGCAAGTTCTAAAGTACCTAATGTATATCGAAATTTTTCATCAAGGTCAGGAATTGAGTGTATGTTAAGAAAACTACCTACAGATTCAAGTAATACAGCAGTCATTACCTCTCTGAGATTCCACTGGACGCCTCAAAATTGTTGGAAATTGCTACATTTGCATGTCTTTAGCCAAAAAGCGGCTAAGAAAGACACGGAAATCATGTAATGTTGGTAATCGTCCACTATGTAACGAACATTCAGTAAATATAAGTAAGTGCTGAGAATAGGTTTGAAATGTAACCTTTATTTATGTTTCTATATCACTTTTATTATAAAAAAACTAGACACAGCTTCATGATTTATCAAACATTAGTGTTACCCGGGTGCCACGAGTGTGGATGTAATGGTGTAAAAACTTTGACAGCTATTTTTAATAAATATTATATGTATTTTTTTATTTGGATTTTATTATAAATCTCTTCTTTCTGAATAATTTTAGGAATAACTAGAAGCTGGAATAAAAATATTTATACTATCGTCAATGATTTAGATTTTAGATAGATAAAACAATTACCAATGATACCCAGGTACCTGGGTATAGACACAAAGGTTAAGGGAATGGGGGAAATGTTTCGATTTTTTAAATTATTTTAAATGAAAGTAGAAAGTACATAAACATAACTTCTAGAATACTCTCTGAAAATTTCAGATTGATCGAAGCAAAATTACTGAATGTACAGCATGCTAAATATCTCTATCTTCGACTCTTATTGTAGCATCTTAGCACCAGCGCGCTTGGGCGCAGTGAGAAACGTTCAACAGATGTTACTCTTTTCTTTTGTAAATTACTCCGCGATTCAAAAAGATGTTCCGGTGTGCATCACGTTACGATTTGACAGACAAAAAAGAAATTGCAAATAAAAGTGGTCAAAACTTTAAACGACGTTTTCCTCAAAACTGCTTTTTTCAAGGGTAAGGTAACTCAAAAACTACTTGACCGATCCACCTGAAATTTTGCATAGATTTTATTTGGACATTTAGTGAGGTAACGCTGTCGAGATATTTTTTGTTTTATGCTTATGTTTTGTTTAACAATAATAACTATGTTGATTTTCACCCTTTTTTTACAAGAAATTTCGTTAGTTTGACTTCATCAAAAACTCAAAAATCATTAAAACTAAAAAAACTTCGATAACGTTACCTTGAGAAACTAATAAAATCTTTTTGAACATTTTGTTTCGCACGAACTTTGATGTCTACTGCAAAATCCATTTTTTTGAGGGGTCTGTAAAAATTTTCCACCGTTGCATTGGTTTATTTTTCAAAATTTTATATAGTTAAAAAAAATTCACAAAAATGTGCTTGAAATGTTGATCTCAAACCATACTTACACCTTAAATCTTGATTTCTATTTCTAATTTACGGGCGCGTAAAATAGTAAAAATCACAAGAGGGGGCGCATATATACAGGGTGTAACAAAAATACAGGTCATAAATTTAATCACATATTCTGGGACCAAAAATAGTTTGATTGAACCTAACTTACCTTAGTACAAATGTGCATATAAAAAAAGTTACAACGTACACAAACATTTGGGGGGTTTAAAAGACCAAAACCCCCATAAAATTTTTATGTAAACATATAAAAAAGTAAGCCTTAACTCGATAAAAACTGACTTATCGAAAAAATACTAAGAGTCAAAAATGTTTTAAGAATATTTAATTTAACTAATGGTACCACAATAATAATTTAATTGAGACGTGCACAAAAGTTTGGGGGGGTTTAAAGGAACAAAACCCCCATAAAATTTTTATGGGCTGCACAAATTTCACTATAATTTTTCTTTAAGATGCTCCTACCATAAGAATGCCACATGTCCATTTTCAATAAAAAATCTCTAATAGTTTTCGATATATTGGAAAAATCGATTTTCATTTTGTAACTTCAAAGGGCTGTAACTTTTTTTATATGTATGTTTGTACTAAAGTAAGTTAGGTTCATTCGAACTATTTTTGGTCCCAGAATATGTACTTTCATTTATGACCTGTATTTTTGTTACACCCTGTATACGCCGTTTTTAGGCGTCAACGCCCTTCCTGTAGGGATCTATGGAGGAGTGTCACCGAACCGCAAGCCCTTATCCCTTGCAGTACCGCTCCTCCATAGGCCGATCAGACACCACCTTATTCCAGACCAAGTCGTAGATTCTTTTAGAATTTTAGATTATGACGTTAGCCTTTTTATTTTTCTCAATTAGCCTTATCAAAAGATACATACTTATTAATAATATCAATAATAATAAATCTTTGATAGTTAAAAAAAATCTTTTATTTCAAAAAAGTACAAAAATAAATTGGAGGAAAAAATACATAAATCATTCTAATATTTCGAATTTAGTCGAGATATTTTTTGCTAATCCTTTGGATTCAGGACGAACTTTTATTAGACATGGCGAAAACGGCGCGGCGGGTTCGTTGAAAAAAATATTCCCATGAGATTTTTTTGCATAAACACATTCGTGAGACATCCCAGAATAAGGTTCAAGAAGTCTCCCAGGAGTCGCATGTGAAAATAGGTCCAATTCTTTTTAACAATTTATTTAATCAAATTGCAAAAATCAATATTTTTGACCCCGGGCATTTTTTTTAGGTTTTTTGGACCATTTTGGACAAAAAAGGAATTTTTCTCGGAAGTTGATCGTTTTCGAGTTATAAGCTATTTAAATTTGAAAAAAACGAAAAATTGCGATTAATAACTCGGTTAAAAGTTATTATTATGAAAGTCATAAAGTGACTAAATCAAAGTACAAGATCCTGAAGAAATTTTTGTAATTATTTTATTACTAAGCTATTATTTTTAAGTAATAATAATAAGCGCTTGCATCTTACTCGCACTCACATTTACAGCCGCGTCAATACGATCTTACCGCTCATTGTAAATAATTTAAAACAGCTTGATAATAACAAATTTCTTCAGTATCTTGTACTGACTGGCTTTATACTTTGATTTAGTCACTTTCTGACTTTTATAATAATAATTTTTAACTGGGTTATTAGGTTTAAAAATGGCCATTTTCGCGTTTTTCAAATTTTAAATTGCTTATAACTAGAAATATGATTAAAAAAATTTGGACCACTTTTCGCGTGGCCGACTTCTTGAACCTTATTCTGAGGTGTCTCACGAATGTGATTATGCAAAAAAATCTCATGGGAATATTTTGCAACCAACCCGCCGTTTTCGCTTTGTCCATATTATATTTTTGCTTTGCTTTTACCTGATGTTGCTCGAGTATTCTTCCAAATATCTTCGTTATCTTTGGCAATGTAGAATGAATAAATCAGACTCCTGTATTTCCACAGAATACGGATTTTGGAAATCTTCGTCTCCGGATTAGGTATTTTGAGTCTCTCTTGTCTTCTAAATTAATTTCTTTAACCTCACCTTCTTTTTCATCACTACAGGCTACTTTTTATTACAAAAAAACAGTTGTATTAAATAAAAAAAGACAAAACAACCAAATAAAATTAAAGGCTAATTTTACTCACATACGTATGTGCGTCGTAAGCGTAAGTTACCTAATATAGTCAGTTGAAAATAGCGAGACAGAGCCAGAGCACGCCAAATAGAATTCTATTTTGCTGACGTCACAAAATAGAATTTCATAATGGGAGAATCGGCGGTTGCTAGGCAACGTGACGTCACTAAAATAGAATTCTATTTGGCGTGCTCCCGCACCAGATAAGTGGAAGTAACTATACCTTGTTTTTAAACTAGGAGTAATTCAAATTTAGCGCGCTGTAATACTTGTTTGTAATTGGTCCAATCACAGGCCAATTTACTACACTAAATTATGAAATTATGACATTATTGATATTTATAAAATTTTGACACTATTGGCATTTAATAATAAATTATAGCTTATGTCGGCGATTTTTTGTGGTTTCTGCGTTATTCCTTTAATTTTTTAGATTTCTAGTCTGCATTTATATGAAAGAACTGTTGTTTTTAGAACTCTTTAGCGACGTATTAGTCTTATGACTTGACAAAACAAAAAATAATATGAATCTGGTGATTTTTCTAGTGCCATTATTGGATGTGAATCGGTCTTTTGAGTTTACTCCTAGTAGTTTAAAAACAGGGTATTATAATATTTTACGGAATCTTGAAATTAGCAAAAAGTGGTATAGAAGACTGATAAGGCGTCTGCCGGAGGGTTCAGGATTTTTTTTGTAATTTGGCAACAATGTTAACTTGATCTCTGACGTAGATAATGACGTGCAACGGTATTTATACTGTACCAACCATGTGTTATTGACTGTATTAATAAAATAAATTTTTTATTTTTCAGACAGAAATAGATCACCCCAAGGTTACCAATCGAGGACGGTAGCAAGGAGAGCCCGCAATCGTGGCCAGAGGCCATTTGATAGACGTTTCTAAACCTCATTTCGTTTTTAATTCATTCCATGAGCATTGTTAAGGTTTTAGTTTCGTCTTATATTTTGTTTTATAAATGTACGGAAAAAAATTTATTAATAATAGGATTTATTATTTTTTTTTTGTGAAAGAGTTTTGATGTTCGACTGAGAAGGATTATTTAATTTATTAGCGATGTGTAAGGCCATCCCTGCTGTGTAGGCGTTTGTAATAAATATATAATCCAGAACTATAATTTGAAGTTTCAATAACCTGTCTTTTTTTACTTTTGTTTTCGCCCATTTTGAAAAAATATGAAACTATCCATATCTGTCTGTTCCAGAGACTTTGTAAACACAACTCCTCCGTCATTGTCATGATAGATTGATACCTGAGCAGAGCTGGGCCGGATACTGATAAATTGTACTGGGGTACAGAGTACCGGGTACTTTTCATATTTTAGGAACGAGTACCGAGTACAATTACCCGAATTTCTCGGGTACTTATTTTGAGTACATTTGAATATAGAACCAGAAATAATGTAAGAAGGCAATAATTATCTAAACATATTTATTTATGAGTCATGAAAACATAAAATAACGTACAATTCCAACTTAAATAAAAAATAAGAATTTTAAAACTTGATCATTGATTAATACAGTAAAACCTGTCAGTAACTGCCACTAAAAATGAAGGAACTATTGGCCGATATAGAAAGGTGGAGGGTATTTCCCGTTTTTATAGTCCACAAATACATAAAAGATAATTGGAACTTTGTTTTGTTAATAAACGCAAATATAATTCTATACATAAAGAGAAAACTACTTAAACTACTTTAATATCCTAATATAACACAAAACTAGGTAGGTACATACGGAAAAAACAGATTGATGTTAAGCTTTTTTAAAGAATTTTTCAACTCGCTTTTATTTTTATATGTATATATATATATATATATATATATATATATATATATATATATATATATATATATATATATATATATATATATATAATCGGTTTAAAACGTCCTCCGACGTCTTCCGATGCCCAATCTCCATGCATCTCTATCTTCCCAAAGGTCTTCGTCTAAACCTCTCTCTCGGATCTCTCTGTCTATTCCTTCTCTCCAGCTCTTTCTGGGTCGGCCTCTTTTTCTTTTTCCATTTGGTGACCAATCTAGAATCTGTTTGGGCAGACGGTGTTCTGGCATTCTCTGCACATGTCCATACCACTTTAATTGTTGTACTCTTATATCTTCGACAATCGTATGTGTGACTCCCATAATCTCTCGTATACGTTGGTTATTAACTCTTTCGAGTTTTGATTTTCCTGCGGCACGTCTCCAGTAATCCATCTCCGTGGCTTGTAGTGTTCTTTCAGTAGTTGTCTTTAATTGCCACACGTCACTTCCATACATTACTATGCTCTTTATAATAGTGTTGTATATTCGATGTTTATTTTTTTTGGATATATGTCGATCCCAAATAATACTATTTAGTTGCGATATGGCCCTTCTACCTTGAATGTTTCGTTTTTTTATAGCCTGATCTGATTTGCCGTCGTCCGTGATTTCTACTCCTAAATAAGAATATTTATTGTTGTTCTTAATGTGTTGTCCGTCATTTAAAATTAGACTCTGCTCGTTGCCACCGATGTTCATGTACATTGTTTTATCTATGTTAACTTCTAATCCCCATTTTTTGTATTCTTCGATTAATTTTCGAGTCATGTATTCCAGATCGTCATATTCGTTAGCAATCACAATTTGATCATCAGCAAAACATAGAGTGTACAGGTTGTTATTATTTAATTGTATACCCATGCCGCTGCATTTCCGCTTCCAAAGTTTCAATGCTGGTTCCAGATATATTTTGAAAAGTGTCGGCGATAGGCAGCATCCCTGCTTCAGTCCTTTGTCTACTACGAAACCTTTGGAAACATTCGTTCCTATTTTAACTTTGGCGTTGGCGTTATCATATAGTTTTTCCACTGCTGTTATGAGATTTGAGTTGATGTTCGTTTGTCTTAGAGTGTTCCATAACTTATTTTGGGGGATGCTATCGTAGGCCTTTTTTAGATCAACAAACAAAAAGTGGACTTCTTGATATTTACGGCAACCTTTTTTTCTATAAGTTGAGTGATACAAAAAAGGTGGTCTATGGTCGATCTACCAGCTCTAAAACCTGCCTGTTCTTCTGCCTCCATATCAGTGTATTCTCTTTCTATTCTATTTTTGATCATTTTCCCATAGATTTTACTAATGGTACTAGTAACTGCTATTCCACGGTAATTATCGCAATTTTGTTTGTTTCCTTTTTTATGTAAAGTTGAAATGGTTTATTTTTTTATATCCTTTGATAATTTGAGTTTTTACAACACCATATTTTTCTTCCAACTTTTGTGAATTTAAATCATACTTATAAATAGTGACAAACGTTTTACTTTTACAACGCTTTTACGACATTTTATTATGGGATTTTGAGAACCTTGTGACCACCGACCCGATGCAGGTTATTTAATCTCCTGTTTAGGTAGATACAATAGGTCCTATTAATAAATAGTACCTCTAATTTCCATAACAAATAGACAAAATTATTTTGGCCGACATTCACATTCAATTTCTATAAAACGGGCTTTAAAAATATGTGATTATTTGACCGCGTCCGTATTATAAAGGTGACCGTAAATAGCAGGCCATAAAAAGGGAATATACATATAATTATCCACAAGGAGAAAGTTTTCGTGTAGTTGGCTGTATACCATGTAATATAAAAAACAGTACATCCTTTATAAAAGGTATTCATATATTTAAAATCCCTAAAAAGGGCTACATCACAATCACCTAACTAGTTTTCGACTGTCATCATCAGTGCTTACCAAAAATGAATATAACCTGATAAAATAATGCAATGATATTGAAATTTTGACTACGGTTAAAAAAGCTGTTGGTTATACTCACGTGAAGTGAGTATATATATAATTGGTTTGGGGAATTTTGAAACCGGCCGTAAGTACAGGTGGCCGGTAACACGGGTTTTACTGTAATCAGTATTGGCTGTGAGTTTCGACGGTAGCGCTCTCTCGCGGTTGGAAACTTATACTTTTCTGATAAAATTGGTGTATATGAGATATACATAACGAGAAAAATAGATATTTATCTCGAAAAACACAAATTATCTACTGAAATATTATTGTAACCTGATTACTGAACGAATACACAGAATTAATAGTAAAAGTAATTATGTTTTTTTTTTCATTATAATTTTAATATTTAATATATAAATTCGTGCAACTGGATGACTGCTTATGCAAGAGGCCATTGAAAAAAAGAAGAAGTTTATGTAAAATTTAGAGGTAACCTCTCTTTTTATTGGCTGTGAGTTTCGTCGGTAGCGCCCTCTCGCGGTTTGAAACTCATAAAATTGTTCTGATAAAATTTATAAATGTTTTCTGATAAAATTGTTCAAATTCAATACACAAAACTGCCACTAACAGCGCTGGCGACAACTGTCAACTCCCCTCTACTCATCGGCTCACGGCGAATAACACCACTCGCAATCACCTATTTATCCCCTTAACGTACACACTCGAGTTAACTCGAGTGCGCTAAACTGGCCAAACTGCACACTCAAGATAATTCGAGCGGCGTCGATTTAACGTTTATAATCCTTTTTCTACTCATCACTTAAGACTTATCTGTTCCTTGTAAGCCGCTTTCTGACAAATTTGCGTACATATTCATGTTCTGATTCGCTCATTTTTCAAAATATATATCACGCTCCTGCGCAGTAAACAAAATAGGTACGTTCCAACAAAAAAATGATCGTTCAATGCATCGTCCTTCCGATTATTCTAACAAAAATTGTAATCGTTTAGTGACAGTTTCGTGATGAATACTTCAGTAATCGGATAAATGCAAGTACTAGTTGGACTTACCTGCGCACTAGGATCGCTTTTCACATTAAAAATAAATTGATTTTTTTTGGCCGGTTTTTTTCAAAAAAATTGTGCATTAAGGGTTTAATTTTATTGGCTTTTAAGATAAGTCATTTTTCAAAGTTTCATCAGTTCTTCAGAGCATTTCTTCGAGGGCTATTAATTAGTATGGCATAAGAGAATAGGCGTTTGCTTGACTTTGGAAATGAACTGATACTGAAAACGGCGTTTTGCGTGTTGCTATTAATTTGCTGTCCCACATGCAACGATAAGTTTAGACTTTTAGACTTACAAAAAGTACTCGTATAATAAACGCGGGTACCGGGTACTTTGCCCATACGTTACGGATACGAGTAGCGATACTTTATTGAAAATGTACTCGGGTACTGACTACCCAAAATGTACTTAGAGTACAAAATTCGGGTACTTGTACCCGGGTATTGCCCAGCTCTGCATGTGAGGTATCAAATGAAAGCTTATAATCCAAGAATGGTATTAAAGGTGAGAACTTTGACCACGGAAAGGGCGGTTTTAGAGTTGCATTACAAGCAACGGCTGACATTCATAGCAATCACAACAAGTTATAATGAATTTTAGACCAAAAAGATTTCTGAAAGTTAACACAGAAAAAGTGACAAGAAAAATACACATCTCACAACTGAAGAACCCTGAAAGTAGAAAAGAAAAAGTGTCATGGTTGAGAGAGAAAGAGAAGCGATATAGAATTTGGTACAGACAGAAGTTGAAGTAACATAGACTGCTTTAAAAACGAAAATGACTAAGATATAAGAAGAAGATGTCGAAACCAACAGAATACAAACGAATCAATAAAATCTTTAGAAAAAAGAAGTGCAGAAAATTTTATGTCAACCAAATGTGTAGAAATTGAACAACTTCAGGAAAGATACGACATCAACACCTTCAATTTCTTTAAAAAAGTGAAAGAAATGACAGGTACACACACAAAAAGAAACAATATTAATAAATAATAGAGTATAATAATAAAAAATAAGACAAACAGAAGACAAAATACAAAAGATAAAAAATACAGAAGACAAACCAGAGAGATAGAGAAAGAATACGCTCAGAAACACATTAACACAAATACAGGGTGTTTGGTAAAGAATGGGCCATAGCTTAACCTTAGATTCCTGAGGTTAAAATAGGTCGATTTAAGCTAACTTACCTTAGTACAAAAGTTGATATTAACCGAAATACAGGGTGTCAAAGTTAAACTTATTTTATTTATTTTTGAATATTTCCTGACAGGCATGGGACAACACGAAATTTGGTAAGTAGTGCTGGTATTGTACAATCTACTAAATTATGTTAAACAAACGTTTTTGGCTACTACCAGAGGCGTACTACGGGGGAACGTAAATGGTTGACCCTTCCCAAATTCTACGCCACTGGTAGAATTGCTATTTTAGTGCAATTTTTGGATTTTCCAATACTTTCTATGTAAAAAACATACTCTTCTTTCGTAACGATGAAGCCATTAGTTTTCGAGATATTTGAAGCTAAAAACGAAGGAGCATAATACATTAATCAAAATAAGTGTGCCTTTTCATTTTTAACTTCAAATATCTCGAAAACTAATGACTTTATCGTTACGAATGAAGAGTATTATATGCATAGAAAGTATTGGAGAATCTAAAAATTATGCTAAGGTAGCAGTTTCATCAGTGGCGTAGAATTTGGGAAGGGTCTCTCATTCACTTTCCCCTGTCGTACGCCTCTGGTAGTAGCCAGAAACGTTTGTTTAACAGAATTTAGTAGGGTGTACACAGTGCCTACACTTTCTGCCAAGTATCACATGGATATGTCAAATTATTTTAAAGTATTCTTTTTTTTTAATAATTTATTCTTTATTTACAACTTTAAGAACTATGTGTGCCCGGTATTATAAAACTATTTGACATATCCTTATGGTACTTGGCAGAAAGTGTAGGTATGGGCCATTCCACGAATATATTTTATGTCTGTTGCAGACCATCGCGACAACAAATATTTTAGTGTGCAACATAAGAAGTACGAAACTAAATTGCAAATTACATTCTTGTTTATTGGAATAATTTTTAGAGCCATTTACTTTCGTACTTCTTATGTTGCAGACTAAAATATTCGTTGTCGCGATGGTCTGGAACAGACGTATATTCGTGGAATGGCCCATAGTGTACACCCTACTAAATTATGTTAAATAATCGTTTGTGGTTAATACCAGAGGCGTACGACAGGGGAAAGTGAATGGTTGACCCTTCCCAAATTCTACGCCACTGATGAAACTGCTACTTTAGCATAATTATTAGATTTTCCAAGATTCTCCAACACTTTCTATGCAAATAATATACTCTTCATTCGTAACGCTAAAGTAATTAGTTTTTGTAATTTGAAGTTAAAATTGAAAAGGCACACTTATTTTGATTAATGTATTATGCTCCTTCGTTTTTAGCTTCAAATATCTCGAAAACTAATGGCTTTATCGTTACGAATAAAGAGTATGCTATTTACAGAGAGTATTGGAGAATCAAAAAATTGCACTAAAATAGAAATTCCGCCAGCGCGAGCGGCGTAGAATTTGGGAAGGGTCAACCATTCCCGTTCCCCCTTCGTACGCCTCTGGTAGTAGCCAGAAACGTTTGTTTAACATAATTTAGTAGGGTGTACAGTACCAGCAAGATACAGACTTACCAAATTTCGTCTTGTTGTCAGATATGACTGTCAGGAAATATTCAAAAATAAATAAAATAAAATTTTGACACCCTGTATTTCGGTTATTATCAACTTTTGTACTAAGGTAAGTTAGCTTAAATCGACCCAAACACCCTGTATAACAGCCAGTGTAACAAAAAAATTTACCAAGAGTCAAATAAGCAAGGAAAACACTCACGAACATGAAAACATTTTTTATAAGATCAGACCTTAGTCTAGAGCTCGCAATTTGCTGCATGGCTGTAAAATTGGGACAATGGACTCTGAATAACAAAAGGATAGATGCTTTTGAGATGTATAATATATTCAGACGGATGCTGAGAAGTGTAAGGGTACAAAAAGTTGCCAATGATGATGAGGGACTTTAGCGCAAGAGTAAATAAAAAGAATTACTAAGCATGATCAAAGAGATGAAAATACAATACTTGGGTCATGTGTTGCTAGGTGAAAGATATGAATTATTCCCAGCCATATTTAGTGATGTAAGAAGAGAATATTCTCGGCCAGAATATTCTCGTTCTCGAGAATATTCTCTTGAGAGTTGCTGCGTCCTTAATCGTGCTAAGACGATACATAAAAAAGAAAAATGTAAAACGGAAAATGTGGATACGGCTTTTCTAAGTAAACGCGAAACGATGAGTAATTTAACTATGGAAATAATGCTAGACAATTATTTGTTTAAGAATTTTACGAGAATGTCAAAAAGTGATTTCGAACTATTAATAAATATGATAGGGCCAAGAATAGAGAAAAAAGATCAAACATGAGAAACGCAATACCAATCTTAACAAGATTAGCAATTATTGTTATGAATGTATTTATTCAGGGTGCACTACTCTTCCATTTGTCTCATAGTTCCAGAAGTATGCCAAGTTCCACAACTCTGGACGTAAATGTACTGCATTAATAAACCTTATTGTGATTTCATTTGACCATGTATTCATCCTTTCTTTGTATGTTTTGACAAAACCAAATAAATTTCAACAGAGTACAGGAAATAAAGAGGAAATACAGAGCAACATGCAAAATTTTCCACAGTAGTTCGACTTTATCGGCAACGCATCAGGCACTGCAATAGTGTTCAAATATATATTTTCGGCAACATATTGCTTCAAAAACTAGCCCGTCTAAATCCCCCTTTAGACGTAGACCATTCCATAACTGAGCTGACGACTCGTGAAAATAAAATCCCACAACTTCTCATCAGTAAATTGAAATGCAGAATGTAGATGACCAGGATGAGCTAATGATAGAAATAGATTCTGAACCTGAGGCCTCATGTTTTTCTGATTAAATCACCACATCCATTACTTGCATTATTTGTTGTTAAGAAGAAACTTTCATTTTTTTATCAAATAAATTTTGTGTTCTCTGTTGTTTTTGTATTTTGTTTATATATAAAGAACACTGTTTTATAGTCTCATAATTTTGTATATAATTTCATGATTTTTAATACCCTATTTCATCTTCAACAATATCCCTCAGTGTGTCATAGGGTTCATTCTCAGAAAATTCTCCATATCGAGAATATTTTCTGATTTTTCATTCTCGAGAATTTTCCAACACTAGCCATATTGCAAAGTAAAATACAGGGAAAATCTGTAGGAAAACGTAAGACCTCGTGACTGAAAGCACTGAGGAGATACTTTGACGATGAGAAGGACACCCCTTATCCACAAAAATCTTTTGTGCTGCAGCTTTCAAAGCTACAATTACCATTTGGATCGTCAACCTTTAAAAGGAGATGGGGCAATAAGAAGAAGAAATGGAGTACCTACTAGAAGATACAATAATTACAATTAATATAACTTTGTTAAAATAATAAAAGCGATATACATATAATATGTCATATAGGTACCCATACAAATAAAGAACAGTTGTCAAGTTATTTATGTTAAGTTTGGTTTGGCATTTGCAAGCAGTAGTGATTAACCCAGTCTGAGAGCCTTGCTCGCCCCTTGAGAATGACATTTGGGTGATACAATTCATTGGGGCGAGGAGGATTAACTCATGTAAGCTTGAATCGCTCCACCCCGCTCCAATGCTCCAGACCATCCACTTTCCCCCGATAGCATTCTGATGCACTATAGGGGCTCTCTATCAGCAAAGTGCTTATCATGTGGGAGTCCTGGGTACACGAAATCCTACCCCGATCAATGCAGGCCAGCGTGAGGCGCTCCTGGGTTTCGCATTTCAGCATGAATAGATTTACGCCTGAACATCGCCTCCAAATTGTAAAAATGTATTATAAAAATCATGGTTCTGTTTAAAATACGTATCATGCACCACATAATTTTTATGTCAAAATAGTCGTCCATCAAAACAATTAATTCAATTAATCATGTAAAGTTTTGACACCATATTTACTCTAAATGGTAATAGGTATCTACAGAGACGTTGTACAGTGCGTACAGAAGAAGTTGTTGCTGTTGTAGAGCGTACGATCTACAACAGCAACAACTGGGTTTTCTTCTATGCTACGTAGCATAGAAGAAAACCCAAATCAGTTCATCTGCTATCATGCACATAAGTTGGATATGTGTCCATCCACTTTATGGAAGATTTTACGGAAAGATCTTTGTGTGCAAGCTTACAGAATCAAACCCATACGCTAATTGAAGCTACATGATCACTTAGCAAGGCGTAGATTCGGTGAATGGGCCCAAAACTACATTGCTGTTAAATTTTCATAAGCGAATTTTGTTTAGCGATGAAGCTCACTTTTAGTTGATAACGTCAACAAACAAAACTGCCCATATTTAGACTGAAGATAATCCTCAAGTATATGTTGAGACACCATTACAGCCAGAAAAACTGAATGTGCGCTTTATGGGCTTGGGGAATCATTGGTCAGCACTTCTTGCAGACCAGTTACAGTCAATTGTGACTGCTATAGAGCCATGATTACCAAGTTTTTCATTTCTCAATTGAACGACCTATGATGTGTAGGAGCTGTGTTTTAATAAGACGGCGTAGCATATCACACAACTCGTGCTACTATTGAGTCATTGAAGGAAACGTTTCGTAACCGCACAATTTTACATTTCGAACCCATTAAATGGTCTCCAGGATTACAGCATCGTTAGACTATTTTCTTTTGGGATATGTGAAGTCACTAGTCCGTGGGACAAATGGGTCTCCATCATGGGCGCCCATACCCATGGAAAGGGGGGCCGTGCCCCCCGTGGGTTTTCGGGTGCTTTAAATTATATATGGTTATCCAAAGTGTACAAAATATAAAATGCAACATCTTCACTTCTGGCCCACCCCCCGAAAATTTTTATATGGGCGCCCGTGGTCTCCATAGCACCGAAACTGTTAATTGAGCCTGAACTGGTCACGGTTCTTAGACTATACTATAGTATAGTCTAAGAACCGTGTGAACTGGTGACCCGAATCCCAAAGATGTCTCGAAATTCCCACCTCTATTTACTAGATTCTCTAGTGTTCTGTGGTTCTGTGTTCTCGATCAGCTGTGCTGCTGCTGGGCAGCTGTCAAAAAAGCGTCCCCATAACCAGTGTTGCCAATGTCCGGATAATTATCCGATTTTCGGATAATTTCATGGACCATCGGATAACTTTCGGATTGAACAATTTTTTGGATAATTTCGGATAATTCAAGGTATTATTTGTTATGCTTTTTATTTCAATAAATAGATTTCTATTAACCTTACAACATACAAGTTTTCTTGCCATTGCCATTATTTGTCATCTACAGTGATATGGGGGAGAGGGGATATGACATACGGTTAAGTAGATGGGCATGGGCTCGATTCCATTGACAAAAACGCACTATCCAATATGGCGGAACAACTCTTTTGTAGTATACTCTGTTCCATATAAAATATATAATTTTAAAATTATATTGTACTATATAAATATATGAATAATTAATAATTTTAATAGTTAATTAATAACATAATATTCCATAATAAAACATAAAAACCTGCTCGTCGCCATATTGGATATGACATTGTGTCAAGTCAAGGTCATCGACCAATGTACAAATGTCAACTGTCAATGTCAATTATGCCATTTAATTAGAATCGGATAATTTCGGATATTTGGCTCACAACATTCGGATAATTTTTATTTTTGCATTGGCAACACTGCCCATAACCTAACCTATTAATAGTGAATCGCCGATAACAATATTTATAATTAATTAGTTTTTTAGTATTTTTTGTAATTAAATTTGAAAATGGTAAACTCATGCTGCGTTTGTGGAATAGAATCAAGCAGCGTATATGGAGATAGATCATTCCATAAGTAAGTAAACAATTGATATTCTTAAATACATGTAAATAAAACAGTATTTCTAAAGTAAAAGTTCCTTTAATTTTTAATATCATCATCATCATCAATGGTGCTACAGCCCTATGAAAGAGCCTCGACCTTCCCAAGTCTATTACGCCAGTCAGTCCTATCCATTGCCAACCATTGCCAGTTTGCTGTGCCTATTTTTCTCCTATCCTCATCCACACTATGACACTAGTGACATAAGGATTCTTCTAAGAGGGTTGTTCTGCTGTGATCTTGCAAGATGTCCTGCCCATCTTAGTCTTCCTATTCTTATAAGAGATACTACATCTTTACCACCAAATATATGTTTATACCTGTGGTATACCTCGTAGTTGTACCTCCTCCTCCAAACATCATTTTCACAGATGCCGCTGAATATTCCTCTCAGGATCCTTCCTATATAAGCAGAAGGTTTGCATCTGCCTTGGAGATGGTCTATGTCTCCGATCCATATATCAACACTGGTTGTATAAGGGTTTTGTATATGGTTATTTTTGTTTTTTGGCCCAAGTTTCTGCTTCTCATATGTCTACTCAGCCCAAAAATAGCATTTGTTTGCTAGGATTATCCTTCGCTTGATTTCTTCCATCATGTCGTTATCCTTGATGATCAGGGAGCCTAAGTATGTGAATTTGTCCACCACTTCAAAGGTAGAGTTATCAACCGTGAATTGGTGGCCGATGTTTCTGGCTCTATTGTTGGGTGTAGATGCACCATCTTAGTTTTCTCCTCATTTACTTGCAGGCCCATATTTTTTGAGGTATTTGAGAAGGTGATATACATACAATTTTTAATATAAATTTAATTATTTTCAGATTTCCTAAGTTAGAAGAAATACGGAACAAATGGATTAATGCAATCGGAAAAACAATCTCTTTCAATCATGCATTTATATGCAGTGAACATTTTCATCCAAAGGATTTTATAAATTTTTTTGCAAAACGTAGAATGCTCCAAAGAGATAGTGTGCCATCTCTAAATTTATCAAAAAGTGTGAAAATGTAAGTTTTTGAACGTTTTTTATTGAAAATTATTTTTTCTGAAAGATCTTCTTGTTCTTATACTTATTGTAGACCTGTCAATCTTTTTAATTCCGACGTTGAAATTTTTCTTGAGAAGTAGACTGCCAGCTATCTCTTCATCTTTTTGGTGGTCTCCCCGGTGGACGCTTGCCAGCTGGTTTTCCTTACTGGTAGTCTGTGCTACTCCATTTTTTTAACATGACTGAACCATTCTCTTCGTCTTTGCTGACTCCATCTTGCATAAGTTGTTTAGTATTCTATCCCTTCTTATCTTCCCTGCTATTGCTCTTAGTGTCTTCATTTTGGCTGTTTGTAGCATGCTTTTGGTCTTATTGTTGTCTTCTCTTGATTCAATACCATAGCTCATAACAGATCTGATACAAGTGTTATAAATTCTAACTTTGCTGTCCATTCTCATATATGGGTTATTTCAAACCTCATCTCTCAAAAATCCGGACATGACTGCATCCTTGTTTATTTGTCCTCTTAGGTATTTGGCTGGATCATGATAACTTAATAAGTCTACGCCTAGATATTTGAACTGATTTAGCTGTTCTATGGGTTTCCCCTCTATCAAGAGCTTGCATCTAATTGGATCTTTCCCAATGTGACCAAGTCTGTATCCTAGTTGTAGTGATTCCACATCTTCTATTATTTCATCCATTAGCATATTGAATAGAAATGGGCTGAGGCTGTCTCTCTGCCTGATTCCCCCTGGTGTTGGTATGTTGGTCGTAGTGGTGTCGTTTGTTTTAATTTTTGTCGTGTTATTATTGTCCATTTGTTTTATGACTTCCACAATGTTTGCCTGTGTCCTTTTTTGCTTCATTTTCTGTAATATATCCGTAAGTCTTACTTTGTTAAATGCTTTTGTTAAATCTATGAAGCAAATACAGGGTGCGCCAAACCTCTGGTCTTCTTTGATTACGGCTAAACTATGAGATATACAAAAAAATGTTTATAACAAAACTAATGTGTATCAAAGAGGTCTATAATTTAAAATTATTTTCAATTATACAGGGTGAGTCAGAACGACGGTATGAACCAAAGTTGTATTTTTTTAAATGGAACACCCTGTATATTAAATCATTTTTGAATATATTATTTAAAAATATGAAAAATTTGTATAAGGTCTTATCTGCCTAAAGTTAATAATTTTCGAAATATTTACATTTTTATTGAGAAAAATGGTAATATTTATAGGGTTGTGGATTATGTTTCCAAGGAAATAAAAATTTAGGTGATAGGTCAAAGTTTTTAAAATATAGTGTTATTTTTAAATAATTTAATATTTTTTACTTTTAGCCATAAAATATACAGTGTGATCACTATTTGCAAATACAAAATTTTCTCATTTTTTTTAAATGGGACACCCTGTATATTAGTTTTGCGTTTTGTAGTAAATATTACAACCTTTCTTTTGGTATAAGGTTGTATGTACACCTGGTTCCAAAAAAAACTGATACGACTCTTGACGCGTATTTTGTAGAAAATTGAGCAGTGTATTTTGAAGGATAAATACTTAATATTTACATACTGTCAATGTCACTGCCAAATCTTAAAATTTGTCAGATAGCTTATTATGTTCAACGGTTATTAGACTTTATTATTAATCTTTATTATTAATATTTTCTCCGCAACTGAGGATATCTTATCAACTGTATTGTTTTTAAACAATAGATGATAAAATAAAAATATTGACAGTTCAAAAATGTGAACATTATTGCATTGTGTGTGGCCTAAGTTTGGGCTGAAAACTAAAATGTATTACATTTTTACAAAATTTTGGAATATGTTTAATTACGTAGACCAATTTTAACAGTTGTTTTCAATACAGATTTGAATCATCTACAAATAGTTTCTAATGTCTTTTGATGTCAAATAATTAGGGAAGCTGGAATTCAACAGTTTAGAATTTTACATTGAGTTAATGCAAAATTGTGACGCATGTCAAAATTCTCAATGTATTTTAATTGTATTCATTTTTTTTTCGAATCCTGAGAAAGCTAATAAATATTTTTGAAAAATTTAAACTCAGAATGAAAGACTACATTATTACCGAGGGCTGAAAGTCCCTGAAAACTTCTATAATATTTATTTTAATAAGTTACAGGGCTGAAAATAAAAAAAGTGTGATATTTAATTTCAAATATTTCATTCAATAGAAACTGCTTGTTTATTCTAAGGGGCTTTCCGCTTTCCGCCCTCGGTAATAATGTAATCTTTCATCCTGCGCTTAAATTTTTCTAAAATACTTATTAGTTTTTTCATGAATCAGTTGTTTGTTGTTTGTTTATTTTATTATTTGTCTGTCATAATAAATATAATGTCAGATCAATCAAATACACTGCTCAACATGATGAAATCTTACTAAGAGTCGTATCAGTTTTTTTAGGAACCGGCTGTACCTAGCATGTTTCGTTTTGTAGATATTTTAAAAAAACTATAGATTTTACGTGTTTGCGGATTTTTTATTTAAAATTTTTTTTTGCAAAAAAAATAATTATATTCTGGTTTTAGAAACATACACTAAAATATAAAATATGAAAATAAAAACGTAATTAAAGATTAAAATAAATCGTATGCTAGTACAACTCAATTGAATTTAATAACTTTAAATTATTTTACAAAAAATATTTTACCATATTAATGAATGCATAAATTAGTTAATATTAATTAGTTAAATTAAATAAACAAAAAAATTTTAAATCAACCGTAGTCATTTTTCTACTACAGCAACTTTCCTGTACCAAATTAATTGTTAGTTAAATTGTATTTAGTTAAACTTTTAATTAACATACATCTTGAGAATATAAAAATTATTATAAAGTATGCTTTGAAACAAATGAATGTTAAATGTATCATCCAAATTATTTATTAATATAAATAGTATTTACTGGTGTCACAAAAACTGGTAATACTTTGGTAGTTGAAATTTTTGTAACAGTTTTTTATATTTTAAATTTTAATTTTTTAACCGAAAAATTTTTGCATATGACATTTGTTTTGAGCGAAACCATTAGAAATTATTACCAGATTTTCTGACACGAGTAGGTACATAGATACTATTTACTTCTTAATATACTTCCATAACGTTCATTTGTTTCAAAGCATACTTTATACGTTCTCAAGATGTAGGTAAATTAAAAAGTTATTAACTGATCTTACTCGTAAATACAATATAACTAACAATTAATTTGGTACAGGAAAGTTGCTGCGGAAGAAGAATTACTACGATTGATTTAAAATTTGGTTGTTTATTTAATTTAGTAACTAATTTATGTATTCATTAATAAGGTAAAATATTTTTTGTAAAATAATTTAAAGTTATTAAATTCAATTGAATTGTACTAGCATACGATTTATTTTAATCTTTAATTACGTTTTTATTTTCATATTTTATATTTTAGTGTATGTTTCTAAAACCAGATTATAATTATTTTTTTTTGCAAAAAAATTTTTAAATAAAAAATCCGCAAAAACGTAAAATCTATAGTTTTTTAAAAATATCTACAAAACGAAACATGCTAGGTACATACAACCTTATCCAAAAGAAAGGTTGTAATATTTACTACCAAACGCAAAACTAATATACAGGGTGTCCCATTTAAAAAAAATGAGAAAATTTTTTATTTGCAAATAGTCTGTATCACAGACTATCTGTAAAAAATATCACACTGTATATTTTATGGCTAAAAGTAAAAAATATTAAATTATTTAAAAATAACACTATATTATAAAAACTTTGACCTATCACCTAAATTTTTATTTCCTTGGAAACATAATCCACAACCCTATAAATATTACCATTTTTCTCAATAAAAATGTAAATATTTTGAAAATTATTAACTTTAGGCCTATAAGACCTTATACAAATTTCTCATATTTTTAAATAATATATTCAAAAGTGATTTAATATACAGGGTGTTCCATTTAAAAAAATACAACTTTGGTTCATACCGTCGTTCTGACTCACCCTGTATAATTGAAAATAATTTTAAATTATAAACCTCTTTGATACACATTAGTTTTGTTATAAACATTTTTTTGTATATCTCATAGTTTAGCCGTAATCAAAGAAGACCAGAGGTTTGGCGCACCCTGTTATGTGGGTTTGTTATATTCTATCGACTTCTCTTTCACTTGTTTCATGACAAATATTGCATCTGTTGTCGACCTGTCTTTTCCGAACCCTTATTTTTCTTTTCTGTTCTTTATCTGTGATTCCAATTTATCCTTGAGTATGCCTGTGAATAACTTCATTGTCGTATTTAAGAGAGTTATTCCTCTGTAGTTGTCCGGACATGATCTTTGTCCTTTCTTAAAAGTCGGTATTGTAATACTGGTGTGCCAATCTTGTGGTATCTCTGCTTTGTCTAAGATTTTGTTAAACAATGTTGTGAGACAATTAGTGAGTTTCTGACTGCCGTATTTCACCAGTTCAGTTGATATTTCCATCAGTTGGTGATCGTTCTGAAAGATGTGGCTGAGAAAAATCTAAAAGCCTGGTTTTAGTTGCTTAGGTATTTACCCTAGTATTTACTCAGATTATAAAATATCTGATTTCTTGCAGAAAGCAAGAAGAAATTCAAGCACCTGGAGAGATGTTGAACGAATCGGTTGTTGAGCAGAGTTGCAGCGATGACAATAATTATTCATCCATAAGTAATCATGATGAGGCATCAACAAGTGAATTCTGTAATACAAGTCAAATCAAAATTGAACCCCTCCCTGAATTCATTAATCCAAGTCAAGTCAAAATTGAACCCGAAGCACTTTTGGAAGTAATTTTGAACGAAAACGCAGATTCTGATCCATTAATAAATAACGATGAGCCGAGTGAAGATGATGACAACCTATCAACAAATGATAGAAAAAGGTTTGATTATAATAATAAATATCAACTTTTTGAAATAATTTTCTCCTATATATTGTTACACATTTTCTTGAAAAACAAAAATATAGTTATAATTTTCGTTACATAACATTGTAAAAAATATGATGTCTTTATCATATATGGTGTCCCAAAAGTAGCGGAACGGTCGAATATTTCGCGAAATATACATCGGATGGAAAATCTGAAAAATACATGTTCAATAATTTTCAAAAATCTATCCGATGACACCAAACGCGATCCCCCACTCCACCCTTGGAGGTGGGGTGGGGGTAACTTTAAAATCTTAAATGGAAACCTCCACTTTTTATTGTATATTTGGATTCCTTACGTAAAAGTATAACTTTTATTCCAAACATTTTTTCGAATTATGGATAGATGGCGTTATAATCTGAAAGAATGATTTATCCTGATACCATAGGTAAATTATAGAAACAGTCTAATAGCTCGAGAAATACGCTTCCAAATGAAAAAACAAAAAATAAATTTTTAATATTTTTCAAAAACCTATCGAATAACACTAAATATGACCCTCCACTCCACCTCCTGGAGGTGGGGTGGGGGTAACTTTAAAATCATAAACAGGAACCCCCATTTTTATTGCAGATTTATATTTGTCATAAAAAACTAAACAACATTTATTCGAAACATTTTTTAGAATTGTTGATAGACGACGCTATAATTGGAAAAATACGATTTCTTAGCGCCATCTATCAACAATAATTCTAAAAAATGTTTCGAATAAACGTTTCTTAATTATTCATGATGAATACAAATCTTCAATAAAAAATGGGGGTTCCTATTTAAGGTTTTAGAGTTACCCCCCCACCCTTCCACGAGAGTGTGGAGTGGGGGGTCAAAAATAATAAAAATGTGTTTTTTGGTTTTTCATTTGGAAGTGTATTTCACGAGCTATTAGGCCGTTTCTATAATTTATCTATGGTATCAGGATAAATCGTTTTTTCGATTATAACGCCATCTATCCACAATTCGAAAAAATGTTTTCGAGTAAGGAATGCAAATCTGCAATAAAAATTGCAGTTTCCATTTAAAATTTTAAAGTTAGTTTTTCAGTTTTTCGATCCGATGTTTATTTCGAGAAATATTCAACCGTTCCGCTACTTTTGGGACACCCTGTATATATGGTGTATATAGTAATATTTTAATTTTTAAACCCTCCTACATTTCATTTAATTTAATATTTTATGTAATAACTGCATAAAATACTATTCAAAATCTTACGTATCAAAATCAAAATTAGATTTTTATCAGAATTTTGTAAACCTATTTATTAATTTTCAATATTTTTAGACCTTTGGACCCGAACGATGATTTTACAAATAGAAAAAAAATGAAAATCAGTTTAGAAGGAACAAGTATATGGCTAAAAGAAGAAGATTTAATTGATAAACAAAAATGGCCTGTATTAGTAAATTTTGTTCGTGCGAAGAATGAAGCTATTAAAAGCTTGAAGCGAAGTAACAATTACGTTAAAGGTAAAGTGCATGATTGTAGATATTGTTAAAGAATTTCTTCTTCTTTTTGTGTAGACATGATTCTCTCTGTTTTTTCAATGTGCCTCCAGTAAGTTGTCATTCCATCTAGTCACAGTACATCATTCTTTTTCAAAAATGATTACAAAAGTGTTAACAATGGTTTTAATTGCTTCGTTTGAGCGAGTCTACCACTTTCTGAAAAATTTCAGAGTGCAGGTTGAACGCGTTTACGCACGCCCCATGCCAAGGCCCGGCGTAAATTGAACCTAAGCCAGACACAACCTGCGCCGGCGGGACGGGTGACCCATGCATTTATTTTTCCAGCATGCCGCATATTGAACACAATCCAACCCAACCGTTGGCTATCGACGAGGCAAATAGAGACGGCCAAAATCAGTGCGGAAATGTAACGGTTACTTTTGATACCAGTTCTCGGTGGAACTGAGTACAAATACTGATTACAAAATACTGATGTATCTGATCTTTGTACTGAATTGAGTAGGCAACTTAAAATCGGTATTTCCTTACTTGTAACTAGTAACGTTTTAAAAATATCTTACACGTCCCTAGTAGTCGTAGCGGTATGACTTTCGAAAACATCGAACTTGATCATAAGCGAGTGCATAAAAAGATATCTTACACTGAGTATTTTATTTCTGCACATAATACCTACATATTTAAAATAATCTCTCCCCTACTGCTCGATCATAACTCATATTCCTCAATTTACTGCTCGGATCACAACCATTTACAATTACTGCAGGATCGCAATCATTTAAAATGACTGCAGGTCATAATTCATAATCCCTCCGCTACTGATCGGTCATAACACTATCTGCCTATTTCGTTTTTAATTTTTAAGCATAAAAAATGTAATAAACAAAAATGTAATATATGCCGACAAGTTGAATTTGAGGATAATACGATATTTTTATCGATCACGGTTTTAAGTAACATTATAACAATAATTTTTCACCTTATTTTTCTAATAATGTGTTTTTGTAAAGGCATAACTTTGATTATTAATTTCGTATCGCCGCTTATTTAGTCTACCAAAAGTTATCAGAATTTAATGACAAAGACAACGCAGTTTTCACTCGGGGTGTTGACTATACTCATATTTTTATTTATCATAATAAATTGTACTTAGGTACCATCCGTATTCATTTCAGATAAGTCCATCTCGCAAACAAAAGCAAGTAAAAATAAACATCTGGCGGTGAGTTACGCGTCCCACGGCCCAAGAAAACTGTACGCCAATGACAAACGTTCCCAAGCGAGACCTGCGAACGAATGAACTGATAGTAGGATGCGCAGAACTGTCTACGCAGTTCGCCGGTGCAGGTTGTGTCTCGCTTAGGTTCAATTTGCGCCGGGCCTAAACCTGTAGCTCTAGCGGGGTTAGGTTTTGTGATTGCAAAACTATAATTTTTAATTTTAATCAAAAGATTATGCGTTAGAATAAAATAAATTATTTTTGTCGGACAAAAAAGAGTTGTCGTTGAGTCCGACACCCGCAAGATGTCACTCAATCGCGGTACAGTTTTGTTATTACAAAACTCTTAATTTTGAATTTAAATTATTGATAATTAATTACTAGAGATTGTCGATCTTTTGTCCGACAAATTTACAGTCTCGTTTCTTTAGTCGGACAACGTAAATATGTTAATTATGGCAGGTTATGTTTTGCGATTAAAAGGAAACATTAGAAATGAGTATATTAGGGAAGTCTAGGTGTGGCACCAATTGATGCCAAAATGAGAGAGCATAGGTTAAGATGGTTTGGCCATGTTTAACGTCGAGACGTTAATCACCCAATACGAAAAATTGCTGAAGTGCAGATTCCTGGAAAGAGTAGGAGAGGAAGACCTGGGGAGACGATTAGGCAGGACATGTTTTTCCGTCCTCAATTAAAACGCGGTATCTGCAAAAAAATAAGTTAAATTTTTGCTATATGTGGTTTCCTTGTGACCTTATTTAGCTTCTGCAATGTCTGAAAGCCGTATCATTTTATTTACTACCAAAATAAACAAATTGGAATATGCCGTATGTGCTAAATTTCAATAGTTGCTTAATTAAAATGCGGTATCTACAGAGTACTCAACTAAAAAGCGGTATGTGCTAGCGAGTACCATGTCCTTGCCGCGTTTTAATTGAGCACAGCGCATTTACTGCGTTTTTATCGAGACTCGTGTTGCGACCTCGTATTTTGAACATTTATGACATGTAGGCATTTTGCGTATACACTGTGTCCGTAAAGTATGGAACAAATTCTTTTTTAGCTAAACAGAGCATTTTAAAAATAATCTCGAAACACGTCGATTTTTGATTTTAATTTACCGTATTTTAAAATAATATTCTACTATACAGGGTGAATTACTTTCGAGTAATGACGTCACCATCATTTTTTTTAAATGGAATAACCCCATTTTGTCTCAATTTTCAGATTACTCTAGCTAAGCTGATTCCAAAAATGTATCACATGTTGATTCAAATTGGTACAGGGTGGACAAAAATACAATAGCTTTGTGTGTGTTCATAAAGTAACGCGTTTATTATCAAAAATACTTATTGTATTTTTGATATTTTAATTAATTTTTGATTTTAATTCATTTTTAATATTGTTTAATTTAATATTTTAATTTAATATCAAAAATTAATTAAAATTTAATATTATGAGCACACACAAAACTATTGTATTTTTGTCCACCCTGTACCAATTTGAATCAACATGTGATACATTTTTGGAATCAGCTTAGCTAGAGTAATCTGAAAATTGAGACAAAATGGGGGTGTTCCATTAAAAAAAATGACGGTGACGTCATTACTCGAAAGTAATTCACCCTGTATATTAGAATATTATTTTAAAATACGGTAAATTAAAATCAAAAATCGACGTGTTTCAGGATTATTTCTTAAAATGCTCTGTTTAGCTAAAAAAGAATTTGTTCCATACTTTACGGACACAGTGTATAATAAACAATAATTATTAGCTATTTATTTTTCTTTTTTGGTAACTATTCTTCCTTGTGAAAAATCCTATTTGTAAATAAAATGCAGATACGGCACTATTTCTGATCCAGTAATATATCCGCTGCTCAATTAAAACGCGGTATATGACTTTTTATTTACAGCTTTGACAAAAACATGATTTTTTTAAGAATATATTTTTAAATAATGCTCAACTATCATTAGAACATGTTTTGCGTTAAAAAGTTGTCAAAACATATAGAGTCCTGATAAAAAAACTTTGAGAGCCGATTTCTCGGTTTTAAGTTGGCTGCACATACCGCGTTTTATTTGAGGACGGCAGTGTTGGTGAAGGGGATTAATATTGATATGACCCAAGATAGAATTGCGCATAGGAATAAGTCAAAGAGAATGCTAATGCTAAGTAATGTCGGATTATGTGCTACCAGTAGTGTAACAGACTCAATATACAATACATCTAATGTGATATAAATAAGTAAACAATAAAAATTTTTTAAAAAATCTTAAATTTTGTGGTGGCTCGTTTTCTCTGACGAGCAGTGTAATTATTATGTAAAGAAGTCCATTTGTAATTTTTTACAACTTTTTGTAGAATCTTAATCGAGGATTGCACCAATTAATGACCAGGATTCAGACAGTGGAATAGGCCTACAGGAGATACCACTATAACAAAACGCGCCAAAAGTTATCTACTTCTTTCAAGTGGTGTGGAAATGATAACAATAATAATTGTAAACATTATCATCATCTAGGTACTTTAAAATGTACAATATATGTGCCAGATATGTCATGAATGAGTTAGATAAAATTAAATTATTAGAAGAATTTTTTTACAAAGTACCAAACACAAATTTTGTTTAATTTATTGTTTTGTATTTTGATAACTATTTCCGAAGTGGAAATCAAATAAACTTAGTTTTAAAGTAAAATTGTGGCTTATTAATGAGGTAATGGATGTAATCAATAAATTAAAGAATAAAAAATACCGAACTGGATTCTTGATAAGGCTATTAAAGGCAATGTTGAAGCGAAAAGAACGCGATATAATTGAAATACTATTTTTGAAAATAATATTTCAACCAAGATAGTTATCGTTCACCCTGGCTCAGCTCAGTCTCTAAAGGTGTGTGTTCGTCTTATCCTAATCTTAGATATGAACTATGAAAATTCAGAATGGAGGAAACAAAACAATATTTTAACCAATCATTTTTATTTTGCGATAAAGATATAATAAAAATGTGACCTATTAAATGTATTAACAAATATATTCAAATTCTTGCCAAAAACTAACAATTTGTAGATTATACTTATGGCTTTTGGTATTCGTTCGATGGTAACTTCTTGACATCGAATGGTCTTGTAGACCTGGGCAGATGTTGTGGCCTTAGGTCCCTGCAGCTACGGTCTTGGTGGTGTTGTAGATGTTGGGTGCTGCTGTCTATCTAGATAAATCCTGTTGTCTTGGCCTTTAAGTGTGCATCACCGGTGATGAAAGCAGGTGCATGGCTCCCGAAGGGAGAAAAATGATTTCTATCCAAAAACTAGAATACAAAACGTGTATAAGTTTTGATATCAAGAAGAAAGGTACCTTGCCAAAAAGTATTAAAAAAGTAGTAGATAGCAAGGGGTAAATTAAATGGAATTAAGATTGATACTACTAGTTGAAATTTGATTACTACAAGCATATTAATAGATGAAAAGAAATATCAGAACACATGCTTTTAGAAGATGGGAGGTTAGGTATAGAAACAAAAAAAGGTTATAAAAATGAATACAGGCTTATAAAATCTTGTACAGTGATGGTTAAAAACTTACCCCAAGAGAGTATAGAATAGAATATAATAGAATAGAAATATGCTTTATTATCACTGAAAATTTTTACAATTTTATGGACAAAGCTTACATACAGTCAAAAGAAAAATAATATCAACAACAAATAACAACTACAATTTAATAAAATTAGATAAATCGTCAATATACACTAAATAAGATACAAAACCAAAGACAAAAACAATAAATTGCAAAATTTATATACATTGCAAATTGAAAATTGAACATACTTAGAACAAATAAAATACAACATTAAGAAATGACAGTTTAAGCTACTGCGTATGAAACCCAATTTTCTTAGTTATTCATTAAGAAATTCTTCTATTGAATAATATGGTCTTTTAGATAGATAAGCTTTTGTCAGTTTACGGAATTTTGGGAAAGATGTTGCAGATTTAAGTTGTAAAGGCAGATGGTTGTAAAATTTTTTTGCGGAATATAATATAGATTTCTTTACTAACTCAGTGCATGGGATCGGTAAATAAATATCAAAGATTGAATTTCTGGTGGAGTAAAGATGATCGGGCCTTGCTGGAAAGGCATGAAGGTGTTTACGAATTAAACAATCCGTTTCTAGAATATGAAAGCCTAAAAATAAATGAATATGTGATGGGCTCATCTCTTTAAATAAATTCATTTTTCCCCTCCATTATGGTAGGGGAGCCCAAGCGGGGATTTTTGCAGTTACTCTAGTGCGTCAGATTATCATATATGGTGAGAAACCTGGTACCCTGCAGATGTACCTCTACCATATATTGGCTCTTAAGAGATCAGATCGAAAAACTGTAAAATACACTTATTCAATATTTTAAAAAAATCTATCTAATGGCACCAAACACGACCCCCCACGGGGGGGGTTACTTTAAAATCTTAAATAGGAACCCCCATTTTTTATTGGAGATTTGGATTCCTTACGTAAAAATAAGTAACTTTTATTCGAAACATTTTTTCGAATTATGGATAGATGGCGTTATAATCGGAAAAAACGATTGTTGGAAATGGAAAATTAAATTAAAAAATGGCAAGCGCCCGCTAAAATGGAAAATTTTACTTAACTTTTTTGGTTTTAGGACCTACTCTTCACAACCCAGTAGGTCCCCATAACGCTCGAGTGACTGCACATTTAGCATACTTTGCTCCCCTACCATTACTAATTGCCATTCTCATTGACATGACAGCGCAAAGTATGAGGAGATGGACAACCATGTTCCGTATTTAAAGACTGATATCTAGAGAGTAAGGATATACGGAGTACGACGTTCAGTATGATGACTTAGATGTTAAATACAAAGAGAGTTGCCTATAGAACGGGCGCCAAACAGGTTTTAAACAAGTTAAAACGAATACAGAAGATTAATGAAATTAAATTAAATGATTAATGAAATATTAAAGAAAATAAAGTAAAATAATTCTTTAAAAATAAGATAGCAAGGATGTGACGTTTGTAACGTTACAATGTAAATAAACTTGGGGCTGGAGCTGGACTGTATATAGGGGTGGTTCTCTTTTTTGTGTTTCCAGTTGTTGAAATAATTTTATACTCAATGTCATCTTACATAGTAAACCACATTGATCATTTGATAAATTTATCAATAGGTAAAGACTTCTTTCCAAGCATTCTAAAAAAACAATTGTTATTCCTCTTTACAAAAAAGACGATCCTTAAGACATTTCCAAGACCTATTTCGTTATTGTGTGTATTTTCTAAAGCGTTTGAGAGAATTGTCTATATTTGCGTTTTTGGGTAGATTTAAAATTGTAAGCGATTGTTAACATAGCTTCCTTACAGGAATTTCTACTCAGTCCACTGCCTACAGTTTTGTAAAGGGTACTTATACAGGTTAACATGTGACAGGTCTGTTTTTTGATCTAACGCGGGCCTTTGATTGTCTTGAAAGCCGGTTTGTTACGAATAAACTATATAGTAATTATTTTCGAGGCATTTTTCTACTAGATTGGTTATTCATCATATATTATAATTTTTGTTAAAGTCAGTGAAGCTATTTCTGAGCACCGTGTTATTAATCTGGGAGTTCGAAAGGGTTCTGTATTAGAGCCCTTAATTTTTTTGCTTGATTGTCTGCATATGAAAATTGAACCCGGTACTGTGGGATAAGAACTTCACCATAAAAGCAAAAAGAAGAATATATAATACCACGACAAGAAGTATCCTCACTTATGGGTGTGAAAATTGGACAAAAAATATGAAAACCAAAAACAAAATAAGAGCAACAGAGATGGAATTGCTAAGCAGAAGCTGCAGAGTAACAAGAAGAGATAGAATAAATAACGTAGAGATTAAGATAAGAATGGGAATGATCTCAGATATAATAGACTACATCGAACAGAAGAGATTAACCTGGTGCGGACATGTCAGAAGAGCAGACCAAAATCGTTGGATAAATAGAACAAGGAGTGGAATCCGATAGGAAGAAGGAAGAGATGCAGACCCCGAAGATATTTCAGAGATGAAGTGGACGATGCAGTGGAAAGAAGAAATCTACAGGAAGAGAACTGGCAAAACAGAACTAACTGGAGATCACGGTTGAGTGAAGGAATACAGTGAAAACTGTGAAAATCCTTAGAATATACTAGTTACATCCCTTATACAATTCCGATCGCGTCATGATTTAGATAAATACATTCAAACAGCGATAGATATGGTACTAACAAAATTTTCTTTTCAAGATTCCGAAGATGCAGAGCCAACAAAATTTTCTTTTCAAGATTCCGAAGATGCAGAGCCAACAGAAAATCGCAGGATATGTGGCCGATGTAGAATTTGCAGTCGAAAATCCGACAGAAAATCCAAATTGAAATGCTGTAGATGTAAACGTTTTGTCTGCAAGGAACATTCAAATACATTTAAAACAATTGTTTGTTATACCTGTGGCCTGTGCGACGTAAATTAGTGTATATTTTCCAATTTCTTTAGTTTTAAATTCAGAATTATGTTTCCTGTTTTTGTTTAGTTGTAATTAAAAATTTGTGTTTTACTAATGTTTATTTTATTTCTTAAAACAACTTCATTTCTTGTCAATTGTCATTTTTGACCGGGGGTAATTTTTGACTCACGTTGGTCATCCGTGTAAGAAAAAAAGGTTGGTCATCGGAGGGTTAATAACAACGGCTCTGGTCAAATAAACAGAACGTCTGTTTAGAATAAAAGCAATACAAGGAGGCCAAAACATAATAGGCGAGCGGGATATACCCCTAAAATGACCAGGTACTGACCACGGAGAGGTGAATGGCCAATTTTATACATACTGTATGTTTTTGACGGTGCTGAAAACGAAAATGAGATTTATTTTGAATTTCATGTGGGGGAACATTGCTAAAATCGAAATTTTAGTCTAAAAATTTACCTCGCGACAGCTCTGTTTCATTTTAATATTTTTTTTCTGAAATTTTTACAGTATATAGGTCTAACATTTCTGAAGATAACGGTACCTGTTTTAAGCTTTAATTCTTATTCTGATAAAGGTTATGAATTTTTCAAAGGAGAAGGTGCGGGTTTGTGCATTGCAAAGTTTAATCGCAAAAGTTGAGTGACGAAATTTAAAATGGACCCTTTTAATCACGTTTATGTTAAAATAGAGAGTACAAAGAAGTTTTTTGAAAAATTTTAGATGAAAATGTTTTATAGAAAAAAAATAGTGCAACTTTTATTATCGACATTAGAAATCCCCAATATTACGGTTATTTTTCGAGATACTGACTAAGGGTGGTGAATGGCTAATTTTGCTCTTAGATTATGTTTTTGACGGCGCTGAAAACGAAAATGAAATTTATCTTAAATTTTATGTGGGGGGAATATTGTCAAAATCGCAATTTTACCATAAAAATAAAAAAAAAAGTGAAATCATGTTTTTTGCGTTTAACTCGCTACAACTCTGGTCGATTTTAATATATTTTTTTCCAAAGTTTGTACACTATATGTTGCTCACATTTCTGAAGACAACGGTATCTGCTTAAAGGTTTTAGTCTTATTCTAGTAAACGTTATGAATTTTTTAAAGTTCAAGTTGCAGATTCGTGAATTGCAAAGTTTAATCGCAAAAGTTAAGAGGCAAAATTTAAAATTTGTCTTATTAATCACATTTATGTTAAAACGTAGAGTACAAAGAAGTTTTCTGGAAAGTTTTAGTTACAAATGTTTCATCATCATCATTCTCTTTGCCTTATCCCTATGCGGGGTCGGCTTCCCTAATTGCATTTCTCCACACAATTCTGTTTTGGGTCATATCAATGTTAATCCCCTTTACCAACATGTCCTGCCTTATCGCCTCCCCCCAGGTCTTCTTTGGTCTTCCTCTCCTACTCCTTCCAGGAATCTGCACTTCAGCTATTCTTCGTATTGGGTGATTAACGTCTCGACGTTGAACATGACCGAACCATCTTAACCTATGCTCTCTCATTTTGGCATCAATTGGTGCCACACCTAGAGTTCCCCTAATATACTCATTTCTAATTTTATCCTTCTTTGTCACTCCACTCATCCATCTAAGCATTCTCATTTCCGCCACATGCATTCGTTGTTCCTCTTTCTTTTTCACTGCCCAACATTCAGTTCCGTACATCATAGCCGGTCTTATGGCTGTTTTATAGAATTTTCCCTTCAGCTTCATTGGAATTTTTCTGTCACACAACACACCACTCGCTTCTTTCCACTTCATCCATCCAGCCCTAATTCTACTGCATGCATCTCCATCTATTTCTCCATTACTCTGTAATACCGATCCTAGGTACTTAAAACTATTGCTTTTCACAATCATTTCACCATCCAAAGATACCATTTTATTTGTAGTAGCTCCATCTTTAAATGAACATTCCAAATACTCTGTTTTTGTCCTACTAAGTTTTAAACCTTTTTCCTCCAGAGCTTGTCTCCACTGTTCCAGTTTTTGTTCTAAGTCTCTTTCACTATTTCCTACTAACACGACATCATCAGCATACATTAAGCACCATGGAATGTTACCCTGTAGTTTCGCTGTTATCTGGTCCAAAACTAATGAGAATAAATACGGACTAAGCACAGAGCCTTGGTGCAATCCTACTTTCACATGAAATTTATCAGTCTCTCCCACACCTGTCCTAACACTAGTCGTTACTCCCTCATACATATCCCTCACAATCTTTACATATTCACCAGGGACTCCTTTCTTATTGAGTGCCCACCACAGAATCTCTCGAGGAACTCTATCATATGCTTTCTCAAGATCAATGAATACCATATGAGCGTTTGTTTCTTTACTCCTGTATTTTTCCATCAACTGCCTTATAATGAAAATTGCATCTGTTGTTGATCTACCCTGCATAAAGCCAAATTGATTCTCGGATATTTCGGTCTCTTCACGTATCCGTCTGTCAATTACTCTTTCCCATATTTTCATGGTGTGGCTAAGCAGTTTTATAGCCCTGTAGTTTGTACATTGTTATGTACAATGTTTAACATTTAGTTACAAATGTTTAATAGAAAAAAAAATGGCGCTACTTTTAATATAGACGTAATACATCCCCAAAATAACGCTTATTTTTCGAAATACTGACCATGGGAGGTGAAAGGCTAATTTTAGCCTTATTTTATGTTTTCGATGGTGCTGACAATGAAAAAGAGATTTATTTTGAATTTTATGTGAGGGAATATTGTCAAAATCGCAATTTTACCCTAAAAATGAAAAAAAAAGTGAAGTCACAAATTTTTACGTTTAACTCGCTACAACTCTATTCCATTTTAATATTTTTTTCTAAAATTTTTACAGCATATATTTCTCACCTTTGTGAAGACTATGAAAGTAACTGTAGTATTTCAGTCTTTTCTTTATAAAAGTTATGAATTTAAAAAAATAAAAGGTGCAGATTCGTGAATTGCAGAATTAAATCGCAAAAATGAAGTGACAAAGTTTAAAATTGATCTATTTGATTATGCTTCTGTTAAACCATAGAGTTCAAAGAAGTTTTATGGGGAGTTTTAGGTCTAGATGTGTTATAGAAAAAATATGGTGCAACTTTTAATTTTAAGAAAAACTTTTTTAATTTTTAGGGCAAAATTGCGATTTTGACAATTTTCTCCCACCTAAAATTCAAAATAAACTTGATTTTCGTTTTCAGCACCATCAAAAACATAAAGTTAAACCAAAATCAGCCATTCAACACCAATGATCAGTATCTCGAAAAATTAGCGTTATTTTGGGGATTTATAACGTAGATGTTAAACGTTGCACCATTTGTTTTCTATAAAACATTTTAATATAAAACTTTCCAGAAAACTTCTTTGTACTCATGTTTTATTTTTTAATTTGATTTAAAATCTATATTTCAAATTGTGTCAGTCAAATTTTGCGATTAAACTTTGCAATTCACGAATCTGCATCTTGTACTTTAAAAGATTCATAACTTTTACTAGAATAAGGCTAAAAGCTTAAAGCAGAAACCATTATCTTCAGAAAGGTGAGCGATATATAGTGTACAAACTTTAGAAAAACATATTAAAACGGACCAGAGTTGTAGCGAGCTAAACGCAAAAAAACGTCATTTCATTTTTTTTTTATTTTTAGGGTACAATTGCAATTTTGACAACATTCCTTTACCTAAAATTTAAAGTAAATTTCATTTTCGTTTTCACCACGGTCAAAAACATAATTTAAGACCAAAATTAGCTATACACCACCCATGGTCAGTATCTCGAAAAATAAGCGTTATATTCGGGATTTCTAATGTCGACATTAAAAGTTGCACTATTTTTTTTTTCTATAAAACATTTTGTTTTATAACTTACCAGAAAACTTCTTTGTACTCTCTACTTTAACATAAACGTGATTAAGAAGCTAAATTTTAAACTTCGTCACTAATCGTCACACAACTTTTGCGATTAAACTTTGCAATGCACAAATCCGCACCTTTTCCTTTGAAAAATTCATAACATTTATCAGGATAAGAATAAAAGCTTGAAACAGGTACCGTTGTCTTCAGAATTGTTAGGTCTATGTACTCTAAAAATTTCAGAAAAAACCATTAAAATGAAACAGAGTTGTAGCGAGGTAAACGCAAAAAACGTGATTTCATTTTTTTTATTAATAGGTTAAAATTGCGATTTTGACAATGTTCCCCCACATAAAATTCAAAATAAACTTCATTTTCGTTTTCAGCACCCTCGAAAATATAAAGTATGAATAAAACTAGCCATTCACCCCTCCGTGGTCAGTATCTCGAAAACTAAGTGCTTTTTTGAGGGTGTCCCGCTCATGTATAATGTATTATTGGATTCCTAATAAATCACACAATTTTCGGGTGTCCATCTCGACTCAAAATTTAAATGTCAGTTCGCATGGATATGCTCAGTAAGTCACTCAATAAGCCATACTATGAATAGTAAACGTGTACATTTTTGTTTTATTAGATATAGTATGATTATGATACAAAAAATGGCATAACCCAGACATCCAAAGTGAAAGTTATCCTCCAACACCAAATTGTTCTATATGGTCCACATAATGTTCAATAAAAAGTCACACCATTTTGAGCATCGGATTTGGGGGGAGTGGGGGGAGAAATCGGCAAATTCGTAGTATTTTTTTGCGTTTTTCGTCAATATTTCTAAAACTATGCGGTTTAGCATGAACAACCTTCTATACAAAAATGTTCTACATTAAATTTGAAATGAAAAGGCCGAATACATAATCCTTCTAAAATGAACGGTTTCAAAGTTACGGAGGTAGTATAGGTATAGTATAAGATTATTGGCCCAAAAAAGGTCTAACCCAGACATCCAAAGTAAAAGTTTTCCTCCAATACCAAATTGTTCTATATGGTCCACATATTGTTAAGTAAAAGTTACACCATTTTAAGCGTCCGGTTTGGGGGGGGGGGGAGATGGGGGAGAAGTCGGTAAATTAGTGGTTTTTTACGTTTTTCGTCAATATTTCTAAAACTATGCTTTAGCGTAAACAATGTTCTATACAAAAATGTTCTACATAAAATTTAAAACAAAAAAAGGTCCTATACATATTTGTTATAAAGTCAACGGTTCCAGAGTTACGGAGGGTGAAAAGTGGAGGTTTTCGATACTTTTTATATTTTTTGGACAATTTATAATATTATTACTGCTGAAAGAAATTTTCTTGAACAGGTTTGTGTTTTGTAAATAAAAATTGCTATTTCAGTGGCCGATGGTATGTTAGTGATAAGCTCTTGAAGAAACGTCAACCTCACCACCCAAAATCATCATCAATTGCCCAAAAAATATAAAAAGTATCGAAAACCTCCACTTTTCACCCTCCGTAACACTGGAACCGTTGATTTTATAATAATTATGTATCGGACCTTTTTTGTTTTAAATTTTATGTAGAACATTTCTGTATAGATTATTGTTTACGCTAAAGCATAGTTTTAGAAATATTGACGAAAAACGTAAAAAAGCTACAGTCCGTCTAATTTACTTACCGTTGCACGTCATTATCTACGCCAGAGATCTAAGTTGACATAGTTGCCAAAGTATAAAAAAATCCTGAATCCATTTTAAATCAAATAGACCACATAATTATTGTAAACGTGGATTATACAACAAAACAAATTAATATTCAATGTAAATAAGTAAAAACTTAAGAAATAGAGAACAATAATTAAGTTACAATCTTTTAAGATTTGCAGTGCAAGCGTTTTTGCACTGCATTGTTAATAATTAAAAAACGACTCCGAACTCTTGGCAGAAGCCGGTAGGTTTCTTTGTGTGTATGTCTACAATAAAAACTAAAAAAGTTGTCAGATACCTGGATTATTCCAAGTCGTGATAAAATTAAGTGAAATTTATATTTTTATAGTAGAGGATCTTTTTATGATAAATTAAGTAATAAAAACAGTAAATATAATATAACAGATACTTATAGTAAAGAATATAAACAAATATGAAGTGTCATCACCGCAACTGTCAAATAAATGTTACCAATTTATTCTAAAATGTCACCTTCGTTCGATTACAGTAACAGTGTGTTCCGAACAAAAGTGCTTCATAGAAAAACGCTTTATAATCCATTTATACATAAATGAAACATATTATTGTGTATTTCTTTAGGTTAGCATTAATAGAAATCTTCAAATATTATTTCTACGCGTATATAATAAAATATGTTTAGTGGCTGTAATTCCAGTGTACTCGACAAAGTGATTCTAAAAAAGAACACACCTACCGCCTAAATATTTCGTGTTGGTATCATGCAACGTCACAGGCTATGACGCGGATGACGTGCAACGGTTAGTAAATTAGATGAAGTATACTAATTTACCGACTTCTCCCCCATCTCCCCCCAAACCGGACGCTCAAAATGGTGTAACTTTTTACTGAACAATATGTGGACCATATAGAACAATTTGGTGTTGGAGGAAAATTTTTACTTTGGATGTCTGTGTTAGGCCTTTTTTTGGACTAATTATACTATAATACCTTCGTAACTTGGGAACCGTTCATTTTAGAAGGATTATGCATAGGACCTTTTTTATTTCAAATTCAATGTAGAATATTTTTGTATAAAAGGTTGTTCATGCTAAACCGCATAGTTTTAGAAATCTTGACGAGAAACGTAAAAAACTACGAATTTACCGATTGCTCCCCCCTCTCCCCCCAAACCGGACGCTCAAAAAGGTGTGACTTTTTGTGAACATTATTTGGACCATATAGAACAATTTGGTGTTGGAGGATAACTTTCACTTTATATATCTGGGTTTGGGTATAGTTATACCATACTAATAATAATGTTCAGTTTCGTTTAAAAATAAGATTTCCAAAATTTCACGCCTCAAATCAGCAGATATGGTTCTTTTCATGAGCATTTTTCAGTGCGTCACAGTTTTTCGATCTCTCTCTAACGCATTAAATTGTATGTGACAGAAAAAAACGCACGTCACTGATTACATTTCGTCGGTGAAATTTATAACATTTAATCTAGTTATCAATAGATGGCGCTAATAATATAATATTAAATAATATTATATTATTCTATATAAATAAAATTTAATCTGTACAATTTATAAGACTATACAAATCAAAGAAAATACCATTTTATAAATGCAATAAACAAAATTGATTTGTTTTTATACCAAATTGCAAATAAAATGTGACAACTGTCAGATTTAACTAAAATGTTATGTTAGAATAAATGTCATAAATGTGTATTTATCACGGACTAACCTTTTTGTCTATCATTTGTGACGCACTGAAAAATGCTCATGAAAAGAACCATATTAGTATAATTTTTGTTAAAATCAGTGAAGCTATTTCTGAGAACCGTGTTTTTAATCTGTGAGTTCGGCAGGGGTCTGTATTAGAGCCCTTAATTTTTTTTTGCTATTTATTAATGATGTATTTAACCACTAATTGGTTAAATTTTTCGTCTGCATACGAAAATTGACTCCGGTACTGTGTGATAAGAACATCAGCATAAAAACAAAAAGAAGAATATAATATAATACCATGAAAAGAAGTATCCTCACTTATAGGTGTGAAAATTGAACAATAAATATGAAAACCAAAAACAAAATAAGAGCAACAGAGAGTTCCAAAGGAGAAGCTGCAGAGTAACAAGAAGAGATAGAATAAATATCATAGAGATTAAGAAAAGAATGGGAATGAACTCAGATAGACTACATCGAACAGAAGAGATTAACCTGGTGCGAACATGCCAGAAGAACAGACCACAATCGTTGGATAAATAGAACAAGGAGTGGAGTCTGATAGGAAGAAGATTGAATACAGTGAAAACTATGGAAATTATTAGTATACCGATTGAGCAATTTCTCATGGTTGGTATGCGCCTTTAATGAGAGCGACAAAGAGACATAATATATTTATTATACATTTAAAACGGGCTAGAAGATATACGCCGGCAAAACGAGGTAGCGCGAACAACCCACTTCATGTCGTAAATAGGGCTATCTCAGCAAAGCGTTGCCAAAGTAGATTTAAAAAAGAAAATATCAAAGTAGAAAAAATTATAATATTTAACTTATTGTGAACGAATATAATAAACAAATTATTTAAAAGAAAAAAACTTAAGTAAAAAAATATTGTTTCACCCATTTTAAAAAAGTTGATGAAAAAGGTTGAATTATATTTCAACGTTTTCACATTTTTTAAAAATGGATGAAAACAATATTTTTTTACTTAAGTTTTTTTCTTTTAAATAATTTGTTTATTATATTCGTTTACAATAAGTTAAATATTATAATTTTTTCTACTTTGTTATTTTCTTTTTTAAATCTACTTTGGCAACGCTGTACTGAGATAGCCCTACCTACGACATGAAGTGGGTTGTTCGCGCTACCTCGCTTTGCCGGCGTATATCTTCTAGCCCGTTTTAAATGTATAATAAATACATGTCTCTTTGCCGCTCTCATTAAAGGCGTATACCAACCATAAGAAATTGCTCAATCTGTATATACTAGTTACATCCTTTATACAATTCCGATCGCCTCAGGGTTTACATAAATGCATTCAAACAGCGATAGATATGGTACTAACAAAATTTTCTTTTCAAGATTCCGAAGATGCAGAGCCAACAAAATTTTCTTTTCAAGATTCCGAAGATACAGATCACAGAATACGTGGCCGATGTAAAATTTGCAGTCGAACATCCGACAGAAAATCCAAATTGAAATGCTGTAAATGTAAACGTTTTGTCTGCAAGGAACATTCAAATATTTTTAAAACAATTGTTTGTTATACCTGTGGCCTGTGTGACGTAAATTAGTGTATATTTTCCAATTTCTTTAGTTTTAAGTTCAGAATGATGTTTCCTGTTTTTGTTTAGTTGTAATTAAAAATTTGTGTTTTACTAATGTTTATTAATAACCTATTAATAAAATACCAACGTTAAAATTATAAATACCTACATTATTTTATTTCTTAAAACAACTTCATTTTTTGTCAATTGTCATTTTTGACCGGGGGTCATTTTTAACTCGCGTTGGTCATCCGTGTAGAAAAAAAGGTTGGTCATCGGAAGGTTAAGGTGCTATACTAGTGTAAAAGTACGAAAATCATATACTTTTTTGGGAATTTCTAAATTTGTACCAATTGTTTTGAAAATCTGCATGAGCATTTACTATAAAAAAAGTAACATGTAAAACTATTTTCATAAAAAAATATTAAAGATTAAACGATTTATGCGTCATTTACTGACGCCGCGAAAATAAAAAACAAAGCTCTACTGCTGCAGTGATTGGGACTATAGTCCAGAAAGCCACTGCGCATCCGCTAGGAAAAATATTTTGATTCGGATTTTTTGCACAATCTTACTCAAAAAGGACTCCTTTTAACAAATTTGCATGTTGCCAGGACCAAAAGGTCGTCAAAAATTTTTTTAACGTATTTTTTTGTTTTTTCCTAAAATTATTTTTTTTGCTTTTTTTTCCTTTTTTTAGGTTTTTTGGATCATTCCAAACAGAAAAGGTCTTTAGTGACTTTTCTCTAAAAATGATAGTTTTTGACATATGACCGATTAAAAATTGCGAAATCGGTCATTTTTAACCCTCAAAAACTATGTAAAAAGCTGAAAATTTTAATGTTGCCAGGGTAGGCAGATATTCTTTAAACATCGTTTGATGAAATCCCGAAGAGTTTTTTGCAATACAATATTCAAAACTCCTTTGTTTGTTAATTGCTAATCAAGCGTGCGCGATACTATTTTCCACCGACGCGACAGTATGGTGCAAATGAAAGGAATAAATTCGTTATTTCATAAACGAAAAAAAAAATAAAAAAAAAAATAAAATTGAATAAAAAAATGAATAATATAATGAAAAAAAAAGTAAAAAATGTGAATTAGTCCGTTCTTTAAAGGTAAAATGATAATGCCGATATGTGCTTTTGCCCTGGGGGTGGTTTTCACCCCCTCTTGAGGGTGAAAAAATATTCGTCCAAAGAAAGTCAGGAAATCGATAAATTGGCTAATTTTAAGTAACTTTTGTTCTATAGAGTTTTTTCACTAAGTCAATACTTTTCGAGTTATTTGCCAGTGAATATGTTCATTTTTTCAACAAAATAACCACGCTTTTAGACGGTTTTTCGCAAATAACTCAAATAGTAAGTATTTTGTCGAAAAAACATTCTTAGCAAAAATATAGCCTGTAAAAAATTTTAAAATATGCTGTATATATCACGTCTCTACACCTAGTAGAAGCAGAGTTATAGCTAATGAAAAATAGGTTCATATTCGTCAAATTCCAAATGGAATACTTTAACGTGAAATAACCAAAAATGAAGCACATTTCGGGGAAAACTCATTATAACTTATTTAAAGTGTTTAAAAAAAAGCTTCATTTTTGTTTAAAAAAAAATTCTAGCATCAAAATTAAACAAGTTATGCTCAAAATAAAGTTAGTCCCTTTTGGTTTTGGTAAAAAAAATCGAGAAAATCACCCCCTAATTAGTATCTTAAATGAACTTAATCGTTACGACTTCACAAGTTTCTTGACTCGTGTATATATTGTTTATATTATCTGTAAGTTTCATCGGTTCAAAGTCCTTATTATTGAAAGGGCTGTAGTTAAAAGGGGTTGAACGAGTCACTGATCACGAATGTATGCAAATTTAGAAACACCAAATCTCAATCAATTTTTGTCTAACAGAAAAACAAAAAAATACATGATATTCAGAAAAGCAAATCTGACTTTTTTTGTTTTTCGAGATTTTTGCTATCTCTAACAATTTTTAAGTTATTTTGAAAAAAAAAGCAAATTTTTCAAAATTTAAATTTTTAAAATTTTTGAAACCAAATTTTTTCAAAAATAAGCACTTTAAATCGATGAAACTTACAGATCATATCAACACAACATAAGTAAAATAATTTGTGGAGCGGTAACGATTAATTTCATTTAAGTTGCTAATTAGAGGGTGTCTTCCCGATTTTTTTTTTGCGAAAACAAAAGGGACCAACTTTATTTTAAGCGTAACTGGCTTAAATTTAATGCTAGAAACTTTTTGTAAAAACAGAAATAAAGCTTTTTTAAACAAAAGACTAAGTTTTCACTCTAATGGCATACAACATATCCCACCAGAATGAAAACAATGGGAACCTTCTCTGGTTACACCTCCGAGGCTTCTACAATTTGCAAGCCATACGGATGCTGAGACTAAGGAAGATGAGGGAATTCTACAATTTACAATTCACGTCACATCTGCTCAGCGCGGTAAAGTTCCAACGAGACAAAAGAAACGAGGTTGGAGGTTCGCAGCAGTGATTTGTGGTTTATCTGCCACTGGGGAAAATCTTTTAACTACTCCTACCACCTGAGAAGGACCGCTTTTCGACCAAGTCACCTAGGGGACAAGTACTAGAGGAACATGTAATTTTTGTTCTTCATTATCCTGCATTTTGGAGAATTGCCGTGTTACGGTTGACTGCTAGCACCGTTCTGTGCTTAAGACTTTACTGAGAAGTAGTAAGGAAAACTTGTGGGGACAATATCAGGTCAATTGGGTTTGTTTCGGGAACTTTTTATATTTAACAGTGCAATAGTTATCTACCTATACCAGTACACTTATACACTTATTTTTTTTTATAATATCCAGAACATTTAAGTAATTAACATACACATAGTTCAATAGCGCTCCCACACCTGTATGTCTCTTTGTAAAAGAGGATAATTTGGGCCCAAATAACCTTTTCCCATACAGTAGTTCCTTACATTTATTTTTTATTAATATTATTAGACTTGTTTCCCATATTTTTCATATAACTATATATATATATTTTAATATTATTAGCTTGTTTCTTGTAATTTAAATTCCCAATCTGTTTGCTTAACTTAAATTCATTTGTTATTAAATTAAATTCAATCCCTAATCCCTATCCCTTCAGGATAGCTATTAGTTTTACTTGGTCATTATTAAAAACCACGAGTCAGAAAAAGGATCTTGTATCATCCAGGACTGCGTTGGTTCAGTTAGGTGTTGCCTATTCAACTCATTGAGTTATATATATTTGTATGGTTCATCCTAGGTAGGTATTTTAGTATTGATTTCTTGTAGTATTTAACGTTGCTGTACGTATTACAATCGTACGATTATTTGGTGAAGGTTGTTGTTTAACCTTAGTGTAAGTTGGGGGTACGCTCCATATAAGAGCTACCCCAGTACTAATGTAATTATAGTTGTATACTCATATTCAGATAAGTAGTTAAGTCAAATTGTCATTTTAGAGTTACATAGGTTGTATTTTTTCTAACTCAGAGGTTGTCAATAATCTAGGTAGTTATATTTTAATAAATATTTATTTGTTTGTATATCAATTATTTTTTTTCCCATTTTTGAATTTAATAATTTAATATATTGAATAATTTACAGCAGTGTAAGATACCTGGGAGTTCGGTCCATCCCTACTTCTGGCGCCCGCAATTTAGTCTATTTTATTTATCTCTTATATTTTTCTATTTTTATTATATTAATATTTATTCTATCTATTTTATAAGCCTCTCTTTTTATATTCATATTTCTGGTTCTAGTCATCATCCCTCTTTAGTTTAAGCTACTGTTCTTCGACAGTCATGCAAACGAGCCGTTCCCATCCTTGAGTGTCAAGTCGTTCTCTTGCATTTCTTGCTAGCCAATTCTATTTAGTTTGCCTCTGTCTCCCCATACTTCTATTATCAGTTCCTCACCCACTCACTCATTTCACCTTAGCATTCTAGTTCTACAAATACTACTGCAAAGTAGTTTTTTGTTACATTGGCTTTTTTTTTTCTTTTTTAAACACTTTAAAAAAGTTATAATGGGTTTTTCCCAAAAAGTGCTTAATTTTTTGGATATTTTACGTCGAAATATTCTATTTGAAGTTTGGTGAATATGAATCTATTTTTCAGTGGCTATAACTCTGGTTCTACGAGATCCAGAGACCTAACGCGTACACCATTTTGTTTTACTTTTTTATAAGCTACAATTTTGCTAAGAACGTTTTTTTCGACAAAATACTTACTTTTTGAGTTATTTTCGAAAAACCGTCTAAAATGTGGTTATTTTGTTGAAAAATGAACATATTCACTCGCAAATAACTCGAAAAGTGTTGACTTGGCGAAAAAGCTCTATAGAACAAAAGTTACTTAAAATTAGTCAGTTTACCCATTTCCGGACATATTTTGGACATATATTTTTTCACCCCCAAGAGGGGGTGAAAGTCACCCCCAGGGCAAAAGCACACATCGGCACAATATCACTTTTTTTCTTTGACACGTAAGCTATATGCATGCCAAATTTCATGCCAATCCAAGCGGTTCTTTAAAATTTAGAGCAAAAACCGTGAAAGAATGGACTAAATGTAAAATAATAATAATAGTAATGATATGATAATATTGTAATGTATAAATAGGGAATTAAAATAAACATAGAGTAGTTGAAATTAATGTAAAAATGAGCAAAATCGGTTAGATGGGCGAATGGACCCAAAAGTCCGCAGTCATACAAACCCAAGAAAAAAAACTCTTTTGTTTTTTAATTGCTAATCAAGCGTGCGCGACACTATTTATACAAGGTGTCCAAAAAATTTTTATTAAATTAAATTATTTGACAAAAAAAGAAGTAGAAGGACACCCTGTATAAATAATTATGTAAATGTTTACATTACTGAATAGAGAATTGAAGAACCTTTCAAATGAGCTACCACACGACCCCTATTCTCATTTAAAAAAATCATCGATTACGTCATCCCGCCCGGACGGATGACGTCACTAGTATACCATATAATATGCCACAATATCATAACTTAAAAATAAAAATTGACCTGTTTCGGGATTTTCCTTAAAATCGCCGGTTTATGAAATAACGAATTTATTCCTTTCATTTGCACCATACTGTCGCGTCGGTGGAAAATAGTATCGCGCACGCTTGATTAGCAATTAAAAAACAAAGGAGTTTTGAATATTGTATTGCAAAAACTCTTCGGGATTTCATCAAACGATGTTTAAAGAATATCTACCTACCCTGGCAACATTAAAATTTTCAGTTTTTCACATAGTTTTTGAGGGTTAAAATGGCCGATTTCGCAATTTTGCAATTTTTAATCGCTTATATGTCAAATCATTTTTAGAGAAAAGTCACTAAGACCTTTTCTGTTTGAAATGATCCAAAAAACCTAAAAAAAACTTTTTTAACGTGCAAAAAAAATAATTTAAGGAAAAAACAAAAAAAAAAACGTTTAAAAAATTTTATACCATCAACTAGGGGTTTTTTGATCGGATAAACTGAAAATCGGGTTTTTGAAACTGAAAATGTTTTAGCTAATTTAAAAAAAAATTCAACGCTTCGCCTTTTTTCCAAATTTTAATATTTTCAAAAATCGTAGATAATGGTATAGTAAATAATTATATTTCAATAATCACTTTGAAATTTTATGTTTCAGGATCTCTATTAGTCCCAATCACTGCAGCAGTGGAGCCATGTTTTTATTTTCACGGTGCCAGTAAATAGTGCATAAATCGTATAATTTTCAATATCTTTTTATAAAAATTGTTTCACACGTACTTCTTCTTATAATAAGTGCTCGTGCAAATTTTCAAAAAAATTGGTAAAGTACTTTTTATTTTAGAAATTCCCAAAAAAAGTATATGAATTTCGTACTTTTACACTAAGACAGCCCCTAATAATAACGGCTCTGATCAAATAAACAGAACGTCTGCTTAGAATAAAAGGACGGGGTCGAGTTCGCTCCCAATGGTAAGAATTTTACCTGAACTAAAAAAGGTAGAGTCCGAATTGGCTCCCATAGACAAAATTTATTTTACCTAAACATGTCGAAAATATCACCCAGCGTTGTCACTTCTTTCAAATTTTCTCTTTTTGTTAGAAACAGGTACCTTCCTAGAAATATCTATGGGAAAGGAGGAAGACCTAACCCTTCGGTCCTACCTTAACTTTCGGGTATTAGAGTGTAGAGCGCAAACCGGCCGATTTCAGGTAAGAGCGCAAAACGGTCGAGCGCATACCGGCCGACACCGATAATTTGTGTTAAAATTGCCACATATGCCAATGTTGAACTAAAACAAACTCTAAAAGTATTTGTCTAAAAGTATAATTTTCCTATAAAAAGTCTATATCACTATGTAAATTTCCTAAGCAGTATAAATATTACACGATTTGGCAACAATGTCTAATGTTTCCGCGATTATATGAGAGCCTACCCGCATTCATGCGGGAGCCAATTCGTACCCTTCTAAAATATACCTGAACGAAGCGGAGCGAACTCGACTTCACCCGAATAAAAACATTCCAAGGAGGCCAAAACATAATGTATTATTGGATTCCTAATAAATCACATAATTTCTGGGTGTCCATCTCGACTCAAAATTTAAATGTCAGTTCGCATGGACATGCTCAGTAAGTCACTCAATAAGCCGTACTATGAATAGGGAATGTGCACATTTTTGTTTTATTTGATAATAAATGGTCAGTTTCGTTTAAAAATAAGATTTCCAAAACTTCACGCCTTAAATCAGCAGATAGTATAATTTTTGTTAAAATCAGTGAAGCTATTTCTGAGAACCGTGTTTTTAATCTTAGAGTTTGGCAGGGGTGTGTATTAGAGCCCTTAATTTTTTTGCTATTTTCAACGAAAACTTTTCGTTTATAAATTTGCAAAAGTCTGTGTGTTATTGCGTTGCCGCTCCTGCAATACGTAGAGCAGATGTATCGATGGATTCTTATGTAGTTTTGTCTTCTGAATCCAATCCAAATCTGAAAACGGGATTTCGATATCTCTAACCGTCTTCGAGATAATCGACCTCAAAATCTAAAATGTGACGTCACAATCCGGTTATTTCCTACCACGCACTAAACGTCAGCTGAAATCTTTGATTAGGAAGTAGGCTACTTTTTTAAACTGAATTTGTTAAGCAAAGCAAATGTTATTATTTACATTTGAGTTTGACACTTCGTGGATGTCAAACTAAATTTTAAATTATTTAGCTATTAATAAAATATATACAGTCGGAAAAATTAAAGAATACCCATGAACGAACATATAAAACACGCTGTATTATTCTGTCACCGTGTCACAAAGAAAATTGTCCAGTGCAAGTACATGTAACAATAATTATTACATGTACTTGCGCTGGCCAATTTTTTGTGTGACACGGTTACAGGAAAATACAGCGTGTTTTATATGTCCGTTCATGGGTATTCTTTCATTTTTCCTACTGTATGACATTTTATAGTGAATTTAATTATTATATAAAATAATATGTGTACCTAATAAATGTATAAAAATACAATTTGAGTATATTTTGAAAGCAATAATACATTCTACTACATTAATAATGAATCAGTAGAAACGATTATACAGGGTGTCCCGGAAAATAGTGCGTTCCTTTAAGGTATGGAGAGAATACACAATTTGGAACAAAAAAGTCCTATACCATTTTTTCTAAAGTTAACCGTTTCCAAAAAAAAGTTAACATTGTTTTCCATATACCTGTATTTTAATGTTTGGAAATTTTAATAAACTGGCAACATCGAACGCACTACGGAATAATAACAGATAATAAAAACTCGTTTGTGATTGTGATTCAACAGTATTTCAAATAATCCAACCTAATAGTAGGTAATACTTATGTATTTACGATTTGTTTACTAAAATTATTTTCTTTTGAAATGTATTGAAATACCTATTGCATAATTTTAAATGAATTACACATCTTTTAACATAAAAACACGTCTTTTAACTAAACTAGTATTATGTATTTAGTAAGGTTTAAATGGGTTGAATGCTGAGTACTGCTGAGGGCTTTAACTGAATTACCTAGTTTTAATAGTTTACAGTGGAACTTAAATACACCAGATAATGTCTCAGTAATTTGTTTACTTGTGAACTGAAATAACTAAGTTGTACTTACTTGAAAATAATTATTATACCGAATAGATGTTTCAAGTAACCTTTCACAAACACCATTCATAGGTAATAACATAATAGGTAATACACTCACTATTCGAAAACATTTTCGGCATTGACACTAAACAGGATTCTTTAAAACTATCTGTTTACTATCATCTTCTATCTATTTACATGGGACTGTCTATGCTTAAATTTGCGTACCGCACATAGTTGTCAGATTTAAATTTACATACCAAAATACATTTTAATTTTTTGGTCAAACGGTTGCATTTAGAAAAAAATGTTATAAGAGTTTTTTGTTCTACATGGTGCCTTCTACCTATACCTTCAAGGAACGCACTATTTTCCGGGACACCCTGTATTTAAATTTGGTAAAATTATAACTCCACTCGACCAGCGCACGACCATACAACTCGAAACACAAGTACGCAAATACGGTTGCGTGAAGCGTGGCGCAAAGCCGTGGAATTTACGAGACTCGCTCGGTCTGGAGATCCAAGTAAAGTTCATCAGTAAAAAGTATCTTTATCATGTATGTATTATTTATTTTACAATATTGGAAAATTGTTATTTAAAATGTGGTTTGGAATAAAAAAGTATGTTCTGATATATGAAATTACATCCTTCTAATGAAAAAAAAAATATTTGACGAATTTTCTCAAATTATGGATACCAACATCATTTTCATTTATAACTTTTGTATTTTTAATTTGACGAAGAAAAGTTATTCTTCATAAAAATCTCTCCTTGGTCTAAGATTTATGATGCAACCATCATGAATCAAATTTTATTAATTTTATATGAGGTATGTAAAAAAATATGAATTTCGAGTAAAGTATATAGTTTACAACATTTAAATTAGAATGATATACTTGCACATTAAAACATAATTTTTAATTCTAAACAGCTTTTCGTAATAGCAATTTTCTATATTATGAAGTTAAATACGTATATAAATAAAGTTTTCGTTATGATAATGCTCGCATTTTCAGCTTGTTTAATGATGTATTTAACCAATAATTGGTTAAATTTTTCGTCTGCATATGAAAATTGACTCCGGTACTGTGTGATAAGAACATCAGCATAAAAACAAAAAGAAGAATATAAATACCATGAAAAGAAGTATCCTCACTTATGGGTGTGAAAATTGGACAATAAATATGAAAACCAAAAACAAAATAAAAGCAACAAGAAGAGATAGAATAAATAACATAGAGATTAAGATAAGAATGGGAATGATCTCAGATATAATAGACTACATCGAACAGAAGAGATTAACCTGGTGCGGACATGTCAGAAGAGCAGACCAAAATCGTTGGATAAATAGAATTAGGAGTGGAGCCCGATAGGAAAAAGGAAGAGATGCAGACCCCGAAGATATTTCAGAGATGAAGTGGACGATGCAATGGAAAGAAGAAATCTACAGGAAGAGGACTGGCAAAACAGAACTAACTGGAGAGAACGGTTGAGTGAAGGAATACAGTGAAAACTGTGGAAATCCTTAGTATATATATTAGTTACATCCTTTATACAATTCCGATCGCGTCATGATTTAGATAAATACATTCAAACAGTGATAGATATGGTACTAACAAAATTTTCTTTTCAAGATTCCGAAGATGCAGAGCCAACAAAATTTTCTTTTCAAGATTCAGAAGATACAGATCATAGGATATGTGGCCGATGTAAAATTTGCAGTCGAAAATCCGACAGAAAATCCAAATCGAAATGCTATAAATGCAAACGTTTTGTCTGCAAGGAACATTCAAATATTGTTTGTAATACCTGTGGCGCCTGTGTCACGTAAGTTAGTGTAGGTATACAGAGTTGGGATAAAGTATGGATAATTATGAAACTTTGCATGCAAGTACAGTGACGCAAAAGGCATCTGATGCCATATTTTTTGTTACTACTCCACTTCCGGTTTCACCGGAAATACCTTTAAATTATTTACTTTAATCAACTATTTTTAATAGGAATAAGCCACAATTTTACCAAAAAAATGATTTTTATATTTACTTTAGGATTTAAATAGGACACCCTGTATATTTTTGCAGATTTTAAAAGAACTTGTTATTTTTAATTCATACATACCAAGTTTGGAAGAGAAAACTATTAAAACAAGAAACAAATCTTTTTACAGTTAAAAAATAGGTTAATTTATTTATGTTAGGCAAATGATATTAAAAATAAAAAAAAATAATTTCAAATGTTGAAAATGTTTGCTGTTCACCTCCTGACAACGTGCAAGCCTATAAATAAATTTGTGAGTCACTTTTTGCAAAATTTCTCCACCTATTAGTTCACATTCATCAATTATTCTTTGTCTCAAATCCTGCAAGCATGTTGGTCGCCTAACGTAAACACGTTATTTTAGATAACCCCAAAGAAAAAAATCTAACGGGTTTAGGTCCGGAGAACGAGCGGGCCACTCTATGAATCGTCTACGTCCAATCCATCGATTTGGAAAATTCACTTCCAAAAAATGAAAATTTACCATAACCGATTATTATTAATATTTCAATACGATCTTTTTCACTTAAATGAACCATTTTTAATACAACTTATTTCTGTCAATTAGTTCAGTAACAGTTTTACCTACTATACTAAATTCAAATAAGTCATGCAGTGCATGTAAACAACAATTTTAGTCTACAGTATAGATGGTACTCGTTTATTTCCTACTACGTTGTATTAATACAAAAAATTATCTACAGACACTTTTTAACAATTTTTTTCTACCAAATTTGGTATGTATGAATTAAAAATAACAAGTTCTTTTAAAATACGCAAAAATGTACAGGGTGTCCCCTTTAAATTAAATAAGTTAAGGGGATTCCCGGTGAAACTGGAAGTGGAGTAGTAACAAAACATATGGCAACAGATGCCTTTTGCGTCAATGTACTTGCATGCAAAGTTTCATAAATATTGTTCTTTTCGTTTCAAAGATATTTGCTTGGTTCCATACTTTATCCCAACCCAGTATATATTTTCCATTAGTTCTAAGATCAGAATGATGTTTCTTGTTTTTGTTTAGTTGTAATTAAAAATGTGTTTTACTAACGTTTATTAATCATTTATTGATACAATACCAAAGTTAACATTATGAATACATTATTTTATTTCTTCACTTCATTGTTTGAAATTGAAGTTGAAAACAACTTCATTGTTTTTGTCAATTGTAATTTGTGACCAGTGGTCATTTTGACCCCCTTTGCTTATCCGTGTAAGAAAAAAAGGTTGGTCATCGGAAGGTTAATAAATAAAAAGCCAAAAAAACGTAATATGGGATCTCTTGATCTCAGAATCCAGATCTCCAAACAGGGTTGAGCAATTGAGCATGCTGTATTTTTGCAAGTATTTTTGAAAAATTTAAATGCAGAATGAAATATTACATTGTTACAGAAACTTTCGGCCCTCGGCAATAATGAAATCTTACATTCTGCGTTTAAATTTTTTGAAAAATACTTATTAGTTTTCTCAGGATTAGAAGAAAATGAATGCATTTAAAACACATTGGCGCGAAATTTTGCGCCTACGCCCTCGAATGTATACTATAGCCGTCTATAGCCCTGTTTACAGTAGTAAACTTCCTAATGCAACTGCTAGAATCTACTATGGGGAACAGTATCTGCTAAGTGGGATATTTGGGTTTGAAATGAAAGTCCAATGTTAATTTTTCAGTATAATTTTCCATAAAAGTGATTTACTTCAACACTTGATTGTTAAGGGAAAACATACATTACATCATTATAAATTGATGAAGCAAAATTTCATAATTCTGTATATACATTAACATTATTTTAATATATAACAAAAATAAATAAAAATCAACATTTTAATATATAAAAAAATGGCACTCAAATGACAAATATTACAATAAAGCAATGAAGCATATACATTAGGTGCCAAAAAACCTAACACTTTCTATTATACACAAAGAATAACAAAATAAAAACATGAGCAAATACACAACATCCACAAACTTATTTCACAAAAGAAAATGAAAATTTTAGAAACCATTTTATGACGATTTGATAGGGATTACATTAAAAAATTGGTTTTTAAAGAGAATATATTTGAATAAGTCGTTCTAACAGCTGTTTACTCTGATACGATCAAATGACCGTTTAGGTACATTAATATATTTGATCAATTGGCTTAAAAATCATACTCATGCCATCGAACTACACTGATTTGTTAAATATTTTCAAATAATTACACAAGGTAGGTAATCGATTATCATATAGACGTAAAAAAAGTAACTTTTTGTTTTCGTTTTTGAAGTGAGTTTGTGGACATCCGGTATAAATTTAAAATATTCCAATACTAGACCCCGTACACTATTGCACAAAACATTAAAAACTATCAAAATTGTACAAACACACTGTTTATAATTGTACGATAATGTGTAAACAAAAATAGTATGAATAGTATGCGTGTACTCACGCTACGTCTGAAGGCTACAACAAATGTTAGCAAAATTTGTAAACAGCACAGAAAAAGTATATCTCGAAAATTAGAATATCACCTTAGATGACCTAAGCTTGAGCGCGCCAGAGAATTTAAGTATTTTGGAGCCACAATAATTGAAGACAACGGATTCAGAGAAATAAACAGTAGGATGTCTTTTGCCCTTCAAAACTTTATAAAACCAAAACAAATAACAAGACATAACAAAGTCAAACGAAGAGTGACTTCTTGTTTGGGAAAGAAAAATCCTAAGGAAGATAGCACAATCCTGTGCTTCATGAAGCAGCAGGACAATATGGGATAAGAACTAAGAAAGAGCTCGAAGAAATATATCAAGACGCCAACATAATAAAATAAATAAAGTCCTTCTTCTTCTTCTTATGCAATCCACTAATGGATGTTCGCGATCACGTTTGACCATTTTTCTCTATCCCTTGCAGTATGTATTAGGTCTCCTATGTTTCTTAGTCCTGTCCATTGTTTGACATTACGGAGCCATGACATTTTCTTCCTGCCCACTCTCCTTCTTCCTTCGATCTTTTCTTCAATTAAGGTTTGCAGAAACTGGTATCTTTCGTTTCTAATTAGGTGCCGTTTTTCTCTGTTTAATTGTGCATAGCAGTTGTCGTTCTGTACCAATTCTTCTCGGGATTTCTTTATTTGTTATTCGTGCGGTCCAGAGAACTTTAAGGATTAGTAGATAAATCCACATTTCCAATGCCTCTAGCTTATTCATTGTGTTTATTTTTAAAGTCTATCCTTCCATGCCATATAGGAGGACCGACCATATATAGCATTTCGTGAATCTTAGTCTTAGGTTCAGATCAAAGTCAGAGTTCGTAAAGACGTTTCTGAATTTCATGAATGCACTTCTGTTCCGTTCTATCCGACATTTAATTTCCATATCTGACATCCAGTCCTCACATAGCCAGGTTCCCAGGTACTTAAATTTTCTTACGCGCTCTACATCTTGGTTGTTATATGCTATACTTGCATTTTGATGTTGACATAATTGGCGGCTGATTATAAGGAACTTCGTCTGTTTTATGTTGATGCTAAATCCCATGTTCTCGCTATGTTCTCCAATTGTATTATGAAGGTTTTGGAGGTCTTCTATATTGTCTGCTATTAAGACCGAATCATCCGCATATCGTATGTATATTATTGACCCAGGTACCATTTACTTTGATGCCGCTTTCGCATTCCCCAAGAGCTTCCTGGAAGATGCTTTCTGAATATAAATTGAACAGTAGTGGGGAGAGAATGCATCCCTGTCTTACACCTCAGAATTTTTTGAGCTTGCGTTGTTTCATTGTCCACCTTGACGACAGCTGTTTGATTCCAGTAAAGAGCTTCTATGCAACGAATGTCTTTTTGATCTATGTCGAGTTGTTTTAGTATATGTACGAGTTTATGACGTTGTACTCGATCGAAGGCTTTTTCATAATCTATAAAGCACATCATTACATCTTTCCTTTGATCGTAGCAGTTCTGAGCTAGCACTTGGGTTACAACTAGTGCTTCCCTGGTACCCAAGCTTTTCGAAATCCAAATTGTGAGCAACCAATAACCTTATCGCATTTTGTGGAGATTCTGTAGTGAAGAACTTTGAGGAATATTTTTAAGGAATGGCTCATCAGACTTATCAGTCGGTGGTCTTGACACTTTGTTGCGTTGTTCTTTTTTGACAAAGGGTTAAAGGTAGATACAAGTCATTGGACAGGGAATTTTCCTTTTTTATAGATTTGGTTGAAAAATCTTTGAAGTCTCGTAATTCCCTCTTCATCTAACAATCTGAGTAACTCACCAGGAATTTGATCAGGTCCAATTGCTTTCTTGTCTTTCGAGGTATTCATTGCTCTACTAATTTCTTCAATTGTGATCTCGGGACCAGATAGGTTGTTAATATGTATCACTTTTTCCTGAACGACTCCTATCTCAGGCCTCTCGTCTGCAAAGAGATTTTTGATGTATTCTTCCCATATGAGTTTCCTCTCTCTATCATCTTGTGCCGTTTGTCCTTGTCCATTTTCTAAGTTAGAAAATTTCTTTTTTCTGTATATTCCAGCTACCTCCTTTAGTTTCTTATGTAGATTGTGGCCATCATGTTGTTTTTGTAACTGTTCCATTTCCTCACACTGTTTCTTGAGCCGCTTATTTTTTGCCGTTCTTATCTCGCTTCTTATGCTTTGTTGTTGTTCTTGATATTAGTCTCGGTTCCCTTCGTTTTTATGTTTTCTTCTTTTTTCGAACATTGCCAGGATTTCGTCAGTCATCCAACTTTTTTGTATTTTTTGTTTATAACCTAATTTTTTTAACTGTATCCGTCATTGTTTTTTAACAAATAAAGTCCGGAAAACTCCAACGGGCAGGACAACTCAGATTCTGACGAAAGAATAGTAAGGCTGATATGGAAAGAAGTCCCAACTGGAAGAAGACCACGAGGACGACCTCGACTCTGATGGCGCGATAATATAGCAGAAGAGACAACTGTGGGCGTGGCGAATTGGATGGAGATTGCCCAAGATAGAGAGGAATGGAGGATGTTGTCAAGTTGGCTAAAAACCACGAAGGGTTGTAATGCCCCGGAGTAAGATGCTTGAGTGACAGAGATCACAGGAATACACATTTTTACTTAGAAGATAGCAAATATGAAATCAATCTACGTCGGATACCTTGCGAAAACGTAAAATTATAAAAATTGGAAAAAATCCTTTGTAAAAGGTATACACTTTTTATTAAAAATCCCATCAAGGGCTACGTCACAACAAAACGTTTTCGATTTTATAAAAAATATCATCAGTGTTAGATATATTGGATGCCAGCTGAGCCACCAAAGAAATATTCGGGTAAAAACCCTTTAAATGGTGACTTAATGGCCATTAAGTCATTGTAATGTAAACAACTCAATTTACATCCCACGAGTTGGGAAATTCAATACCTTACCTAAGGGCATTATCCTTGTTGCTATGTACCTATCCTAAGGCATTTGATTTAAGTATGCACCTTTAATGCATCCATATAATATTTAAAGGGGTTTTACCCGAATATTTCTTTGGTGGCTCAGCTGGCATCCAATCTGTCTAACTTCTTTTTTATAAAATCCAAAACGTTTTGTTGTGATGCCCTTAAAGGGATTTTTAATAAAAATTTTATACCTTTTACAAAGGATTTTTTCCAATTTTTGTGATTGATGGTATACAGCCAACTACAGGAAAAAATTTTCTTTTCCTTGTGGATTTTGTAAAATTATATATTGATTGGAAGATCAAAACTAAAACTGTGGAAACAGAACCAAGAGAAATGGAAATGACTGAAAGATACTAATATTCGAGTTACTTACAATATAAAACAAATAGTGTAAGATAAGCAAATAAACATTTTTAGGAATAAAAAACTTTTACTGTTATGTGTTATAGCACTACTAGTTACAGTGTTACTGTTAAGTAACTTACTGAAAATCATTGTTACATATTTTTATACAAAAATTATTACATCACATTTAATACAATATTTAACAGATAATGACACGTATTTTTGTTTACACTTAGCCACAAATGACTTTGTTATGGTACGTATCGATTACGTTGGTACTTCGTGCTCCGTGTGGATACGGCATGCGCTCCTCTGCATATAAACCGCTACCGATTGGATCGTCGAGGGTTGAGATGGCCCGGAGGCATCGAAACAATCCGTATATGTATTTGGCACCTAGGAGTTTTCTATTGGTTCTTTGCAGCACGCGGTCGTATTTCAACCAATACGCGGCGAGGTGCCAAACGCATATACGGAATGCTATTCGGTGCGAAATTCATATACGGAATGGTAAATATTCGTAGCATAAAAAGACAACTTTTTATTAGCCAGTTAAAAGGAAATTGATTTTAAAATACTTGTTAATGTATTATTAAATAAAAATAAAACAATTATAGTATTTGGAATGTTATTTGGTGCGAAATTCATATGCGGAATGTTAAATATTCGTAGGCTAAAAAAGACGACTTTTTATTAAGTCGGTTAAAGAAGACGGATTTTAGAATATTTTGTATATTAAAAAAAATAAAACAATTATTACCTATATGGAACGTTATTTGATGCGAAATTTATAAATGGAATGGTATGGTATAGATTTGAGAGACTTAATTATTTCTTTATTTGACTATTTCACTCTCGCAGAATTTTTAGTGACTTGCACGTGTTGTATAGTATGTTTAGATTTATGTTTCAGCTATTCAATTCTGTTATTTCTGTTTAAGTTTAAGCCTGTGTGCTACCAGACGAAAATAGTCGTCTTTTTTGATCTACGAACATTTAACATTCCGTATATGAATTTCTCACCAAATAACATTCCTATGCTATACTTGTTTTATTTTTATTTAATAATACATTAACAAAATATTTTACTTAACTGACTTAATAAAAAGTCGTCTTTTTTAGTCTACGAATATTTAACATTCCGCATATGAATTTCGCACCAAATAACATTCCAAATACTATAATTGTTTTATTTTTATTTAATAATACATTAAGAAGTATTTTAAAATCAATTTCCTTTTAACTGGCTAATAAAAAGTTGTCTTTTTATGCTACGAATATTTACCATTCCGTATATGAATTTCGCACCGAATAACATTCCGTATATGCGTTTGGCACCTCGCCGCGTATTGGTTGAAATATGTCCGCGTGCTGCAAAGAACCAATAGAAATCTTCTATGTGCCAAATACATATAAAGAATGTTTAGATGCGGCCCGGAGCGGCGCTCACCCTAGGCGATCCAATTGGTGGCGGTTTATATGTAGAGGAGCGCACGCCATATCCACACGGAGCACGAAGTACCAACGTAATGGAGTACCTTTAGGTACTTCTTACATGAGGAATTACATAAATATGATCTGTTATAATTATCACATATGCAGACACTCATTTTTAAGATATTTTACAAAAAATGTATACTTGTGAATCAAGTGTACCAAGCTAAATAGTGAGATTCATTTGATAAAGGATTATTTTGAGAGTCGTTTTCATAAGAAAGTAACTTACACCTAGGAAGTAGTCCTGGGTTCGGAACGGTCATTTTAGATGATCTATTAAAGGGAGTCTTTAAAAGAGTACTTAAAATGATCTAGTTAAACCTGGTCAACCCTGGTTTAAGGTAAGTGTAAAAAGACATTACAATAGTATTGCTTTAAAAATGATCAAATATAGAGATGACGTCAGTTGTACTTTAATAATGGGAGAATTTGAGCCATGCTTTGTAATCAAATTATACGACTGAACGAATATTATATATTGAAAAATATATTTTTCCACAAATTTTAGTAAAATTCATTTTAAAAAATGTCAAAAAGCACTTTTGTAGGACCTAAAATAGATATATTCAGTTTGCTGATTCCAGTCCAACTGTCTAGTAAATTTAGTAATTATTTTTTGCTACTTTGGCGTTGGTTAAATTTTAGGTGACTGTAAGTGGCTGGAAATTACTATACAACAAAGCATACGTGCTCATAGCAAATATTAAAATAAAAACATTTTTGGAGGACATTTTGGAGTCAAGAGAACACTGGTCAAAGTTCGAGATAGATTTTAGTGGATCAATTGTCGCCGAGATGTAGAAGATTGGTGTAAGAAATGTGTACTAGAACAAGAAGTCGTGGTAAAATGGCACAATATCTTTCTGGAGAGCCTTTTGAACATATTTCAGTGGATATTCTTGGTCCAATTCCGGTGACAAAGACAGGGAATAAGTACTTCATGGTTGCAATAGATTATTTTTCAAAATGGCCTGATATTGCATCTCCTTCTAATCAAGAAGCAACTACGGTAACAGAAGCATTCATACCACACGTCGTATCAAGACATGGAGTACCTTTAGAGTTACATTCTGATCAAGGACGAAATCAAAAATTTTTTCTCCATCCGCAATCAAAAATCTTTCAATGTTTGTTGCGGATAATCAAAAAGAATGTGATACTTCAATTCCTCTATTCCTGTTAGCCTATAGATTTTCCGAACATGAAGCAACAGGTTATTCTCTATGGATGATGATCACCGGAAGAGAAATGAAGCTTCTTCAAGATCGTTATTTTTGAAAGTTTGTTTCCCTGCGAAGAAAAACGTTCATCCATGATGTACATCGAAAATTGGAAAGAAAAATGAGAAAAGGTCTACGAATAAACATAACTGCTCGAAAGAGGTGACGCAGTATGGTTATACATTCCCAAACGTAAGAAAGGACTTTGTCTGAAACTTCAACGAAACTGGGAAACCGCCCTGAAGAAAATAAACGAACTAATCTACCGCATCCAGTTTTCTATTAGAAGTAACCCCAAGGTAGTTGATATCGAGAAATTAGCTCCATACCATGGAACTGATCCTCTCTGTTGGCTTCAATAGGCCCCTGATAGGCCAATTATTCGAGGCGAATAACTATAAATGGGGGAGCAGTATTACGACAGTTCCATAAGATTTATTCCACATAGAAAAAGTCCCTTGACGAAAAAGAAGCAGCATCGAAATTCCAGAATATTCGAGATGCCATCGAAAAATCTCTAAATGTCTAGTGAAGTCTAGAACGTCAGAAAATTTAGATAAACATAGGAAGTTGATATTTTATGGAACAATAGTAATTCAGTTCTTGAAATTTATAGTTGTCAGTATGTTAAAGTATTGTAAACAAGTTGGTATTTGAATACACTGGTTTTAAAGCAGTGTATGTATCATGGCTACTGAAACATGGCTGTATATAATAGTTTTAAAGTGATTTTTTACAGAAAACTCATGGAAAACTGCATTTTTTATTTTTGGAAAAATATCAAACAGCTCATAATCTCTCATCCCTAAAGTACAGCCAATCCGAGAAAGACAAATTAAAATTTTAAAGATATATACCCACGATCTCTGCACGAAGATTAGTGGTATGTCCTATATACCTAAATACACGAACAGTGAAATACTATCACTATTTGATTTAAACAGTGTTTCATACATTGTACGAAAAATTGTCACAGAACCGTTTTGAATAGCAAAAGTACTGGTGTAAAAATGAACACGTCAATTGAGATTACAAAGGTACAACTTAGGAATATGTATCAGGTTAATGCATTCAAGTTTAAACAGTATAACTTCAGAAGTATGAAATTGGAAATATTTGGTAACTATAAAACTTCTTCTAATATATACGTGGTTTATTTTCTATATTTTTTAAGATAGATTTAGTTTTGCTTATATTATAAAGAATCCATTATGCCTACAGTAGTTAAAGAAATAAGTTTGGATGTAATAATTACTTATAAAATCGAAGACGTGACGTAACAATGGATTATGAGTTCAAAGGACCAAAAATTTTCGTGATATCTAACGTGTATTCAGCTTGATATCGAAATTTTTTGCAAAAAATCTAAAATACTAAAGGATAATTTAGTAATTCTCATAGATACTGGTCCTACCTCAATCGGCAACAAGGAAATGGTGAGTAAGTTAGTTAAAAGGAGAGAGAAACATTAATTACATGATATATATTTTTGTGGAGTGTTACATACATTTTAGACAATGCAAAAAAGGAGGGAATATCTACAACAAAGTCAAGCAATATAAAATTCTAAAGTCTGAATTTGCACCGTGTTCATCTCAACATTTCACAATTATATGTAGCTTTTTCAAGAGCAAGAGAGGCTGCTGGTCACAGGAATGTGACGAGTAAATAACTGATTAAAACGTTTCGAGATTAAAATCCCAAAAAAATGTATGGAAAAATAAAAGAGGAAGGTTTGTGACGCTGGTGTTGCAACTTTGAGTTGCACAGAAGTTTTGTGGAACCTGATGTAAAATTCATTGGAGTAGCACGCCTTACGCTAAATACACACACATCGATGTAGGACGGTCGATTTTTATCGCCCGTCCAAATTCCTATAGTGAACCATGTGCGAGAACGGTCAGCGTGTGTGAAATGTCCCGTTATCGCATGTGGTACACTATCGGAATTTGTGGACGGGCGATAAAAATCGACCGTCACGCTAAGAAATTGAATACCAAGCGCAAGAAGTAGAAATAGTTTCATACATATTTTCCAAAAACTGTTGGCATTGTAATGGACTCTTTAATTTCAGTTATTTATTGAATTATCTTTAGAGACTCATGTTCATTTTCTTCGGAACTGTACATTGTTAATTATGAAATTTAACTAAATTGCCTCGTGCCAAGCATAAAGTTGGTCTTTAGTAAAAGATAAAACAAGAAACATGTAATAACTGTTCATATTTATAGTTTTTACAATAACAATCAGGCTATGCTATACCATGTAGGTTTTAAATTTTGAAGAGAAAGTGCCCGTATATCATACTGAAGTTGTGAACCAGTTAGTAAGAGACTATAACTAAGAACCTGGTTGTGAATTAATCAAAATCTCTTAACATTCTTGCCGTTTACCAATTTTATTTGGAGCCAGTTAGATTATTGTATAGGTTTTTTACTTTTAATTAATTTAATATAAAACAACACCCGATTTTTCCTTTATGGTCCTTCCGAGCCGGATTTCATTTATTACATATATCTATACAAATCGATGATTTTACTCCAACGATTTGGAATCTTTCGTATTACAAATCACAAATCTCACCATGTAATAGTAAAGTTCATTTCAATTTTGATTGTTATGTTATGATTATATTAATTATTTATAAAGATTAATATATTGATGGGCTCTTTTCTAACGTATGTCAAGTAAAGTTGTAAAACTAACTGGATCATAACTTCAGATAGTTCAATTCCATAATAGATTAACTCGAAACAAAATATCTCTGTTAGGCCCGAACATACATGATAACATTTTAAGTCAATTCATAGAATGACTAAATAATGATTCTTAGATTAATGCAACTACAAATTTACTAAAAAGTAGGACTATTCTAGACAAGTAGTGAATAATTTGTTTTTAAATTCGATAATGTCTTATCAAATACAGTAAAAAAGCAGCAATTTGATATTTTTTCATAAAAAATTTCAATGATTAGTGAACATCGTTGATTATATTTATACTAGCTAGACAATAGAAACAATTTTATGTATGCAGTGTGGTTCAATATCAGTTTTGTAGTACAAATAGTCACATATAATATGTTAAAAATCAATCGATTAGCCTTAACCACGTTTAAACGGTTTTGGTGACTTTTGCAACATATATTAGAGAGTTATTTGTCAGTGATCTAATAAAATTCATATACAAGGTCATTCAAGGTCAAATCTCATTTGACTGTCTGAAGCACTCTCTAAGAGAACGACTCGATTATTGTTAAAAAATCTGCTACAGAAGAACCAACATTGCTTACTAATATAGTTTTTTACTACGAAAATACGCTTACGTCACTTCAGATTTCTGACGTCAGAATCCCACAGAGTTGCCAAAACATTAGAATAGTAAATAAACGTGTAGTATTATCCAAATATCGACTTGACGTCATTTATTTAGTATTCTGATATTTTGGCAATGCTGTGGGGTTCTGACGTAAGAAATCTTGAATGACGTAAGCGTATTTTTGTAGTAAAAAACCTTATATACTATTTATAAATAAAACATAGACAGTGAACCCCACTGAATGTTTTAAATCAGAAAAATACCAAATTTTTTAATATGATTATCATCGATTCGTTAAAATTATCGTTAAAAAAATGAAATATTCATGAAAAAATATCAGAAACACGAAATGACGATAAATGTGAAAATTAGATATACTTCAGTGATTATATTATATATTTTTACTTATATATTAAGAGAGCTAAAAACATGTCAATAGTATTTATATTTTAAACAGTCATGGAAGTAATTTTTCCAAAAATATTTTTTACAGAGTGCCTTACTTTTAAAAATACTGCAATAAATGATTAAGTACTCTTCGAAATGTTACATTTTTAGCAGATCTTTTACTGAAACTCCTCTAATTTTTATTTTGCAAGCAATGAATGGAAATTTTTCAAAGAAATCATACGATATCATTTTGTCTTTAGGTACTACCCGGTACTACCAATGAATATAAACGCATATGCGTCTATATTCGTTGGTACTATAGCCATTGACCAATTAATATTAGTCCTGTATGTAAGTTTCAACAATATTGTTTTTGATAATGTTGACAATAGGGCGTCATCGCTGCCATATTTTTCGTACACTTGACATATGACGTATATATTATACGTCATATGTCAAGTGTACGAAGAAAATGGCGGCGAGAAAGAGCTCTGTTATCACAAATTTTGTGATCTAATGTGTTTATTTTTCGATCGAAAATTTTTTCAATGACATGACATCTAATTTTTGTAAATTTTTTAAAGTATTTTGAAAATAAATTTTAAGACATCGTATATTTCCTTGTTTTGTGGTACTGAATAATCAGTTTCATTAGTTAGAAAATTAAAGTTCTGCCTACAATAACATATATAAAAATATAAGTATAGTTCTCTATAACTGAATCATTCTACAAGACACTCTGCTTTACCCGTGGGTATATGATATACTTTACTTATCAGTTTTTTTTGTTTAAGTACACTATCACGCATCCACAAAGGTAAAAATGCAGTTTAAAAAATTTAATATAAGGAAAATATATCACATATCAGAGCATTGTAAATGCTAGTTTAAAATATCTCAAAGCAAAGTGCGATAATTATCATAAGAGATTTGTAAACTATTACCATATTAGTAATACAAGGTCATATCTTTCATATTAAATTGCTACCAAGATGAAATTTGCCCTTTAATTCGTAATTAAAAAAAAAGAACAGTCTACAAAATTGTGTTTTATAGTGAACGAACTATACAAGCATAGAAGGAGAACGAAAAACAAGAAGGAATAGGTACTTAATTGAGAACGATGAAGTCATCAACAATTTGCGATATTCGGACGACACAGTACACTCCTAGCTTCTACTCAAGATCTGCAAATATTGCTTGGCAGTGTCGCTGAGAGCTGTAAGGAAGCAGGCCTGGATCCGAACATACGGAAAACCAAAATACTCGTGAAATAAGCAAATAACAATAACAAGATAGTCTACATATATGTATATTTGTAAATAGTACCAAACTTGAGCAAGTTGATCTAATTGTTTACCCTGGATATCAGTTAAATTGTAACGCAAAGAGTCACGGTGAATGTAGATCCAGAATTGAGCAGAATAGAGCCGATTTTAGAAGGTATAATGTAAAAGAGACCTAAAGTTGACATTGAGCGTCCGCCAACATCGCTGCTAAGTGTTCTGGTGTCGAGTCTTGGACTGTGAATAAAAGTGATCTAAGTCGCCTTGAGGCTTTCTAAATGTGGTTCTATGGAAGAATTTTCAAAGTTTCTTGGGTGGAGAAGAGTCGTCGAAACTCCATAATACCAGAACGTCTCAGCAAGAGTACTGAGATTATAAAAAGCATCAATAAGAGAAAGCTTAGTATTTCGGACATGTAATGAAATGTCCCAAATATAGGTTGCTACGAAATATTATGCAAGGGAAAATCGCAGTCCAGGACGAAGCAAGACCTCATGGTTGAAGAACTGGCGAAATTGGTATGGTATTGGTACAAGCATGCTATTTAGGGTGGCGGTGAATAAAATCAATATAGCTATGGCGGTAATCAACGTTCTGAAGGAAAACATGAAGAAGACTCTATAGCAGTGTTTCCCAACCTTTTTGTGCCATGTCCCACCTTAGCAATTTCAAAAATGTTTATGCCCCCCCTCCTCTGTAACATATTAAATGATAGGTTTTCTATCACTAAATCTACATTCAGCTAAATATGAAGATGAAAAGGATAGCCATAGTTTTCTTGCACATTTGGTTGAATTTGGGTGTTCGATTACTATTTTTCCACAAAGCCATGACATCGCTCCTTTTATATTAATAAAGTTTTAACTGATTCATAATTTTGCAATTCTACGAGATTTTCTTGATACTGCGTATTTTTTTCTTAAACAAATCCACTAACATTGGCTGCATCATCCATTGGAAAATCAAATAATTTTAAATCAGAAAATCTTTCTTTTAAATCAGCCAATAGAATATGCAGATGATTGACAATAAGAAGTAAAGCGCTATCAGTTACTTCACATTTTTGGAGCCACTGAAACTGTTCAAAGTTTTTGTAGTTGATAGGTTTCTGACATAATATGGATAATGAAAATATTTTCGCTTTTACATCGATAATACTTTTTCAATTATGTCGTCTAAATAACTCACAAATACTTTACCATCGATTGTTAACAGATACTTAATTTCAGATGTGTGGCATAAAAAATCACTGATAGTATCAGACAGTTCCATAAATTTTTTCAAGCAGTTCTCTTCAGATAGAATATTTACTTCAGTATGAAGTAAAAGTCTCAGGTGGTCTTCATTTTGTTCTTCACAAAATAGCTTGAAGAGATGCTCACATTTGACATTAGATTTAATAGCATTCACACATTTTCTTACGGAATGTAGTATGTACTTCATATAGAACAGGCGAGATGTTTTTAGCTATCAAGTTTTCCCTATGAATAACACAATGCACAAGAATCATTTATGGATTCGCATCTTTCGTCAATTTTAAGTAAGCATTTTTCTTGCCCAATTTCCCATATTATTTTTCACATCAGCATCATCAGCAGCACAATATTTTATATTTTTCATTATTGTGCTTTCTAACCTTTTACAGAACAACATTTCTTCAACAAAATGCCCTGTCTCAATATATCTTACGTAAGTTATCAATACTGCCTCACTGTATCTCAAAGTTGATTTATCCGTTTGCACTAAAAAATTTATTTTCAGCTTTTCAACAAGTTGTTTTTTAGTATCTTCACCCATTTCGTCGATTCTTCTGCTAACAGTATTGTTACTGAGTGGCGTAGTTTTTACATTTTTGTCATCTTTTTCAAGAACCGTTTGAAGACATGCTGATATTGACGTTTTTATTAAATTCTCTCCTATAGTATGTTTTTTTGTTTTAGCGATGAATAAAAATATTTGATAACTCGACTCAAGAATACGATTATTACCTGAAGTATGAGCAGTAAATATAGACTTTAATGTTTTTCACAGAAATCTAGCATTGCATTTAAATGGCCCATATCGTAAGGGTTAAAGTCATGTCGAGTCCATATTCGAATTGCCCCCTGTGGGGCATGGGCCCCACGTTGGGAAACACTGCTCTATAGATTCTAAATACTCTTTAAATTTAAATGAATTTAATTAAATAAATTTAACTGAATTTAAGAGTTTAAATGAACTGGAAGCCTTCAAGATGCCGGTATATCGTCTGGCAAATGAGGAAGTCCTGGAATAGACAATGATAGTACTGTTATCAATGAGAAAACAATGAAAAACGAATTATTCGAGGTATCTGTTGAGACACGAAAAGTACTATGTCCCAGAATTGGTTTGAAACATCAGAAAATAAAGCAAGCTAGGCGTTGAAGAACTTATACGAGTAGTAGAGGAAATAGAAACTTTTTTAGTTAAACCTCCAATAATGAACACTTGAAGCAGAAAAACAATCTCTATATTTCAAACATTATGTTGATGACTTCAAGCACTTACTGAATTACATAAAAAAGTGGCATTAGTGGCAATCAATGGCATTAGAAAATGTGGGACACCTTGAAGAATGTTCATAACGTACCTACTGATTAATAAATTTCATACTTTAAATACCTTTAGTTTTTCGTTAATTGTGTGCATAATATGAAATATCTATTAATACACGTATATATTTTCGAATAAAACTGTTTAAATTAATTGTAACGTCTTACTGCTAATTAATTATAATTTATAAGTACATTATTTAAGTACATAAATTAAAAAACTTAATAAAATATTTTCATCAGGAAATCCTAGTTTTAAATTCGGCAACCCTGCTTTTCCAATAACCTGAACCGCGCAGTCTACACACGCGCCTTGGAACGCGGGAAAGTTGAATATAAACGTAAGTCGTTTATTAAATCTTTGCTTCGATTGTATCAATTAATTTGTTGGTAGCAATTCGATGAAAGATCTTTATTAAGTATATAAATTTCTAAGACAAAATACACAGAGTGTGTAGAAGCCAACCAAAATAAAAGATGCTCTATAAGAGCTAACAACAGGTTGACGCAAAAGGCATTACTTTGAGTAATGCCTTTAATTAATAGTGCGTTGAAACATTTCATTTATATAGGGCCGTATAAGAATATAAGGCATATTAGATTTATATATTTTTTTTCAAAATAACTGTCAATTCAAAATTTCAGATAGACGTTAAAATCTTATGGAAAACTGCCACAGACATCTTAGATGCATTGAAAAATATTATCAAATACAATTTGGATTTTACTATGGATACTTATTTTCATGGTAAATACAATTTTGTTATTTGTGTCATTGTATCTACCACGAATCTCTTCTTCTTGTTGTGTAGATATAACTCTTTTTTATTTTTAATTTCATTTTCAATTTTGTTTTTATTTTCAACGTGCCTCTTAGTAGGTTGTCGTTCCATCGTTTTCGTGGTCTTCTCACTGGTCGTCTTCCTATTGGGGAACCGTCTTTTGCCGTCCTTACTACTCTATTTGTTGTCATTCGGCTTATGTGGTCGTTCCAGTCTTCTCTTCTGTTTCTTACCCAGTTATTATAATGTTCTCCACCTTTCATCTCTGTCGTATATCTGTACTTCTGGCTGTATTGTAGCTGTAACAGGACCCTATCAAATGCCTTCCTAAGGTCCACGAAACATAAATGCAGGCTTGTTGTATTACCACAAATATGAATATACAGTGATGAGCGCGCTAATAACCGGCAAAATAGCTCAAAAGATGGAAAACATAATACATTGCGAAACAAAAAGAGATGAAACTAGTGGAGGTGGAAATTATCGTTATAAACGTCTAAAATAACATTACATTACATAGTTTCCCACCTTTAGACGTATCAGAGGAGTATGACATCTGTCAATGTGACAGTAGAATTTTATAAAATACTCCTGTCACAGACGTCTAAAGGTGGGAAACTATGGGTGCGTTCGGACGACCATAGCGCCTGACTGTCAGCAGAAATCGGCTGAGTGATTGGATCCAGCCGTGATAGGGAAAGCTTAGTAAATCTCTCAGCGGCTGACTTCTAGCGGTGACGTCTGACAGCTACTGCTGGCTCAGCTGTCCAGCCGCTGTGGTCGTCCGAACGCACCCTATGTAATGTAATATTATTTTAGACGTTTATAACGATAATTTCCACCTCCACTAGTTTCATCTCTTTTTGTTTCGCAATGTATTATGTTTTCCATCTTTTGAGCTATTTTGCCGGTTATTAGCGTGCTCATCACTGTATATTATTAAAGTTATTGTCTTTTTGACGATCTTGATGTAATTATTAAAGCAATGTTTTTGTCTGGACTGAGTTGAAGTTTTCCACAAACATTTTAACCTCAAAGTCTTATGTCACTATTTAATTTTTTTTTTCAAAGATAAAGCAATAATTTACAAATTGAAAATAATTTCGCACTGTTAGATTACATATACTCAACTGTCAAGTTACTATCAGGTGTAAAAATGGAGTTTAAAAAGTTTAAATAATGTTTTCTGTACGAATATTTACGAACTAATCATTTTGGAGAGTTGCATTAAGCTGCCGAAGTCGTATTTTTTTCTTCTAAAGCTAGTGCAATAACATTTTTTAACCAACTGTACGATTGTACGTAGTTCTGTTTACAAATAAATAGTAAGAACGTCGACAAAATATGTCTTAGGCAAGTCACTCACTATTAGGCACACCTGACAGGTACACATAAACAGTTAGATCTGTCAGTTGTACCTGATAGTCTCTGGTAGGAATAACCTCTCACTATCAGGTACACCTGATAGGTCCAACTGTCCAGGTGTACCTGTCACGTGTAACTGATAGTGAGTAGCTGGCCTTATGGGTTTAAAAGTGAGACCTTATAAATGTTATAAGTACTATATAGATTAGATTGACATAAATATTAGAGTTTTAATCGAATTTCCAGAAATTTTCCACTATCGAATTTCCAGAAATGAGACTAAAAACTAGAACAATATGATGCATCTCTGAGCTTAAGAAGGAACTCTATCTACACACCAAAGGAAAAACGCCTAACAGTCCCCTAAACACCATAACAAAGTAATTTTGCTATGGGTACTAGGGCATAAATGAATTATTGGTAACGAGATTGGTGATAGTCTTGGAAAAGGAGTAGCTAGATCCTTTTTATCGAACCGCCACCTACGGTATACAGAAAAGCTATATTGCAGAATATGCATATATGTCCAAACATTAGAAAAGGAACTTGTAAATTGTAGATTACTCAGAAACTATTCCAGGCCAAAGGCAATCAAAAAGGTTATATCAAACTGCTGTTTGCTGCGCAAATAATACTCTTAGAGCTTCAGAAAACTGAACTCAGAGTAATCGAAGGAAATCTCACTGGACACTGCTCATTCAGATACAATCTGTGTACATTTTAGGAAAAATATAGAGGAAACGGACGAACATATCGTTCCTGCCATTTCCAACTGTCGAATGTGAAAAATGGTACTTTTCAGGAGAGCAAAATAACTCTTTTTTAGATACTCCTAAATCAGCGCATGGAAAAATTTTTATATTTTTTGTATGTAATGTTTTAATCCTTGTTAGATTGATAACAAATTTGAACTGCTTATCATTTCCAAAAAATCACATTCGTTACTTTGCCTTTTGTATTAATCAAAGATTTGTTTCGGTCCGATGATTCAAAGTAGCGAATGTACAATAGCGAATAACTGTATAATCAAATAATGAAAATCCGTTAAAATGAAATCATAAACTGCCTCACAAGAATTTCTTGGAAGCGATACTGGATCAAAATTCGCACAAATTGTAAACACGTGCATTTATTCTTCTCAGCAGTTTAGCATTTTCGACAGTTTACAGATTATAATTTAATAACTGTTGAATAAATTACAACACAAACTAACGAATCTGACACATTCGACATTTAGAGTTGTACAAATATACCTTCAGTTATATTTATACAAAAAAAAGTATCGAATATAACCATTTTCGTCAGTTTGCAGTCAACCAAATGAAAAAATGTTCATATTCGATAGTTTAGGCAGCATATTTCCCGCGCTCCTAATCAAGCTATAATAACGAGAATTTGCCACAAGATGTATCACGTATAATGCGAGGGCAAGGTATTGAATCTGAAAAACAAGATTTTTCACATTCGATAGTTGGAAATGGTAGGGACGAATATATTTGTCGCATTCAGGAGCGGTTCTGCAACTGTTGGAAATTCGTTCTCTCAATGTGGCCATGATAGTGAGCTCATTATAATTCCGCTACCTCCGCTCAACGTATGCTACTTTTGTGAATTTGTCAGTAGACTTGTTGAAATATGACGTTATGTACTAATTATCATTTGGAAAATAGCCGAGACGGTAAACAATCCATGGTCTTTGACCATGATTATGAAGTAAAAAAACAATTTATTGTGCAGAGGCAAGTATATAAGCTCGCATATAACAGAAAGTGATAGGCTATCACGAATTTAGGGAGCGGAGCTTCACAAGACAAAACACAACTGTTACCGGTCCATCGGGAACCGATCCCTCACTTTTTCGTCTTCTGAATTCGACCATTGTCTGTTAGAACAGGGATAACTGTGAGATAGGTTTTTTAGAGCCTTATCAGATAAAAACTAATCGCTGACACTAATAATAGTTTTCTTAGAAGTCTGGCTCTTTTGGGCTAAACCATAGGCGTAAGGTATAGACAAAAATCGCAGTGTGAGAAGATCTAGGAAACTAAACGACTGCTTTGAAATCTTCAATCTCCACCAAGAGAAAACAATGAAAAGGATGATGTGTGAAGTACAAACCTTCGGTTGGTGTATATATCTAGCCAAATTTAGGCTCTAAAGGGTAATAAGTTGCTGATGCAGCTAAAAAATATGTTGAATGACTCCAAATCATATTGAGGTAAATTACGGGCAAAAGATCGGTGGGAAGACCAGCGTGGCGTGCAGCAGTTTCCAAAGACAATTGCCATTTAGATCGCCAAACTTCGAAAGAAGAAAATAAATAGAGTAAAAAGGTCTTAATAGAATAAGCCAACTGGGGTACTTTGTGGTACAAAAGTCCTTTGATACTTCTTAAACATTGTAAAACGTTGAATGTCAAATCAGTGACAACATATGGCACTAAGTATTAAATATCTGGTGCATATCGTTCTAAAAGACTCGTTACAAAGTAAATGAGTCAACCCATTTAAAGAGACGATTACCGCCATATTATTTTAGAAAGGAGTAGTTAAACCAGTGCGTGATATGGACTTTCATATCACTGATTTTCTTATGCTGTGTCACTGAGTTCAAAACGGATCATTTTAGTGAAAGTGATTGACATTGGCATGACATACCGATGACAGATGAATTCGATTATGCATAGGATGATTATGCAACTCTACATACATTCATAGTTTTCAAAACTTTCCAAATCTGTCTTACGTTTTTACTATTTATTTAAATTTTGTGATAATGGGGACCAAATTGTTTGCCGTTGCTATTCTAAAATACAGACTGAAAGTTGCCAGTTTCTATTTAAATGTTATTACAATAAAGACACGGTTTTTACATCTTCCAGCGGCAAGCTTGATGCTTAACAAGATTCAAAAGGCAATCTATTATATCAAGTCTCATGTATCCAAACTTGACAAATTTTTTAAAGACGTTTATTATATCTTTGGCAAGTACTTAATATCTAAGTTTATCTGAAACTCGTCTAAGTGTGAAAAGATCATTTAGACTATGGTTTTTGATATATTAACAGCTTACATATACTTTTTAAGCAAATGCTTATGTACAAATTTAATGAAATGAATTTTTCTTATCTACCTATAAATACGTACGTTAAATTTAGTATTCAAGTAAAATTATATGGCACAAAAACCTAATGAGACTGTTTATATTAATGCTCGCCATCATAACGACACAAAGTTTTAACAACATTTTCCAGAAGCTCAAGAGCTGGTAAACAATTTTGACAAAGCTTTTTATGTGGGCTAGAAATTTAGCACAGACAGTATAAACGGCTATGAGTAAAGCTAAGATATTTAACAGTGCAGCTTGCAGCTTTAGGAATAATACAACTCAATGCAATGACAGATAAATTAACAATCTCAGCACTTATCGACCTGCACCTTTTTGTATTGTTCATACAGAACAAGTAAAAACTTCGTTTGTATAGTGGTATAAAAAGTTTATTGAAAAACCATTAAAAAGTCATCCAAAAGGATTCACAAAACGTTTTTGATCTAGATCAGATCATCTTCAGTACCTAGAACGAAGTATTTTCACGTTAGAATGAATGCAAAAGGTTAAAGTTATGACTAGTTAAAGAACAAATGTGGATAATACTTACGTTCTACTTAGTAGATGAAACTAGCAACCTTATAGAATAGGTGACATCGAGAAATATGATTTACATTTCGAAAAACTGGTGTTAGTAGCGACTCTAAGTCGATGTTAAAAGATGGATTTAAGAGTGCTCAAAGGGCAACATGATTCAATGCTCGATGATAACGTGTGGTTTTTGCCAGTTCAATGGGCACAGACCAACAAGAGTATAGGAGATGATAATCTATTTATCAGACTGAAGTGACATGACAAGACAGATAGTCAGTTTTTGGTTATGACTTTAAAAACTATTGTAGTTTATGAATTTAAATTATTAGTTAAGCTGAATGGATGTTAATAACTGTATTAAAGTGGAGTTTGAATTATAATAAATTAGATTCTATTGTAAAAGTCTAAAAGGCAACTCTCTGTTACAGAAAGAATTGTTATTATTGTTATGTTCATAAAAATGTTATTAATAATAAAGTCAATGACGTCATTGATGACAGTTTAAAAAAGAAGACGAAAGTTTAATTTAGTTTGAAATAAAAAGAGAAATGAAAAATACTTGAATGTAAACAACTTATAGACGGAAAAATATAAGATACATATTAATGTTGTAAAAGATGAAAGGAGTAATGTTGGTTGTATGTAGGAGTAATGAGTCCATTGAACTGGCAAGAACCATACGTTATCATCGAGCATTTAATCATGTTGCCTTTTGAGCACTCTTAAATTCATCTTTTAACATCGACTTAGAGTCGCTACTAACACCAGTTTTTCGAAATGTAAATCATATTTCTCGATGTCACCTATTCTATAAGGTTGCTAGTGTCATCTACTAAGCAGAACGTAAGTATTATCCACATTTGTTCTTTAACTAGTCATAATTTTAACCTTTTGCATTCATTCTAACGTGGAAATACTTCGTTCTAGGCACTGAAGATGATCTGATCTAGATCGAAAACGTTTTGCGAATACTTTTGGATGACTTTTTAATAGTTTTTCAATAAACTTTTGATACCATTATACAAACGAAGTTTTTACTTGTTCTGTATGATTTTTAATTATGGTATACAGCCAGCTACTGGGAATTCACCATTGCTTTTTTTTGTATTGTGTTTGGGGTGACGCCAGGAAAAAAGTCTTCAATAGAAAACTGAGTTGAAATGCTGTACATTTAGAGTGCATGAAATGCATCCAAAAGTGTATAAAAATACCAAAATCGGTATATTGAGGGCCAGATTTTGTTGCTCGGGGGAATTTGGGTCGCTGAACACGAATACGTCTTCAGAACCGACCCTTGGAGAACCTGGTGCCCAGTGTTCACTGCTAAGGCACGTCATCTGAAGTTTCGAGGGGTTTCGACGCTAAATAGCTGAAAACAGATTACTCGGGGGTTTTAGGGTCGCTGAATAAGAATATCCTGACCTTGGGCACCAGGTGGTCCGAGGATCGGTTCTGATGGTGTATTCGTGTTCAGCGACGCCAAACACCTCCTATTTGCATCAATTTAGTGCCGAAAACCTTTGAAACTCCAGATGACGTGCTTTAGCAGTGACCCTTGGCTCCAGGTGCTCCGGGGGTCGGCTCTGATGGCGTATTCTTGTTCAGTGGTCCCAAAAACCTTCCAAATAATAAAATATGGCCCTTAATAGACTGATTTTGACATGTTCATGTAATTTTGGATGCATTTTATGCACTTTAAAATCCAATTAATGCATTTCCACCCATTTTTCTATTGTAGACTTTTTTCCTGATAGGTATCATCCTGAACAAAATGCAAAGCAAGTCGGTAGGTGCTGTATTTAAAAATATATTTATTCCAGTGATTTTTGTTCTGACTGCTGGTCTAAACTATAAAAGTTGCAATGCGCTAAGAATATTAATTGTATTCTTCTAAAGAGTGTGTATTGTACTACAAGTTACAATTCCTTTATAATTCAACTTGTTTATATAGCATTTTCAAAATTCTTAAGGATAACCTTATGCTGCACTGCTTTGTAATCTATTCTTAATTCATAGAACATTATACGGTTTATAGAAAAAATTCAGCCAAGATAAATCATTTTATGAAAATTGCTCACTCTCTCTTGAACTGCAAGCAAAAGAGATAAAGATTTGAAAGTTGCTTATTTTAAAAAATCACTCCATCTATAAATATTCTTATATATATAAATATTTTCCAGGTTAATTCTAGGATAGAAAATTGTGTTGTAAAAACTTTCTGCGATGTCATGTACATCTATATTATGCAGGTATTTCACTTAAATCGACAACCAACAAACAATGAGAGCACTATTTAAAGGTACTGTGTCTTCGTCTCGTTAAATAAAAAGGAGATTTTTAAGATGGCATGACATCCTTGAGTAAAAAAAAAAGAATAACACGCAAAAGTAAGCACAAATAGGAACGTAAACAAGTAGATATACTTTAAAATATTGGACAGTAACTTCCGTAATAACTTCTGTTATAAATGTTAAAGAAAAGGCCATTGAAAGAAGAGACAAGAAACAAAGTTTACGTGTCTTCACTTCTTTCTGTGTTTCCTATTGACCGCAGCAATCTTAAGTTTCATATGGTATGAGTATCTTCTGACAGAGCAGGATTTAATGCTACCAAAGATCTTTGCTCAAATTGTCGATTAAAGAACAAGGCCCAACTCGGCTATATATATAATTATGGCAAATATTCTATATCTCTATCTTCCAAAAACATTCTGTAATTCGCTTTATGCGTCTGTTCTTTTTCTCTAAAATCTATATTCATGTCACCTTATGACATATTTTGCTCTACATTCGGTACTCACCGGGTATATAGCGCCATCTATCTTGTAAGGTAGAAAATATGCACCGCTCTGTCTTCGAATGATCTAACAACCGCTAAATATTTCAAAATACTCTCTAGAAATTGCTTTGTTCAGAGACAGAGTAGTTATATTTTATCATCTAATCTAGTTAGCACTGTCACCTATCTTTTAAATTCTTCTTCTCCCTCTTTATAAGCAATTCTGCTTGTTCATTGGTATTCTGCTATTAAAGGTTGTCACTCCATCTTTTGCGCGGTCGGCCGATACTTCTACCGATTGGTGATTTATCTCTTTTTATTTTGACCACACGTGTCTCTCCCATTTTACTTATGTGGTTATTCCAAGGAAAGGGAAATAAATCTATATTTAGGGTTTTCATAATATTTAAAATAAAAAAAGTCTCCGATCCGACTCATTGTTTCATATAGATCTGGTATTTTGGTTGTTATTCGGACACTTGTTAGTCCGTTTGGTGAGTACCTCACTCCTTTACGTCTGCTAGGTAAGGTATTCATTTTGTGGTAACCGTAGTTGTTCTATCTTACCGTTAATACCTTAACTAGTCTAGGATTATTTTGTATTATAATACTAACCTTTCGTGTTAAGACATTTTGCTTTTCTCCCGGACACTGATTGTTTTTTTTTCACTAATACCTTTTTACCTAACGCAGTAGTGGTGGTAATTTATTTTACGTGACCTTTTGGTTCTAGTCTTTCTCTACACCACCACTACTGTTTACCTCAAAGTTTCTTTATGCATATAAATTAATACATTTTTATTAACAATTTATTAAATATATTTGTCATTAATACTTTTGCTCTTTATTTCAATTTCTACTAACCAGTACATTATATAGCAAGTAAATAGTGATTTTCTAAAAATAATTCCTGGTTATTGTATCAATTGCAATTTGCTTCTTGTTGTTCACCACTTCTAAATTCTCAAGCTAGTCTTGAGTGACGCCCACATTCAGTTTCTTAGGCAGCTCTGTATATCCGCTTATAGTTTCCCAGATATCCAGATATAAATTGTCTTTTAAATTCGGTTAAGAGACCTGTTCTTTTTCTCTGAGTCACTCATCGATTTGCCATATGATATCGTGCCAGAGCAGAGACATTAATAGAGAAAATAAAGGAAATTCGAGTGATTTGTGACATAATTAAGTCACCCGACTGTTTTCAGCTCCCGGACTAACAGACGCCGAAGACGTTTACCAAGTAACATTTTTTTTATACATTGATTTATGATGGACCCCAATTTAAAGAAAGATCTCGATCGAGTTGTTTACATACCTTTTTCTAATAATTTTTCTTTTGTTATTGTACTAGTAAATTCGATTTTACGTGCTTTAAGTTATTATGTAAATACTCGTTTATTCTGGATAATTCTTTTGTATTCGAGATGATTAAGCATTGTATAAATAAGAGAGATTTTGAAATTAGTTAGTTAGTTGTGAATTTGAATACGTCGGTGTACTTTGATATGTATCGGGCGCGGTATATTTTTGAATTTTTAATTAAGTAGATAATGTATTAGATTTAGTGTAATAAATAAATTAGATATCGTAGTTTGTAAAATAAAAGATATAAATTCATTGTTTTTCATTTGTTTAGAAGTAAGTTATTAAAAATAAATAAAGTCAACTAAAACTAAACATTAGTGCCTAAAAGATCATAGAAAAGACAGTTTTGTAACAGATTTCTACGATAATGCTGGTTTTCTTTTCTAACTTTCATAATTACTTATCGATAAATGATGCAATTCAAATTGTCCTAGAAAATTGAGATAAAGACTCCTTTTTTAACTTATCGTGACCAAAACTTCAGGTGGTGAAAATTTAAGCGGAATACTCTGCATAATGTGTGCAAATACCTTTGCCTCATACGCCGCTTTTAAAAGAGGTTAAGAAAGCGACTGAGCGGAATTTATTTTAAATGGTTACCCTGCATTTTCTCGGGATGGATCTGGCAAATTTAAAGTTTAAGGAGGTAATATTATCAATTATTCCTAAGGCTTTCTAGCTAAACTCTTTTAAAGAGACGCTTTCGTTAATAAGTCTCAACAATTTACAATATCTAGTATACGTTTTAGAAGCAAAATAAATCAAACTTCTTTATTAGTAACTACATATTAAGAGGAACTAAATATTTAGTTATTTTGAGGAGTATTTATGCTTTCTTTGCCCAATTAAATTGTATATTAATTTACTAATTTAAAGTCTGAAATTGTCTGAAATTAAAGTCTGAAAGCCATATGCAAATTTAGTGTTTTAGACATTTATTGAAGTATAAAGCTGACACGGTTTAATGAAAATGTTCTTGAATCAGTTTCTAATTATGAAAACCCCAAAAATATATGGCATGTCTGAAACAACTACTTAAAACCAATGAATATAGATGCATATAGAAACGCGCATCAATTTAATTTTTTGGTATATGCAGTGACGGACAAAGATCTGTTCCGTCAACTGAAGAATCTGAAGAGTGCCGGTGGAAATTTTTGAGCAGAAATTGTTTCAACAATGTTTTTTAAACAAATGCCAAAAACACCTTTTTGTCCCATAAAACATTTTTTTAGGTTTTTTGGGACATAGTAAATAAAAAAGGTCTCCTTTCATTTTTCTCAAAAGATTAGCTATAATCATATTGGGCAAAGAAAGCAAATAATGATTTAACTGCGAGTCTTTAACTCTTTAACTTCGATTCTTTAAATAGTTTCCTGAAATCATATATGTATCAGTTTTCAGTTTTTATACCTACTGAAAAAGATTGACGTTTAGATTGCTTCTAAAAAATATGTTAAATACTTCAAACTGAATGCATGAATGGAGGACTAGCATTTGCTGTCAATATAGCTGCATGTGAGAAAAAAATCATATTATTTCTACTTATCATCTTTAAGTACAAACGATTACCGAATCGAGAAAATCAATACAAATTCACACATCACCATCGAGAATCTCACATTGAAAACATCATAGTCTATTATGGATTTCTTGCTTAGCAATTTTTCTTGTCTCAACGACTTAACAGTTCTATTTATGCAAACTGAAGCCGAATGCCGCTCCCCCGTTGCCGCCGCTGCGGTGGAAATGGACGTTCTGCCATTTGTTGTCTCTTTTATGCCACACACGGCTCTCTTCTGATTGATGGGTATGTGCCTGACCGTGCCTGCAAACATAATTACGAATTAAAAACGCTAAATTACCTGCTGTTAGTTTCGTGGCTAGTATGGAATTTGCCGCACGAATATGACATTACTCGTTAACGGAGTTAGCGATGTTTTGCGGACGTTGTGGCAATTGTACGAGACGCTTATTCTAAGGATCAGTTCTGACCAAAAAGTCAGTTGTGAAAAATAATCAGTTATAAAATTGAAACTGGTCATTTAAAAACCACAGTTAAATTTAATCCAGTACCTAACCTTATTGTTGAAATATCAACATACTTTTTTGCTATTTTTCTTTCCACGCTTATACTTAAATTTTTGGAAAGATATACAACTCTGACGTACAACCAACGAACTATCAAACAACAGTCTATTATTTAATACATACAATGAACAATAAGTTTCGTTTTTTGAAAATGCGATTCTTTCGGAATTTATGACACCCACACACGTCACGTGGTTAATCGCAAAATAGATTATGTTACTCCTTCTAAAGCCACCTGATATAAAGAAATATAAACTCATCCGTTAATCAACTGAATTAAAAAAAGAGTCACGGTACTGTTTCTTGTGTGATGAGATATAGTGATGTTGAAAAAGTAACTATTCGTTACAAAGTACTCGTTACTTACGAATACCGAAAGTAACGATTACTATACAGAGAGGCCAATCGTTACTTTGATTACTCTGATTACTTCGTTACTTCGTACCAATCGTATCAGAGCGAGTACCTATTTGAGTATTGTATCTACAATCGGTTGATATCGGAATAGGACCGATATTCAGGACACGAGTGTTCGGTATCAGTACAGTTAACTAAAATTTTATCTATGAAGGGCGAAGGCTATGAAGAGTTTTACAGGATTACAGGGCTCTGAGAAGTAGCTGAAACAGAGGGAGGTAAATCATTTAACAAAGCATGCACCCAGAAACAGATGTCTATACGATAAAATACGATTTGTCGAGGTAGATAATTCACAGATGTTTGTTCCTTTGAAAATAAAAATGCAACACATTTTAATAATAAATACATACTGTTCTTATCAGGCCTAGAAAAAAAAAATACCTAGGTTAGATTGACCGGAAAAAATGTAGAAATGATAATATTTCAAGACTGTGATCATCAACTTTAATTTTACATGTAGGTATGGCATTGTTTTCATTCGACCAGGGCATTTAACACTAAAAACACAGGAATAAATATATTTTTAAATATAGCAGGTACCTAGAGACTTGCAACTTTTTGCATTGTATTTAGGATTAGGATGACATCTGGAAAAAAGTCTACAATAGAAAAATGGGTGGAAATGCATTATTACATTTTAAAATGTATAAAACGCATCGAAAAATGCATAAACATGTTAAAATCAGTATATTAAGGGCCAGATTTTTTTATTTCGTGGTATTTGGGGTCACTGAACACGAATATGCAATCAGAACCGACCTCCAAAGCACCTGGGTGTCCAGGGTTACTGCTAAGGTACGTCATCTAGAGTTTCGAGGGATTGTTTTTGGTACTTAAGTGATGCAAACAGATTACTCGAGATAACTGATATTGTGGAGCAGCAATGACAGAACAATTAACAACATTAATTAACAAAATCATAAAACACAATAAAATACCGGAAGAATGGAGAGAAAAAGCGAACTAATTCTACTATTCAAAAAGGAGATAAAAGCAGCCAGAAAACTACAGAGGTATCAACTTGTTAAAAACTACCCTAAAACTTACAACTAAATTTTTACAAGACCTAATGAATCAGAGGATAAGTTTAGCAGATGAACAACAGGGTTTTCGTACTGGAAGATCGTGTAACGATGCCAATATTCGTCATAAAGCAAATTACTTAGAAGTCACTAGAGTATAATAGACCAGCATTTCTATGTCTGATTGACTTGAAGAAAGCATTTGACAGAGTGGAGTTAAGACTCACAGATGTAATCCATCTTCTGTATAATAGATAATTTCCCTTAGGTATCATAAAAACTATTGAAAAAATCTACCATAACAACAAAATGGAAGTCAGAATAGATGGACAACTTACAGAATCTATAGATATAGGCAGCGGAATAAGACAGGGAGACTCATTGAGTCCTATGCTTTTCAATTTAATCATGGATGAATGTTTATGTACTTTTGGATGCATTTTATACTGCATTTATGCATTTCCACCCATTTTTATATTGAAAACTTTTCCTGTTTCACTATTTCCCTAAAAATCATTTATTTTTTCCTAAATGCCTTGGTTTATGTGTATTTTATTGTTATGATCCAAAAATCTAAAATAATATCTGCTCGGGCCAAAGAATTAGCAGAATTAATAAAAAAAAATCATTTTTAATTATTAATTATTTTGGACAAAATTATGTCGGGCACCCCTTGTTTTTAATAATTTTTAATATAATAGATTACAAATTTAATTTCTATCCATTAAATAGATCGGCGAAGGTCGTTGTTATATCGGATCTTATACGAAATACTGAGAAATGCAATTCTCGATATGATTACCGGTACTCAAATACAAAAGTAATCATAGTAATCAAAATATCCTACTAATACAAAATACCTACTGAGAAATGAGATTCTCCATATGATTATCCGGTAATCAAATACAAAAGTAATCAAAGTAACGAATACTGTAAACGATTACTTTATACAAAAGTAACGATTTGTAACGATTACTCGAAAGTAACTATAATCAACATCACTAATGAGGTAGTTAGGAGATGAGTTAGTTAGTAGTTTGTTAGTAGAGCTAACAAAGAGCTCGAAGAACTTTACTTAGACGCCAACATCATAAAAGAAACAAAGTCCAGAAGCCTCCAGTTGGGAGGAAGTCCCAACTGGAAGAAGACCACGTGGACGCCCTCAACTCCGGTGGCGAGAGATAATATAGTAGGAGACCTGAAAGCTATGGGCGTGGATAATTGTATAGAGGTTGCTCAAGACAGAGAAGAGTGGAGGTATGTTTTTGAGTCGGCTAAAACCCACGAATGGTTGTAACGCCACGGAGTAAGTAAGTAATCTACACTTTTTAACTGAATATGTTGAGAGAAGGGGAGAGCTGTTTGTCTCAAGTTGGTTCTACGCGTGTATAATAAAATATGTCTAGTGGCTGTAATTCCAGTGTACTCGACAAAGTGATTCTAAAAAAGGACACACCCACCACCTAAATATTTCGTGTTGGTATCATGTGACGTCACCGGTGCAACCGTAAGTGCAACGGTAAGTATATTAGACGGAGTATAGTTCGATGCTATTTACTTCGGTACATGGTATAGTTAATTTAATTGAGTATCATATGAAACATTTCTTATTTTTAGTGTTCTATCAATAGGCCTCTTAATAGTTCTTTAATTCTCAATATCACGTAGGCCGGTCCTGACATCTCTATATTCTTTTTGTTCCAGGGCCGGTCTAGAAATTGAAGAACATGGAGTCGTACTATATTTACGTTGAATTGTTCGGGCTTTAGACTGAGTCGTGATATAAATGTCGGGACGTAAAGTTATAATTTAGATGTAAAAGGGCGCGTTGTAAGTTATTGTATAAAATATATTGTAGAGATAAAATATGTGTTTTAGTATAAGTGTTTTCAATTAAAATAAAGTTAATAAAGAAAGTGTTAAAAATATAAATAAAGTAAAGAACTTATAACACTAGTTATATCAAAGACGGCACTGCGAAATTTCTTATATATACTCCGACTATCTATGAAGATAGGGTTATGTAGTGCAGACAGGGCTCGTTATAAATGAGGAAGGTTACTGTTTCAACCTGCTCATTTATAATAGGGTAGCACGATCTTGTATCCCTATCCTGACAATCTATTTCAAAACATATCACGAATGTAAGGAAATGTAGGTATGTGAATACAAGACTCGTAAATAATAGGATGGTTTGTACGTAAGGTATGTAGGTAAAATTTGATATTCGAATTATATTCATGTTAACAGTAGATACTTAATAATTTATTTATTGATTGGGTCATTTCTGCTTGTATGATATTCCTTTTTGATAGAAATTCCCTTCATTTTAGAAAACTTCAATCATTTCTATTTGGGACAACAAATAATAGGTTTTATATTAGTAATTACAGACAAACGAAAATAGTATATGTCAGTAGAAATAAAAAACTGACAGAAATGAGAATAAAATACGATAATTAATCAATTTTTAAGACTTTTAAACATTTGAATCTATGAGTGAACAGAACAAATGGCAGAATATAATCTTGTCCGGAAAACTGGCAAACACGGAAGTAGAGATGAAAAGAATGAAAATAGATATCTTGGGGATGAGTGAAGTAAGATGGCCTAGTTCAGGAAAATAAAACACAAAAGATGATATATCATATAGACGGATTTCAGGAGGAACTGACCCAATCAATCACATCAATATGGAACGGCTGTATTAGTATCGGACAAAGTTGAGCAGTCAGTTACAGACTTCATCTCCCTAAATGCTAGATTTGCAATGTTGAAATAATTACGAATAACCTATAAATATTATTCAGGTCTATGCTCCAACAAATGATAAGTTAGAGCAAGAAATCGAAAATTTTTTAATAACATAGATGAAATATGCGACTGACAAAAAGAGGCGAGATAACAATGATCATGGGTGACATTAACGCCAAATTTGGTCGCGGTGCTGAAGGAAACAACATAAAAGCATATGGTCTCGGTATCAGAAACAATAGAAGCGATAGACTCAATTCTGCGTAGAGAACAACCTTTTAATAGCCAACACCTTCTTCAAACAACATACTATAGAAGGCTATAATATACTTGGGAAATCTCCAGAAAGAGAAAATGAATTATTAGGAACCAAATTGACTTCATTTTGAGATTTCCAGCGACCACAATCGAGTTATAATGGATTTTAGACTAAAAAGAAAAGATTGAAAAGAGAAAAAGTGACAACAAAAATAAACATCTTACTTAATTTTATTTTTGTTTAAGAGCTAGTAAAAATGATTCAAAGAACCACCCCCACATCTCTTCCGATTCTGAGCAATGCGATCTTAGTTCTGTTTGTGTTCAAGAGTGGATCAATTTGTGAATTTGCGAAGAGTGGACGTGGACCATGGTACAAAGACGCCAGGTACGATATTGCGCATGCGACTATCAGCTGATCGCGTTCTGTCGACGTCACAATGAGAGTAGCCGCTGTTGGAATACATACGTTTATATGGAAGTTTTATCGATTTTTTAGCTTTTGGGGAGATTTTTGTGAGATTTAAGTTTATTAGTAGGCTTGTTAGTGTGAAAGACTTATTAGTTACCCCTTAATGTATTGTCTCCAAAATTAGTTTATTTAAAAAACAACTGAAGGGTATCTTAAAATAAGTTTGTTGGTTGATGTTTGATAGTTTAAAATTAATTGTTTATAAAGTACAGCTTTCTTAAAACTTTTGTAAATGGATGCCGTTAATAAATAAATAATGTACAAATTACTTTTGAAATTTGATTCGGTCGACAAATTATTGAATTTTACAGAAATGATTGAAATTTAAAGATGGGTAACTATAATTTATATATAATACTGATGATTTGATATACTGTATAAATTATATCCAATTTTCTTAATTACAATTTACGCTATATATGTCGGTATATACCTACTCAATATTTTTCCTATGCTAAATAGTTCAAATTTCAAAATTGCTGTCGTAAGTATTTTATATTGAAGACCAAAGTAATAATTATTTATTCATCAAATTTTGCCCTATCGCAAAACAAAATTCTGACATAAATACGTATCAGTTATCAATAGTTCCGACTGGACGTTATTAGATAAAAAATAAATATCATCTTACAGTGACTCAACCCCGGCTGGACATTGGGCAATAAAAAGGTACCTATTTAGATACTGCCACATGTGTATACTTACTGCCATTTTAGTCCAGAGAAAGAAGATTTTTGTCGGGACACTTGAGCAGCCAGGTTGCAAATCGGTTTTTTGGGTACTATATACCTAATACATTATAAATACAAAAATGCCCGTCACAGTTCAGACGGGAAATTTAGTTATTAACAAATAAGGGTCAAAAATGGCAGTTTTTTCGTTTAAATCGCTACAGGTAAAAATAGAGTAATTAAATATCTTCCACTTACACGTGGGTTGACCAAGTCTCCGAAGGGGGCCTAAACGCCTAAAGAAACCTCCAGAAGAATTGGTGGTAAAAATGCATCAACTGGATACTATATTTAATAATTTTAATGGGTCTGGACTTCAGTTAAAGTCGGGGAAAAATTATTTGCAAAGACTTGATTTGTCTAAAAAGAATGAATGTGATTACAAAACCAAACTCCTGTTTTTTCGGTCGCGCATGTATTTTAGGATTAAGAGATTAAACTTAACACTTAAGGAAAATATGAGAAATAAGAGAAAATTAAAGAAAATTGTAACTTAGTCTTGTGTTTTATTTGTTTTTTGATTTTGTTTCACACCATTAATAATCAATTATTTTCATCTGTTTACGTGCAACTAAATGAAGGCTCGATTCATAAGCGCCCATAAAAATGGGTAGGGGGGCGTGGCCCCCATGGCTTTTCGGGTGCTTTAAACTATATATTGTCATCCAAAGTGTACAAAATGTAATGTGCAACATCTTCAAGTCTAGCCCCCCTACAAATTTTTATGTGTACGCCCATGGTTCGATCCCCTCCTTAACACTGGCCCCAAATAAGACAAGCCAATCAAAAACAAGCTCGTAAAATTTATTTAAAAAGCGAAGAATACAAAAAAAAATTTTGAATATACATCACAAATTTATTTTAGAAATTTATTTTTGTTCATTGTATTGTTAATTAATTTTTTAAATCAAAATAATAAATCACCTACATTTCAATAAATCCTAAATAGTTAAACAGAAATTATATTAATCTATTAGAATGACTCTTTATGACCAATTTAAGACTAATTGTGCTCCAAGCGCTGTTTTAAATGGGGAATATTTAAAATCACTCTCATTGTGACGTCATGCGCGAACTCATCCGAATTTCGGATATTCCGGCTATCGTACCTGGCGTCTTTGTACCATGGACGTGGACCGATACTATAGATTTAAAAACATTCACCAATATGATGTCTCATTCTATATGTCGTTAATAACCTCAGAGGTTGATGCGACTTTTTTTGTAATATAAAAAAAATATGTCTCTTTCAATCCGTTTATCTTAAATTCTTTCTAAAATATATATCTTTCTAAAAAAATATTTACTTACTTGTCCATGTATTGTGTTAACCTAACGTAGGCAATACATGCAGCATCTTCACCCAGTAAATGTACATGTGGGTTGAGAATAGTCGTATTTACAGCTTTACAGTTCTTTCCGAGCACTATAAATAGAAACAAAAATAAGTTTGTATAGGTACATATACGATATACCAAACATAAAATATCATGAGCTACAGCCGCTAAATTTTTAGATTAGTTATCTTAATTCAATATCATTTCATTGTTTTTTATAACAAATTAGATTTTAAAAAGACTAAGTTTTCAATCTAATGGCATATAAAACAACATAATGCTATTCTACATCCCACCAGAATGAAAACAATGGGAACCTTCTCTGGTTACACCTCTGAGGCTTCTACAATTTGCAAGCCATACGTATGCTGAGACTAAGGAAGATGAGGGAATTCTACAATTTACAATTCACGTCCCATCTGCTCAGCGCGGTAAAGTTCCAACGAGAATGGGTCCCTTCGTACTCCAATCAGAGTAAATGTAAATAAAAACTGAAGAACCATTTTCAATTTCGTTGCAAAACGAAAATATCAGTCCAATCAGAGAGTGCAGCAAGCACCTCTACCGGTTTCGAAACTTATTAGTCTCTCATCAGGAGGCCCATATGCTGCTCTCCCTGATCCAACCAAACCAAACCCCAGCGTGCAGTCCCATATTGCAACGAACGAAATGGCATAGATGCCCTAGCGGCAACTGCTAGCAAAAAGACTAAGTTTTCAATCTAATGGCATATAAAACAACATAATGCTATTCTACATCCAACCAGAATGAAAACAATGGGAACCTTCTCTAGTTACACCTCCGAGGCTTCTACAATTTGCAAGCCATACGGATGCTGAGACTAAGGAAGATGAGGGAAAATTCTACAATTTACAATTCACGTCCCATCTGCTCAGCGTGGTAAAGTTCCAACGAGAATGGTTCCGTTCGTACTCCAATCTGAAAATGGTTCTTCATTTTTAAGTTAGGTTTTGTTTAATTATTATGATATATACTTAACTTACCATTATCAAAGTAAAATTTGTGGAAATCCATTCCTTCTACTAGATTTCCCATAGCTTCTGGCTCAAAAGCTGTTAGGTGGGGATCACATATTTTCCTAAAAAATAATAAATATATATATATATATATATATATATATATATATATATATATATATATATATATATGTGTGTACATTTGACCTTTAAAATGATAAATTTAGAAGTTGCTGACAAGGTAGCTGAAATGGAAATGTAGTTTTAAAGAAGGTTCAAGAGCAAAGACTGCAATGGTTTCGTCAAGTCAGATGTAGAAAGAGGGGCACTGGAAAACCGAGGGGAAGATGGAGGGACTGTGTGGCAGAGGACTTACAAGAGAAAGGTTTGAATGAAGAAGACAGGATGGACAGAGATGAGTGGCGAATAAGAGTAAGGAACAGCGACCCATGAAAAGGAAAAAGTTGAAGAATAATAAGAAGAAGATCAATAAAACATTAATTAAAATACAACAAAGTACTCAAAGAATGGAAAATGAGCGTACCAATGCTGATGTTTAAAAAACGTGACAAAAAAGAACCAGAAAACTATTCAGGAATAAATCTATTAAACACCACGCTGAATCTAACGACAAAAATTTTAACACGGATATCACAGAATATGCAATAGAACACAATTGACCGGCGTTCCTTTGCTAGATTTAGATATCATTAAAAGAATCGAAGATATATATTTGGACAACACAATGCTGGCTAGAATAGATGGACAACTGACAGAGGATATAGACGTATAGCGATACGCTTTAATTACTATTTTTGCTAATTTTAATTTTAATATTAATATTTTTTCTCAAAACGAAATAATATGGGCCATATAAAGTCACCGTTAATACACAAACCAGATGCTAAGAAAGACATAGTTTTACGAAACGAAATGCATCCCCTAACCATATGTTTTTGGAGTGTTCAGTTTAATAAACAACTGAAGTCCCCATAAGTTAATTACCATATCAGACCATTATGTCAACAACTCACTTTGGGACATGCATTCGTTTTTACAACTGCAGAAGTGTTTCTCTTTTTATACGCCAGATCTAAATAATTTATTGCCCATCTGGTCAGAGGGTAAAAACACTAACAGATTAGCGTCTGTGGCTTTCAACACAGTCTCTTCACAGCATGTGAACCACGCGAACACACCCGACTCTCGCTAACAATCGATCCTTTTCCTGTAGTCAAACGAGGTGACAAGACTTTTGTCGTCCGTATAAATGGAAAAGAAACAACAATTTCCATAGACAGATTGAAGCCAGCATATGAGCTTCACGAAAGTACCCATCACGAACCAGAAAAAATGACAGTATCCAACAAAACAAACAGTAGACCTAAGAGAAAGGCAAGATTTACTGGAAGTTATCAAGAAAGTGTAAATTAACAGTGAATTCAGTGATTTTTCTTTCTCCTCGTATAAACATTGCGTTGTTTTATTTCTTGTTATTTTTAATTTTTCATCATATGTATATATTATGTATTATCTATCGTCTTAGTCTCTCGGAGGGGGGTATATAGCGATACGCTTTAATTACTATTTTTGCTAATTTTAATATTTTTTCTCAAAACGAAATAATATGGGTCATATAAAGTCACCGTTAATATATAAACCAGATGCTAAGAAAGACATGGTTTTACGAAACGAAATGCATCCCCTAACCATATGTTTTTGGAGTGTTCAGTTTAATAAACTGAAGTCCCCATAAATTAATTACCATATCAGACCATTATGTCAACAACTCACTTTGGGACATGCATTCGTTTTTAAAACTGCAGAAGTGTTTCTGTTTTTATACGCCAGATCTAAATAATTTATTGCCCATCTGGTCAGAGGGTAGAAACACTAACAGATTAGCGTCTGTGGCTTTCAACACAGTCTCTTCACAGCATGTGAACCACGCGAACACACCCGACTCTCGCTAACAATCGATCCTTTTCCTGTAGTCAAACGAGGTGACAAGACTTTTGTCATCCGTGTAAATGGAAAAGAAACAACAATTTCCATAGACAGATTGAAGCCAGCGTATGAGCTTCACGAAAGTAACCATCACGAACCAGAAAAAATGACAGTATCCAACAAAACAAACAGCAGACCTAAGAGAAAGGCAAGATTTACTGGAAGTTATCAAGAAAATGTAAATTAACAGTGAATTCAGTGATTTTTCTTTCTCCTCGTATAAACATTGCGTTGTTTTATTTCTTGTTATTTTTAATTTTTCATCATATGTACATATTATGTATTATCTATCGTCTTAGTCTCTCGGAGGGGGGTATATAGCGATACGCTTTAATTACTATTTTTGCTAATTTTAATTTTAATATTTTTTCTCAAAACGAAATAATATGGGTCATATAAAGTCATCGTTAATATATAAACCAAATGCTAAGAAAGGCATGGTTTTACGAAACGAAATGCATCCCCTAACCATATGTTTTTGGAGTGTTCAGTTTATTAAACTGAAGTCCCCATAAATTACTTATCATATCAGACCATTATGTCAACAACTCACTTTGGGACATGCATTCGTTTTTAAAACTGCAGAAGTGTTTCTGTTTTTATACGCCAGATCTAAATAATTTATTGCCCATCTGGTCAGAGGGTAGAAACACAAACAGATTAGCGTCTGTGGCTTTCTTAACAGTCTCTTCACAGCATGTGAACCACGCGACTCTCGCTAACAATCGATCCTTTTCCGAGACCTTAGCAAAACACCTTTTTGTTACCAAAATAAATAAATATTTTACTGTTCGTCGTTAACTTATTTTTATTATTTTTAATTAATTCCGTCAACTCACACCTACCGGAATAGACGCAAGCAAAGGTATTTTTTTTTAAATTAATTTGATGGCTTTGGTAGGGACCAATTAGCCAGACAATAAGCAAAGGTTTATGGCAGTGAAACTCTTTAAGCCCTTTACTCTTTAACCTTATAATGGATGAAACAATTAATCAAAGATCCTATACTAGGCAGACGATGCCATATTAGCAGTAAGAAATAAAGACGACTTACAAAAATTGGCCCAAAAATTCAACATAATGGCAAAGAAGCTAAACATAGTCATTTCAGCCCAGAAAACAAAATCAATAATCATCAGTCTCTTACGACAATCTTTTACTACAATATTCCCCTAAAAATCCACAAAAATAGTTTAAAATAAACTGCTATTGTATATACGACGAGATAAAATTGAACTAATGTAGACAGTTTTATAGTTCATGCATTCATGAGTTTATAAAAAATGCAAATTATCTACTGTATATTGTTTTAATTTTTAGATACTCAAATTATATTGAGCAGGCCCGGATCCACAATAGGGCTATTCATCGGTTTTATTTTTTTCCTATCCTTGACGTATGACGTATACCTAATACACCTACGTCATACGTCATTGGTATATCCCAAATAGGTATCAATGACGTATGACGTAGATACATTATACTTCATACGTCAAGGGTACGAAAAAAAGAAAAGCGATAAATATCCCTATGGGTTGTAGATTTATAAGAGAAGAAAAATCGTTATTAAAAATACTTACGTATATGCTTCGAAGTCCCCAGTATTAATAGCCTCTATCAGCTGCTCCGTCATCTTAATAATCTCTTGTCGTCGAGCTGTGAAAAAATCTTCATTAGTATTTAACTAATAGAAATGGCAAGCAACACCAGTGACCACCAAACAACCAGACGAACTAAATGGAGTACCAATTACCACTGGTTTATAACATCGAACAACAGACTGTTTATAGTTCATAACAATTTTAGCATCAACAACAACGCAATAAATCTGCTTTTGGTTAGACAATTCGGACTTGATCAGCAGGTTTATTGAGCCAGGAGTGTTGTAAAACCTGCTTGTAGTAAATTGTTATTTACTATAGTTCAAAAACATGCACGGAGCAGTTACTAGATAGTAACAGAGTAATTTTGTAAACGAAAGCTATACGTATGATGCGAACTTTCAAAGATGTTAAAGAATGCGAATTTAAAAAAAGGCCATATAGTCAACAGTAATAAGGTTTTGGAAAAGGTGCACGATATCTACATACAAAATGAAAGTTGTATAATAACATTTTTGTTCATAAATATTATGCGATGTTTATTTGTAATTGTTGCAGTGAAGCTTTTATCATGACGTTGTATTAACTTTTTTTTTATAGTAAAACGAAAAATCGTTACGACCGAAAACGACACGAAAAATAGATGGAAGAGTCAATTTACTCAACAAGGAGAGTCCGTTATACAAATAATGTAAACATTTCATTTAATTATAAAACAAAACTATATTTTTCCACTATCCCTTGTAACGTCAGTTAAATTGTTTTAAATCTATACTCAAATCTTATTTTTAACCATGTTATTTATTTTATATAATAATTAAATTTACTATCAAATGATTTTTATTTGTATTTTATTAATAATTTAATATTTAGTCTGACTTTGGCGGGTATGTAAGAAGTAAACAATGTATGCTTTGTTAACACGTTAGCAGGTGTTGTAAGGAGAATTTATTGAATTATGTTAATATAATAATGGATTTATTACAATAAAAATAAATAATCAAATTTCTTTGTTCAATTTTAAAAATATTATTTTAATATAACGTACTTATATAATTTGTTTAAAATATAAATAAATAAGTAATAAAATGTTAAAAATATTAAAATTTTGAAAAATACAGAAAACATTTTTTTATTGATTTTTTAATGCTACTACACAAGCTCAATACGCCTTTTCCCTTTTTGTTTCTTTAATTTTGCAATTGCTTATGAGAATAAAACTAGTGCGATAAAACAAATCTTTATTTGATTTTTAATATGAAGCTTTGTGGATTTGTGAGCTTTGGTAAAGGAAGTCGTGGTGTGTTGATAAAAGAGCTTTGAGGATATTTGAGATTTGCTAAAAGAAGTACTGGTGCTCCGAATACAGAATAAAAATACAGAATAACTGCTCAAAAAATATTTCTTTACTGTTATTATGAAAAACAAACGAACGAAAAAGTTATTCTATCCTATCTCGGATTAACCTAGCCTACTAGTCCAGGTTATAAGGCCGCTCATCTAGGAAAATGTTTCTGATTTGGTTTCTTTGCGGATTCCTGTTAATGTCAACTATAAACAAATCTGAAGGGTACAGTGCGAAGTTTTTAGACAGAAATTGTTTAAACAATTTTTTTTAAAACAAATTCCAAAACTTACCTTTTTTGCCTCGCGGATGCCCGTGTAACATTTTTTGGATCATTTTAAACAAAAAAGATGTCACTTTTCTCATAAAAGATGATCGAGTTAAAAGCGATTTAAAGCCTGAGAAATGCGAAAATACTCATTTTCTAGGCATGAAAACTCATATGTAAATTATTATTTTTGAGACTGGAGTGCCTAAATTGAAGTTTAAATAGTCAATTTCAAGATTCTAAAGAGAAATCGGGGATTATTTCAATTTAGACCGTTTTCTAATTGTTAATTATATGGGTACACTAGATTCTTAAGCCTCCTTAAGTGTATTTCTGTCACACTTATACATATTATACGTACTTACGAAAAATTCCCAAAAAATACTTGACATTTATTAAAATTTTGTAATTTATTATTAACACAGTTTTTTAAATAATTTATTTATTAATTAAATTAATTATTGCCAATGTGTTAATTAAATACGCCAATCGTCACAATATAATAACCGTATTGTTTTTTCTTTTATGTATTGTTACTCTTTTTTAAATGTTATCGATACAAAATAAATTAATATTCTAGTTATTTAAAAAAATTAATAATCAATTACGAAATTTTAATAAATTATGTCAAGTATTAAATTAGTAAACTGACAATAATTAATTTAATAAATAAATTATTAAAAAACTATTTGAATAATAAACTACAAAATTTTATTAAATGTTAAGTAGGTATACGTTGGGAATTTTTGGCGTAAGTGCGTACATATAATATGTATATGTATATTATGTGCGATAGTAATGCGCCATATAGTGGGGGCTTAAAAATCGAGTGGATGCGCATAATTAACAATTAAAAACAACGGTATAAATTGAAATAAGCCTCGATTACTCTTTACAATCTATAAATTGAATATTTAAACTTAAATTTAGGCACTAAAAAACTACAAGGGACATTTTTTGTTTAAAATGCCAAAAAACCTAAAAAAATGTTTCCCGGAGCAGAAAAAGATGAGTTTTGGAATTTTTTTCAAAAAATTGCATAAAAATTTCTGCCCAAAAATTTCGCCCGTTTAGATTTGTAAAGGGGACATTTTTGAACAGGAATCCACAAAGAAACCGAATCAAAAAATTATTCATATGGGAACGGCGTCACAACCTGGACCATACCTTTATTATTATTTTATTTGTAATAATTTTCTCGTGGTATTTTATTAATTTTATTTGTAATTATTTTCTCAGTATTTTATTTATCTTTGTAATAACTTTTTGAAATACAGATTAAACTCTTTCAAGCGAAAATCATTAAAGCCTTTCAAATATTCCACTCACATTAAGCTAATTAAGTTTTTTTGCTCATTTCGTTAAACATTTTGTAAAGGGGTAGTACTGAATAGCAAGTATTAAGTATTAGGATTCCGTGGGGATCCCTAAATAATGAACTCAATTATAAAATTATCTGAAGGCGTAACATTAAAGATCGTTAATTTTTCAACCAATTCCAGAGGTTCTCAACAGTTACCTCCAGTCTCAAAAGAATCGTCCAAACTGGCTTTTTATTTTTTTGTCCACACTAAAATAAAAAAAATGAGTTGTTCATTTTATGTGAACGGTGTTGACACTTGCTTTTTACGAAGTTTTGCTATCAAATTTAATATTACCTAATAATCAAGAAAGACCCAGCCGAATACTCTGAAAAAGTAAATGTAGAGTCTCAGGAGGATCAGGCTTAAAAATAACTGGTTTAGACCAGATTCTAATGTTCAGAAGAACATTTTGAGACAAATCTCGCAGAAAAAAGAGGAAATATAAATGAGATTTAGTAGAAAAATGTGAGATAATAGAACCCTGAGAAGAAAAAAAAAAAAAGAAGTTAAAAACATTACTTTGAAATCAACAAAAATTTCAATATATAGAGCAGTAGTAAAACAAATATTACATATTATGAATCTGAATGTTGGAAAATGTTAGTTAAAAACAAAATAAAAGTAGATACTATAGAAATGGATTTTATCATAAGAACTTGCAGAGTATGCAAAATAGAATATGTGCCTAATGAAGAAGTAAAGCTCACTGCTCTTTAATATAATAATGGACGAAATAATAGAAGCAGTATGTAAAGGTCATGGTTACAGAATGGGGAATAGAGAAATCCAAATATTATGTTATGCAGACGACGCCGCATTAATCGCCGAGACAGAAGACGATCTCCAAAGATTAACACACATATTCAATACAACAGCCAAGAAATACAATACAATATAATAATGCCACCAGAAAAAACCAAATGTATGACAACATGTAAAATCGAAATTGACGGGAAAATAATAAAGCAGGAAGCACTAGATATCTGGGTATAGATATAACTAGTTACGGAGATGTTGAAGAAAAAGTACGACAACAAAGCTTAAAAGCAAGTAAAGCGGTGGGATCTCTTAATGACACAATCTGGAAGAACAAACATCTAAGACAAGACACAAAAGCAAGAATCTATAAAGCAGCAATTAGACCTATATTGACATACATGGCGGAGATAAGACCTGACACATCTAAAACGAGACGACTACTAGAAAGAACAGAGATGAAAATACTTCGACGAGTATCAGAGAAAAGTCTGTTGGATAGGGACAGAAGCGAAAACATAAGATCATGCAATGTAGAAGACATAAATGGATGGGTGGCAAAACCGAAACAGGAGTGGAACGAACACATTAGTAGAATGACAGAGGATACGATAGTACGAATAGCACGAGATAAGTCACCAAATGGACGAAGAAGTATTGATAGACCAAGAAAAAGATGGCGCGATAATTTAAAAAAATTAGGAGGTTAATAATAAAGAAGAAACAGGCTTTAAAGCCTACATATAAGAAGGAGGAGGAGGTAGAAGTAAAGTAAGTAAGTTCCTGTAACCTTCTGGCTAAGGACTAGCGGTAGGGTTTTCAGGCCGCACAAGCGTCCTTAACATGACAACGACTATATAGTCGGAACCGACGCGACGGCTTTCGTGTCTTCCGAAGCACGTTGGCGGCTTAGTTAAATTAGAAATTGAAAAATTTGTTAGTGCCGGACTTCGAACCTGGGTCCTGCAGCTTGTTAAGCCAGTACTTTCTTTCAGTTTGCCCAAACAGTACTTACAAGTACAATCATATATAAATGAACGGCATTTTAGAATCACGCAGAAGACTGTTTTTCAGACTGAAGACTATTTTTCAGACTTAAAAAATTGAGTGTTCCACAAGACAGTGTCCTAAGTTCGGTCCTATACCTACTACACACAACATAGTTGCCACTATTGCTGATGATGCTACTATCCAAGCATATAACAATAATACATAGATTCCAGAACAAAATACCCGACCAATAGTGATCTCCATAAGGACCTAGGAATGGAAACTGTGGATATTATCATCAAGAAGATGACAGGAAGTCACCAGCAACAACTTTTTAGTCACGAGAATATTGAGGCAATTAAGCTCCTTGATACTATTGGGCAACCTATAGGATTGAAAAGGACAAAGCTTTTTGAACTGGTTTGAGTGATAGTGAAACGCAGAGCATACTGCTTGTGCGCGTGTGCATGTTTGAAAAGTGCACTATCTTGTTAGTTTAGATAAGAGATGTTATAGGGCAGCAGTGTTCAAACGGTCGATCGCGATCGACCGGTTGATCGCCAAAGTTTTTGAAGTCGATCGCGATTCACGGAAAAATTACACATGAAAAAGGTGGAGACTGCGCTAACTTGTAGATGATATGAAGTGCCATGCGCTTCATCCAAGTAAAATTAAAATGAAAAACATCTTTAATTACAACTCTCTGTAGTTACAACGTTTTATCAAACAGAAATGTGAAATAAAATTTTTATTTTCAATTTTTTTTTACTAGCAGTCGATCGCTGGACGCTTTCAGTTTATGTGGTAAATTAGATCCCATGAAGTCTGAGCACCACTGCTATAGGGTAAGCTCTTACTTTTAAGGGACAATAGTAAATTAGGTTAAATTAAAATTAATCATTGGTCATTTATGATCAGATTGTAATTATGGTAATAGGTAATTAGGTAATGATCATCGTACTGATGGGAATAAAAAATGATGACACACGCGAGATGGTAGTATAATAAAAACTGATATTTATTCAATGTATAGAAACATTTAATTAAAAATAAATGAATTGGTTTTCGATCGAATACATTTTTTATTCGGGTTAAACATTTTCATATTCACATTTGTTCTATAACTGATAAGGAATTTGTTGAATATTTCTCTAATTGCCGACCCATGGCAATTAATGTTAATATCCAAATAATATCGACATATTATGTCGACTAATTGGAAGGTTTAGTTGGAATTGGAAAGAGAGAATTGGCATTTGATAATAATTATTTTACATTTATCCTTCGAATCAAATAAAGTATCGTTACACTAATCGGACAAATAAATTCGTAGTAATCGAAAATAATCGGTTATGGTGATGTTGAAGGTATTTATTCGGAATGGCTTCGAAATTCCCTAGAAATCAAATGTAGGCTAGAAAAAGCAAGATGTCATGATTGATCAATACCCATAAAAATCAGGATACTAATGATGTTTTACCTTTCCTATACTGTTGTACGGAGTTGAGTCGTGGACTCTCACAGACGCCACCTGCAAGAAAATTGAGGTTTTCGAAATGTAGCTTTATCGTCGAATCCTTAGGATATATTATACCGATCAAGAAGAAGAAGAAACTTCGAAATTGAATGATCAGGCTGGGATGTTTAAATCGAATAAATAGAATTTACTATGTAATATGGAGTATAATCAAAAATATGGGTGTACCTAGTTAACTTAATAAGAAATCTGTATGCTACAAAGTCAGTCAAAGTAAACGGAATATATTCAAATACGCTCAAAACAAAGAAAAAACCTAGACAGGACTGCATACTATCAACATTATTACACAACATTTCTGAATATATAATGGGGAAAGTAGTAGACAAATGGAATGAAAGAATTATTATAGGAGACAATAATTCAGTAACCTGCGATACGCAGGTGACGCTTCAACTAGCAGCGAATAAATACGAATAATCGTAGACAGAGCAAATAATAATCTACTGCAAATTCACCAAGTGGCGAATTTCGAAGTAGTAAATAGATTTGTATACTTGGGTTCTATGATAACCAACAACTATTGTGATTGCTCCTCAGAAATCAAGCATAGACTAACAATGGTCCAAACTGCAACAGCTAAATTAATTAAAATATGGAAAAGCCCAACAATAATAAGGAATACTAAGCTCATGTTCGTCAATGCCCGTTTTTTCATATTGCTATATACGCAGCTGAAACATGGACCCCCAAAAAAGGTCGTAAGTAGTGTAAATAGTCTAAGAGCTAGTGAACCTTCCGAGTAACGGTCGTCCTCTAAGGCTAGAAATTTGTATAGTGATAATTCATGGTACACCAAGGCTAAAAACCATGACCTGGCAGGCATCAGCCCTGCACGTGTATCTACCAGGTGAATCGAAAAGTGCATAGTTTAGGGAAAAAATAAAGTTTCTCCTGTAAAGTTTAAATTTAAGTATGTGTTTGAGTAAGTCATTTAGAAGAAATGTGTACAATGACAGGCGATTCTGAACAGCATAAGACCTTGCCAGGCGAGGGGAAATATTAGGGTTTTTTCCTAAAATTATTTTTTTTTTGCATCGAACCAAGTTTTTTTAGGTTTTTTGAATCATTTCAAACAGAAAAGGTCTTTAGTGACTTTTCTCTTAGGTTAATAGTTTTTGACATATAAGCGAGTAAAAATTTAAATATTACGAAATCGGCCATTTTTAACCCTGAATCTGACATTTTTTGCAAAAGATTTTGCAAAGAGTTTTTTGCAATACAATATAGAAAATCCCTTTGTTTTTTAGTTCCTAATCAAGCGGGCGAGACAATGTAGTATAAGTGAGGACGTTTGAGTTTGCATAAATTCATTATCTCGAGAATGGGAAAATTTGAAGAGAAATCCTCAGACAGGTAGATTTTTATTTTTAAATTAGGACTTTTTGGCGTATATATAATACTAGTGACGTTATCTATCTGGGCGTGATGACGTAATCGATGATTTTTCTAAATGAGAGTAGGGGTTGTGTGATAGCTCATTTGAAAGGTTATTTAATTCTCTATTCTGTAGTATAAACATTAACATCATTATTTATACAGGGTATACAAAAAAAATTTCTTTTTGTCTCAATTAATTTAATTCAAAAAAAAGATTTTGCACACCCTGTATAAATAATTATGTTAACGTTAAAAAAAAATCATTGATTACGTCATCACGCCCAGATGGATGACGTCACTAGTATTATATATATATATGCCAAAAAGTCCTAATTTAAAAATAAACATCGACCTGTTTGAGGATTTCTCTTCAAATTTGCCCATTCTCGAGATAATGAATTTATGCAAACTCAAACGTCCTCACTTATACTACAGTGTCGCGCCCGCTTGATTAGCAATTAAAAAACAAAGGAGTTTTCGACATTGTATTGCAAAAACTATTCGGGATTACATCAATCGATGTTTAAAGAATATCTACCTACCTTCGCAACATTGAAATTTTCAGTTAAATGTCCTATTGAGGGTTAAAAATGACCGATTTCGCAATTTTTTAAATTTTTACTCGCTTATATGTCAAAAACTATTAACCTAAGAAAAAGTCACTAAAGACCTTTTCTGTTTGGAATGATTCAAAAAGCCTAAAAGGTCTTATGCTGACCTCGAAGATCTCGAAAGTAGGATTGAAACCTTCGAAATGTGGGTCTATAGAAGAATTCTAACTACGTAACTTTAAAAGGAATGAAAAACTTATTTCTGAGAAATTATTTTTGTTTTTAAGATCTAATTATTACCGATAAATTTTTTTAGTATTTCAATAAATTTTTAAATGAAAACCACAACCTCTTTATGGAATATGTTTGAATTTGTAAATACAATCTTGACATTTTGACATATTGACGTTTTGACATCTACAGTGCGTCCATAAAGTAACGCATAAATTCATTATTTCGTAAACCGGTGATATTAAGGAAAAATCCCGAAACAGGTCGATTTTTATTTTTAAATTCCAATTTTTTTTCATATTTATCATACTCGTGACGTCATCCATCTGGGCATGATGTCGCAATCGACGATTTTTTTAAATGAGAATAGGGGTCATGTGATAGATCATTTGAAAGGGTATTCAATTCTCTATTCACTAATATAAACATTAACATATTTATTTATACAAGGTGTTCAAAAAAACATTATTTTAATTAAAATAATTGAGACAAAAAGAAGAATATATGTAATTTATTTAATTCAAAATACGTTTCACTGTTGTCAGAAAACAGGAAAAAAATGTTTATTTGACAAATAAATATTGTTTTTCGGTTAAATTCAATGTTAAAGTTGCCACCCACCTGTCCCTTGGCAGTTTGAACATTTCGTTTAAACGAAAATCAATGTTTATTTGTTAAATAAAATTTTTTTCTCTTTACTGACAGTAGTAAAATGCACTTTGAATTAAAATAAATTACATATTATTCTTCTTTTTGTCTCACTTATTTTAATTAAAAAAATGTTTTTTGAACACCCTGTATAAATAATTATGTTAATGTGTATATTATTGGATAGAGAATTGAATACCCTTTCAAATGAGCTATCACATGACTCCTGTTCCCCTTTACAAAAATCATCGATTACGTCATCACGCCCAGATGGATGACGTCACTAGTATGATATATATGCCAAAAAATCGTAATTTAAAAATAAAAATCGACCTGTTTCGGGATTTTTCCTTAAAGTCGCCGGTTTACGAAATAACGAATTTATGCGTTACTTTATGGACGCACTGTATTTACAGATATTCAAAAAGTTATTACCAAAAATTATTCACCAAATCATTATTCACCAAAAATGGAAATAACGTAAGGCTATATTGTCTTATTTTTCAACGATAGCTCAACAATGATTTAAAAAATATTTTCCAACGTTCAACCATTTTTTGTAACCAAAGATAGACTTTAACATTTTTACACCACGGCTTTATGTTCTTCCAGTGATGTGGGATTCTCCCTCCGACATCACTGTGTTCTTCCAAGTAATAGCTCCCTCTGTCTCATACATCAAAATGTAGCTGTTTAGTGTAGGGGCAAGGAACAAACTGCATTTTTTGAAAATGATTTGTATGTGTTAGTTCACGAATTATATTTAAGCAATTAAATTGTTTATAACAAATTCCCGTTATTCTGGGCTGATTATCGGAGAATAGGCCATTTTTGGGAAAAGTTATTTACCAGCAATTTTATTGCTGGAATCGAATTATAAGATCCTATATATTAATAATATAGGTATGCAAAGTCCTCAGATAGTGTGCTACTTTTTTTATAAACAAAATGGCGCCCGAAAATCGTGTTTTTTTCAATTATTGCTCTAGAACTCCGAAGATTTTAACTTTACAACCAAAACACTCAAATAAAAATTCACCGTGATTAAATTCTGCATAGAGACGTGTTTTTCCCGATCTGCTCCGATGAAAATTTTCCTCGGAAAATGCGGGTTTTCCCAACAAAATCTTTAATTTTCAAATAAAGTTTTAGATAAGTAATTATTTACCAATAATTAAATAATTTGGTGACTTAAAAGCCTTCTTGGTTTAGATTATAGTTACAGAAGCTGGTGAAAATTAAACGAATATTTTAGCAACAATTCAATTGTTAATTAATAATTTACGGTCGCAATAATAACCAAAATAATTATGATACACTGATCAAACTTTGAAATCTTATAAAGATAAGATGCCTATTTAACATTTTGTTGACAAAATATTATTTTTTTATTTTTTTGCATAACCTTTAAATGTTAAAAAAAAAATAGTTATAAACAAATTAACGTTTCTCAGAAAGTTTTTATTATATTATAATTTTAAAAAATAGGTAAAATGCGCATTTCAAATATCTTGAAAATGAATGCTTTAAAACTTTTTTGCAACCATTTGCAAAAAAGTTATGAAACAGCAAAGTAAACATACGATTACTACGGTGTTAATATATTTTTTTTAATTCTTTCAAAGCGTAAAAGTGAGTTTAAAGTACAAGCTAATTATTTATAAAACAATATCGATTATCAGCTTAATGGTTATATTTTAATTAAAGATTATAAATATGTATATTTTTTTTGTAATTTACACGCTCGAAAGTTGAATAATACAGTACCGTAGCTACCCGCCCACATACACAACTCGCGCGAGTTTAAGCGTGTCAGTCGCTTCGAGTGAACATTTTATCTCCGGCTCTGTATCAAGCCTACTTTCGCGCTAAAAATTACAAAAAAAGTATTTTTAATCTTTGATTAAAATATAACCATTGCACTAATTTTTGACATTCTTTGTGAGTAATTAGATTGTACCATAGACTCACTTTTAAGCTTTGAAACAATTAAAACAAATTATAAACAATGGAGCTATCGTATATTTATTTTGCTGTTTCCTAACTTTTTTGCAAATGGCTGGAAATTTTTTTTAAAGCATTCATTTTCAAGACCTATGAAATACGCATTTTAAGTACCTATTTTTTAAAATCAGAATATAATAAACAATTTCTAAGAAATGTTAATTTGTTTATAACAATTTTTTTTAAACATTTAAAGATTATGCAAAAAAATGAAAAATTTATATTTTGTCGACAAAATATTAAATAGGCATCACACCTTTATAATCTTTCTAAGTTTGATCAATGTCTCATGATTATTTTGGTTGTTATTGCGACTGTAAATTGTTAATTAACAATTGAATTGTTGCTAAAATATTCGTTTAATTTTAACTGGCTTCTGAATTTATAATCTATACCAAGAAAGCTTTTATTTCACCAAGCTATATAATTATTGATAAATAATTACTGGCCCAAAAAATTTATTTGAAAATTCGAGATTTTGTTGGGAAAACATACGTTTTCCGAGGAAAATTTTCGTCGGAGCAAATCGGAAAAAACATGCCTCTATGTAGAATTAAATTGGGGTGAATTTTTATTTGAGTATTTTTGGTGTAAAGTTAAAATCTTCGGAGTTATAGAGCAATAATTGAAAAAAATACGATTTGTCGGCGCCATTTTGTTTATAAAAAAAGTAGCACACTATCTGTGGACTTTGCATACCTATATTAATAATATATAGGATCTTATAATTCGATTAAAGCAATAAAATTGCTGATAAATAACCTTTCTTTGTACTTTACTAATTAGACCAACGTATTATAACTATTTTTTTTTTCAAAATTTAAAGATTATGCAAAAAAAAGAAAAATTTATATTTTGTCGATAAAATATTAAACAAGCATCTCATCTTTATAATCTTTATAAATTTGATCAATGTATCATGATTATTTTGGTTATTATTGCGATCGTAAATTGTTAATTAACAATTTAATTGTTGCTAAAATATTCGTTTAATTTTCACCAGCTTCTGGAATTACAATCTATACCAAGAAATCTTTTATGTCACTAAGTTATTTAATTATTGATTAATAATTACTTACCTAAAACTTTATTTGAAAATTATAGTTTTTGTTAGGAAAACCCGCATTTTCCGAGGAAAATTTTCGTCGGAGCAAATCGTGAAAAACATATCTCTATGCAGAATTTAATTGCGGTGATTTTTTATTTGGGTGTTTTTGTTGTAAAGTTAAAATCTTCGGAGTTATAGAGCAATAATTGAAAAAAAATACGATTTGTCAGCGCCATTTTGTTTATAAAAAAAGTAGCACACTATCTGCGGACTTTGCATACCTATATTATTAATATATAGGATCTTATAATTCGATTCCAGCAATAAAATTGCTGGTAAATAACTTTTCCATGAATTTTGCTAATTAGCCCAGAGTATAGTTCACGAATTATATTTAAGCAATTAAATTGTTTATAACAAATTCCCGTCATTTCCGACGCAAAAGAAAGTTTGAAATTCGAATTCAGCGAGTTAAATTCCATAAGAATACACTTCGATACTTCCTGGACTTTGATTGGCCACGAAATAGCCCTCGCCCCTCGCCCTAGCCTAATAGACCTAGGTACATATATCACAGTTTTACCAGCTCTCGGCTAGAGAAACCGAGAGTTTAACTTTAAAATATACATGTCAACGTTCATGGACACTTCTTCTATGCATTTGTTGGGTTCCCGATTTTTTCACGAACAATTACAAACAAACTTGATCGCAATGAAAATTATAAACAAAACAAATAACTTACTTAACAGTAGAATTCAATGTAAAATATCATACCTGATGTTTGTGAGTTTGTGGATAGTTGAGTGTACGGCTTATCAGGGCACACAATCCGAATCTCTATAATAAAATGGCAAACAAGCATTGTTAGTTTGATTTTAAGCAGAACATGCAAAACCGTTTTTCAGTCAGATTGCTTTGTGGTTGGTTAGTTTTCATAGAAAAAACGATTTCGTGACTTATAACGTACCTGCGGATATTAAATTCATAATGTTTCCTTGTGATTTAATTAAGGAAAGAAAAGCGCGAAAAGAAACTTTTCACTAGTGTAAGATTGTTGTTATGTATTTCTATAATCTAAGAACATTGCATGCTGTGTAAAACCAGGTGTTCTTTAGTACAGTGATAAGCGCGCTAATAACCGGCAAAATACCGCAAAAGAAAACATAATACGTTGTGAAATAAAAAGAGATGTAACTAGTAGCGGTGGGAAATTATCAATAGAAACCTATACATTTTCATTATATTGATAGTTTTCCACCTTTATACGTATCGGAGGAGAACCATAAGAAAAAATCGCACCGCTCATTATTAACATGAATCAAACCAAATAATGGAGAAAAGAGTGCTGGTTCGTTACCAAATTTTGGCGTTTATTATAACTATTTTTATTTTATTGAACGCGATGCGCAAAAGGTCTGAACTATTTGTTTGAAACTTATATTTTTCGAAGTTCCAATGTACTTTTTTGTTATTCCAAGTGGGCCGGAAATTGTTATTAACAAAAAATGACATATAAAAAATCAATTTCCCGAATCCTTCGAATTTTTTAGGTGTATCTCATCAAAATAAACACTTTTTCTTTCTTGGCAATTCTTCGAAAAATGCTCCATTTTCAAAATATTTACATTTTTTTGCTGAAAAATGCCTTGACTAGTGATTTTTGGAATTTTTTTTCTCTAAAAGCTACTGAATGAATTGAAATCCTATAAAAAGCTTCATAATCTTTAAACCTCAAAGTACACGTAAGAATATTTTGAAAAGGATAAGTGGTCACTACCTTACTTAAAACATAGTTTTAATTCAACAAAGATTTCTACGCGCCGTGCTACTGTATCGCCGCAACCGCTGTACACAACCGCGGTAAACTGCTCGAAAAAATATTCGAATCATTTGGGTCCTTGTTTTCAGAGAGAAACCATTTATTCTTATCAAAATATTCCTACTTGTACTTTAAGGTTTACAGATTATAAAGCTTTTTGTAGAATTTCAATTCATTTAGTAGTTTTTTTAGAGAAAATGTTCCAAATATTTCTAATTATTAAGGTATTTTTTCAATAGAAAATTGCAAATAACTCGAAAAGGCCATCACACAAATGCCACTTGCCATAATCTATTCAACATTTGAACCAGTCAATTTGGGCTCAAATGGTACCTCGAGCAGAATACATGGGATATTCTGTACATCCCTGTTCAAGTTCTCGAATTTAATCTATGTTTCCGTGACGGATCAATTTTAAAGGGTTTTTACCCATATATTTTTGTATTTTGGTGGTTAGCATGTCAGCATCGTGTCAGCACTGATGATGATCGGTCATCCGATCGAAAACTAGTTCTGTGATGTAGCCCCTTTTTAGGGAATTTTAACAAATATACCTTTTATAAAGGATTTTACTTGTTTTTTGAAAAGGAAGCATTTTTAGAAAAAATATCTAGAGAGAAAAAGTGTTTATTTCGGTGATATATTATGTACACCTAAAATCAGTTTATTCGAAGTGATTCGGGAAATTTTTGTTATAAGTTATTTGTTAATAACAATTTCCGACTCACATTGAAAAATAAATTTGTAAAATTATTGTCTGTTACTTTTAGTTTTTAATAACATGTTTTATTTGAAATTTAAAAAAAATTAAATTATGACTTGTAATCGCGAAACATAACTTGTCATAACAACATATTAACGTTGTCGGACTAAAGAAACGAGGCTGTAAAGGACCCCGCAGAAACATTATGGGAAATAGCTCTCTGTCAAATGCTCTGAAACTTTGGGTTCTGATAGTCCTTGATGTGTAGAATAAAAGACTCGATGGGCGCATAGCTCCAAAAAATCATGGTTTTAAGATATAAGCCTCTGAAGTTATAGGTACAGTGAGCACGTTTGAGTTGGAAAAATTCATTTTCTCGAGAATGGGCGACTCTGGAGATAAATTACCGATCAGGTTGATTTTTATTTTTAAATTATACTTTTTTGGTATACATATCATACTAGTGACGTCATCCATTTGAGCGTGATGACGCAATCGATGATTTTTTTAAATAGCAATGATTTTTAAATAGATTTTTTTAGAATAGTGGTCGTGTGATAGTTCATTTGAAAAGTTATTCAATTCTCTATTCACTAATATAAACATTAATATAATTATTTATACAGGGTGTCCAAAAATGTTTTTGAATTAAATTAATTGAGACAAAAAGAAGAACGTATATAATTTATTTAATTCGAAATACATTTTACTGCTGTAAGAAAACAGAAAAAAATGTTAATTTGAAAAATAAACATTGCTTTTCGCTTAAATTAAATGTTTAAACTGCTAAGAGGCAGGTGGGTGGTAGCTTTAGTATTGAATTTAAGCGAAAAACATTTTTTCCTGTTTTCGGACAACAGTAAAATGTATTTCGAATTAAATAAATTATATATCTACATTCTTCTTTTTGTCTCAATTAATTTAATTCAAAATTTTTTTTTTGATATCTTGTATACATAATTATGTTAATGTTTATATTATTGAATAGAGAATTGAATAACCTTTCAAATGAGCTATCACACGACCCCTATTCTTACTGAAAAATCATCGATTGCGTCATCACGCCCAGTGGATGACATCACTAGTATGATATATGCCAACAAATCAGTGGCGTGCGGTGACTTTTTCGGAAGGGGAAGCGATTCAATAAGAATATAAAAATATTTTCTTAAGGGTCGAGCCACTTCCCACCTGATAACACTCTGATGCGCTATAGGGGCTCTCTATCAGCAAAGTGCTTATGTGAGACGTCCTAGGTACAAGGATTTACACACTAAATCCTACCCCGATCAATGCGTGAGGCACTCTACTCCCGCTATTTCTAGTGACTAGTGACCTATCATTGATCTATATTGCTAGCTCGGGCCTTGAGTCCTCGCGCCGGGCTTTGTTTCCTAAAGAAGAGTTCTATTTAAAAAAAATTATATTCCGAGGCATTTTCCACAACACACAACTTTCAACAATATGACACTTATTTATACTTAAGGTCTATTCTCCTATCAACTTCTGATAATTGTTGAATGCAGTCTTTTTCAATGGATAATAGGGCTAAATTTCGCTTGTTGAATTTCTTTTAAACTCTTAATTTGAAACTTTTAATGCATTTTAATAATGAAAAACTTCGTTCAACTGATGCAGTTGTGGCTGGGATAGTTAGTACCTACTACTTCACACAACTTGACCACTTCACACAGTGACTTGTTCAAACCAGTAGTTATAAAGAAATACCCAGATTTCTGGGTATTTCTTTATCACTAATGTCAGTTGTTTCATAAACGACACTTAACTGAGAATTCAAAGCTGAGATATCAAAAGATTTTCATTATTTAATCGTAGTGAAATAAATGGGTGAAGTCGAGTTCGCTCCGCTTCGTTCAGGTATATTTTAGAAGGGTACGAATTGGCTCCCGCATGAATGCGGGTAGGCTCTCATATAATCGCGGAAACATTAGACATTGTTGCCAAATCGTGTAAAATTTATACTGCTTAGGAAATTTACATAGTGATATAGACTTTTTATAGGAAAATTATACTTTTAGACAAATACTTTTAGAGTTTGTTTTAGTTCAACATTGGCATATGTGGCAATTTTAACACAAATTATCGGTGTCGGGTATGCGCTCGACCGTTTTGCGCTCTTACCTGAAATCGGCCGGTTTGCGCTCTACACTCTAATACCCGAAAGTTAAGTTAGGACCGAAGGGTTAGGTCTTCCTCCTTTCCCATAGATATTTCTAGGAAGGTACCTGTTTCTAACAAAAAGAGAAAATTTGAAAGAAGTGACAACGCTGGGTGATATTTTCGACATGTTTAGGTAAAATAAATTTTGTCTATGGGAGCCAATTCGGACTCTACCTTTTTTAGTTCAGGTAAAATTCTTACCATTGGGAGCGAACTCGACCCCGTCCAAATAAATTCCTCTGTGGGAAATTTTGATGAATTATAATTAGAAATATTAAGATTATATATAATTCTACAAATTTTAAATCGTTAAAATTTTGATCGTTAGAATTTATTTGGTATAGAATATTATCAAAAGGTCTCTCTGTTGCCGACATTATCAATCTTCATTATTTTTCTTTCATGTTCAAACCCCATATTTTCAGTTTTATTCCAAATATTTTTAAACTGCTCTCGTTTTTTAATTATCGTATTAATAAAGTCATCAATTTGTCTTATACAAAATGCAATGTCATTTGACTTCATCTGTAAAATGTCAAATAAAAGATCAGTAAAAGGAAAAATATCTGCAAAAAATTTAAATCGAAATACATATTCTTTAAGCGAATGTACATGTACGTACCTAACCACCGCTGCAGCAGTAACAGTCGGAAGGCGCTAGGATGCGCTAGGACGAGCGCTTCCAGAGTACCAAAATTCGCGCGACTAGTGGGTTGCGGTCATTGAACCCTGACCAATTTTTAAACCGGACAACTGCATGACAAGCGGCGATTTTGAGATGCGCTTCTTTCTGTCAGGAGTGGACCGAATATGTAGTTGAATTGTGTGCATATTGATTTCGTTCGTACGCGATTAATTTTTAATATTTTTCAATGCGTATGCCTAGGTAATAATATGTAGATTACTTGGATTAGGGAAAAAATTTTGTTATTAAATAGGTATTAATTAATAATAGATATATTTTCTTATATCGAAGTAGGTATAGGGAAACGGCGCTTCCCCCGCTTCCATGGACCGCACGCCTCTGCAACAAATTATAATTTAAAAATAAAAATCGACCTGATTCGTAATTTATCTCCAGAATCGCCCGTTCTCGAGAAAATGAATTTATTCCAACTCAAACGTCCTCACTGTACCTACATAATTTCAGAGACTTATATATTAAAACCATGATTTTTGGAACTACGCGCCCATCGAGTCTTTTTTTCTACACATCAAGGACTACCAGAACTAGCGTTACCAGGTGTCCCGATTTGCGCGGGACGTCCCGATTTTCAGGGTCTGGGGACGCGTACCGATTTGTACCTGATCGGGACACTAAATGTCCCGATTTTCACCCACGAAAACCAATTTCAGGAGGACTTGCAGTGAATATTATATATATGTTAAAAACAAGGCACTCCAAAAAGCGGCAAAATCGAACGAAAAATATAATTTTAATAAAAAATAAATAATTTACTTGATCTACGATTTTTTTTTGTAATTTCGTCTGATTAATATTATTATATAGGATTAAATACAGATTATAGAAACACCTTGTAGTCCAGTAAATGAACCAGGATCAACTCCGAATTGCATAAAAATTTGGACGGCTTGCGCCGTTGGTTGCTTTTACTCGGGAGGTGACATTCGCCCCTTCTTAGGGGGGGGGGGGAACCGCGCGTTTAAAATAAGGTCTGAGATGTATAAATTGACTAATTCTTAGCAATTTTAGTTCTATAGAATTTGAACCTAGTTAATACTGTTCGAGATATTTACGATTGAAAATGTTTATTTTTTGATAAAAAAATCACGTTTTCAGGCGATTTTCACAAATATCTCAAATAGTAAGTATTTGATCGAAAAAAATATTCTTAGCAAAAATGTAGCATAACATAAAAAAATTAAAAAAATTGTGAACACGTAAAGTCTATAGATCCAGCAAATGCAAATTTGTAACTCATGAAAAATACGTTCTTATTCGTCAAATTCCAAATTAAATATTTCAACGTGAAATATCCAATAAATGAAGCACTTTTCGGGAAAAAACAATTAAAACTTTTCTACTTAATAAATTTATTTATTTTTATTTATAAATTTATTTTTATGTTATGTTATGTTATGTAAACTAAGAAGGTTATGCTCAAAATCAAGTTGATTCCTTTTTTGTGGTAAAAAAATCGTCAAAATCTCCCCCTACTTAGCACCCCCAATGAAATTAATTCTTACCGCTTTACAAACAATTTACTTTACTTATGTATTTTTTACATGATTGAAAGGGCCTGAACGAGTTACTAATCACGAGTGTACCTATGCAAAATATGAACAGCCATATTTGAACCAATTTTTGTCTAACAGAAAAACAAAATGAATCTATCATATTTATAAAAGCAAAACCTACGTAGTTTTTACTCCTTGAGATTTTTAGTATCCCTAATACTTTTTAAGTTAGTTTGAAAAAAGGGCAGTTTCCTATATTTTAGGAAAATTTTTTTTACTATAAAACCATTTTTTTTAAACTAAGCACTCCCAACCGGTAAACCTTACAGATCGTATAAACAATACACATATAAAGTAAATGGTACAGCGATAACGATTAATTTTATTTACGGTGCTACATAAATAGTGAGAGATTTTCACAATTTTTTTTTACCAAAAAAAGGAGCCAACTTTATTTTGAGCGTAACTCGCTTAGTTTTAATGCTAGAGACTTTTATATAAAACAAGATTTTACTTTAACACTTTAAAAAGTTTTAAAAAAATTTTGCTCGAAAATTGGTTAATTTTTTGGTTATTTCAAGTTGAAATATTCGATTTGGAATTTGACGAAAAAGAACGTATTTTTGATGCTACTACATTTTTGCTAAGAATATTTTTTTCGATAAAATTACTTGAAAAGTATTGACTTAGTTTAAAAATTATATAGAACAAAAGTTCTTTAGAGTTAGTCAGTTAATCCATTTTGGGACTTACTTTAAACGCGCGTTTTTCTTACCCCCGAGAAGGGGTAACTGGAACTGTCACCCCCAAGTAAAAGCAACCAACGGTACAAATTCAACTTTGAAGTAGACAGTAAGTAGAACCTAAAACCAGATTTTCATGCAATTCGGAATTGACTCTGAAAATTACACTCCAAAACGGCCATTTACTGAGCTATTGTTGTTTATTTGTCCCGATCTACAACCCTAAATCCCGATTTGTTTTTGCTTATGTACCGATTAAAAACAAATCGAACCTGGCAACACTAACCAGAACCCAAAGTTTCAGAGCATTTGACAGAGAGCCATTTCCCATAAGGTTTCTGCGGGGTGCTTTGTCGGAAAAGAGATCAACAATCATTTGTAATTAATTATAATTACTTTTCAATTAAAAATTAAGAGTTTTGTAATAACAAAACTGTACCTAGCTAGAGTGCCATCTTGTGGGTGTCGGACTCAACGATGGCTCCCTCTTTTTTGTCCGACAAAAATAATTCAATTTATTTTAACGTAGGTATAATGTTTTGATTAAAATTAAAAATTATAGTTTTGCAATAACGAAACATAACAGCGCTAGAGCTACAGATTTATAGACTAAGAGCCGCTATAGGTGAAATTTCTTAATCATTTTAGGCACGATGGGACCCTATAACTTAAATAGTAGAACCTAAACGAAAACGTTTGAACACTGTGCCGTCACTTTTCAGTGGCACATGCGTCGACAGTGGCGCATCAAACTTTCCACTTCTGGACGGGATAAATAAATTAAAAGTTACCCTCCCTTACTAACAGAATTAATTTTTTTAATTTTTTTAAGTTCTATGTGATTAAAACATAAAATTCAGCGTAATTTTAACCCACCACCCCCTTCCCCCTACCCCCACCATCAAAAACTTCATTTTTCGTTTTTATTTTTTTTTGGTGGGATGCAATCAATTTTAAAATTTCAAAAAATTCACAAGCATATCTGAGGATTTTATAAAACATGCCTATTTTTTATAGACCCATAGGCAGAGTGTACATAACCTCAAAAAATTAAAAAACAATTTTTTTTTCAGAAAAGCGTATAACTTTTTTTGAGGAATAGCTACAGGTCTAATTTTTTCTTAATTTTGTGTGTTTTATCAAACACTATATTTTTAATTTTTTTCAGATTTTTCTGTAAGGCCTTCAAAAATCCGAAAAACTGTTTTTTGGGGGGTTTTGGGGGATTTTGCCTATTTTATAGACTTCATAATATATCAAATCAATTTTGGTTTTATAGGTTATATGTAACTTGAAGTAAATGAGTCCTTTAGAATATTTAAAAATCAGAAAAACACGTTCAAACCCCCCAAAACCCCCTTAAAAAACAGTTTTTTGGATTTTTAAAGGTGACCAGCGTTACAGAAAAATCTGAAAAAAATTAGAAATAGTGTTTGATAAAATACACAAGACTAAGAAAAAATTAGATCTGCAGCTATCCCCAAAAAAAAAGTTATATACTTTTTTCCAAAAAAAAAATTTTTTGAGGTTATGTACACTCAACCTACAGGTCTATAAAAATAGACGTGTTTTGTAAAAGCCTTAACTATGCTTGTGAATTTTTTGAAATTGTAAAATTGATTGCATCCCACAAAAAAAAAATAAAATCGAAAAATAAAGTTTTTGATGGTGGGGGCAGGGAGAAGGGGGTGGTGGGTTAAAATTACGATGAATCTTATGTCTTAATCACATAGAACTTCAAAAAATGAAAAAAATTAAATTCTGGTAATAAGGGAGGGTATTTTTTAATTTATGTATCCCGTCCATAAGTGGAAAGTTTGATGCGCCACTGTCGACGCATGTGCCACTGAAAAGTGACGACACAGTGCTCAAACGTTTTCTTTTAGGTTCTACTATTTAACTTATAGGGTCCCGTCGTGCCTAAAATGATTAAGAAATTTCACCTATAGCGGCTCCTAGTCTATTAGGTGTTGGGCGTGCGTAAACGCGTCCAATCTGCACTCGAAAATTTTCAGAAAGTGGAAGACTCGGTCAAACGAAGCAGTTAAAACGATTGTTAAGACTTTTTTTAATCTAGACAATGTAGAATCTAATAATGTAGACTTTATTATTTTTATTAGTTCTACTATTATTTCTGAGTACATATTGGGAACTAACCGTTTTTGTAATTTTATCGTGCTGGACAGGCGGGTAGTGAGATGCAACCTGATAGATCTCTCTCGCCCTTCTTAGCCTCTTATAATATTAAACGTAAAACTTTCGTTAGTCTTTAGCAGATGCCGCCACGGCATCCATGTCATCATGATCTTTTGTTTCTGGATCGAGACCGGTGGCCTGAATTTATTGGTTCAGAGAGAATCAAATATGCGCTCTCTGAAGAAACCCTAACAAGGGTTGAAATTAGTTAGACTGCTTTTGGCGCTCTCTTAACTAACTAAATTAAGACGGCACTTGATTCGGTTCACAACGAAATGATTATTTATTACTTTTGTAATCATTTTCAAAAAAGGATGGTGTACTGGGGAGTACGAATTTTTGTTCCATATTTTAGCCGCGCTCTGTATAATAATTGTACAAATATGAAAAATATTTACAGACTTTACACAATTAATAAATGTAGTCACCAAAACGGTTTAAAAAATTAATAAGTTTTGGGTTTATCGATTTTTATGACGTCTTTTCATCCAGGAAATGTTTGTGAAGTATATACCTCGTATTAATTTTCATATGTGGTTAATTTTCGTAACTTTCGGAAACTGTGTTGTAACTAAGCTACGGGTATTAAAATCGTGTTTTCCTAATCAAAGGCCGTAAAATAAAAGAGTTTCACGAGTGTATGGTTGTTTCTAATAGATATTGCTATAATCTAAAACATTTCATGCTACTTATCTACAGCTATCGATGCGGAAAACTGTTCATTTAATTTATGTACTAACGAAATTATAGATGAGGAGATATTAGAAAAACAATTTTGAGAACATACAAAATCGAGTCAAAACATATTTCCCTACTTCATTTTTAAATTATATTTTGTGTTCACGTTTTTAATATTCGTCTTTTAACGTATCAAAGTCATCATGGTTTTTTCTTTAGAATTGAAGAACTTTTCTTTAGAAGAACTGTTACCAGAAATAATGTTTCTGTTCTTCGCTATCATACTTTAATCCAAGAAGATCTAAACATATGAAACTCATCTGAAACAATAAAACACTTTCATTTTCTAAAATATGATAAGTTCAGACAGCCCAATATCACTTTAGTCATATTATACGCAAATCAAGAAGAGAGAATGGCAACAAAGATGCTTGAAGGTTGAAGGCATAGTTTGGAGGAGGCCAAGGCTGCCAAAAATACAAAAAAAGAACAGCTGCAAGAAAAACATAACAAATTTCATTTAAATTGGAAAGTCAAACAATTGACACAAACGTAATAATAAAAAAATACTGGACGAGAATAACACTATTAAATGACATTAAAGGTATATCATGAAAAAATATGGACGAGCCATGGAACGTGCAATTCTGGACATGAAGCCTTCGAGACCACATGACAAACCAACAGATCAGGCAAAGATCAGGAGTTTAAGACGTCATCTAAAGTATAACCATGCTTACGTGGAACTGGGTAGGGCACTTAGTGGACCAACGTCGGGAAAACAGTGATTTTAAGACACTTGGTTTTTTAATATATTATTCCCTATGCTTCCTTGAACACCTTACCGGCCATCTGGCTACTGAGATAGGTTGCGTTCATTACTGCGCAGCGCACCTATACAGGTAAATATATCGAATTTAAAATTATTTTAAGACGAAAAATTTTTTTTGCCATTACTTTTTAAACATTATTAGAAATATGAATTATAATTGCCAGGCATTTCTGTGGTTGCTAAATATGCGCCAGACGCTATTTTTTATAAATAATAATTGAAAAATTTAAATAATTTTAGTATGTCTGAAATTTTAATATTATATTATTTACACATAAATAAATGCAAAATTAATTTGCCATGCATTAATTCGGTTGCATTCATCAGCCAGATGGATTTAAAATCATAAAAATAATGTGTATTTTCAGCAAAACGATCGCTGGTTGGGTTAAGAAACTAGACAAACAAAAGATACGACAATTTCGGGGGTGAATGTTGTCCGCACATGTTATTAAGATGGGCCAGTCACAATAAATTCACAGTTTGTTAACGATTCTTGTCGAGTTTCTATTTAGTGAAAAGTAATTGTGATACAATATAATGGCAAATAAAATACAATGTGTGTTTTGCAAGGAAAAAAACGAGAATGTAATAACTTTTGTGGATGAAAAACTGTTGAAGGGTAAAGAAGTTTTGAGTGCGCGTATTAAATACAATTTAAAATATAATTATGTACAGTCACCGGACCAAGTGAATACCACTGACGGATACCATAAAAAAATGTTACAATTCTTTTGCAGCCTTAATGGCTAAGTATCGTAACATATCTGACATTAATTCAGTTTTGTCAAATCTTCGTCATACATCAAGTTCTTCGCTGTCAAGTAAGTGTGAGTGACACTGTTTTAGATAGTGATGAATTTTCCAATTTATCGTCGACAGGTTTTTCTGGTACATCTAGTTCTAAGACATTATTACCAAAAACTTCAATTAGTAGAAGTGAAACAGTGGCATATGACGAGGCTTCTTTAAGTTCATGTACCAATTAAATTCATATTTCCAAGAAACAAACTTTTGTCCTGAAATCCCGCCGATTGATGATCATCAGTCAACAGACACAGGTAATAAAAGGATATGTTTTTATTGTGGAAAAGATCGAAAACAATCGAAGTGTAAGAAACAAATTTTACATTCCTGTAATGATGTTAAGATATATGATAAAATAATAGTGTGGGTAACAAAATTACAAAATCAAGAGTTATTAAAAAAAATTAATGATATTAGAGCTTTAAATAGTTTAATTTCTTAATTTAAATAGTTAAATAGTTTAATTTAAAAAAATGATTCCCAGAATAAAAAATATTATTTTTTATTATTTTGTTGAAAATTTCGACAATAATTTTTATTTATTAACATTTTACATATTTAATTCTGTTATTATTAGCTAGATTGAGATAAATAAAAATTTCTTTAAATGCCGTAGGTAGATTTATTCCTGTCTCTTTCCGCCAGTCTACTCTACCGCTATCTTTCTGTAATAACTAATATATTACTGGAATACCCTACAACTTTAATTTGATCTGGCTGATGGCTGCAACCTAGTTAATGTCTGGCAAATTAATTTTGCATTTATTTATGTGTTAACAATATAATATTAAAATTACAGACATACTAAAATGATGTAAACTTTTCTATTATTATTTTTAATAAATAGCGTCTGGCGCGCATTTAGCAACCACCTAAATGTCTGGCAATTATAATTCATGTTTCTAATAATGTTTAAAAAGTAATGACAAAAAAATTTTTCGTCTTAAACTAATTTCAAATATATATACCTGTATCTTTTGTTTGTCTTATTTCTTAACACAGCCAGCGTACGTTTTGCTGAAAATATATATCATTCTAACGATTTTAAATACATCTGGCTGATGACTGCAACCGAGTTAATGTCTGGCAAATTAATTTTGCATTTATTTATGTGTTAATAATATAATATTAAAATTTCAGACATACTAAAATGATTTAAATTTTTGTATTATTATTTATAATAAATAGCGTCTGGCGCGCATTTAGCAACCACAGAAGTGTCTGGAAATTATAATTCATGTTTCTAATAATGTTTAAAAAGTAATGACAAAAAAATTTTTCGTCTTAAACTAATTTCAAATATATTTACCTGTATCTTTTGTTTGTCTTATTTCTTAACACAGCCAGCGTACATTTTGATGAAAATATATATCATTTTAAACGATTTTAAATCCATCTGGCTGATGACTGCAACCGAGTTAATGTCTGGCAAATTAATTTTGCATTTATTTATGTGTTAATAATATAATATTAAAATTACAGACATACTAAAATTATTTAAATTTTTCTATTATTATTTATAATAAATAGCGTCTGGCGCGCATTTAGCAACCACAGAAATGTCTGGCATTTGTAATTCATGTTTCTGATAATGTTTAAAAAGTAATGGCAAAAAAATTTTCGTCTTAAAATAATTTTAAATTCCATATATTTACCTGTACAGGTGTGCTGCGCGGTAATGAACGCAACCTGTTTCAGTAGCCAGATGGCCGGGAAGGTGTTCGAGGATTCATAGGGAATAATATATTAAAGAATCAGCTGTCTTAAAATACTTTCTCGAAAACGTTGATAGCCATTTAGACTATAGCGTCTGGCACGTATTTAGCAACCACAGAAATGTCTGGCAATTATAATTCATATTTCTAAGAATGTTTTACAAGTAATGGCAAAAAAATTTTTCGTCTTAAAATAATTTTAAATTCGATATATTTACCTGTACAGGTGCGCTGCGCAGTAATGAACGCAACCTGTCTCAGTAGCCAGATGGCCGGTAAGGTGTTCTAGGATGCATAGGGAATAATATATTAAAAAATCAGTTGTCTTAAAATAGTTGCTCGAAAACGTTGCTAGCTCTTAGACCATAGCGAGAACGACCAATGACTAGACGGACCGACGCGAGGTAAAAAGAGTAGCAGGGAACTTGCTACAAGCGCCCCAGTGTAGATAACACTGGAAAAAGATGAGGGCATCCCATGTTCAGCAGTGGACGCGATTAACTAATTGATAAAGAAAAAATATTCAAATTTAATTGAACACAAACAATAAAGAAACAGATCCGAACATAACATAAAGGGAAATTCAATCTAGATTTTAATAACTTGAAAAATAAAAAATCGGCTGGACCTGAATAGCTATTAATAAAGAGAGACACATGACTTCCTGAAATACTTATTGAATAGCACTTATAGAACTTAACACAATAACGTAGGATCTATTATAAAAATGTTGGTAATATTCTAAAAGAAGTTACGCCCTTTACACTAATGAATTATAAAAATATAACGCAGTACTAAACAAAAAGTTCAAGTAGAACTTAATTTAAAACTGGTTTAAAAATAAAGCTGCGTCTTAAATTAGAAAAAGCCAGAAGATTGGGTCGTACAATGGATATAGCTCGTTTAGGCCTGAGCCTCTTCAGGGTGCTGGAAACTTCTTTTCAGGAGGGTAAGGACGATGAAAGTAAGCTTGTTTGTGAGTGTTAGGTTGATATGAGTGAAGGAGCAAAATTGCTAGTGAAACAGGGGTTTAAAAGGTGGAGGTTGTTTTAGCACAGAAGCTATAGAGATGAAGGAGAAGAAGTTGCCGTGAACTTCCCAAACCAGCCAGGGAGAACTCAACGCTGCCACTAATGAGGAACGGCTCTTGGAATCAGCATGTAGGGATGCAGTTTAAGTTATCTACGATATATTAGGGGTATTTGTTCTAGGATATCATAATACTCATCTGGAAGTTCGTTTCTGGCCAATGACATGGTAAGAGATGGTAACTTGCGGCTCGGTATCATTTATTCAGTTCCGGTTTAAACATATTTGGTTGTATTTTGCTTTTGTTGTCAACTAGTTATTGACATTTTAGCAGTTATTTGCATCGTTTGAAGGACTGTTTCTGTTTGTTTATTAAAAGCTATTTTTATTAGCAGCTATTAAATTCAGTACAACGAGAATTGCTAATTAAGTAGTTGTTTTCTTAAATAATTCCTCATCACCAGTATTGTTCTATTTATTTATTAATTCCTAACCCTTTGTTTTGATATTAAACCGTTTAGAACCGGAAAGGCTCAAAATTGGATACACTAAAGACTTACTTTTACTATAATTAGTGTATTTACAGATAATTCGTTCGCTTCTTTAGCATTTACGAAGACGAAATAATGCTCTCGCTGAGATTTAATAATGAATTTAAGAGCTTAAATTAAGACTGTTGCTTTGGAAGGCAAAGAGCGTACATATGTCTATTATTTCTCCAAATCTTTGGAAATTTTAATCTTAGTAAATTTGAAGGGGAAATATTTTGTCAAGAAAATATAAGAATAGTTTTTAATGAAAGATTACAGAAAGGTTATTGGAAAAATGTAATTTAGGTAAATAAAATTCCAGAATTCAAAAGAGCAATTTTTAAACTGTTGTGGGTTATTAACTATCAAAAAAATGGCGTTTGAGTGAAATAAAAATTTAATTACTTTATTTGTCTCTTTTTAACAAATATAAAAGAAGCGATGGTTTTTAAACACTAAGTTGTACATTCGAACCATTTAGTTAGACTGGTAACTCCTCTATAAAAATTGAAGTTTTAAAGGGATATTTCCTGATATTAAACATAATTTTCAATTCCACGGGTATAAAATTTTCGATCGGTTTAATCTAAAGCGTTATTTGTCTTCTGAAATCAGATAAGCTAAGTATTTTTGACATATCCCCATAAGAAGAAGTCTATTGGTGCCAGATCAGGAGATCGGGCTGACCAGTCGATTGATTTTCCCTATCCACCGATTTCTAAATATTAGGTTGAGTCACTGCCGAACATTGATTTGGTAATAAGGTGGTGCCCCATGTTGCTGAAAGTATAACATATTTGCTGGAACTTGTCGCTTTGCTGGATTAGGATACAGGGTGTTGTATTTGAACTAAGAAACCGATATCTTTCACTTCCAATCTGTCACACCTTGCATAATCAGCATTCGTTTCGCTGAAAATGGAATCCCACCTCTATGTCGTGGACGTTTGTGCTAAAATGACTTACGTGGTAAGGTGAAACATGTTGTTCACCAGAGTGTAGATAAAGCTAGTGATAGCACTCAAGAATTTAGGTGACTCAAGAGTTTGCTAACAAAAACACACTACGTCGGGCAGATGAACAGATGAATGCTCTCTATCGATTTTTGAAAGAAAGTACAAGTAATATGCAAAATATTCGGCGTAGTCCGTGAATATATAAATTTGAACTGCAGAATATCTACAAACATAAGCTTGGTGGGTAGGACATGTAGTCCGGGCCCCAGAATTGAACAATGCACAAAAGATTGCAACAGTGCAGCCGTTGGGAGTAAGAAGGCACACCAAAGCTGAGGCCGATAGAGGTGGTAACACAGGATGCTAAGAAGACCGGTGTTGTCAACTGGAAAATACATGGACGGGAAAAAGCAGAATTATGAGGAAAGTTTGAGGAGGTCTCAAGTGTTGTAAGGGTTTTAAAGGTTTTTTGTAGCAACCAAGAAAATACTATTGCAATTTTTACAGACTTTATCAATTAATAAACGCTTTTTTAATTGTGACATCTCCAACGTCAATCATTTATCAATCTTTAGGTCGTGCTAAATGAAACAAAAAAGGCGAAATTAATACAAAAATACGCCAATAGTTTAAAAAAATGTATTTTTAAAAAGCTTTCGTTAATAGCGTTATACATTATGGGTTAGTAGTTGTATATACATGAAGGCAAAACAGCTTACATTAGATTAGTAGTATGAGAATACTGTATCTGCTTTTATCTAAGGTGCAGGCTCCTTGTTAATGCGGATATTTTGTTCTGGAGGGAATTTTTTACAGCTGAAACAATTTTAAATTTCAATTTGGAATCAATCCAGCGGTTTCCCAATTTATATACCAAAAATTGTTAGTAAAAATGGTTAATTTAGACAAACAATACAATATACAGTATGATCCGAAATCAATACTATGGACGTATAAAAACAAAGCTTTATAAAGATAAGTAAAACAATAATCTCTATCACATTTTGCTAATATTTGACACCACGATAGGTAGGCTCATTATTCGATTAGAAGAAGAATGATCCCTTACAGAGTACTTTTTTTCACATAGCAGTGATTGCGTGTTCATAAGAGATATATCGAAAAATCTACAGCAGCCTCTTCACCGCTGGAATTACATGAATCATTCGAAGTATATTTGGAAATTGTTATTGGCTCTATAGTTCCTTTTAAAAAATTATTGAAAACCTATGTTTTTCTATTTTTATCATACAATTTATATCATCTCCCTGCTTTTCTATTCATTTGCAATGAGTACTGCATACATTCAAGAAAATTTTCTGACGTTTTCATTTTTCTGGTAATAACTACCCTTCAATTTTGGTTGTGCTGTACCATGACATGCCTATGACATTTTATAGACTGCTTTTATTGCGTATTACTACGTCGTATTTTCAGTTCCCATATTCATAGTACTTCTACCGTGTAATCAATTTTATACTATAAACACAGACGTACTTTCTTTCTTGAAGTACCTATTAAAAATGTTTACATTAACATTAAGTTCTAAGTTGTCTGGCTGTAAGATATATGGTTTTTTTTAGAACCCCTTAAAATGAAATTAATTTCAAGTTTTTCAACCAAACGACATCTGTTTTTTCTACACTTTGGACTTATACTGTATTAGGGGTTAACATATTATTATAGATCTAGACATTCAGCAAGATTAACGATGATATTTATATTGTTAATTTAAATGTAACATATAACATGGATTGTAAGGTACATTCAAAAATATAGTGCCTTCACTTATGTATAATTTTGTTACACAGTAAACCAAGCAATAAACACAGCTGGGATTAAGAAGGAAATGCTCTAAGAAAGATATCCCAATTTATATAGCAGATTAGTTATAAAATCCTTACAAAAAAGTTAGTTACATAAATGTACAAAATTGAAGAAATATAAACAATTAAATATTTATTTACAAAATTATAATACAGCTATACAATAATATTAAGGTGTAACGTTTGATATAAGTACACATTACACTGTTAATCAAAATAGCCCTAGATTTTAGTGCAACATTACGTGGGCTTGTAATTTAGGTTCCATAATCCAATTCTCACGATGCGATATTATAATATAATCTACTAATGCTGCTCAGATGTGATCTATGCAGAATTTCCATACATAAATCTACACACGTGAATCAAGATTTGAACTGTGCCCAGTTTGATATAATATATGGAACTAAGTCCCATTTGGTAATCAGTTTTGTGAAATCAGTCCAACCGTGAATTGTTAATCATTTTCTTTATTTCTGCTTTGTTTTGTTTATTTCCCCTAGACTGGTATTTGTTCGTTTATTTTATAAGTTTTTCCAAAATTATTTTTCTTTCCCTCTAAAGTTGAATGTCATTTTTATATTCTTTGTTAATTAAAAAAATGTATATTCAGTTGCAATGCGAAGACAAAACTGCCTTAATTTTTACTTAGGTTAGAGAGCGCAACCATCACTCTTGTTATTGTTATGGACTATTTCACCTCTTGTTAGAGGTTCTTCAGAGAATGCATAGGCTGCTATCTCTACTCCAGGTAAAAAATTTCGACATTCATTAGTCCCCCCATTGCACGTGAAGATAGTAGGTGCGTAGCGGCATCTGCTAAATGAAAGTCTAAGTTTTTCAACCTAATAAAAATATTTGTAAAATATTCTTAAAAGATATTTAATTGAAAAACTTTTTGTACCATTTTCCTTGTGACACCTCCTTGGCTTCTAAAAATTGCAAGCCAGATGGATGCTGCTTTGAAGACAAGACCACGAAGACCTTTGAAGGCCAAAGATCACGAGGAAGATCTCCAACAAGATGGATCGATCAAATTACAGGAATAAGCAAAAGATCTTTGCATGAGTTAAAAGAAATGACCAGAGACAGAGATCTTTGGAGACGGACAATACACGACATCACGTCGACCACTACACTTCATCCGGGGAGTCAGGATGGAAGAGGTAGCGGTCACCATTAACTGTAATGTTGTGGTCAGCATCGCCTCTGAAGAAGCATGGACCAATGATTCCAGCAGCCCATAAAACCCACCATACAGTCAATCTGGATGTAATGGTGCCTCAACATACACTTGAGGATTATCTTCACTCCAAATACAGCAGTTTTGTTTGTTCGTATTCAACCAAATTATACATTCAACCAAAAGTTAGCTTCATCGCTAAACAAAATTATGAAAATCGGGATCAACGACAATATCGTTCTGGGCCCATTCACCGAATCTACGCCTTGCTAGGTAATCGTGTAGCTTCAATTCTTGCACGAGTTAGATTTTGTAAACACGCAAACCAAGATCTTCCCGCAAAATCTTTCATAAAGTGGATGGACGCATATAAAACTGCTGTGCACGATGGACGATGGCATATAGACTGATTCGAGTCTTCCTCTACGCTACTCTCTACAGCAGCACCTTCTTTTGTACGCACGTTATGACGTCTCTGTGGATGCGTATTATCATTTAGAGTAAACGTTGTGTAAAAACGGTCCCATGGTTAATTGAATTAATTGCTCTGAAGGACGATTATGTTAACCATAAAATTGACTTAGTAGTATGATATAATTGATCCAAATAATGGCATAACCCAGACATCCAAAGTGAAAGTTATCCTCCAACACCAATTTGTTCTATATGGTCCATATAATGTTCAGAAAAAATTCACACCATTTTGAGCGTCGGGTTTGGGGGGAGAGGGGGGAGAAATCGGTAAATTCGTAGTTTTTTTAGGTTTTTCGTCAATATGCAGGGGCGTCATTTCAAATTTTGATTGAGGGAGCTATATTATCAGCGATACGTATGATTTCATTCAGAGATAGGTACTTAAACAAAAATAAAGTTTTTATCGCTTACCGGAATATCAAAATGATTTAACCCATGTGTATTCTTCAAGGCTGCTGAAAAATAAATTATCACAAAAGGTAATCAAGTCGAATACTTCGTTATAATGGTGGATGAAACCAAAGATACATCAAAATCGGAACAGCTTGCAATTTTAATCCGTTATGTTGATGCTGAGGACACAAAAATTAATGAACGTGCTATCGGGCTGCACCATCTTAAGGACTGTAGTGACGAAAGTATACCCAACGCCATACAATCGATGTTATCGGATAAAAGACTAGACAGAAAACTGCGTTGGTCAGTATTACGACGGAGCGAATGTCATGAGAGGATGGATTAGAGGGGTCCAGGCGAGAATTAAAGATTTAGTCCCTCATGCTACGTACTTCCATTGTCATGGTGATCGACTAAATCTAGTTTTAGTGGATGTGTTGGGTAACATTGACAAAGTTAAAGAGTTTTTTCTACAGTTCAAACTCTATCGATTCATTTCCAACACTGCTACTCGCCATCAGCTTTTTGTAAAAATATAACAGAGGATGAATAAACCAGTACTGAATTTGAAAATAACTGTAACGTAACAAGATACTGGTTGAATGCAGTATCCAAAATTCGAAAAGACATGCCAGACCATTTTAACTGTTCTAGATGAACGAAAAAAGGACAGGGCAGAGAGTGTCGGAATAAAAGCGCAGATAATGCAGAAAATCTTCATATTTCTGCTTTGTTCTATAAAAAAAATATTAGGCGGTACTTATTGTCTATCACAGCAGCTACAAGCTGAAAAACTTGACTTAGCAGCTGCCATGCATCTATCAAATGTACCAAAGAAGAACTTAAAAAATCCAGAACTGACGACACATACCGAGAGGTTTTAGAGAAGGCTAAATCTTTGACAGACAGTAGTGGTGTTGTATCTGACGAACAAAAAAGGACGATGACTGTTCCTCATAGACTCGCTTTAATGTCAACAACTGGCAATAAATACCGAAACAAAGGCATATACTTCGAAGTTATCGACAGAATTCTCGTGGAATATAATCGTCGCTTCTCAGAAACTGCCTTTCAGAAAGGAAATTCAAGCATTCATGGCGGAAGAGAAATTAAAGCCATTTATAGAAAACTACAAACATTTTCTAAATATATAGGGGAAGGCGGGACAAAATGGGGTAGCGGAGCGGAATGAAGATTGGAATTTTTAAGTATCAATGACGTGCTGCAGACTAGCAGCAATAAGTAAAAGTACATCAGTGTAGTGTGACTGAAGACTGGTAGGCATGTTTGTCTAGTTCTCTTGACGTTAACAACGTGAATCTATCGTTGCGTGGTTTTTCGCTTATAATTTGTAACTGTTTGTGATTTTATGACCAAGGTAAGTTACACACGCTTGTTTTTTTACAACGTTAGTTGGTAATACTTGTAGGGTATTTATTTAGCTTTCGTTTAGTCTAAGCAAACGTTTTCTTACCAATCGTTTTCGAGTGACCATAGCTTGATGAAATAAATCAAGTGCTTGGGGCGGAATGGGGAAGTCTACTTGGGGCGGAATGGGGAAGTATGCCGTGCCGCCCACACTATTTTTATTAAACAGGATCTCTATATTTAACTATTTTTCTTCTATTTCAGATGGTTCTAGTATACAAAAGGAAGACGAATAGACAGCCATGGTCTACTAAAAGTAAGAATAATGCTGCTGAAGTGGTTATATCTGTTCCAGGAGGTTATTTGAAAGCTCCAAAGCCATTTAATGTTCTCCAAAGTACCTGGAGATATCCTGCAGAGAAAAGTAAAAATCCGTAGTACCATATTGACAAAACAGCAGGGAAATTTTAAGCTGTTTTTACCGAAAGGCAAGAATATGAGCTCATGAGCTATTTGAAAATTATGAAGTATCGATTATTTGGTCTAACGATGATAGATTTGCGTACCTTAGCTTATCAGTTAACTGTAAGAAATGGCTTAGCCCACATAATATTTACGAGTGAAGTCGCCGGCCAAGATTGGGTCAATGGATTTTTAAAGAGAAATCCTACTTTATCACTTCGGGAACCTGAGTCAACATCTGACGCCAGAGTTATGGGCTTTAATAAAGTGGCAGTGATGAACTTAGCTTAACATAACTTAACATAAAATGACTTTTCAACGGTACTTAATAATTGGACTTAATAATTACAATTATTAAGTTATTTTTTTATTAATTTCACTAATCTTGTAATGACTACCCCGTTGTGCCCCGGTGCAGGGGCAGAACGGGGCAATTGACATTGTTTAATATTTTAGTAACAAACTTACTGTTCTTGTTGCTATAAAAAAATAATTACTTACTTACTTACTTAAGCCGTCCTCTTGTACCTTACGGTGTCGAGGTAAGTGGAGAAATGAGACGTCTCCATGCCTTTCGGTCGGTAGCTAGTCTTTCTGCTTCTCTCCACCCAATATTTCTTTTTCCGCAAGCCTTTCCAATATTTGCATTCCACGTTCTTGCTGGCCTGCCTCTTCTTCGTTGGTTGTCAGATGCCGCTTTCCATACCCTCTTTACAGTTCTACCTTCACTCATTCTCGCCATACTGTTTCGTTTCAAGTCTGTCTAAGGTCCTTCCAACACCGCACCTTTCACGGATGTCTTCATTTCTTATACGATCACGTCTGGTCACCCCGGATACCGCACGTAAATATCGCATTTCGCATGCTTGGATTTTACTACGGATGTTGTCGTTCACTGTCCACGTTTCACTACCGTAGAGTAGCACCGGCTCGTATACGGTTTGAAATACTTTCATTTTTGTTCTCAGGCTTACTTCTTTCTTTCTTTCTTCCTAATAAAACTTTTATTTAGTGCATAGTATAATTTTGTTGCACTCATTACCCTGCTGTTTATTTCTGGTTCTATATTTCCTTGCCCATTCATTGTTGATCCTAGATACTTGAAGTCCTCAACTTGTGTAATGGTCTCATTATTCAACTTAACATTTATATTTTCTTGTGTTTTCGATATTACTAAAGCTTCTGTTTTTTCAATATTTATTCTCATCCCAAATTTCTTAAAGGCTTCATTCCAAACATTCACATTTACTTGCAAGTCTTTTTCTGATTTTGCCACAATAACCAGGTCATCGGCATATATCAACTCTGACACGCAAACTTGTTGAAGTTTATACACCCCAACCCTAGTTCTTTTTACCTTACCCCTGCATTCTTTTGCAATTTCGTCCATTAGAGTGATAAATAACAAAGGACTCAGAACACCACCTTGTCTTACACCTGTCCTTGTGTAGAATTCAAGAGATGAGCAATTGTTCGTTCTTACGTTATTACGTGTACATTTATATATACTCTTTATTGCTTGGATTAACTTCGGTTTCACATTTCTACGGTTTAATATTTCCCAGATCTTGTTACGTGGCGCCCGATCAAATGCTTTTTCCAAGTCCACAAAACAGAGATACAACTTACTGTTATACTCTAGGGCTTTTTCTGATAACTGTCTCACCGTGAATATGAGATCGGTTGTACCTCGCCCTGGCCTAAAGCCGCATTGGCTGTCATCCAGTGTGGATAAAAAAATAATATTGTAATATAATGTTAACAACATTATAATGAGTTTATATAATGATATGCAGCTTAAATAATTAATCCTAACTTATTGTTTTCACCCATTTTGAAAAAATGTGAAATCTTTGTATTATCCACGTCCGTCTGTCCGTCTGTCCGTAACCACAACTCCTCCGGCAATATAGCAGCTAGAATGACAAATGAGGTGTCAAATGAAAGCTGATAATCCAAGGATGGTAGTAAAGGTGAGATATTTGACCTTGGCGGTCTGTACGACCGCGAATATAACTCCTCCATCATTATACCAGGTAGAATGACAAATGAGGTGTCAAATGAAAGCTTATAATCCAAGGATGGTACTAAAGGTGAGATATTTGACCTAGGCGGTCTGTGCGTCGGTCCGTACGACCGCGAATATAACTTCTCCGTCATTATACCAGGTATAATGACAAATGAGGTGTCAAATGAAAGCTGATAATCCTAGGATTGTACTAAAGGTGAGATATTTGACCTAGGCGGTCTGTGCGTCGGTCCCTCCGACCGCGAATATAACTCTTCCGTCATTATACCAGGTAGAATGACAAATGAGGTGTCAAATGAAAGCTGATAATCCAAAGATGGTACTAAAGGTGAGATATTTAACTTAGGCGGTCTGTACGTCGGTCCCTCCGACCGCGAATATAACTCCTCCATCGTTATACCAGCTTGAATGATAAATGAGGTGTCAAATGAAAGCTTATAATCCAAGGATGGTACTAAAGGTGAGATATTTGACCTAGGCTGTCTTTCCGTCGGTCCGTACGACCGCGAATATAACTTCTCCGTCATTATACCAGGTAGAATGACAAATGAGGTGTCAAATAAAAGCTGATAATCCAAGGATGGCACTAAGGTGAGATATTTGACCTGGGCAATCTTTCCGTCGGTCCGTAGGACCGCCAATGTAACTCCTCTGCCATTATACCGGGTAGAATCACAAATGAGGTGACAAATGTCAAAGTTTAGTAAGAATGACTCAACATTAGTAAATTCGTATATCAATCCACGCAAAGTTACACGTAAAATTCAAATATCGTCTTCCAGTTCTACTTTCGATTACTTTGGGTGAAAACCTAGGACTTACGAAGTCCAATTACTTGTTTTTAAAAATCAATTTCAACTTAGTACCCCATTCCGCCCCGCCTTCCCCTAACAATATAACTTATACATCTGCAACTGCCTACAGCCAGGAACCATTTACAATCATGCGATGGAGACAAGACTCCGTTTTGTCACTACTCGAATCTCTCAGAGTGATTCTAGTGGTATACTCAGAAGTGATAAAACTGCTGCATGTTTTTGCTACACTGCCTACCACCACAGTTGGAAATGAAACATTTTTCTCTGTGCTAAAAAGAGTAAAAGGGTAGGAACCTGCGGAGTTCTACTGGTGATGAAAAATTGTCCTCACTTATGTTGATGGCGGATGAAAAAGAAGAAATCAAAAAAATACCACTAATAGACCAAGTGGTGGATGATTTTTGCTGCGAGGAAACTACGACGGTATTATACCCATTACTACACTAAACGTAACATTGAAATGCACTGTAGTTATTTTGTTCCATTCGTAATGAATCATTAGTATTGTATTATAAAGTTAAATTTCTTAATTATTACAAATAAATCATTATAGTAATAAAATTGATGTATTTTTTGTAAATTCCAATATTATAGGGGGGGAGCAAATGCCCCCTCCTGCCCCTATCAAATGACGCCCCTGTCAATATTTCTAAAACTATGCGGTTTAGCATGAACAACCTTCTATACAAAAATGTTCTACATTAAATTTGCAATAAAAAAAGGTCCTATGCATAATCCTTCTAAAATGAACGGTTCCAAAGTTACGGAGGTAGTGTATAATTGGTCCAAAAAAGGCCTAACCAGACATCTAAAGTAAACGTTTTCGTCCAACACCAAATTGTTCCATATGGTCCACATATTGTTCAGTAAAAAGTTACACCATTTTGAGCGTCCGGTTTGGGGGGAGATGGGGGAGAAGTCGGTAAATTAGTAGTTTTTTACGTTTTTCGTCAATATTTCTAAAACTATGCTTTAGCGTAAACAATGGTTATACAAAAATGTTCTACATAAAATTTAAAACAAAAAAGGTCGTATACATAATTGTTATAAAATCAAAGGTTCCAGAGTTACGGAGGGTGAAAACTGGAGGTTTTCGATACTTTTTATATTATCTGGGCAATTGAGGATGATTTTGGGTGGTGAGGTTGACGGTTCTTCAAGGGCTTATCACTAACATATCATCGGCCACTGAAATAGTAAATTTTATTTACAAAACACAATCCTGTTAAAGAAAATTTCTATAAATTGCCCAAAGAATATAAAAAGTATCGAAAACCTCCACTTTTTACCCTCCGTAACTCTGCAACCGTTGATTTTATAACAATTATGTATAGGACCTGTTTTGTTTTAAATTTCACATAGAACATTTTTGTGTAGAACATTGTTTTTGCTAAATCATAGTTTTAAAAATATTGACGAAAAACGTAAAAAAACTACTAACTTACCTACTTTTCCCCCATCTCCCCCCCAAATCGGACGCCCAAAATGGTGTAACTTTTTACTGAACAATATGTGGACCATATAGAACAAATTGGTGTTGAAGGAAAACTTTTACTTTGGATGTCCGGGTTAGGCCTTTTTTTGTACCAATTATACTATACTACCTCCGTAATTTTTGAACCGTTCATTTTAGAAGGATTATGCATAGTACCTTTTTTATTTCAAATTTAATGTATAATATTTTTGTATAGAAGGTTATTCATGCTAAACCGCATAGTTTTAGAAATATTGACGAAAAACGTAAAAAACTACGAATTTACCGATTTCTCCCCCCTCTCCCCCCCAAACCCGACGCTCAAAATGGTGTGACTTTTTTCTGAACCATGGATGTGGACCATATAGAACAATTTGGTGTTGGAGGATAACTTTCACTTTGGATGTCTGGGTTTGGGTCTAGTTATACCAGTCCGCGATACGCATTTCGAACAGAACTATGATCTTCAAAATAAATTTGATTAGTTTGGAAGCGTTGTTAAGATGGCAGTCTATGCATGCTGAAATGCCAAACCAAACATGTAGATCACTTAACATTTGTCAAAATGGCCGCCACTTAAAAAGTGTTGCCAACATATTATTTCTATTATACAATTATACCTCTAAAACACCCATTAGATCAGTTAATCACAAATTATACTATCTCTGTACACGTTTATGTGAGTATGTGGTATGTGTGTGTTTATGTGTATTAAGTATGTTATTATTCAGTTTACATACAGTATAAAGATTATTAGTTGTGAAATAAAAAACTGCCGCTTCTGCATAATTAATATTATAATGGAAGGGCTGGTTTGAAGCCATGACTTGCATGGAATATAACTAGTATCAAAAAAGTAAATCGATACCACTACACATAACATCGTATTATGTGAAATAATGATAGCGGAACTCTTTATTATGCAAGCGGGTGAAAATATTGTAATCGTTTGCATTTCCATATATAAAGATGGAGAAGAGAGATTACAAAAAGTAAAACGGAACATGGGAATTAGTAGGTTAAATCTGTTTCACACGGAATATTTTAGTAGTTGGCGGAATGAAAGGAATTGCAATGAATAGTTTTGTTATTTATTAATGTGTAGGGGATGTTTTGTTAATATGATCTGTGGACAGATCATATTAACACATTAAGAAACATTGTAGACCAAACAATAGAATGACAGAGCTAAATCTATATAAATTTCATTGACTTTAGACAAGCAATTGACCGGATTAACAGAGAAAAAATATGGGAAATATTAAAGAGATATGGAATTCCATTAAAATACATAAGAATTATCAAAATGTTCTATGAAAACTATACCGCACAAATCATGCACAATGGAAAACTCACACAACCAATCAACATAGACAGTGGAGTCAGACAGGGGTGTATTCTATCTCCAACCATATTTTTGATCTTAATCGACTGGGTCATGAAGAAGGCAACGAAAAATAAAACAGGAATTAGATGGAATGCTTTCAGTCAGCTTGAAGATCTAGACTTGCGGATGATATATGTCTGGTGTCCGAAAAAAGACAACATATGCAGAAAAAAACAGAAAAGGTGACAAAAGAAGCAAGAAAAATAGGATTAGAGATTAACACAAGAAAAACCAAACTTATGAAGATATATACGGATAGAGAAATGGGTATATTCATTGAAGGAGAAGAAGTAGAAAATGTACAGAAGTTTTGCTATCTGGGAAGCATAATTGACGATAGCGGTGGAATAGAAGAGGAAATTAATGGAAGGATAACTAAAGCCCAAAATGCGTTCTATATGCTGAAGAAAACATGGGAGTCCAATAAATTAACAACCAAAACCAAAATCAGGATATTTAATACAAATGTAAAGAGCATTTTGCTATATGCAGCAAAAACTTGGAAAATAGAGAAAAAGATTATACAAAAGGTTCAAACATTTGTAAATAGGTGCCTTAGACGAATATTGCAAATATATTGGCCAAATCAGATAAGTCACAAGGAACTTTGGAGAAAAACTAATCAAGAGCCGATAGCCAAAACGATAAATAGACGCAAATGAAAGTTTATTGGACACACATTAAGGAAAAATGAAGATGATATAACCAAACAAGCCCTGGATTACCAACCAACTGGAAAAAGAAAACAAGGCAGACTAATGACATCCTGGAAAAGAAATATTACCAGAGAGCTAGAAGACAATGGGTTAACATGGAAAGAGGTGAAAGTCCTGGCCAGAAACAGAGATGAATGGAGGGGGACTGTAGAGGCCCTATGTTCCAAATTGAATCAAGAGGAGTAAAGTAAAAGTAAGTAGGGGATGTTTTACACTAAATAGTATTATTATCCATCCATCCCATCCATCCAATGGCACTACAGCCCAAATCGAGCCTTGGCCTCCTTCAATAAGCTTCTATAATCATTTCGATTTACCGCTGTTCTTTTCCATAAACGCGTTCCCAGAAAGTTCCTGGCATCCTCATCGACTTCGTCTTCCCATCTCTTTTTAGGTCTTCCAACAGGTCTGCTTCCCTGCATTCAGCAATTTTCTGGGGATTCTACTCTCATGCATGCGGACCACGTGCCCTGCCCACCGTAATCTCTGCAGTTTAGTGTGTTGTGCTAGAGTTGGTTCGCTATATTGCTCGTATATTTCTCTATTATACCTAATTCGCCAGTTGTTATTTTCACTTATTGGGCCCAGTATCCTACGTAATACTTTTTGATTTCACAAATACGTAATACACGTCAGTGGGGCATATTCAGCAAGGATAGGAATACAGCCCCCTACACCTCACGATAGAGGATAAGATTGGACTAAAAAGTAGCACGAAAAGAAGAGAATAGATCATCATCATAAGTGGCTCGACAATCCGTTGTGGATATTGGCCTGCTCGCAAAGAATTCGCTGCTCCTGTCGATTCCTGGCAACATCCCTCCATCTTTTGATCCTTAACATCTTTAGGTCTTCTTCCACATCATCAATTCATCTTTTTCGTGACCGTCCTCTACTTCTTGTGCTTTCTGGGTTTAAAAATGATAATCTCTTCGTGTATTCGTCATCTGACATTATAGCAATGTGTCCAGCCCATCTAAGTCTCTGCACTTCCGGCTCCAAAAATCTTTCTAAGAATTTTTCTCTCAAAAATACCAAGAAGTCCATCATCATTTTGAGATAAGGTCCACGTTTGAGCCCCATATCTCAAAACCGATTTTATTAAAGTCTTGTATATTATATGGAGCTTTACTGCGCGTTTTATATTTTTATTTTTTAAATGTTTCTGGAGACCGTGAACAGTTCTTATTGCTATTGCTATGCGTCTTTTTATTTCGTCGCTTCTCGTGTTTGTTGCATTTATTAGCGATCCACAGGCCCCCGTAAGGGTTACTGGTGCCTGTGTGCAAAAAAGAATTTTGAAGGTAGGTAGGTGCTTGAAATAAAGCAAGAAACTGAACTTTAGAAGTCATATTTATAGTCCATTCACTAGCGGTAAAATATTACAAAACCTCCGAATTTTAAAGAACCGCTTGGATCGACATTAAATTTGGCATATACATCATAGCTAACATGTCAAAGAAAAAAGTGATATTTTGCCGTAGTGTGGGGTTTTTGTTGAAAAATGAACATATATTCACTCGCAAATAACTCGGAAAGTATTGACTTGCTGAAAAACTCTATAGAACCAAAGTTGCGTAGAATTAGTAATTTTATCCAATTTCGGATGTTTTTTTGAACGTATGTCTTTTAACCCCCAAAAAGGGGTGAAACTCACCCCAGGGGAAAAGTACACATCGACACAATATCACTTTTTTTTCATTGACATATTAGTTATGTGTATGCCAAATTTCATGTCAATATAAGCGGTTCGTTAAAATTCACAGCAAAAACCTTTAGTAAATGGATTATTCTTTGTAGACTAAAATATCAAAATGAAACAAACATAACAAAATCATAACAAAATAAATTAAAATGCCTAACTTCTGACATGTTCTAGCGCATAAGAATCAGCAGTAAGTGGATGATATTATACTAATAAAATTTCGTGTGTATTTATACCTTCTTCTTATTTAGGTACCGTGTCCGTATTCAGAGCTTGGCCGTCATTATGTTTACAAGTTCTGGAAACCCTTCTCTATCGGTTGCTGCACAAAATAATTCTTCTACTATCCTATTTATATTTCTCAACTTTTATTTTAAAATTAATTTTTGTTTTTTTTTTGTTTATTTTCTTTTCGCAATTTTTGACACGGGGTTTTGGCGCCCCTAGAGGATGGCGCCCGTGTGCATTGCACACTTTGCACATATGGTAGCGGGGGCCATGGATCCAAGATATGTGAATTCTTTGACTTGCTCAAAGGCATGGTTGTTGAGAAGAGAATAGATGCTTGCGCTAAAAGATGTAAGAAATTGGACAGACATCGCTGCAAAAACACTGTTAAGAATCCCACCAGACAGAAATTAATTTACCACAATTAAAATCTACCATAGCTTTGTATAGTGCGTTTCTGTCTACACCGTCGTAGGCATACTCCTATCTAAAATCCACAAACAAATGGTAAGTATCTATTCCATACTCATATGTTTTTTCCAAAGCTTACCTTAGAGCAGTGTTTTTCAATATTTTTGATGTTGCAACCCCTTTACAGGTTGAAATATTCTGGCGACCCCCTGGTGTTATAGAAAGCCAAAGAAATAATTTAATCAAAAACTACATACCTACGTTAGGTAATAATTTTTTATTATTTTGGTACATTTATCTTTTATTCACGCGGGCCAAAAATTAAAGAACAGCCAACATTTTGATTTGCAGTTTGACGAATCTACAGGTGTTTCCGACTATGCACATTTGGACATTTTGCAGTATTTGTGCGCTTTGAAGCAGATGACAATATCATGGAAGAAATCTTATTTTGCAAAGCACTTCCTGCAGACACTACCGGCCAGTGTTTTTACGATATGTTTTTAGAAAGCACTTGTAACTACAATATTGATTGGAAAAATGTATCGCTATTTGTAGCGATGGCGTCAAAACTATGAATGGCAAAACAACTCATTGCAAAATAAAATCGATAATGCCAAACATATCCTGGACACACTGTTTTCTTCATCGACAGGCTCTAAGGTAGTACCTTCTGATATAAATAACGTGCTCAAGGAGGTATTAAAAATTGTAAATTCTATCAAAGGTAAAGCTTTGCAAACCCGGCTATTCAGAATTGTTTGTGAAGATATGGACTCTTTTCATCAAAATCTCCTTTACCGCACAGAGGTCAGTTGGCTATCCAAAAGAAAGGTGTTGACAAGAGTTCTGGAACTGAGAGCTGAATTGTTAATGTTCTTACAAGATGCAAAATCTAAGTATGCTTACGGTTTTTCTGACCCTATTGGCTCTTGAAATTAGCATTTTGGAAGATATTTTTAGCTACGTTAACAATTTAAACAAGAACCTTCAAGGAAGAAAATCTTTTAACAGCTAAAGATAAAGTAAAAACATTTCACACAAAACTTCGTTTGTGTTCAACCTCTCTGCAAAACAAAATGTTTGAGTCTTTTCCATGTCTATAGAAGATTTGTGAAGATAATGCAACAGATGCAGATGAGAATAATATCGATGAAAGAATACATGAATTTTTAGGTAGTAGGGTAACGGGTACAGTTATTGGCCACTTAAGGGATTTCAAATTGAATTAAAATTGTAAATTGGTATATTTTAATGTGAAATATTTTGTAAGGGTTTTTTAATAACAATAAAACATCAAATTTTATAAAAACTCAGGTTATTTTAGTAAAGATAATAATGTACATAAAAAATTAACACAAATTTAAAAACATACAAAATTACACAGTTATTGGCCATGCAAACATAGTTATTGGCATATAAAATTACAGTTATTGGCCACTCATAAAATTCCTAATTTTCTTTTTTTGTTTGTGCAGTTAGGGCACACAAAACTATTTAGATTTTCAATTTCTTGTTGTTTTTAACACAACTACCAATATGGGAGCCTTTGACACAAAATAAACATTGTATTCCAACTTTTGATTTAGAAATATTTTAGGAACAAGAATAGCACAATCCTGTATACAAAAGATTATTATTTACAGATATGTTGGTGTTGTCTGATTGTTTCACCAATATATTTGAGAGAATTTGTATTTTTTCATGTTCTGGATATCCCTCTGTTTCGAAAAACAACTTTCTTTTAGCCGACTCACCAGCACGTTTTTCTTTGCTGGTTTCCAAATTTGTACATTTGCTTTGGGAAGTATTCCTCAAATTTGATGAATTCTTATTGTTGGAGACATCAAAAGATACGTTATCAATTGAGGGCAGAATAGCGTTTTCCTCTACAGAATCAGGAAATTGGTTCCGTGGCAGTTCGTGGTTTTCTTTGGCGTTAATCACTTCTGGTATATGTACTCTAACTCCACTTCTCAAAGTAGTGCTTTTAATTGTATGATCAAGAAGTGTGTCTGATTTAAAAGTATTTGTATCTACAATATCACCTGTATTTAGTGTAACATTTTCTTTATTCTTCACAACATTTTGACATGTTTTGCTCTCGGAATTGGCTCTTGTGGCAATTTTTTTTATTACTTTCTTCTTGGTTTCTTTATTTTGTTTACCTTTATTGTTTGCTTTTGCGTCAATTCGCTTTTGTTTTCGTTCTAATTTTATTTTTCTTGTTCGTCTTTCTCTTCAATTTTACGCCTCTCTGCATTTTGACGATCTGAAGAAGTGAGCACGAAAGGCAACCGTTCTGTTTGCTTTTTATCCTTTCTTTCTGGGGTTCTTGGCCAAAAAAGAATTTGTCAATTGAGGTGTCAATTTCTTTATATAATGAGTTGTGTTGATTTACTAAAGGTAGATTTTCGGATGTCGATTGAATATCTAAAGTCATTGTATCTTCTGTGACAATATTATCTTTTTGTTTGGGTTTTCTCGTCTAAACTTTAATACTGCCCGGTTCCAATTTGCCTTTAATGGTTTAAATGCAGCAACATCTGCAGGCTGTATAATTCTGGTCGCATTGGGATATAATGCCACTAAAATAATTTGTAACTTTTAGCATAATTCACTGGTTTGAATGGTTGAGTTTTATGTCCATCAACGAACAAAATGACTGGAAATTTAGTGTTTTTTGCAACTAGGTACTTATATAAGACGTTTCCTATGTATTCATAGAAGTTTTCATTCTTCATCCATCCCGTATCGCTACAGCCTATGCCCCATTCTCGAGGAACTGAATTTATAACATTGCTAGGAATTCGTTTGTACTTATGGGTAAATAATCATCGGTGCTGTTATTTCTTCAGATGCTGCAAACCTAAACATAACCGTCAAATTAACTTTGGAGTGATGTTCTATTTGATATACATTTTTGCTTCCCTTTACAGCCAACACTCGTTTATTTTTGGGACACAAGAGGAAGCAAGTTTCATCCCCATTAAAAACACGTGAAGGGTCTTGAAGAATATCAATGTAACGTTTACGGTGTAAATATTCTTGAACACCGGTGAACCATTTTGTTATAATATATTTTTCAGACACAACTGAACTTGCTGCTGTTACCGCTTCTGGAGTTCGCTCGCTTAAATCTGGATGTCTCTTTAAAAAGGATCTATACCAACCTCTTCCGGGCCGATTGTCAGTAAAAGGATTAGCACATGGATTTGCATCAAGAAAACCTTTAACCGAGTCTTGTATATTTTCCACTCTTACTGGAAAACCTTTGTCTTGGCATGTTACGATCCAATTCTTTAAACGATTCTCTTCCTCCAAAGAAAGAATAGGATTGGGACCAAGGTTAGTTTTTTTATTAAATTTTTCGCTTGCTCTAAACTGCAGTGTTGCTCTTGGCATATTAAATTGTTCAGCGGTTTTCCGTTGGCTCATGCCATTTTCTATGGCCTGAAAAGCAGACTGAAGATCTTGTTCTGTATATTTTTTGTGATACGTTTTATCTTTCCGGATATTTGGCATTTTTTATTCTAAAAATAAAAATCATTTAATAGTATCTAATAATGTTATCTACAATACGGACGTTTCAAATTTGATTCAGATTGCCCGCATTGGCATTAATTTTATAACAACTAAAATAATTGTAATTTTATAAAAACGAATCCGAACAAAAAAATATGTTCTTATTACACATTACAGTTATTGGCCACCCTGTGGTTTAGTGATTGGCAGTCGGCCAACCACTAGTTATTGCCATAAAAAATAAGAAAAAATGCTTGAAATATGTTGTGTTGGGCCAAACTAAGCTAAAAGAGCCTAAATTATAATAAATATTTTAATTTAAAGTAGGTACAGTAATTGGCCGGTAGGTCAATCATTATAATGCGGACATATTTAAGATACAGTGCATGGCCACTAAAATTTACCGCCAAAAAATGATAACCTTACTATTAAAACCACCGATAACGTAAGATGTACCCCACTAAATCATCACAAAACATTAATATAAGCAGATACACAATATTATTAGCCAATATAACTCACCTCATGAATGGCCTTCCTTAACAAATTCTTTAAAAAACTCTTAAAACTGGATGCACTTGTTAAGCTTCGAACAACACACGCTGTCACAACTAGACAATATTAACTGAGAGAGATAATGGCTAGACCAAATATATAGCAATGTTGCCGAATTGCAATGCAAATACATTTATTTCCTTACACTTTCTAAAAATCTTAATATTTCGGATTTTTGTGAAAGTGGCCAATCACTAGTGACCGGCCAACAACTGTACCCGTTACCCTATATATCAAATGTCTCCACCTCCCAAACTAACAACACCCAAAGAAGTAGCACAAATTATTAAATACGAAATTCGTACCAAAAAAGCACCTGGACACGATCTCCTTACTGGCGAGATAATCAAACAACTACCAAAAAAAGGGATTACAATGATAACACAACTAATAAATGCGACTATAAGGATAGGATATTTTCCAGCACAATGGAAGTTAGCAGACATTATACTAATACAAAAACCAGGAAAACCTACTAAAGAGATAAAATCATACAGACCAATAAGCTTGTTACCTGTTATGTCTAAAATTGCAGAGAAAATTATAAAAGAACTGTAAAATTGACTTTTCTTTGTGAAACCCACACTGCTATTTGTCTATTATGCTTTCACAATACCCCGATAGTCGATCATAAACAATGTAGGCCAATATTTTGTAGGTTACATTTAGGAGGGTAATTATGCCTCTGTTTCTGGGTGTTCTGGTTTTTGTGAGCAAGAAGATACAATCTCAACGTATCTCTATTAATGAGGACAGAGTTGAGCAAATCTATATCCTATGCCAATATAAAACAACAAGGTTTGTGGTGGGTGGAGTATACATTCCTCCACAATCTTCACGAGATACTTACAGTTTGCATTGTCAATCTATAGAAGATATTACCATACGTTACACTTCACTTAACATATACATATTTGGCGATTACAACCTACCCAATGCAACTTGGCTGAATGACGAGTATGGATTAATGGTTCAGTGTCCTGAAGGGGATCCTGCAATAGATGTTGCTCAAGAGTTAGGGTTTTTAAAATTCTTTCAACACATTAATGTTCCTAATAATCGTAATGTATTTTTAGATTTGGTTTTTTCAAATGTTAGGGAATTAAATGTCTTGAAAGCAAAAGATCCTTTGGTAGACCCTAGCCAACACCATGTGGGTTATGAGTGTTTTTTAAACTTAGATTTAACTGATTCAAAAAATTTAAAATATGATGAATTTTTTTATGATTTTGTAAATGGAAACTACGCTGAACTCAATAACTTCCTTGCATCCATGGATTGGCAGAACTGTCTGGTTGAGGGTGTTGATAGTTCTGTGGGTTTGTTCTATGATGTTCTGTTGACGGGGATAGCATTGTTTGTACCATTAAAAAGATTCAGAACATCTACCTTCCCTAAATGGTTTTCCCACGAACTCAGGAATTTAACGCAGGAGAAAAAACGTGCCCACTCTATGTACATGAGGAGTCAGTCTGATGCTGAATATGTTAGGTTTTCTCGCCTTAGGGCTGAGTGTAAGCGTTTGTCTGATACATGCTTTAGTGGCTATATGGGTGGAGGAGACATTAGCTTAAAAAATAACCCTAAATCATTTTGGAAGTTCATTAATGACAAGCGATCTACTCATAGCTTACCGAGCTCTTTATTTTATTTAGACCAATCAGCATCTAACGGTCAAGATATAGCAAATTTATTTAAGAAGTTCTTTCAAACTGTTTACTTGCCTAATAATGGTCAGCTCCGGGTGCCCTGCTACCCTGAGGGTAGCAATGTAAGTACATGTATTAGACCTGCTGCGATATCCATAATTGAAATTTTTGACAGTATAAGTGATCTTCCCAATAAGCTGTCAGCTGGTCCTGATGGTGTGCCTAATTATCTTTTGAAAAAGTGTGTCTGTACTCTAGTCATACCTTTGCATTTACTGTTTAACAGGTCTTTAGCGACATCTATGTTTCCGGCTGCTTGGAAGGAGAGCTACGTTATACCTGTATATAAAAATGGGCAAAAGGATAACATTGAAAATTATCGCAGCATATGCATTCAGTCTGCAATACCCAAGCTTTTTGACAGCCTGGTGGCCAAGCAGCTTTCTTGGTTGTGTAACGGATTAATTTCCGATGCGCAGCATGGCTTTCGCATAAAAAGGTCTGCTGCGACGAACTTGGTCGAGTATCAGTCTGACTTGTTGTGTCAAATGGAGGATAGTAAACAGATAGATGCCATATACACGGATTTTTCGAAAGCGTTTGATCGTGTTGATCACCAGATACTCTTGGAAAAGCTGGTGTCTGTGGGTTTTGATGTTAACTTTGTCGAGTGGATTAAGAACTCTTCATCGGGGCGTACTCAACGAGTGAAGATTGGTAGCTATTTATCTGACATTATTACAGTAAGCTCCGGAGTTGCTCAGGGTGGCCATACTTCTCCGCTTCTTTTTATCATCTTTGTTAATGATATAAATAATTGCTTTTTGAATAGTAAATGCTTAATGCTAGCTGATGATCTGAAATTCTGGAGACCTGTGGATGGTTTGTTGGACCAGGCGTTATTGCAGGAGGATCTTGATAGACTGCAGGAGTGGTGTGTTCGAAACAAACTTTTCTTGAATGCCAGGAAATGCTGTTTTATAAGCTTCTTTCGGAAAGTCAGTAGAATTGAATCAGGTTACATCATTAATAATCAGCCACTTGAATATGTATCTTCCGTTAGGGATTTGGGTGTGGTTTTGGATGAGAAGCTTTCTTTTGTGGAGCATATAAATGCTGTATCTGTGAAGGCATCTAAACTTTTGGGATTTGTTACAAGAAATTGCAAATTCTTCTCTATTGAATCTACTAGGCTTGTTTACTGTAGCTATTTCCAGACTCATATTGATACTATCGAGAGAATACAACATAGATTCTTGAGATCATGTGCTTACTATACACAAACTATCACTGTCAATCACGATTATTCTTTTCTTGAACAACAGTTGTCCCTACCTCCACTTAAGGTACGCCGTGACATAGCAGGTGCTGTTTTCATTTTTAGGATCATAAATGGACTTAAGATTCTCCCAATCTTTTAAGTCAGATTAATTTTAATGTTCCTTATCAAGCTCTCCGTTACCATAATATGTTTAAAATACCTTTCCATAGAACATTGTATGGCGTTCACAACCCACTTGATAGGTATATGGGATTGTTAAATAATTACGAACTTGATTTATTTAATATAACTCTAAATCAATTAAAAAGATCTCTTGCTCTGTGATGTTATTTTTATACTCTTAAGTGTTATGTTTGTATGTTGTATATTTTTTTGTAGTCAATATTTATGTTATATATTAATTTTCGTGACATATGAAATTTTTCAGTATTTTTATACTTTTCTAATTCTCTATTTTTTAGATTAATTAAGACATATTTTACACATTGAATTTATTATTACCTTTTGGAAATGTATTAATATTTAACTGTAATTTTTCTGTTAATGGGGTTATCCCGTATAATAAATAAATAGATAAATAAATAAATAAAAATGCCTATGCAGTTATCACAAACAATTTGTTCTCCTTTCTTGTGAATAGGTAAAATTATATCTAGGTTCTAGTCTTCTGGTAGTTTTACCTGCTTCCAAATCAGTTCTACTAACCTACTTATACTACAAGCCAGATTTTCGCACCATATTTAAGTTCAGAAGGAATGCCATCTGCTCCAGGAGATTTGTTTTCTTTCAATGATTGTATTGCTTTGATGACTTCTTCCCCTGTTAGGATGTTATCTTTCTCTCTTTCGTCGTCCATGCCTTCGAGCTAGGTTTCTGTTTCTAACTATTAATAATCTAGGTTTGAATTCCTTTCTGGTCTGGTTAATCTGCTTGTAGAATACTCGTGTTTCCATTTGTGTTATACTTCTTTAGTTCTTTCAGTTGGTTTTCTATATGCTACTTCTTCTTTCTTTTTAGTATTCGTTTTATGGATGTTATGGATGTTAAAAGATGAAAAAAAAGGTTATTGGGGACAAGAATAGTAGAAAAAATGTGTTGGCATATGAAAAGAAGTCCTAATACAATTTCGAGGAAGACGGTCGGTATCATCAGATATACTGCTATAGAAAAACCTTGAGATACATATTAATGAGATATCTTTAATCTGCTACCTTTTTAATGTTAATTTCGTCACGGTATTGGCAACAGTAAATTGATCATTAACTGAACTGCTTTTTTAAGTTAGATTTTATCTATTTAAAATATCTGAATTGTGTTTCAACGCGAGTAAATAATTAGTCCGTTCTTTAACGGTAAAATATTGCAAAACCTCTAAATTTTAAAGAACCGCTTGGATTGACATGAACTTTGGCATACACATAGCTAACAAGTCAAAGAAAAAAAGTGATATTGTGCCGATATGTGCTTTTGCCGTGGGGGTGGTTTTCACCCCCTCTTGGGGGTGAAAAAATATTCGTCCAAAGAAAGTCAGGAAATGGATAAACGGCTAATTTTAAGTAACTTTGGTTCTATAGAGTTTTTTCACTAAGTCAATACTTTTCGAGTTATTTGGCAGTGAATATGTTCATTTTTTCAACAAAATAACCACGCTTTTTTTTGTCTAACAGAAAAACAAAAAAACACATGATATTCAGAAAAGCAAATCTGATTTTTTTTGTTTTTCGAGATTTTTGGTATCTCTAACAATTTTTAAGTTATTTTGAATAAAAGCATATTTTTCAAAATTTATAATTTTAAAAATTTTATTTTGAAACCAAATTTTTTCAAAAATAAGCACTTTGAATCGATGAAACTTACAGATCATATAAACACAACATAAGTAAAATAATTTGTGGAGCGGTAACGATTAATTTAATTTAAGTTGCTAATTAGGGGGTGGTCTTCCCGATTTTTTTTGCAAAAACAAAAGGGACTAACTTTATTTTGAGCGTAACTTGCTTAAATTTAATGCTAGAAACTTTTTGTAAAAACAGGAATAAAGCTTTTTTTAAACACTTTAAAAAAGTTATAATAGGTTTTCAACAAAAAGTGCTTAATTTTTTGGATATTTCACGTCGAAATATTCTATTTGAAATTTGGTGAATATGAATCTATTTTTCATTGGCTATAACTCTGGTTCTGTGAGATCCAGAGACCTAACGCGTACACCATTTTTTTTTACTTTTTTATAGGCTATATTTTTGCCAAGAACGTTTTTTTCGACAAAATACTTACTTTTTGAGTTATTTGCAAAAAACCGTCTAAAAATGTGGTTATTTTGTTGAAAAATGAACATATTCACTTGCAAATAACTCGAAAAGTGTTGACTTAGCGAAAAAGCACTATAGAACAAAAGTTACTTAAAATTAGTCAGTTTACCCATTTCCGGACTTAGTTTGGATATATATATTTTTTCACCCCCAAGAGGGGGTAAAAGTCACCCCCAGGGCAAAAGCACACATCCGCACAATATCACTTTTTACCCGTGTTGAGCTGGCCCCCCCCCACTTGCAAAAATTAAAAAACAAATAGCCCTGATTTATGAGCTATTTATGAGCTCTCATATTCCGCAAACTAAAAATTTTGAGCTCGTTCCACTGAGCAGGAATTTAATACCCTAGTGGGGGGGGCTGAGTCAGCCCCCCCCCACTACTTAAAAATAGGAATATTGAATCGGTTTTTGCGGCAGAATTACGAGCTATTTATGAGCTCTTGAAATTATATAGTTTCGATTTTTGAGCTCATCCCCTTCACCCCCAAACAACCCTTTAATTGATTTAACTTAAGAGAAAGATGCTGAGAAAACTTAAAATATATCGTATTGCGGATATAATTCATATAGCTTATATACTCTAAGAATAAACTATTAAATCAAGAGCATTTCGATTATTGAGCTACAACCCCTTCGCAAGAAAACCACCCTATCTTCCCGGCTTAAGAGAAAGTTGTACTTAAAATGCATTAAACTAATTATTTGGCGACTACATATCATTTAATAATTTATATGCTTCCAAATTACGCGCATTTAGATCAGTAGATTGCAATTTATTTTGTATAGTGCAGTCACTGAAGGTAAAAATCAACGATTACCTTCAATTTCGGTGAACCTTCATCGATTTTCACGAAAATTGGTCAGTAGTTAGAGGATACGTCAAGAAACAAAGGTGACATGGTACCACCTTGCGCCTTTACCCTGAGGGTGGATACCGCCCCTTCTCGGGGGTGAAAATTATTTTATAAAAAATAAATGCACAAATCAATAAAAGAACAAATTAAAAGCAAAATTTATTATATAAAGTTAATAAAATAAGTCAATACTTTTTAAGTTATTAAAGATCAAAGATTTTAATTATTTGTGAAAAAAATGCATGTTTTGAAAAGGTTTTTTGTAAATCACTGAAAAACTTTAAGTTTTTACAAAAAAGTTAATAGTAGTTTAATTCGTATAGCTTATATTCTAAGAATAAACTCTTAAATCACGCGTCTTTCGATTATAGAGCTACAACCCCTTCGCAAGAAAACGACCCCATATTCCCGGCTTAAGAGAGAGTTGTTCTTAAAATAATTTAAATTAATTATTTGGCGACTACATATCGTTTAATAATTTATGAGCTTGCAAAATATACGCATCTCAATTATTGAATTGCCATTTTCTTTCTATAGTGCAGTCACTGAAGGTAAAAATCAACTAGTACCTTCGATTTCGGTAAATCTCCATTCATTTTCACGAAAATTGGTGAGCGGATTTTAATACTATCAACTTTTTCTGCATCTTATTTTTCATAGGTATTTCTAAGTACTTTGACAAGTATTTAGTACCTAAGTGTTATAAAATGCATCTCTTTCCCGTTATTTAAGCTTGAACCCTTAGATTTTAACAGTCGCGGAAAAAAATATACATTTAATTACCAATAACTTACTTTAAATTAACATTAAAGGGTTTTCAAGTAAGCAATTTATTATATTTTTTATTAGCTTCAATTTTAGTGATGAAAACTTTTTTGTAAAAACTTACAGTTTTTGAGTCATTTATGAAAAATCGCTCTAAAGCATGCATTTTCTTTCCAAAAATTAAAATATTTGATATTTAATAACTCAAAAAGTATTGATTTATTTTAATCACATTATATAACAAATTTTGCTTACAATTTGTCCCTCTCTCGATTTGTGGGTTTATTTTTAATAAAGTAATTTTCACTCCCCAGAAGGGGTGACATATACCCCAGGCTAAAACCCCAAGTTGTTATTGTCAATTCGTGAAAATAAATGGAGATTTACCGAAATCGAAGGTACTAGTTGATTTTTACCTTCAGTGACTGCACTATAGAAAGAAAATGGCAATTCAATAATTGAGATGCGTATATTTTGCAAGCTCATAAATTATTAAACGATATGTAGTCGCCAAATAATTAATTTAAATTATTTTAAGAACAACTCTCTCTTAAGCCGGGAATATGGGGTCGTTTTCTTGCGAAGGGGTTGTAGCTCTATAATCGAAAGACGCGTGATTTAAGAGTTTATTCTTAGAATATAAGCTATACGAATTAAACTACTATTAACTTTTTTGTAAAAACTTAAAGTTTTTCAGTGATTTACAAAAAACCTTTTCAAAACATGCATTTTTTTCACAAATAATTAAAATCTTTGATCTTTAATAACTTAAAAAGTATTGACTTATTTTATTAACTTTATATAATAAATTTTGCTTTTAATTTGTTCTTTTATTGATTTGTGCATTTATTTTTTATAAAATAATTTTCACCCCCAAGAAGGGGCGGTATCCACCCTCAGGGTAAAGGCGCAAGGTGGTACCATGTCACCTTTGTTTCTTGCCGTATCCTCTAACTACTGACCAATTTTCGTGAAAATCGATGAAGGTTCACCGAAATTGAAGGTAATCGTTGATTTTTACCTTCAGTGACTGCACTATACAAAATAAATTGCAATCTACTGATCTAAATGCGCGTAATTTGGAAGCTTATAAATTATTAAATGATATGTAGTCGCCAAATAATTAGTTTAATGCATTTTAAGTACAACTTTCTCTTAAGTCGGGAAGATAGGGTGGTTTTCTTGCGAAGGGGTTGTAGCTCAATAATCGAAATGCTCTTGATTTAATAGTTTATTCTTAGAGTATATAAGCTATATGAATTATATCCGCAATACGATATATTTTAAGTTTTCTCAGCATCTTTCTTTTAAGTTAAATCAATTAAAGGGTTGTTTGGGGGTGAAGGGGATGAGCTCAAAAATGGAAACTATATAATTTCAAGAGCTCATAAATAGCTCGTAATTCTGCCGCAAAAACCGATTCAATATTCCTATTTTTAAGTAGTGGGGGGGCTGACTCAGCCCCCCCACTAGGGTATTAAATTCCTGCTCAGTGGAACGAGCTCAAAATTTTTAGTTTGCGGAATATGAGAGCTCATAAATAGCTCATAAATCAGGGCTATTTGTTTTTTAATTTTTGCAAGTGGGGGGGGCCAGCTCAACACGGGTCACTTTTTTTCTTTGACATGTAAGCAATACGTATACCAAATTTCATGTCAATCCAAGCGGTTCTTTAAAATTTAGAGCAAAAACCGTGAAAGAATGGACTAAATGTATTTTTAACCAATGATACAATTAGATCTATTCATAAACTTAGCGTATGTGTAAAGATGTTTGAACCATATTCAAAATTGAAATTAGGTTCATTAGTTAGACGATGTCAATATTATTAAGTAAATACTTGTGATGTTTGGGAAATCGACGTCAAATCAAGAATAAATTGATGTGATATGTTCTACCAATTTAACAAATGGAAGCAGAAAAGCAATCAATTATATTATGATATCTTGCAGATACTACGTAAGGTTAATATTTTCATTCCATTAGCTGTCTATATACCGATGTTTATATATTTATAATAACCACTAAAGTGATATAAGGACTGGTAGTATTCCAACAGCTTACTTAAAAGACTCCGCTTTTAAGATTCTGTGCAATCTGTAATTTTTATTTTTTATAACACTGTGAATAAAAAATATGCAAATAGAAAATATACCTAAAAATAAATTTAAAGCAGCGAAAACTAAAAAAAAAAAACAAGAATAGAATGTATACCAATAATACCTGAGCAAAGCAATCTAATAAGGAATTACAATAAAAAATCACAAAAAAAGAAATAAAAAAATCTCCTCAAGCACTGGCAACTCTTTTCATTCTATAAGTCAGATGATATCTTTCATATACGATATCTCCAGAGACCTACAAGATGAAAATGCCACGACCAAATGCTCATAGGGGACTTCAATGTCAAAATTGTAAGCAGAGAAGATGACGACGTATATCTTCTTGAATTCGGAAACCGAAACAAAAGAGAATGTACACTCCTGAATTATCTAAATAAATATGATATGTAAGCTATGAATACGTTCTTAAAAAAGGCATGACAGAAGATAAACCTGGATAAGGCCAGATAAAAAAAAAAGAATTTAATTCAGTTATCTTAAGTGACTCACTAAGCGCTCTTCAAACCCTTAAACAGATCTATCCCAAAGGTCCTATTGAGATACACATTAAATTCGAACTGATGCAGGCTCAAAAAAACGCTAGACGAATCAGATTTATATGGATATGTACCATCCCACATTGGCATTGCAGGCAACGAAAAAGCTGACCAGTGCGCGAGTGAAATTGCCGTATGTGCCGATATAGAAACAAGTAATTGGACTTCGTAAGTCCTAGGTTTTCACCCAAAGTAATCGAAAGTAGAACTGGAAGACGATATTTGAATTTTACGTGTAACTTTGCGAGGATTGATATACGAATTTACTAATGTTGAGTCATTCTTACTAAACTTTGACATTTGTCACCTCATTTGTGATTCTACCCGGTATAATGGCAGAGGAGTTACATTGGCGGTCCTACGGACCGACAGAAAGATTGCCCAGGTCAAATATGTCACCTGTAGTACCATCCTTGGATTATAAGCTTTCATTTGACACCTCATTTGTCATTCTACCTGGTATAATGATGGAGGAGTTATATTCGCGGTCAGACAGACCGACGGACAGACCGCCAAGGTCAAATATCTCACCTTTAGTACCATCCTTGGATTATCAGCTTTCATTTGACACCTCATTTGTCATTCAAGCTGGTATAATGACGAAAGAGTTATATTCCCGGTCGTACGGACCGACGGAAAGACAGCCTGGGTCAAATATCTCACCTTTAGTACCATCCTTGGATTATCAGCTTTCATTTGACACCTCATTTGTCATTCTACCTGGTATAATGACGGAGAAGTTATATTCGCGGTCGTACGGACCGATGGAAAGACAGCCTAGGTCAAATATCTCACCTTTAGTACCATCCTTAGATTATAAGCTTTTATTTGACACCTCATTTATCATTCAAGCTGGTATAATGATGGAGGAGGTATATTCGCGGTCGGAGGGACCGACGCACACACCGCCTAAATATTTCACCTTTAGTACCATCCTTGGATTATAAGCTTTCATTTGACACCTCATTTGTCATTCTACCTGGTATAATGATGGAAGAGTTATATTCGCGGTCGTACAGACCGACGGACAGACCGCCAAGGTCAAATATCTCACCTTTAGTACCATCCTTGGATTATCAGCTTTCATTTGACACCTCATTTGTCATTCTAGCTGGTATATTGCCGGAGGAGTTGTGGTTACAGACAGACGGACAGACGGACGTGGATAATATAAAGATTTCACATTTTTTCAAAATGGGTGAAAACAAAAGATAAGTGTCGAAAGCTTTATACCGCGAGTGATATAAAAGCTTACATTAAGAATCGTGTTTTGTACAAGTGGAAAAACGAATGGCAATCGTCTCAAACGTCACTGAGACTAATTAAAAATGACATTACAGCCTGGGAACCCTTAACTCGTAACAGAAGAGAACAGTTGGTGATAACTCGATTGAGAATTGGACACACGAGATTTACTCACTCATATTTATTGTCTAAAAGCGATCCACCTGTATGTGAAATATATAATGTACAAATTACTGTTTAATTTAACATTGTATTCTGTAGCCGCCGCTAATCACTATCAAGGTGGATGCGGCTGTACTTTCTAAATAAAAAAAAGAACGCGGCGGATTTTATATTAAGCAATAGAAAATATATTGGTCGAAATATAGGCGTTCTAAATAGATTATCTACGGGAAGCGATCACCGGATTGCAAGATAAAAATTGGAGATAAACAGAAAAAAGGACAAAATACCATGGTTTTAAAAGTTTTAATAAAAACATATAATATTATTGTATATGTGCATGTATATGCCATTAATCACCCATTATCTTGATGGGATAAATGTATGAAATAAAATGAACACCAAATTTTCCCTTTTGGTAAATTTAACATGCAGTGTTAACTTATACTTCCCTTAAATATATAATTCTTTTCTATTTAACTCTGTTAAATTTAATTTGAAGTCTAAAATAAACAAAAGGAAAAGAACCGTCAAAATCTTTATCCTTTGAGACCCCTTTTAAAAGCACCAAATGAGAAAACCACAGATAACAAATCGATAACCGAGACTGGGACCACAAAACAGCAAAGAAAACCTAAATGTTAATGTTGGCTCAATAAAAACATGGAGTTGGTTTTAAATTTTATTTCTAGCTAAATCGTTCCAGGTAACATATTTTTTATAAATTATTTTTTAATGATTTTAATTTGCAATTATGTAGTAAGATTTTTCAGCACGTGTTTAATTCTGTCCAATCAGATTATTATTATACTGGCAATAATCTACATTATTCCATTATTATACTGATAATAATTTTTAAGTACTTTGTTTTAGACAAGCCGAAAACGGCGGGTTCGTTGGGAAAAATATTCCCATCAGATTTTTTCGCATAATTACATTCGTGAGACATCCCAGAATAAGGTTCAAGAAATGGGCCAATAGGGTTCAAGAAACGTGAAAAGTGGGCCAAATTTTTTTTAACAATTTTTTTTTCAAATTGCAAAAATCAATAGTTTTGGCCCGGACTATCTTTTTGTAGCTTTTTTGGATTATTCTGGATAAAAAAGGTCTCTTATAATTTTTCTCTAAAGTTGATCGTTTTCGAGTTATAAGCAATTTAAAATTGAAAAAAACGAAAAATGGCGATTTTCAAGGCTTAATAACTCGGTTAAAAGTTATTATTATGAAAGTCAGAAAGTGACTAAATCAAAGTTTAATGCCCCCCCTACAAGATCCCGAAGAAATTTTTGTCATTATTTTATTAATAAGCTGTTATTTTTAAGTAATAATATTGAGCGCCATGCACGTGATAGCCAGCCGTAAATGCTGAGTGCGAGAGAGAGATGCCACTCCGGTAGTGATGTTGATTATAGTTACTTTCGAGTAATCATTACAAATCGTTACTTTTATATAAAGTAATCATTTACAGTATTCGTTACTTTGATTACTTTTGTATTTGAGTACCGGTAATCATATGGAGAATAGCATTTCTCAGTACATATTTTGTATGAGTAGGATATTTTGATTACTATGATTACTTTTGTATTTGAGTACCGGTAATCATATCGAGAATCGCATTTCTCAGTATTTCGTATAAGATCCTATATAACAACGACCTTCACCGATCTATTTAATGGATAGAAATTAAATGATATGTAATCTATTCTGTTAAAAATTATTAAAAACAAGGGGTGCCCGACATAATTTTGTCCAGACTAATTAATAATTAAAAATTTTTTTTAATTATTCTACTAACTTTTTGACCCGGGCAGATATTATTTTAGATTTTTGGATCATAACAATAAAATGCACATAGACCAAGGCATTTAGGAAATAATAAATGATTTTTAAAGAATTAGTGAAACAAGAAAAAAGCTTTCAATAGAAAAATGGGTGGAAATGCATAATTACAGTATAAAATGCATCCAAAAGTACATAAACTTTCATTCATGATTAAATTGAAGAGCATAGGACCCAATGAGCCTCTCAATCTTATTCCGCTGCCTATATCTATAGATTCTGTAAGTTGTCCATCTATTCTGACTTCCATTTTGTTGTTATGGTAGATTTTTTCAATAGTTTTTATGATATCTAAGGGAATTTCTCTATTATACAGAAGATGGATTACATCTCTGAGTCTTAACTCAACTCTATCAAATGCTTTCTTCAAGTCAGTCAGACATAGAAATGCTGGTATATTATACTCTAGTGATTTCTAAGTAATTTGCTTTATGACGAATATTGCATCGTTACACGATCTTCCAGTACCTACGAAAACCCTGTTTTTCATCTGGTAAACTTTTCCTCTGATTCATTATGTCTTGTAAAAATTTAGTTGTAAGTTTTAGAGTAGTATTTAACAAGTTGATACCTCTGTAGATTTCTGGCTGCTTTTATCACCTTTTTAAATAGTAGAATTAGTTCGCTTGTTCTCCATCCTTCCGGTATTTTATTGTGTTTTATGATTTTGTTAATTATTAATGTTGTTAATTGTTCTGTCATTGCTGCTACACAACATCAGTAATCTCGAGTAATCCCTTTGCATCAATTAAGTGCCGAAAACAAACCCTCGAAACTCTAGATGACCTACTTTAACAGTATCCCGAGGCACCCAGGGCTTCGGAGGTCGGTTCTGATTGCATATTCGTGTTCAGTGACCCCAAATACCCCAAAATAAGAAAATCTGGCCCTTAATATACTAATTTTAACAATTTATGCATTTTTCGATGCGTTTCATACACTTTAAAATGTAATAAATGCATTTCCACCCATTTTTCTATTGTAGACATTTTTCCAGACGTCATCCTAATCCTAAATACAATGCAAAAAGTTGCAAGTCTCTAGGTACCTACTATATTTAAAAACAGATTTATTCCTGTGTTTTTAGTGTTAAATCCCTGGTCTAATAAAAACAATGCCATACCTACATGTAAAATTAAAGTTGATGATCACAGTCTAGAAATATTATCATTTCTACATTTTTCCGGTCAAGCTAAGCTAGGTATTTTTTTCTAGGCCTGATACGAATAGTGTGTATTTATTATTAAAATCTAATGTGTTGCATTTTTATTTTCAAAGGAATAAACATCTGTTAATTATCTACCTCCACAAAGCGTATTTTATCGTATAGACATCTGTTTTTGGGTACATGCTTTGTTAAATAATTTACCTCCCTCTGTTTCAGCTACTTCTCAGCGCTCTGTAATCCTCTCCTAATCCTCAATCCTCATAGCCTTCGCCCTTCATAGATAAAATTTTCGTTACTGATACCGAACACTCGTGGAATACCAGTCCGATTCCGATATCAACCGATTGCAGATACAATACTCAAATAGGTACTCGCTCTGATACATTGGTACGAAGTAACGAAGTAATCAGAGTAATCAAAGTAATCAAAGTAATGATTTGCCTCTCTGTATAGTAATCGTTACTTTCGATATTCGTAAGTAACGAGTACTTTGTAACGAATAGTTACTTTTTCAACATCACTACACTCCGGCAGTCCAATTGTGCATCTTACTTGCACTCACATTTACGGCCGCCTACCACGTGCATGGCGCTCAATATTATTACTTAAAAATAACAGCTTAGTAATAAAATAATGACAAAAATTTCTTCGGGATCTTGTAGGGGGGGCATTAAACTTTGATGTAGTCACTTTCTGACTTTCATAATAATAACTTTTAACCGAGTTATTAAGCCTTGAAAATCGCCATTTTTCGTTTTTTTCAATTTTAAAATGCTTATAACTCGAAAACGATCAACTTTAGAGAAAAATTATAAGAGACCTTTTTTATCCAGAATGGTCCAAAAAACCTACAAAAAAATTGTCCAGGCCAAAAATGCCAGGCCATTGCAATTTGATTAAAAAAATTGTTAAAAAAAATTTGGCCCACTTTTCACGTGGGCAACTTCTTGAACCTTATTCTGGGATGTTTCACGAATGTAATTATGTAAAAAAATCTCATGGGAATATTTTCCCCAACGAACCCGCCGTTTTCGACTTGTCTATTTCTGTTTAATTACAACGAGTTTTATACTTTTTTCAACTGTCACATTTAAGAAGATTAACTAAAATAAACTTTTAGTCCTGCATCTAATGTCAAATTGTCACGAAGGAAATACAAATCGGCAATTTTTAGCGCTCGAGTGTAATTCGCTAAGATTATTTCATGAATAAAACTGTATTTATAAATAATTTTAAGTTATATTTTATTGATATCTTCGTCTGAATATTTGCTAAACCAGCTCAAGCTGTTCACTTTGACAAGTTGCAAAACATTAATTGTGATAAATGTCACTGAATGTTTATTTACATAGACTTGAATTTTGTATCTCTCTCTCCTGTCGTTTCCCCATTACTGAGGATCGTGATTTCTTCCAATATTCCTAACAATGTTTCTGCATTGGTCTCTATCTTCAGCTGCTCTAAGAGCTTCGCAGAATGGTCAGACCATCTAGTTGGTGATCGTCCTCTTGATCTTCTCCCCGGAACGTTTCTAGAAACAATTAATCCCTCCAAACTGTCGTCACCTCTGCGAACCACGTGACCAAAGAATTGCAGAATTCGTTGCAGACATATTGTGGACAGCCTTTTTTTAATATTGAGTTGGTTTAGAATGGAAAAATTTGTCCTATGAGCTGTCCAAGGTATGCGCAGCATTCTTCTCCAGCACCACATCTCAAAGGCATCAATTTTTTGGCGCTCGCATGCGCGAAGAGTCCAAGTCTCTGCTCCGTATAGAAATATTGAGAATACAAGGGCATTCACCAGTCTCATCTTGATATTTTGAGAGATATATCTGTCTTTCCAAACTTTACTTAGGCGACTCATCGCATTTTTGCCATACTAATACGTCTCCGAACTTCTGCTTCACAGTTACCTTCGTTAGTTATACTAGATTCGAGATAGACAAAGGTGTTTACTATCTGGTATTCCTATATGTTAGTCAGTTGAATAGTGTCAAATCTGTCGACCACCATTATTTTTGTCTTAGCTTTATTGATTTTCAGACCAACTTTATGGCTTTCGTACTCAACTCTTCGCAGAAGATCAAACATTCCTTGCTCATTTGCTGCTATAAGTGTAGTGTCATCAGCAAATCTTAAATTGGAGATTTTCCTACCAGCTACTGTTACTCCACCGGCCCATCCTTCTAAAACCATCCTCATGACATGTTCACCATAAATGTTAAATAAGTCAGGTAACAACACGCATCATTGTCTAACACCTCTCTCGGTCTTGAATTGGTTTGAGAACTTCTGATCTAGTCGTACTGTCGCTATATTAGACTGGTACAGATTTTTAATAAGTGTCACCAGGTGCATTGGTGCGCCCACTTCTATTAAAATTGACCACAGATTTATCCAGCTTACACAATCAAATGCCTTTTGGTAGTCAACGACGCATATAATTATAGGTACTTGAAATTCTCTAGACTTTTCAATGAGTTGTTTCAGGTTCAGGATTTGTTCCCTTGTACCTTTACCCTTTACAAACCCCTTTACCCCTTTGAATTTTGTAAGCGAGTAATAAAAAGTAATCTTTCGAATATTACACAATAGTAAGAATAAATAAGAAAATAATGCTCTAGTTTGTTTCTAAAACTTGTTGCCATTCGGCAATAGTCACTAGAGCTCTGCGGGCTCTCCTGTCTATTGCCATGTAACAAGATTTTTAACAATTATTGTCGCATTATTTTAAATTTATCTATCTTGTGATATTAACACCAATAATATATGAAAATATTTTTGATTTAACTATCGAATATTATTTTAGACATTGCTAGATAATATATTAGGCATATTTTTATATTACTACCTAATACATAGGTAATACAATAGTAAACGCGATCTTGTTGTTTAGTTTACAATTATTGTGACTAGCTGTTGATGTACATTTGTACATACATAAAAGAAGCGGTGATCACGGCCACCGTTTAAAATCACCGATATTCAAAAATCACGGACACTGATCACGGCGTGATCACCACGTTCACCATCGTTAGTTAGTACAGTGGAACCCCGTTAACTCGGATTAATCGGGACCGCGGCCGATCCGGGTTATCGAAAATCCGGGTTAGCCGGAGAAATGGTAAAAGTTAATAAAATATGGTATGCTTACAGATAAACTCCGTTATAATTGGCACACAGACACTGGTAAACCACGTTCGCGCTTCGCACAAAACCACACATACAAAGCGTCGCGTCGTCGAGAGTCTAATTTTTAGCTTTATTAGCTTTGCACCGATTGTCCATTGTCCAAACTGTCTTTTGATATCATTTTGAAACAAAAATAACATTTTTACGTTTTATTGCCATTACGTGCAAACACAAAATCTGAATAGATTTACGAACGATTACAGAACGGAAGCGAACAATGCGACTTTACTACACACAATACCGTCTCAGTCGCAAGTTATGTTATTTAATAACAGTGAAGACTAAGACCATTGTTTGAAAAAGAATTTTAATAGTCTTTTAATCTTTTCTAAACAATGCTAAGACAGTTTCAAATAAATAAAGGATACTTACAGGTGCCTGTTGTTTTCGATAACACGACAATGAACGTTGTGTGCCATGAGTCATTTTTACTATGGTATATTATGTAGGTAGTTCAAATTACACAAATACGTATTATCTCTCAAATATTATATTACATACATTTTTATTGTTGAAATGTTTGTCTGATAATTAACTATGTATTTTGATGGGAAATAAGCCACAATTAAATTGAAAAATAATTTTATTAGCATTTCGACACCCAGATCGGCTGTCGTACTGCTATGTACTAAACTATGTACAGATATGTACTGAAAATCAAAATATTTATCTGATGAAAATCGGTCCGGGTTAGCCGGACTTCCGGGTTATCGGGGGCCTACTTATCGGGGTTCCACTGTATGTATTTTAATTTTGTTTACTACGCAGGAGTGTGACCGTTATCTTGACGGTTTTTCGTTGTGTTGGCAGTAGTGTTTATAGTGTTTATTAATGTAGTGTTAAATTTAATGTTAACTTTATTAATGAACAAAATATCCGCCGGAAAGTGGTAGAATAAGTTTTATGGTTATCTTTTTTATCGCGATAATCTAACCACCACAAAGTCAATCTGGCACAAAATCTTAAATTTGCGTAACTTAAACTAAACAAAAACAATTGAAAAATACCAATGTTATACTTGCCAACAAATTATTTGATAAAACCGTATCTTAATCCGATTACAAAGTCATTTGTATTTGAATTAAAAGTACAATTGATTAACAATAGATTACTTTCTACCTGTATCGGAACTTAACAAATACAAATGACTTTGTAATAAGCTTAAGATTAACGTTTTCTCAAATATCTTGATAGGGACTATACCTGCTTTTATTAATTGCCGATTTAGTGCTGAATGTTAATTATGTTTACCTAAAGGGTTTACAGATATCTCTATGTTACAGTTACAGGAGGTGCATACAAGCTTCTAGTATCGGTTACACAAATATACACTCATGTTCCAAAGTTAATAGAGTACGGTTATCTATAGATAGAGATGGAAGGGTAGATTTTTAGAAGAAACAGTTAAATATAAATGAAAACATGAATTTGAATATATGTAGGAAATATTACTACTAACTACTTAATACTTACATCCAAACATTTTGATGTTATATATTTATCTAACAGAAATTTATATCAAATGCAACATTAAGACAAGACAAAACATTGTAGATATCTAGAAATATTTTACAGTAGTTGTAGTGGAAAAAAATTAGAGGTAGAAACAATTTTTTTTTGCTTTTAAATTGCTAAAGTAAGATTTAATTTTTTTAATCCTTTAATGGTTATAATATTGTTATATAAAGAAACCAACACTGCGTTACATAAGTGGCGCAGTCCTAAAAAGATACAGACAAATATCGAATAACCTCTTGGAAAAAGACGACTGATTCTGATGTTATTCTCAACAAAAAATCTAAATATTTTTTATAAATGGCAGATAATGCGTGTTGTTAACAGTTGTAAAAAATAAGTGTTGTTAACAATTTATTACAGAATTAAAAAAAGTAAAAATATAGGTAATGCAATCCCTGTCTTTATGTGAATTTGGTAAAAATAAATAATTTTTGACATTAGGAATTACAATGACATAACGAGTCGATTTCACTTTGTTTGAATTAGTCGTATTTTTCCAGGGGGGTTAATTGTTATTTTTATGCATCATTTTCGGGGTGCTCCGCTTGCACTAAATCTCAGAGGAAACAGTAGCGATCAACAGGTAGCAAAAACGCGTTCCAAGATTGCGGCTGTAATTTTGAATATTTTTTCGAGATATTTGGCACACGTATTCGTAATATAATAAAGAATGGCAGAACAGAGCCCAATTTGAAAAATACATTAATATGTGGAAATTACTCTGTAATTAAATACAATATTAAAAAAACGAGCCTGTACCGCCATTAAGAAGAACAAAAAAAAATACACTTTCTTCATATAAACTTTTTTATCCGATGCCTAGATTTTGTGTCATTTTGGAACTACTAAATTTTTTTATTTCATTAGTAGTTCCAAAATGACACAAAATCTAGGCATCGGATAAAAAAGTTTATTTGAAGAAAGTGTATTTTTTTGTTCTTCTTAATGGCGGCACAGGCTCGTTTTTTTAATATTGTATTTAATTACAGAGTAATTTCCACATATTAATATATTTTTCAAATTGGGCTCTGTACCGCCATTCTTTATTATATTACGAATACGTGTGCCAAATATCTCGAAAAAATATTCAAAATTACAGCCGCAATCTTGGAACGCGTTTTTGCTACCTGCTGATCGCTACTGTTTCCTCTTAAGAAAAATTTCGTCAAGCTGAAGCTTGCTGCATAGCAAAATGTAACAAACCTCAATCATAAAAACATCTGACAAGCATTTTGAGCCGAATATTTAATGTGAATAAACTGCAATGAATCTAATTAAAATTACATGGATTTTGTTTTAACGTTTCGACTTTAAATCTAAATTTATACAGGGTGATTTTTGGGAGTTCTAATTAGATGTTTTTGTGAAGGTTAATATAATTAATGTCTGAAAATTTAGGATGAGGAGATACTAGATATTCCACATTAATATAAAATATTTAGAGTCTCTTACTACTTTCAGCTGTACCGGATATTGACTAAAAAGCTTAATTATTTTAAATATAATGCCCTGTATATTATTACGTATTTCGATTGCTCCCAAAAGTGTTCTTAAAATCATTTTATCTACTCTATTATGTCATATTATGTATAAGTTTTTAGTTCCTGAAAACTGTCATTATAGATAGCAATGCGTGAAAGGTTTAAAGTGTGCGTGTAGTAACAATGTATTTTAAATGGGATTTACTTTTTCGCACTGTTTTTGGCACACTTTCATATAATCAAATATCCTTAACTTTCGCGTTGTCATGGTGATGACATATGAGCAATAAATTACAACAAAAGTTTTGACAGTTTTGTGGTTTGAAAGAAGTTAGAATTTTTAAATGTCAAAGTTCTAAAAATTGTAAAATAGAAATGAATTTCAGTGACGAAGGGTTACAGTTTTTTTATTTGTTTACCGTAGATAAATTATTGCATGAAACTTTGCGTGAAGTAATTTTTGCGAACTTACGCGATATAGCACTCGCTCCGCTGTCGCTTGTGCTCTAAACATCGCGTGCGTTCGTAAAAAGCATACTTCACGAACTGTTTCATAAATAACTCTTTTTTACATATGGTTACATAATATGATTTCTTAAAACTATTTAACTGATCTCTCTAAAATTGTAACAAAGTATTTGTCACATATTTGAGTATCGTATGGACTAAAATAAAGTTTTTTCTACCCTTTTCGGTGCTGAAACTGCCAAAAATTGAATAAAAAAATTCGAAAATTTTGTCTTTAAACTACTGCTATTAACTCATGTCTTTATAGAACTTGTTTTTTTTTTAGTTCATACCATAGTTACTAGTATACTAAACAGAAATCTTTGTGAATGTTATGTTTAAGGTATTTCCTTAGTACAAAATCATGGTCTTCTTCAATTTTGGGAGAGTCACAGGAAATACGTCATTTTGAATTTATATGATGTTGAACTTTTTGTGTATTCATTAAGCCAAAATTATGTAGAATCTTATATACCATACAAGTAACACAATAATTTCCAAAATAAATAGGTTTTTTTTCGAAATTGATGCATGCTAAAGGCCCCTTAAGAGTTTTAGAAGACGAGAACATGTTAGATAAAAATGAAACATAGGAGTGTATGTATTCTACTTTTGAATTATCTGCAGTTATATACTAAAAATATACAGAGTAATTCAAGCAACTACTATTTACACTAGCAGTAATAGTTATTGTTATTATATTGTGTACTTAGCAATAATTATGTTTTCATTTATATCGATACTGTATACGAAAATTGTTAAAATTTCTTGGGAAGTTTAGAGGAATACAACATTTAAAATGCAACATAATATACTCTAAAATATAACTTAACTACAGTATGTATCACGTGATTTAAAGATTTGACTAAATATTGTATGTACTGTTGGATATAATTTGGAACATTTCTAAAACTACGAAGCTTGGAGAAATAACAGTATGTGGTCAGTAAGTCAGGAGACTTCTCTTCGATGGTGAATTAGGTGAACGGCAAATCCAAGCTTACTCGAAGCTATTGGATTGGTTAAGAATAACCTTTTATTCCGATAATACATCTACAGTTTACCCTTGAAAAACACCATCTTTTGCACTCTTTACGTAGAGAAAAGACGTTGAAATTAAAGTAGACCACTGTTGCTTCATATCGATATCGCTACTAGCGTACAGTTCTTACGATGTCAGTTGGACCAGTATAAAAACAAAATTCGACACCGATTGTCGGCGCCGTTTGTAAAACATAGGCGGCGCAATAGAAATTAATGAGTAAACTTTTATTTTTAAATTATGGTTCAATATTTATTAAACAGTAATAATGTTGTTAATTGTTCACATTTCTTTATGAAATTGACACCAAAGATAATTAAAAATACATAATACAAATGAAATTTAACGTGCTTATTAATTTGAGAACTAAAGAAATAAGACTACACTTTGAATATACACATAAAATACATGAAAACGAACAATTCCTCTTCCAGTCGAATTGTCTAATTCATGACTAATGAAGAGATCACTTTTACTACTGTATAGTATTTTTACTACAAAAGCGATATTACGTAGGTCAAAATTTTTGACGTAAGAGAACTGTCAAAACATTAGAATGTGACTCTTCATTATATCCATGTTTATAATAAACATGGCAATAATGAAAATTCACATTCTAATGTTTTGACAGTTCTCTTACGTCAAAAATTTTGACCTACGTAATATCGCTTTTGTAGTAAAAATACTATACATAGGACATATTTTTGACAAGTTGAAATATATCACTATCCGTGTGTTCAGAACTTGATTCGACACTTGTCGTGTTTATAACTACCACACCAATATTGGAAAAGAAGTGAAAGGCGCAATTTACACAACAGTTATCAGACCAATAATGACATAAATACGCGGCAGAAACACGACTTGATACAGAAAGGACAGAAAGAATGCTAGAAACAGCAGAGATGAAAATACTTTGAAAAATCGATGGGATATGGGAACAGGTAGAAGTGCAGATATACGACAGATATGCAAGGTGGACAACATCAATAACTGGGTAAAAAGCAGAAGAGTATAATGGAACAACTACATGAGCCAAATGACAAAAAACAAAGTAGTAAGGACGGCGAGAGACGGTTCCCCAATAGGAAGACGATCAGTTAGGTCTGTATCCCGCGTATGAAAAAAAAAGTTGATTAATAGTAAGCTGAAAATTTGTTAATAGCTTAAACGGTGTCTAGTCGGATAAACTGTGATATATGAGAACACTGTAACAGGGGCAGTTTTAATTGTGGTTAAAAATTTGGAACGGTCAGACTTAAACTCTCCGAACAGAGATTAAACTCTCATGCAAAAATCAGACTACTATTTATCAGCTGTCATAATTCCTGTCATTTGACATATTCTACATGTTCCACTCATTAAAACGCCCATTTGGTGATAAATAGTAGGCTGATTTTTGCATGAGAGTTTAATCTCTGTTCGGAGAGTTTAAGTCTGTTCTGTCGGACAAAATACATGTGCCGTTTTCGTGGTCTGGCCGTTCCAAATTTTTAACCTGTTCCACAATTAAAACTTCCCCTATTCCAGTGTTCCCATATATCAAAGTTTCTCCAACTACACACCCTTAAGCTATTCAAAAATTTTCAGCTTGCTATTAATCAACTTTTTTTTCATACGCGGGATCCAAAACTAAGTGGGAAGACCACGAAAACGATGGAATGACAACTTACTGGAGCCACATTGAAAAACAGACAGTCATGTCTACACAAGAAGAAGAAGAAGGAAAAGAAGAAGAAGACATTAATATTGGTGACAAAGCAAGATAATATTTTTATTTTACTTGAACATGAGCTACACAATTTTTCCAAATGTCACTTTTGACTTGTAAGTATATATTATATTGTATTAAAACAGAAAATAGCAAATTGACGTCATTAAATCTCGCATAATATATGGGACATCCTGTATAAAGAATACAGTTTCAGTATAATACAATACAATAAAATTTAAAATTGATCATTAAAAGTATATAATACTTACAAATGCAATTTAATGTGCTTATTCATTTTTTAAGTACTAAAGAAATGAGACAAAAAATGTATTATAAAAATAAAATAATTGTAAGTTATGACGACGACACTGTTTATTTAGTGTTTATATTGCTTGCCGCCTTTGAAACATGAGAAGGTATTTTGACCAGATAACGATATGATTTGAGCCTAAGCACTTCCGAACAATTTGACCAATTACTCTTCAGTATTGCCCAATAAGATACGTTAGAAAGTAGTAAGCCACACCCGCGTCCATGTGGACTAATACAAGGAGTGATCAATTTTGAAGCAAGCAAATGTTTATATGGTTTATCTTTATTTCTATGCTCTTCGTAGAATTATTGACAGGACCCCAAAAATGCTTCTGGTCCAACTGACATCGTAAGAACAGTACTCAGATATGTTATAAGAGCCATATACAGGGTGTTTCATTAATAATTGTCCGTATACTAACTGGAGAAACCTTAGCACAAAATACGAAGATTTAACCTACAACACTTAAATAAAATGTGGTTCCTTACTGAGTTACAGGGTGTTTTATCTAAAAATTTTAAAACTATTCGACGTATCCTTTTCATACTTATACTTGGCAGAAAGTGCGACTACTAGACACCCTTCTAAATTATGATAAACAAACGTTTCTAGCTACTACTAGAGGCGTACGACAGGGGATGGTGACTGGTTGACCCTTCTCAAATTCTACGCCACTGGAGAAATTACTATTTTAGTGCCATTTTTAGATTCTACAATACTTTCTACGTAAATAATATACTCTTCATTGGTAACGATAAAGTCATTAGTTTTCGAGATATTTGAAGTTAAATATGAAACGGCGCAGTTATTTTGATTAATTTATATGATTCATATGATTAAAATTTAAAAATTATTTGTACCCAGTAGGTACTTTAAAGCTATTTGGAGTATCCTTATCATACTTGGCAGACAGTGTAGGTACTGTACACGTACACCCTACTAAATTAAGATAAATAATCGTTTCTAGCTACTACCAGAGGCGTACGACAGGGGATAGTGACTGGTTGATCCTTCCCAAATTCTACGCCACTGACGAAATTGCTATTTTAGTGTAATTTTTTTATTTTGCAATACTTTTTATGTAAATAATAATATTCTTCATTCGTAACGATAAAATGATTAGTTTTCGAGATATTTGAAATTAAAAATGAAGCGACACAATATACTGATCAAAATAACCGTGTCGTTTCATTTTTAACTTCAAATATCTCGAAAACTAATGACTTTATCGTTACGGATGAAGAGTATATTATTTTCATAGATAGTATTGGAGAATCCAAAAATTGAACTAAAATATCAATTTCGCCGGTGGCGTAGAATTTGGAAAGGGTCAACCATTTACTTCAACCATTCACTTTCCCCCGTCGTACGCCTCTGGTAATAGCCATAAACGTTTGTTTAACATAATTTAGTAGCTTGTATAGTACCTATACTATACTTCCTGCCAAGTATGAAAAGGATACGTCGAATAGTTATAAAATGCTGAGCAAAAATAATTTTTAAATTTTTAGATAAAACACCCTGTAACTCAGTAAGGAACCACATTTTATTTAAGTGTTTTAGGTTAAATCTTCGTATTTTGTGCTAAGGTTTCTCCAGTTACTATATGGACAATTATTAATGAAACACCCTGTATATTGCATTTTACTTCAGATCGAGCTACCTCAAGTATTCTTGATGAGAGGTGAATACCTCGAAACATGTAGGTATAGAACAACAGTGGAGCGCGAATTGAAAGAAAAATGCAATCGCCTACTTTTATTTATCATTTCACAAAATCTAAACTTTACGATCGGGATCGTCTTCATTTAGTTCATTCATCTTATACGGGTAAAATTTACGCTTATCAAGAGTGTTATGCACACAACCTACGGAAAGATGTGTTAAGGAGGATATTTTCCTGATGGATGTTATTCAGGATCAGTTGTTCAAAAAACTGTTTCCAAAGATTTTCAGACCATCATTAAGACATACTTATGCTCGACATGTTTGTATGGGTATCTTTCATTAGATACAGTAGCTGTTCTTCTAGTATTTTCGCCATATTTTCCACAAAGAAAAATAATTTCGGTCCTTTTAGTTAGTATATAAACCATATTTTGACTTGATTAGTTACATTAAAAATATTAAAAATTATTTTCTTAAACAATTCGATTACAAGACTACAAGACAGTAACTTGTTATTTTCTCCAAATTTCTGCGTAAACTACTTTTTACTCTATAAAGATACCGTATTATAACGATCTTCATTGATTATTTCTGCCAACTGTCTACCTACCTATAAATCATTCTGTGCTGCTAATCCTAGCTACTAAACTTATAAACGGTTTGCATAGATTTGCTGGATATATTTATATTACAATTTATTAAAATATTTTATCTTTTTAGCTTATTACAAAGACAACAGGAATCATTTTTAAGTCCATATCTAGGTAATCATAGAACGATGGATTGGATAGTAAGGCCAGAGAATAATCCATCCAACTCCGTTGGATGGAGTATTCTTTGGTAAGGCGTTTAAAGCATTCATTCCTTAGTTTATCCTGTAACTCAATGATCTGGTCTTAGTACGAGGTAATGAAAAAGATTCAGTACAAAGAATGAAGCATTTGAAAATGTTTAAAACTTTGTACTTTGTAATGTCAAATGCATATTTAGGCTTATTAATAAAAAGTACCTTTGAGTATAGAGAATAACTTAAAGTAATGGTTAAAGTAACCAATGGTCCAAGTAATGAAACTTAAAATAGGACAAAACCTCGTAATTTTTACAGAATGGATCGATTTGCTTGAAAATTTAAGAATAAGTAGTGGATAGTCCAAGGATCTCCAATATTTACTATTATCTCCAATATTTACTATAACCAGAAGGCGAATATTAGAGTAGAACGGGAAACAACCGAGGAACTCGAGATCAAAAAAGGCGTAAGGCAGGGATGCATACTTTCACCAACCTTGTTTAACTTATATTCAGAAGATATTATAAATAGAGCCCTTGCTGACCAAGATATAGGAGTTAAAATAAATGGCACTTTAATAAACAATTTGAGATACGCTGATGACACAGTATTAATAGCAGAAACCCCGGAAGATCTCCAAACACTGATAAACAGAATAGTAGAGTGCAGCGAAAAGTTCGGTTTATCACATAACATCAAAAAAACAAAAATAAGGATGGTGTCGAAATCTCCAAAAAAATTTTCTGACATAACCGTACATGATCAAAGAATTGAGCGTGTTCGAAAATATAATTACCTGGGAACTGTTATTAATGAAAACAACGACAACTCTGAAGAAATTAAGATCAGAATAGAAAAAGCTAGAGCTACTTTTACCAAAATGAAAACAGTTTTATGCGGAAGAGAGCTAAGTTTAAATCTTAAAATTCGCCTCATGAGATGTTACGTGCTGTCAGTTCTTTTCTATGGAATGGAAGCTTGGACACTGAAAAAGATCGATACAAGTAAAATAGAAGCATTCGAGATGTGGATGTACCGCAGGATACTGAGAATATCGAGGACAGAGAGAGTGACAAACATGGAAGTGTTGCGAAGGATGCAGAAAGAAAAAGAACTTGCGCTTATTATTAAAAAGCGCAAACTGCAATACTCGGGACATAGAATGAGGGGACAAAAGTACCAGCTACTACAATTAATTATTCAGGGAAAAATAATAGGTAAAAGATCCATTGGTACAAGAAAACATTCATGGTTGAAGAATTTAAGAGATTGGTACAAGTGCAGCAGCTGCCAATTATTTAGATCTACGGTATCAAAAATACGCATAGCCCTTGATGATAGCCAAACTTCGGAACGAGGACGGTACCTGAAGAAGAAGAAGTCCAAGGATCAAAATCTATATGAGGCCTAAAGGCACTTTTACCATGGGGGTAGTTGCCACTCCATCTCGTGGGTGGAAATTTTTTAATATATTTTGACCGCAAAAGTTGGTAAAACCATTCATTCTAAGCAAAAAACTCTACATTTTTTTCATAAAATTAACAGTTTTCGATTTATTCGCTATCAAAAATGTCAGTTTTATATAAAAAAATCAATGTTTTTAATCAGTTTTCTGCTAATAACTCAAAAAGTTTTCGTTTTATCTAAACAACTTTGCTTACCAAAAATGTACCTTTTGAAAAAATAAACAAAACCCTTTTTTTTTAAATATTCTTTAAGACCAACAGTAATCGAGCTATACTTTATTATGTTAGCTCTTCTTCGTCAAATGCTAAATATTGTAGTTTCAAAGTCAAAAGACGGGAAAAATATGCATTTTTCGAGTACAATTTGTTCAAACTAATTTAAAGTATTTAAAAATATCTATCTCCGGAAATAAAAAAAGTCTCTACCTCAAAAATTAAGTGACTTATAATGAAGAGAATGTCAGTTCCTATTTTTTTCAGCGAAAATGTTCTAGAAGTTTGGCCGGTTTAGAATAATTAGTTTTTAAAAAACGAGTTAAAAGCGAATAACGAATTTTTGTAGTTTGGTAGAAAATGTCCTTTTTTTCAGAATAGAAAGATTAGCGTCAGGGATACGAAAAAATGTGTAAATATGAAATTGAAGCTTATTTAATTCCCAAGAACTCGCTTTACAAAAATTTTTTCTGCGGTAAAAATTGAGTGAGCTATTGACAATTAAAACTTGTAATACCATACAAAAACCACCTTTACGAACCCTTTCAAAGTCACCTTTTTTTTGTGACTGAGAATTTTAAAAAGATTTAGTTTTAACAGCCTTATTATAGATCTTGTAAAAACCTACAAAATTCTTTTTTAACAATTTTTCTAAGATAAAAAATAAAAATGTTACGGTTAAAAATCAATATATTTTTTTGAAAAAAAAAGGAGAAATCCAATTGGAAGCATAATAATGTAAGTTGGCGGTGTTTTTATTCAATGACCTTTTTCGTTCTTCTTTATTTATGTAGATATTAATAATATATTCTAGAAGTTTGATTTGCTTGGAATGATTAGTTAAACAAAATGAAGTTAAAAGCGAATTACCAATTTTTGTAGTTTGGTAAAAAATGCAATTTTCTTCAGAATCGAAAGATTAGCATCAGAGATACGAAAAAATGTTTAAATATGAAATTGTAGGTTATTTAATTCCCAAGAACTTGGTTAACACATTTTTGCTACGTCAAAAATTGAGTGAAACGTAAATGAGTATATCTAAAAACATTGATTTTTTCGATATAAAACTAACACTTTCGATAGCGAATAAATCGAAAACTATTAATTTTATCAAAAAAATGTATAGAACATTTTTTGCTTAGAATGAATGTTTTTATCAACTTTTGCGGTCAAAATATAATTCAAAATTTCCACCCCCCGAGATGGGGTGGCAACCACCCCCATGGTAAAAGCGCCTTTCGGCATCATATAGATTTTGATCCTTGGACTCTCCACTACTTATTCTCAAATTTTCAAGCAAATCGATCCATTCTGTAAAAATTGCGAGGTGAAAAGCTTCGGTTCCTGGATATCGAGATTACAGAGCAATGGAGTAATAAATGGAGATAAGTCTAGTTGAGTTAGAATGGGTTGGAGGAAACTGGGAGAAGATATATATTATAAATATACATGGAGTTCTCGAAGATTGAAATCGATAGTAGACTACATAATAGTAAAGAAGAATTACAAAGCCAAGTAGACAATAATTGCGAATTCGTGTCGACGAACGAAGACAAAAATTTTACCAGAAAAAGAAAAGTATATTTTCTTCAAGAAAGTGTAAGAGCACTTATAACAATATATGGAACAAAATATACAAAACTAGATATAATTATTGAATGAATTTTAGAATATGTATTGAAAAAGACGATTATGAGATCCTAGGCAAGGAAAAGAATATTGAAAGCACGAAAGAATTAGTAGGATGGAATCAACAATAGTAAAATGCAATAATTGATAAAAAAACTAGTAGTCAGAAGTACTTGCAAAATACAGTAGAAAACACAGACATATACAAGAAAGCTCGGAGTGAAGCAAAATATATTTCAAAACAAAACATCAGCAATTGTGGAAAACCATATAAGTCGTATTAAAAAAGATGATTATATGGAAGATAAATTTTTGATCACAAGATAATAAACTAAACGAATATAACACAAAAAGATATGCCTTAAACATCTAGTAGCCATCAAAGATAAAATATCTTACGGTAGTAATCGTCAACCTGCGTTTAACGGAAAAGGCACTAAAAAATCAAAGCAGAAAAAATTACCCCGTTTGTATATACAGTTACCAACTACCTCCACACACTACCTAATGCCTTACCATCATCAACATCTAAATCGCAAGATTCAAGACGACGATATGCCACAGTATTATCTAAATATCAAACAAAAATAAAAATGTAATCTACTAAAATAAATTTAATTATATTCTGGAATTTTAAAAGTAAAGACATGTTGAAACATAATAAACGTATGTTGTCAAAAAATGAAATTAGTTCAGGAGGGATCTGTCGAACAGCAGACCATAATGAACATTTTTTTGCTGGAATCACTTCAGGATGTATCTTGCATCAATAATCATGATATGCGCCATCATCCTGTCGGATGACAGGAAGCCGAGAAAATTAAATTTTTGAAGCGAGTTGTGACTTTCGACTCGCCGATTCACTATCCGTTAGGAGCTTTAACTATGATTATAGGAAACGTGCTACACTTTGACGTAGCGGGGGAGATCTTATGTGTATGTTTTACGTGTAATTTATAAAAGAAGAGATTATTTAAAAATTTTACTATTAATTTTGTGCTAATATATCAATACACTAATAGAAATTTGCTATAAATACTCTTTTATGGTAGAAAATGTCCGATATAGTCAGGCCCGGCCCTAGGGATTTTGCCGCCCTGGGCAAGATCGGCAATCGCCGCCCCCCTCCTTAGTAGACCCATGACTCACCACATTACTTCAGCGATCGTCAATATTTTATTTTTATTGATGTGTGCTTTGTGCTAAATTATTTAATATGCCATTTTCTACTTTAATTGAACAATACACGCTTAAAAACACATACAGTAGGAAAAATGAAAGAATACCCATGAACGAACATATAAAACACGCTGTATTTTCCTGTCACCGTGTCACACAAAAAATTGGCCAGCGCAAGTACATGTAATAATAATTATTACATGTACTTGCGCTGGGCAATTTTCTTTGTGACACGGTGACAGGTAAATACAGCGTGTTTTATATGTTCGTTCATGGGTATTCTTTCATTTTTCCGACTGTACAGTCGGAAAAATTAAAGAATACCCATGAACGAACATATAAAACACGCTGTATTTTCCTGTCACCGTGTCACAAAGAAAATTGTCCAGTGCAAGTACATGTAAAAATAATTATTACATGTACTTGCGCTGGCCAATTTTTTGTGTGACACGGTGACAGTAAAATACAGCGTGTTTTATATGTTCGTTCATGGGTATTCTTTCATTTTTCCTACTGTATTTATATTTGCAAAATTTTCATGAGATTTTAATACATTCCTATATATTAACATGTTTTAATATCCAAAAACTCACTATCCATATCCATAATTACACACTTACATTTTTAAGTAAGTAGCACTCTACTTATCTTTGGCACGGGAAAAGTCTTTTAATAATTCTCCAAGATCCAAGCACTCAGCTATTTCATGTTCAATAGAGATTGTCGCTAAAGCACTCAAACGTTGCTGTGACATAGTTGATCTTAAGTAATTTTTTATTAGTGAGAGAGAGAGAAAAAGCTTTTCTCTCCGGAGGCCACTGTCACTGGTAGGGTTAATAAAATCCTCAAAGCAACACTAACGTTGGGTGCGAAATCAAAATCATACTCTCTAATCATTTTCAGGGTCTCTAGAGGTGTACTCTTGGGCTTCACAATCGTGGAAAGTACTTTGAGTTCATCTTTTAGATCAGCATATTTTAGATCTTTTGACTCATCAAAAGTTAAAGCATCACAAAGCTTAAAACATTTATCTGATAAATCATGAGTCTCTTTTGCGTCTGTCAAATAGCCCTGTAATTTAAAATCACTTCTGAGAGACTTAAAATGGATTTCCGTTTTTCCTACTAAACTCACAGGTTGACACATTCTTCCATATCAATACTCTGCAGGAATTTGCTGACTACGTTGATGCGAAGTAAAATGTCGTGCCATATTACCACAGAGCAAAGAAAAGTAAAATCAGGGATTTTATTTTAAACCATTTTAGCGTTGTTTTTATTGACAGTGATTTCTACAACAGCATCGTAGATTTCTTCAATTTGGTATTTGATCGGACTAATTGCAGGATAGTTGCGGACAAAGGTTTCAATGTTATGCTATAAATATGATTTTTCAGTATAGCCCAACGATGAATAGATGCTGAGAAAAAGTTGTAAATTTTTGTCACTACACAAGTAAAAGAAAGAAACTGCAAACTGTGCGGCTTTAGCAGTATCGTTCATGACTAAGTTGGATGAATGGCTAGAACATGGGACAAAAAGTTCTTCACTTTCATGTTTGCCCCATTATAATACCCTTGTCCTCTCATATCTTTCAAAGGTTTTCTTAGTTCATTCAGTTCTTGCAAAATAACTTCTGTAAGTCCTAAGCCAGTGGTTTACAGTAAAGCCACAAATCCAAGAAAATGTTCTGCAATTGTAACACTTTGTGAACAGGAACCTAAATGACAAAACGTGCAACAATAGTCGTCTGTTCTCCACCCCAGAAATATCAGGTGTACAATATAAAATTATGCTATAATACTTTGCCGATTTCAAAAAGTTTAAAATTTAATTTTTGATTTGGTCATGGAGGAGTTGATTAATTTCTTTTTGAATACGTTTTCCCAAGTAGTGATGTTGCTTATCCATAATTTACAAAAAAAAATTCAATTAGAAGGATGTAATTGCATACTAGAATGTAGTTTTTAATTCCAAACAACTTTTCATAATAGCAATTTTTAATATTGTGAAAAATAAAGCTACTTTACTCTTGAGTGAAATTCAAACTTTTTGACATACCTCGTATAATATTCAAAAAATTTGATATTTGATGGTTAAATCTTAGGTTTTGGATCTTGCAGAGCTTTTTATGAAGAATAACTTTTTTTCGTAAAATTAATAATAAAAAAGTTTTCCATATGGATACAACTTACAGGGACATACTGTATATAAATTCGGGTTAAAAACCCGAATGTTGCCAAGGTAGGTAGATATTCTTTGAACATCGATTGATGAAATCCCGAAGAGTTTTTTGCAATACAATATTCAAAATTCCTTTGTTTTTTAATTGCTAATCAAGCGTGCGCGACACTATTTTCCACCGTTGCATGTGCAATTTTCCATACAGTATGGTGCAAATGAAAGGAATAAAGTCGTTATTTAGTAAACCGGCGATTTGAAGAAAACAACCCGAAACAGGTCGATTTTTATTTTTAAGTTATGATATTGTGGCATATATGGTATACTAGTGACGTCATCAATCTGACGTCTGTGCTAGCTCATTTGAAAGATTCTTTAATTATCTATTCAGTAATATAAACATTTACATAATTATTTATACAGGGTGTCCTTCTACTTCTTTTTTGTCAAATAATTTAATTTAATAAAAATTTTTTGGACACCTTGTATAAATAATTATGTAAATGTTTATACTACTGAATAGAGAATTGAAGAACCTTTCAAATTAGCTAGCACACGACCCCTATTCTCATTTAAAAAAATCATCGATTACGTTATCACGCCCAGATGGATGACGTCACTAGTATACCATATATGCCATAATATCATAACTTAAAAATAAAAATCGACCTGTTTCGGGATTTTTTCTTAAAGTCGCCGGTTTACGAAATAACGACTTTATTCCTTTCATTTGCACCATACTGTATAATACACATGCAACGGTGGAAAATAGTGTCGCGCACGCTTGATTAGCAATTAAAAAACAAAGGAATTTTGAATATTGTATTGCAAAAAACTCTTTCGGATTTCATCAATCGATGTTCAAAGAATATCTACCTACCTTGGCAACATTCAAATTTTCAGTTTTTCACATAGTTTTTGAAGGTTAAAAATGGCCGATTTCGCCATTTTTCAATTTTTAATCGCTTATATGTCAAAAACTATCAACTTTAGAGAAAAGTCACTAAGACCAAAAAACCTAAAAAAACTTTGTTCCATACAAGAAAAATAATTTTAAGAAAAAACAAAAAAAAACGTTTAAAAAATTTTTGACCCACTTTTGGTCCTGGCAACATGCAAATTTGTTAAAAGGGGTTTTTCTGAGCAAGATTGTGCAAAAAATCCGAATCGGAATATTTTTCCTGGCGGATGCGCAGTGGCTTTCTGGACTAATACAAGGTTCATCCTGAAGTGATTTTAAATAGTACAAAAACAGACTCAAAAATAGAAAATTTTCCAATACAAAACAGATCCCGCCTGGACTAAATTAAACAAATGACAAAGTAATTGATCATGTACTGATTGCATACAAAAATTAAAATAACATATACTTCGGTAGTGATTTTACAAATCATAAAAAAACCTGTGCCATTAACATATTAATTGAGACCGATTAACAGAATGTCTGACGAAATAGGTCCCGAGTTTATCCAGATATTTACTAGAGTATAGCAGTTCATAATTTATTATAAACCAATTATAAATACTTTGAAAAAGAGTGTACAGCTTGTTTAGTTTCATTCACGTAAAATTTTTGAAAAGGTAAATATATATTACGTGTTTTTAGAGCATTACAGCAAGAAAACCACAAAATAGAAATACATTCCTTGACGACAAGAAAAAATGAAAATAAAACACTGGACTGGACAGAAGGATGAAAACTGAAAACTGAATTTAAGGAAACGTAATTAGGACAATATATCTATATTGACGAAATTTGCAAGCATATATTACGTCTATGTATAAGAAAGAAAATAGAAAAAAAAAAATAAAACTAGTAAAGATTCGGTGTAGATTATGGGTAGATTATACGTAAAAAACTTAAGCAAAAATTGGAAACATATATAAGAAAGCAACTGGAGAAGACCAAGTAGAATGTACAGCAGAAAAATCATGTATATTTTATAGATCGTATTTATACAGTAGAACAAGTCATGGTCAAAGATACACCATTTATCATCCTAAAGCAGGTTCCTTGCTCATAGAGTTTACAGAACCTAGAGTTCATATCAACGCAAACCTGTATATCGAAACTTTAAACAAGCTCCATCAAGGAATAAGACGGAATAAATAAAATGAAGAAATACTGTGAGAGAGAAGTGAAGAAAAGTTTTATATAAAAGATATTATAAAATATAGATAAAACAAGGAATTAAAAAAATTGAGCTAAAAATTAGTAAAAGTCATACAGTTGAAATTATAAAAAAATGTAATAAGACAGTCATTTATAAAGAAATGGCATAAAAGACATGAAATTTTTTTTAATCATTTTTTAATTTTAATATGAAATGATTTTTAAAAGATAAATGGAAGAAATTGAAAACCAAAGTGGTTTCTGAGATAGAAGATCCTATCTGGATAATATATTCTCAATTAGACTATCAGTTGAAAAGAGACAAGAAAGGAATGGTGCGACCCCATGCCTCCTGTAGACCTAGGTGCCAAGACGAAAATTGAGCTGGAACGCTCCCATAGCTTGCTACCAAATAGACATACTGCCATGATTGACTTGGCTGTGGCTGTCTCAGGGCTTCTCAAGATGTTTTAAGGGCTATGACTTTGTATATTTCTTCCAAATGGCTAAAAATATATCCTTCGTTTTATTTCTCATATAAACCGGTGAGCAAAAAGTACAGAGAAGAAGAAATAAGTAGATGAGAAAAACCTTTTTAGAAGAAATATGTAATACAGAAAAAGCAACCATTAAATGGAGCAAAAACTAATCTCAGGTAACCTTGAACTATTTTGGCTGTGAAGATATGAACAAATAATGACATTGAATGTGAAATTTGAATATGATTTATCTGAGGGAATATATTTGTAAAAATATATTGAATTTATAAAAATATTGGATGTTCAATAAATTTAAAACCTACAGAGAAATAATAAGTATTTCCAATATTAATTGAGAATTGCATATGTTTGGTTATGTCTAACCAAAAAATATATTTATAATTTTCCTTGAATGAATATTCAATAAACATGTAATAATCTACATAAAATCCAAATAATGAGTTGACTAAGAAATTTAACAATGAACCTACTATATCAAAATGTTCCATCACAAAAAAAACCAGGCTATATATAAAAAAATATTATGAAAAAATAAATATTTTACCGGGTGATTCTCATCCAGATTCCACTTTATTTATGTTGACTTATAGAAATACTAGTCTACATGTCATCTCAGCTCACTCCAGATGAATCATGACCAAACCTCTTAATGTGTTTTTTTGTGCTGCCTTTTTAATGATTTTTGAAATATCTTTTAAAGTTTTTAAATTTTGATGATAAAGTATTTTCTTTTTTTTGAACGATGTAATCTCTCACTTATAATATTTTTTAAAACCGATCATAATTCTGAAGATGGCTTTATAAACAAAGAGCCATCAGCTATAAATTAAATACTTTGCATAATTTTAAAGTACTTTTCTTTTAAAGTTATTCATTTAATAGAATAATAACCCGAAAGCTTATATGGTATGGACACGTGGAAAGAATTAATCACAACAGATGTCCAAACACAGCTAGAAGACCAAAAATACTATTGGAAGAAAGTAATCGAAGATGCAATGGAACAGGGGGAGGGGGATGACCTGGAAGAAAATGTATTGCGCAATTATTTACACGATACATAAGGTTTGTTCCAACTCGATACAAAACCGTTCTTGAACGGTTACGAGTATGCGAAGTAACGAAAAATGTGTTACTGCGCATAATTATTCGTTATTGCGCATGCGCGCACCGATTCAAGAACGGTTTTGTATCTAGTTGGAACAAACCTAATATTGTTGTGATGGAGGTGTAGAGCGTGATAGACTCAGCTGTAGTTAAAATATGTAAAAAAGCGAATAACTTAACAGAATAAAGACGAATACAGGCGAATGAAGAAATGGTTCAAAAATGTAATATCTACTTAAGATATTTTGTAAAGATTAATAGAAAAACTGAGAAACAAAACTAAGAATATGTGAACCAATTTATTTTATAACTGTTCTGCCACTATCAGTATATTACTCAGTATATTACTCAGAAATATACTAAAATTTAAATTACCCTTCTCCCATGTCAACATTTATTAATGTCATTAAGTTATATAGGTACTTGATCAAAAGAAGATCTTGACATTACACAATGCTTGTCAACGATTTTCAGTTCAGTATTACGAAATACTTACACAAAATGCAATGTACAAACTAATTGATTAAACATCATGCTATTAAATTTTTCAATTTGCCCCACAAGGGGTATTTAATAATATTGATCCTACAGTGACCTAATTAGTGTCTTCCTAAAATACGTTTAATAATAATTCATATAGTGTTTAACTCGTTGCTTAATTGTTTAGATATTTAAAAATATGGTACAGAAATTTAAATTTTTATTAAAAACAAAAAAGTCATACAAAAGATTATTTTTGTGGAAGGTACATTTATGTAATACTATCCAAAAGGATTATTTAATATTTATCAGCACATTTTTGGTGGTCTAATCAGACCATCATAAGTGGGTCTTCATAAAAGCATCCATGCAGACTCATAATTTAAGAGGTATAAAAATCTTAAATTTACATTTTAATTCTTAAATTAAACTTAAACTTATTAGCACAATGTTGATGGTTAGACAGAATGTCGTATCTGAAAACTGGCTTCCACCCGCTGTATCAGCAACACACCTTGCAGCATTACCTAGTTTCAAGTAGAGCACCAAGATTGTCTCTAAATGTCCGGTTCACACGAACCTGCACTTTACTGAACCATTCCAGAGATCAATCCAGTCCAGTTGACTAGAATGACGGTCTATTTTCATTCCAGCAAGCCCATTCTAGTGCCACTGGAATAGTGTGGACTGCCAACCCAGTGCTTGATTATGACATTAAAGCATTGTCACTATAGTGTTACCAATCTTAAAGCATTTGAATTACTAGAATAATGTGGAGGATATGATCTTCCACAGCGCCGAACTGACTGGATTAATGTCCTGATACATTATTAGAGTCCAGTAATCCAGTGAGTTAATCCAGTACAATGCTGGACTGGATTATATCGTCCATATTATTTCAGTCATTCAAAAGTTGTAAAATCGCTAACCCTATTGTCCGTTCACACCATACCAAGCACTGTATTGTCCGTTCACACCATTCTAGTGGCACTGGAATGGGCGAGCTGGAATGAAAAATAGACCGTCATTCCAGTCAACTGGACTGGATTGATCAATGAAATGGTACATTCCAGTGCAGGATCACAATTCCAGTCATTCCAGCGCTCTACTGGAATTCTGGACTGGAACCATGTGAACCAGACATTATGTCAAGTTTATTTAAGAAGTAAATTGCAAAGTTAATGCTTTTTAATGATACATTATGTGGCTGCTTGCATAATTTAATGAAGATTCACTGATGATGGTCTAATAGGACCGAAAACGTTTTGATGAGTATTAAATAATCCTGTTGGATTTTTTTATGAAAATATGCCTTCTGCAAAAATAAGCTTTTTAACTTATTATTACGATCTTTAGTCAACTATTAAGAATTTTCCCGTATTAATGTTAATGTAAATTCTGATTGACTTGGTAAAATCTTTTGATCTAACTCTATAAACTAAAGATTTATGCTGTAAATTGAAAGAAATCAAAAGCGTTAAAGACAACCAACCTGATTCCTTTTTCGGATCATACTCTACGGTAGCTTCTACCCATTTTTCAATATCGTTGTGCCAAAAGTCCACACCTAAAGTGCAAAAAGCGGACATGCAAGCAAACAAGTATTTTGATTAGAATTCTGATGTTTGATACATACACTTGGGTTTAGTAGTACCACAATTTTCTAGTAGTGACACGTTTTGTACATTAAAAGTATATACATATATTTTGTGATGAGTACAGTTTTTATTTTATTGTATGTTTTTATAAAATATATTTACTAGGAAAGGACTTGAGTAAAATGTTTAAGATGGTGACCTATGTCATTTTTCATGTTTAGTGGCAAATAAAAAATATATATTTGATGATACTTAAAAAAATGATGAAAACATTATTTTAGGATTTGATAATTAAATACACTAATCACAAAAACTATCGCATAGTTTTTGAAACAGAAAAAAAAGTTTAAAATGAATTTTTAATTTTTAGTAGAATGTTATATCTACTCGTCTATCGTCTCCTTTAGGTGTCTACAAACCCATAACATTTCAAGTTAAAGCGTGTTTTTGCCGAAAAAACAAACAGTTAAACAAAACGTTGTTAAAGGAGAATATTTATTTTTAACATTTGTTTTCGAGAATTTGATCTGTGCACTATGTTTGCTCGAGTTTTCAATGAGGAGATGCGCTCTTACAAAAATGAGTATGTAACGATATGATACCTCGACAAGCGATGAGCTGCCTTACCAGAGACGACCGGAGGAGTGTCAGCGTTGGCACATAGCACCACTGGGGGAAACCGAAGGAGAGGGCATCGAGAGCATATTTAAGGCGAGCTAGGAGAATGAGATAATCAGTCGTGGCTAGCGTGTTGAACTAACCATGACTCAAAAGCTGCTGCTAGCGTGTTGAACTAGTATATCTGGCTTGGCAAAGATGCACCGTATATTGAGGTGGAACTATGCCTAGGCGGACGCCACAGCAGTGACGTGGAGTCTTGCCATGACCGTTATCGCAGTGTGCGGTAGTAGCGAGGAATGATCTCCGGATCGGAATATAGGGCTATGTTGATTTACCGTAGCGAGATTGTTATTGTATATAAATATACTGTTTATCGTATTATTTTAATGTTGCTATTATCATCGGATAACTGTAAGAAAGTTTAATATTGTTTTTCCTTTGCAGAAGACGGAGTTATATTTTATTTGTTTAAACTGTATATAATTATCTTTAATATATTTACTTTATTTTTAACTTGTGTTTTACTGAGTCTGTCGTCCTTAGAAGAACTACCCGTTACCTGCCCTGCTCGGGCGCCATTGTAACGGGTAGTCCTTTCAAGACGACAGACTCAGTAAAACACAAGTTAAAAATCAAGTAAATATATTAAAGATAATTATATACAGTTTAAAACAAATAAAATAAAATATAATTCCACCTTCTGCAAAGGAAAAAGAATATTAAACTTTATTACAGTTATCCGATCATATTAAAATAATACGATAAACAGTATCTTTATATATGTTATAGTCAAAGCCCGAATTTCAGGCACTCCTAGGTTTGACTAGGCAATCCTCAGGTCTGACTGACGGTCTTAGTCAAAGGCCGAAATAAATTACAGTTTCGGCCTTTGACTAGTCAAACCTAGGAGAGACTAAGTTGGTCAGGCAAAGGTCGAAATTTAATTTTATGAAAATAAATATTTAATTTTAATGTTTATTATTTTGATATTGTCGTAATTAAAATAAAAAAAATAGTGTTTATTCTCACATGTTGAGGCATTATGGCATTTAGAGTTGACAATACGTCAAATTGCGTTTAAAGGTCTATTACACTTACATGATTTTAAAGAGCATTTCTTATTGCAGTAGCATTTTATACAGCCTTGTCCTCCAAATTTAGAATCTTTTGTATTAAGTTCTGTTAGTGACAGCTTAGCCTCTGGAACATCTTCGAAATTAAGAAAATTCTCTTTGGATTCTCTTATTTGATTTCTTGAAAAAAGTGTGCATATTGTTCAGTATTTCGTACCAACTCTATATAAACCGTCAATTGTTTTATCTTGTATGATATCCAAAATATTTCGAGCATCTTCTTTAGCTCTATCAAAGCTGGGGATAGGTATTGTTACAGTTTTTTAAATAATTATAATTTATTTACACCATAACAAATGAGAAAATTATTTAACATTAAATATTTAAAAAAATTATTAAATTTTTTACACAGAATAAAAATATTTTGAGGAAATAAATTCCACAGACTTGTATGAGTTTAGTATACCTACACTCCCAATATTTCCAATAATTCTTCTTTTTTTAATGAAACTTTCTTTGAGCTGTTAATATTGTGAGGTAAGTAAGTGCGTCTGAGTTGAGCGAACGGAGTTTAATTATATTATTTACACGTAATTTGGTTTGTCTAAGTATATGAATTTTATTTTAGCACAAACAGATGGAATGAGAATGTCATCGTCAACTGTGAAAGAAGATATTGCAATCGGAGAAAAAAACTAAGGATTACCATAATACTAACGAAGCCCCTGGACCGTCGTCACTAGGAGAAGAAGAACATTGTCAAACAATTCAGATTACTTCTTAAGATGTGGTTTGTTGTATTTGCCAAAAAGATAGCTCTGACGTACATACGTGCATAATTTGTTATCAGGTGGTACAAGTTGTGTGCGTTGACAGCACACTTGGTGCATACTATGAAGGTTTTGAAAGAAAAGATACATGCATGCGTTGTGTAGAGACAGAAAAGATTAAAATAAATAAAGGAAAGGCGATTGAAGGTATTCATCACCAGGCTAATCCTATGAAACAATTAAGTGAAAAAAAATTTACTCCAATTTCGATCGGAAAAACTAACAAATACCTATCGCCAGCTTTGCTAGAGCCAAAGGAGATGCCCGAAATATTTTGGGTATCATACTTCATACAAGATCAAACAATTGACGGTTTATATAGAGTTGGTAGATAGATCAAACAATAGACGAAATATGGAAAAATAAACACACTTTTTTCAAGAAATCAAATAAGATAATGCAAACAGAATTTTCTTAATTTCTAAAGATGTTCCAGACGTTAAATTGTCTCTAAGAGAAATTAGTACAAAAGATTCTAAATTTGGAGGACAAGGCTGTATAAAATGCAACTGCAATAAGAAATGCTCAGTAGTAATTGCACAATAGCTCTGAAATTATTGAATTTTTCCCGAGTGACACTTTGACAGTTTTAATTTCACGAGCCGAAGGCGAGTGAAATTATGTCAAAGTGTCACGAGAACAAAAATTCTATATTAATTTCAGAGGTCGAGTGCAATTTGTTGCGATTATTTCATGAATAAAACTGTTAAAAACCCAAATTTTATTGTAATTTATTTATGTAAGTACCATTAAACACACAGTTTTTATAAATATTTGACGATTGAAAGTCATCACTTTTGTAATTTTTAAAACATTAATTGTCATTAATGTCACTGAATGTATTTTTTCGTAGCAACGAAGGGCATCTGACGTAATATACTTAACGACGGGAGATTATAAAAAATTATCGATTTAATTCAGATTTCTGTAGCTTTCTATAGGTCAGAATCTCCTATGAATGAAATAATCTTTAAAATCATGTTAAGTGTAAAAGGTCTAACGTATTGTGCAACTCTAAATGCCATAATGCCTCAACATGTGAGAATAAATACTAATTTTTTTTATTTTAATTACAACAATATCAAAATAATAAACATTAAAATTAAAAAATGACGTTTTATTAAACCTAATCTAACAAATTACGACATTTTAATAGCTGATCGGGGTTTGACTAGTCAAACCCCGATTTCATAAAATAAATTTCGACCTTTGCCTAACCAACTTAGTCTATCCTAAGTTGGCCTAGTCAAAGGCCGAAACTGTAATTTATTTCGGGCTTTGACTAAGACCGTCAGTCAGACCTGAGGATTGCCTAGTCAAACCTAGGAGTGCCTGAAATTCGGGCTTTGACTATAACATATACAATAACAATCTCGCTACGTTAAATCAACATAGCCCTATATTCCGATCCGGAGATCATTCCTCGCTACTACCGCACACTGCGATAACGGTCATGGCAAGACTCCACGTCACTACTGTGGCGTCCGCCTAGGCATAGTCCCACCTCACATACGGTGCATCTATTGCCAAGCCAGCTAATGCTCGTTCAATACGCGAGCAGCAGCTGTTGTGCCATGGTTAGTTCAATTCGCTAGCCATGACTGATTTTCTCATCCTTCTGGCTCGCCTTAAATATGCTCTCGCTGCTCTCTCCTTCGGTTTCCCCCAGTGGTGGTATGCGCCAACGCTGACACTACTCCGGCCGTCTCTGGTAAAGCAGCTCATCGCTTGGCGTTGGCATCATATCGTTACAAGTATTATAACGTCAGAACAAGCAGCTCAAATTGTAGGTTTAATTGGAGATGGACGATCGCAGCAATATCTTGCTGATGTTATGGGAATCAACCAATCCAGCGTTTCAAGAGCTTTAAGAAGGTATAGAGAAAATGTAGGATACACAAGATCAAGAAGACCAGTTCCAGGTGCACCAACCCCGCAGATGAACGTTATTTACATCTGCAGACTTTACGTGCACATCACGTTACAATTAGACAACTGCAAAATGATGTTTCCACAGCCCTTGACCCGTAATGTTCGGTTCTTGAAGTGCCAATTCAGTTAGAAATAGATTAAGGGAATTTGGAATCAGAGCCAGAATGCCTGCTACTGATCCACTGTTAACGAGGGCACATCGTATGGCACGTTTAAGTTTTGCACTAGGACATGTCGATTGGGATATTAACGACTGGGCTAATATTATTGATGAGTTAAGATTTGCACTTTGTGTATCTGACAGTGCAAAGTGTCTGGACCCAGATTTTTGACCCTTCGCTTCGTTATCGATCATTCGCTATCTGTACACTCTACAGATACAGATAGCGAATGATCGATAATGAAGCGAAGAGTCAAAAATCAGGGTCCTGTACTCTTAAATTTCACTGATGATAATCTGATAGAACCGAAAACGTCCTTAGCAATTTTTTATTGTATTTGATTTTAAGTTTTTTTAATTTCAATGTTTTATCAAACATATACCAATAATACTGGAAGTTTTTACTTAATTGTAAAGTTTTTAATTTTCGATGCTGTATGGTATACAGCCAATCCCAGGGAACTTTCCCAATTTAAAATTATGATTTGTTTCAATAGACATATTAAAATCAAACACCGATATTTTTGTTGTTTGTTTTTCTGATTGCATTTTTTAACATCGTTAGTGAAAAAAAAATCACTATAAATACAAAAAAAATATAACCTAAAAATGATACTCGACCGAAAACGACAAAAGTATTAACAAGTATTCATATAATAAAAAACATGATTCAAAACGAACGAACAGGGATTTTCATTAAAAAACAATTGATATGATGTTCAAACGTGACTAATACCTACCTACATAAACATTTGTTTTTTATAATAAAAAATCTGTAGAGCTATTTCAAATTTAATACGCAAATCAATATATCGTTTGAATTAAATAAATTGTAAGCCGCCATTGTCAATCAGTCTCTAAATTAAATTATCAATATTTGCAATCAACAACACAATGAAGTCCATTGTAGTGTTTATTACAAACTATTATCATAATTGGTTCTTTCTTGCATAGCTAGATATGGTTTCATGTATCAGGTGGTATGTATGTTTCTTCTATTGTATCTTCTGTCACAATGTGCAGTTTGACTGGTTTAGCATTGGTTTTATTTATGTACATGTTTTGCCCAATGTTTTTGAATTAATATTGCTATGTCTTCTTCTAATGATTGTTAGCTCCTGACATGAAAACCTTATAGTGGGTGGCCTCTCAATGTCCTTGGTCTTCCCAGTGTCTCAGATAACCCGCAGATATCTATCTTGTCTTTGATCAGTTCATTTTCTGACGCATACAGTTTTCCTGGTTCTAGCAACCCTCTAACATTCCACGGTATTTTCTACGCAATGCTAAGTTTGATCTTCGAGTATCCTATTTCGCAGATATTGCCTGGTCCAAAATGTACATCGCCTACATATCCGTTTTTAGGCTCCCCTTAGCCTTTTCGTCTCTCTTGGTCTTTACTCCATAGTATCTGGCTATGTTGCCGTCATAGCCAGATACTGTGGAGTATCTGGCTATACCATCTTCTCCACGAAATTTATAACTTTTGTTCTCCGTCTTATTTTACACTTGTTGTACAGGTTCTCTTAAAAAGATATAATAGTAATAGCAGTGTCAGAAATCAATATCTCTGGGCACAGAAATGAATCAGAAGAATTCCGTATGTAGCGAAATTAATGCACGTATTTCCAGACAGAGAACTTTTGACTACCATTAAAAGGAGCAAAAACAGCATATTTGGGGCACATACTTAGAAATGATAAACGAGTTGTTACAGCTAATTCTGAAGGGCAAAAATGAAGAAAAAAGGGGTCCTGGTAGACAACAAAATATCCTCGATGAAAACCTTTCGCGACCGGACCGAGTTAAACACACAGATAGAGACGAATTTGCAATGATTATAGCCAACCTCCATTAGTGGAGTCGCCACTAGAAAAAGGAGAAGATTTCCAGTGGAAATCGTACATAGCATACTAATAAAAGATTGATGACATCGAAATTATTAGACGAAACAAACCAAAATGACTATCTACAGAACATTGATTGGACCCATAATGACCTATGGTTGCGAAACCTGGGTAATGGCTAGACTTAGGCAAATATGCAAATAAAAAGGTATGAAATATGCGCATAAATATGCAGAGTATTTTTCTCAAAAATATGCATGTTTTTCTAGAAAATATGCATATTATAATAAAAAATATTTACAGTATCTTCACATATTTTCTTAATTAACATGTATTTTACCTATGTATTTTACAAACTAAGCTTATGTAATTAAAAATTTAAGAATTTTAACAAATAAATGATTTTATTTTGAATTGTGGTAGGTTTTCTGAAGCAAGTTTTTAAAGTACCCTAACTTTTTTATTATTTATCATTAGCGAATAAAGAAAACAAAAGAATGTTAAGAAAACCTGAGGCTACAGTTTTAGAAGCTAGAATATTCCACAGGGTATTACGAACTTTGAGAAAAAAATACACTTTGATTGGTCCACCCGGTATACAATGAACATTTATCTGTTTAGCAACATCATTATTACAGCGATAATGCTAAGCTAAATAATAATGCTATAAAATATTAAAAAATTACTTAAATCGGACAACAGGTTTAGGAAATTCGAGATATCAAAAATGAACAATTTTGTGGGCCACCCGTTTATTTTTGACGCACAAATTTGACGGCATTTTCAAAGCACAATTATCGTTCACAATTATAAAGACACGAATTCACGGTTTATTTTACAACAAAAGTAAAATGTGCCGCCAAAATAAAAATTTTTACCTAGAGATATAAACTGGCATATTTTGGAACACTTGGAAAGATTACAATCAAAATTTCAAATAATATGCACTTTATGCAAACTTATATAAAAATATGCAAAATTGGACATTTTTGCATTTTTTATGCATAATATGCAAAATATGCAATTTGCATATTTGCCTAAGTCTAGTAATGACGAAAAAAGATGAAGCCCAACTAAGGACATTTTTCGAGAGAAAGATACTGAGAAAAGTATATGTATAGTAGAAAGGACGAGGTTAATGAATTGAATAAAAGGTATCATATTGTAAGATTTATAAAAGTTTAAAGACTGTCATGTCTGGGATATGTCCAGAGACAAGAAGACGATAAAAAACGGCAAAGAAAAATCTACAATTTTACAATGGAAGCCGATAGGAAGATGACAAAAGAAAGGGCCAGTATGAAATGGTTGGATGATGTGGAAGGCGATCTGAAGACCATGAATATAAGACACCAGAGGAGAAGGGCACAAGCGCGATATGAACGGAAGGACATAGTCAGACAGGCAAAGACACATCCAGGGTTATTATGCCAATATAAGAAGAAATACCGCAAATAGTCATGAATTTGCGACGCATACACGCAAACTGGATATAGAGTGGACAGTATATCCAGCTATAGAAGCATTTCTGTAGTGGTATGGCAAAACTTGATTAGTCCGATTTTTTTATATATCCGATTATTTGCTTGGTATGTTATTTAGTAACATTTCTTCAAGTTGATAGAGTTTGGTATGTTTATGATGAATGTAAAACCTTTAAAAATGAGAATGACAATTCATGATATTTATATCCGTTTCTTACTTATTAGGTAGGGCAAAACTTGATCAGTTACTTGATTTCTCATGTTGATTACTTTTTGTTTTTGAGTTGGCAAAACATGATTTAAACTTTTAAAATGCTCTCCTGAAAAATCTGGTCATATCAACCTTTGCCAAAACACTACAGATTTAAGGGCCGTTTCGTTCAACAGCGAACAAATTTATAAGCAAAGAAATAATACATATTTATGATGAATATGTAGATGTACATATTTTTCCTATGATACTTGAAAGACGTAAGAACTTTTCCTGTTTAGAAATGGTGTAAAAATGATTTTTAATTAATTTTCTACTAAAAGTGTGTAAACAAGGAAAAACTATACACTCTGTATTTCCGACGAAAACTATAAAAAGGCAAATAAAAAGTACGAGACTAAGATGGATGATAAGACTGTTTATGTTTACCTTCTTGCAGGCTTTCAATTTTACTTAATTTAGTTACTGATTTAGGAGGGAAAATAAATCAGGTATTTTCCTTAGATTTATTAGATTAGTGGATTTCTTTTGTTTATCTATTAGGGCCGGTTAAATTCTTTATGGGGCTAATTTACTCTTTTTCCGGGATTAAATCTGAATGAAACTGAACGTTAAATATAACAAATGGTAAAACTTGAATTATATGAAGATATTTAATATTGAAGAAGAAAAATATGGACCGATAAAATAACAATTTTACTGACCTTCAATCATTATTTCAAGTTGCAATAATTGTTGTTTTTATGCATATATTATAATCATGTTGTGGGTATCGTATTGTCATGGTCATAGTCTGGGCTGATTATCGGAGAATAGGCCATTTTTGGGAAAAGTTATTTACCAGCAATTTTATTGCTGGAATCGAATTATAAGAGCCTATAGATCTCCTATAGATAAAGTCCTCAGATAGTGTGCTACTCTTTTTATAAACAAAATGGCGCCCGAAAATCGTGTTTTTTCAATTATTGCTCTATAACTCCGAAGATTTTAATTCTACAACAAAAACACTCAAATAAAAATCCACCGTCTTTAAATTCTGCATAGAAACGTGTTTTTCCCGATCTGCTCGGATGAAAATTTTCCTCGGAAAATGCGGGTTTTCCCAACAAAATCTTTAATTTTCAAATAAAGTTTTAGATAAGTAATTATCTACCAATAATTAAATAATTTGGTGACTTAAAAGCCTTCTTGGCTTAGATTATAGTTCCAGAAGCTGATGAAAATTAAACGAATATTTTAGCAACAATGCAATTGTTAATTAATAATTTACGGTTGCAATAATAACCAAAATAATTATGATACACTGATCAAACTTTGAAATCTTATAAAGATGAGATGCCTATTTAACATTTTGTCGACAAAATGTAAATTTTTTATTTTTTTGCATAATCTTTAAATGTTTAAAAAAAAAGTTATAAACAAATTAACGTTTCTCAGAAAGTTTTTATTATATTGTAATTTTAAAAAATAGCTAAAATGCGCAGTTCAAATATCTTGAAAATTAATGCTTTAAAACTTTTTTGCAACCATTTGCAAAAAAGTTATTAAACAGCAAAGTAAACATACGATTACTACGGTGTTTATAATTTTTTTAATTCTTTCAAACCGTAGAAGTGAGTTTAAAGTACAAGCTAATTATTTACAAAAAATATCGATTATCAGTTTAATGGTTATATTTTTATTAAATATTATAAATATATTTTTTTGTAATTTACACGCGCGAAAGTAGAATCATACAGTACTGTAGCTAAAATTTTCACTCGGAGCGACGACCGGCCGCGCGAGACGTACACTTTTATAAATAATGTATGCTGCGTGTCAGTCGCTTCGAGTGAACATTTTAGCTCCGACTCTTTATCAGGCCTACTTTTGCGCTAAAAATTACAAAAAAAAGTATTTTTAATCTTTGATTAAAATATAACCATTGCACTAATTTTTGAAATTCTTTGTGAGTAATTAGATTGTACCATAGACTCACTTTTAAGCTTTGAAACAATTAAAACAAATTATAAACAACGGAGAAATTGTATATTTACTTTGCTGTTTCATAACTTTTTTGCAAATGGTTGGAAATTTTTTTTAAAGCATTCATTTTCAAGACCTATGAAATACGCATTTTAATTATTTTATAAAATTAGAATATAATAAACAATTTCTGAGAAATGTTAATTTTTTTATAACATTTTTTTTAAACATTTAAAGATTATGCAAAAAAATGAAAAATTTATATTTTGTCGACAAAATATTAAATAGGCATCACACCTTTATAATCTTTCTAAGTTTCATCAATGTCTCATGATTATTTTGGTTGTTATTGCGACTGTAAATTGTTAATTAAAAATTGAATTGTTGCTAAAATATTCGTTTCATTTTCACCGGCTTCTGAATTTATAATCTATACCAAGAAAGCTTTTATTTCACCAAGCTATATAATTATTGATAAATAATTACTGGCCCAAAAAATTTATTTGAAAATTCGAGATTTTGTTGGGAAAACCCACATTTTCCGAGGAAAATTTTCGTCGGAGCAAATCGGAAAAAACATGCTTCTATGTAGAATTAAATTGGGGTGAATTTTTATTTAAATGTTTTTGGTGTAAAGTTAAAATCTTCGGAGTTATAAAGCAATAATTGAAAAAAATAAGATTTGTCGGCGCCATTTTGTTTATAAAAAAAATAGCACACTATCTGCGGACTTTGCATACCTATATTAATAATATATAGGATCTTAGAATTCGAATCCAGCAATAAAATTGCTGGTAAATAACCTTTCTTTGTACTTTACTAATAATACCAGCGTATTATAACTATTTTTTTCAAAATTTAAAGATTATGCAAAAAAAAAGGGAAATTTATATTTTGTCGATAACATATTAAATAAACATCTCATCTTTATAATCTTTATAAGTTTGATCAATGTATCATGATTATTTTGGTTATTATTGCGATCGTAAATTGTTAATTAACAATTGAATTGTTGCTAAAATATTCGTTTAATTTTCACCGGCTTCTGAAATTACAATCTATACCAAGAAAGCTTTGATGTCACTACGTTATTTAATTATTGATTAATAATTACCTACCTAAAACTTTATTTGAAAATTAGAGTTTTTGTTAGGAAAACCCGCATTTTCCGAGGAAAATTTTCGTCGGAACAAATCGTGAAAAACATATCTCTATGCAGAATTTAATTGCGGTGAATTTTTATTTGGGTGTTTTTGTTGTAAAGTTAAAATCTTCGGAGTTATAGAGCAATAATTGAAAAAAATACGATTTGTCGGCGCCATTTTGTTTATAAAAAAAGTAACACACTATCTGCGGACTTTGCATACCTATATTATTAATATATAGGATCTTATAATTCGATTCCAGCAATAAAATTGCTGGTAAATAACTTTTCCATGAATTTTGCTAATTAGCCCAGAGTATCATGGGACTGAGTGAATGTTCCTTAGAGTGTGAGCCTTATGGCTTACACTCTAAGTTAAGGCCATAACGGAAAAGTTATGGCAGAACATGGTTACGTTTAAAAACGGAATTATGCTTGTAACGTTAAACTTGCGTGGAGGCGCCGGGAAAACGTGAAAAGATCCATTCTGGTCATTTTTGACTCTTTACAAATCACGCTTTAAGTCAGCTTGAGCGAATACTAGGATTCACATTATGAGAACCACGAGATCACGGAGCTTGCAGGGATCGTGAAGCAACGGAAAAGTTATGGCGGAACGTAGCTACGTTTAAAAATGGCATTGTGTGTGTAACGTCTAAACAACTTGCGTATTTGGTGGATGCGCCCCATGAAAAACGGGTAAACGTGAAAAAGGTCTATTCTGGTCAGACCTTAGTCTAGAGCTCAGAATCCGAATGATGAGATGTTACGAGGATCCTGTCTTGTATGGCTGTGAAAGTTGGACAATGGACTCGAAAACAGAAAAAAGAATAGATGCCTTTGAGATGTACAATGTACACACACCCAAACTTATCGATGGCTTAGTGTGAAAACCTCGTATCTCATTAAATTACAATTTTACAGGAGAGGCAAAAAACTGATTTTCTGCATAATATAATCTAAAAACAAAAACTACTGTTAAGTATTTAAATTTGAGCACATTGAGACAAATATCTGATCTTGGCCAAGAGCTGAAAGTGTTAAATGTTACTATTAAATTGAAAATAAAAATATTAACTATGAAAAACACGTAAATATCCTTGCATTACATAGAGCATTTGCCCAAGTAACTATGATAACCTCGTATATCTTGATATACGTGTTTTTCATCTAAAATGAGGTTGTGTTTATGATTATTCACGAGGTTTTCATTTTTCATAGCTTATTGCACACCTCCAAATACTAGGTTGAAACAGTACAAATCTTTTGACTTAAGGTTCATAAAATGTTTCTATATACCGGACTACCTCTTGTTGTTCACAAAAAAACATTTCTCCAAGTCGAATTTTTTCAACAAACACTCCAAATTAAGTACCAAATTCGTGGTTATAAATATACGTGGTATTCACACTAAATCAAGAGAGCAAATTGATATACGTGGTTTCTTTTTTCGGCTGAATGATTTCGGATTTTTTCTAACAGTTGTAAATCGTGAGATACAAGGTTTTCAAACTAAAACCACCAAAATGTCATTTTCGAAAAAAAATGAGATACGAGGTTTTCACACTAAGCCATCGTTATATGGAATCACCATGTATTTCAAAGTAATATTTATTTCTTTTGAAAAAACTTATTATTGTTGCGAAGATTAACGGTTTTTATTGAAAATAAACAAATATATAAGACAATCGGATAGTATAGCCCGGTACGGTATAGATTATTTGCTTGAGTTGCAAGTTGAACGAAAATAAATAAACTAACTTTTGCGTCTAAAAACGAAAATATGCCTCATGTCGGGTTATACAACTTACAACGAGGAAAGATTATTGGTCTTGTGGAGAAAGTAATGTTCTCAGATGGACATAGCTGCAGAGCTAGGCGTAATACAGGGCGGTCTGTCCAAAACATATGCTAGATAACAGGAACTAGGAAAGCTTAAAAATAAAGCAAGGGAAAGTCGTCAAAAGTAATAACGGCTCTCCACGATCGTTTAAGTGTCCAATCAGCTGAAAGACACCCAACCATTTCTCACCTGCAGCTCCAAAGGTAGCTTTTGGAAGCTACAGGTGTAACTGTTTCAGTTGAAACGATAAGAAGAAGAGTTCGTTCCAAGAAGTATACAGCAGGAAACAGTTATGGGTTCCCGAGTTATCCAGGAAGCACAAGATTGATCGCCTAAATTGGTGTCTTCACCACCAAAACTGGAACATTGGGAATTGACAAAATGTGCTATTTTCAAAAACAGTCAGGATTTAACGTTATATATATAACACCGGTTTATAGCGTCCTGCGCCTTCCGGTTCCTATTCTCCAGCCGCGTCGATCTGTCCAATCTCCTGGTCGGAGATCTCTCTCAGACATGGCTTTCTGGATTCCACTTATTCAGGTTGTTTTCGGTCTGCCCCTTTTCCTTCTTTCCGGGGGTTGCCATTCCATTATTAGCTTTGGGAGTCGATGTTCCTCCATTCTTTGTACATGGCCATACCAACAAAGTTGTTTTTGTTGGACTTCTTCAATTATGTTTGTTTTTCTATTCATAACATCTCGTACCCGTTCATTCGTTACATGTGAGACTCTGGAGATGCAGGCCGATCAGGATTTAACGTTATCAGATGGAAAATCAGATGACCCACGAAATCGTGTACTTAGAGGTCGAGGAAGACAAGTAAAAACGAAAACTGTCAGATCTGTTCACACATATACAAGGGGAAGTGTAATTTTCTAGAGAGGAATTGTGATCTGTAAAAAACTCCTTTAATTTTTATCCAATCAACTTTAACTGCTCACAGGTATGTTGATAACCTGTAGTCAGGCTCTGGAGAGGTGCAACAGGAGAAAATTTAATTTTATTGCATGATATAATAGACCTCTACATACCATTAGAGTGACTACAGACATCATTGAAGCAGAAGGTATCCCTTGTTTGGAGTGGCCTGCTTGCTCACCCGAGCTTAATCGTATAGAGTATTTGTGGGATACGCTTAAAAGAAAAATTAGAGCTCGCCGGGATAATCCACAAAACACTGCACGGCTAGTACAAGCTGATTTTAAGGATGGAGCAACCTACCACAACAAAATGTTTATAATTTGATTAGGAGCGTGCCCACGCAAACTGAAGCTTGCATAAGGACTAGAGGTGATAACACTGACTACCACAAAATACAAAAAAATAAATAAAAATAAGTTAAACATTAATCGTTTTGCATTGAAATTTTGTATGCTATTGACTTTAAAACAACTACGTTCAATTTGCTTGTTAAATACTTTATTATTTTATTTAATTGTTATGTACTTGTTATTAAATTGTTTTAAAATAAATATGGTTTGACTTCGTGTGTTCGTTTTTTAAATTCGTACCGACCAGTAAGAAATATCAGATGATTCCATATAAGTTTGGGTGTGATATATACAGACGGATGCTGAGAATTCCATGGGTACAAAAAGTTAATGGGTACATGGTAACATTCCATGGGTACAATTTAAGCGGACAAGATTTTTTTGTTAGAAAGTTAGTATTCAGAAATTAACTTCTTGGTATATTGACAAAAATAGTTCCATAGATAAATTCTTATTTAGGCACCTACTACCTCACCCACTGACTTATTAGCCAGAAATGTTATGTTTAGAAGGATTACAGTACATATTTATAAAGATTAGGACAACTTATGCCATTAAGTTTTTTTTTTAGTTTTTATATAGCTAATATGAATTTATTGTCAAAGATCCAGCAATGTTTTCAGCTCTTAGTCCAGAAGGCCAATGCGCATCCGCTAGGATTCCGATTCGGATTTTTTGCAAAACCTTACTCAAAAAGGACTCCTTTTAATAAATTTGCATGTTGCCAGGACCAAAAGTGGGTCAAAAATTGTTTAAACGGTTTTTTTTGTTTTTTTCCTAAAATTATTTTTTTGCATGGAACAAAGTTTTTTAGGTTTTTTGGATCATTCCAAACAGAAAAGGTTTTTAGTGACATTTCTCTAAATTTGATAGTTTTTGACATATTATAAGCGATTAAAAATTGAAAAATTGCGAAATCGGCTATTTTTAACCCTCAAAAACTATGTGAAAAACTGAAAATTTGATTGTTGCCAAGGTAGTTAGATATTCTTTAAACATCGATGAAATCCCGAAGAGTTTTTCGAAATACAATATTCAAAAACTCCTTTGTTTTTTAATTGCTAATCAAGCGTGAGCGATATTATTTTCCACCGACATGACAGTATGGTGCAAATGAAAGGAATAAATTCGTTATTTCGTAAACCGGCGACTTTAATGAAAAATCCCGGAACAGGTCGATTTTTGTTTTTAAGTTATGATATTGTGGCATATATGGTATACTAGTGACGTCAGCCATCTGGGCGTGATGACGTAATCGATGATTTTTTTTAAATGAGAATAGGGGTCGAGTGCTAGCTCATTTGAAAGGTTCTTCAACGCACTTTTCAGTAATATAAACATTTATATAATTATTTATACAGGGTGTCCTTCTACTTCTTTTTTGTCAAATAATTTAATTTAATAAAAATTTTTTGGACACCCCGTATAAATAATTATGTAAATGTTTACATTACTGAATAGAGAATTGAAAAACCTTTCAAACGAGCTACCACACGACCCCTATTCTCATTTAAAAAATCATCGATTACGTCATCACGCCCAGACGGATGACGTCAGTAGTATATCATATATGCCACAATATCATAACTTAAAAATAAAAATAGACCTGTTTCGGGTTTTTTTCCTTAAAATCGCTGGTTTACGAAATAACGAATTTATTCCTTTCATTTGCACCATACTGTATACACATGCAACGGTGGAAAATAGTGGAAAATTTGAATACTGTATTGCAAAAAACACTTCGGGATTTCATCAATCGATGCTTAAAAAATATCTACCTACCTTGGCAACATTCAAATTTTAAGTTTTTCACATCGTTTTTGAAGGTTAAAAATGGTCGATTTCGCAATTTTTCAATTTTTAATCGCTTATAAATGTCAAAAACTATCAACTTTAGAGAAATGTCATTAAAGATATTTTCTGTTTGGAATGATCCAAAACCCTAAAAAAAGTTTGTTCCATAAAAAAAAAGATTTTAGGAAAAAAACAAAAAAAAAAACGTTTAAAAAATTTTTGACCCACTTTTGGTCCTGGCAACATGCAAATTTGTTAAAAGGGGTCCTTTTTGAGTAAGATTGTGCAAAAAATCCGAATCGGAATATTTTTCCTAGCGGATGCGCAGTGGCTTTCTGGACTATCTAGAAAGAAAGCACAACCTTAATTTTTTTTCTGACGCCACTTTTTCCCTTATTTATAAAAAATTTAATGTTGTTTTGATTAGTAGTAAAAACAATCAACAAAATCAAAACAAAACGACTTTAATTTTATTAGTCAACTTCACAAATCAGTACTGTTAGCAATTATTGTTATAACGGTTAGTCAAAACAAAACATGTTAGGTTATTATTAAAAATCGATTTTGGCCTAACCTTGAACACCTTGCAACAACGCCTGACCCAAATTTAAGGCATTCGGCCTTGGATTTGGCTGAGCCGCTGATACAGAACTAGAAGGAGAGCCGGAAGCTGCAGGTGTTATTCTTGGTGATTGAGGAGGAGTTCCAGGACCTGGCGAGTTTATAAATGTTGAATTAAACCAACAAGAAACTTATTTTTAAGATTTGCTTGTTAAATTTATTTGTTTTGAAAAGCTGTTATAAGACGAATAATTGTAAAAAGTGTGTATTTATTAGATATACTAAATAATTTTCTACACGAAGAAGTTGTACAAAGAAGTATTATAGAAATAGGAAATATATTTACAAAAACAAGTTCTTTTAATTTCGCTCTTAACTGCGTTATTTATTTAATTGATATTTTTAAAGACGACACTTTTGGTTTGCAGGCCTCGTCTCAATCTGTGGTGATATTTTGGTTAGGCGACAAATACATGAAATTAGCAGGATTTCCATGCTTTGATTCCATCCAGTCTTTTAGACCTCTTAATATTCGTTTAAATATTAGTTTTAAGAGTTAAGGAGTAGAATGTGAAAACATGGAGTTGCTCTTAGCCTCTTCTACTCAAATTCAACTCTCACCTTCACGCTGGTGCCCCATGTGAAACCTAGAAATCCAAATGGAGATTCGGTTATCTTCATTTGGAAGATTTTTAGGTCTTTACGACGCCTGGAAGACATTGAGATGTGAATATTGCGCCGCATTTTAAAAATTCGATGGACTGACCATATTCGAAATGAAGAAACTTTAAGACATATGAATAGAGATTGTAAATTTGTCGAAATTATTAAAAAAAGGAAAATATCTCATCTTAAACACATATGCAGTCACGAGAGATATAACTCTTTTCAACTAATAATGGAAGAAAAAGTAGAAGCAAAGCACGGTCCTGGCAGATAACAAATAATTTGGCTGCGTAACATCAAGGATTGGACAGGACCAAGCCCTAATAACAAAAGCACAGGATAGAGATGAAGTTATAAAAGTCATCACCAACCTCCATTAGAGACGGCACCTAAAGAAGAAGAATACTCAGATCAGCACTAGACAAATCACCAAATGGTCGAAGAAGTGTTGTAAGACCGAGGAAGAGATGGTGTGATAATTTAAACAATGCAAAAGACTAAGATCGAAGAAGAAACGAGTCTTAGGAGCCTGTATATAAGAAGGAAGAAGAAGAACAACAATAAATAGTTGATTCATCTACAAGTAAGTCACTAGCAGCAAGTAAGTCGTGTTATCAGCACTAAGCGGAATAGAAATGTTTCTAGTTTGGAGATTATGGGAGACCAATGCGAGCACTGCTAGAATAGAGCAGGCCAGTATCGCTTTTAGAAAGATGCCCAAGGTATTATGTAACAGATATCTAAAATTGGCATTGCGGATCCACTTACTTCGCTGCTGCGTGATCTGTCTTGCTTTATGGTGTCGAATCTTGGACTGTGAATGAAATCGATCTAAATTGCCTTAAGGCTTTCGAAATGTGGTGCTATAGAAGAATTTTAAAAATTACTTGAGAACGTCTCAGCAAGACTACTGAGATTATAAAAAGCATAAAGAAGAGAAAGCTGGAGTATTTCGGACATGTAATAAGAGGTCTTAAGTATATGTTGCTACAACGCAGTCCAAGACGAAGAAGGACTTTATGGTTAAAGAACTTGCGAGATTGGTATGGTGTTGATACAAGCATGCTATTTAGAGTGGCAGTGAATAAAATTAAGATAGCTATGATGGTAATCAACGTTCTGAAAGGACATGGTACTTGAAGAATAAGAATGCGATCATCAATCGAAGGTAACGGAAGTGCAGCACAAAATGTTCCAAAAATATTAATTAATTAAAATGTTGTAAGTTTACTACAAAAGAATGGGAGAGGATGGGATACCAAAAAGAGCACTGAACGCTAGAATGCAGAAAGAGACCGGTTGGAAAGCCATGAAAACACTGGGAAGATACAGTACGCAGCGACGCACAAGCACTTTTAGGAGTCGGTGTATGGAGATGAGCAGCCACAGACAAACAAGGGTGGAGGAAAAAAATAAAGGAGTCCAAGGCTCAAATTGGGGTGTAGTGCCGTAGAAGAACAAGAAGAAGTATGCTACACCATCTAGCAAAAGATTCCTTCACAAATTCTATTGAGTATACATCCGCCATTATAAATAGTTTTAATCTTAACAGTGGGTTGCGATTGTCGCTACCACCACCCCATTGAATATGTGAGAATAGCACGGCGATGAAGAGATACGGAGAATAGCAGACCCATGGGCCATTAAATTTAGGTGATAATGAATTTAGAAAACTGATCAACTACGAATTAAGAGAACTTTTTGAAGGAGAAGCCATTGTCACATTTATTAAGGCACAAAGACTCAGATGGATGGACATGTAGAAAGAAAAAATACAGAAGTAGTTATCAGCAAAATCACCAAATTGAGAACAGTATCAGGCAGACCAAGAGGACATAAATCCAGATGGAAGAACCAGATAACTGAGGACCTTACGAAGATGGGAGTTATGGAATGGGTAACCACAAGCAAAAACAGGAACGAATGGAGAAATATTCTATATAGAAGACGCCAAGAATGTTAATGTGCACTGATTTTCCGCGAAAAATGAATCGGAAGAGCCCACAGAGGCCGGCAATCACTCCGCTAGGAGAGTAGATGCCATGATGATGTTAAATGTGTCACTTAGTGAGACATGTTAAATGTGTCACTTAGTGAGACATGGTAAATAAACAGTTCACACAAGACCAACGTCTGATCTCAACCGGATGTAAATGTACAAGTATATTGTGATGACACACTTCAATAATATAATTACTCAACTCGTATTGACCTCTAAATGATAGTCATTCTAAACTTTTAAATTGATTTTGATTGGCAGTCAGCCACGTGCTTGGAACCGTTTTAACACCCGAATAATTTGTTTCCTCGCGATTAACATTATTTATCCAACGGTTATCTCAATCAATTTCAATCTTTTGAACGTTTTCTCGGATACTTGCGCTCATTTGCCGCAAAACTTTTACGACGCTGTAAAATTAATATTTTACGAGCTAAAAGGATGGGCCATCCTTAAAACTTTTGATGAAAAACATTTTTTGGAGCCGTGATAATTACTGTGTTTGTTTATTAAAAGTAAAAGTTTATTTTACGTCGGAAATACCAGAGTGTTTCAAACTTTACCACTGTACAATAATATGTAATCAAGAAGGCGTCTTACTAGGGACTTAATGGCGTAGGAGTAAAATTTCGGCTTCACTGCTTTTTAAATGCATTCATTTTTTTCGAATCCTAAGAAAACTAATAAATATGTTTGAAAAATTTAAACGCAGAATGAAAGATTATATTATTACCGAGGGCCGAAAGTCCCTTAGAATAAACAAAAAGTTTCTTTTGAATGGGATATTTGAAATTAAAAATCACTCTAAGTTTTATCTTTTTTTTCACCCCTGTAACTTATTAAAATAAACATTATAGAAGTTTTCAGGGACTTTCGGCCCTCGCTAATAATAACGTAATCTTTCATTCTGCGTTTAAATTTTTCAAAAATACTTATTAGTTTTCTCAGAATTCGAAAAAAAAAATGAATGCATTTAAAAAGCATTGGAGACGAAATTTTGCGCCTGCTCCCTTAAGCAAATTTAATGGATGTAACAATCAGCTGAATATACATTTTGTTTATCTTTTGTATGTAATTGCCCTTTTTCCCTTGCAGTTTTTTTATTACACCTTTTAAGTCAGAATTCTTCACTTCTTACCCGTGTTTTTTACCGCGTCTTTCACTCCTATTCTTACAAACTATTAAAAAAAAGTAGAAAGCGACTCGCTATTCACCGTCTCCTTTTATTCCTATTACACTACTATTTAATACTGGATAGATACCCAGGCAATTCCTCCAATCTACATTTGTAAAGCTACCTAGAAATCTAACTCAAAAAGATGTCATGAGTACCGTTTGATAAGCCTTATGTGTGGTTAGCCTCACTAAAAACATATCTACGAATCTTACACTCTAGACTTCTAGACTATGGAAAAAGATGAAAACATAAGTGAAGGCCAATTTGGTTGTAGAAATGCCATGGGCATTAAAGATGATTTATTGTCAATGCAAATATTGATCCAAACAAAGTCTCGATCAGCAGAGGATTGTCTTCGCATGTTTTATAGATTATTGGAATACGTAATATAACGTGAAGTACAACAGACATAAATCTGCTCAAATAATTTTGGGTTAGATGATAAAGACTTAAGGATGGCAACAGGAATAAAGGTGACTGAAAAACCTATTAATAACATCCGATACATTGATGTTGAGAAAGAATTGAAGTTTGTAACAAATGAAGTCAATAACAGAAAACAAATACAAAGAAAACAAAATTCATGGTCATCAGCAAAACGTGATATATAGACAATATCAGAGTATGGAAAGTTAATTAGGATATAGAAAGAATAAAGAGATTTAAATAGATGTATGCTGCCTTAACGATAAATAGTATACTGATGATGATGTCAAAATTAAAATCAAAATAGCCTGGAGTACGTTTTTAAAAATGAAATCACTATTCTGTACTACTGAGTCAGAATACTCAGTCTTAATAATGTAAAGAGAAGAAACAAGCTTACCTAAAATACATGTCAACTAAAACACAAGAGGCATACGATAATTATAAGACTATAAGAAACTAAACACATTCAGTAGTATGAAGAATAAAAAGTGATCACTGGTAACGTTTTTCGAAAGAAACGGAACATGATTTTTATAGTCTCCAAAAGGAAATATGGCGCTTTATAAGAGGTCAAAGAACGGAGGTAAATGAATTAATAGAACCAAAACACATAGAAAAGGATATATGGATTGACTATCTAAAAAAACTCTATACAGAGGAAGGACAAATGATACTAGAACCAGAAACACCAGAAATTACCACAAATGAAGATGTTAATATAAGTGCACAGGAAGTACGAAAAACACTCGAAAAGCTGAAGAACAGAAAAGCTGCAGGTAAGGATGGAATACCAAACGAATTACTGAAATATTGTGAAGCAGCAATGACAGAACAATTAACAACATTAATTAACAAAATCATAAAAAACAATAAAATACCGGAAGAATGGAGAACGAGCGAACTAATTCTACTATTCAAAAAAGGAGAAAAAAAGCAGCCAGAAAACTACAGAGGTATCAACTTGTTAAATACTACCCTAAAATTTACAACTAAAATCTTATAAGACGTAATGAATCAGAGGATAAGTTTAGCAGATGAACAACAGGGTTTTCGTACTGGAAGATCGTGTACAGATGCAATATTCGTCATAAAGCAAATTACTGAGAAATAAGTAGAGTAATATACCAGCATTTCTATGTCTGATTGACTTAAAGAAAGAATTTGACAGTAAGACTCAAAGATGTAATCCATCTTCTGTATAATAGAGAAGTCCCTCTAGATATCATAAAAACTATTGAGAACATCTAATGGTCAGAATAGATGGACAACTTACAGAACCTATAGATATAGGCAGCGGAATAAGACAGGGAAACTCATTGAGTCCTATGCTTTTCAATTTAATCATGGATGAAATCATCAAAAACGTCAACAAAGGAAGAGTATATGGAATGGGAAACAAAGAAGTAAAAATACTCTGCTACGCAGACGACGCAATATTGACATCCCAAGATGAAGATAGTCTGCAAAGATTAGTTCACATATTTAACATAAGAACAAAAGAATTCAATATGACAATTTCATCTCAGAAAACCAAAACAATAGTAATCAGTAAAGAACCAATCAGATGCAAAATATAAATTGATGGTATCAGTACTGAACAAGTAATGTAAGTAAAATACCTTGGAATTGCATTGTCAAGTTACGGAGACCTAGGCAAAGAAGTGAGAAATCAAGTACACAAAGCAAATAGATTGACAGGATGCCTTAATAAGACTATATGGCGAAACCGACATATTAACACTGAGATGAAGTCAAGAATTTATAAAGCCAGTGTAAGACCAATAATGACATATGCATCAGAAACAAGACTCGATACAGCCACAACACAAAGACTACTAGAAACGGCAGAGATAAGAGTACTGTAAAGAATTACAGGAAATACACTGAGAGATCGAAAGAGGACCGAAGATATTAGAAGACAATGTAACGTACAGTGTATAAACGAATGGACACTAAATAGAAAAAAAGAATGGAACAACCACATAACCAGAATGGAGGAGACACGTGTAGTCAAAATAGCACGAGATAAATCACCAATCGGTAGAAGAAGTATCGGCCGACCGCGCAAAAGATGGAGTGACAACCTTCCATAGAGGTATCAATCCGCCAATGAACAAGCAGAATTGCTTATAAAGAGGAAGAAGAAGAAGAAGAAGAAGAGAGTCTGAATACTCGATGATGCGCCATTAAATGCTACGTACTGTATACACTGTTGTACAGAGTTAAAGAATGGACGTTAAAGGCAAGAACCATATCACATCTGAATTCTTTTGAGATGTAGTTGTACCGACGGTTATTAAATAAATAAAGGTAAGGAAATATTGACAAAAGTTAAGCAAAAAAAAACAGCTTATCTTGGCCATATCGTTATCCTCTTATACTCTTATACTTGAAACGAAAAGTATGGTTTTATGCAGTTGATCGTTAAAGATAAAATTGAAGGAAAATAGAATAGGCATCGAACAAAAGAAGTTCTCTTGGCTGCGGAATTTACGTCAATAGTTCTGCATAAGTGAGGTCACCACAATTTGTACTATTAGTACAAGATAAAGAAGAATTCCAGTTGATGGTCGCCAACCTCCGTTGAGGAGGGGGCACATGAAGAAGAAATTTCCTCCCCTATTTAATAATAATTTCCTGTTTTCGATCTCCAATACAGTTTTGATAAAATCTTTATCATCTATGAAGTTTTTTAAAGTATTTTAAAACACATTCTGACAAATAACTGTGCACAACGTCCTTAGGTACTGGTCTTTATCCAGTGCGAAGTGCCTTCATCATAAAACTTGCTTAATTCCAGATTCCTAGTAGATATAGATATAGTAGATATCGATTCCTAGTAGATATAGATATCCTATAGATCTGAAATATGCCAACGATATGACACAACTACATTTGTTTTACGTTGACTGTACCTCACTTTAGAATTATATTAGCCCGCAAAGCATTCATGTATTTTGTTGTATCTTGTTTTCCACATAATCAGTTCATAAACTTGTCATTTTCATTTCTATTTAAATTAATTACGTGTAAACTAAATTTAAACTGCAATTAGTGAACTGCCAGGCTATTTGTATAACTGTAAATCTAATTTTAAAATTAATAATATAATTACAAAGTTGAACATTGTGCTTATGTAATTAGTTTACTAGAGAGCCATTGGATGTTCTTCAACTCGTCCATTATCTTACGGATAGTATTTCCTCTCTGTTTTTCATAATAGCCTGCTACCTGCTAATATTTACAGCCACTTTGTACTCAAACTTTCCATTTTTTTTATTTTTAATAATTATTAGTCACTGCGAAAGAACGCATTAGAGAAATAATGGGAATCAAACGAAAAATTACAGATGACTTGCCAACAAAATAACTTACCTGTTTCGAAAGAACACAATGAATACCAAAGTAAATACTAAAATGGAGAAAAGGAATAGACAAAAATGTGAGAGAAAGAAGCATAGAAGGGTTTACAAGTATTGCACGCATGGCCTCTCTCCAATACTGGTAAGTATTTGAAATATATTTGGAAAACACACTAAAAACGTAGAAAAAAAATTACCACTGTAACATGAAAATTTATACACATTAAGCTCTGAGGATGATCAAGTAGTGATTGCACAGTACTAAAGTTCTGAATTACATGTTGAGGGACCTCATGAAGGCCGGCCTCTAATACTTTTCGCAAAAACAGAATTCATCACAACAGTACACGAGTAGGATAATAATAAAAAAGAAAGTTAAATACAAGTAGGAGTCAACAACAACAAAAAAGTGTCAACAAAAGAAAAGATTAAAGAAAGTCTAGCAAAAAGAAGAAGAGGAATTAAGAAAATGAAATCCATATAGTGGGATAGGCACCATAACACAAAAACAAAAAACACATATATCAAACATTAATGTGGAGTATTATGTACCTATGACAGTATTGTGTTAAAAATACACAAGAAGAGACACATCAACAATATAGATACAAGAGATGTCCTTGAGGATACTGTCGAGTAACAATAATGGATATAATAAGAAATATATGTAAAAGAGATTTTGTCCACAATGTTATTCAATTATTTCAAAAACCTCTTTTGAACCTTAAAATAATTTATTTTCAGTCGATATGTTATGAGATGCTAAATGTATCAAAAATAAAAAACGAAATATTGAAAATATTAGAGTAAACAAGCAACTGATTGTCAAAGAAAAATAGTAGATGGAAAAGCTCTAGTTGGAAAATTAATGTCATGGCGAAGCTCATTAGAGATTGGACCAAAATACGAAATGCAGGAGAACTTTTCCACGTGACTGAAGATTGTGAAGTCTGCTGTGATCGGATAATAATAATTCTAATACATATAAAGAAGAAAAGTTTATCTAGATGCCTTTAATATTTGAAAACCTTGGATTAGTAATTATAAGTTTCAAAAGGTGTCGCTTAATGAGAGATTCCCAATTTAGCAACTTACAATTACTTACTTTCCCTTCTTTTGGTAGTTCCCCAAACTGCCGCCAGAGCGGACATAATGTCTCCAAAGCAACCAATTTTAACGCCCTTTTTAATAAGCAGGAAAACAAAGAGCTAACAAATCACACAACGCTAACTTGTCGCTAACTTCATTCACTTCAAGATCTACCGAACCGGATAATAAACACTAATCCACTAGTAAGAATACATTTCTGTCAGTGGTCCAAAATTAACTGATCGTTTAATCGCAGTTCGAGTTTAAGAAAATAAAGGCTACAACTATTTTTAGTCAGACATGTTAAAATAAAGGCATCCAAAAAGAATTGTCTGTATACTAAGTCACCAAAAACTGATGGAGTGTACTGGTGAGGAACTTCAAAGATATCTTCAACAACGTGGCAAAAAACAACAAATTGAATGAAGGAGCAGATTTGTTGGCAAAACAAAGCTTGAGAGAAATCTTCGTAGCCCCATAACTATTGCATAGCAGCACCAAAGATGCTGCAAGAAACGAAGTTTAGAAATGCCTGATAAGCACTAATAAGCAGTCATCTAAAGAAATTGAGAACCACTGAAAGGCAAGAAAATAATAAAGAATAGTGACAAAAAACTCTCGAGTAATTTGATTAACCTCAATAAACGAGAGGAGATCATCTAAATTGTGACTGAACATTGTTATTTAAGAAAACACCTATACAAAATAGATAAAGTGAATGAACAGTGGTGTAGAGAATGTGAAATGGCAGAAGATAGTAGTATACAGAAACACTTGTAATTATATATTAATGGAACACATTAAACATGTAAGAAATAATCTGAATGACCTGTATAAAATGAGCATTTATATATATTAAGCTCTGCGGATGATAAAATAGTAATTGCACAGTACACTAAAGATCTAAATTTCATGTTGAGGTACCTTATCGCCGAAATTGTCTAGTGGTTACTACGCTAAACTTGTGATCAGGCAATCTGGGTTCACTTCTCAGCCATCCCAATATATTGAGGTACCTTGTGAAGCCTTATCTTTGCAAAATCAGAATACATCACAACAGTAGAGGAGAAATGAAATCCATTTGGTGGCATAGGCACCAGAACACGAAAACAAAAAACAAATATATCAAACATTAGTATGAAGTATTATGAATGCATCGTGTTAAAAACTGAATTATACAAAAGAGAAACAGCAACAATATAACAGATTTCTTCGAAGATACTGTTGAGTAACAATGATACTGCCATAGGCAGAAACTGTGTCTAGGAAAAAGGGTATGTATTAACATCAGAGAAAAGTGGTACGGATACGTAAAAGAGATCTTGTCCAAAATGTTATTCAATTATTTCAAAAAGCTCTTTTGAACCTTAAAGTAATTTATTTTCAGTCTTTATGTTGAGACGTGGAGGCTAAAGGTATCCAAAATAAAAAGAAGGAAATATTGACAATGATACATACCTACACGAGTTTTAAAAATACATTTAAAGGAACGCATAACTAACCAGAATGACTAAGGAGAGTAAACAAGCGACTGATTGTAAAAGCAAAATAATAGTTGGAAAAGCTCTAAAAAGAAAATTAATGTCATGGCGAAGCCCATTCGAGATTGGACCAAAATACGAAATGCAGGAGAACTTTTCCACGTGAATGAAGATTGTGAAGTCTGCTGTGAGCGGATAATAATAATTCTAATACACATAAAGAAGAAAAGTGTATCTAGATGCCTTTAATACTTGAAAATCTTGGATTAGTAATTATAAGTTTCAAAAGGTGTCGCTTAATGAAAGATTCCCAATTTAGCAACTTAAAATTACTTACTTTTCCTTCTTTTGGTAGTTCCCCAAACTGCCGCCAGAGCGGACATAATGTCTCCAAAGCAATAAATTTTAACGACCTTTTTAATAAGCAGGAAAACAAAGAGCTAACAAATCACACAACGCTAACTTGTCGCTAACTTCATGCACTTCAAGATCTACCGAACCGGATAATAAACACTAATCCACTAGTAAGAATACATTTCTGTCAGTGGTCCAAAATTAACTGATAGTTTAATCGTAGTTCGAGTTTAAGAAAATAAAGGCTACAACTATTTTTAGTCAGACGAGTTAAAATAAACGCATCCAAAAAGAATTGTCTGTATACTAAGTCACCGAAAACTGATGGAGTGTACTGGTGAGGAACTTCAAAGATATCTTCAACAACGTGGCAAAAGACAACAAATTGAATGAAGGAGCAGATTTGTTAGCAAAACAAAGCTTGAGAGAAATCTTCGTAGCCCCAGAACTATTGTATAGCAGCACCAAAGATGCTGCAAGAAATGAAGTTTAGAAATGGCTGATAAGCACTAATAAGCAGTCATCTAAAGAAATTGAGAACCACTGAAAGGCAAGAAAATAATAAAGAATAGTGACAAAAAACTCTCGAGTAATTTGATTAACCTCAATAAACGAGAGATCATCTAAATTGTGACTGAACATTGTTATTTAAGAAAACACCTATACAAAATAGATAAAGTGAATGAACAGTGGTGTAGAGAATGTGAAATGGCAGAAGATAGTAGTATACAGAAACACTTGGAATTATATATTAATGGAACACATTAAAAATGTAAGAAGTGATCTTAATGACCTGTATAAAATGAGCATTTATATACATTAAGCTCTGAGGATGATAAAATAGTAATTGCACAGTACACTAAAGATATAAATTTCATGTTGAAGTACCTTATCGCCGAAATTGTCTAGTGGTTACTACGCTAAACTTGTGATCAGGCAATCTGGGTTCATTTCTCAGCCATCCCAATATATTGAGGTACCTTGTGAAGCCGACCTTTGCAAAATCAGAATACATCACAACAGTAGAGGAGAAGATAGATATATAATAATATATATTATAAGTATAAGAGGAAAGTTAAATACAAGTAGTATATTGATCTACAACAACAAAAGAGAATCAACAGAAGAAGAGATTACACAAAGTATAGCAAAAACAAGGAGAGCAAATAGGCAAATGAGATCCATCTGGTCGGATAGGCACCAGAAAACGAAAACAAAAACAAATATATCAAACATTAGTATGAAGTATTATGAATGCATCGTGTTAAAAACTGAATTATACAAAAGAGAAACAGCAACAATATAACAGATTTCTTCGAAGATACTGTCGAGTAATAATGATACTGCCACAGGCAGAAAATGTGTTTACGAAAAAGGGGATTAACATCAGAGAAAAGTGGTACGGATACGTAAAAGAGATTTTGTTCAAAATGTTATTCAATTATTTCAAAAAGCTCTTTTGAATCTTAAAGTAATTTATTTTCAGTAGTTATGTTGAGACGTGGAGGCTAAAGGTATCAAAAATAAAAAGAAGGAAATATTGACAATGATACATACCTACACGAGTTTTAAAAATACATTTGAAGGAACGCATAACTAACCAGAATGACTAAGGAGAGTAAACAAGCGACTGATTGTAAAAGAAAAATAACAGTTGGAAAAGCTCTAGAAAGAAAATTAATGTCATGGCGAAGCCCATTCGAGATTGGACCAAAATACGAAATGCAGGAGAACTTTTCCACCTGAATGAAGATTGTGAAGTCTGCTGTGATCGGATAATAATAATTCTAATACACATAAAGAAGAAAAGTGTATCTAGATGCCTTTAATACTTGAAAATCTTGGATTAGTAATTATAAGTTTCAAAAGGTGTCGCTTAATGAAATATTCCCAATTTAGCAACTTAAAATTACTTACTTTCCCTTCTTTTGGTAGTTCCCCAAACTGCCGCCAGAGCGGACATAATGTCTCCAAAGCAACCAATTTTAACGCCCTTTTTAATAAGCAGGAAAACAAAGAGCTAACAAATCACACAACTCTTTACTGCTGCTAACTTCATTCGCTTCAAGATCTACCGAACCGGATAATAAACACTAATCCACTAGTAAGAATACATTTCTGTCAGTGGTCCAAAATTAACTGATCGTTTAATCGTAGTTCGAGTTTAAGAAAATAAAGGCTACAACTATTTTTAGTCAGACGAGTTAAAATAAACGCATCCAAAAAGAATTGTCTGTACGCGGGATTATTTAACCTGCGTTGCGGAAGTCAGTTCAGTGCTGCTTTCTACTACATTTTTACGAGCACGATAAAAATTATCACCGGACTGAATTCCCAAAGTCCATTTGTTTGGTTTACGTGTTTCGACAGAGCCGGATTTACATTCATTGCATGTTTTGAATGGAATATAGAATGTATCTGAATATTTTTGCATATCTATAAACTGAAATAATATGCATAGTTTTAGTTTTGATGAAGTTTAAAGAACTACAATCTGCTTTGCACCTTTTGAAATGTAAATTATAATGTTCGAAATGGTCACTGGTACACAACGAAAAGTATAGAACTAATGAGCAAGAGACAGTGCTGCCAACCTCAGGAAAGCAAAAAGCAACAATTGAAACTTAAAAAAACAGCAGAAAACAGAATTTCAAAACATCAAATTTATCGTCCGACATAACATTGATATACTTGATAAAAAATAGTAATAAAATTACTGTTTCTCTTCTTCTTCTTCTTTACTTTATTGCAATAGCTCATTATGATTTAAATTTATCAAACATATAGAATTTTATTTACCACCAAACATATACCTTTGTTGCTTCGATTCTTCTTAGGCATTGTATAAATACAAATAAAACATAATTTAGCATAACATTATTGTTAGTATATACAGGGTGTCCAGCAACTCTACCGACAAACGAATACAGGAGATTTTTCAGATAATTTTAAGACAATTTAGCTCAATTCACCTAGTCCGAAAATGCTTCCTAAGGGAGCTAGAGCTCTTTGAAAATGACGTCTTGTAATTAGTTTTTCTTAAATACCTCCAGAACGCTTCAATTTAGAAAAACGAAAATCGATGCGTATATTTAACTTCCAGAGGTAAATAAATTCCATCCTTTGCAAATTTCTAATATCGATCATAGGCGTTCGTTTTGGGTAGGGCAACAGTTATTTTCCCACATAACTTTTTTGTCTTTAACTTTTAAGCATTTTTGACACTAGATTAGTAAATTGTGAGGTATTCTAGCACTAAAAGCTACTCTTGCTTTAAGTCGGTAGGACACACGGTTTTTTTAGAAAAATCGACTTGAAAAGTTTTCGCTTTTTGAATTTGAAAAAAAATTGATAATTTTTTTCAAAAAAATGTGTATTTTACTTATTTAAAGCAAGAGTAACTTTTAGTACTAGAATACCTCATAAATTAATAATCTAGAATCAAAAATGCTTAAAAATTAAAGACAAAAATGTTATGCGATAAAATAACCGTTGACCTACCCCAAACGGACGCATATGACCCGTACTAGAAATTCTCAATTAATAAAATCGATTCATCTCTGAAATATAAATAAACGTGTCAGTTTTCGGATTTCTAAATAGTTTTTTTTTTAATTTTTTTCTGGAAATTCAAAAAAAGAAACATTTTTAAATCGATTTTTCTAGAAAATGACGAATCCTATCGACTTAAAACAAGAGTACCTTTTAGTTGTAAAATACCTCACAATTTAATAATCCAGAGTCAAAAATGCTTAAATATTAAATATAAAAAAGTTACGCGATAAAATACCTGTTGCCCTACCCAAAACGGACGCCTATGACCGGTACTAGAAATTCGCAATATATGGAATCGACTTATCTCTGGACGATAAATATGTGTATCAATTTTTGATTTTCTCAATAGAAGCGTTCTTGAGTTATTTAAGAAAAACTACTTACAAGACGCCATCTTCAAAGAGCTCTAGCTCCCTTAGGAAGCATTTTTGGACTACGTGAATAGGGTTAAAATATCTTATCTGAGTTTTGTGTATATGAGGAATCTCCTGTCTTCGTTTGTCGGTAGAGTTTCTGGACACCCTGTATACCAGTAAAATTTTTATCACAAATTGACAATAATAGCAGCTTTTAGCTGATCGCCTGTCCTATATCTATTAATTGTCATAATACTGTTTGGAACAGAGCAATTATAAATTTATTACATTTAAAATTCGGAACAAATAATTTTAGTTCCATTTTTGCTTTTAAATATGTTAGACGTCATTAAAATCGTATCAGTGATCGATGACTCCACTCTTTCCCATGAGATTGCAATGTTCTCCATATTTAGTGTAAGTAAATTCATTGTGTTAATTTCCACAAATATGAAGACAATAATTGTAATACTTCAAAGAAAAGAAATACTATACCTAACCGCACATAATCAACTTTGAAGTTGATGATAAGAAGAGCCTAAAGCCAAGTTTTTATACTAATTCGCTACTAAGTAGAACCTATATCCGATATTAAACTACATAATATTATACTGAAAGATAAGTAAGCCCCTATCATTGTAACTCACCCTAGATCAAACTCAATTGCCAAATAAGTGGTAGAAAATAGATTACATAAAAAGTTCCATCAGTGGTTTTCTCTAAAACGGTTAAATTTTTCTTTCATAATGATACTTTCTAGAAATTTTTGAAAATTTTTCATGTAAAACAGTTATGATTTCGCTGTGTTCCATGATCATGTGTCCACCCTGTAAATATACTTTACATTTTAAACGAAACTGTACATTACTGTACGATTCTTTGTATCGATTACGAGATTATCTGAAATTTAAAATTATAAATACATAATATATTCAAAGTAGACTCGAATTCTAAAGAAATAACAAAAAGCTGCATTGCATTACAATATCATTCCGACAGAAATATATAAGTAAATATTATAATAACATTCGCCATTCGCGCATGCAATCGAAAAATTTCACTTGCAGATTTTAAAATAAGTGTAACAAGTAGAATATAATGTTTGTGGATTAGATTTAAAAAAGATTCTTGATAAATCAAGCAATTAATATAAGCCATATGTTTTTGTTGTGGATTATGAAGTGTACAAACTATCGCAACTCTTCTAGCTTGACATATGATATTGACATATGACATATGACACATGGCGTATGACATATGATACATGTCATATGACATAAGTATATGACATATGACAATTTATAGAGTGACGTTTCGAGAAAAAATAATATGAATTATATAAAGAATTGCGAATGTTTTCGGCACTTAAGTTTAGAAGACCATTTAAAAAATACTTTTTCAGTTGGTCATACAGTGTTTAAAGTATTTAATTTTATAGTTGGTAATACTCAGGTAGCAACATTACTTTCAATTTATTTCACAATTATTATTATTCCCTATTTCTTGTTTATTTTTTATATATTATTTGGTATTATACTGTAAAATATTTATGGCTTTTGTCTGCCACAATGACTGTGTTTGTTATCTGTGAGTTATTTCCTTCTACAGTATTAAGAGACCAATAGTATTTTTATAACATAATAATATAAACTAATATTCCTATAAGTGTGTGCTCACTACGGAGACCAAAGGATGGTATCCTAGCCCAGAGCATAGTATCCTACTCTTCATTTTCGTGAATTCTGGCATTCAAAATAATGCATTTATTTTACATAGCGATCGATAATATAGTTTCGATCGCCAGGTAAAATAAATACATTATTTTAAATGAGAGAATTCACGAATATGAAGAGTAGGATACTATTCTCTAGGCTAGGATACTATCCTTTGGTCTCCGTAGTGAGCACACCCTTAGATACATAAAAATGGCATTTTGTGAAAGAACGGTAAAAAAATGTTATCTAAAGATTTATTATAGAAAGTGGTCCTTGATTTTGATTTTGTATGGCTGGGATTTCTACCTCCGGAAAATCAAGGATCAAAGGAACTTCCAGATATAATCGAAGAGGAAATTGAATCAGCATTAAAAGATATGAAGAACAGCAAAACACCTGGAGAAGATAACAAGAATGCGACACAAAAGCTTTAACAACTACCGACTGACTAGAGAATGCGGCGACTACCGCACCATTAGCTTGATGTTCCATGTGCTAAAGTTACTACTGAAATTCATCCATAACCGAATATATCCTAAATTGGACATGGACATTAATGATACGCAATATGGATTTCGTAAAGGCCTAGGAACTCGTGAAGCTCTTTTTTCACTTAACATACTTATACATAGGTTCCTTGGACGTCAATCAAGATAACGTGTGATCCAAAATTATTGTCACCATAGGTGGCTCTGAACGACAGAGATAGCTATACAGTGCATGTCTATTCTTAATTCAGATATACTTTCCAGTTTACGTCAACTTTGCAGTGTACGTCAACTTAACAAGAAAAGTTAGGTTATGTAGAGATGGTGGTGGATATATATACAGCATCTTGTTTGATTTTATTTATTATTGTTACTAATAATTTTGTTAATTTTTTTTATTTTTGATTAAAGTTCTGTGTAAAAGTTTTGACTGAATTTTTATGTTTTATAATGTTAATCGAAATTAATTGATAAACCAATGATATAAATTCAGATTAAAACAAGACATACGTAATTTTTTGCACGGCTAGCTTTGATCCCAATAATTGTGGATCGCTCGTTATATACATATGCGTGTTTTATTGACTAAATCATTCGACAAAGTACAACATGAACAATTAATGCATGTCCTGAAATCAAAGAAGATAGACTACAATGACCTCAGGATTATATCGAATTTATACTATAAGCAACGAGCAAAAGTACGTGTTAACGACCAGCTATCAGAGGAAATTGAAATCAGACGTGGGTTGATACAGGGATGCATGTTGTTGCCAATTCTTTTTAATGCCTACTCGAAAGAGATCTTGAAAAAGTTCTTGAGGGTGAAACAGCTCGAATAAAGGTAAACGGAGTTCCCATTAACAACATTAGATATGCGGATGACACTGTCGTCTTAGCCCAAAAGAATTAAGGTTCAGATGCTGGTGACCAGAATGGCGGAGTTTGGACAAGAATACGGTCTAACAATAAACGTCAATAAGACAAGTTTATGAGAATATCGAAAACTCAAAGAAATAACGAGAATCTTTTCATAAACGGATCCAATATCGAACGAGTCGACCAATATGCATACCTTGGAACAATGGTCAACTCCACAGGAGATTACTTACAGGAAATTAAAATCAGAATAGAAAAGGTTAGAGCAAATTTTAACAAAATGAGAAAAGTGATTTGAAGTGCACAAGAGTGCACAAGAGATTTGAAGTTGAAGCTAAGAGTTAGGTTGTCTAGGTGCTACGTTTTCTCGACTTTGTTTTATGGAATGGAAGCTTGGACCTTGAATGCTGCTTCAATGAAATTCGTTCGCTGCAATCCGTGACTGCACCCCGGGGTTTGTTTTGATTGGATCAGAGAGAGCAGCAAATGTGCCTCGTGATGAGAGACTAATCAGTTTCGAAACCGGTAGAGGTGCTTGCTGCACTCTCTGATTGGACTAGAATATGGTGCGGCTGTATTTTCGTTCTGCAACGAAATTGAAAATGGTTACTTATTTTTGATTTACATGTTTACTCTGATTGGAGTACGAAGGGAACCATTCTCGTTGGAACTTTACCGCGCTGAGTAGATGGGACGTGAATTATAAGAAATGGAAATCTTAAATACTATCAAAACAAGAAAATTGGAATATCTCGGACATATACAGGTGGAGAGAGATACAAATTGCTCCATTGGATTATGGAGGGAAAGATTCAAGAAAAAATAAGCATAGGGAGACGCAGAATATCGTGGGTGCGCATCCTGAGAGAATGGTACGGATGTAAATCAAATGAACTTTTCAGAGCAGTCATCTCTAAAATCCGAATAGTTATGATGATTGCCGACCTCCGTCGCGGCAATGGCACTTAAAGAAGAAGAATATCTGAATACACACTTTAAATAATTTCATGTAATTATGCTAACTATGTCTACAATTACTATTTAAACAGAATTCGTTTCAATAAAAGTAAAATTCCATCTTTCATGCCGAAGTCTCGAGTGTTTGTAAACAAGGAATCAAAGTTTGCCTTTGTCCCGCATTGTCTTCTAAAATACTGCAGAAGGGGATTAATATCTCTTAGTTAACAAGCTTATCAAAACTAACGAGTCTCGTACAACGGAACGAAAACTTGGTTTAGTAATTGTATAACTTTTGTTGCGATTTAAGAGCCGTCCTCCTTGACGAAATCACAATAGAATTATATTTCCGCAAGTCTGCATAGTTGCGTTCAAGTTATATTGCAGGTGGAAACGGCGATTACGCGATCTTGGTATAATAAATTCAAAGTAAAGGCTGAGCTACACGACACTAGTAAATACGTACGAGCCACTAAAACAGAGTACCGACTTTTAGTAGTCTCCTTGTGTAAACTGGTGTTGTATATTCCAGTAGAGTACTCGCTGCGAGTGTTCATTGTTCATACCAGCCGAGTAAATAGAAAGCAATCCTATTTACTGGAACGAGTAGGTTCCCCCACCAATACTTCTCCCACACAATACTCGACTGTATGACGCACTAGCACCGTAGAGACCGGTTACAAGCTTCTAGTAGCTGGTACCAGTGAGTAGATGCCACTATCTCTGTGAAACACTCGCCTGGGTGTTTCACAGTGATAGTAGAGTCTACACGGTACCATCGTTTTTTAATGTGTAAACGCACCTTCGGAGACTTCTTAACACCTCAACTAATCACTGATACCAGCTACTAGAATCGTGTAAAGCGCTGGTTTCCTCGAAAGCGGCACCGACAAACTGCGACCGTAGCACTGCGATGAATTACGTCAGATCACGGTGAAAAATTCAAGGTTCTTCACTGCGGCAATGCAATGTGCAAACTCAGCAAGCGGTGGCTTCCAACGCATCCTTGGAAACCACCGCTATTATTTTGCATGGTACAGTTTTTTATGACGTCATTCATCGCAGTGTTATGGTCGCAGTTTGTCGGCACCGCTTTCGAGGAAACCAGCGCTTAATCGATCTCTGCGATTGTGTCAAACAGTCGAGCATTGCTTGGGAGAAGTATTGGTGGGGAACCTACTCATTCCAGTACATAGGATCTATTTCTATTTACTCGACTGGCATGAAGACTTTGAGCTAGTACTCCACTGGAATAAAAAACACCAATTTACACAAGGAGAGTACTAAAAGCCTGTACTCGGTTTCAGTATCTCATACTGAGTCACTAAACCGAGCACTGACTTTTAGTACACTCCTTGTGTAAATTGGTGATTTATATTCCAATAGAGTACTCGCTGCGAGTGTTCATGCCAGCCGAGTAAATAGAAAACAATCCTATTTACTGGAATGAGTAAGTTTCCCCATCAAAACTTCTCCCATACAATGCTCGACTGTATGACGCATTAGCACCGTAGAAACCGGTTACATGCTTCTAGTAGCTGGTACCAGTGATTAGTTGAGGTGCTACGAAGTATCTGAAAACGATTTTATCGTGTAGATGTCACTGTCTTTGTAAAACACTTGCCTGAGTGTTTCACAGGGATAGTAGAGTCTACACAGTAACATCGTCTTTTAAAGTGTAAACGCACCTTCGGAGACTTCTTAGCACCTCAACTAATCACTGGTACCAGCTACTAGATAACCGCTCTCTACGATGCTAGTGCGTCATCCAGTCGAGTATTGCTTGGAAGAAGTATTGAAGGGGGAACTACTCATTCCAGTAAATAGGATTTATTTCTATTTACTCGATTGGCATGAAGACTCTGAGCTAGTACTCTACTGGAATACAAATCACCAATTTATACAAGGAGAGTACTAAAAGCCAGTACTCGGTTTTAGTATCTCATACGAGTCACTAAACCGAGCACTGACTTTTAGTACACTCCTTGTGTAAATTGGTGATTTGTATTCCAATAGAGTACTGGCTCAGAGTGTTCATACCTTTCGAGTAAATAGAAAACAATCCTATTTACTGGAATGAATAAGTTTCCCCATGCAATACTCGACTGTATGATGCATTAGCACCGTAGAGACCGGTTTCATGCTTCTAGTAGCTGGTACCAGTAATTAGTTGAAGTGCTATGAAGTCTCTGATAGCACAATATACATTAAAAAACGATTTTATCGTGTAGATGTCACTATCTTTGTGAAACACTTGCCTGAGTGTTTCACAGGGATAGTGGAGTCTACACGGTAACATCGTTTTTAAAGTGTAGACGCACCTTCGGAGACTTCTTAGCACCTCAATTAATCACTGGTACGAGCTACTAGAAGAGTATAACCGCTCTCTATGGTGCTAGTACGTCATACAGTAGAGTATTCCGCGGGAGAAGAATTGGTGGGGAAACCTAGTCGTTCCAGTAAATAGGATTGCTTTCTATTTACTCGATTGGCATGAACACTCTGAGCTAGTACTCTACTGGAATATAAAACACCAATTTACACAAGGAGAGTACTGAAAGTCAAAACTCGATTTTAGTGACTCGTACGAGTTACTATTAGTAACGTGTAACTGAGCCTTTAAGGAATATTACAGGTGGAAGCGATTACTCGATCGTGCTGTAATAAATTCAAAGTAATGTTGCCGAAGGAAAACAACTTAAAAATAATGTCATCAGTACGGAAACTTTTTACTGTTATGTGGAGAGAACTAAAAGGTAAAAGAAAAGAAAGAATACGATTTATAGTTAGAAATTAAACAGATAGTGCAACACTGTTTGAAATATATCAGGATTTTAAGGTTATGGATTGACATGAAGCTTATAACGAACTGAGCAACGGATCCAAAATCTGTGTGAAAAACATAGATATGATAAGAATATACAAGGCAATCGTAGCAAAACAGTGTAGTGCAGCCAATCGTTAGTCTATCTATCTAACTTTAGCGTGCGATTACTTGCGTATGACAGACAAAGATAACTAGACCACTCTAGTGATAGACACATAATCTGACAGACAGATAGCTAGTAAATATTGGCGTTACATCGATATTCACAGAGAGGCCCATATTTTACCTAGTCTATTTTTATTATGTCTATGGTGAAAAACGCTGCGCTAATGTGCTACATCCATGGACATATAATAAATAAACTGCGCGCTGCAATCTAAAACTGTTCACCCAGTGCGACAGAAAAAACTGTTTGTAAACAGGGTATGCATATCTTTCTAATCGGTGGAGCTTATCAAATTCCTGTTTACAAACACTTTTCTCTGTCGCACTGGGCGAACAGTTTTAGATTGCTGCGCGCTGCTCTAGATATTATATGTCTATGGATAAAGCACACTGGCGTGGCGTTTTTGACCATAGACATAATAAAAATAGACTAGGTAAAATATGGGCGGCTCTGTGAATAGAGGTGTAACGCCAATATTCACTAGCCATCTTCTGTCAGATTAGGTATGTGTCTATCGTTGGAGTAGTCTAGTTATCTTCGTCTGTTATACGCAAGTAATCGCACGCTAAAGTGAGATAGATAGACCAACGATCGACTGCTCCGCGTTACACTGTTTTGTTCAGGTTGCTTTGTCTATTCTTATTATGTCAATGATTTTCACATAGGTTTTTGGTCCGTTGCTCTCAACTTACAATCTTCATGTCAGTATATAACCTTAAAAACCTTTTACAGTAGTCCTATTTACTAATAAAGGGAGATCTTAAATAAAATACCTTATACTACTGGATAATTTTCTCGACTTAATTGAAATGTATAAATGTGCAATAAATTTACGTAGATATCTTCAATATTTCATTACCTAAAGATATTTTTAATAAAGAAAAATAGTTTATCTACATATTACTTTCTGGAAAAGGAGGTAAAAGGTTCAAAACTATTTAGATTAAGACAAATCAGTGTTGCAGGTATAAAAAGCTTGAAGCGAGTAGGTAACTTATCGATTTTTACCAAATAATGTCGACACAGAGTAATTAAAAGTCATTTGCTATAGAGAACAGAATAATACTTTTACTATTTACCACCAACAAAAAGTAATAATTTACAGTTGAGTCCCTGAATATTTACCCGTGCGTCATCATTTAAAGCGTACGAAATAAGTCGATGATAAGTCGGAAATTGAAATTTACTAAACGCAACAGCAAATCACTTACTGTCACTTGCTGTTGCGTTTAGTAAATTTCAATTTCCGACTTATCATCGACTTATTTCGTATGCTTTAAATGATGACGCACGGGTAAAGATTCAGGGACTCAACTGTAAATATGTTTTTTCTATTTAATACGCAGTAGTTACTTTATAAATATAATTAATATTAATACTTAATAAATAGCAGTAATTTGTTGCTAGAAATGTCATAATATAAAGGTAAGTGCACATTTGTCCGAATCGGCCGGCAACGGAACACTTCGCTAGAGCCTGGACGCAAATGCTGTAATGCACATTTATCAGCAAAATGAAAGATGAGTCCAAAAATTATTATTATGAGTGTGTTGTGCGAGGAAAAGGAATAACAAAATAAACTTCCAAAAAGGAAGTGTAATAACTGTTACGAGACACACAATACTTCAAAATGAGTTACGAGAAATATCAACAACTCTTATCTATTGTATAAACATTTGGACTTTATTTCGTCGAAACTACGAAAAAATTGAAAAAAATTCCATTCCCAGTTTTCATCGCGTTTCGATGTAAATCGATGTATTCAGTTGCGGCCTGGTCCGGTCAAGTGTGCGCTTACCTTAAGTCGTCTTGTTAACAGGTCACCTGTTTTATGCTGTTTTATCACATTGGAATGACGCTACCTCAATGGGCGGTATTAGGTTCTTTGTCCACAAAATGCATAAGACTGGAAAAATCATTAAATGAACACCTTAGGCTGGAAAAAGGGGAGTAACACTCGTAACTAGAGGACAAAATGAGTTAAAAAAATAACAGACAAAACGTGGCTGAGAACAGTAAACAAGATCCAGAAAGGGAAAGAGTTTTGGGAAGCCTTTGTTAACTATTGGACACAAAAAGCCTAAAGATGAAGAATACTTGTTAGAAGATACTCAATAAACCAACTGACCACAGTACGACTGATGTAGAACAGACGGCTTCTAGAGAAGAAAAAAAATATTGTTTTAGATTTAACAAAAAATATATAATAGAGCTAGAGTTGAGTTTATTTCGGACTGTTATTTTTAATAATTAAATGATCCATTTTATATAATTTAGAAGATTTTGCCATACATATATTTATAAAGAAGTTATATAACTTTCATACATTTACCCAAATCTCTACACAAGTTCCCAATTTGAGAAAATTTTGAGGAAGCTAATCAATTAAGGAAGATTTGAGATTGTCATGGTAATACATCCGTTCCATAATTAAGCTTATAGTCTAGTGGTTTGTAGAATTAACTTTGTGAAATATTTTTAAGGTGGTATTATAATTATTAGAATTGTCATGGTTAGACCTTTGAAATAGAAAAAATCTACGATGATATTACTTTAGCCCTAAACGACACAATATCACATTAAACCATAATACTAGTGACTTCAACGCTAAAGCGGGGTGAAAGGAAGATGATAAGTTAATATCACTGGGAATATTTGATTTGGAAAACAGGAACAACCGCGGTGAAACTAACTTCGTTTCCTATTGGAAAAAATCCGTATTCAAAATGAACACCTTCTATAGGAAAAAATCGCGGAGATGGATTTGGCAGAGCCCGAAGAGACAAACTAAGAACGATATCGATTTTATAATCACTGACAAGAGGAAAATATTTAGAGATATTACAGCCCTAAATCACTTTTCAACAGGTAGCGACCATAAAGAATGGTATAGAATTCGATAGAAATAGATCTTGGGAAAGAGAGATACCGCATTATTAAAAAGAATTCTACATCTATCTGGACAGAGCCTGATAAATGCATTTGAAGAAAACATCAACAGCATTCTCGAAAGCAATAAGACTACAAATCTAAATGATCTAAATGTACAGATGTGTAACACCCTGAATGACATTATAATATAAGCTATCGACAGCCAGAAGATATACGATCAAAAGGAATCAAATAAAGAAAGAACAGCCCCAAACACAAGCAATAATGGACAGGAGGAGGAAAGTGCAAAATAATATAAGGAAAGAACACCTTGAACTTAGAGAGAAGTAAAAGAATACAAATATCTATTAGGACGGAAAACCAAAACCATAAAAGTGAACGAAACCAATAATCGATTGAAGATAACAACAACTTCAAAGTTCTAAGGAGAAAATTAATGAACGGCAAAATAGAAATAACATATAGAATCAGCAGCAGAGAAGAATTACTAAGAGTAGAAGAAGATTTCTATACAGAGTTATACACAAGTCAACAGAATCATGATAAGCAACTAACACAAAAGTTATAATTTACAGATGGTTTATCTACTATGACAAAAACCCAAAACTGGCTAGCAATTATCTGACGAATACGGTATAACACGGAATAACAGGTATAACACTGATTCTTCTGTGAAGAAACAGTGAAAAATAACAAGAGCAGAGTATAAAAGTGTGTAAGACAACTCTAAATTACCCTAAAATTTTCTAGTTTTTCTAGTATTTTTTTTCAGTTTATGAAATTAATGTAGTATTATATCCTGGAAACAATTTAAAAATTAGAAATTATATATTTTTCTGTACCAAGGCACCAGACTATCGCTAACACACAAAATTGGTATTGAGGATATCTATATATAAACCCAATTATGTACGCAGAGAAAGCGAAGCCCTAGACAATATTAGGGCGAATTAAATGCTTTCCAGTGGTTGCATGGAGGCCGCCAAGGTAACCACGAGCCTCCGCTAAAAAAACTCCCTACACACATTTAGCCATAACGTTCAACGCGGTTACCTACTTCTCTCCTCGAAAAACGAATTCAATTAAAAATCGATACCGTAACAGGTGAATTCTGTCATGAAGATTAGCTCCGAAGGACAAAATACTATTTTTATTATATTAATAAGAATAATAAAACGAATTAGACCTTTAGACAGACCTACGAGGACGGTTCCGAAGTATTTAGCCTAGAGAAGAAAAAGGATAATTTTGGAAAAGTGGCGTAATTCAATCAAATTGTGTTTTGACTAGGAAAGTTTTAGGGTAGTTCTTTTGTTATGTATGCATTTTGTGCTGCTGAATCCGAATATGAGGTTTGCGGAAAAAATTTCGTGACGGAACATTGAGTAAATCGCAAAAAAACGAAAAATTTCTACTTTTTCCGGCTTTTTCGCGTAAATCTCGAAAACTATTAACTTTTAGTAAATGGTCTGTTAACAGAAATTAAAGTACTTAAAATTCTCTACAAATATCACTATCTACTTTTTTTTCAGACCAACCGTTCGGTCTAAAGTGCAAGTTGAAAATTGACAATTTTTAAAGGTCTCTGCAAAACCCACTTTTTACATTTTAAAACTTTATTTTTTATTAGAATGCTGTCATTTGATAAATTTACATCCTCCATCCTGTGGAGGATGCTGATATTCTAATTATTACGACAGCTCTTGAGATAGCACCGTCAAGTGGACATGTGACAGTGGTGGGGGAAGCTATCGACCTTCTGGTCATTTTGATTGGCCTGTGTAGTCCTAACACAAAAAATATATTTTTTATGACACCAGGAAAAGGAAAGGTTTCGCAAAGCTTCTACAACCCTCATCTGGCTGCTGAAAAAAAAAATCCTAATGGACCATATCTTATTCCTACAATGTAGGATCGCATGTCATGCGATGAGTGGTTGTGATACTAATTCCGCATTGTTTAATCAGGGGAAACTGAAATTTCTTAAAGTCCTGCAGATGAACACATACTTGCAACTAACCATGGAGGCTTTTAAATACCCTAATGCACATCAGGATGCGGTTGCTACAGCAGGAAACACGTTTCTCATATGGCATAGCTCTATATGGAAGAAAAAAGAGACCAGTCTGAACGATTTGAGATACAGGCAATACGTATCTTCATCATACAAAAATAAGACCAATATTGCCTCATTACCCCCTATCGAATCTGCTGCACGAGAACATTCACTTAGAGTTTACTATCAGGTGCAGCAATGGTTATCTTTATATCAAGCCACACTTGACGAGCAACAAAAAGATCCAAGTGAGTGGGGTTGGGAAAAAACTACTAGTGGTCTCGTGCTAGTGCCAACCACTTTGGACCTTGCACCAAACTCACTACTACGGTATATTTCTTGTGAATGTAAAAAGAGCTGCCAACGCAATTGTGGATGCAGGAAGGCGGGCCTACATTGTTCCCCAATTTGCACATCATGCGAAGGACTGTGTGACAACATTGAGCTCCCGGAAAATAGCTTTGATATAGACGTAGAAGAGACTGAAGAAAGAGACAGAAGTATGTAGAATCTCATAAGTTATTTCCTAATCATTCATCCCTCCTTGACATATTATGATCAGAAGTCAGTATCTCACTACCTCTTTTATTTTCCAGGAGAACGACCCCTGAAGCTGACGATGGAGCAACCAGACTCTGAGCCAGGACACAATGCCATCGAAGTGATTGTGAAGTTTTGTGATACTGAATTTGTACAATTTCGGCCTTTTTTTTTCTTTTTAATTATTTGTGCAGAAAACTAGGAGAAATTTATCAAACGACAGCATTCTAATAAAAAATAAAGTTTTAAAATGTAAAAAGTGGGTTTTGCAGAGACCGTTAAAAATTGTCAATTTTCAACTTGCACTTTAGAGCGAACGGTTGGTCTGAAAAAAAAGTAGCTAGTGCTATTTGTAGAGAATTTTAAGTAATTTAATTTCTGTTAACAGGCCATTTACTAAAAGTTAATAGTTTTCGGGATTTAAGCAAAAAAGCGGGAAAAGCAGAAATTTTTCGTTTTTTTCGCGATTTACTCAATGTTCCGTCACGAAATTTTGTCCGCAAACCTCATATTCGGATGCAGCAGCCCAAAATACATATATAATGAAAGAAATCAGAACTACACCAAAACTTTCCCACTAGGGGGCCTATTAGCCTAAGACAGACAAAAATATGGAAATACAAGATCCAAGCGGCCTAGAGATGATGCCACTATAAATTCTTCGAAAGTCAAGGGAACAAAGACAAGAAGAAAATAAAGATACAGTGACTTTACAGCTACTAAAAACATGGTCATCAGTTCTACGCTGTTTCCCCACAAAAATATATGAGGGAGATGTGAACCAAATAGTTCAATTGAACATTACGTTTTAAAAAAAAGTGACTAGCAACAAGCATTTTCTAAGCATCTAAGCGTTATGACGTAATCGACTATTTTTTTAAATTAGAATAGGGGTCGTGTGCTAGCTCATTTGAAAGGTAATTCAATTCTCTATTCAGTAATATAAAGAATGTATGTAATTTACTTAATTTAAAATACATTTTACTGCTGTTAGAAAACAGAAATAAAAGTTTATTGCACAAATAAACATTGATTTTTGCTTACATTCAATGTTCAAACTTCCAAGAGGCAGATGGGAGACAGCTTGAACATTGAATTTAAGTGAAAAGTAATGTTTATTTGTTCAATAAATATTTATTTCTGTTTTCTGACAGGAGTATAATGTATTTTGAATTAACCCGGCACCTGCCACGTGGGGTGCTACCAGCACCCCATAACACATTTTTATCAAATATTTTGTATTTCAAGTTTGGTAACGGAGCTGTGCGTCATAGTAGCTTTCTATAATAGTATATAGCATAGATTTGTTAGTGTTTGAAGTGGTTATTTAGTGTCATTCTGAACTTATAGCTCTAAAATCGAATTGGGGTGTCATCATCTGGCACTTTAAGTTTTAAATTTTTTTTTTGTATTTTTGATAAACAGGTCAAATTTACATGTTTTATTGAAATAACTAATTTAAATTATTAATATAAACTATATGCTCACTAAATCTTAATTTTTTTAGATATTTCACTTGACTTCATTTATTATGGCTTGGTACTTGCTAATTTGCTTATGACACCTTTTTCATTTTATTTTTTAACTTTTATAACATATTAGTGGCTAATAAGTCAATAAAACATGTTTTTTTATATTCTTGTGTTACTCAACACATTATTTTGTTTTTTAAACAAGTAGATCACAGAAAATTTTTATTGGGTGCTGTGAGCACCCCACGTGGCAGTTGGCGCCTTGCAAAGCCACGTGGCAGGTGCCGGGTTAAATAAATTGCATACATTCTTCTTTTTGTGTCATTTAATTTAAATAAAAAAAATATTTTTGGATACCCTGTATAATTAATCATATTAATGTTTATATTACTGAATAGGGAATTGAATAACCTTTCAAATGAGCTAGCACTCGACCCCTATTCCCTTTTAAAAAAATAGTCGATTACGTCATCACGCCCATATGGATGACGTCACTAGTATGACATATATGTCAAAAAATCATAATTTAAAAATCGAATAACTTTTGTATTTTACATTTTTTTCTAATTCTGTAAATAAAGCAGTTTACAGGGGGGTCAAAATATAGTGAATATCCCTGTACATTTCAGATGTAGAATTAACCAAGAAAATAAATTCTAGATCTCGGATCACTGAAAAGACCCGAAACTCAACATAAATTTGAAAATAAAATGAAACTCACTGAATATGAAGAAAATGAAGAGAGAATATTAGAAGACTAGTGGAACCTAATAAGTAGATTTTATTAATTGCAGTAAAATAGATCGAAATGAAAAAAACAGGTGATGAATCAAATAAAATTATGAAATGTATAATATCTGAGATAAAAGAACCACTTTTATCTCAGAATGTCTACTTACTGCATTTGTAATGGCCAGGCCATATTGGATTAAAGAAAACAGTGTTAAAAGCTGCAGTATTTTGGGAATGAAAGAATGCAGTGGAAGGATGATATAGATAAGGGCGCAACAAATCTCCTTATCTCCTTGGAAGTCGATCGTGGAAGAGAATAGTCACTCATAGCTAAAATGGAGAGGTTTGCTAAGGAAGCCCAGACCTCGAATTCGGCTGTAGAGTCGCAGGATGGAAATTAACTTTGCACTGCCAACAAACAACTTTATTTCTGATTTTATTGTACAAGGAAGATGAAAAAAAAGTATGCTCTTTTCTCCAAAATTTCTATTTTTAAGGTTACGAGAATCAGATTTCTTTTCAGTTCGAGCTCCATCATGTTTTACACGTGTTTTAAGGTTTTACCTGTCATCAGGAGCACTTGTGGCAGCTCTAACTGAAATGCTCTTTATCTATATTCTTCATCTATATTTCAGCCTAATGTTGACCTGACAGTTTAGTTCGAAACCTCATCCATATAAGACCTGTGATAAATATCTGAAGATGTCTCCACGGAGGAAATCGAAAGCTTGACATAATTGAATTCAGGAATTGGGTTTGTCAACTACTAAATTACTAATATGATGATAACAAGAATTGCTTTGCTTGTCATATTCTAACAATAATTATTTAAAGTTCAAGTTGATATGCGGTCATTTTGTTGAGTTTATTTTAAAATATGCTGTAGTTCTTGCAAATGATATTATATGTTATACTTTTATATATGTTTAGAACACAGTATATTGAAAAATATGTTTAAAAGGTCCTTAACTGTACAGAACTTCCATAAAATATAACAACTACACCATTTGCTACAAAATCATACTAAAAATGAAGATTTTGTGTTACTCTGGTCAAAACTGTAATATCTGTTAATTTTTTTTATTCAAAATTTTGGAAACAGTAAATAAATGAATAGACTTACTCACTTTATTTTACCACTCACGATCGGTTTCGCTTTCTATAGTTTACAGAGCATCATCAGGTATCCGGCACAGCAAAATTAAACCACAGAAAAATTACCGGAGACCTGATGAAGCTTTGTATACTATAGAAAGCGAAACCGGTGGTATGTGGTAAAATAAAGTAATTGTGAGCAAGTCTATAAATTTATTTCATTTTTCCAAAATTTTAAATGGCTTATGTAGGCAATATATTTAACATTTTTTATTTAATTAAAAAGTTATATTAATAAATAACTAATAAAGATAAAATTGACAATTACTTGGTAAAAATCGTCTTATCGGAAAATGGAAAAATTTCCTCACTTCGAGCTCGGGGTATAAAAATAAACGAAACGGAAATAAATTAGGAATAAGGACTTTACCTTCGGGTTCTTTGGCTATAACCGTCGAACTTCTGTCGACTCCACCTTTCTTATCTTCTGAGCGTTGCCCAGAAAATAAACATGTTATCTCTTTCGTCAGTTATATACACACTTATGACTTATTATAAATTAGTCGACAGGATGAAATACAGTGTTAATTAGCTGGGTAAATTGGAGAAAAATCAAAGCGAAGGAAAGTTTAGTTATGTAGAGTTTATTAAATATTATTTAGAACTTGTTTTTATGATTTCTAGTTTTGAATTCGAAAGTTTCTTTAGTTAAATTAAAATTTATGGGAAGTTTTCAGAAACAGGATTTTTTTGTTACTATTAAAACCAAACTACATTTATTTCGGAAAATTCAATATTTCGTTGAATGGTTATTTTTTTCAGGAGTTATAACTTTTTCATAACTTCATCAGAAGTTTACTACAAAATTAAGTTATAATTAAATACGGACATAACATACATGATATTTCCAATTACGAGATGTTTTATTTTATTTTATGAAACTAATTCTATCCATATTCTTATAAAAAATAAGAATTATTTCTGTTTTAAAGTCACTTTTGTGCTGCGTTATCCTTTGATTTAACCACTGCGATGTTTGCCCTATATACTTATCAGATCTTTCCAAAATATAGTTGTTGTTTGTCGGTGGTCCATAGGTTTCTTTTGTCCAAGAACGAAACTTATTTTATATAGAGTCAATGTATCAAAAGTCAACAAAGATACGATGATACAATCTATTTAGATCTCTGGGCTAAGAAAATGGAGGAATTACGTTGGAACACTATTTCGTTGAAGCAGTTCTATGTTACCTAGTGTATTTAATAGGAACTGAGGACAATTTCAAGAAAAAACACGTTATATACAGGGTGTAACAAAAAGGCAAGTTATTAATTAAATCACATATTTTGGGACGAAAAGTAGTTCGACTGAATCTAACTTACCTTAGTACAAATGTGCACTTAAAAAAGTTGCAGCCCTTTGAAGTTATAATAATAGTCTCCCGTTTTATACCGCTCACGTGGCTTTGGGAGTATAGCAGGGTAGTCTGCTATATCTAGGGCCTACGGTATACAAGGAAGGTAACAGGGCCAGTGCTACGCTTCAACCGCCTATTATTACCCCTGGTTTTACCCAAGGTACTCATTTTATTCAGGCTGAGTCGACCTGGGGCCTATAAACATTTTAAAAATGTCTAGTTGCTTTTGCCGGCGGTAGGATTTGAACTCCGGACCACCGGCACGCTAGCCTAGCACACTACAACTCGGCTACGCCGGCCTTTGAAGTTACAAAATGAAAATCGATTTTTTCCAATATATCGAAAACTATTAGAGATTTTTTATTGAAAATAGACCTGTGGCATTATTATGACAGAAACAAAATAAAAGTGGAATTTGTGCACCCCATTAAAATTTTATGGGGGTTTTGTTCCTTTAAACCCCCCCAAATAGGTGTGTACGTTTCAATTAAATTATTATTGTGATACAATTAGCTAACAAAAAGTTTTTAAAACTTATTTGTCTCTTAGTACTTTTTCGATAAGCCAGTTTTTATCGAGATATTTTAAACATTTTAAAAGTCAACATATATTTTTACATGGTTAAGTAAGATAATGGAGACCTGGTAAATGAAAATTTATTTTTAATTTACATTTTTTAGGTATATCTTCAAACATATTAAAAAAGAAGCCGCATATCGATAAAAATTGGCTTGTCGAAAAAATACTAAGAGGCAAAAAAGTTTTAAAAATATTTTGTTTAACTAATTGTACCACAATAATAATTTAATTGGAACGTACACAAATATTAGGAGGATTTAAGGGAACATAACCCCATAAAATTTTTATGGGGTGCACATATTTCACTTTTATTTTTCTGCCATAAGAATGCGCCACATGTCCATTTTTAGTTTTCAATAGTTTTCAATGTATGTATTGGAAAAATCGATTTTCATTTTGTAACTTCAAAGGGCTATAACTTTTTTTATGTGCACATTTGTACTAAGGTAAGTTAGGTCCAATCGAACTATTTTTGTCCCAGAATACGTGATTTAATTTATGACCTGTCTTTTTGTTACACCCTGTATAACGTGCTGTCAATTAAAATTGGTTGATTTCCATTAAGACGAATACGAGCCACTGGAAAATAATACACTATATCATTTTGTGAAATTTATCCTTGGCATTCTGTCTTTAACAAATGTTTTTAAAGACTACAATTTTTCGATTGGGTTACACTTTTTCCACACAAATACAAATTATATTTTTCGTTTTAATATGATGGATGCTACTTCAAACAGAGAGTAGTTTTACGAAATTATAATATTATAGTGATGTATGCCTCTGATGCTCTCGATATTCATTTGCTTTATGAGTTTTTGGATACTGATTATATCATCCACAAAGCGTCTATCCGTATTTAAACCTCTTTAATCTTCGTCAATTAATCGTATAATGTCATTCTCGGTTTTCCAGAGACTTTTCCAAACATGCGAATCACGTACTAACGACTAAAGCCCACATATCGATGTTGTAATCGGTTTATTTCCCTTTTTTAGCAGTAAAATCCTAACTTTGGTGCTTGCCACTGGGATTGGAATCTGACATGTCTAAACATTCATAACCATTAGATCAATAATTTTTTGTTCTGTTCTGCTATAACAGAATTAAAAACAGTACACACTAATCATAAAAAGTATGGCATAATTTTTGAAACAGAAAAAAAGTTTAAAAATAATTTTTAATTTTTAGCAGAATGTTATATCTACTCGTCTATAGTCTTCTTTAGGTTCTACAAACCCATAATATTTCAAGTTGAAGTGTGCTTTTGCAGAACAAAAAAACAGTAAACAAAACGTTGTTCAAAGATAATATTTATTTTGGACATTTTGTGTTCAAAAATTGGATCTCTGCACTATGTCAGCTTGAGTTTTCGATGACGAGGTGCGTTCGTACAAAAAATGAGTAATATAACGTCAGAACAAGCTGCCCAAATTGTAGCTTTAATTGGAGATTGACGATCGCAGCAATATCTTGCTGCTCTTATGGAAATCGACCAATCCAGCGTTTTACAACGTGTAGTGACTGATGCAATCAAAATCGGAGGCACTTGTCTTCTTAAGAAAATAAAAAACCTTTTTAACATGTGCCTTTTAGATAGTAATATACCCGACAAATGGCACAATGCTGAAGTAATTCTATTGTACAAAAAAGGAGATCCCCATGAATTAGAAAATTACAGACCTATAAGCCTTCTTAGTCACTTATACAAACTCCTCACAAGAATAGTAACGAATCGTCTTGAGAAAACACTTGATTTCTACCAGCCAATGGAGCAGGCGGGATTTCGTACCGGATTTGGAACAAATGATCACCTACAGAGCATTAAAACGGTAATAGAAAAGACTATCGAATACCACTCGTTTTGGCTTTTGTAGATTTCCATAAAGCCTTTGACACGGTAGAATTTGACAAAATTCTGGAAGTGCTGCAAGCATGCCGCATCGAGTACCGATACACAAGGTTAATTTACAATACATACAAGAACGCTACTATATCGGTGAAACTACATAAAAACACGGACCATATCCCAATCGGCAGAGGAGTCCGACAGGGCGATACCTTATCGCCTAAACTGTTTACCGCAGTACTATAATATGCTTGTAAAAAACTTAACTGGGAAGAGCGAGGCCTGAATATTGACGGTAGAAGATTAACAAATTTGAAATTCGCAGACGACATAGTTTTATTCTCTGACAACCTCAAGGAGATATGTACAATGCTACATGAACTTCAGTTAGTGTGTGCCAGTGTAGGTCTTAAAATAAACATCTCCAAAACAAAATTTATAACAAACGTAGCACTTAGCGGAAATATCAATATTGGAGACAACGAAGTAGAGCTAGTGGAAAAATACATATACCTTGGACATGAAATAAAGATCACAAGAGACAACCAAACATGCGAACTACGAAGAAGAATAAACCTAGCATGGGCAGCCTATGGAAAACTCAAAGACATCTTTAAAAGCGATATACCGATTTCTTTAAAACGTAAAACATTTTAACAATGTGTGTTGCCTGTGATGACTTATGGGGCCGAAACTTTGACATTGACAGCTACAACTTCTAAAATGCTGCAAATAGCCCAGAGGAAAATGGAAAGGTCAATGCTGAGTATATCGCTTCGTGACCGAGTTAGAAATGAAGACTTAAGACGAAGAACAGGAGTTACCGATGTAATTTCCCGAATTGCCACCCTGAAATGGAACTGGGCCGAACACGTCGCCCGAAACAGTGGTGGGAGGTGGACGAAGAGATTACTTGAATGTAGGCCGAGATTAGACAAAATAAGTAGAGGAAGACCACCTACTCGTTGGACTGACGATCTCAAAAAAATGTCAAGAAATTGGATGCAAAGTGCTCAAAATAGAGCACAATTGACAAAAATGAGGGAGGCCTATGTCCAGCAGTGGACGCAAAGGACTGGATGATGATGAAGAGAAAATGGAGGATACACAAGAATACCAGTTCCAGGACTTCCCAGGTACATGAACCTCGCAGATAAACGTTACTTACTTCTGCAGACTTGCGTACACACTATGTTACAACTAGACAACTGCGAAATGATCTTTCCACAGCCCATGGCCTGTAATGTTCGGTTCGTAAAATGCCAATTCGGTTAGAAACAGATTAAGGGAGTTTAGAATCAGAGCCAGAATGCCTGCTACTGCCCCACTAATAACGAGTACACACTGTTTAGCACGTTTAAGTTTTGCACCAGAACATGTCGATTGGGATATTACCGACTGGGCTAATATTATTTTTATAGATGAGTCAAGATTTGCACTTTGTGGATCCGACAGACACTTTTCACTGTCGGATCCACAAAGTGAAAATCTTGACTCATCAATGAAAATAATATTAGCCCAGTCGTTAATATTACAATCGACATGGACCCTGATTCTAATTCAAATTTCGACTCAAAACAAGTCGCAATCAATATGGCGACGTTGAAATGCGACTGTGCAAGCCTTGGATTTTAGTTAAACTAACGAAATGATGTCATCAAATAGTGACTTATCGAAATTAATTGCGACTTCAAAAAAGTTGTTGATATTATAATTTCGAGTCGAAATTATTGTGACACGGACATGAATGAATGGCCGAAAGCGAGGTTAGGTTTAGTTTGGGAGATGTGTTTTGTTTGTTTCTTGCAAGGAAAACTAAGGCAAAAGGTATTAATATGGCTGGGTTTTATGGAAATTTGCTGGTTTTGGAGGAATTAGATAGAATAGCATTAAATTAAAAATATAATTATTGAAAATGTTCACAACGTGAATTATCAACTCAATATGAAAGATGTAAGGTAATAATCTGGGAAAATTAGTATAAAACAAGGAAAATTATGTACCAGCTATTTTATTGCTGGACATGCTGGAATCAAATCTTAAGATTTCATATATTAGTAATTTTTGGTTGGTGAAATCCTTGGTAAAATTTGGTGAAATATTTGGTTTATAAACAAATTAGCGCTCCGAAATCTTTGTTTCAATTGTTGCTCTGTAACTCTGTAAAAATCGGGTTTTCCAAACAAAATCTTTAATTTTCAACTAAAATTTTAGGGAAGTAATTATTTATCAATAATTAAATAACTTGGTGACATAAATCTTTTTTGTTACGAATGTCTTGAAAATACGAAAATTTGTCTGTACAAAGAGGACCGGAATAAAAAGGTAATGGTTCAAAGATTGAAATCCTGCTGTTTATAACTCTGTCGCAAATGCCGGTCAAATTTGACCGGTTATAACTGGAACCACTCAATTCGATTTTTTTTCTTCGAAGAAGAAGCCGTGCCCGTTTCAACAGCGTTAACTTAAATTAATTTAATCTGATATTTTCTGAGGGGTGTCATTTGTTTATAAGCCAAAAAAAATGTTTCTTATAACATTCCTGAGACCGCTCAAATAGTCCAATTTCAATTCTGTAAAGTACGTTGAATAGGTATAAAGCTTTTTTATACGGAAATCATAGTTATTCTGGTGTATCATAATCTTTCTGATATTATTTCGACCGAAAATGTTCGTCCGGTAATTAACATTTTAGTTATTGCTAAACTGTTGGTTAGATTGTCGCCGGCCTCCTGATATATAATCTACTAGGTATAAAAAATCTTTCATGTCAACAATTTATTTAATTTTTGATAAATAATTACTTTCCGAAAATTTTAATTGAAAATTGCAGATTTTTTTGGAATACTCGGATTTTCCGAGTAAAATTTTTGTTGAAGGAAATCGGAAAAAAATAACTTTGTGCAGAACTAAATTGCGGGGAATTTTTATTTGAGTGATTTTGGTTTAAAGGAAAAATCTTAGGAGTTACAGAGCACTAATTGAAAAAAAAACACACTTTCACACTTTAACACACGTGTTATTGTTTATAAATAAAAAATAACACACTTTCTGCGGACTTGTCATACCCCATACTACTAATATATGCAATCTTAAGATTCGATTTTAGCAATAAAATAGCTGGTAAATAACTTTTCCCAAAATGAAATTTTTTCGATAATTTGCCCAGACTATCAACAAACGTTGCGGTGGTTGCATAGCCAATAAATCCAATAAACAGGAGGACCAACCCAAATTCTGAGCAGTGTCAAAATGATAACGTTAATATCCCCAGTTGGAACTAATATCGAAATTAATAAGAATCGCTATAAATTGCATCTGCCATGGCGGAGTCGAAATTAAATTGCGACATCGAAATGAATTAGAATCAGGTCCCTGGTGCAAAACGTGCCATACGGTGTGCCCTCGTTAATAGTGGAGCAATAGCAGGAATTCTGGCTGTGATTCCAAATTCCCTTAATCTTTTTCTAACCGAATTGGCACTTATGCGAACATTTGAAAGATGCAGAAAGATCATTTCGCAGTTGTCTAGCTTTAACATGATGTGTACGCAAAGCCTGCAAATGCAAATAACGTTCATCTGCGGGGTTCGTGCACCTGGGACGTCCTGGAACTGGTCTTCTTGTGTATCCTTCATTTTCTCTATAATTTCTTGAAGCTCTTGAAAAGCTGAATTGGTGGATTCCCATAACATCAGCAAGATAAATCTACAATTTGGGCTGCTTGTTCCGACGTTATATTACTCATTTTTTGTAAGAACGCACCTCGTCATCGAAAACTCAAGCTGACATAGTGCACAGATCCAATTTTTGAACACAAAATGTCCAAAATATTCTCCTTTAACAACGTTTTGTTTACTGTTTTATTTCTGGAAAAACACGCTTCAACTTGAAATGTTATGAGTTTGTAGATACCTGAAGGAGACGATAGACGAGGATTATAAGATTATGTTAAAAAATCAAAATTATTTTTAGACTTTTTTTCTGTTTCAAAAATTATGCGATACTTTTTGTGATTAGGGTATATTATTTACGACAATATATACCTATATCGTAGGAGCACGATTTGTCAGGGCCTCGATTTTTGACCCTTCGCTTCGTTATCGAACGTATTCGCTTCGTATCTGATTAGTATACGCAGCGAACACGTTCGATAACGAAGCGAAGGGTCAAAAATCGAGGCCCAGCCTTCTTGTTTGTAACAGAACCGCACTGTACATTTCGATATCATTAGATTTTATCAAATACGGATATCTGAATAAAAACTTAAACCCAAAGGCCAACAACCGTTTCCTGAATGTTTTCCACTCAAGTGGTAAGCATATAAAGGAACCATCTACTTTTATGGCTATGAACGAAAACCATTTGTTTTCAGGTTTGTGATTTAGCTTACAGCTTTAATTTTTAGATGAATTTAATATTTAGTTTACAGCTACAATTAACACTATTTATCATCGCTTGATTTTTCTACCAATTGTACCCATCGGATTTTTACTTATTTTCTAATTAATACGAATGGTAAGTTTATTTGTGATGTGTACCCCAAACTCTATTGTGCGAATAATGAAATTTGGTGCACGATGTGTTTAGTGACCGGGAAAACTGCTTATATTTATTAAAAATCCACACCTACGATCTTCTACGATTTTATATTGGAATTATTCATTACATCGGAATTAATTCGTTAAAGTTCCGTCAACGGAAAAGTAGACATAACGTATTGTGTCAGAGATTTATGCGTTCCGAGGTACTTCTCCTTCTAGCACATTTTAAATAATCCTTATACTGGTGTAGCTATTACTGTTGTGAATCATAATGCCTCATATATTTAAAAAAATAAAGATTATTTAAAACTAATTTCGTCAACAGCTATTGAGATATACAGGCTGTTTAGTGTTTGATTAGATATACCTCAATGAAGAAGCGCTAAAATCGGCAATGCTTATGAGTTGCATTGCCATTGCAGAATGACAAATGACTGAGTGAATAGCCATGAATCTGGTGCATTAGGTCAGCGGGAAAATGGTGTTGCCATTTATTGTGTGTATATCGAATTGAACACTGAATAGTCTGTATTTGCGCAGAGATAGAACAAAATCGGAAAAATGCTTTATAAACTATATTGATACGGTACTACATTTAAAGTTAGGTATACCGGGTGGTGAATCATAAAACGGGCCATAGGAAACTCAATGTAAAATTCTAAACTGTTGAATTCCTGCTTCCCAAATTATTTTACATCAAAAGTCATGAGAGAATATTTGTAGAGAATTGAAATCTGTATTAAAATCAAAAATTAAAATTGTTCTACGATTTAAAAGCATTCCAAAATTTTGAACAATATAATACATTTGCCACAGTAGGTATGTGTGTAAAAGTTAGGCCACACGTTACTATTTAACTGACAGTGATCACAATATTGACTGAATAAAAAATCTTTATTATTAATACTTTCTCCGCAACTGAGGGTATCTTATCAACTGTATTATTTTTAAACAATAAATGATAAAATAAAAATATTGACAGTTCAATAATGTGAAAATAATAACTTCATTGTGACACATTATTGCACTGTGTGTGGCCTAATTTTGGGCTGAAAAACTGAAAAATATATTACATTTTTACAAAATTTTGAAATATGTTTAATTCGTAGAACAATTTTAACAGTTGTTTTCAATACAGATTTCAATCCTCTACAAATAGTTTCTAATGACTTTTGATGTAAAATAATTATCGAACCAGGAATTCAACAGTTTAGAATTTTACATTGAGTTTCCTATGGCCCCTTTTCCAATTCACCACCCGGTATAATAATTACAGAAGGAGAATGGTAAATTAGTATGTAAATTAGAAATATACTCTTAACACTTTTACCATCGATCAAATTGTTACAAAGTAAAATTCAAGTTTTGTTCTTATTCTAAAATAAAAAAGCTACCTGACATTGTACTTTGTCGTGTCTACAGTGTAATTATTATTATGGATATTTTAAAACAGATCTAAAATAGGTTAATTTAAAACAGCTCCCAATTTACTTTATATTTTTACGCCTCCGTAACTTCTTTGAAAGTTGTATTTTCTTACATACTTTTATATATAAAGTTTAAAATAAATAGAAACTGTCATTGTACAAATATTGTTAGTATAAGTAGTTTGGTATTCAGGTTGTACCTTTAATAAATATTTAAACAGAACAAATATTTATGTTTAAAATGTGTCAAATAATTTTATATCACCTAAACATAAATTGTTTAGTATTAAAGTTTTTATGGTAATACAAGTGACAAGTATATAGTTAAGTATAAAGATAAAAGCTTTTTTGCCCAGAAAATGCTCAGAAAGGATCCAAAATGTCCAGCAAGGAATGTAGTAAAACTTAAGAGCAACTCGACAGTAAGGGCCAAAACTTACCCAAAAGGCACAAACAATAAGTAGGGTAGGCATACACACAAGATCCTTCCAGTGATACTGTAGAAATATATGATTATAAAATGCTTGGAAAGTATTAAAATTGCGAATATGTATAATCAAGAATGTAATTACGTGCGGTAGCGAAACATGGACACTAAGAAAAAAAATGAATAAATCAGTAGTGTGGAAGCGCAAGATCCTTTGCGTTATTTATTGCCCTTATAGAAGAAGAGATATACGACGTTCTATGAAAAGGTGGAGAGATGCGGTCAGGGAAGATCTAGGGATCAGGGAATCCACAAGGAAAAAGTTTTCCTGTAGTTGGCTGTATACCATGTAATACAAAAAACAGTAAAATCCTTTATAAAAGGTATATATTAAAAATCCCTAATAAGGGCTACATCACAATCACATAACTAGTTTTCGACTGGTTTACCAGTCATCATCAGTGCTTAGCTAAAATGAATATAACCTGGTAAAATAATGCAAAGATTTTGAAATTTTGACTACGGTTAAGAAAAGTTTTAGGTTATACTCACGTGAAATTTACATGCTGACCACCAAGATATAATTTAACAAAAATTTGTGGGTCAAAGCCCTGTACAAGTAGTCCCTCAAGGAAACGTCGGTTGAAAATGCTAACTTTAGCATGGATGTTTAAGGTATTTTACTAATATGTCCCAGGTAACATCTGAGCTGTGGTTTTGTTTTGTTTGGTTGGTTTTGTGGTTTGGTTTTTTAAATCTTAGGTCTCTTGACAACAAGATTTGATTACTGACTTTAGTTTTCGAATACAAACATTTGTGTAATGTGGTTTGCCTAACCACCTCCACTGACAGTATACGTGAATACATTTTTAACTACAACATCTAGTTTACTGAATTTTAAATGATAATTTTCACAATGGAGTGTGTTGTTAAATCATTTCTAATTTTAACAAGCTGTACACCATAGTCTTTAAATATGACAGGTTAATTTTTCAACTTCCTATGATACTGTCATTTCTGTCTTATCATCGTTCGGAGGTCTCTATCCATTTCATTGTCACTTGCTGCCATACTTTCACCATGTGAACAAGTCAAACCACAGCTCAGATGTTACCTGGGGCATATTAGTAAAATACCTTAAATATACATGCTTAAGTTAGCATTTTCAACGGATGTTTCCTTGAGGGACTACTTGTACAGGGCTTTGACCCACATATTTTTGTTAAATTATATCTTGGTGGTTAGCATGTAAATTTCACGTGAGTATAACCTACCACTTTTCTTAACCGTAGTCAAAATTTCAAAATCTTTGCATTATTTTACCAGGTTATATTCATTTTAGCTAAGCACTGATGATGACTGGTAAACCAGTCGAAAACTAGTTATGTGATTGTGATGTAGCCCTTTTTAGGGATTTTAAATATATACCTTTTAGAAAGAATTTTACTGTTTTTTTTAGTGAGAAATATAGTAGAACAGGGCCGACAAAAGTGAACGACAATAGTAAAAGCGGCTAAGAGAGTTGTAGCTATTGATGATGAGTGTAGAAAGATTCACAGGAGCGAACGACCCCTTATTCTCTTTCAAATCCCATTTATGTCTGAAGTTGATCTCTATTGTTTTTCATTTTACATATATTAGAAGTTTTGTTTTTTAACAACTATTTTTTATTAGTTGTATTACTTCAGTTATATAGCAACATATAACGTCTCTTCCAATGCAAAAGATGAAAATTGAAAGAAACTGAGTCAACCATCCTCCAATTTTTTTTAACTTTATAAGGAATTTTTTCAAAAAATTTTTTTTAAATAAAAAATGGCATTTCTTCTTAGTGCCTACTGGAAACCTTTTAACCATAACATTGTAAGCCGAAGTTACTCAGCTGAGAATTTAATATTTTTACAGACTTCAAAAATACTTTTCTTTTCCCATTTCCCAAAAGATGAAAAACTATCATATGGGACTATCAGAAGTTAAAAGAAGAGGAGAAGAGTACATTTAGGCAATATACCTACTCTACAAGTCTGAATCTACAGGTATCTAAAGCAAGAAGAAAAGGATATTACAAAATCAAATATACATAGTTTCAAAAGTTATGCATCACCCCTCTAATTCACGATGTTTACGCTTTTATAAATCCGTATCTTTATCACATATTTAATGGGTCTTTTTTTATAAAAAATATACCTTTTTTGGTTTTTTATTTTATTTGAATACCCATTTAATTGACCTGGTTTTGCCAAGGTGTAAACATTTGAAAAATTTATTCTGGTGAAATTTTTGAAAACGTAATTAAAAATGAATCGTACTATAATTTCTGAGTTGGACCGTATAAGAATTATCGATTTAGTTAAAGAAGGCCATGCACAGCGGTTCGTGGCGGAAAAAGTGTGTGTTTCTCAGAGTGATGTCTAGCGGATATGGAATAGGTTCCTGGAGATAAACTCGATACGAAATAGAGCTCGGTCTGGTAGACCCCGAGTTACCAATGATCGACAGAATAGATATATCAAAATTTCCATCCGTAGAAATTCTTTTATGTCTGTACCAGCCATCCAAAGAGAATTCAGGCATGCTGCAGGAGTCAGAGTATCGTTGGCTACAATAAGAAGAAGAATTTTAGACTCAGGTTTGAGGAGTGGTCGACCAATAAGAGTTCCTCAGCTACAACCTAGACATGTTTTGGACCGCCTCCAGTGGGCTCAAGAACACATACAGCTCCCCCAACAGTTTTAGAACTTTGTGCTTTTTTCAGACAAGACCAGAATCTGTTTAAATAGTGATAACCGGCGAATTCGTGTTTGGCTAGTTGTGCAGCTCTTGTTGGCTCTCGCCACACACAAATTCGCCGGTTATCACTTTTTAAACAGATTCTGGTCTTGTCTGACAAAAGCACAAAGTTCCAAAACTGTTGGGGGAGCTGTATGTGTTCTTGAGCCCACTGGAGGCGGTCCAAAACATGTCTAGGTTGTAGCTGAGGAACTCTTATTGGTCGACCACTCCTCAAACCTGAGTCTAAAATTCTTAATGTTGTTCTGAAGCTATTTTCTTGTGGCATTTTTACAATTTTAACTATTTATAATGGGAAATAAGCCACAATATTATTAAAAAATGATTTTTATTAACGTTTCGACGCCCAAATCGGGTGCCGTTGTCAAAATAAAATACTACTAACATAAACAAAAATGTTGTTGCTTAGTAAAAAAATTCTTCTAATAATTTATTTAATTTGACTCATTTATATCGGCAATTCAGATACATATGATACATTTTAAAGTAGAAGACTTTAAAATGATATTGCCAATATTTATGAATGAACTATCTTTCAGTAAAGTCGTCCCAGGAACGCAACTCATAAATATTGGTAATAATAAAAATCATTTTTTAATAATATTGTGGCTTATTTCCCATTATAAATAGTTAAAATTCTAAAATTCTTCTTCTTATTGTAGCCAACGATACTCTGACTCCTGCAGCATGCCTGAATTCTCTTTGGATGGCTGGTACAGACATAAAAGAATTTCTACGGATGGAAATTTTGATATATCTATTCTGTCGATCATTGGTAATTCGGGATCTACCAGACCGAGCTCTATTTCGTATCGAGTTTATCTCCAGGAACCTATTCCATATCCGCTAGACATCACTCCGAGAAACACATACTTTTTCCGCCACGAACCGCTGTGCATGGCCTTCTTTAACTAAATCGATAATTCTTATACGGTCCAACTCAGAAATTATAGTACGATTCATTTTTAATTACGTTTTCAAAAATTTCACCAGAATAAATGTTTCAAATGTTTACACCTTGGCAAAATTAAATGGGTATTCAAATAAAATAAAAAATCAAAAAAGGTATATTTTTTATAAAAAAGACCCATTAAATATGTGGGATTTATAAAAGCGTAAACATCGTGAATTAGAGGGGTGATGCATAACTTTTGAAACTATGTGTATTTAATAGCGTATCTGACAGGGTTACATACATGAACGTAAGAATTAAATTCACAAATCAGAATCAAGATTGTACAGGTTTATGCTTCAGGAGCTAGAGAAAACGGATGTGTCGTCGAATTAGAGGACGATATTGAAACTGTTGAAAGTTTCACACATCTTGGGTTTGCATTAAACACGAATGGAAAAAAAGAACCAGAAGTTCAAAGGAGACTAATAAACGAAAACAAAGAGAGAGAGATATTCAATATATTGGTAATGATAATATTTTATATTTGGAGAACTTGCAATTAACCTTTGTTTGACATAATACTATAGTTGATAATAAATCAACAAAATTAAACATATTAAATGATTATATTTAGCGCCTAACGCGGTACTTGACTGTAAGGCACCTGTCACATAATCCATCTCGAATTTTTTATATAGGTATCATCTGTCGTTTATTACACATATTATGTATATATTACAATATTTACAAATACCATCACAAATAAAGCAAATATTAGCTCAAAAGTTATTTGGCCAATTTGAAACGTAATTCAACAAAATAACATTAATACATAGTAAAAAAATTATTAAATACTTACATTTTTGCATTGTTTAATTAAAGTATATTATTGTTTATGTACAATTATTTTGGGCGATATTTAAAAATATATTTCAAAAGCAAGACATTGCCAAAGCTTTATTAATGAAAATAAAAGCTGTACCTTTTTTGCCAGTTGCCAAAAGTTTGCCATTTATAAAAATATTGAAGAATATACAACTTTTTGTGATTTTAATTAATTAAATATAGATTATCTGCAAAACGATTTAATAATGCTTTTAATTAGAACTTTATAATTAGTGCTGTTATTGATTAGAACATTACAAACAAATTGTTTATTATATTTGTAAATGTTCATAGATTTAAACAGTATTTAAATAAATTAAGGTTGATATTAAATAACACATATTGGATGCCAGATTAATTTTACTATTAACGGAAATTGCTGTCCAATTAAAACACGATATTTGTGTTAAAAAAGTGTTAAAAAATTCTGCATTGTGCCCTTCATATAGCACAGTTTTTCCAGTTGGTTTTTTATTCTACCGGATTATTGTTCACCACTGCTCTATAAAGAAGAATCATTAGAAATTATGTGAGCGGCCGTGGAGTAACGGCATAAACGCTGGCCTCATACGCCAGTAGACGTGGGTTCGAGCCCTGCCAAAGACAAACCATTTTCATTTCCAATAATGACACGAGCCGTCTCACCGTGCCTCGGAGAGCACGTAAAGCCGTCGGTCCCCCTGGGCTAGTGTACATCGGCACTAGTTACTTAAAACAGGGTTAAAGATGTAAATGGCGCTGGAACTATCCGAAAGGATCTCCCCGGCAAAAATGCCATACGATATTATTATTATTATTAGAAATTATACGCAAAAATGATCCATACCACAGGGTATACTAAATATAAATGCACAAAGTTAAATCAGCTTCAAGAAAAAATGTCTTCACCACGTCTACGATTGAAAAGTCACAAAAATTCCGAAAAAAAATCAGATATTCGATAGAAAAAAAAAATCAATTTGAAAAACTATCCTGCCCCATATAAAGGGCACGAGAGGTAAAATCAGCAGAGTTTTAAGGAAAACAAAATTATTTAACACCGATAGGAAAATCTCAACCATATTACCATCCGCAAAAACAAAATTGGTTAATCAAGGAGTATACAAGATCCCGTGTGAGCACTGCGACAAAGGGTACATCAGACAGACCAATCGAAGAATAAAAAAAAATTAAAAAACGGCGTAAACCACAAAAAAATACTAACTAATACCCAAAAAAAAAAAAAAACGGACAAGAGCTCCTAAACACTCGAGCGCGAAATCACCGAATTGGGCCTAGTCCATATAGCCCGATCATTAAAATTTTACTAAAACTTCCAAAAAAATAAAGGAAGGATGAAAATTTGGGAATAGATAGTTGAAATTGTCTATTATTATATAAGAAAAAGTTTACAATTCTACATCCCCTCCATTTTACAAACATTACGAAATACAAGAATATTTTCTCGGGGGTGAAAAAATATACGTTCAAAATAAGTCCGAAATTGTATAAAATTACTAATTCTAAGTAACTTTTGTTCTACAGAGTTTTTTCACTAAGTTAATATTTTTCGAGTTATTTGCGAGTGAATATGTTCATTTTTAACAAAAAAAAAAACATATTTTTGGACGGTTTTTCGCAGATAACTCAAAAAGTAAGTATTTTAGCGAAAAAAATATTCTTAGCAAAAATATAACTTTTAAAAAAACTGAAAAAAATGTTGTATGCATAAGGTCTGTAGACCCAGTAGAAGCAAAGTTGTGACTAATGAAAAGTAGGCTCTTCTTCGTCAAATTACAAATCGAATATTTCAAATTGAAATAATCCAAAAACGAAGCTCTTTTCGGGGAAAATTCATTACAACTTTTTTAAAGTGTGTAAAAAAGGTTTATTTTGTTTTTTAAAAAAACTTTCAACATTAAAAGTAAGTGTGTTATGCTCAAAATATTGCTCGTCTTTTTATTTTCTGCTAAAAAATTCGCGAAAATCACCCCCAAATTAGCTTCCCAAATAAAATTAATCGTTACCGCTTCACAAGTTACTTTACTTATGTATTGTTTATATTATCTATAAGTTTCATTGGTTTAAAGTGCTCATTTTTGAAAAAAAAAAATGGGTTTAAAATAAAACATTTTTTTAATTTTGGAAAAAAATGGAATTCTTTATGGAATTAACTTAAAAATTATTAGTAATACCAAAAACCTCAAAGAGTAATAACATTTTCGTTTCGCTTTGGTTATTTCGAAAAAATTGGTTATGCTATGGCTGTTCAAAATTTGCCAAAACTCATGATTAGTTACTCGTTCAAGTCATTTTAACTACAGCTTTTTCAAAAATGAGCACTTTGAACCGATGAAACTTACATATATAAATAATACATAAGCAAAGTAACTTGTGAAGTGGTAATGATAAAACTTATTTGTGATGCTAATTAGGGGGTGATTTTCGCGATTTTTTTTACCAAAAAATAAAATTGACCAACAATACTTTGAGCGTAACTCACTTACGTTAGAAGTTTTTTAAAAAACAAAATTAAACCTTTTTTTAAACACTTCAAAAAAAATTAAAATGAATTTTCCCAGAAAAGTACTCCATTTTTGGGTTATTTCACATTGAAATATTCGATTTGGAATTTGACGAAGAAGAACCTACTTTTTATTAGCTGCACCTCTGCTTCTACTGGGTCTACAGACCTCATGCATACACCATTTTTTTCAATTTTTTATAAGCTATATTTTTGCTAGGAATATTTTTTCAATAAAATATTTACTTTTTGAGTTATCTGCGAAAAACCGTCCAAAACATGTTTTTTTTTTGTTAAAAATGAACATATTCGCTAGCAAATAACTCGAAAAGTATTGACTTAGCGAAAAAATTCTATAGAACAAAAGATGTTTAGAATTAGTCATTTTATCCAATTCCGGTCTTATTTTGAATGTATATTTTTCACCTTCGAGAGGGGGTATTCCCCTCCATTTTTGTAAAATGGAGGACATGTACTTTTTCTTATATAATAATAGACAATTTCAACTACCTATTCCCAAATTTTCATCCTTCCTTTATTTTTTTTGGGGGTCAGATTGTTCTTTGATCGGGCTAATAGCAGGGTGTCGGTGCTTGAGCAAGCAGGTCACTAGAGACGATAGCGGGACTATACCGCCTCACGTTATCCTGCTTTTGACACAGGTATTGATTTTTGTTTCTTCTGATATTTCACTTGTTCCCCAGATTTTATTTTTTGAATTGAACACATTGAAGGCGAATTGTGCCTTCGTTATTCTTGCTTGTATGTCTTTCGTGCATCCTCCATTTCTTTTCATGATTGATCCCAAATAAGTGACTTTCTCTACTTCTTCAGTTTCTTGACGTTTATTTTTATTTTGTTAATTTGCGGGTTATCTTTTTTAAGATTTTGGCTTCTCTGCACTTATCTGGAGACCAATAATGTCAGAGTACTATGTTGGCTTAAGGATTTTTGTTTACATATGAGTTCTGTTTTCTGTTAACAGGCAGACTGACAGACGACGTCAGCAAACTCAAGATCTTAAAGCTGATTAAAAAGGTTCCATATAATGCCTGTCCAAGCATCTGTTACTTTCCTCATAATCCAACCTACTAAGATTAGGAATAACGTAGGAGACAAGATGCAACCTTGTTTATCACCTCTTTCAACAACTATTTCTCCTGTGATCACTCCCTCGGGTTCTAGTCTAGCTTTGTACCCTTCCTTAAAAGTGTCTTAAAAATTTACACATTTGTTCCAGATTGACTCGATCGAAAGCCTCTTCAAATCAATGCTTATGGGACATTTCTGACTAACAAAAGTTTGCGCCGAGGACCGAGGGCCTTATCTTAATTCAACAGATCATTCATAATATTAGTGCAGTAAATAAAAAGTTACTGAGAGTATCTTCTTACCTAATTTCCTCTGTAGTTGTGGTCATTATTATTTTCTTATTAATCTACTACAAATATTATGCTCATGTTTATGTGGAAATAAAAAATGATTTGTAATATAATGACATTTAATTCTCTACCACTGTCTCCAATACATTTCCAAGCGGGTCATATAGGTTATACTCGGACAAGTTTTCATTGATTTTCTAATGGAAATAGCACATGTTCTAGCTTTTGATACTCCAGGAAAATTCCCACTAAAAGACCATCCATTTGCGAGAACCTAATTGTTTATTAATTGAGAATGTACTCGACGTCATTGTTTAGTGGTGCATTTACAAGCAAACTATTCTCATTAAACTAAGTAAGATGCCATTAGAACGTAACGAGATCTTGGAAATGATGGCGGCTTGCTCTGTTGCATTTCCCAAAAGATCCATAACGTTTAATAAATATGTGGTAATTAGCTGTAAAGGAACTTATTGAGTTCCAAGTTTTCAGTAATTATTTCGTCACTTTTACATATATTGTCGTAAACAAGTTGGTGGATATTAAAGAAAGGACGTCAAAATTGTAAGATTGTTCTGTAGGAATTTTAACAACTTGTATTTTTAATGAGGTCGCATCAGGAATTCTTGTTATTATTTAAAATATTCTCTAGAATAACCGATTTATATGATTGTACATGTGTGGGAGGACATAATATTATACAATCATATATGAAGCCCTAGCAAATGAAGCATGACAAAGAGGAAAAATCTAGAAATTACCGAGGAAAAACAAAATATCTACTCTGCTTTAGAAGAGAAGATAACAAGACGAGAGAAACTAAGACAGAAAACTACACTTTTGAAAGAGTTCAACAATTTAAATATTTGGGAGTAATTGTCTCTTCTTCTCTTCTTCTTCTTCTTTTTGTATAGACATGACCCTGTCTGTTTTTTCAATGTGCCTCTAGTAAGTTGTCGTTCCATCGTTTTCGTGGTCTTCGCACTGATCGTCTTCCTATTGGCGAACCGTCTCTCGATGTCCTGACTACCCTATTTGTTGTCATTCGGCTTATGTGGTAATTCCATTCTATTCTTCTGTTTCTTACCCAGTTATTAATGTTATCTACCTTGCATCTCCGTCGTATATATACACTTCTATTCTAGCTCTGTCCCATAGAGTCTCATCATCGATTTTTCGAAGGGTTTTCATCTCCGCTGTTTCGAGCCATCTTTTTGTCCTCTCTGTGTCGGGTCGTGTTTCTGCCGCGTATGTCATTATTGGTCTGATGACTGTGTTGTAAATTCTGCCTTTCATTTCTTTTCCGATATTTTTATTTCTCCATATTGTGTCATTCAGGCAACCTGAGGCTCTGTTTGCCCTATTCACTTGATCTTCCACTTCTGTTTTGAGCCTTCCGTGGCTAGATAGTGTGATGCCTAGGTATTTAAACTCCATCACTTGTTCTATTATTTGACCTTTCAGCTCCAATTTACATCTTATTGGATCTGTTGTTATAACCATGCATTTTGTCTTTTTTGAGGAAATTAACATGTTAAATTTTCTGGCGATTATGTTGAATTGGTGCAGCATACGTTGTAAACCATCTTCACTTTGAGATATTAGTATTGCATCGTCCGCATAGCAGATTATTTTAAGTTGTTTTTCTCCCATTTGGTATCCTTTTTTAGTTTTTACTTTTTTTATTATTTCGTCCATGATCAGGTTGAACAATAAACGACTCAAGGAATCCCCCTGTCTTATCCCATTGCCGGCTTCAATTGGGCCAGTTAGTTCATCTTCCACTTTTACTTTTATTGTGTTGTTCTGGTAGATGTTTTCTATCGTTTTAATTATTCCCAGAGGTACCTCTCTCGAGTATAACAAGTGGATAACGTCCTTTAATGTGACCCTGTCAAATGCTTTCTTAAGGTCCACGAAACATAAATATGCCGGTTTGTTGTATTCCAACGATTTGTCTTGAACTTGTCTCATTATAAATATAGCGTCAGTGCATGACCTTCCCGACCTAAAACCTTGTTGTTCTTCTGCTAATGTTATAATTTCATTCAATTTGTTTGTTATCTTTTTTGTTGTTAATTTTAATGTTGTGTTTAATAAGTTAATCCCTTCTCTGGTTCTGATTTGTCTCCTTTTTTGAAGAGAGGTATTAGGATGCTTGATCTCCATTCTTGTGGTATTCTGTTTTGTTTATTATTTTTTGTATTAGTTTTAATAGTTGTTTAGTTAGATCTTGTCCTCCGTACTTTAGGAGTTCGTTCGATATTCTGTCCTCTCCTTGAGATTTTCTATTTTTTAATTTTCTTAATGCTTCCTTTACCTCTCCCTCCTCGATGTTTATTTCTTCATTTGTCGTAACTTCAGATGTTGGTGGTTCATTATCGTCGCCTTTAGCAAATAGAGATCGGAAGTAGTCTGCCTATGTTTCCTTCTGAATGTGTTTCGCTTTTATTAATTCGTTCATCTCCTTTATTTGTGTTCCATCTGTTTTGAGAAACTCTGCCAGTGCTTCCTTTTTATTTGCCTCACTAAAGTATTCGTTTCGTTTTTGATTCGTTTGTAGTGGTTATATGCCTGTTGTGTTTGTTTTGTTCTGTATTGTAAAAAGGCTTTCTTCTTTTCTTCGCATTTTATCTTAACTTCCTCTCTAAACCACGAGGTTTTCTTCTTTAATATGTGAGTATTCGTTACTTTTCTCTCTCCAAGTGATTCTGTTGCAGCGTCGATTATGTTATCTTTGAGTTTTTGCCAGCTTTGAATGGGAGTAATTGTGAATGGCAAAAATAAGAGAAGTGAAGTTGTAACGGAGCGAATATTAGCAGGCAACAAAATATATTGGAGATATCATAGGCTAATGAAGAAAAATACAATAAAAAACTGAAAACATACAGAGTTGTAATCAGACCGGTAGTTACATACGCAGCTAAGACAATGTGCCTCACAGATGAAGATGAACAAAAAATAAGAATAGAAAATAAGAAAGGAAAATCATTAGAAGAATTAGGGTCCTATAAGAATGGAAAACAGAGAAATGATAACAAGAATGCTTTATGAACTAGAAACATGATGAAGGGAGAAGATATAGTTAGATCTAGTAAAGAACAGAGACTTTGATGGCTAGGAGAGATAGAGAGAAGAAAAACCGACCTACTGATTAAGAAGGTCATCAGAGGGGAGCCAGAAATTGAAAGACCAAGGGGAAGACCCAGAGAGAGATGGGACGACTAGGTCATGAGGGAAATCAAAATCCTGAAAGTGAGAAACTGGAGGAAACTTTGCACAAATCGAAATCTGTGGAAGAAAATTGCGTCGAAAGCCACGTCATACAACAAACTTTGGCAAACCACAAAAAGAATGCGAAGTGATTCACACAGAATAAGCGAATCAGAGAGCTCTAAGTAAGAGCGGCAAACATTCCATCCGGAGTGAAAGCCATGATAATGATAATATGTGTGGTAAGATATTTCAAAGTGCGAAGAAAACTCTCCGCTTGCTTTGTTGATTATGGGAAGGCATTCGAACGTATAAAGCAGAACAGAATTATTCAAATCCTACAAGACACCAGGCGCGATGGACGGGGGAGAAAACTCTCCGCTTGCTTTGTTGATTATGGGAAGGCATTCGAACGTATAAAGCAGAACAGAATGATTCAAATCCTACAAGACACCAGGCGCGATGGACGGGGTGGAAAATATACAGGAACCATACTGGTTGAGTTTGTGTTGTAAATGGTAATATCAATTATTTCAGTTTAAAACCAGTAGTATATAAGGATTTCCTTCAGTCTCCGCTTATCTTTAACGTATATGCAGGACATATTATTAGATTAAGGAAGCTCTGAACTAACGCCCAGATAGAACAAAAATCAACGGAATTGTAATCAATATCCTAAGATACGTAGATGACACTTTGGTACTGGCGAATCAGCAGAACTTTTACAGACACTAATAAATGTATTGTCGGTATCATCATCATCATCACGTAGCGCTACAACCCTGGGTGGGTCCTGGCTGACTGTGCAACTTTCTTCCAATTTGTTCGGGCTTCCATCAACCTAGGGTCAAATAGAATGTTCATTTTCCGGAGATTTGCTTGGATGTTATCTCTCCATCGCATTCTTGGACGTCCGAGTGTCTTTTGCCTGTAGGAATCTTCTCCCATACCAGTCTTACAAGTCTCTCGTTATGAAGTGTGTGCAAGTGGCCTGCCCATCTTAGTCGCTGTGATTTAATTTCTTGGACAATATCAGTGTCATTGTAGAGTGCTTTTAATTCGAAGTTGCTTCTGATCCTATACTGGTTTGTGTTAATGTCGTGGTGAGGTCCGAAAATTTTTCTGTGTATTTTTCGTTCAAAACGTCTGAGCTTTTCTTCGTTTGATTTGGTCATGGTCCACGTTTCGCAACCATATGTTAGTACAGGTCTGACGATGGATTTATAGATTTTGATCTTGGAACTTCTTGTAAGATTTTTTGATTTTATAAGCTTATCCAGTGCGAATAGACAGCGATTTGCTGATTGGATTCTGTCTTTTATTTCTTCAGTAACATCGTTGTCACCTGTGATTACGGCCCCCAGATACTTAAAACGTTGTATTTTTTCGAAATTGAAGGTGTTGTCGGAATCGAGTGCCATAATGGCACTCCGGTCAACCAATACTTCTAACCTTGCGGTGATTTGCCCTTGCTATTTTAGCGACATATTGTTCGGCATTCTACTATGTATAAGGAGCAAAAGAAACATTCCTAGGCTTAGAACCTATCGTCGGCATAGCAACAAGCATAACCAAAACAACAATATCGGACTGGCTAGAGCAGATAAAACGTAACCACTGATATTAACAGACGGGTCTCAAACATTTGAAGGCTTGTACGTAAACCTTTGAAGAACAATACCAGGGATCTGGATTATGAACAAAACAGGACTGACAAAAAGTGCGAATTGCAGATTCTGTCAGGCTGATGACGAGACGGTGGAAGATCTTCTGTTCAACTGTCCAGGGTTGGATAGGGTAAGACTCAATGCGTTTGAGCATTATCGTTTTTGAAGTTATACTTCTTTAGGCGCAATTGGGAGTGAGTTTTTATTATTCTGCGCGCATGCGCACACAGACAGTATGTAGTTCGTTGTTAAATCTAAAGAATATAATATACTCTCTCTTAACGTCTATATTATTTGTGTGTATAAATGTGTCTATAAAAAAGGCGTGGAAAGAATATATATTCATGTTCTTAGTAAATATATTTCTTATAATTTTTGTGTCTTTGGATTTGTCTTCCTCGGGAGTAGGTAATACGTATTATTAAAACATTTTTATATTTATACTTCACTTCGTCTATTTGTTACCGTGATTTGTCATAGTGTCCGAGAAACCGTATAAACATTGAGGTCGTGGAGTCGTGAGTCTTTGATTCGACTACAGATCGAGAGGTCCCGGGTTCAAATGCGGACAATTGCTTTTTTTTTTTTTAATTTTTGGAAAGTGGTAAGTATTAAAATTAGTTTAATATTTAAATAAAATAAAAATAAACTGTTTAAAGTATTTTATTTCGTTGAAATCATATATAGCCTAATAAAATAAAAAAAAAGTCAAAATGTAAATTCGTACAGGTTAAAACAAATTTTATATCAAAGTTTAGGTGGGTACAAAAGATATTTTCAAGAAAGTATCCAAATCATACAAGGAGATCATTGTTTAAATAATTAAAAAGGGGTCATTTTTGCAAAAAATATACTTTTTTAACTGCTGAGGTAATTCACTTATTAATGAAGGTCTATGGGATTTTTTTCTGCAAAGTTGAAGGGTAAATCTTTCACATAAGACTTACTAAATTAAATTTGAGCCCCTATTTATTTAAATAAGCACTATAAAATATCTTATTTTACAGACTAAGTTGCGATATGTTACCAGTATTAGGCAAAAAAAATTGGTCAAAAAATATTTAATATTTTTTGAGATATTGAATTTGTTTATTAAATGTTACTATATTTTCAATTGCAAAAACGCGGTTGTTGCCAAAGAAATATTCACCTGCTTAAGATCTCATTATTTTTATTTTTATGTAAGTTTTTGATAAATGTATTGATAAATTCAAATTTCAATTAAACTCCCCCATAAAATGGTATTTGAAAATTATTCATATTTGTTTATAATTTATTTTTTTAATAACTTCGCAAGGATTAAGTATTTTGAAATGCCGTTTCGATAATTGGGTTCCTGGGATTTTTTTACTAATTAACAAAAATTTTTTGTCGTTTTTTCTTCTTCTTTTTTTCTTGGAGTTATATTACTACGGGCCCTTTTAGGGTTAAATTTTATTAAGAATGTCGAATCTTTGAGTTGTATATTCTAGACCTAAAAATATTAAGATTTAACTAAAATCTCTTAAATAAAATGTGGCTACTTACTGAGTTACAGGGTGTTTTATTTAAAAATTTAAAAACTATTGTTACCAAGTACTTTAAAACTATTTGACGTATCCTTATCATACTTGGCAGAAAGTGTGGCTATTATACACCCTACCAAATTGTAATTAATAAACGTTTCTAGCTAGTGCCAGAGGCGTGCGACAGGGGATAGTGTATGATTGACCCTTTCCAAATTCTACGCCACTGAGTGAATTACTATTGTAGCGAAATTTTTCGATTCTCAAATACTTTGTATGTAAATAACTTTATTGGTATCGATAAAGTAATCATTTTGAGAGATATTGTAAGTTTAAAATGAATGAATGGATGAATCAAAATAACTATGCCGTTTCATTTTTAAGGTCCAATATCTCGAAAACTAATGACTTAATCGTTACCAGTAAGGAGTATATTATTTACATAGAAAGTATTAGAGAATCGAAAAATTTCGCTAAAATAGTAATTCCCTCAGTGGCGTAGAATTTGGGAAGGGTCAACCATTAACTGTCCCCTGTCGTACGCCTCTGGTGGTAGCTAGAAACTTTTATTTATCACAATTTAGTAGACTGTATAGTACTCACACTTTTTGTCAAGTATGATAAGGATACGTCAAAAAGTTTGAAAGTAAAAATATTTAAATAAAACACCCTGTAACTCAGTAAGTATTAACATTCTATTTAAGTGATTTTAGACCAATCTTCGTATTTTTAGGTCTAGAATCTACAACTTAGAGATTCGATATTCTTAATGAAACTTAACCCAAAAAGGCCCGTAGTAATATAATTCCAAGAAAAAAAAAAAGAAGAGGAAAAAAAGACAAAAAAATTTGTTAATTAGTGAAAAATTTCCAGGAACCCAATTATCGAAACGGCATTTCAAAATATTTAATCCCCGCGACACTATTAAAAAAACAAATTATAAACAAATTTGAATAATTTTCAAATGCCATTTTAGGGGGAAGTTTAATAATTGAAATTTGAATTTATCAATACATTTATCGAAAGTATACATAAAAATAAAAATAATAAGATTTAATACAGGTTAATATTTCTTTAGCAACAACCGCGTCTTTGCAATTGAAAATAGAGTAATATTTAATAAACAAATTCAATATCTCAAAAAATATTAAATATTTTTGCACCAATTTTTTTTGGTTAATACTGATAACATAGCGCAACTTATCTTTTAAAATAAGATATTTTATAGTGCTTATTTAAAACGCGAAAAACAATTTTTTGTAAATTTGTTTTTAAAGTTTTATGTATAATTATTCAAATAAATAGGGGGCCAAATTTAATTTAGTAAGTCTTACGTGAAAGATTTACCCTTCAACTTTAAAGAAAACAATCCTATATACCTTCATTAGTAATTGGATGACCTCAGCAGTTAAAAAAGTAATTTTTTGCAAAAATGACCCCTTTTTAATTATTTAAACAATGATCCCCTTGTATGATTTGGATACTTTCTTGAAAATATCTTTTGTACCCACCTAAACTTTGATATAAAATTTGTTTCAATCTGTACGAATTTACATTTTGATTTACATGTAGTGTAATTTTATTTTACTAGACTAATAATAGAACTATAACTTCTTACGCGCGTACAAAGTACACACACATTCTTTTTTTGTACAATAAAACACGAAACAGCAATATAATGTTAGCAGTGATATAAAGTTCTAATTAAAAACACATATTATTAATAATAATTTGGCCAAGCGAAGAGTAGTAGGTATTCGTGGAATTTTAATAAATATTTCCAATAAAAAATAAGGAATAAGCTTCAAAACACATTTGAATAACGATGATCTAAACGTTACACTCAAAAATTTAAATAAACCAGTGGTATGTGAATGAATGATTGAGTATAATACACATGGGGGATGGGGCTACAGTTTATATTTGTTGTGAAATAATTGTTAATAGTTTTAGTTCGTTAATTACAATATGAAAAATATATTTTGTTTATTGAATGACATTTGGATGTTAGGATATTGTTTTAAAAGTGTAGTATTTGATGCATTTCAAATTTATTTTGTAACTGAATGTTTACAAAAATTCGACACGTGCATTTGAAAGTAAAAAATTTCGCTTTATACCAGATATTTTATAAAATTATATAACGTAATATGTTGTAAGATTAACGATTAACAGGGGAATGAAGGGATAACGAGAAGACGGGGTTGAGATAAAAGGAGAGAATATTTCTACTGATTATATAGGTACCCAATTAGAACAGTCTACCTGAAATATTTTTAATAAAAGTCCGTTACCCAGGCACTCAAGAAATAGGTCGATTTTGCAAAAGGATATCAAAACGGGGTGCCAAAGTGACAAACTCTTCAAATATTCTAAATGGGGGAAGTTGAGTGGCACATAATTTTAAAATTATTTTTCTTTACAGCAATGTATAATTTTTTATTCTGCTTTAAAAATAACTTCAAAACCTTGTTGAAAATGCTAAATGGATCGAAAAAATAAATTCATTTTTTATTTATCGTATGGCAATTAAATATTATATTGTATTGATTCTGAAGTTACATGCAAGAATTTTTTAGGGCTACTATTATAGTCCATTCTTTCACGGTTTTTGCTCTAAATTTTAAAGAACCGCTTGGATTGACATGAAATTTGGCATACGTATAGCTTACATGTCAAAGAAAAAAAGTGATATTGTGCCGATGTGGGGGTGAAAAAATATATGTCCAAAATAAGTCCGGAAATGGGTAAACTGACGACTGACTAATTTTAAGTAACTTTTGTTCTATAGAGCTTTTTCGCTAAGTCAACACTTTTCGAGTTATTTGCGAGTGAATATGTTCAATTTTCAACAAAATAACTACATTTTTAGACGGTTTTTCGCAAATAACTCAAAAAGTAAGTATTTTGTCGAAAAAAATGTTCTTAGCAAAAATATAGCCAATAAAAAAGTAAAAAAATGGTGTACACGTTAGGTCTCTGGATCTCGTAGAACCAGAGTTATAGCCAATGAAAAATAGATTCATATTCACCAAATTTCAAATAGAATATTTTGACGTGAAATATCCAAAAAATTAAGCACTTTTTGAAAAAAAAAACCCATTATAACTTTTTTAGAGTGTTTAAAAAAATCTTTATTTCTATTTTTACAAAAAGTTTCTAGCATTAAATTTAAGCAAGTTACGCTCAAAATAAAGTTGGTCCCTTTTGTTTTTGCAAAAAAAAATCGGGAAGACCACCCCCTAATTAGCAACTTAAATAAAATTAATCGTTACCGCTCCACAAATTATTTTACTTATGTTGTGTTTATATGATCTGTAAGTTTTGTCAATTTAAAGTGCTTATTTTTGAAAAAATTTGGTTTCAAAGTGAAATTTTTAAAAATTTAAATTTTGAAAGATATCCTTTTTTTCAAAATAACTTGTTAGAGATACCAAAAATCTCGAAAAACAAAAAAGTCAGATTTGCTTTTCTGAATACCATGTATTTTTTTGTTTTTCTGTTAGACAAAAATTGATTGAGATTTGGTGTTTCTAAATTTGCATACATTCGTGATCAGTGATTCGTTCAACCCATTTTAACTACAGCCCTTTCAATAATAAGGACATTATTACAATGAAATTATATAATATATGTAATATTACGATGAAACTTACAGATCATATAAACAATATAAACACGAGTCAAGAAACTTGTGAAGTCGTAACGATTAAGTTCATTTAAGATACTAATTAGGGGGTGATTTTCTCGATTTTTTTACCAAAACCAAAAGGGACTAACTTTATTTTGAGCGTAACTTGTTTAATTTTGATGCTAGAATTTTTTTTTATAAAACAAAAATGAAACTTTTGTTAAACACTTTAAATAAGTTGTAATGAGTTTTCCCCGAAATGTGCTTCATTTTTGGATATTTCACGTTACAGTATTCCATTTGGAATTTGACGAATATGAACCTATTTTTAATTAGCTATAACTCTGCTTCTACTAGCTGTAGAGACGTGATATATACACCATTTTTTTAAAAATTTTTTACAGGCTATATTTTTGCTAAGAATGTTTTTTTAACAAAATACTTACTATTTGAGTTATTTACGAAAAACCGTCTAAAAGCGTGGTCATTTTGTTGAAAAAATGAACATATTCACTGCTAAATAACTCGAAAAGTATTGACTTAGTGAAAAACTCTATAGAACAAAAGTTACTTAAAATTAGCCAGTTTATCCATTTCCTGACTTTCTTTGGACGAATATTTTTTCACCCCCAAGAGGGGGTGAAAACCACCCCCAGGGCAAAAGCACATATCGGCACAATATCACTTTTTTTCTTTGACCTGTTAACTATGTGTATGCCAAATTTCATGTCAATCCAAGCGGTTCTTTAAAATTTAGAGGTTTTGCAATATTTTACCGTTAAAGAACGGACTATTATTAGATATTGTATGAACCAATTGAATAATGTGCTCGATGGTTTGGTTGACACTCCACACATTAAGGAGTTGGCAATTAATTTTGATTTCCGTGGAATATCAAACTCTGGTTTCTTTTGGTTAATGCAGGGCATGTTCTTATTGTTACAAGCAGTTCATTATTGTGAAAAGGTGCTCGTTATAAGTAAAGCCTGGTGAATTATTCATGCTGTTTTTATTGGTGGTTTTCTAGAACGGAGTCGGGTACTTCCGGCATCCTCTCAATATATTGGTGGTTTGGCAGTTTTTCATTGTTTATGATATTCGTATGGTAAGAGTAGCATGTTCCAAAGGTATATTGAGTTATCTTCTGAAAAGTTTATTCGTCAGGTGGTAGCAACTATCTTCTGTTTTTGAAGTATTTGGTTGTAGTCTTTACTTGAGCGGAAATAATTGGCTCTCAGGTCTGCATTAAGAATATGTCAGACATTTCTAGTGTTCTGCATCCGGTTGTAAGAACCCAGTCGTCGGCGTATCCGACCTTTCTTGATTGTGTTTCCGGAATATTTGCTAAGCATAATCTAAATCACAGTGGAAAAAACACTGATCCTTGTGGTAGGCCATTCTTAAGTTTCTTTGGTGAGTTAATATCAGTGCCCATCACTACTTTAAACATTCGGTCGTTATTCGTTATATGCAATACAGCAATTGCTTAACAGGGGATCACATGGAAACTTTGTACATAATATGAACCTCTCTACATACTCGATCGTAAGACGTTGTAAGATCAATAAATGCCTCCGAAATAGTAAGCCTTCTTCATATATTTCTGGGATGATTCTATTAAATATTAGCCTCTCTAGCAGTTTCTATATCATCAGATCTTGGTAATTTTTCAAGTTTAACGTCTTTAAGATCCTCTGATATGTCTTCGCTGGAGAAGGGGTGGGAATCAGATTTATCTTGAAGTAGACTGTGTGTGATTTCTCTTTTTGTGCCCTGGATGTATTTACTATGTGACATTACGATGTCTGACTTTACGGCTCGCATTTGCCATTTTTTTTTGCTTTGCGTTTGCTTGATTAATATCAGAAAGTTAAGCTTTCCACTATTTTGGCTTCTAGCGGCGTGTGATTTATTCGCTATTTCTTCATCACAAGTTTCAAAAAGGCTCTGGTACAATTCCTCTTTATTTTGTGACCAGCCAGGAACATATTCTTTGCGATATCCTCTAACACCAACAAATCTGCTTTGTTTTTGATGTTGTCCATACTAGGCATTTATCCAGGTAAGGAGAGAAAGCATTTCATTTTAAAAGTTCATCTTGGATGTGGGATAGATCTGATTAAGGGGATTTGCGTCCCTATTTCTATTATTACTGGATGATGTTGGCTGTGTTGGGAAATAAATTAGAACTTTTCATGAAGGCTCTAAATCGAAATAAAATAATATTGTAAAACAAATTTTATATCATTCGGTGTTCAAAAATCAACCAGTTTTTCCCAATTTAACATTTGGTTAAATTGGTTTTAGAACAGGACAAAAAAAATTCAATATGTTTAGAAAAGGAATCAAACCTTTAAAATGATGTACCTACCATGGGAACCAACTTTGTATTGAATATTCTTTGAAAGCAAAACCGACATGTCTAGAGTTGTCCCTAAAACACCTCTTCTATTGGAGATATTTTAAGTAGACCGTTTTAATTGGGCCACTCTGTATATACACGAAGAGGATTCAGCGAATAAGGGAGAAAGTTCTTAGAGTAATAGCTACATATTATGTCTGAATTTGGGCTCATCATGTCCTTTTTAGGACATAAGGACACAATTTCCAGAAATACTGCAAAAATATGATCAAACTGTATACAAAGAAATTTATAAAATACTCTTTGAGGCAAGGAAAAATTTTGATATCCAATAAAACATTATTATATTAGTGGTATCGTAGCTAACGTTCTTCCAAAATATAATTTTAATTTTAATTAAAAAATAAAATGCATCAAATACCGCAAATTTATTTATTAATTGTATAAAATAATTTTTTATTGTTATTTTATAGGATTAATTGCTTTAATTCTTGTTAAAAACACTAAAAAGTATTTCATATAATTCGTAAACAGCATCATATAATAAATAGTATTAGGTGATTAATAATTCGGATATTTAATAAATTTCAAACTGTTTTTTTGGTGTAGAAAATATAAATTTCAATCTAACAATAAAAAACTGAAAACGTTTGTTTTCTATACTTCCACAAAATTTATTATATCTAAGTGACTACAGCTGTTTCGGCGGAGTGCCTTTCTCAAGTAATATAGTTTACAATGTGTTTGCCTTTTTAATCTTCAACTGAAGAGGTTGAGGAGTGGGGAGCTGTTTGTCTCGAGTTGGTCATTCAGAATTATATCTGTATTTTTCAGTTTATTAATTTCCATAGATTCTAAAAAAGATAGCTTAAGGCCTTTATTTTGAATATGTAGAATTTTAAACTCTTCATTGAAAGAATGATTATGATCTAGAAGGTGAAGTGCGTATGTAGAAGTGTCTGTTTTTCTATTGTTGAATGCCCTTTTGTGTTCTGCTATCCGTTTGTCAAAAGTTCTGCCAGTTTGACCGATGTACGTTTTCGGACAGTCACCACAAGTTAGTTTGTACACACCACTCTGTAGTTGCTTTCTCTTTCGGCTTTTATTGTTCTTAATATATTTGCTTAAGTTGTTGTTAGTTCTGAAAGCTGGTGTTATTCCTTTCTTTTTTATGTATCTGGCTATTGTTGTTGTTATCTTGCCAGTATATGTGAGAGAGCAGAAGGTACTGGGTTCTTTCTGTGGTGGTGGATACACTAATTTCAGGGCTTTCTTATGGAGTTTTTGGTTTAAAATTTTGTTAACTGTTTGTTCGTTATAGCCGTTGTTTACTGCTATTTGTTTAATGATGTTTAGTTCTATTTCGAAGTTATTTTTTGTCATGGGAATTTCTGTCAGTCTATGTATCATGCTATGGTAGGCTGCTAATTTGTGTTGTGTAGGATGGGATGATGAATTGTGTATAGTTGTGTCAGTATGGGTAGGTTTATGATATATGGAGAACTCATGTTTGTTGTGTAGTCTGGAAATCGTTACATCTAGAAAGTTTATAGAGTTATTCTGTTCTGTTTCTACTGTAAACTCAATATTATTATGAAGTGAATTAATATATGATAGAAATTGGTCAAGTTGTCTGTTAGTTCCTGTAAAGCATACTAGTATATCATCCACGTATCTCCACCAATATAAGAACTGTTTAAATACGGGATGATTAGAAATTGTTGTTTCAAGTTGGTTCATAAATATATCTGATAGCAATGGGCTTAGAGGATTACCCATAATAAGTCCTGCACTGTTGTTTGTGTATATTTGATTATTGAATTCAATATCCTACACAACACAAATTAGCAGCCTACCATAGCATGATACATAGACTGACAGAAATTCCCATGACAAAAAATAACTTCGAAATAGAACTAAACATCATTAAACAAATAGCAGTAAACAACGGCTATAACGAACAAACAGTTAACAAAATTTTAAACCAAAAACTCCATAAGAAAGCCCTGAAATTAGTGTATCCACCACCACAGAAAGAACCCAGTACCTTCTGCTCTCTCACATATACTGGCAAGATAACAACAACAATAGCCAGATACATAAAAAAGAAAGGAATAACACCAGCTTTCAGAACTAACAACAACTTAAGCAAATATATTAAGAACAATAAAAGCCGAAAGAGAAAGCAACTACAGAGTGGTGTGTACAAACTAACTTGTGGTGACTGTCCGAAAACGTACATCGGTCAAACTGGCAGAACTTTTGACAAACGGATAGCAGAACACAAAAGGGCATTCAACAATAGAAAAACAGACACTTCTACATACGCACTTCACCTTCTAGATCATAATCATTCTTTCAATGAAGAGTTTAAAATTCTACATATTCAAAATAAAGACCTTAAGCTATCTTTTTTAGAATCTATGGAAATTAATAAACTGAAAAATACAGATATAATTCTGAATGACCAACTCGAGACAAACAGCTCCCCACTCCTCAACCTCTTCAGTTGAAGATTAAAAAGGCAAACACATTGTAAACTATATTACTTGAGAAAGGCACTCCGCCGAAACAGCTGTAGTCACTTAGATATAATAAATTTTGTGGAAGTATAGAAAACAAACGTTTTCAGTTTTTTATTGTTAGATAAAATGAACTTCCATCAAGTAACGGTCGAATCCATCAATTATAAATTTCAAAGTATCCTTGGACTGGTGAGTAAAGAAGCCCGTGGTTTATACTAGTAGTTTAAATTTCATGAACTCACTACAAGAAATTAATAGTAGACACTGAAGTGACTAGTTTAATCCCACGAACACAGTTTGTCACGAGGGGCTCAAAAGCAAAGCAACGACTGATTAACAGATTCAAGCACTTTAGTAGCGCGGTATATACGTTATTTTTTGCACTTTCAGTAACTAAATTGAGGCAAATCTATCTATCACTTTAAACATTATTCATAGTCCAACGCAGTACCAGTTAACTAGGTAGATAATTATTCTAGTATAAAAGACAAAATATAATAAATACTTTATTCATTTATCTCATTTAAGACTAAATAAACCTTTTTAGTCATAACCTTAGAATTAAAAAATGGATTTTCGTTTGCATGGACTTTGTAGTCCATGTATGGACTTTGCAAATTAATCAATATTTTTCTGACAGCCAAACTTCACTGACGATTTTTAAGTATACAACTTGTAAACCGATAATAGCTTGAAACTGCAATGTTAACCAAAACAAACTCAGAAGGCCAAAGGTCCAAAAAGACCAAAGTCAAGAACCAAGGGTGTGACTTACAGCGAAGCTAACGCTTTGTTAAGGTTGCGGCAATACTAACAGGATTCATAGAAGCCAATATTGATGTGGGTAAGCTTAATGCAGTACAAAAAGTCGTATTGGTGGCTTATGAAGAAATTCCGCAAGCAGAACCTTAGGTTCGCTTCCTGAAAAGTACCTACCCAGAGGTCGGGTTTCCTAAAACTTAAACTGTGTGGGTGACATAGTTAGCTAAAGTGAAAGGTGGCTAAAGGAGGTGCTTCCAACCCTTAGGCCTTGGGAGGGTACATCCCTCATGGATTTGGAGGAGAAAGATATACCCAAGCCGCACTCATGCACTCTCTTCGTACAGGGTGAAGATGAGAACGTCTTAAACTCTAAAAGGATCCTTAATAAACTAAGGATAGGTAACCATGATACAATAACCCAAGATACGACACGCAGCGTTCCTAATTTCGTTCAGGTCGCGCATGACGTCACGTTGTGAGTAGATTCTTTACATTTCGAATGCATTGCCATTATGATTTGGGGATTTTAGCTTTTAATATCAGTTGTGAAATTTTCGAGAAGTGCTGTTTTGTTTAGTATGATTAAATATAATTATTGAGAACATAATCTAATAATAGAAATCAATTACAAACATGATTTTTTATTATTAGGCAAGATACGTCTCATTAGGTATATATTTTACTGTATAATACACAGCGTTGCTCTCTACTGTTGTTCTGAAGCTATTTGTTTGTGGCATTTTTGTAATTAACTATTTTTAATGGGAAATAAGCCACGATTTTACCAAAAAAATGATTTTATTAACGTTTCGACGTCCAAATCGGATGCCGTTCTCAAAATACAAAAAATATTAATGAATTAAACAAAAATGTTGTTGCTTAGTAAAAAATTCTTCTAATAATTTATTTAATCTGACTAATTTATATCGGCAATTCAGACATAATATATTATACATTTTAAAGTAGAAGACTTTAAAATGATATTGCCAATTGTTCATTCGATTACATGAAATCAACCCCAACTCAAGAATATCCGTCACAAAAAACCATAGCATGTGATCTGTCTTTAAAAATACAACCACATGACCACATGCCACGGTGACAGTAAAATTTTCGCATTAGACATTCCATAGTAAATCACGAGTGGAAACCAGGAAAAAACCTCGTAATACTATCACGACATCGTAAGTATTAGGTCTTACTATTATTATCGTAAGTATTATATTAGAATCTGGTATTAGTTCTGAGAGTAAACTAAAGTAAGACCTAATACTGACGATGTCGGGATGGTATCACGAGGTTTTTTCCTGGTTTTCCCTAGTGATTTACTATGGAATCTCTAACGGGAGAATTTTACTGTCACCGTTGCATGTGGTTGTATTTTTAAAGACAGATCACATGCTATGATTTTTTTTTTGTGACGGATATTCTTGAGTTGGGGTTGATTTCATGTTCTCGAATGAACAATTGGCAATATCATTTTAAAGTCTTCTACTTTAAAATGTATAATATGTATGAATTGCCGATATAAATGAGTCAGATTAAATTAATTATTAGAAGAATTTTTTACTAAGCAACAACATTTTTGTTTAATTCATTAATATTTTTTGTATTTTGACAACGGCATCCGATTTGGACGTCGAAACGTTAATAAAATCATTTTTTAGTAAAATTGTGACTTATTTCCCATTAAAAATAGTTAGTTGCTCTCTACCAGAATCCACTTTGCCTTTTCCCGCTTTGGCTAAATTTTGGGATGGAATAGCTTTTTTTTAAGGCATTGAAAATTTTTAGGAGAATATCCAAGCAGCTCGTGTTTCAGATTGCGTTCATAATCGTCGCTGTTACAATGTGTTGTAACAGATACGAGCGTTGTTAACGCTAAAATTGTCTGTACGTTTACGTTTACATAATTGTTTTTAAACACATCGCACTTTTTTGTCTTTTGGGAAACTAAAAAACTTGATATTCGAATCGAAACCTTGTGATTAATTGTCCACATTACAACCAAACACGGCACACCTCATTTTTAATAAAAGTTTAACAAATGGTAAGTAAAATTCACCTTAAACAAAAAAATAAACACCGTTTACTATACGACAACACTGAATTTAATGCTTACTCACAGAGTGACGTAGCTACGTAGGCCCCGCCCACCGACTCCATGTCATTTCTTCAGTTATTGTATCATGATACGTAACCATGGACTGAGTACACATCTATGAACAATATAGGGTAGCAAACCTTCAGACAAAGAAGTTTTATGACTCTTCTCAATGGATTCTGAATCTCGAGAATAACTTTAGAAACTCCAAATGTCACCCTTTTTTAGAATGGGAAAGTTAACTTTTCCGATCCAAGGAAGGGAAAACAAAAACCCGATAGGAAAAGCCAGTAACAACTCGTTTTAGTAAATTAAAAGGAAACTTCCCTACATACGAAGGTTCAGGAAGAGGAAAAATCTTCTTCAGATGGAATCAGCCCACTCATAAGGACCCAGGGGTAGCTCGCAAATTTCTGGAATTCCAGACACCAGGACAAAGATAGACGAAACAGTTCATTGCAGAACATTCGCCGGCAGATCTAATAAGCAGAAGCAAATATAGTAAAACAGTAAAAGCCAGTAGGTCTGCTAATAGGGCACTGTAAGCTGGATAGGTAGTTGAACCTGATGGAATTGGCAGATTCTGTCACCAAGAAGAAGAAAGAACAGAGCATATTTTATGTGTGATAGCCTGGAAAATGTGCGGTTTTTTTTGCATTAGGCGAAGAGAAGCCACCATCGAAAAGCTACATGGAGGGTTCAGTCTCGAAGTTATTAGACCTTTTAAAAACGGTCAGGCTTGAGAACTACAATTGATCTGAAATAGTGGAATAGGCCAAAAGCAATCCCATTGAATCTATCTGTCTATATATGCGACAGGGAACCCAAAATCTTCAATGTAGAGAGCCTCAACGCCAGCGTCATATACACGTTGTATAATTGGCGCCCAACGTGGAGATTCTTTAAGGCAGAGTCCTTAATCTAATACTAGAAAGGCTAACTAAGGTAATATTTAGAACAAAAATCAACTAAATGTATAACAACAAAAGAATTATCGGGATTTATATGTTCTCCTACACTGCGCTTGATAGTTTTTGTGACAGTTACAAACGAAGCATCAGGAACGAACAATTTTGGAACCTGACCTATAAGCCCCAATAATAATGCTTCTTTACAACACAGCCCGAAAACATACATTATTAGATGTTTAAAAATTGTTTATAATTAAGTTATAACAGCTTTTACTGTGAATACTTCAGGTGAATTTATTATGTGATGCTTTCTACGATTGAAATAACATAAATATGTTAATAAAATGGATAAATATTCAAAAATATAGAAAATAATACCATCGACTTTAACATTCTTAACTCTGATAATGAATTATAAGTAATTATCAAAGATATCTATTGAGATAGTTACCCATTTGGTAGTTGTACATCAAAAATAATCTTTTCACAACAAATACTTTAAAAGTGCTCTATTTTACACAACTGGGGATAATAAAACTGCCTTATAGCGTAATAATAATATGAAAAACTCACCTTTAATATCGTCATCTTCTAATGTTGTCGAGCTGTCCGTTGACTCCTTCACTTGAGATCCTTCTCCCTTCTTAACGATTATACTTCTACCTATAAGCGAAATGATAACATTAGATTATAGAAAGTGTACAAAGAGAACAAAAATCCAAAAAATTTCAAAATAAAATGAAGCCAATTCAGTTTAAAGAAAAAGAAAGAACTATACAATGTTTTAAAATATTGTTTCTACTTTTTTATACTTTTATACTATAACAATCAGTGAAAATTTAGTAATTAATGTATCTAACATGTGGAATTTATATTTGTTCGAGTCTTTTTTTGTCACAAATGATCGGTTTTTGTATTATTATAAGAAAGGTAATTCTTTGTAAGTTATATCCTAGTATTCAGAAGCAAGGAAGGTTAATTAGATTTAAAGGAATAATTAAAAGTAGCTACTAACAGACGATTTATAGAACTAAACCAACCAAGTAAATTTCATACAGCAAATAAGGCGAAGAAATGGAGATTACTGGGCCACACACTCCGTAAGCCAGATACCGGCCAAATTGGCCGTGGAGAAGAGGAAAACATTCGAGAGCTTCATCCTGCACTGTTTGTTCCAAGGAAGCTTGTCCTCAATGTCAGTCGCTTTTGTAGTGTTAGGGCCAATTTCTCATATCGAGTTCAACTCCAGTTTAACCTGAACTTCTAGTAAACGTCAGTTTAAAGTCAAAATCGTCTTTCTCAATTCACGATCAACCGATATGGCAGTTTAAACTTGAACGATCCTTGAACGGTGGAATTCGGCCGTTCAAAGATTTCAGAACTCAGTTCAGATGATTCCATGGACTACGCATGCGTTGTATTAACACGAACCGCTGTCATAATATAAATATATCCTATTTTATTATATTAAGCCCAACGATAAACGATAACATTATTTTTGTTTTTATAATATTTATTTATAATTATTAAAATGACTATTTGACTATAAATACTTAAATTTAACTTTATTCAAAAACAGCATAAAAATGGTAGTTTAAAATGGCCACAGTTTTTTACCTTTTGTCATCTATTGGCATTTCTCGAAAACTGTAGAACGAGCGCTGACATGAACGGGCAATGAGAAATGCATTTCAAACAAAACCACAGATCACGGGTGAACCTGGTTCAACTGAACCATAGATTAACGCAGGTATGAGAAATCGACCCTTAGAGTTCTGTATACGGCAATTTTATCTAGGTGCTCTGCTACCTTTCTGCGTGTCTGCATCTGCCTTTAAGGCTAATTTAGACGACGAGTACTGACTATTAGTACTCTTCTTGTGTAAATTGGTGTATTATATTCCAGTAAAGTACTCTCTTCGAATGTTCATGCCAGTTGAGTAAATAGAAAACAATCATATTAACTTGAATGAGTAGGTTCCCCCACCAATATCTCTCCCATGCAATACTCGACTGTATGACGCACTAGCGCCGCAGAGACCGGTTACACGCTTCTAGTGCTTAACTTTGCAAGAAAATAAGCGAAACAACTCGACTACTAAAATTGCAGCTAGGTTGACTGGCATCTACACATTAAAAAACGATTTTAGCGTGTAGATGCTACTATTCCAGTGAAACACTCGCCTCCAGTTAGTACTGACTCCAGTAACTCGTACTAGCGTCTTGTTGGTTTCTTCATGCATCTCGTTTCTATCTTGCACGTCTTATTTAGCGCAGTAACCACTTGTTTGGAGTGGCCAGATCTGTTCAAGGGGGGAAGCATGTTCACCAGATGAAAAACAGTGCCTGCGCCGTTGTTTTTAATAGGTAAAAACATACATCTCATTTACTTCTCCTTAGTTTCCTGAATATGCTTTTCCTAGTTGTCACTTACCATCCCGTATTTATGCAGTATTGTCTGTAAGTGTGGGACTTATCCAGGTTTTACTCTAAGATACTTAGTTTGTTCTGTGTGTTTTAATATATTGCCATTTGACACTTAGCTTACTTTGCGTGGAAGTGGAAGGCACAGACTTGGGTTTTAGAAGGACTGAGTCTTAGGGAATTCTGCAGTTAGTACGCAGTCATTGTGTTTAAGGCAAGCAGATTTTGCAAAATCGTCAGCTTAAAGGAAGTACTTTGTTTAATTTGGCGTGGGGTGTTCATTTGTATATAGATTTAAAAATATTGGTGCTAAAACACTTTCCTGTAGGATGCCATTCTTTTGAACTCTTCACCAACTTAACTTTGCCCTCCATCATGAAAAAACGAAAAACATTTGTTTTGCAGTAAAAAATGCACAGTTCTAACTAGATGGTGGTCAGTGAGAGCATCGTAAAATTTTTGGAGTAATGCCTTGTGTGCCTTACTGTGTCACAGACTGCTGTCAGATCTACCAAATCAGCCCCCGTTATAAGTTTTTTTTTTCGAAGCCAAATATGTTTCTCACTTATTATGGCCAGAGTTGTATAGTTTTAAAAAGTGACTAAATAGGGAAATAGGTCTCTAGCTACTGGAATTTTATTGGTCTTTCCCTGGTTTTAACAAGGCTATTATTTTAGATTTTCTCCATGATTTTGGAATTTTGCGGGGTTTACAGCACGTGTTATAGAGCTGCGTGATCCGTTGTTTTGCTCCTTGGCCTAGATGCTTTTTGTTCACTGCATATATCATTCACACCTGCAGCCTTCCCATTTTTTAGCCCGTTCATCTCATCAGGTAGTTCTTTTAGTGTATATGGAGTTCTTAGGTGGTTTGTCTCCTGATTCAGTCTTGTTTTTTAATTTTTCATTCAGACTTTCTCTAGTATTTGGGCCTCTATTATTTGGGATTTGGTTCTTAGTTATTCTATTCACAAGGAGTTGAGTAGATATTTAGTTTGCTGTAACCTTGAAAGGTGATTTATGATTCTACGGATCACCGCTAAGTTTTTTAACAAGGTCCCATGCTACTTTGCTAATATGTGCCATCCGCATTTATTACAAGGCTTCAATCCTCATTTCCTTTCTGGCTTGACTCAGCTACTGGAGTAGGGCTGCTTCGCAGTCAATCATTTCTTGGCTAATAAGGTGAGCTCCATAAAGAAAAACTTAGTAATGAAGTAATATTAAAATGAAAGAGAAGTATAGGAAGAAAAAAATCATAATGTAAGAATATGTTAGTAGTAGAGCAGAGAGAGCGGAGGAATCGTGGCAAAGTACTACCTTTGTCTTCGAATTTGTAACCAAGTATCTCTCAGAAAATGATTGTTTCCATTTCCAAGGAAAATAAGCCACTTTATAAATAATAACTTACCGTATTTATAAAACAATTTTAAATATAACGGACAAAAAAATTATATATTTTAAAACATTGTATAGTTCACAAAAAAAAAACAAATCAAAAAAGTTTTAAGTGATCTCTTCGCAGATTTGATATGGCGATTTAAACTGTGATTCATTACATTCAAATGAGATGATTTTTATTGTATTTAGCCATAAAGATGGTACTGCACTGTAAAAAATAAGCTTTAAATGAAGTGTGGTGCCTGAAGGGATGAAGTAGTGATTTATTTCTTATATGTAGTGATGTTGTTAGAAATATGAAACAAAAAAAGAGGGCATGCATGAAGCGGTTGTCACACTCACACCGTAACCTCACATATAAAATTTTGTAACATGCTTTTTGATTCAAGAACTATTATAGTACAGTAGTACCAGCTGTCTAAAAGGCTCATTAGTATTCAGCTCAGCGCGTTCAAGGTGTGGAATTCCATAAACAAGGGATCTACTTGTTTTATGACATGATCCATTGTTTATGTAATTTCACTACTCGAAAAATAGCACACCGCTGAGCTGAAGATTAATGAGTCTCTTAGATGGTTGGTACTACTAGATTCTTACAACTTTTGCATACAATGTAAACAAGTTTGTTTCAATTTTTAAAACCTTACATATATTGTTCAACAATATTCTTTATTCATAGTAGCAAATAATTTGCCCTGAAGATGGTACTGTAAGCTCCTCAAAATGTCTTAAATTACTACGCTATCTATTTTAAGAGCATATTATGAACTCAAATAGTATATATTAAGCATGATTGATATAGGTAAATAATATGGATTACATAGTAAATACATATATTACAAAGTCTCTACGATTCAAACAGTAGACATGTAGAGTACGCGTCTAAGTTCAGCTCAACCCCCTCTATTTTCTGAGCCATAAAATAATAATTTTTTGAAAAATTAATTAACACGTAGTGACGTAATTATTCAAAATAGGGAAGGGGCGCCATTTTGTCAAATTATTTTAAATGGGATAATATGACAAGTAATACCCTATTTGAAAGCTCTTGTGTCACTTAGTACTAGATCATTATCCGACTCTGTTCTTCCGTTTCAAAATAATGGTCGTTCAATGTTCAATTAGGCATTCCAAATCACGTGATATAATATGGCTGCTGGATGGCGAAACTGTCATCCATAGGCGTATCCAATGTTTAAACCACTTCATATTTAATTTGCTATCACAATTTCACAAAGGGTACCCCCCGTTAAGATAGGCAAAATGCCCTCACTCCCAGAATTCAATTTTATAATTTTTTTTACGTTCTATGCAACTAAAAAATGAGATAACGCGGATTTTTAGCTCGCCACCCCCCCTTACCCCTCCCCCCACAGCCAAAAACGTAGATTTTTAGATTTAATTTTTTTTAGTTGGGTTGCAATCGATTTAAAAATTTCAAAAAATTCACACGTGTAGCTGAGGCTTTTACAAAACATGTCTATTTTTTATGGACCCGTAGGTCGAGTGTACATAACCTCAATTTTTTTTTTAACTTTTTTAAAACCTATAACTTTTTTTTGGAGGGGGCTACAGGTCCAGTTTTTTTTGCATTTTGTGTATTTTATCAAAGTCTATTTCTCTGATTTTTTTCAGATTTTTCTGTCAGGTGCGCCATCTTGAAAAATCAAGAAAACTGTATTTTTAGGGGGTTTTTAGGGATTTTCTCCATTTTATAGACTGCAACATAGATCAACTGAAGGTTTTTTTAATAGATTATGTATAATTTGAAATAACTATTTTAGGATTATCAAAAATTGGGCAAACCACCTTTAAACCCCCCCAAAAACCATGTTTTTTTAAGTTATGTAAGGGTTTTTGCGGGCTTAATAATGATATTTTTTGAGATCGATACAGCCTGAATATTTTTTTTCATTTTTTTACGTTATATGTGATTAAAAAATAAGACTAATCGCATTTTTAGCCCACCACCCCCCTCCCCTGCCCCCACAAAAACGTCAATTTTTCTATTTTTTTTTTGTTTAGTAAAGTTGCAATTAATTTAAAAATTTTATGAGGCTTCTAAAAAACATATCTATTTTTTTAGACCCGTAGGTCGAGTGTACAATACATATAACCTTTTATAACGAATACATATAAACTTTGAGTTGGTCACTTTATGACTTTCATAATAATAATTTTTAATCGAGTTAAAGCCTTGAAAATGGCTATTTTCGCGTTTTTCAAATTTTAAATTGCATGTAACTCGACAACAGTTAATTTTATAGAAAAATCACAAGAGGCCTTTTTTGCTCAGGTTGATCCAGAGAATCTAAAACAAATTTGTCCTAAGTGAAAAAATTGATTTTTTGAATTCGTTTAAAAAATTGTTTAAACAATTTTCCGACCGCGGTACTGCCTTTCACCTTGTGGATTTGTTATAAGGACCTGTTTTTGAGCAAGTTTGTGCAAAAAAATGAATCGGAATAATTTACCTAATGGGGACAAGCATACAGCATGGACTATTTGCAATATGAGCCAAACGAAGATGGTTTGGAAAACATTAAACGATAGATACTGTTGTAGATGTGAGTTGCGGAAACGGCAACATAACCATAGGCTGTTGTTCGCATGTAGCTGCCATAATATGATATTTATCGCATGGAAGATATTTTACAAAAATCATCAAGCCAGCAGAATATCTTACAAAACTCTTTGACAATACAGATGTTATACCTGTAATAGACGAAGACAGCGATGAAGACTTTAGAACTGTAAAGTGTAATACCAACGAATATACTCTCCGAATACGCTAAGGGTATATACGAAGCTATATATTCTTTGGTAATACATTCTTTATTCTTTTTATGGTGTTTTACGTGGCAGTAAACGTGAAGCAAAATGACATTTTAATAGGCAGAGCAGAGATATAGGTTATGTAGATGGTACAAGCACATATTTGAATAATTACAATATGTATAATGTAAGGTAATATTAGGGTACCTACTAAATACAAACTAATGAACAAAGAACAAAATGTTTTGATTCACAAAACGACAAGAAGTATGATATATTAAAATAATGTATTTTTCTTAAATTGATTATTCTGTTTTATTTTGGTTTTTTGTATCCTACCTAAAAGATATCACAATGACATATTTACTTTATACAAAAATATTGCAAAAATTTGAAATTATTTTGTTAAATGTAATTTACTTGAGGACAAACTGAGCAACAGATATACTGAGAAAAAAAAATGAAAACGAAAAAATGATGATTTATTGGGCAGGTTGAGAGGGAGGAGGGCTAAAATTGAGCTAAGGCTTATTTTTAAACACATCAAACGTAAAAAAAACGAAAAAAAGAATATTCAGGCTGTATTTATCTCAAAAAATATTAAGCCTGGATCCCGCGTTAATGGTATCTAGTCGGACAAACTTTGACGTAGGTATGGAAACAGGGGAAGTTTTAATTGTAAAACGTAATTTTAATTGTGGAACATGTCATCCTGGCAAGTTTATGATTGTGAAAACTAGCAGGTGGTTTTTAAGTTTATTCAATAGCAAATTATATAAAATATACCTAAAAACTCAGTTATTTCAAATGATTCCTACATAACCTATAAAAAAAACCTTGAGTTAATCTATTTTGAAGTATATAAAATGGAGAAAATCCCTAAATAGCACCGAACAAATCAGTTTTGCGGATTTTTGAAGATGGCGCACCTTACGGAAAAATCTGAAAAAGTCAGAAATATAGTTTTTGATAAAATACACAAAACACAAAAAATAGACATGCAGCCATCACCAAAAAAATATACGTACCTATTAAAAACAAAAAAAAAAGAGGTTATAATATGTACACTCGACCTTCGGGTCCATAAAAATAGATGATCTGTAAAAGCCTCAGCTTGTGCGTGTGAATTTTTTGTAAATTATAATTTAATAATTATTAATTATTAAATTTACACAATTTAACTAAAAAAAATGACCATTTAGAATAGTTAATTACAAAAATGCCACAAAGAAATAGCTTCAGAATAACATTTGTAATTGCAAACCAACTTAAAAAAAAAATAAAATCGAAAAATTGACATTTTTGGCTGTGGGGGAGGGGGAATAGGGGAAGTGGGCTAAAATTACAGTGACTCCTATTTTTTAAAATCATATAGAACGTAATAAAAATTAAAAAAATATTCAGGCTGTATCGACCACAAAAAATATAATTAGACCCGCAAAAATCCTTACAAAACTTTAAAAAAACATGGATTTTGGGGGGTTTAAAAGTGTTTCGCCCAACTTTTGAATATCCTAATATACTCAGTTATTTTAAATTATACATAATCTATTAATAAAACCTTGAGTTGATCTATGTTGCAGTCTATAAAATGGAGAAAATCCCCAAAAACCCCCTAAAAAAACAGTTTTCTTGATTTTTCAAGATGGCGCACCTGACAGAAAAATCTGAAAAAAATCAGATAAATAGCTTTTGATAAAATACACAAAATGCAAAAAAAATTGGACCTGTAGCTCTCTCCGAAAAAAAGTTATAGGTTTTAAAAAAGTTAAAAAAAAATTTGAGGTTATGTACACTCGACCCATGGGTCCATAAAAAATGGACATGTTTTGTGAAAGCCTCAGCTACACGTGTGAATTTTTTGAAATTTTTAAATCAATTGCAACCCAACTAAAAAAAATTAATTCTAAAAATCTACGTTTTTGGCTGTGGGGGGAGGGGTAAGGGGGTGGCGAGCTAAAAATCCGCGTTATCTTATTTTTTAGTTGCATAGAAAGTAAAAAAATTAATAAAATTGAATTCTGGGAGTGAGGGCATTTTGCCTATCTTAACGGGGGGTACCCTTTCGCTACACAATTAACAAAAAAACAAAACCAAACAGGATATTCTTTACAAATTTGTCAATATTCAATGTAAACATTACATACATCATGACCACCCCCTTAACTGTGTCTATGGCTATGTCAGTTTAGCCATCCACTGACCACCACTGACAGTTCATTGGAATCCCTAATTGCGACTGTGATATATCTGTCAAGGTCTGTAATGTTAATGAAAACATGACAGTTTCTTCTGCATATCTCAGGTTGTTGGTAATTTCTCTATTTATAATCATCTCGTCTTTCTAATCTAACTAGAGTCTCTTTAAGCAACGGTGATAATATACACCCCTGTGATACACCCTTCAGAATATAAATATCTTCTTGTAGGTGATCGTGATTTTTATCTTGACTTTCTGAATCCAAAATTATTATTCTGATGCTACGGGTATCAATGTTTTTTGTTTTTAGAATGTTAATTAGTTTTTCGAATTGGATTCTGTCGAAAATCTTTTCAAAATCAATGAAGTATTTATAGACATTCTGGTTCATTTCAAGATTTCTTTGTATGAGCACATTTATTTCGAACAGTACCTCTCTAATACAGTTTATATATTAGTATATTAATATGAATTACAGCAAGACCAAAATCATAACAAATACAGATGAGGACATCACAATGAGGATCAGACAAAATAAAATAGAAAAAAAATCACGATTATATTTCTGGGTCAAATTATAAAACTTAACAAGGAAAACCAATCAGCAGAGATCAAAAGACGAGTTAGACTGACATATGGGCGGCATTTGGCAAACTAAGCTACATCCTTAAAAACAAAAGATATCCACAACATCTTAAGACTTAAGACCACGGTATATAATCAATGCGTACTCCTGTTCGCACTTATGGTTCCCAAACGTGGACTTTTACAAAAGCAAACATGGATAATATCATAAAAACGCAAAGAGCAATGGAAAGACAAATGTTGCACATAAGACTAACAGATAAAAACAGAAACGAGTGGATAAGAGAGAAAACAAAACTTAGGAATGTTAGACAACAAGTTGCAAAATTGAAATGAAGATTTGCCGGACACAATATAATATAAAAAGAAGACCGATGGAACAAAATTCTTATAAATTGAAAACCGTGGGAATATAAACGAGGCAGAGGAGGGTCCCAAATGAGATGGCCAGATGATGATCAAGAAGTACGTGGGCTCTATGTGGATGACTGTAGCGACAGACACAGAAGAATAAAAAAGGATTGGGGAGGCCTATGTCCAAAGATAGACCGAAGAAGGCAAATTAGACAGATAGACCTCTCTAGTGCCCACACCATTTCTAAAGCCTAGTTGGTTGTGGCTAATTTCATCATCTATCTTTTTATATGGATTATCTTTAGGAACATCTTCAACGCATGTCTCACCAATGCAATTGTTCTGAACACTCTTACGTATTATGCTTCTTAGGTGCTTGGAATATAGAAGACTTAGTTATCGCCTAATAACCGGAGTTGAACTTTCTCTAGTTTCCACTCACGTTACAGAATTACCACCACAATCGTACATTTAACAACTTACCATCATGATAAGGTCTCACGCCTCTTGGAAGAATAGGTACGTTTGCATTTAATTGTCACTCTTTGACTAGTCTCACTTAATGATTGGTTTTGCATGTTGTAGTTAGGCGGCGAAACTATTACATCATTGTTTTAATGAGCATATGCAAATCCTAACCATTTTTTCATTTCCAAATATTTCCATATTCCAAATACATTGATTTTGATTAGACGAGAACTAACTACCTGAATAAAGGTTTCTAAAAGCTTTTAAATTAATTCATGTTAGAGAGGAATCTATGAGTTCAGTTAGTGAAGATCTGTACAATTCACATTCTCTACATTTCGTTTAGTCGATAAGCTTTTTTGTCCTGGACCTAAGTTTTTTCAATTGCCGACTCATCAGTATAAAGGTATTTTCCTCTTTTTCCCTTTGCTCTCCTTCCTTTTTTTCTGAGAGGGAAATATATGATAGCAATTTTTTAACGTCTAAACAGCATTATCCTTTACCCTCTATCTGTTGACTAAATAAAACTAAAAATATCTGAAAGGGGCGTCCAAACTTTTGTTCATAGCTGTACAGAATCCCACCTTTTGATTTGAACATAATTAACTGTTAGCATGTTACGGGTCTCCCAACACACGAATGTTGACACATTGAATGACACTATCCACCCCTTTTTCATCAAATTTGAGAGGATCTTGTTTTTGTCAAGATATACGTGACATAAATTCAAAACCAACACGAGATTATGAGTAATTCAGTACCTAACAGGGCAACCCTACCTTTTCATAACTCCCTGGGGACTACAGGACCTAATTATTACTGGGGGGTTGGAATCAATAGAGTGGTCAACTTTGGTGAACAATTAACAGGACGTTTTCTACGTCGGGTTTGATTTGTGTGTTGTTTTGTGTTGAAAGTTCTAGAATATTTAAACGTTGGATACTGAGTGTGGATAACATATGAAATAACCAGCCATTTTGAAAACGGTTTTTAGATATTTAAGTCGTTTGATTTGTGGAATTGTGGAATAATTTCATATTAAACATATCTCCAGATTAGGACGAATGAAACACTTTCTGTTTTATCAAACAAGGTATTTAATCTTTTATTATACTGTAAGTTAATGTAAAAACGGGCCTAATTTTTATTATTTATTATTTTGTACATGTCTGTGTAAATATGTAAATAATATACTTCATCATCATCAATTGTACTGCAACCATATAGAATAGCCCCGACCTTCCCAAGTCTATTTCGCCGTTACCAACCATTATCAGTTAGCAAATTTTTTGGTGACCAATGTTTCTGGCTCTGTTTTTGAGTTTTATGCCATCACTTTCGTATTTTCCACATTTATTTGAAGGCCCATATTTTTTAAAGCATTAGAGAGTGTTGTAAATGTCTTTAATGAAAGGCACTAATATGATAAATAAATAACAGTATCTACATACATCAGGATCTGGAGATGGGGAAAATCTAAGCCAGAAGGATAATAAAACTAATCAAAATGTTCCGAGTAATTGTTAATAAAGACAGACTTTAAGTCTTGGTGTCTAATGTGTGAAATCTGTAATCGTGTACTCTCTAAAAACATGAAACATTTGATATTTTCTAATAATGTAGTATTGGTTATAAAAATAGTCTTAGAAATTTAAGACAAATGACAAATTGCAATGATAAATAATTATCGTATAAAAAGCTTTTAAACTGAAAAAGTTAACAACGAAATATACAAATAGTTTTTATTGAAGATAAGTTAGCAATCCAAATTCTCTATTTAATATGACTTAACACATAAAACTTAATTTTATGATTAATTGTTTCTATATTCCATAATTGGATAATTGGTTATTAACAAAATATGTAAGGTTTTTGCAATTTTTATAAAAAGTATACCTGAAAAGAACAAAATATCTTGTCCTGAAAATAAAATGCATATTTCAAGATAGCCAATCTGTACAAGTTAAAAATCTATTCATATTATATTGTAGATGATGAAAAATATACAATATATTCCAATAAATTATCATTTAAATATTAAAAGATGAAAGGTGAATATTATATGTCCTGTTACAAATAATTCCTCTCGTTATTTTTCCTAGATACTGTCTTAAAAATTTCTAAAGATTAGCCAATCATTTATAAGAAGTTCCACAAATATTAGATATTCTATAGTAGAAATGTTGATGAGGCACAGTATATATATATACGATTTTTGTATATTTCAAAAAGTGCTAAACACTAATAACTTTTTCAATGTTTTAAAGAATCTAATATTCGCGGTGTGCAAGTACTTGGAAGGGGAAACGAGAAACGACCCTGCGCGAGTCGCGGAGAAATATTGCAACTATCTTAAATAATTCATATTGTCAATTGAAATTGTCAAATTGACGTATATTTCATACCTTCTGTCAATGAAGCAGAAAAATTATATATTGCTCCACAATATTGATATGATATGCAATTATTATATAAAGGTAAATTTAATTAATTTTATTTTGCTTGCAGTACTGCATTTTAATAACTAATTTTATTTACTACATACAATTGTTGACGTTTTCACAACATAACCTGAATCTTATTATTTTTTTGGACCATGGCCTTGACAATTATCCAGTAACTAGGACTAATATAATTGGCCAATATAATTAAAAGTGCGAATTTTAGTATAGAGCGTAGAAATAGGGGTCGCTTTGCCGAACTTGCACGGTCCCAATGGTCCCAATAGCATATATTATGAATTCTTAGGTGTATTTAAAACAGTTTATAATGCTTGTGATCTTGCCATCTAAAATTTTAGAGCAGATGCAAGAACGTTGACGAAAAAGACCTTAAATATGGCTAATATTACACAACACGATAAAAATACGTTAAATGATAAATCTTCTTCTTTTTACGTACCATCGTCGCGACGGAAGATTACAATGATCATGGCTATCCTGATCTTAGAATACTAATAACATGCTTCAAACAGATCAGAGTAGAATAAATTGGAAGACATTTTTCAAGGCGTTTCTTCAGTAAGCTATGTAGGCCTGAGATTTGTGGAGAGGATCTTTAAATGGACGTTCCCAAATACTCCAATTTTCTCCTAGTAAGTATTGCTAGTTCTCCTAGTATTAAACCTTTTTCCTCAAGAGATTTTCCCCACTATTTAAGATTTTGTTTTTTCAGTATTTCTTACTAACGCTAAATCGTCAGCATACATTAAGTACCAGGGAATGTGGAACACCCTGATGAGGATAAATAAGGACTAAGCTCCTAGCCCTGAAATCCTTTTTGTGAACTAGTATTTTATTATTTTCATCCCTTATACATCTAATTTTATTAAAATCTTTTTCTTTATTTTTTCCTATATTTGGCTATTTTATATAAGTATTTTTGTTTTATCATCCCTGCTGCCAAGTTGCTTGTGTAGATTTGCACACGCTTCTGCTTTCTGATTTTTACTGCTATTTTCGCTTCTTTTTTAGCGGCCTTATAGTTTTGAAGATCTGTTTCCGACCTATTTTCATGCCACTGTTTATAGAATTTCCTCTTTCCTATTTTTTTTATTTTTTCTTGAACCTTGTTTGGCCAAAACTACATAGGTTTATTTACTCTTAAAGTCTTTCTTTATCACCTTTTAACACCTACCACTTGATTTTTGTGGTCTGTCTGATATTTTGCTTTTTTACCTCGGTGTTCATCACAAGCACCTTATGTTATTATCTTACAGCCTTGCTAACTATGTATTACCTTTTAATCATTACATTCACGTAAATCTTCTACTGTCAAAATATAATCTATTTGGGAGTGATTTTTTCCACTTTTGTATGTAATAAGTTGACTTCCTCTATTTTGAACGGATATTTTATCACTTGCCATATCTAAATCCATTGCTAAATTCAGGATACCATCCCCAGCTTCATTTCAAGTTCCAAAGCTTAGTCTTCTATGTATTGCTTCTTATCCACTTAACACACACACGTGTATTAAAATCGCGTCCTTCTATTATGACTCTCTCCTTTGATGGAATACCACTCAATATGTCCCCCAATTGATCACAGAAAGCTTTTATTTCATTCATTCTCATCCAGACCGATTTGGGGAGCATACCAAAACTTCTCTAAGAAGTACAAATTTTACTGTCATTATTCTAACACTCATTCTTACAACTTCAACTACGTTGTCTTTCATAGCTTTTGAGTAATTATATCAACTTCATTCCTAATGTTACATTTTCCTACATAGAACATCCGTTAACTCCACACTCTTACCTGTAGTAAAGGGCGGATCTGTTTTGAGATGGGCGTTGAGAGGTGACTCTAATTTTTTTTGCAGAAATTACTTGGAATTAACCCATATAATAATAATTGAGTTATCCTCCACTCAAAAAATTCCGGAACATTGTTTAAATAATCAAAATGTCAAAAAATTAAGGAAAAATTCGATTTTTTTTTCTTCGTTTATTGATTATAACTTTAAAAGTGTTCACTTTCGAGAAAAGTTGCACAAAAACAAAAGTTGCGTAATTGAATTTCCTACAATATAAAATTGGTTAAACATTTTTAAAATCGTTACCCTTGTTGCAAAATAGCAATAATCCCGAAAAAAACATAGAAAAACAAGTATTCGCATTTTACGTTTTTCAACCATTTCTGCTACACTTAGGACCTTTATATTTCACCCAGAAAAACTTTATGATATGATAAAACAATGCTGTAAAAATAGTTTAGATCGGTTTAATAGATTTTGCAAAATAAATTTTGCAATCCAGCTTTCGAAAAAAAAATTCATTTTTTCAAAATGTTGCAGGACTGACTATAAAGCAGATAGAAAGTTAAAAATTTTTTTACAAATAGAAGTATACTGTACCTTTCATTTGCAATTTGCAAAATTAAAATCGGTTAACTACCACGGCGTCAGGAATTTTTTTAAATAAACAGTAATTTTTGGTAGCTACGCGCAGGACAGCGGTGTTCGATTCACAATTTCCACCAAAATTTTTTTCAATCTTTATCTAATATTATTTTCTTACTCTATATTTTGTTGTATGTTCATATTTTAATTCCACAAAATTCAAACTAATTTGATTATTTTTTGTGAAAAATTGTTTAAACAATTGCAAATGTTTAAAAAAATACACTTTTATTTTCAAGTTAAAATATATGAACAAAGAAAGTTTTTGCTAAAAAAAGTGTTATTTCAAAGGACAGAGTATGTGTTTTTATTTTGCAATAAGCAAATTTATTTGTTTATTTCGAAATGTACTAAAAATTAAAATTTATCAATCATTAATCAAAGGTCATTGGAATGCTCAATCAGAGCGAACGTATCCGCTGTCCTGCGCGTAGCACCAAAAATTATTGTTTATTTAATAAAATTCCTGACCCCGTGGTTGTTAACCGATTTAAATATTGCAAATTGCAAATGAAAGGTACAGTATTCTTTTATACGCAAAAAAATTTAACTTGCTGTCTGCTTTATTTTCAGTGCTGCAACATTTTGAAAAAATGATTTTTTTTTGCGAAAGCTGAATTGCAAAATTTATTTTGCAAAATCTATTATTAATGTACATTTACAGTATTGTAATTTACAGTACTGTTTTATCATATCATAAAGTTTTTCTGGGTGAAATATGAAGGTCCTAAGTGTAGCATAAATGGTTGAAAAACGTAAAATGCGAATACTTGTTTTTTTTATATTTTTTTCGAAATTATTGCTATTTTGCAACAAGGGTGACAATTTTTAAAATTTTCAGTTAATCCTATATTATAGAAAATTTAATTACGCAACTTTTACGTTCAGTGCAACTTTTCTCGAAAATGAATACTTTTAAAGTTATAATCAAAAAACCAAGAAAAAAATCGAATTTTTCCTTCATTTTTTGACATTTTGATTATTTAAACAATGTTCCGGACCTTTTTAAGTGGGAGGATAACTCAAATATTATTATATGAGTTATCTTCAATCAATTTCTGCAAAAAAATATGAGTCACCTCTGAACATCCAAATGTACTAATATTTTTACAGTTGCGCCCTGGTCTACTATAAGACTTTCAAGATTCTAAGACTTTACCCTGATGTTCCGTCCTGTAATAGTGTTCCCCCTGAAACAGTCCTTAGCCAGAAATCTTCTCGGAGGCTCTGTTTGCTACAGAAACATTTCACCTCAGGAGACATTTCAGTATAATTTTTGTTACATTGGACAAGATCTTTTCATTACAGGAAAATTCATTTGTAAAACAAACTGAAAAACATAATTTACTTTTTATACAGATTGGCTTTCTTATAATTATTTATAGTGAGGTTACGAGAAAAAAGCAAAAAATGGAAAAGGTATATAAGTAGATGTAGGTGGTTGAAATTTGATGCAGGATGCAGTGTTCTTACCACATTCTAGTTGCATCAAGGTGAAGAGTGAAGTGAGGTAGGGTGACGCGAACAAGTCCGCCACAACCAATAAAACAAGAGTTACCAACTACCCAATGCTCTATACTAAATTATTATGCAGGGCTACAAGTGGTATATAGCATGTAGAAGAAGTAGGAGACCTTTCTTAACAATATTTTTTTTAAATTAATTTTTTATATAATTCAGGACTGAAAATTGATCAGTTCATTTATCGTATAGTTTCGGTAATATTTGTAGAACAAAGGGTACCCCCAACTTTTATGAAATAAAGAGTATTACCCGCTAAAATTTACTCCCACAACTCTTAAAATTAAATTTTAAAAATTTTTTTTTGCTTTCTATGTGATTAAAAAATAAAACTTAAAAAACACACTCATATTTTTTACAGACCCTTAGTTTGAATGTACCTAAGCTCAAAATGGATTATTTATTTTTTTGGAAAAAAAGCGTATAACTTTTTTTGGGAGATGGCTGCAGGTCTAATTTTTTTCTATTTTATGTATTTTACCAAAAACTACATTTCAAATTGTTTCAGATTTTTCCGTAAGGTGTACCATCTTCAAAAATCCGAAAAACTAGATTTTTAGGTGGTTTTGGGTATTTTGCCATTTTTTATAGAGTTCAAAATAGATCAAATCAATTTTTTTATTATAGGTTATACATAATTTTTTTAAGTCAGTACTCAGTTCTTTAGGACATTCAAAAATGGGATCCCATTTGAGATCCCCAAAAACCCCTTCGTTTTTGGGGGGTTTGAACATGTTTCTGCCATTTCTGAATGTCCTAAAGGACTCAGTTACTTCAAGTAATAATAAACTATACAAACAAACTTTATTTGATCTATTTTCAAGTCTATAAAATGGGGAAAACCCCCTAAAAAACAGTTTTTCGGATTTTTGAAGGTGGTGCACCTCACGGAAGAATCTGAAAAAATTAGAAATTAGGTTTTGATAAAATCCACAAAATAAAAAAACTAGACCTGAGTCTATGTTTTAAATCACATAGAACGCAAAAAATTAAAAAAAATTGAATTCTCGGAGTAATGGAATTTTGCCTTCTTAACGGCGGGTACCCTTTATTTGAAAGGAATATCTTATTTAATATTCCATAGAATTAACATTTAACAATTTAAAATACAGTTAATTTAGATTTAATATATAAAAAAAGAACAAAAGAAAACAATTATTTTGGCATTTTTTATTTCTATTATAGAAGTTTCTATAACAGCAGTCTAACAAATCAATAGAATGACTAATCATTCTACTCTAATCAATACAAATTGTAACATACAGAAAATATATTAACTTGATTAGTAATAGAATTTATTCATTCATTCATTCTTCTTTTATTCTCTCTTATTCGTGTTGTATAGGAGAAACTGTTAGAGCTGAGCTGACACAGGGGCCTCTATGAAATTTAAATTATTAAATTAAGTTATTAGAGACTGATATTAGGAAGACAGAAAAGAGACAATAATAACATCATTACATTAGAGGACTCAAAAAGGAACGATAGGAGAGGCTTAAGTCTTGATCAAATCCGTAAACGTAGAAGTGGCTTATATAGAAAAGATTTTTCATGTATACAGCACAGTGAAAACGTTTAAGAGGGCATAGTTTTTAAAATATATAATCTATAAGCTAGGACTACAGAGCTAAAAGCTTACTCTGCAAACAGGGTAAACTAAATACTTAGTTGTTGCTTAACATTTGATTATGTATTTAAGGCCAATTTTTAAAATACGAAGAAGGAACTGATCACATTAAAATCGAGTATAAAAATATTGTTATATAATTATTTTCTTAAAAATACTGTAAAGCAATGTTTAGTTGGACTTAATTGTTAGTTACTGTATCTAAAGTCTAAACATTGTAGAATTAGTTTGTGATTTAGGATAATTTGTAAGTTATGAGAAACATCGTTGTTATTGTATTTTTATGCATACGAAAAAATATTAAATTATTATAAAAATTCAATGAACATATAATAACAAACTTAGCTGTATGTAAATCAATAAACTTTTATTTAAAACAAACTCTCGATTAAAAATATATAATTCAACGAAAGAGACACTTATTAACAAGCAAGAAATCATAAATATTAGGAGCTCCTGTTTAAAGAATCTAGACCAGATTATTTATAACAAAGGCAGTGAGAAGATCCAAAAATCATACCGTCAAAAGTAAGTTACGCAACATAGACAGCTAACTGCAGAAAGACACCCAGCACACTAACATTCCCATTAAACTCCTCAAAACAGTGGATGAAGCCATGTTTTACGTATCTGAATTAGAAAGAAATGAAAGAAGACCTCGAAGATATACGTTTTGGTTCCCGCAGCTTTTTTGGGACACGAAAACTCTTTTTGCACTTAACATACTTCTTCAGAACAATAGATATGCAAATCAACAATGCTTCTAGAGTGAATCTTATGAATAAAATGTTTGAAAATAATATTTGCAAAAAATCTAGAGGGCAGAGAGGGTATACATAAGGAAAGAGAAGTACTTCTAACAATTAAGAAAAGAAAACTGAGATATATGGGACATGTGATGAGAGGAGATAAATATGTAATACTCCAGATCATTATGAAAGGAAAAATCCAGGGAATAAGATCCATAGGAAGGATCCATCATGGCTTAAGAACCTTAGGGAACGGTTTGGATGTAGTAAAAAGCCGAGGTCTCAAAAGTAAAAATCCCCCTGATGATTGCCAACCTTCTAAGCGGAGACGGCACCTAGAGAAGATACGATCTCCATATATGTCGATCTACAGGATCTCCCCAGCCAGTGATGGACTGGGAAAAAACTTAGGAACAGGAAGACAGAACGCTTACCAAGTACGGAGTAGACACTAGTCAGTATGCGTAATATATTTTGGCTAGAGGAAAATAGAAACAGTTTATGTTAGCCTCGGTAGATGGCACCTAATTACCAGTGTCCGCAGTGTAGTGGTAAATACGAGTAAAGGGTCTGCATCTCTGTCTTAGCAGAAGCTTTTAGAAATAAATGACAGAAATGATATGAATATTTTTGGAAGATTTGAGATATTAAAAAATATTATGCTTGCTATTTATATACAGAGTGGGCCAAACAAAAGTATCCACCTCGATATTTGGCAGTATTTATTAGATTTTAAGAAAATAAAAAAACAGGTCAATTTTTCATCCAAGGGGGACACATTTTTACGGTACAAACATCTGTCATTTGTCAACTCCCTCCCTTCCACTTCCCCCACCCCGTATTTTTAAATAGGGAATATCGCTCGTGTGATAGCTCATTTGAAAGGCTATTCAATTCTCTATTCAGTAATATCTACATTGACATAAACATTTATACAGGGTGTCCAAGAAAAAATAGTTGAAATTTAGTTAATTAACACAAAAAGAAGAATGTATGTAATTTATTTAACTCAAAAAACATTCTACTGCTGACAGAAAACATAAAAAAATGTTTATTTGATAAATAAACATTGTTCGTTGCTTAAATTCAATATTCAACCTACCAGAGGCCGATGGGTGGAAGCTTTAACATTGAAATTGAGCGAAAAACAGTGTCTATTTATCAAAAAACATTTTTTTTCTGTTTTGTGACAGCAGTAGAATGTATTTTTAATTAAATAAATTACATACATTCTTCTTTTTGTGTCAATTAATTAAATTCAAAATAATTTTTTTTGGACACCCTGTATAAATGTTTATGCCAATGTTGATATTAATGAATAGAGAATTGAATAACCTTTCAAATGAGCTATCACACGACCCCTATTCCCTATTTAAAAATAAGTGATGGGGGAAGTGGAAGGGAGGGAGTTAACAAATGACATATGTTTGTACCGTAAAAATGTGTCCCCTTTAGATTAAAAATTGACCTGTTTTTTTATTTTCTTAAAATCTAATAAATACTGCCAAATATCGAGGTGGATACTTTTGTTTGCCCACTCTGTATATAAAAAAACAATAAAAATTAGTTTACGAGTAAAAATGTTTAAGGAATATTGTGAGAATATAAACATAATATACCTATGCTTTTTCTTTAAAAATTCGATAAGATATTTATAATTCTACTGTAGCTATATTACAGCCACTTGTAAAGTAAAACAATAGATGGGAAAACAATAGTTTTTTTTATAAAAAAGTTTGTATGCATAAAAACACCATTGAAGCTTTGAATAACAACGCAATTTTAAATTTGTTATTGAAACTGTGTGCCTTTGTTTTCCACTGTTTCGAGAAATAACTAATTAATGAATTACTAAGAAGGATGTTTATTAGAAAGCGTATAAAAATATTATTTCAATATGCTTGAAGGTAGGACGTGGCAAAAAAAAATACTTTCTTCTTTAACAACAACAAATACTTAACTGAAAACATGTATTCAGATTTTAATATCAATAACGAATTTCAGTATACAGCATGGTGCAAATGAAAGGAATAAATTCGATATTTCGTAAACCGACGACTTTAAGGAAAAATCCCGAAACAGGTCCACTTTATTTTTAAATTATGATATTTTGGCATACATGGTATACTAGTGACGTCATCCATCTGGGCGTGACGACGTAATCGATGATTTTTTTTAAATGGGAAAAGGGGTCTTGTGCTAAGTCCTTCGAAATATTATTCCATTCTCTATTCAGTAATATAAACATTTAAAAAATTATTTATACAGGGTGACCAAAATTTTTTTTTAAATTAAATTATTTGAAAAAAAAGAAGAATGTACGTAATTTATTTAATTCAAAATACATACTACTACTGTCAAAAATCAGAAAAAATATTTATTTCAGAAATAAACATTGCTTTTCGCTTAAATTAAATGTTCAAACTTCCAAGAGTGAGGTGGCTGGCGGAAGCTGGTTTAAATATTGAATTTAATCGAAAAGCAATGCTTATTTGTGAAATAAACATTTTTTTCTGTTTTTGGGTAACAATAAAATGTATTTTGAATTAAATAAATTACATATATTCTTCTTTTTTTGTCCAAGAATTTAATTAAAATTTTTTTTGGACACCCTGTATAAATAATTATGTAAATGTTTAAATTACTGAATAGAGAATTGAATAACCTATTAAATGAGTTAGCACACGATCCCTATTCCCATTTAAAAAATCGTCGATTACGTCATCACGCCCAGATGGATGACGTCACTAGTATGACATATATGCCAAAATATCACAATTTAAAAATAAAAATCGACCTGTTTCGGGATTTTTCCATTAAGTTGCCGGTTTATGAAGTAACGAATTATTCCTTTCATTTGCACCATACTGTATGTATGCAAAGTTTGAGGTGAAGTGACAAGCATTAAAATCGACGGAATTATTGTCAACAATCTCAGACACGCAGGTGCCACTGTGCTGATTGCTTCCATTGAAAAAAAGTTGCAACAAATTTTTAACGGAGTAACCGAAGCAGGTGATGAATATGTACTAAAACTGAATACTTATAATACAAGACTTAGGGTTATCAGTGACACGGAGTATTGTTGATATACAACCAAATAACATCAGAGATTCTGGAAAAAAAGAGTCAATAATGCTATTAGTCAATAGAGCTATTTGGGCGCTAACGCTAACGATAACTGAAATTACAAAAAATTTCATCAATAGATACAATTTATCCTGTACAATCTACAATATATCCTGTATACTCCATAATGTGGATTAAACATTAAAATCGGATTAATATGCTGCTACATATACTGCGGAATGTCATGGAGAGTTGGACCCTTATAGAAACACCAATAAAAAAATTGAATGTTTTTGAGATGTGAAATGAAATACTTTTTCTCAATAATGAATGACAAAAAGCACAGAAATAACGAAAACAATAGAAATCCGAAAATTACAATATGGCAACATGTAATGGGACATCCGGAGAAGTATAACCTTCTACATCTCACAATAAACGGCAAGATCGGTGGAAGAAGAGGCCCATGCCGAAGAAGAACATTCTGGATCCAAAATCGCGGAAGATTTTTTTCTTTGGAAAATAATAATATCCAAAAGAAATCTACTGTATATACAAACGACGAAAGTTCAAACATTATAATCGAATACAAAGAACACCCTCTCAAGGCTGTGGGGGGGCATGAGGTAATAAGGGAGATCATATCATTTGCCGTCACACATATGAGACAATGTGACCTATAAAATGGGTCCAAAAGAAGCGGGACAAAAGAAGTAGAAATGGAAGAATCGGAAGATATATCTAAAAAATAAGTTAAAACAGAACAAAGTTATTACACAAAAAAAATTGGCTTGAAGCCTGTTAAAAATTTCAAAAAATGGAGATATGAAACTGAAGTATTGTGGTTTTCCACTATGTAATTATTTTCTCTATGAATAATTTTTTACGTTGTTGTTCAAACCTTTTTGATTGATGATTGGTTATATCCTAACTATTGTGATATTGTATAATTGAGGAAATACATTAATATATAAAATAATTGAATTGAAACTATATTTTTTGAAAAATTTCCATTGTATTTAATACATGACAATTTAACATGTTTCAACGTACTGTAGACTTTATGTTGTGCCTTACAAAGAAGTAAAATTTGTTGAAATATAGGTAGCTAAATATATCATATTATATGAGTAAATACAGTGGAATAATTTCAAAAACAGCTTTGTTTCGTTATTTCTTATTATGGATATTCTTTATGAATCAATTATGAAGTATGAAAAATTTTCGTAGGAATAAATGTTTGATAACATTATAACATAACTGGCACATTTATATTTGTTAAGAAAGGTATTTGCAAGCCGATTTCAAATTTAATGTGTTAATTTCCATTGTTAATCAAAGAATCCTAACACCATATTGGCTAATAAAATAAAATCTAAGTTCCGTACAGGTTCGAACAAATTGTATATCCAAGTTTAGGTGAAAACAAAAGATATTTTCAAGTATTTTATATAAGGGAATTATTGTTTAAATAATTAAAAATGGGTCATTTTTGCATACAATTAACATTTTTACCTGCTGCGTTAATTCATTTTTTTATTAAGATTTTTACGATTTTTTTCTGCACAATTAAAAGAAGAAACTTTCATTTAAGGCTTACTAAATTAAATTTGACCATTTCCTTATTTATATAATTATACATAAATCTTGAAAGCCAAATTTGCATAAAAATATTTTTGCATTATAAATAAGCACTATAATAGTTATTTATGATATAAGTGTTAAAAGTACACGTTTAAGGCACGCATGTGAAAGTCTGCAGAACTCGCTATCGCTCATTCTGCAATTCACATGAGTGCCTTAAAAATGTACTTTTGAACACGCATATCATACAATATTTTTTCTACAAACGTAATTACAGGACAATATTTACAAAAACTTTTACTTGAACTTGACTGACATTCCATTTTTATATTTTTTTGAAATTACATCAAAATTGTCTATACGGTCAATACGAACTGCAGTGCCTTAAAAATATTTTAAAGCACTAGTGCCTTAAAGTAGCATTTTTAACGCTCGTATGGAGTGCTAAAAATTGCATTTTTAACACGGTTGTAGAAAAAATATTTTATTTGTCAAGAAAAGTTGCATTAGGTTATCAGTAAAAAGTAAAAAAAAAATAGTTAAAAAGTATTTAATAGTTTATGAGCTATTAATGTCTGGTTGCACCAACAGATTTTAAGCTTAAGAAGTGCCTTAAGCTCAACTTTAGAAACATAAGCGTTGCACCATTGAGTTTTAGCTCAATTTTCAGCTTATCACAATGGATTAACACGTGTATTGGATCGATAAAAATCGAAAATTATGGAACAACGTAAGTGAGACTTAAAACTGGCCCTATCTATAAGCTGAGCTGGACTAAGTTGGAGCTTAAGATTTGCTAGTGCAACCAGGCATTAATTTTTTTTATTTAAATTTATGTCTCGGCTGCAATGGCCATTGCCATTTAATTTGTTTATTAAATATTACTATCTTTTAATTGAAAAAACGCAGTTGTTGCCGATAGAGTATACACTTTTATAAAATCTCATTTTTTTTGTTTTTATGTATATTTTCGATAAATGCAGTAATAAATCAAAATTTTAACTAAACTATATTTTAACCAATATGGCTTTTGAAAATTATTGTAATTTGTTTATAACTTGTTTTTTAATAGCGTCGCGGCGATTAAAAATTTTAAAATGCCGTTTCGATATTCGTGGATATGATAGTTTTTCACACGTTTGAAACAAAAAAAGTTTTTCTATAACCATTTTTTGCCGAGATAGCTTTTCCAACTTTAAAAATTCATAATTTGTTTATTTAAAAATATTAATATTTCAAACTACTTGAGTACATCTACCAACTCTACTACTTAACAATGCCATTTATACGTATAGTAAAACTTGTCGAATATTTTGAAAAATAAGGATTTTCGTAGCGCCTTTAATGAACATTTTTTGTCTAAAAAATAGTGGAGGAAGTAGTTTGCAATATCTCAGTTATTAATGGCCCAATTTCAATGATTATTATAATTTGGGGTAGCATATAAAAATAATAATGTCTGCATGATCCTATTTACAATAAATATTCATTAATTTGTTATAAGCAATTTCTTTTTCAAATTCAGGCACAAAAATTTCATTTAAGGTCGCCACGAATATCCTTATGTTTCAAAATATTCTACAATTTTTACTATACCTATGTATAAATGGTACTTTAACAAAAGTAGGGTTGACAGATGTACCTACTTATGTAGCTGAAAATGTTAATATTGGTAACAAATTAACAAATTATGAATTGAAAACTAAATAAACAAATTATGAATTTTTAGAGTTGGAAAAGCTATCTCAGCAAAAAATGGTCCTAGAAAATTTTTTTCTTTTAAATGTGTGAAAATTGTCAAAAAGATGAATATTGAAACATAATTTCTAAATTTTTAATCCCCGCGACGTTATTAAAATTAAGTTATAAACAAATTACAACAATTTTCAAAGGCCATTTTTAGGGGAGTTAAATTAAAATTTGGATGTCTCACTGCATTTATCGAAAATACTTATACATAAAAACAAAAAAAAAATGAGATCTTATAAAAGTGTATACTGTATCGGTAACAACCGCGTTTTTGCACTTGAAAAAATACTAAAATTTAATAAACAAATTAAATATCTCATAAACTCTTGAATATTTTTCAACCAATTTTTTTTGCTGTATGCTGGTAACATAATGCATCTTCTACTGTAAAATAAAATATTTTATAGTGCTTATATAGATATAATGCAGATAATATTTTTTTGCAAAATTGTTTTTTAAGCTTTATATAAATATAAGAATTTAAATAAATAAAGGGTTAAATTTAATTTAGTAAGTCTGAAATGAAAGCTTTTCCTTTAACTTTAATTTTACTTTTAAAAATTGTAAAAAACTTCACAAAAGCATGAATTACGACAGCAGTTAAAAAAGTACATTGTGTGCAAAAATGACCCATTTTTAATTTTTTACAATGATTCCCTTATATTAATTAGATATTTTCTTGAAAATATCTTTTATTGTCGCCTAAACTTTGATGCACAATTTATTCCAACTTTTACGGAATTACATTTTGATTTACATGTATTTTATTTGACTAGACTAATATATTTATATCGTTTCCCCATTAATCTTTAAACCAAATATTTTCACATCGTTCGCTTTATCTAATTATTCAAACACCATGTTTTTATATCGTTTTGGAAAGGTTAATAATGTAAAATCCCTTGTGGTAGGTATATTAAAAACGATTTACATAAGAGATCAAACGTGTTTTAAGCTCCAACATAATTAACAAGCCATTTATTATACGGACTATAAGTCTGTACGTATTACGATTTAAATTAGATTAAAATCAAGTTTAATGTGTAGTTAATAGCTGTGAAATCGTGGTATAATAGTTTATTATTTCTGATATACAGTCTACTATAAAGTTGTGGTCTAGGACCTAGGAGAACTGTATAAATATGACGAACGTGTAATTTTCAAAAGAATTCTGAAAATTTTAGGACATTAGTATTACAACGTATATACATAATATACAGAGTTAGGATAAACTAACGAACCAACCAATTTTTTTTGAAATAAGAATGACACCATTCATTGTTTGCCAGCAAAGTGTAATGATATACAACTCGTCTTACGCCATATTTTTTGTTACTACTCTACTTCCGGTTCCGGTTCACCGGAAATATCCTCAACTTATTTAATTTAAATGTGACGCCCTGTATATTTTTGCAGATTTTAAAATAACTTGTTATTCCTAATTCATACATACCAAACTTGTTAGAAAAAACGAGAAAGAAATCAGTTACAGTTAAGGAATACATGAATAGAAGTTCCCCAGTTCTACTGAAAATTGTCACTTTAGCTCCTACCCTCTCCATGTAATTGACGTCACAATTTTTCCAGACTTCGCCACGGAGCCTGTTGTCTATCTAGTTAAGACACGAGTTTACGTTTTTACTCCTCTTAGGCTATTAAATAAAGGCTTACAGATTGTGAGACCAATGATTGGTCTGTGTCCATTGAACTGGCAAGAACCACAAGTTCTTATCGAGCAGGGAACCATGTTGCCCTTTGAGCACTCCTAACACATTAAATCTTTTAACATCGACTTGGAGTCGCTATAAATATCATGTAAGTATCATGTAAACCATATTTCACCAATTTCATAAGGTTGCTAGTTTCATGTACTGATCAGAATGCACTGAAGATGATCTGATCTAGATCGAAAACGTTTTTCGAATCCTTTTGGATGACTTTTAATGGTTTTTAATAAATTTTTTTATACCATTGTTTAAACGAAGCTTTTACTTCTGTATGATTTTTTTAATTATGGTATACAGCCCGCTATGTTTAATTTAGACAACTTTTAAGGACAAGCAGTATAAGAAATGAATCGATACTTTAGAATTTACGACTTTTAAAATTACTATACGATAGTAGATCATTAAAAAGTAATTATTTTATATAAAACACTAAAACGAAATAACATAATTTTGAATTGTGTATTATTATAACCATTATTTTCTCGTTATTTTATCGTATTGGAAGAATTTATTAGCTACACGTGAATTGAGATTAAAACTTAATGGTTTTACGTTTTATTCAAAATAAGTTTGAGAAGTGACCCACGGGAATTAAGGACAATGTTCAACCACATTATTTTATTCCTTGTGCCTTTTTGTGTACTGAAAATTTCATATGAAGTAAAAAAAGAAAATTTAGAGTTAAACCAGGTTCTTTTCTGAAAATCGAGTTTTGCTTGTTTTCCGCAACTTTACCACGGTAAAATTTTTCGTTTCTACGACCTGCCGTTATGCCTTATTTTTGCAGGTTCCATATTGTGAAATCCAACAAACTTTCAAGTGGCATGAAGGAGAATATAAAGGACACTTATTTAATAACATTACATGTTAGGTCATAGTCATAATTAAGTCACCAGTACCCCTTATGCCAAAATTTTTAAAAATATAATCAATATTCATCTACCCATTCGTAAGAAATTACCATATCGTGTCCAGCAAGGAAGTATGTTCTGGTATGCAGATGACCCCTACCTATTTTCCTTAGTACTTCAGGTTTACAATCAAGCTTAGGGTATCAACTGTTTTTTTGTACAATGTAATCTGTATGCCATTTTAACGTAAACGTATATTGTCTATTTGGACCTTTGTTGCTTTTTCATTTAATTCCAATATTTACGGTGTGCATCTCATTGCTGTCATTTATTTAATGGCCTGTAACGATTGGCCTCTCCAGCTATGAATTCAGCTCGACGATAGGGTACCGAACGCGCATCGAAATCCACGCAGTCCCACTAGGTTCCACCACTACCGATGTACGCCAAGAGATGGGCCGCCAAAAGTCTATTTATTAGAAGAGAGCCGCGCAACAGATCACTTTCACCCAGCATACTGAGCTGAAAGGAACTCGCCGGGCCATGAGTCGGTGGCAACCCAGTTCCCAAAGAATTGAGTTGGGAACAACCGCAGTTTTGCGACGTATTGAGTCTGCCACGGAGCTGCCCTTCATATATGTGGGTCTCTTCTTCTTCTTTTTGTTTAGACATGACTCTGTCTGTTTTTTCAATGAGCCTCTAGTAAGTTGACGTTACATCGTTTTCGTGGTATTCCCACTGATCGTCTTCCTATTGGGGAACCGTCTCTCGCTGTCCTTACTACTCTATTTGTTGTCATTCGGCTTATGGGGTCATTCCATTCTATTCTTCTGCTGTTTCTTACCCAGTTATTAATGTTGTCTATTTGTTGTCTTTCTACTATATTTGTTGTCATTCGGCTTATGGGGTCATTCCATTCTATTCTTCTGCTGTTTCTTATCCAGTTATTAATGTTGTCCACCTTGCATCTCCGTCGTATATCTGTACTTCTAGCTCTGTCCCATAGGGTCTTACCATCGATTTTTCGAAGAGTTTTTATCTCCGCTGTTTCGAATAATCTTCTTGTCCTCTCTGTGTCGGGTCGTATTTCTGCCGCGTATGTTATTATTAGTCTGATGAATGTTTTGTAAATTCTGCCTTTCATTTCTTTTCTGATATTTTTATTTCTCCATATTATGTCATTCAGGCAACCTGCAGCTCTGTTTGCTCTATTCACTTGACCTTTCACTTGTGTTTCGAGTCTTCCGTAGCTAGATATTGTGATGCCTAGATATTTAAAAACTCCATCACTTGTTCTATTATTAGTCCGTTCTTTAACGGTAAAATATTGCAAAACCTCTAAATTATAAAGAACCGCTTGGATTGACATGAAATTTGGCATACACATAGCTAATAAGTCAAAGAAAAAAAGTGATATTGTGCCGATATGTGCTTTTGCCCTAGGGATGGTTTTCACCCCCTCTTGGGGGTGAAAAAATATTCGTCCAAAGAAAGTCAGGAAATGGATAAACTGGCTAATTTTAAGTAACATTTGTTCTATAGAGTTTTTTCATTAAGTCAATACTTTTCGAGTTATTTGGCAGTGAATATGTTAATTTTTTCAACAAAATAACCACGCTTTCAGACGGTTTTTCACAAATAACTCAAATAGTAAGTATTTTGTCGAAAAAGCATTCTTAAAAAAATATAGCCTGTAAAAAATTTAAAAAAATGGTGTATACATCACGTCTCTACACCTAGTAGAAGCAGAGATATAGCTAATGAAAGATAGGTTCATATTCGTCACATTCTAAATGGAATACTTTAACGTGAAATAACCAAAAATAAAGCACATTTCGGGGAAAACTCATGACAACTTATTTAGAGTGTTTAAAAAAAGCTTCATTTTTGTTTTATAAAAAAAATTTCCAGCATCAAAATTAAACAAGTTACTCTCAAAATAAAGTTAGTCCCTTTTGGTTTTGGTAAAAAAATCAAGAAAATCACCCCCTAATTAGTATCTTAAATGAACTTAATCGTTACTTCACAAGTTTCTTGACTTGTGTATATATTGTTTATATGATCTGTAAGTTTCATCGGTTCAAAGTCCTTATTATTGAAAGGGCTGTAGTTAAAAGGGGTTGAACGAGTCACTGATCACGAATGTATGCAAATTTAGAAACACCAAATCTTAATTAATTTTTGTCTAACAGAAAAATAAAAAAATACATGATATTCAGAAAAGCAAATCTGACTTTTTTTGTTTTTCGAGATTTTTGGTATCTCTAACAATTTTTAAGTTATTTTGAAAAAAAGCATATTTTTCAAAATTTAAATTTTTAAAAATTTTACTTTGAAACCAAATTTTTTCAAAAATAAGCACTTTGAATCGGTGAAACTTACAGATCATATAAACACAATATAAGTAAAATAATTTGTGGAGCGGTAACGATTAATTTCATATAAGTTGCTAATTAGGGGTTGGTCTTCCCGATTTTTTTTTTTTTGCAAAAACAAAAGGGACCAACTTTATTTTGAGCGTAACTTGCTTAAATTTAATGCTAAAAACTTTTTGTAAAAACAGAAATAAAGCTTATTTTAAACACTTTAAAAAAGTTATAATGAGTTTTCCCCAAAAAAGTGCTTAGTTTTTTGGATATTTCACGTCGATATATTCTATTTGAAATTTGGTGAATATGAATCTATTTTTCATTGGCTATAACTCTGGTTCTACGAGATCCAGAGACCTAACGCGTACACCATTTCTTTTACTTTTTTATAAGCTATATTTTTGCTAAGAGCGTTCTTTTCGACAAAATACTTACTTTTTGAGTTATTTGCGAAAAATCTTCTAAAAATGTGGTTATTTTGTTGAAAAATGAACATATTCACTCGCAAATAACTCGAAAAGTGTTGACTTGGCGAAATACTCTATAGAACAAAAGTTACTTAAAATTAGTCAGTTTACCCATTTCCGGACTTATTTTCGACATATATTTTTCACCCCCAAGAGGGGGTGAAAGTCACCCCCAGGGCAAAAGCACAGATCAGCACAATATCACTTTTTTTCTTTGACATGTAAGCTATACGCATGCCAAATTTCATGTCAATCCAAGCGGTTCTTTAAAATTTAGAGCAAAAACCGTGAAAGAATGGACTATATCTGACCCTCCAGCTCCAATTTACATCTTATTTGGGGATTATAGTACATCTTATGCATTTTGTCTTTTTGGGGAAATTAACATGTTAAATTTTCTGGCAATTATGTTAAATTGGTGCAACATACGTTATAAATCATCTTCACTTTGAGAGATTAGTATTGCAGTATTGCATCGTCTGCATAGCAGATTAGTTTAAGTTGTTTTTCTCCCATTTGATATCCTTTTTTAGTTCTTATTTTTTTTATTATTTCATCCATGGTCAGGCTGAACAATAAAGGACTCGAGGAGTCTCCCTGTCTAATCCCATTGTCAGCTTCAATTGAGTCAGTTCATTTTATACTTTTACTTTTATTGTGTTCTTCTGGTACCTCTCTTGAGTATAACAAATCGATAACGTCCTTTAATTTGACCCTGTCAAATGCTTTATTAAGATCCACGAAACATAAATATGCCGGTTTGTTGTATTCTCACTCATTATAAATATGCATTATAAATATAGCGTCAATGCATGATCTTCCTGACCTAAAACCTTGTTGTTCTTCTGCAAATGTTATATGTAATTTCATTCAGTTTGTTTGTTATCACTTTGGTTGTAAATTTTAATGTTGTGTTTAATAAGTTAATTCCTCTGCAATTCTCCGGGTCTGATTTGTCTCAATTTTTGAAGAGAGGTATTTGCATGCTTGATCTCCATTCTTGTGGTATTGTGTTTTGTTTTAGTATTTTTTGTATTAGTTTTAATAGTTGTTTAGTTAGATCTTGTCCTCCGTACTTTAGGAGTTCGTTTGATATTTTGTCCTCTCCTGGAGATTTTCTATTTTTTAATTTTCTTAATGCTTCCTTTACCTCTCCCTCCTCGATGTTTATTTCTTCGTTTGTCTTAACTTCAGGTGTTGATGGTTCATTATCGTCGCCTTTAGCAAATAGAGATCGGAAGTAGTCTGAATATGTTTCCTTCTGAATATGTTTCGTTTTTATTAATTCATTCATCTCCTTTCTTTGTCCTCTGATCATTCTCCATACTTCTTTTTGTGTTCCGTAGAGGTCGTGATCGATTTGTTTTGGAGAAACTCTGCTAGGTTTCCCTTTTTATTTGTCTCACTAAAATATTCCGTTCTGATTCGTTTGTAGTGGTTGTATGCCTATTGTGTTTGTTTTGTTCTGTGTTCTTTTCTTGTGTAAAAAGACTTTGTTCTTTTTCTCGCATTTTATCTTCACTTTCTCTCTAAACCACGGGGTTTCCTTTTTTAATATGTTAGTATTCGTTACTTTCCTCTCTCCAAGTGATTCTATTGCAGCGTTGATTATGTTATCTTTGAGTTTTTGCCAGCTTCTCTTCTTTTGCAATCTTCTCTGATATCTGTGTGTGTAGTTGTTGATATTTCGATTCCGTGATTGCGAGACTGTGTGTAGTTATTAGGAGGATTATTGAGGAATAACGTGGTTGCGAGTCTGTGCGTAATTATTAACATGTTGATTCCGTATTGAGGAATAGCGCGATTGCTTATTGTATTATACTAACATTGTTATACTCTAAGGACCTCATTGCCTTCCTTATGTATGAACAGAAAACAAAAAAAGTTGTGACTGGCTAAATGACACCCAAGTCTATGCCATAAAAGAAAAAAAAACATTGTTATTGTATTTTTGATAGTAGTAAATTTTGTTTTTCTTTTACAGATATCCGCCAGGCGATGTCTGTTTCTTGTCCAATTTCGTTTATTCTGTTTATCAATTTTTTTGTTGGTCTACTTTTTTTACTTTTCTTTGCTCCCTTTGGTTTCATTATCCTCGTAGTTAAATTTTTTTGGTCTTTCCTTATTAGAAGAATCAAAATTTGCTAATTTTTGTTGGGGATACTATGTCTGGTTGAACTGTTTTGACAATTTCATTAAAATTGTGCTTTTTGTAATTCCACGATATTCTAACCTTTTATTTACTATTTTCGCACTATGTAACTGGTACCTCCAAATCAAAAAAGCAAACATTATTGGCTCTTGTAGTCTTTTTTGATAACAGCAGTCATCACTAACATAATTTTATTCATGATAATGAGTAAGTCAAAGATGCCAACAAAATATATGCCAACTCATTCACCATCAGGGCCTCGATTTTTGACCCTTCGCTTCGTTATCGAATGTATTCGTTTCGTATACTAAACAGATACGAAGCGAATACGTTAGATAACGAAGCGAAGGGTCAAAAATTGAGGCCCTCACACCATGCATTAGCCCGAAACAGTATCAGTGATTGCCTCTATCACACGTGGTATGCATCCAAAAACTGAATATGTACTCATAAATACACAAGCATTTAATTTTTATAGTTGCAGGTACGGTTTGCTCTTATCCACAGCATCTGCACCTTTCTCAGATATAATCCTATCACTAACAATTTTTTTTTCAATTTCCTGAAAAATCTATTTATTTATGGCCAGGGCATTTTTTGTTTATTTTTGAAATCAAGACTATAAAGCGCTCTCGAGTGTTTGAGCTTGTTTTTCTCAGCCAAATGTATAATTGAGGAGTGTAGAGGACGAAACGTTCTCTATTTAAAAGCCAATTTAAATTAAATGTCTAAAATAAATATCTAATAATTCATGAATAGGTATTGCTGAAGTTTCGTGTTTCCTTTTCCTCGTTTCCAATTAAATATATCAGCAAATAAATTGTAAAATTATATGTAGATTTATGTAACGATTATTTAAATAAAATAAAAAATTAATCTCTTTTTGTAGTTATAATTTATCGGTGTTTTGAAACGTTGGCAACTAATATATTAGTTCGCATGTTACTACAAATGCGATATACATTTTATATTTGTGAATTATTTAGATTATGTACATACACATAATATATTCCAGTAACGCACATACAAATATGCAGTACGTATATTTGTGATATTTACTGTGTTACAGAAGCAAAATGCGACATAATTTATATTTATGATGATGAATTTATTAATCAATTATTACTTTTTAATAAATTACAAACAATAACTTTTCTTTATTCGATAATTTGTAACTCGTTTTGATAATTGAATTTGGCACCCTCCCATTATAGGCTCTTTACCACCCTCTTTCCGGGTTGGACTCAGCGTTGAATAATTTTGGTTTTTAGAAAAACCATTATTTTGACGACGTTTCGGCAAGCTCTCACTTGCCATTGTCAAGTCAGGAGTTCCGCTTCTCCCTCTGGCTTGAAGTAAACTGACTCTTTTTTCCATACGGTCACTTATACGGGTGTTTGGTAAAGAATGGGCCGTAGCTTAACCTTAGATTCCTGAGCTTAAAATAGGTCGATTTAAGCTAACTTACCTTAGTACAAAGTTGATAATATCCGAAATACAGGGTGTCAAAGTTAAACTTTTATTTATTTATTTTTGAATATTTCCACGAAATTTGGTAAGTGGTGCTGGTATTGTACAATCTACTAAATTATGTTAAACAAACGTTTCTGGCTACTACCATAGGCGTACGACGGGGAAACGTGAATGGTTGACCCTTCCCAAATTCTACGTCACTGGCGGAATTCCTATTTTAGTGCAATTTTTTGATACTCCAATACTTTCTATGTAAAACACATACTCTTCATTCGTAACGATAAAGCCATGAGTTTTCGAGATATTTGAAGCTAAAAACGAAGGAGCATAATACATTAATCAACATAAGTGTGCCTTTTCATTTTTAACTTACGAATGAAGAGTATATTATTTGCATAGAAAGTATTGGAAAATCTAAAAATTATGCTAAAATAGCAGTTTCATCAGTGGCGTAGAATTTGGCAAGGGTCAACCAATCACTTTCCCCTGTCGTACGCCTCTGGTAGTAGCCAGAAACGAGTATTTAACATAGTTTACTAGGATATACAGTGCCTACACTTTTTGCCAAGTATCACATGGATATGTTAAATTGTTTTAAAGTATTCTTTTTTTTAAATAATTTATTCTCTATTTAAAACTTTAAGAAATATGTGTGCCCGGTACTATGAAACTATTTGACATATCCTTACGGTACTTGGCAGAAAGTGTAGGTACTGTACACCCTACTAAATTATGTTAAATAATCGTTTGTGGTTAATACCAGAGGCGTACGACAGGGGGAAGTGTATGTTGGACCCTTCCCAAATCTACGCCACTGATGAAACTGCTATTTTAGCATAATTTTTTGATTCTTCAATACTTTCTATGCAAATAATATACTCTTCATTCGTAACGATAAAGTCATTAGTTTTCTAGATATTTGAAGTTAAAAATGAAAAGGCACACTTATGTTGATTAATGTATTATGCTCATTCGTTTTTAGCTTCAAATATCTCGAAAACTAATGGCTTTATCGTTACGAATGAAGAGTATATTTTTACATAGAAAGTATTGGAGAATCAAAAAATTGCACTAAAATAGCAATTCCCCCAGTGGCGTAGAATTTGGGAAGGGTCAACCATTCATGTTCCCCCGTCGTACGACTCTGGTAGTAGCCAGAAACGTTTGTTTAACATAATTTAGTAGATTGTAGAAGTACAGAAACCAATTTACGTCTGCTTTATAGATTTTGAGAAGGCGTTTGATAGAGTTCAACATAATAGGTTGTTTGAATATCTAGAAATGATTGGAATAGACGATAAAGATCTGAGACTTTTACAACATCTATATTGGAATCAAGAAGCTTCTATTCTGGTAGACGGCAAAGAAACAGACAAAATTTGCATTCAAAGAGGTGTCAGACAGGGTTGTGTGTTATCCCCAACTTTGTTTAACGTATACTCAGAAATAATTTTTAATGAAACCTTGGAAGGACAATGTGGAGTTCGAATCGGGGGAGAAACTATTAACAACATCAGATATGCAGACGACACCGCGATCATGGCTGAAAATATCGAAGATCTTCAATTCCTTATAGATCGAGTCACTAGAGAATGCTCCAATAACGGACTTAACATAAATGCAACAAAGACAAAGTTACTTGTGGTTAGTAAACAAGACGTCGGCCCTATGCAACTAATTGTCAATGATGAATCAATAACAAAAGTTAACCATTTTAAATACCTAGGATGTTGGATAAACGAGACACTAAATCCGGATGAAGAAATTAAAACTCGTATAGAAATTGCAAGAGGAGCATTTATGAAAATTAGATCTATTCTGAGCAACTCTCAGCTGAACTTACAACTAAGAATCAAGTTCCTAAAATGTTATGTGTATCCTGTATTACTATATGGATGTGAAACCTGGATCATGAAGGTTAACATGATGAACAAATTAGAAGCCTTTGAGATGTGGTTGTATCGTAGAATGCTCAGAATATCTTGGGTTCAACGCATTTCAAACAGAGAAGTCTTAAACAGAGTAGGTCAAGGCGAAGGTGACTTAATGAAGATGATAAAAAAGAGAAAACTTGAATATCTGGGGCATATAATGAGAGGTAGCAGATACAGGATGCTGCAGTTAATACTCAATGGAAAGATCGACGGAAAAAGAGGAATTGGTCGAAAGAAATATTCATGGCTCCGAAACCTTCGTCAATGGACTGGCTTATCAGCAGATCAATTGTTACATGCCGCACAAGATCGAGAACGATATCGGAAAATTGTTATGGAAGCTACCCACGCCTAAAAATTTGGGCACGGTACTTAAAGAAGAAGAAGTAGATTGTACAATACCAGCACCACTTACCAAATTTCGTGTTGTTGTCCCATGCCTGTCAGGAAATATTCAAAAATAAATAAAATAAAAGTTTAAAGCAAAGGTTGGCAAAGGTGTTGGCAAAGGTGTTTATTTTTTGATTCAGAGCATCATTACAGTGCTTTCCTGATGAGAACAAAAGAGTTCGAAATGGTCCATAGAAAGATGGTAATGATCTCTGAATCGAAATTAAATATAATGCCTTTTATCTGCCCACGGTTTTACTCACGTATCGAGTACTAGGAAGCAGATTTGTTGATCTTTACCTCGGTGAATTGATATGTTGTGGAGTACAACTATGTAGACTCCCCATGTCTCTACATTCATCACCCTTTACTCCTTGCAATTTTTAGAAGGATGGGAATAAGTATAAGAGAGAATCTGTTTCCTAATTAAGAAATCCAAAGACTTTATTATTTTTAAACATTTATTTGTTTGAAAATGGAGTCTTTTGGGTTTCGACATTTTGTTAATAGAGGTCGCTATCGAGTCTTAATGTTAATTATATTTCGTAATTGGCATGAATGTCAAAGGTGTTTATTTTTCGGTTCAGAGCATCATTACAGTGCTTTCCTGATGAGAACAAAAGAGTTCGAAATGGTCCATAGAAAGATGGTAATGATCTCTGAATCGAAATTAAATATAATGCCTTTTATCTACCTGCGTTTTTACTCACGTATTGAGTACTAGGAAGCAGATTTGTTGATCTTTACCTCGGTGAATTGATATGTTGTGGAGTGCAACTATGTAGACTCCCCATGTCTCTACATTCATCACCCTTTATTCCTTGCAATTTTTAGAAGGATGGGAATAGGTATAAGAGAGAATCTGTTTCCTAATTAAGAAATCCAAAGACTTTATTATTTTTAAACATTTATTTGTTTGAAAATGGAGTCTTTTGGGTTTCGACATTTTGTTAATAGAGGTCGCTATCGAGTCTTAATGTTAATTCTTCTTCTTAACGTGCCCTATCAAGTCCCCTTGACGTTGGCGATTAACATGGCGAAACTGTCTCTGTCTCGAGCTATTCTAAATAGGTGTTCTGCTTTCTTTACTCCTGTCCACTCCCGGATATTCTTCAACCATGAGGCCTGCTTTCTACCAATTCCTCTGCGTCCTTCGATTTTACCCATCATAATAAGTTGAAGAATATTATACCGGTCTCCCCTTACTACGTGTCCAAAATAGGCCATCTTTCTATATTTGATGTTATCAAGCAGCTCACGGGTAGCATTTGCTCTCCTAAGGACTGCCACATTTGTCAGCATAGCCGTCCATGGTATTTTTAGAATACGTCTGTGCAGCCACATTTCAAAGGCCTCCAAACGGTTAATGGTGGATATTTTTAATGTCCATGCTTCGACACCATACAAGAGGACTGACCAAATGTAGCATTTAATCATGCGCTTTCGAAGTTGAAGTTGCAAGGTATCACAGAAGAATGACCTCATTTTTAAAAATGTCGTGCGGGCTATCTCGATTCTACATTTTATCTCTTTATCTGGATCAGTAAATCAGTTGTTCAGTAATATGGCAACCAAGATATTTAAAACTGGGTACTCTTTGAATCATATGACCATCAACATATAACCGTGAATCTTGATGGGCCAAACGGCTAAATACCATGTACTTTGTTTTTGAACAGTTTATATTTAGGCCAAACTCTCTTCCCACTCTGTCAATGGCATTTAAAAGGTGTTGTAATCCATTCATATCATCACTTAAAATAACTGTATCGTCTGCATATCTGATTGTATTTATCAGAATTTCATTAACCTTCACACCCCATTCCAAATTATGCAGCGCTTCCTTAAATATTCTATCTGAATACAAATTGAACAACAGTGGGGACAGTATACAACCCTGTCTGACGCCTCTTTGTATTTTGCATATTTCTGTTGATTTTCCATTTATGCAAGCTGTCGCTGTTTGACGCCAGTATAATTTTTCTATGATTCGTACATCTTGACTATCAACTCCTTTATCCTTTAGTATTTTAATTAATTTGTGATGTTGTACTCGATCAAAGGCCTTCTCATAGTCAATAAATACAGCAAAGACGTCTTTCCTTTGATCTCGGCATTTCTGCAATAACACATTTAGTGCAAAGAGTGCGTCCCGGGTTCCCAGTCCATTTCTGAAGCCAAATTGTGTTTCATCCTGGTCTTCTTCACATTTATCTCTGATTCTACTGTGGATGATACGTAGAAAGATTTTCAAGGTGTGGCTCGTAAGGCTTATCATTCTATAGTCGCTACAGTTTTTCGGACGTTGTTTTTTTGGTAGGGTTATCACCAGTCGAATAAACATCATTGAAAAGTTTGACTAGTATTCCAATGTTTTCCTCATTTATGAGCTTTAACATTTCTGTAGGTATGTTGTCGGGACCAACGGCTTTATTGTTTTTTGCCAATTTTATAGCATGTTGTATTTCTGATTTTAGTATTTCTGGTCCTTCACCTTCATCTAAAGTGTCCAGTTCTTCGGGTCTATCATCATTATACAGTTCATTTATATAATTATACCAGGTAGTTCGGATTTCGTGTTCGTCTATTATCATTTTTCCCGACGAATCGGTTATAGTATGTGGAGTTTTCTTATAATAAAGACCAGCTACTTCTCTAACTTTTTTAAACATATTAAACGTATCATGTTTTTCATTCAACTTTTCTAATTCCTTGCATTTATCTTCCATCCATTTTTCTTTAGCTACCTTTATTTTTTGTTTAATTAGTTTTTGTTTTTCTTTGTATTCTGTTTTGTTATCTTTCAGTTTTCTTCTCTGCTCCATCAATTCCAGGATTTCATCAGTCATCCATTGTTGTTTTTTGTGCCTCTGCATCGTTGTCGTATATTTTTCCATTACTTTCCAGGTAAGATCTTTAAACGTGTTCCATATTTCTGTATTGTTTTCATTTGTTGAATTCTTTAGCTGATTATTCAGGTCATTTTCTATTAGCGTTTTGTTGGATGCTGATATATGTAATTTTGGTGTTTTGGGGTTTTCTTCGACTTTTTTGAGCTTCACAATGTTAATTATATTTCGTAATTGGCATGAATGGCAAAGGTGTTTATTTTTCGATTCAAAGCATCATTACAGTGCTTTCCTGATGAGAACAAAAGAGTTCGAAATGGTCCATAGACAGATGGTAATGATCTCTGAATCGAAATTAAATATAATGCCTTTTATCTAACACTTTAACTTTGACACCCTGTATTTCGGATATTATCAACTTTTGTACTAAGGTAAGTTATCTTAAATCGACCTAGGAGCTCAGGTTAAGCTATGGCCCATTCCTTACCAAACACCCTGTATAGTCGGTATTAACGCACTTCTCCTGAAATGCTCCAAGCTCTTGTTATTGGCCCTGTATAGGTTGGAGGGGCAGGAGAGGTAATACTCGTCGATGTCGTTGCCTGCTTTATTTTGGTCTTTTTTGAGTAGCGTTTTCCATGTTGTAAGAAGCCTATGAGCATCATCTCTTAGGTTTAGACTGTTGGATTTTTTTTCTATTTCTATCCATTCTCTAATTTCACATTTTCTTTTGATTTCTATGTTAGCTAGCACCGACGATGTGATAGTTTTTGAGTGAATTGTAATTTTGAGCTAGACGATTCACTTCTATCTAGGCGCGCCGAGAGGCTACCACCACCACCAAAATTTAAAAAATTCCCTGGGTTCTCCTGGTTGATCGATTTATTAAATTGTTCAACGTGAGTTTGAAAGCGTGAACCTTTCTTTATACAGTGAGCACGTAAAGGTTGGAATAAATTCATTTTTCCATGAATGGGCAATTTTGGAAATAAATTCCGAAACAGGTCAATTTTTATTTTTAAATTACGACTTTTTGGCATATATATCATACTGGTGACGCCACCCATCTGGGCGTGATGACGTCATCGATGATTTTTTTTAAATAAGAATAGGGGTCGAGTGATAGCTCATTTGAAAGGTAATTCAATTCTCTATCCAGTAATATAAACATTGACATATTTATTTATACAGGGTGTCAAAAAAAATGTTTTTGGATTCAACCTATTGACATAAAAAGAAGAATGTGTATAATTTATTTAATTCAAAATATATTTTGCTGCTATCAAAAAATAGGAAAAAATGTTTATTTGACAAATAAATATTGTGTTTTGCTTAAATTCAATATTAAAGCAGCCACCCACCTGTCTCTTGAGAGTTGGAACATTTAATTTAAGCGAAAAGCAATGGTTATTTTCCAAATAAACATTTTTTTGTTTTCTGAGAGTACATAGTAAAATGTATTTTGAATTAAATAAATCACATACATTCTTCTTTTTATGTCACTAAATTTAATTAAAAAATTTTTTTTTGGACATTCTGTATAAATAATTATGTTAATATTTATATTACTGAATAGATAATTGAATTACCTTTCAAATGAGTTACCACACGCCCCCTATTCTCATTTAAATAAATCATCGATGACGTCATCACGCCCAGATGGGTGACGTCACTAGTACGATATACAGGGTGGGGCATTAGTGTGACAAAGTCCAATTACTCGTTTGTTGTAAGAGATACGAAAAAAAGTTATTTAGGTAAAAGTTGGGGCACACATAGTATCATATTTTAAAAATATTTTCAAATATACAGGGGCGTCCGTATTGACAGGGTGATACAAACTTACGTTTTTTTTAATGGAACACCCTGTATATTTTTACATTTTTGGATTCTCCTCGATGTTTCCTTTCTTAAAATATATAGTTTTGTAATATTATACGAGGTATTTTAAAAGTTAATTACGTTTTTTTGTTAATTTCGTAGCAAAATCTACACCCTGTAGAATTGTAGTGATTTGACATCAAATTTTCTATTTGCATTTAAACGATTTTTAGTATAGTCTACTACTGTTAATCATTAATAGTATAGCGAAATGTTTAATTTTAGTATACAGGGTGGGTCGAAACTCGGAATGAGTATTTTCTGAGTTTTCTTAAATGGAACACCCTGTATTTTAGTATTGTAATAAAATTATATTTTATGGTACTTTTTTATTTCCTAAGCATTCCCTATACCTAAGTGCTTTAATTTGTAAGTTATTCGTCATTCTTTAAGCAAACATTAATTGCAACAAAAATTACGTAAAATTTCATTATGAAGCCGTGAAAATATCCAATCAAAAGTAATTTTTCGAAAAAAAATACATAATAATCTAGCCTGATCCTTAATTTATTAATATTGGATGAGATATCCAAATACATTCGTAGTTAAGGTTGTTGGTGCTTAAAATATGAATCAAACATACAAAATTCTGCCTAGTTGGCTATGACAAAAAATTTGCTTAAACATTTGACATTATACTATTTATATAGTTCCAGTTGATTTGATACCATTACTAATATTAATTTTTCTAATGAGGAACGGATTAAAATTGCTTTGTGCTAGAGAGTATAACAAAAATGAGCTACTTGCAATAAAAATTTATCATCAGCAATTCCCTGATAGACGACAAGCAAAAAGAGAAACTTTTGAAAGTATACTAAAACGGTTTCAACAGACTAGATACTTAGATTGTAAGAACGATTGTACTAATATGCAGATCCTCAGTGACACTAAGGATTACATTTAATTGCTGTTCTCTTCACTTACAATAGTTTTTATTCGAGCAGATTTATCATAGTCTAAGTGATCAGTATGTTGAAACCGTTCTAGTATATTTTTAAACGTTTCTCTTCTTAGTTGTCGTCTATCAGGGAATTTCTGATGAAAAATTCTTATTGCTAGTAGCACATTTTTGTTATATTCCACTAGCACCAAAATCTTATTAATCAGTTTCTCATAAGAAAAATACATACTAGTAATGGTAACAAAGCAACTGGATCTATAAAAATAGTATAATATCAAATTTTTAAGGAAATTTAGTGTCATAGCCGACTAGGTAGAAAATTGTATGTTTTTATTAATATTTTGCGCACCAACAACCTTAACTACGAATTTATTTGGATATTTCATCCAATCGTAATAAATTAAGGATCAGACTAGATTATGATGTATTTTCTTTTCCAAAAATTATTTTTGATTAAATATTTTCACAGCCACCTAATAAAATTTCACGTAATTTTTCTTACAATTAATGTTTGGCTTAAAGAATCACGAATAACTTACAAATTAAAGCACTTAGGTATAGGGAATGCTTAAGAAATAAAAAAGTACCATAAAATATCATTTCCTTACAATACTTAAATACAGGGTGTTCCATTTAAGAAAACTCAGAAAATACTCATTCCGAGTTTCGACCCACCCTGCATACTAAAATTAAACATTTCCCTATACTGTTAATGTTTAACAATAGTAGACTATATTAAAAATCGTTTGAACATAAAATAAAAATTTGATGTCAAATCACTAAAATTCTACAGGGTGTAGATTTTGCTACGAAATTAACAAAAAACGTAATTAACTTTTAAACTACCTCGTATAATATTACAAAACCATATATTTTAAGAAAGGAAACATCGAGGAGAATCCAAAAATGTAAAAATATATAGGGTGTTCTATTAAAAAAAACATAAGTTTGTGTCACCCTGTCAATACGGACGACCCTGTATATTTAAAAATATTTTTAGATTATGGTACTATGTGTTCCCCAACTTTTACCTAAATAATTTTTTTTCGTATCTCTTACGAGAAACGAGTAATTGGACTTTGTCACACTAATGCCCCACCCTGTATATGCCAAAAAGTCATAATTTAAAAATAAAAATTGACCTGTTTCGGGATTGTTTTCCAAAATCGTCCATTCTCGAAAAAATGAATTTATTCCAACCTTTACGTGCTCTCTGTATATTATATAAACAATTTTTGACTAGCTAAAGTGCTTATTTTGGACCCTGCATAATTTTTCACATTCGCAATTTTTTTGCGGACCCTGGATTGCATAGTTATTATGCAAAAGCCGATCCAAACGAAATACAGCGCAAGTTTTATTCGTATTATAAAGTATAAGTAGGTGAAATAAAAAGGTTGTATGTTATGTTTAATGGGCCGAAAAAACGTTAGAGGAAAAACTCAATGTTTTGAACCTTTTTCTCAATTATTGCTATGTTGATTATAACTTTAAAAACGACAATTTCACCTTTTATATTGTTTTTTCCAGTTATAGGCAAAAATTTGGGCGCAAAAAGTAAAAAATTTTAAATTTTTTTCAGATTTTGTTAAATATGAAAATAAGCACAAGGTTTGCAATTGGCAAATATCGTGTATACAGGGTGTTTCATTAATAATTGTCCATATAGTAACTGGAGAAACCTTAGCACAAAATACGAAGATTTAACCTAAAACACTTAAATAAAATGTGGTTCCTTACTGAGTTACAGGGTGTTTTATCTAAAAATTTAAAAATTATTTTTGCTCAGAATTTTAAAACTATTCGACGTATCCTTTTCATACTTGGCAGGAAGTATAGGTATTGTACAAACTACTAAATTATGTTAAACAAACGTTTCTGGCTATTACCAGAGGCGTACGACGGGGGAAAGTGAATGGTTGACCCTTTCCAAATTCTACGCCACTGGCGGAATTGCTATTTTAGTTCAATTTTTGGATTCTCTAATACTTTCTATGAAAATAATGTACCCTTCATTCGTAACGATAAAGTCATTAATTTTCGAGATATTTGAAGTTAAAAATGAAACGACACGGTTATTTTGATTAATGTATTGTGTCGCTTCAATTTTAATTTCAAATATCTCGAAAACTAATCATTTTATCGTTACGAATGAAGAGTATATTATTTATAAAAGTATTAGAAAATCAAAAAATTACACTAAAATAGCAATTTCGTCAGTGGCGTAGAATTTGGGAAGGGTCAACCAGCCACTATCCCCTGTCGTACGCCTCTGGAAGTAGCTAGAAACGTTTGTTTATCTTAATTTAGTAGGGTTTACAGTACCTACACTTTCTGCCAAGTATGATAAGGATACGCCAAATGGTTTTAAAATACTGGGTACAAATAATTTTTTAATTTTAATCATATGAATCATATCGTAGATTAATCAAGATAACTGGGCCGTTTCATATTTAACTTCAAATATCTCGAAAACTAATGACTTTATCGTTACGAATGAAGAGTACATTATGTACGTAGAAAGTATTGGAAAATCTAAAAATGGCAATAAAATAGTAATTCCTCCAGTGGCGTAGAATTTGAGAAGGGTCAACCATTCACTATCCCCTGTCGTACGCCTCTGGTAGTAGCTATAAACGTTTGTTTATAATAATTTAGTAGGGTGTATAGTATTTGCACTTTCTGCCAAGTATGAAAAGGATACGTCGAATAGTTTTAAAATACTGAGCAAAAATGCTTTTTAAATTTTTAGATAAAACACCCTGTAGCTCATTAAGGAACCACAATTTATTTAAGCGTTTTAGGTTAAATCTTCGTATTTTGTGCTAAGGTTTCTCCAGTTACTATATGGACAATTATTAATGAAACACCCTGTATATTTAAACACGGCACATTCAGAAGAAGTGATTCCAGCAAAAATAGACATGGAATTTATGCAATTCAAAATAGATCCTAAAATACTTATTGTTCCAGACAACGGGAACGTACTGTACGTAGTCAGGGGGCAATGAAAAAGATTAAATTTATTTTTCATATGGCTGATTAATTATAATAAATAATTCCCGTTTTTCTACACATTATCCTTTTAATAATATCCTTACAATGAATTTAAATATGTAGGTACTAAAAAACTTACGTTTTTAATGTTTGAATACGAGTAGATAGGTACTTTGGTATTTTAGTGACTTTGTAATTTGTTCGTTTGGTTTAAAGATTAGGAAAAACGCAGTTTGTTTTAAAAATAAAAACATAATATTTATTTACTATTGAATATGGTGTTTTAATAAATATCGTTTTGTCTGTAGGTCTTTTTGGCATTAACACATTAGATTTGAGTAGCCTTCTAAGTGGGTATGTGTATGTGTTGAGAGTGTGTTTTGAGCAAATAAAAAAAATTAACTAATTTTATGTACAAAATCGGCATTTTTATCCTTGTTTATTCATCGTTTTTCGTTATATTATCATTCGGGTACGTTATTTAATATTTTTCGTTATCGTTATTGTTACTGGTATATAAATAGAAAGATCGAAAAGATACACAAGTAAATCCCATCTAAGGTCATAGTCTAAGATACGATATAAGGTCGATCTGCACCGATCTGTTTAATGGAAAAAAATTATTGGGTGTGTAATTTAGTATGTTAATAATTATAAAGAACAAGGGTTTCCGATATAGTTTTGTCCTGACTATAATTAATTAATAATTAAAAAAATACTTTTTTTTTTTAATTTTAAAAGAAAATTATCGGCCTGGTCAGATATTATTTTAGATTTTTTGGATCATTATAAATAAACAAAAAAGATCTTTTGTAATTTTTCTCTTAAGTTGACTCATGATCAACTGTGATCAACGTGAAAGATGACGATTCGAGACTCAAAAACATAAGTAAAAAATATCGTTTTTGAAATTACGAAGTATCTAAATTCAAGTTTAAACATTATCCTATCAGTTCTTCATAACTATTTTGGGCTTATTTAATTTTAAAACATTGTTTTTAGTTAGAACATTAGAAAAAATATATTTTAGAATAAAACATGGCAAACATTTTTATCGGGACCTGATAGAAGAAAGTTTGGACGTTTGGACAATTAGGTACTTGATAGTTACAAAAATAATATTTTTTACTTGTGTTTTTAAGCCTAGAAAATCGTCATTTTTCGTTTTTTTTTTAGTTTTAAATTGTTTATAACTCCAAAACGATCAACTTAAGAGAAAATTTCCAGAAGACCTTTTTTGATTCGAATGATCCAAAAAATCTAAAATAATACCTGCCCAGGCCGATTTTTTTAAATTCATTAAAAAGTGATTATTTATTTATTAATTAATTATAATCAGAACAAAATTAGATGGGGTCCCCCTTGTTTTTTATAATTCTTAACATACTAAATTATACACTGTGTTTCAACGAAAATTTGACCTCCCCCCAGAAACTCAGAAACCAAGAGTTTCTTCAGAATTAAAAAAAACATCAATTTATACTGGGAGGGGGACGCATTTTCAGGAAAAATTCATGCTCTCAAATGTGACCCCTACTGCCCTGCATCAACCCCCAGTATTTTTTTAAATAGCAAGTGTGTTCGAGTGGCACATCATTTGAAAGGTATTTTTTTTCTCTACACGACACTATTTTTTTTTAATTTGCGGAATATCTTTGAAGATAATTTTGGATTTAACTAATTTATTGGTTAAACACCAGTAATAATAAAAAATATAAAATTGCATCACATTAACCAATTAAATGTTGTAAATAACCTCCTCTGACCTCCATATAATAATACAGTCTATTTTCAAAGCCTCTTCGTATATTTGCAAACACCTCAATATTATAATTGAGATTGGATATTACACCAATAAATTAGTTAAATCTAAAATTATCTTCAGTTATTACGTAAATTAAAGAAAATAAGGTGTTGTGTAGAGAAAAAATTACCTTTCAAATGATGTGCCTTTCGACCACACTTGCTATTTAAAAAAACGGGGTTGATGAGGAGCGGTGGGGGTTACATTTGAGGACATGAATTTTGAATAAAAATTCGTCCCCCTCCCAGTATAAATTGAAGGTTTTTTTAATTTTGTAGAAACTTTTGGTTTCTGAGTTTCTGGGATAGTCAACTTTTCGTTGGAATACAGTGTATATCAAATAATGTTTATCCATTAAAGAGATCGGTGCAGGTCGACCCTATTTCGGATCCTCCACTACCATGAAAAATTAAAGAGCTAAAATGTCTAACATGCTTCCAATGCATTTACAGAACAATCTAAAACACTCTTAGAAACTCATTCAAATTTAAGTACTATTTGCTAAAGGTCTAGGTAGCGCAAAACTATTTTTAGACGTTGTTTTTTCTATAAATTGAAGTAAGTGCTAAATATAGAACGTTCATCTTTGTTTTACGTGTTTTGTTATGTTAAAATTTGTTTACACGCAATCCAATCATAACAATATAATTATTATGATGCTTTATTTTATGTGCTTAAACTTAAATTTAATCCTAGTAAACCTACATACACGGTGCCAAAGCTTAGAAAATCATTATAAAACTAAGGGTTAAAGCTTTTCTAAATTTAGTCAAGTAGTTATGAAAAAACATAACATAGTAACTTCCATTTCAGATTTAATATATTTTTAATCTAACCAAAAGAAATAAAACAACAAAAATAAATAAAAACACTACAAAAAAGTACTTAAAAAAAGAGATTTTTATGCAAAGAAATATGAAAATAGCAGAAAACATTGAAACATATTGGAAGGAAACAAAATATGTAGGACCCAACTTAACAAATAAAATAGATTGTGGTGAAGCTATTTTCTTGTGGCATTTTAATACAATTTAATATCTTTACTGGGAGTCAAGTAAGTCACACATTTATTAGACCGCATTCAAGAGAAACACGTAGCAAAAAGACTAGAAGAAAAAATCAATAAAAGGTCAAAGAATCTAGTCAAGCAAGAAATAGAAGAATAATGGCAAACCATACAGAAATTCATGAAGTAAGCAGCAAAAAACTGTAGGAATTAGAGTGCATATTATAAAGATACACGTTATTGTTGGACAAGGTCTTTTAACCCTTTTCTTCGAAATTACCGTCAATTTATAACTAGTCCAGGTTTCAAGTGTTCCATGAGCTCTACAAGTACACAAATTTGACAGGAATTGGTTACTAGCTAGCTGCCATCTGCAAAACATTCTTCTTCTTACTAAGCCGCCTCTCTTGGTTGAATATTGGCAAGTCAATTGGTAGCATAACAACATTGGAAACAGTAGCTCTGAGGATTTCGGTCGAAGTTTTGCAGAGATAACCTATCGGCATCGGTTCCATATTCTTCTGAATTCTGTTCCGTATTCTTCCATATTCTTCCGAACTTCGGTGTGTCTTATTCTTTTGTCCAGAGAATACACATCCGTAGTATTCTCCTACACAGTTATATTTTGGTTTCGAAGTACTATTTAAAGCGAAGTGGGGACAACAGACATCCTGTCGTACACCTTTTTATGGCTATCTCCTCCAACGTGTTTCTCTTCCCAACTTCTGGAGATATCTGAGACCAATACAGTTCTCTGATCATTTTTAAGTTACCCACATCTATAGTCGTTGTATCTAGATTATCTGTGCTAGTTTATAGTGTTGAACGCAATCAAAAGCTTTGCGATAGTCTACAAAGCAGGCACATAGTTCCACATTTACCTTACGGGCTCTCGGTGTAGGTATATTGAGTGATAATAGAGCCTCACGAATTCTCACTCCGTTTCTGAAGCTGAATTGGAAGTCGTCCACTTGCTGCTCGCACTTCTTGTATATACGGGGTTTATAACTTTCAAGCATGTTTTTAATAAATGAGCCATCAAGCTTTCATCATATTTGCATCAGATTTAGATTCACCAGATTTTTGAGGCAAAGTGACGAAAGTTGGTTTCACCCAAGCTGAAGATATGTTCCCAGTTCTGTAAATGGTGTTACACAAAACAACATTGTAAGACATTGATTCTTTCTTATTAAATCGAGGGGCAACATGGACACTCTGGAAAATAAGAACCGAGGAAAATGCATATGTGTAAAGCATTTATGCCCTATATTTAACTCGAAGAAGAACATTGGGGAAAAAGAAACAATATCATAATTTTCTACCAGAACTGGACGAATAAGGAAGCGGGGAAGACAATATACTATACTATGGAGTGGAATCATAGACGTTAAATGTAGAGACAATGAGACGACTTAACGCCTTTGAAATGTGGACCTATAGAAGAATTATGAGGGTTTCCTGGGTAGATAGAGTTACGAACAACGAAGTACTGAGAACAATAGGTAAAGAGAAGGAAGTTAAGCTTACAATTAAAGAAAGAAAACTACAGTATCTCGGACATGTGATGCGGGGCGAGAAGTATGGCATCCTGCGACTCATAATGCAAGGAAAGATAGATGGCAGAAGAAGCATCGGAAGAAGACGAATTTCATGGCTGAAGAACCTGAGAGAATGGTTTGGATGCAGCTCAAAACAACTATTTAGAGCTACTCACTCAAAAATTAAAATAGCTATGATGATTGCCAACCTCCGTAGCGGAGATGGCACCTGAAGAAGAAGAAAAAGACAATATGCACTTGGATAAAGATCAGGATTTATAAAATAAGTTACTCATGAGGGCAGGTCCTATAAAAAATGCAATTATAACACACCTTTAGTAATTGACATGCAAAATTTTAACAGCATAGCAACTAAAACTAAAACTATAGAGAATAAAACGATCACATGTTTTTATATTGTTCTGAAGCTATTTCCTTGTGGCATTTTTATAATTAACTATTTATATGTGAAATAAGCCACAATTAAATTGAAAAAAATAATTTTATTAATTAATAAATAATGAGTCAGATTAAATAAATTATTAGAAGAACATTATACTTAGCAACAACATTTTTGTTTATTTTAGTAGTATTTTGTATTTTGACAACGATACCCGATTTGGGCATCGAAACGTTAATAAAATTATTTTTTTTCAATTTAATTGTGGCTTATTTCCCATATAAATAGTTAATCATGTTTTTGTATTTTAATACGAAGATTATCAAACAAAATGTTTTGCCTGATATATATCTTCTGCCTTTAAAAAATAATGTATTAATAATTAATTAAATATTAAAACAGCAGTAAATACGATCCAAAATATTTGGCACATTACTTCAATTTCTACAAAAATCGCCATTAATAAGTTTTGCCCTGCAGTTCTGAATCTAAATACCTATTAAAAAATAAATATCAACAAATAAGAGGATGGTTCAGGAAGTATTTTCACAACGAAATGAAAAATGTATATCTATGATTAGTATGAAATAAATATAATGTCAATAAAATGTGAACATAAGCGGTTTGTTTACTGAAAGATCATTTTTGTCATTAAATGTGAACAGATTAGTTTTCAGTACAATTTTTGTGAATATGAATTTATTAAAATTGTATTTATTTGTGCATAAAAAACTATACACGGATTAATCGAGTATTTATGTAATGCCTACATAAATATTATCGAGTACACTATAATACATAAAGTCATCTTTTTTATTTATTATTAATATTTTTATTTTTCAAGTGACGTAGAGTATAGGTAATTTGAAATAAAAAGAGAACAAAAAAGAAGAAACTTATCTTCAATAGGGATAAGATAATAAACAGGGACAGCTAATAAAACAAAAGTAAAATTCCAAAAAAATGCTTAATTACAAGTGCTTCCCTTGGTGTTTTACGAATCATAAATCATGTGTATCCATAAATCTGTATGGCAGAATCTGAACTAAAACAGGCTCAAAAAAATTACAGACTTAATACCTTGATGTGGATCTCGTCTCATAATGGTATTGATGGAAACGAAGCAGCAAACCTGTGCGCTGGTAAAGTGTCGGAAAGTGTCAAAACAGATGTAGTGTAATAAAATTTCGCGGGTGATATAAAATCGTAAATTAGAAATTTAATTACGTGTAAGCGGAATCAATAATGGAATTATTCACGGACAAGAAAAATTAAGAAAAATTAAAGACAAGGTTTATCTGTGGCTATCTAGAATTCAAAGCCGAAAACTTCAAACTATTATTACCTATAATATCTTACCTATCGTTACCTATTGTTACTAATATTGTTGGGAAAACGAAAAAAGCTGTACAAGAGGCGTATGCAGCACTAAAAGAAGAAGCTACAAAAGAAGGGTTTAATTCTTCTTCTTCTTGTGCCACTCCTATCGGAGAACGGAAATCATCAAGGCTATCCTGACCTTGTTTACAGCTGACTTAAAAAGTTCATTAGTGGTGCAGCCAAACCACTCTCTCAAATTCCGGAACCATGACATTCTTCTACGGCCTGGATTGCGTTTTCCTTCTATTTTTCCTTGCATTATATTTTGAAGTAATGCGTATTTATGTCCTCTCATCAGGTGACCCAGATATTCGAGTTTTCTTCGTTTTATCGTTAACAAAATTTCTGGTCTTTTCCTATCCTTGGTAATACTTCAGGGTTTGTGACTCTTTCAACCCAACTTATCTTCAGCATTCGACGGTAGCACCACATCTCGAAACTTTCAATATTTTTTATGTTGTTCCGTTTGAGAGACCAGGCCTCTACACCGTATAATAGCGTGTTAAATACGTAGCCTCTTAGCATTCTTAATCGTAGAGGGATGCTTATATCTCTGTTGCAGAAGGATTTTCTCATCTTTATGAAGGTGGCCCTGGCAATTTCGATACATTTTTTTATTTGATTGTTTTGGTCTCCAGTTTCGTTTATTAAAGTTTCCAAGTATTTGTAACTTGATACTTTTTCAATTTGAATGCCGTTTATACTAATATGTGCTGGTTGTGTCATGTTTTTACTGAAGACCATATACTTGGTTTTTTTGATATCGATGTTTATGCCATAATTGTTTCAAGCAATATTTATGTTTGTAAGTAATCGTTGTAATTCTTCTACTGTTCTTGCAACTAGTACAGTGTCGTCCGCATATCGAATATTATTTTCAACCTCTCCATTGATTACGATTCCTTCGTTTGCTTGCAAAAGGACTTCCTGGCAGATGTTTTCACTATATACATTAAATAGCAGCGGTGACAAAATGCATTTCTGTCGTACTTCTCTACGTCTTTCTATTGCTTGTGATGACTAATTTTCTATTTTGATGTTAGCTTTCTGATTCCAATATAAATTGAGATTTATGGCCAGATCTTTATTATCTATGTCTTTTCTTTTAAGAATGTTTCTTAGCTTATCGTGGCGTACTCTGTCAAACGATTTTTTAAAATCGATAAATGGAAGGGTTTAACAGACATCAACAAAAGTACATGAAAATAAGTACGCGATCACAAATCGTACGGCAACTTGTTATAGAAAATGATGTCATCTTACTCGATCCATTGATAAGAGAAGAAGAGGAAGACCCAAAACAAGGTTCCTTGATAACATCGATGAAGACATGAAAAATATGGAAATACGGGCTTGGCAGAGTAAGGCGATCGATAGGCCCGACTGGAGAGAAATTCTTCTTCTTCTTCTTATGCAATCCACTAATGGATGTTCGCGATCACGTTTGACCATTTTTCTCTATCCCTTGCAGTATGTATTAGGTCTCCTATGTTTCTCAGCCCCGTCCACTGTTTGACATTACGGAGCCATGGCATTTTATTCCTGTCCACTCCCCTCATTCCTTCGATATTTCCTTCAATTAAGGTTTGCAGAAACTGGTATCTTTCGTTTATAATGACGTGCCCCAGGTATGCCGTTTTTCTCTGTTTAATTGTGCATAACAGTTGTCGTTCTGTACCAATTCTTCTCAGGATTTCTTCATTTGTTATTCTTGCGGTCCAGGGAACTTTAGGGATTTTATGCATCTCAAATGCCTCTAGCTCTAGCTTATTCATTGTGTTTATTTTTAAAGTCCATCCTTCCATGCCATATAGGAGCACCAACCGTATATACCATTTAGTGAATCTTAGTCTTAACTTCAGGTCAACGTCACAGTTCGTAAAGACGTTTCTGAATTCCATGAATGCACTTCTGGCCCTTTCTATCCAACATTTAATTTCCATATCCGATATCCAGTCTTAACATAGCCAGGTTCCCAGGTACTTAAATTTTCTTACGCGCTTTACATCTTGATTGTTATATGTATATGCTAGTCTTGCATTTCGATGTTGACATAATTGACGGCTGATTATAAGGAACTTCGTATTTTTTATGTTGATGCTAAGTCCCATGTTCTCGCTATGTTCTCCAATTTTATTAAGAAGGTTTTGGAGGTCTTCTATATTGTTTGCTATTAAGACCGAGTCATCCGCATATCGTATATTATTGACCCAGGTACCATTTACTTTGATGCCAATTTCGCATTCCTCAAGAGCTTCCTGGAAGATATTTTCTGAATATAAATTGAACAGTAGTGGGGAGAGAATGCATCCCTCTCTTACACCTCTGAGAATTTTTTGAGCTTGCGTTGTTTCATTATCCACTTTGACGACAGCTGTTTGATTCCAGTAAAGGGCTTCTATGTAACGAATGTCTTTTTGATCTATGTCGAGTTGTTTTAGTATATTATGTATGAGTTTATGATGTTGTACTCGATCGAAGGCTTTTTCATAATCTATAAAGCACATCATTACATCTTTCCTTTGATCGTAGCAGTTCTGAGCTAGCACTTGGGTTGCAACTAGTGCTTCCCTGGTACCCAGGCCTTTTCTAAATCCAAATTGTGAGCAACCAATAACCATATCGCATTTTGTGGAGATTCTGTAGTGAAGGATTCTCTAGGACTTACACAGGTTTGTAAAACCAGAATGATGGTAATGATGACGGTAAGAACCGAGGTGATAAGGGTTTGAAAGCAATGTATATCATAGTTGCAAGAAATATCAGCCATCCGTACTATTTTCTACTATTTCTCGATATGATTATGTTATTTATTACCCGTCTCATTTTCAGTCCTTTTTTTTGTTAAAGATACCTGATATTTTTTACATCTCTCAGTGCCCACTTTCTCCATACATGTGTGTAATAGGCCGCGTTTGGTAGTCACGCGATATTTTTTAAGGGTAGGTTGTTTTATTGATTGTATTCCAATTGAACTATCTATTCTATTTTCACAACAATACATATTAAACTATTTATAAATGGTTTAGATTATTTATTAGCTTACATTTGCTGTCTATTCATCATACAAGATAAATGGGAGCTTTTTATTACTAAATGGAACCTATTTTTTGTTGTAGCTTTACTTAAACATCTTTTTACTATTTTTTTATCATGAATGATTTAGATAACCTTTAAATATTAGTTCATAGATTTAATACAGGAGCAAAAGAATTTAACATGACGATTTAAACGCAGAAAATTAGAACAGTAGTAATCAATAAGATAAGATATAAACTAGAAGTAGATTGAGTTAGCAGAAGTAAGATATCAAGCACAAAGAGCAAATATAGATTAGCAGTAGGGATTGCAAACCAGCAGCGTTTTCAGTCCAGCTGGATTCTTGCAAGATTAGCCTGAATCCAGCTGGATCCAGCGCGGATCCAGCAAAATGTGGAATCGAAATAAAAACACGATTTTGGGCGATAAGACGATAGGAACATCTTGGCTATTAGTGCACCCTATGTAACATAGTCTTATCAAATAAACCTACTTCTTACAGAGCTTCACATATAGGCGATTACAGAGAAAACCCTTTCGGCCTCTATGCTGGTCGATTTTAAGGTCATTAAATAGGCATAAACCATGGACAAATGATCGCTTTTTTCTACTTCGGTCTCATAAACGGTCATTCCTTTTTTAAAATCTTTTCGTAATCTTTTTGAGAACCAGTGTTTTTTATAAAAATTTTCTCTCTCTCTCTCTCTCTCTCGTTTCAATTCAATCTCAAGTTCTTGTTCTAAAGTAAAATTCACGGGCTCCGGATTAGCTGGCCCGTCTTCTACTTCCATTGTGTCCTTTTGCACTGAGCGTGCAAGCCTTTTCCGAGATAATTGAGTGTTTCCATATAATACATAAAACTCAATCTGTATGAATTTATGAATTGATTTCAATTTATGCCATACTGTATGTATTTCACAGAAATTTCTTATCCCTCAATCCTAATAATTTAAGGCAACCTCTTTGAGAAGTGATTACCGTTGAGCGGTTCTTGTTAATGAAAATTTAATTGTTTATTCAAGCATACAAACAGATCAATGTTAAATTAATTAATTTTTGAGTATTTTCTGTTTTGGAAGAGTCGGCATCTGATCAGAATTGTATTTTAGGAATATATTGAAAGGGTCAAAAATAATAGGGGTATTTATGTAAATTCGTAGTAAAATGAAGCCCCCATTTATTGCCTACATAATGTTTACTTGACTTTTTATTTGTAACCAACAAGTTAAAGAGAAAGAATAACTCTAGGTAAATTAAATGTCTTCTTCTTCTTCATGTGCCGCATCCTTTAAGGACATTGGCGATCATCATGGCCCATATTACTCTATCTGCAGCTGTTCGGAAGAGTTATATTGTTGTTTTTCCACTCCACTGCTTTAAATGTTTCATAATTTTCGTTTCTTAGTATGTGACCAAATCAGCTCATTTTTCTTTCCTTCATAGTGTTGAGTATTAAATGCATAATGGAGGCATATAGAGATAGGGAAATACCTCATACATGGTAGGCGATTGATATAAAGAGGATTTTAATGGATGCATCAGGCTGTCTGAGGATGATCATCAAGACTTGCAGCAGATGGATTTTCGCTACAATGTTTTGTTAATAGCATTCATTAACTTTATATCCTATCTCAAGAAAAATATCTATTTTTCTAATTTATTTTGTGAGTTTATATATCATTAAACTATCCTAAGCCGCTCCTGTTAGAGATATTTCAAAATGTTTCGCAATATAAAAGGAATATTGCGTAACGCTTCCCCTGAAATTTGTGAGTTGAACCCGTCCTAAGTTATAGTATATTATTCAACGAGCATGTAATGATGGCTATTACTCACGATGATGAAGTTTGCGACACGAGCCGTAGGCGAGTGTCGTAATTCATCACAGTGAGTAATAGCCATTACATGCGAGTAGAATACTATACTTTTTCTACGACTTTTTTTATTTTAATTAGTAAAAAATATAATCGTCAACTACTCGAGATTTATATTATATTAATTTACAAAAATACCTAAATGCTATTTACTCCTAGTACGTGGCTGAATAATTGGTTGCCTACTGCTCTTCTTCTTCTTGCAGTACCGTCTCCTATCGGAGGTTGGCTACCATCACAGCAATCTTAACTTTGTTGGCTGCAGCTCTGAACAACTGTATTGAACTGCACCCATACCACTCTCTTAAATTTCGCAACCAGGAAATCCTCCTACGTCCCACATTTCTCTTTCCCGAGATTTTTCCTTGGATGATGAGTCTTAGCAGAGAGTACTTTTCTCCTCTCATTATGTGGCCTAGATATTCCAGTTTTTTCGTTTGTAAGGTTTTTACGACTTCGCATTCCTTCCCCATCTTCAGTAGAACATCTTGATTTGTTACTCTTTCTGTCCATGGTATTTTCCACATTCTCCTATAACACCACATCTCGAATGCCTCAATGTTTTTGATGTCTATCTTTTTCAGCGTCCAAGCTTCCATGCCGTACAGCAGAACGGAGAAAACATAGCACCTCAACATTCTTGTTCTTAAGTTTATATTTATGTCCCGGCTGCATAGGAACTTTTTCATTTTGACAAACGATTGTCTCGCTATCTCTATTCGCCTCTTGATTTCTCTTGTCTGGTCATTAGTATCAGTGAAGCAAACCCCTAAATATTTGTAGGACGTAACTCTTTCAACTGGCTGATTATTTATTGTTAAATTCACATTGGTGTATAGTTTCTTCGTTACAATCATGAATTTAGTCTTTTTGATGTTCAGTTTTAGACCATATTTATTGGTATGTTTATGTTTTCCATCAAATACTGTAAATTGGCTAGATTATCTGTTGCTATTAGCGTGTCATCAGCGTATCGTATATTGTTAATTAACTCTCCGTTAATGTTCATACCAATATTTTGCTCTAGGAGTGCTTCCTGACATATTGTTTCGCTATATATGTTGAATAGTAGTGGAGAAAGCACACAACCCTGACGCACACCTCGACGGATCTCAATTTCTTCGGTTAATTCATTATCAACCTTGATCTTTGCTGTTTGTCCCCAATACAACCTGGATATAATATTAATGTCGCGACTGTCGATGTTTTTGCTTCTTAGGATTTCATACAGCTTTTGGTGTCTGACTTTATAGAAGGCCTTCTCAAAATCTATAAAACCTACGTAGAGGTCTTGGTTTACATCCAAACATCTTTGCATTAACACACTCAGACCAAACAAAGCTTCCCGTGTTCCCAGTCTACTTCTGAATCCAAACTGTGTGGCGCTGTTACCAAATTCTTATTTATTGTAAAAACACATTAAGAAATAGTCAATCTAAGTTCTATTCGTTTCCGAAAAATTATAAGCATAAATTTGTACCTACTGTCAGTGAATCTAATAAATAGGAAATGGCTATTGTAGGTGGACGTATTACGTATTTCATATGGTTATAATGTTTATTTACATTTAACTATATATACCTAATATAATAATATAACAATATATATTATAACATATTTAACACAATATAACTTGAAAAATAAACACAATATTATATTAGTTATAAATTCCAATTAACACAAACAAATTGCGCTATCACTGTCACTAAAATAAATGATAAACGTCAAAATTTCTAGTAACAATATATAAACGTCAAAAATATACTGACATTGTTACAGTTAAAATTCCTTTAAAAAATTTTCGAAGTTAATTATTGATATAAATTACAATAATTATTGTATTAAATAAACAAGTTTAAGTAATTTTATTTACGGTTTATATACGATTAATATTAAAAATGGCATGCGCCACTTGAATCTAACTTCAGCCCGTGAGTAATGACCTGTGAGTAACTTCGGCCCGTGAGTAATGAACTATTACTCACGGGTACAGTAATGGGTGCTATTATCTATGAAAAAATAGCGAATAATGAACATGTTATTAAACGGTCGTAGAAAAATAAGTTTTTCGTCGAATAAGCACCTCTAAGGATCAGAATCGCTCGGTAATTGCGCGGTTCTTTTCTTGATCGGTTTTTTCACCCGGTGTCCGAGGGGAAGCGTAAGGTAGTTCCACAAGTACGCTCTTGGCTGATAACACGTTAGCCAGTGGAGCTCCAGAGACCCTACCGGCTTAAAATTGTCTTGTGTCGCTATGTTAGATCCAGTGGATGGTTATCTTTTGTTCTATAACTATTGAAGAAAACCCGTGCAAAGTTTCGCCCCTTAAAGTTGGATTTAAAAGGTGAAAATTACAGTACAAATAGCGTGACGCGTTGTACCTAGCCGGTATGGTAGTGTGTGTTCTGTTCCTGTTCCCGTATTGAAGTCCCGATGAGATGCCTGATTTGGTCTCAATAGTCTCGTTCTAGTTCATGCTGCTGTGTTCAAGTTTCCAGTTTCCCAGAACCCCTTTGTATTATGAAATGCTTGCCCCGCCCACCTGTTGGATGGAAAGTTCGTTTGTTTTGTTAAAGTGTGACAATGGAGGTTTCTTTTAAAAAGGTATAATACATTCTTGTTTTAAATAAAAGTGACTAAATCCCGACTAAATAGTAAAATTTACACTTGGTAAAATTTTAAATTTTTTTTATTAAAATATTTTGCTTTCACAATGCTAATTTTTGGCAGAGACATTTGACAGCAAAATAACAAATGAAATATGTAGGTCAAATCTTATTTTGACATACATTGCCCGGTAAAGTTGAAGATTTTTTTTGTATTGAAGTCATGTAAGAAAATTTGTAGTTGTTCATATTTTATCCTTTAGTAAAATCATTCATTTTCTGTTTAAAAATATTTGTTTTAAAAAATAAAGTTTGAGGCTTGAAAATAAATGTTTTTGAAAATTTTTATTTTATATATTTTATTTTGTATAACCCTTTGGAAAGTTATTAACCAGATTTATAATGCAACTGTATAAGTTTTAGAGTAAAAAAAAATTAATTTGGCATAGAAGCCAATATTGAGGATAAATAGTAGCCCAGTTTGACCCAAACGAGGAATTTAAGATGAATGTCTCCCCAATTGGTACCCGTAAGTACAGAATATGTTTAGTAAGTACCCAGTAATAAACCGGAGGATTTATTTCAAACGGGGTCCATTTTTAAATAGTAGAAAAGTCCTCTAGTCTGTGTAAGTATCCTTTGTTTATTTGGTTATGGTAGTTACTCTTCTCTAAAACCCTCTCATCCTCCTAATGAATCTACGACTCAGCTCTCCGAACAACAAACTGTAGCGCCGTTCGCAAAGAAGGTTTACGTGTCTGCTTCTTCTTCTTGAGTCCCATTTCGACCCCCCCCCCCCAGTATTCAAATAGTTAGTCTTATCCCTGGCCCCATCTGAGCAGACATAAAGACAGGGTAACAAACAACCAACCTGGATTTGCAATAATACAAAAATTGAAGATGTAAAAGGGCATCTAAATGTACCTACAGGTCTGACATAATTGAGCAGCAGTATAAGTCGCCCATTTATAGGCGCTTGTGTTTGAAGTTCTACAAGGAATCAATCTTTATTTTCTTGGCTTTCTACTCTATTACTATTTATAGTGTGACTTCATTCGATTTTTCTCTTTTTTATCTTCCCCTTCTACTTTAAAACATTCTTCTTTAATGCAATATCAATCTTTCCTGCTGGTCTTCCCAGATTGAATCTGAGAAGACCCGAAGACTAGAATCCGTTTATAATCTTCGTTGTTTGTTTAGTCTTTTTTAAAGTTACCAGTTGTCTTTTCTCCTACAAACCATCCTACAAGGAAAAATAATTAGAAAGCGAGGTCCAGAAATAAGAAGAACAGTCTCGTTAAAGAACCTTAGAACCTGGTTCAACACAATATATGTGCAGCTTTTCCTCGCTGCTGTAGAAAAGATACATATTGCCATGATGATGGCCAACATTCGTCTCGAATAGGCACACCACGAAAAAGAAGTTCACTGTTTCTCCAATTCATAGAAACTAATCATACCCATAGAAAAGCGGCATAGATTTCTTGATAGTTAAATACAATAGGTAGATAACGTTTTTAACAGCTTAGAGCTGCAGAGTTTTTAGGTTCTTTACTTTCTTTAATCCTAGATTCATTATATCCTTGCATTTCGCGTTTTGTCTTCTCTAAAGTTTATTTCCCTGTCCACTAATGTTTTGTTTATGTGCCCTCTCTTTTTTTGTCTACATAGTTTATCAGCCATTCGTTTTTTTTTTCAAATACCAAATCCTTTCATCCTCATCATCATCTACATCTATTCTATCCTTCGTCATCAGTTCTATCTAGTTTGAGGTTTGCCTCTACTTTTCTTACTTACTCTTGGATAGTCATTCAAGAATTTGCTTCGTTCAATGGTTGATTTCCATTTCCGGATATCATATGTGTTTGTTAGTCAGTTGATGTTTAGTTTCTTTAATAGTAATAGCGTTATTTAAGATACATCGATTCTTAGATTCTGTATGTTCATTACGATATTTTGCTAGTATCCATAGATTTTATTTAATTTGGAAAATATTTAGAATCGAGAATTTTTTAAATGTAGAGCAAACAATTTATGAGACAACACGCATATTTCTCAATCCATCTTGTACAACTAACTATATTTTAAATGAAATTTTTTATTGCTCAGTCTGACGGAAAACCCATAAAAACGTTGATATTTCCAATAAAATATAGATGGAGGTGATACCATTTTTTATTTGTTGTTTTCTCGATATTTCTTAGTTATTGATCTCTAAAATGGAAAAGTTGGTGTATCTCTTTGCTTGAATGAACAAAACAGTATCAACCCCTTGCCAGCGACAAATGGGTGTGACGAATTGTGAATTTTAAAAGGTTTTAAAAGAAATGTTTTGTAAATTTCAGTTCTGTACGGAATTTTATAAAAAGTGATTTTGTTCATCAAGAATTTCCTTACTTTATATTCTTTCTGCTGCAGACTTTGCAATCTTATTTGTTTGATACAATGTTACTCCTATTAAGAGTGAACAAATATTTTTTAAACATTTGAAAATATCTTCTAAGTTATTTTTTATTTAAAATGAATTTCGACTCGATTCAAGTTCTCTGTTTAACCGAGGTATGACAATACCAAAAGGCACTGTTAGGAAAATATTCCAATTTACGGTTCAGAGAACCTGTATGAAACGAGTCTGTGTACTCTAATACAGAGTATGGCATTAGTAAAATAAGAAAATCTACGGTTTCATTTTGATTTAAATGATCCGTTTTTGATCCATTTATAAAATAATATATTCATAAAATAATAATGGCACTCATAAAATATAACAGCGCAGCAGCTTCGACTTCGATCTTGAAATTATTGGATTAAAAACGCGTTTTCTGTTGACTACGCGCTAAAATAAGTGTGGCCAGTCACTTTAACTCGCAGTTTATTCCATCATATTTGGTGTGTTAATTAATACGATAATGGACGTTAGACGTTAACGTTACTGTGGCCCCAGCATAATACACAGACCAGCAATCAAGAGTATGTGACTCACAACAGTATCATAAATTCACACCCTCTGCACTTATAGAAGAAGTATAAGAGGAAGTTAAAATTGTACAAACGACTATGTAAAATATAAAAAAATACAGAACTCTTAACAAGTAAATTTACTCTACGAATTTCTACGACATATAATTTTAAATATTATTTATTTATTTACTTGTACTCGCATATAACATAGCTAAAAGCTTGCGTAAATCACATTTAATGACAAAAACAAATGAATCAAATAACCTACTGATGTTAAATATGAACTACTTGATCTTTTTTCTGAATATATCACAGAAGCGCCAAACCTAATATTACCTGTTTCTACTTAAACTAATGATCTAGTTACAATTTAAAATATTCAAAAGACACTTATCAGCACAGTAACTTAAGGAATTCTGAAATATTTACCTCTTACTATTTCGTAAGTGAATCAGAAAACAAAAAGTGGTTTGTTAGAAATAGATATGTGATAGAGATGGTGTAATAATACGTTTGAGATATCAATATTTTGTAAATGCTTCATTTTTGAATAAGGTACCTACATATATCGAGTTTCTTTTGATAATTTCTTTGAAACTAAAAGGGTCCGAACTAATTTAATAACCACATAAAAAGGTAAATTGTATTGAATAAAAATGTATACCATTTTTATTCAGTTGCAATGCGAAGCCAAAACTGTTTTAATTTTTACTTAGGTTAGAGAGCGCATCCAGCACTCTTATCGACGATTTCACCTCTTGTTAGAGGCTCTTCAGAAAATGCATAGGCTGCTATCTCTACTCCAGGTAAAAATTTTCGCCATTTATTAGTCCCCCATTGCACCTGACGTAAAGGTAGTAGGTGCGTAGCGGCATCTGCTAAATGAAAGTCTAAGTTTTTCAACCTAATAAAAATATTTCTAAAATAAAATACTTCTATTAAAAGATTTTTAATTGAAAAACTTATTGGGCCATTTTCCTGGTGACAACCTCCATGGTTTCTAAAAATTGCAAGCCAGATGGATGCTGCAGTGAAGACAAGAGGGAATTCTAAAAAGTTGCAATTCACAACCCCGTCTACAGCTTGGTAAAGTTCCAACGGAAAATGGACCTAGTTACTCTATATAGGAGTAACTAGGTCCTAGGTAACTAGGTTTTTATATTAGTATTATTGGAACGTCAGTATCACGTTAGTTGCAATGGGGGACTAATAAATGGCGAAAATTTTTACCTGGAGTAGAGACAGCAGCCTATGCATTTTCTGAAGAGCCTCTAACAAGAGGTGAAATCGTCGATAAGAGTGATGGATGCGCTCTCTAACCTTAGTAGAAATTAAGACACTTTTGGCTTCGCATTGCAACTGAATAAAAATGGTATACATTTTTATTTTATATTAGTATTACTCCTATAGAGTAACTAGGTCCATTTTCCGTTGGAACTTTACCAAGCTGTAGACAGGGTTGTTAATTGCAACTTTTTAGAATTCCCTCTTGTCTTCACTGCAGCATCCAACTGGCTTACAATTTTTAGAAACCATAGAGGTTGTCAACAGGAAAATGGTCCAATAAGTTTTTCAATAAAAATATTTTAAAAGTATTTTATTTTACAAATATTTTTATTAGGTTGAAAAACTTAGACTTTTAAATTGAATTGATTTAGTAGCGATTTAGTAGCTAAATTTTGAAAAACAAAAAATACCCGCAATATTTTAGAACGCGAATTTTTAACTAGTGCATACTTCCTGTTTTCATATATGGCTCCCAAGCTTGGACACTTACAAAGGAGAATATCGATAAAGTGGCAAAAGCGCAAAGATCGATGGAAAGACAGATGCTGCATATAAAACTTAAAGATCGCAAATGAAACGTCTGGATCAGAGAAGTAATCAAAGTGAAAGGCGTTAAGGAACAGGTGGCAAAACTTAAAACTAAATAACTTGATAAACTTGATAAACTTGATAAAGAGAGTGAAAATCCCCAGTACAGGACTAGCATGGCCAGGATTTGAAAAACTCAATTGGATACTTAAAAACCGCAAAATACATACCTCAATACAAGACAAGACAACAAGAGGTGATTTACATGTATAGTATACAGATCGATCCTAAATATATTAAATGGCTGTAGTGAGAGCAAGAGGTGAATTAATCACCAGTTTTTTTATACAGGTCGATCCTAAATAGATGAAAGGGCTGAAGTGAGATCAAGAGATGAATCCACCAGTATAATACCTATACAGATGGACGCTAATTAGATGAAATGGCTGGAGTGTGAGTAATGGGTCATACATGTAAAGACGCAAAACTACCAAAATCCCATAAAAGGGCTCCACCTGTTTTGGAAGAAATGCACGCCAAATTTCATCTTTGCTTAGTTTGTGGATTGATTGAGTATATTATTTATTTTTATTTCTTTAACCTTATTTGTAACTATTTTAATTAGTGAACCTATATGTTTAGTTTGTTTACAGGCAAAAGCTTTGTGTTGAATAATTTGAATATTATAATCCAACTACCAACTAAATTGTTTACAAATACGCATTTAATTAGTTTTATAGGCGTTACATTTTAACATGTAATTTTCATTTCTTCGAATTATTGCATTAATTAATTGTTGGGCGTTTTCATTAAAGTTGTTTAAAAATACTACAACAATGTTTGGTAGGTATTAGACAACAAATATATGTTTTACCAGAATGTTATGAAAATATTTTGAATTTCGTTGTAAATTCTAAAAATTCTCAATAGTGTATTATTGTTCTGAAAATAAGAATACTTCCCAAAGAAGAAAATTAACAACATACAGACAATTAGACATTAGACAAATTATGCTTTACCAGAATATTATAGAAAGATTTTGAATTTCGTTGCAAATTCTAAACATTCTCAATAGTTTCAATTTTGCTAGCAGTTGCCGCTAGGGCATCCATGCCATTTCGTTCGTTGCAATCCGGGACTGCACGCTGGGGCTTCTTTTGGTTGGATCGGGGAGAGCAGCATATGTGCCTCCTGATGAGAGACTAATAAGTTTCGAAACCGGTAGAGGTGCTTGCAGCACTCTCTGATTGGACTAGAATGTGGTTCGGCTGTATTTTCGTTTTGCAACGAAATTGAAAATGGTTATTCATTTTTCATTCTCAATAGTGTATTATTATTCTGAAAATAAAATACTTCCCAAAGATGAAAATTAACGAAATAAATATACATACAAGGCAAAATTCTAGTGTGACGTTGGTCGATAGAGATCATCTCCGTCCCGTTGGACTCCCTTTGTTTCCAATAGAGTTGCAACTATACAACAAAATTCAGAATTTATCTGGAGATAAATTCGAAACAAAATCCCCTCTGTGGTGTAATCGGCCAAGGTTTCTTTCTGAAATTAATTTAAATCTTGTATTCCTCAACCTGAGAAAGAAAATTACTTATATTCCAGAGGAACGAAAATCTCCGATTATACATCTTGCTCAAGTCTCTCCCTCATTCCTAGACAAGATTACTCAATGAGTATGTTCATTCATGACCTTACAAAGAGTAGCTGCCTATTGTCTACGATTCGCTCATAATGCCAGAAACCCATCAGAGAAATTCTCCAGTAGCTTTTCGGTGAGTGACCTCAAGTCTGCCGAACTCATGATTGTTAAACTTATTCAAGTCGATTCGTTTTCTCAAGATTTTTTTATTCTCAAAGCTAAAACTCTAAGTTTAACAAGATCCTTTTTGTCCATGAATCCCTTTCTGGACGAATATGGATTGTTAAGAGTTGGTGGAAGGTTAAAGTCTCTGTACCATTTGATCAAAAGTACCCTCTTCTCTTGCCCTCTAAATATTTCCTAGTGAAAGTCATGTTAAAAAGAAAACCTATTGGATTATGCTAGTTCATAATATACACTTTCCAACTTCAGGTCTGGCATATTGATGCTCTGCGTTAGATCAAGACAAACATCCATAACTGTAAAACGTGCTTTAGATCTAAGGCTCCATTAGCATCTCAATTAATGACAGACTTGCCAATAAAGCGACTAGTTGTTCTCAACCATTTACAAATGTAGAGACAGACCAAGGTGGACTATACAATTCCAAACTTCGTAAGGCCCCCATAACCAAATGCTATATCGCTGTGTTTATCTGCATGGTCACTCAAGCCTGCCAACTTGAACTTGTCTCAAGTCTCACTATGTAGTCATCTCTTCTCACCCTCAAACGCATCATCAGCAGACGTGGCAATCCCTCTGTTATATTTTCTAATAATGACACTAACTTTAGGAGTACGAAATTGGAATACCAAGGACAGGAAGGAATGGAACCTGATTCTGGAACAGGCCAATACCTACCATGCGTTGTAGAGCCAATGATAATGATGATGACATTAACTTTCTTGGTTCAAAAAATCAATGGAACGAAGTTAAAGAATCAGGATATACAAGCATCGATAAAATATATTCTGGTCTCTTCAGAGATCACTTGAAAATTTATTTCAGCCTTTTATCGTCGGAAAACAGCCATTTAATGATAACCGTAATCAATAATAGACTGATGAAGAATAAAAACTACATTACGAATGAATTGTTTAAGTTGGTATAAAATATAGAAGCATTTACAAAATAGATGTTTTTTCTAATATCATGTATTAAGGTTTTTTTGATATATACCTTGTATTATTACACCACATTGAATAAAAGTTATACCTTTAGTGAACTTAATTAACTATGTACAAACCAAACAAGAAGACGTTCAAAAAAGTATTTTGAAAGCGTCTAACGAAAAGGAAGATTATAAAAACATGTGTCCTCTATAACAGATAATAATACATTGAAATAACAAATAAGGAATTAAAGTTAAATTAAATAAATATGGAAATACATAATATTAAAGTAGGAACTATAAGGTTAAATATAGTTTTGATACAGCTATATGAAGTGAAACTAGATATACTCTAGCATTCCAACAAAATGTTAAAAGATATGAAATGATTGGATAATTTAAGTAATTAAGTACACTGAAAAAAGGTGTTTGGGTAAAAAAGTTTATTAAACAATTTATAACGTTATTGTATGTACATACCTTTCAAAGCCCATAAACAATGGTTAAACAATGTTTAAAAGTTATAAATTAACATGGTTCTTATATTATCAACTAAATCATTCAAAACACTTCGGGTAGAGGGTTAGAATATTAAACTTTAAACAGAAACAAGATCAAGACATATAGCAGGGGTGGCCAAGCTTCTTAATAGTCCGAGCCACTTTGCACAAGTTGAAGTTTTTCGCGAGCCGCAATAAAACACTTATTCAAAAAGTATCTATGTATAGAAGGTATTTACAATTTTTTGAACAGAACTTTTACTTACTGAAGACCGAAATACAATTACGAAATATTTAAACTTAATTACATTTTTGTTTTCCTTCTTTTGATAATTCTTTAGAATTTGGTGATTAATATGTGACTTCTCAGTAATTCTTTTAGATGCTTGTTAGGTAATATTGATCGGTGTTAGGATTTCACGAATTATAAAATGGAATAAAATGGTCCACACAAGTACGTTGTTCCTAATATGGAAATAATTCGACAAGCATTCTTTTTTAGGGTACCTTCTTGGATTCTGGTACAAATTTCCAAAATTCGGTATTCGGCGTCGACTTATAGTTTTATTTTCGAGCTTGATCTTCTTGCGTCTCTATTAATTTTAATTCTCCAGATGTTGTTTGGGTCATATATTGGTAATAAAAAAAAATTCACCTTATGAACTATGTTCATTTCAAACGAATTCGGAAAAGAATGAAGAGACGATTTAACATATTTTAAGTCTTCAAATCTATTTTGGAGTTCGGTCAATATTCCTTCCGGCTTTTTATATATATATATATACATATATATACATTAGCACTTCGAGCCAAGCAGGCTCATGGCTTGGTTTACAATCTTCCTCCATTCTTGCTTGTTCTTCGCTTTTTCTTTCCAATTGGTTGCATTGAGATACTTCAGGTCATCATTAACTTCATGGCTCCATCTGGTCCTAGGTCTTCCTTTTCTCTTTTTACCACCTATTGTAGCGCTTAACATGATTTTAGGCATTCTAACTTGGACCATTCTTTGGACATGTCCTAACCATCTAAGTCTTTGTGATCTTATAACTGCAATTATATTAGGCTCCTTATACAATTCTTCTAATTCCTTGTTTGTTCTTCGTGTCCACTGATTGTTGATTATTTTTTCCCCAAATATCCTTCTAAGTATTTTTCTTTCCCATACTTGTAACATTGATTGCTCGGTTTTTGTCATAGTCCAAGTTTCTGAGGCATACGTAACTATTGGTCGTATCACAGTTTTATACGTTCTTAATTTAGCTGTTTTGGATATATTTTTGCTTCTGAGTATTCTATTGAGTGCATACATGCAACGATTCCCTGACATTAGTCTTTTGTGTATTTCATCCCGGATGTTTGGTTTACTAGAAAATAAAGTCCCTAAATATTCAAATCTGTCTACCTTTTCAAATTTATACATTGTTCCTTCATTCGTTGTTATCATTAAATATTGCCCTTGTTCAAATTTTTTTATATACCTACTCGTTAAGTTTTTCTAGTATAATATGGTAAACATTTTTTTCTAAGTCGAGTAAAATGACTTAAATGCAAAATGTGTACCTAATACAAATTACAAATTACATCTGTAGCAAGAGTTATACAAAAATCGGTCTGGATTCGGTTGATTACTGACTTTTACATTGCGCCACTCTTATGTAATGTTCGGTAGCGCAGTTTTCGATGTGTCATATCATTCTTATCTTGGATGGAAATGGAATTTGTTACAAAGTCTTTCATGTTTGTTGTCAGTAAATTAAAAGACATTTTGAAACACATATTATGGAACGATAATAATTTTTTTAAAGCATATCTAATACAAAATTGAAAAATAACTCGGGTACAATCGAGAGCCACAAGTAATCCTTCAAAGAGCCGCATGTGGCTCGCGAGCCGCAGTTTGGCCACCCCTGACATATAGAGTCATAATATCATAAACTAGTACTGGGCAAATTAATGCTCATTTAAAAAACCACTAATAAAAAATCACTCAAATGGTCTGAAAAAATAAAGGACTAAAAATAAAGCTTCTTGAAGACCAGAATTTAAAATGGTTGTACCATTGGAATGAAGTCATGAACCTTAACTGAAGAATCATTGAAGTGACTTAAACATTTGAAATGTGGTGTTATTAACGGATGTTAAAGATTTCCTGGATAGACAAAATTACCGAAAAAGAAGTTCTACACAGAATGGGCAAAGAGCGCCAATTGGTCATAATAAACAACACCTTGGACCATACTTTAAGTTAATGTTCATGGGAAAAGGGATCTAGAAAGAAGAATATCCATAAACTTCGAAATTGGTTTAACTTGACCACTACCGGAGTTTTTTGCACAGCAGTCGACAAAGTCAAAATAGCCATGTTAGTGTCCAACATTTGTAACGGATAGGTACCGTGAGAACAAGAGTCGTATAAAAGACAGCCAAGTTGACAAACAAAAATTAAATCTAGATATTTTTTAATAGTAATAATGATAGATGCATTAACCTTTTTTCAGTGTACATATAAATATGGGATTAGATGACATGAGTCTCTAAAAATATTTCAAAATAGCTAAGTGAGTAATCATAACAACTATTTTTTAAGTATATGTTTTAAACTGTTTATTTTATCGTCAAATATCTGCATTGTCACTTCGATGGTAGACATTTCTGGAACACATATTTATATTACCTTCTAACTGTATTTTTTACTTAATTATAATATGCATGTGTTCGGTACAAATAAACGAAGGTATCTAGAAGTTTCAATAAATCGTCTTCCAGATTTCGACAGCGTAGTTATTGAGTGCACAATTCTGTTCACCATTTAACTACACTTCATTTAGCTTCAACAGAAATGCGGTTAAAATTGGTCACAATAATTTAACTAAGTGGAGTAGAAGCGAACCCTATGATTTTAGAAAGGATTTATCCACGCTAGTATTCTACGTATGCCGACAGTAAAAACCCCTGAACCTACTGAAGCTAGTCTTTTCCCCCTACCTATCATAGTTAACCATAAATCGTAGCAAAGAATATATACTCTGGAGAGTATATATTCTTTTGTCGTAGTTTAATGACATGTGACATCTTATGTGATCGACAGGAAAGAGATGAAGAGACTAAAGAGTAGTAATTTTTCCTTCCCGTAATTTTTTCCAGATGTGGAACAGGTATGGACAGCTATCAAATAGACCAATTACTGGTACTACTGAGACTATACTTGTGGAATCCATCTTTATGATTAACTCAAATATAATGACATCAGACCTAATCTTAACTGAGAAGATTAACACAATTATACCATCTAGAGAACAAAAAGTCCCAAATATGAATGGGGACTTAATATGGTTCATTGATGGATCTAAAACTGCCCTTGGTCCTGAATCAGGAGCCTTTGGATAGGCTGATTATGTTACAGACTATATTATAATAAATGTTACAGCCTAGGTCAACATACATGTATGTATTACATGCTTAATCAAATAGAATCAAGGAAAGGACTCACTCACCAAAACAAAACTGGTGAGGAACTGCAAATATCTCCTCAACAACCTGGCAAATGATAATAAAGTGTCTTTAATATGGATGTCGGATCATGAAGGTGCATGGAAATGAATAAGCAGATTTGTTGGTAAAACAAAGCTCGAGAGAAAACTTTGTAGGCACAGAACCATTATGTGGCATCACCAAAGATACTACAAAAAAGAGGATCAAAAGTGGCTGATACGGAATCATCAAAAGAAATGGAAAGTCGCTTAAAAGCAGATCCAGGCTAAGAAAATAATCAAGAATATTGATCAAAAACTCTCATTACAGCAGAGATATAATCGGTCGCAGAAATGGTGACAGGATATTGTCGTTTAAGAGAACACCTATACAAACTCGGTAAGATGAATGAACCATGGTGCAGAAAATGGGAAATGGAAGAAGCAACTTCCATGCAACTGCTATGCCATTGCAATGTGTTAAGTGATATAAAGCAGGAATTCACTGGTGAAATGAGGACTGAACCAGAAAAGATAAAACTACCACTAAGGAAACTGTTGGCCTTCATTGTGGCCACATGAGAGTATGATGCCTACATAGTGTGATGTCTAGATATTAAAACCTCATCACTTGTTCTATTATCTGGCCCTCCAGCTCTAATTTACATATTAATATATTTGCTGTTATAACCATGAATTTTGTCTTTTTTTGGGTAAATTAACATGGTTAATTTTCTGGCGATTATATTAAATTGGTACAGCATACATACATTGTAAATTATCTTCACTTTGAGAGATGTCTGAGTATTGCGTCGTCTGCATAATAGATTATTTTAAGTTGTTTTCTTCCATTATTTGGTATCCTTTTTTAGTCCTTACTCTTTTCATTGCTAAATGTTGGGCAATGTAAAATAATGTATATTGCAGAAAAATGAAGACTAGGTACGGCAGCAATTGATGCTGAGATAGCATCAATTAACATTGACATATGTTTAAAGCCGAAATCATACTCAACCTAATATGAAGATATTCGCCCTAATATAAAGAACTTATTAAGTATCTACTCTGCAGAAGCAGGAGAAAAACCCTAAAGTAGGGCCAAGGAGAATGATGGTAAATAGTTTCCCCGAAATACAAACTATAGATAATTTTAGGCTATTCGATTTCATAAGCTTGAGATAAGCAGAAAAAGAAACTTTAAGACAAAAAGGCTGGGGATTCGCTCCTTTCCCTTTTTAGGGCATGCTCTCTATCACACCTACCTCTGGTATGCTGGATACCTGGTCTCCGCATTAGGTCAAGTTGTGTATTTGAATTACAGTAAAACCTCGATATAACGGACTAAATGGGGGGACGGGGTGTCCGTTAATGCCGAAAGTCCGTTATATAAAAATAGGTTTAAAATAAATCATATTACTTTTTTTAAGTTGCAAACAAGCAACTTTTGAAGTTTGCTGTTTTTTTATAATTAGAAATGTGGCCGCACAATGCTATAATGAAAATGTTCTTGACATTCTTTGTAAAATACAGAGAGGTTCTAATTTTTTTCAAATTTGACCGGATTTTTTTGTCCGTTATATCCGAAGTCCATTAAATAGAGGTCCGTTATATCGAGGTTTTACTGTACCATGACGCGCTCTTTCATCGCACGCCTAAAGAACTAAAGAAGTATAGGTAAACGTCGAGGTGCATTCAATAAGAAAATGGTTTCAGATTAAAAGATTATTTGCGCGATCACAAATTTTTAAAATATTTTTTGGAAAAACTTTAAATTTGTTGCTCAGCAACAGTGGCCTAACCCCAAAGACGAAGTTTTGGGATAAATGCAATATTTTCATTCGTATTTACATTATGTTTATGGGATGGCGCTACAACTTATGTAGCGCTATTTAGCCAAATATAGAGGTACGTTGCGTAGACCGTTGTTAATCCAAAGATTTAATGTTGCTGCTTTTATTGATATATTAATCTAAAAATGTTTAATTTCTGGTTTAAGCCACTGTTGCTCTGAGCGCCTCAAATGACCTATGTATTATCAACGTTTGTTTTCCATGTCGTTTTCAAATACTTTGTCGAAAACAAAACAATGGTAATAAGCAATTTCTTACAAAAAATATTCTGATTTTTTCAAAAAATATTCCAATTTTTCCAAAAAATATTCTTTATTATCTCTCAAAACCAACACTGTCCAAATTCGCAAGACGATTCATTAAATCTAGTTCTGTCCTAAATTTTTGTTGTTGTTTACTGCCTTATAAAACAAAATGTTAAAAGTTATGATCTAACAGATGCAAAATAATTATGAAAAAACCTCCTGAAACAATAGATAACTATATGGAAGTATGTAACAGAAAAGAAGGAAACTAATTCGAGTGTAATTGATTCACTAAGTGGTGGGAAATCAAAAAAATAAAAGTGTATATTGTTTGTGTAGGCGAGTGCTTTTCTTGTGTTTCATTAAAATTGTTGGTTATTATTATTACAGTAACAATTTAGGCGGTTTACAAACATTTGTGAAGGTTTAACGTATGCATAAAGATTTTTGATTGTCATTCTATTACTAAAAATATATGGTTTATATTGAATATAGGTACTAATTACTATCTTCTTTGTTTCATTTATATAATAATAATTTACATAATAATAAATAAAATAATAATAAGGATTTTTTAAATACAAAACTATTTGCTACAACAGATTACTAGGTTTTAGCACACAAAACTCATTTATACCTACATCAAAACATTAAACAAATAATTTTTTCTGCAGCTGTCCCCAAAGCTCAACTTTCGGTATGACTTATTAAGTCGAAAGTTCCGCTTTACACAAATCTTACCGAAAACAACTATATTTGGGGCGATTTTTTTCAGTTTTGGAATGATCTTTATACTTTTGGAACGACTTTGAATATCTATGAACCAAAACAAAATGAAGACCAAGATCCAAAAAGGGTTGCCGAGCCAGTGATACCTGCTGATGATATTTTTAATAAACTGTAGGAAGAAACAAATCTATCAATGTAAAAGCACTATGTTAGTATGTATTTTGATACAAAAGCAAGGTAAATGTTCAAAATTGTACAACGGGCGTAACCAGGATGGTCACAAGGGTGATTACAAGGCCCTAAGGGGGGGGGTTACAACTACTGGAGGGTCTCTAGCGGGTATGGTGTTAAGCGTATAGAGCTCAAAGTACATCCCAATGGAAGATTATAACCCCCAAAACCCCCTTGGTTCCGCCTATGAAATTGTACAATGTAGAGAGCCGTAAAATTAAGTCATGAAAATTGGAAGAATAATATAATTAATAGGCAAATATATTAGGAAACTATACAAGGAAGGTAGATAGCCGATATAATTTTCATTTTACGGCATTCAATGAAAAACTTTGCAAGAAACAGACATACAGTCTCATATCGTTGATTGGGAAGAATAGTATGATATTTCAAAAACATTAAGTTTACAGAAAAGACAATTAAAGATTGAGATGGGTTACGAGATCGGATTACTTAAGCAATACAATATTAAATATCCTTTTCATCAGAATAATTAAAACTTACAGTATTAACTGACAATATGGGTTTTACATCCAATCCATATACCACCCCCAACTCATATTTTTCATCCCCATTTTGAGTTATAATACTTTTCTTTATAAAATTTTTGTACTATTTCACAATTATAAGGTTATTAGGGACAATAAAACGGAACAGTTTAGATGTTTTATTAGAGTTTAAACAACAATTAATGAAAAAATCGCAGTTATAGTACAATACCAATATAAAAAAACAAAAAATTTGGGCTCCCATTAAAAAAAAATGAAAGTTTCTACAAGTTTCCGTTTCTACAAGAGTAAAAATCCCTATAGTATTGTGGCATAACCGCTACATTCTTTTTTCTTTTCAAAAAGAGAGAGCAGGCCAGCTTTCTTTCTTTCACTTATTCCCACTTTCTTCTTGTAAGCTTGTTTTAGAGTAACGTCACGTGCTGATGGAAGTCGTCGTTTGCTTTGAAGAACGTTTATGGTTTTAAACTCCTGTTCTTTGTACGACATTTTATATAGCATGTAACTAGGATTTTCTTTGGTAACTTTTAAAACGCATATTCCTGAGAGAGGGACTGACCCATCTTCTTCCGTCTTAAAAGAATCCTTTATGCTCATATCACTTGATAGTTGTTTTAGATCAAACAAATTCTCATGACCCATTTCATGTACGTTGAATGGATTTCCATGCTTCTTTGCTTGTCTAACCAATGTTACATATTTATCTGATACGTAAACGTTCTATAACATTATACGTTCTATAAATTGAACGTTCTAATAACAGAATGAACGTGGTCTCCCTCGTTCTGAGTACGACCACTAATTAAAAATTTATGGGTGATGGACCTAATATTTTCCAGAATAGAAACTCCATAGATGTATAAAGCAAATACGAAGCGGTTCTTATTTTGTCCGAAGCAGTTGTCAGTATAAAATACAACATCTATCATTTCACTATTTTTGTCGTTCACAGACTTCAAATAATTCCAAACGCACGAACCCACTTCACTTGCACCTCTGTGAGCAAGACCTTCGTGCCACATAAAGCACATTTCGTCCGTACTTTTATGCTCGTACAATGTTAAATTATACACACTTAGTTTTGATACATAATAAAAAGAAGACGAGTCCCCTTGTGGACATGGCAATGCTGCCTGCATATCATAAACAGCGTCAATTTTATCCGGAGAATTTTTATCCATGTCCTTCTCTTTTCTTGCCAGTTCTTTGTCTTTAATATGGTTATTGTACTGTTCCTGAAGTTCTTGTTTTTCTACCTCGGAGGCATCAATAAAACCCTGGCAAAAATCACACTTATCTTTTTTTTTTGGAATAAAAAAGATAAATTAAACTCTCCTTTGAATATATTGGAGTACATCAAGTAGTTTACGTTAGGTTTCCCGAGTTCTTTACAACGCTGCTCATAATCTCTGTGCAGGTCGGCAATAGTTTTTCCTCCTTCAATGTATTCTTTCTTTGATTGAGATCGGCAGTAATGGCTCTCCATTCAAGGAATATATCGAATATGACTACGCACTTCTTCTTTCAACTCCTCAGGAACACTATGTTTTTCATGTCTATCTCGATTATCTGCCTGTATTATTCCATTTACTTCATTATTTTGTTTGCGTAAAATGGTCTCAATTACTTGAGAGTTAATGCAAAGAGTTGCCATAAAGAAGGATTTGCAAACACGAACTTTTTCTCCTGCGTATGTGAAAAAAAATGCGTTATTAAGTATCTAGTAAGAAAAAAATATTTTAAGAAATAGAATGATAAAACGAAATAATTTCTTGGATTTGAGTGAAATTATGTTGAAGACAATGGTAACTAAAAATATCACGTTATACTTAGCGCAAAATTATATTCAAAACTATGTTAACTCAAAATGAAATAAAAATAAAATGCCCACAGGTGTACTTATTTTATTCAAGAGTATCATATTATTTGTAATCATCATACTGACCAAAATTATAATAAAAATAAATGCTTACCTGTTAAAGAAGAGTATGATATTTTGAAATGTAATTCTCTTGCTCCAAAAATATTCACTAATAAGATGCAAGCAGTGTTAATATTTTGACTTATAATAGTATTGATTAAATAAAAATGACCTAAGCTTAGCACGAACTGTAGACAACTGAGTTACCCGAGTCTTCTCCACACCAGTTGTATGGAAGTGGGAGATGCCATACTTGGTCACAGAGCTGTCTAGTGCTTGTCGTTCAAACTGCACTTACAATACTTTTCTCCATAATAGATCCATTCATTCTGAGTAGTTTGTTGATATAAACTAAAAATGAACCATTTTTGACTTATCATACTATTCTTCCCAATCAACGATATGGTAATCATTAATATTAGAAAAGGATATGATAGATATAGTACCTGGAGAGGTTTTGTGATATAATAGGCACTAGATAAGAAATACCATTACCATTGAGTAATAGTATAACGGTATAACATTACCCTAACATTTGTATAAAATTATCAACGATGTCAAAAATATTAGAAAACCTTCTACTTATTAAAAATGAAAAAAAGAAATACTTAATCTAGATAATTTAACCCACACCAATTTGGATTTTAAGAAAACTACTGTACAATAACTTAACAGTGTCACAGAATCTTCAATAACAGCCAAGAAAGTTTGGAAGGAAAAAATGTGTAGGTACATGGATTAAAAATTAAAATTAGTACAAAAATGTAGTATTTCTTGAGATGAAAAAAGCTTTTAACAAAGTCTCAAGATGGTTTCAGTTACTAGCAGATTTAAAATAATTTAAAAGTATTTTCGGATTGAAGAATTTAGCAAAAACAATTTATTTTAAAAGAACAATTTTTGTTCCAATTAGCTGTCGATTATATAATAATTAAAAACATGTTCCGTTCTACAAAATAAAGATATAAAGTCCATCAAATAAAGAAATCGATAATTAGGTGGTACCAAAAATTCCCGTATTGGATCCACCCTCTGAACCGTATCAACGTATTAATTAACAAAGTATACGAAAAGAAGGCGGTTCTTATCATTTCTGGTGATGTCTATAAATCTTCTGATTCGTTACTGTTATCAGTACTACCAGAAACCGTGATTCAGCAGAAATACACATGATAAGAGTAATTTGTAGATCTCATACATACCAGTTTTTCTGTATTAGGTACACCTATAAAATGGTGGAGGTGTTTGTGTTGGGACTATATAAATTTGGTGAATTAATACACTTAGCTTACACAAAATAAATTTTTAAATGTGAACAAGGTATTTTTAGGATGTGTCAACTTTACTATGACTTGTTTTAGGATTTCTTCAGTAATTAAATTAAATTAAATTTCTTTCTTCAGTAATTAAATCAAACCCAAGGCATTCCTGGGATTCATGTTTGCTTTAATTTTGTTGAACACTTCTTTGGAGTGACTAATTTAATTTCACCGTCTTCATATGTGACGCTTCCCCACTCAAGTGTATTATTACATTCATTTGGATGTGTTTTCTCGAGAAATTTAAAAAAATTATTAGCCTTCTTTAAATTGCTTTTTCTTCCATCTATATTTTTTAATAGAGGATCCTGGATGATGGAGATTTCCATTTGTATTTTGCAGCTTATTTCTTGATGATGTCTGATAGTTTTGTTTATTATGATAGCTCTAGGTACTACCGTAGAAGCCACCTAGCCTGAAAATTTTTAGTTAGAAAAATATGTAAAATAATTTGGGAAAAGAAGCATGAAAGAATAAACAGCAAAACAATCATCATCATCATCATCATAATTGGCTCTACAACCCATGGTGAGTCCTGGCATATTCTAGAATCAGCTTCCTATCCTTCGACTTGGTTTTCAAATTTCGTACTCTTAATATTAGTAGGTGGATATCTTAACCGTCTTTCACCTGGTCCTTAAATCGTGCTCTGGGCCTGCGTCTTCTCTTCACAAACAGCAAAACAAAAGTGAATCTTAATCTATATTGCACCTGATAGACTACAAAGAATAATAATAGTTAGACAGAAAACCTAAAAAAATATTTTGTCATTCTTTATCATACAAATGACTGTAATTATTATTATTGAATTTCCGTTACCTTGATATATCGACGTTCTGTATAAATGAATCGGACGTTTTATAAAATGACCACCGTACAAATTTCATCAGCAATTAATTTCGAAGCAAATTAACGAGTAATGAACGAACATTTGTTTAAATTTAACGCAACGTTATATTTCACAATATAACACGTTGTTATTTTACGGGGAAAACTTGCCATAAATTATTTATAAAACGAATAATAATTTTAGATTTACGATAGTAAAAGCTAAAATAAATCTACCAATTTGTCATTTAACTGTATTCAAAGTTATTAATTAATTAAAAGAAGGCAATTAACCACTTTTAAATTTTTGAGTTCAGACTCTTTCTCTAATTGAGATTTTTGGCCCGGTTAAGTACCACGTCGATTGCTGCTTTGCTGACTAACTACAAGGCTGTCTGATAAGTTATTTGACAGAAAAAGGAAAATTTTGAAAAAGTGATGATTTACATCTGACCGTAATCTCGTTTTAGCTCGATACACTTGACCCAGCGATGCTGCTTAACTCATCTTAGAAATATGTTTTCTCGAAGTCTGCAAACTGGGCTTCCATGGCGATGATGAAGTCTTCATTCGACTTAAATTTCTGCCCAGCGAGTGACTTTTTATAATAGCTGGTTTTCATCTTAGAAATATGTTTTCTCGAAGTCTGCAAACTAGGCTTCCATGGCGATGATGAAGTCCTCATTCGACTTAAATTTCTGCCCAGCGAGTGACTTTTTATAATAGCTGGTTATAAAAGCAAATCTAATAAGGTGTAAATTAGAGCTGGAGGGTCAGATAAATAGAACAAGTCATGGAGTTTAAATATCTAGGCATCACACTATCTAGCTACGGAAAGCTCGAAACAGAAGTGGAAGATCAGGTGAATAAAGCAAACAGAGCCGAAGGCTGCCTGAATAAAACAATATGGAGAAATAAAAATATCGAAAAAGAAGTGAAAGGCAGAATTTACAAAACAGTCATCAGACCAATAATGACGTAAGTGGCATAAACACGACCTGATACAGAAAGGACAAAAATAATGCTAGAAACACCAGAGAAGAAAACACTTCGAAAAATCGATGGTAAGACACTATGGAACAGAGCTAGAAGTGCATATACAGAGAGCACGTAAAGGTTGGAATAAATTCATTTTCTCAAGAATGGATCATTTTGGAAAAAAATCCCGAAACAGGTCAATTTTTATTTTTAAATTACGACTTCTGCATATATACCATACTAGTGACGTCACCCATCTGGGCGTGATGACGTCATCGATGATTTTTTTAAATGGGAATAGGGGTCGTGTGATAGCTCATTTGAAAGGTAATGTAATTCTCTATTCAGTAATATAAACATTTACATAATTCTTTATACAGGGTGTACAAAAAAACATTTTTTTAATTAAACTTATTGACATAAAAAGAAGAATGCATGTAAATTATTTAGTCCAAAATACATTTTCCTGCTCTCAAAAAACAAAAAAAAAAAATGTTTATTTGAAAAATAATAATTGCTTTTCGCATAAATTAAATGTTGAAACTGTCAAGGGGAAGGTGGGTGGCGGCTTTAATATTGAATTTAAGGAAAAAACAATATTTATTTGTCAAACAAACATTATTTCCTGTTTTCTGATAGTAGTAAAAAAGTATTTTGAGTTAAATAAATTACACACATTCTTCCTTTTATGTCAATAAATTTAATTCAAATTTTTTTTTGGGCACTCTGTATAAATAAATATTTTAATGTTTATATTACTGAATAGAGAATTGAATTACCTTTCAAATGAGCTATCACACGACCCCTATTCTCATTTAAAAAAATTATAGATGACGTCATCACGCCCAGATGGGTGACGTCACTAGTATGATACATATGCCAGCAAGTCGCAATGTAAAAATAAAAATTGACCTGTTTCGGGATTTTTTTCCAAAATCGTCCATTCTCGAGAAAATGAATTTATTCCAACCTTTACGTGCTCACTGTATACGACGGAGATGCAAGGTGGACAACATTAATAACTGAGTGAACAACATAAGAGTAGAATGGAACGACCACATAAGCCGAATGACAACAAAGAGGAAAAACAGTAAGGACGGCGAGAGCCGGTTCCACAATAGGAAGACGATCAGTGGGAAGACCACAAAAACGAAGGAATGACAACTTACTGGAGCCACATTGAAAAACAGACAGTCATGTCTACACAAAAAAGAAGAAGAGTGACTTTTTCAAGTTTGGAAACAAAAAGAAGTCATACAGGGCCAAATATAGAGAATACTATGGATGGAACAGTAGTTCGTAGCCCAATTCGACCAACTTAGTCATGGCAGCGGTGGAGGTGTGAACAGGTGCGTTGTCATGGTGGAAGAGTACTGTTTCCTTCCCCAATTGGGCTGTTTTTTTTTCTGCAATTAGGCGTCGAATTGGCTCAATAATACGACAGAATAAAGCCCTCTGAACGTTTTACTATTTTCCAGGTTGATATAGATCACACCTTGTGAATCTTAGAAAATGGTCGACATCACTTTCCCCACCGATTGGACAGTATTTGCTCTCTTCGGAGAACGTTCACGGGGTGACATTCACTGTATCCACTGTTCCTATTGGTATCTGGTGTGTATAAGTCGAACCTTGTTTTATAAACCGTTATGAAACAACGAATAAACTCATTTGGATTACACTTAAACAACATGCGGCACTCATCAGGCTGATAGCTTTCTTATGCCCAAAATTTCATGCATGATATAAATCGTGCGATCTTTTGACTTGCTTACTGTATCAGCTATCTCGCGTACCTTCAGTAAATATACAAATACCTACAACTAAGTCGTCAATAGCCGGTAACTTGTCATTCTTCATGCATTGTATGATCAACATTAGTAAAAGAGCAATGGAGCAACTTTTTGGTGGAGGCGACCATGTTATTTCTGGGAAAACGCCTAAGGTTCGTTCTGGTTGGTCATTTGTTATGCTTTTTCGGCTGGGGGTACAACAACTTACATGATCGTGATGTATGAGACCTCGTTGGAAGGGGGACCTCGCTTAATAAGTAAATATTGAATGGTTGGGCTTTAATGGTTGGAGTGGAACACCAAAAAGACCTTAGGCCTGTAGTGCCCAAACAGCTTTAGAAGACCTGTTTATAGCTGACCAGGACCTATTCAAGACCTCGGCTAGTTAAATCATTTGCATAGAGATACAGAAAACTTTCTCTCATACAAGAATATTATAAAGAAATTTCTGAATAGTTGAAAGTACATCATGGAAATCGTTGAAAATTATATAAAAATAGATCGATGTTACCTTTCATTAAGAATATTTTCTTAACAAATATTATATAAAGATGTTATATAACTAGTGCTTCTTTTTCTTTTGTAGATCATTTACGATTTCGTTTTCTGCGATAATAAGATTCTTCCATGCTCAGTTTTTTATTTAGTCCAGAAAGCCACTGCGCAACCGCTAGGAAAAAAATTCCGATTCGGATTTTTTGCACAATCTTACTCAAAAAGGACCCCTTTTAACAATTTTGCATGTTACCAGGACCAAAAGTAGGTAAAATATTTTTTAAACGTTTTGTTTTTGTTTTTTTTTGCTAAAATTATTTTTTTTGCATGGAACAAAGTTTTTTTTAGGTTTTTTGAATTATTCCAAACAGAAAAGGTCTCTAGTGACATTTCTCTAAATTTGATAGTTTTTGACATATAAGCGATTAAAAATTGAAAAATTGCGAAATCGGCCATTTTTAACCCTCAAAAACTATGTGAAAAACTGAAAATTTGAATGTTGCCAAGGTAGGTAGATATTCTTTAAACATCGATTGATGAAATCCCGAAGAGTTTTTTGCAATACAGTATTCAAAACTTCTTTGTTTTTTAATTGCTAATCAAGCGTGCGCGACACTATTTTCCACCGACAGTATGGTGCAAATGAAAGGAATAAATTCGTTATTTCGTAAACCGGCAACTTTAAGGAAAAATCCCGAAACAGGTCAATTTTTATTTTTAAGTTATGATATTGTGGCATATATGGTATACTAGTGACGTCATCCATCTGGGCGTGATCACGTAATCGATGATTTTTTTAAATGAGAATAGGGGTCGTGTTCTAGCTCATTTGAAAGGTTCTTCAATTCTCTATTCAGTAATATAAACATTTATATAATTATTTATACAGGGTGTCCTTCTATTTCTTTTTTTGTCAAATAATTTAATTCAATAAAAAATTTTTGGACACCCTGAATAAATAATTAGGTAAATATTTAGATTACTTAATAGAGAATTGAAAAACCTTTCAAACGAGCTACCACACGACCCCTATTCTCATTTAAAAAATCATCGATTACGTCATCACGCCCAGACGGATGACGTCACTAGTATACTATATATGCCATAATATCATAACTTAAAAATAAAAATCGACCTGTTTCGGGTTTTTCCTTAAAGTCGCCGGTTTACGAAATAACGAATTTATTCCTTTCATTTGCAACATACTGTATACACATTCAACGGTGGAAAATAGTGCCGCGCACGCGTGATTAGAAATTAAAAAATAAAGGAGTTTTGAATACTGTATTGCAAAAACTCTTCGGGATTTCATCTATCGATGTTTAAAGAATATCTACCTACCTTGGTAACATTCAAATTTTAAGTTTTTCACATAGTTTTTGAAGGTTAAAAATGGCCGATTTTTCAATTTTTCAATTTTTAATCGCTTATATGTCAAAAACTAACAACTTTAGAGAAAAGTCACTAAAGACCTTTTCTATTTGGAATGATCCAAAAAAACCTAAAAAACTTTGTTCCATGCAAAAATAATAATTTTAGGAAGAAAACAAAAAAAAAAACGTTTAAAAAATGTTTGACCCACTTTTGGTCCTGGCAACATGCAAATTTGTTATAAGGGGTCCTTTTTGAGTAAGATTGTGCAAAAAATCCGAATCGGAATATTTTTCCTAGCGGATGCGCAGTGGCTTTCTGGACTAATATATTTACGAATACACGAATATATTCTTAATATAGATACATAAATATTTATTAGTAACAAACAACAAATGAAAATTTGATTATATAAAAAGCGGACTCATAAATTTTTTCATCAATTTTGTGTAATTTTTTAAAACCGGTTTCAATTTTTTCGCCACTTATGGAGACTAATAAAGTAATCCTTCAGAAAAACTCTTCCCGGAGTTTCGTTTATTTAAATTTGAGTACGACGTTGAGAGATTTGATTAAACTTGGGTTTGCCTGAAATTTGCTTATTACTGATACAAGACAGATCCAGGCTCGGACTAGGGAAATGGTCGTAATTAGTTTCAGCTATCGTTCAAAATTAAACAGGAAATTTTAAATAAAAACAGTAAAGTAGGAACGGGATCGTGTAACAATACCAATAGTTATGTTCTTTTAAAGTCGCCTTTATTATTTGAGCTATCACACCACAAGAATTAAATTGTTCTACTAAGATCAAACCTTTTTAACAAATTGGTCATGCACCGACGCAATGTTTATAATGAGGCAAGTGCAAGAAAAATCTAATAATTATTTTTGGTGGACCTTAAAAAGGCATTTGTCAGGGTCGTAAACAACATAAATGACGTTATCCACTCATTGTACACAAGAGAAGTACTTCTAAGAATAATCAAAACTTCTTTTTTTTTTTTTTTTTTTTTTGGTTTTCTTGACTGTGGACTTAATCCATTAGCCGAACTTATTTTGCTCTAGAGACATATGTTTATAAATATTGACTATATTTTATATCATACTATCTACAGTGATAACAATGATTTACACTTCAATATTTATTTCCATTTGAAGTTATTTTTAATTACTATGTGCTATATAATCCTGTATATAATTATTTTTTGTTGTTTATTATTTTTTTTTATTTTTTTTTTATTTTTTTTTATTTTTTTGTATTCTTTTTTTTTATTTTTTTTTTTATTTTTTTTTTAAATTATTTATTATATTATTTTTTAACGATTAAAGGAATTAACGAGGAACACAGTTGGAACTTCTTCTTCTTCTTCTTGTTTTTTGTAAAGACATGTCTGTTTTTCCAATGTGCCTCTAGTAAGTTGTCGTTTCATCGTTTTCGTGGTCTTCCCACTGATCGTCTTCCTATTGGGGAACCGTCTCTCGCTGTCCTGACTACCCTATTTGTTGTCATTCGGCTTATGTGGTTATTCCATTCTATTCTTCTGTTTCTTACCCAGTTATTAATGTTATCCTCCTTGCATCTCCGTCGTATATCTGTACTTCTAGCTCTGTCCCATAGAGTCTTACCATCGATTTTTCAAAGGGTTTTCATCTCCGCTGTTTCGAGCAGTCCTCTCTGTGTCGGGTCGTGTTTCTGCCGCGTATGTCATTATTGGTCTGATGACAGTTTTGTAAATTCTGCCTTTCATTTCTTTTCCGATATTTTTATTTCCCCATATTGTGTCATTCAGGCAACCTGCGGCTCTGTTTGATCTATTCACTTGATCTTCCACTTCTGTTTCGAGCCTTCCGTAGCTAGATAGTGTGATGCCTAGGTATTTAAACTCCATCACTTGTTCTACTATCTGACCTTCCAGCTCCAATTTACATCTTATTGGATCTGCTGTTATAACCATGCATTTTGTCTTTTTTGTGGAAATTAACATGTTAAATTTTCTGGCGATTATGTTGAATTGGTGCAGCATACGTTGTAAATCATCTTCACTTTGAGAGATTAGTATTGCATCGTCCGCATAGCAGATTATTTTAAGTTGTTGTTCTCCCATTTGGTATCCTTTTTTAGTTCTAACTTTTTTATTATTTCGTCCATGATCAGGTTGAACAATAAAGAACTCAAGGAATCCCCCTGTCTTATCCCATTGCCGGCTTCAATTGGGTCAGTTAGTTCATCTTCCACTTTTACTTTTATTGTGTTGTTATGGTAGATGTTTTGTATCGTTTTAATTATTCCCAGAGAATAATCAAAACGATGGAATATATCTACCAGAAAAACACAATAAAAGTAAAGTAGAACAAGAACTAACTGACCCAATGGGATAAGACAGGGAAACAGGTGGATAAAAAAGTAAAAACAGAAAAAGGATCCCAAATATATGTTAAAAACTACAGTGTTGGACAAATTTTAAGTATTTGAATTGCTATTTCAGGGTCCAAAAGTGCTATTTCAGGGTCCAAAAGATATCGTGAGTGTCGTATAACAATGATGATATTCCTCGAATGATGAATATAGACGAACTACTCTTACGGATTTTTTCGCGAAGAATTCAAAAAAGGAAGATTTCGGAAAATGATAAACATGATGGCGGCCAACGTCTGAATACCGATCCTGTCTCCGTAATATCTCTACTACTGAACATTGATTATCATATTTGCTCTCATAGTTTTATTTACTGCAGCTCTGAAGATTGACGACGAAAACTGATTAGATCAGTCACATATTTGCCCTGAATAATAAGATGAGAAGTCCATATCATTCTGAGTGTCGCATGACTTTTGTCTCGATCTTCTTGTCAAATAGCTATACTTTGAGTGAACTTATAAGAGTTGGTCTTGTCACAAAGTTCTGGTCTATGAGACAAATAAAGAAAACTTACTAAATGGAGAAAAAAACAAACCAATCAATAGAATGTAACAGTCTTTGGTTAGCAATACTAATAGAAGAACTCAGCAATAAGAATATACCAACATTAATGAGTTAAGAGAAGGACAGAGATACATTGTCTATACATCTACATGCGCACAGAAAGATCAGAAGTTGGTATCAGTCAGAGGGATACAACACAAGCTCCCAGAATTTCACTTAAAATCTGGCTATTTACTTACAAGATATAGGCCAAGTAAGTCAATTGTCAAAATTGGTTTACAGGTTAAATTTATAATTTCTTTATTTATAAAAAAAATGAAAACAAAAAATGTGAAATTTAATTTTTATTACAGTCAATAATTGTGACTTAATCCCATATAAATATAATATTTAAGAAGAATTGCTTGTGGAGAGGAACTTGTAATGATAGAGCCCCTAGCTTGCCAGTCGATACATGCGCCGTCCCACTAGAGTTCCCACCACTACGATGAATGTTAGAAGATGGTCCGTCGGAATTATATTTAACAGAGAGCGGTGTAACAGAAAGTCAGTTCTGCCTGGAGAATTGATTTGGTAGGAACTTACTGACCACCAGAAATTGCCTGGTGGCCAAAACTGGGCTCCAGCGGATTGAGTTGGAGCCAACCTGAGTCTTACAGAGAATTGATCTAATAGACTCACTAGTTTGAGCTAGTGGAAACCATCCATAGGAGTGATTTAGAATAGATGAATCGCTCGCGTCAATTGTAGATAATAGTGTATTGAACGATTGCGTCCAACTCTATCTCAGGGATTCGTCAATATATGTGTGTAGATATACTAACATGATTCAGAATTGAACGAATTGAGTTAAACGCAGCCGTGGAGTGATTCAGAATTGATGAATCGCTCGCGTCAATTGTAGATAATAGTGTATTGAAATACTGCGTCCAACTTTATCTCAGGGATTCGTCAATATATGTGTGTAGATATACTAACATAATTCAGAATTGATAAATCGCTCGCGATGATGATTGTAAACGTGTACTGAATGATTGCTTCCAACTTGTTGTCGATATATACCGTATATGTGTAACATTATCACCGTAATTTAATATCAGTAAATATAATTTTGTTTTTCTTTACTGCTACAAAGGAGGAGATATTACTGCTAAAACTATATCAATTACAACTATAGGACGAACTAAAACATTTGAGGCATAATGTAAAACTTTCTTTTGTGCTGAATTGATTGAAAATCGAGAGAACCGCTTTTTTGAGGACTGTCTACATATAAATTGAATGTAACACTGAAAAATTTCTATTATTTGATCTATTTTGATAGGGTTTCGTTGTGTGTATCTCCTATTGTAGTTTCAACAGATTCTACCAACTCCATAAAAGTTCTGAACGAAATGTTCGTGAATAATTGAAGCTCTACCGTGGGCGAATACGACCTTGTTTACGATAAAAAATTACTGCGAGCAAATGGAAATTGAAGCGGGGAGAGTGAGTGAGAAATTTGAAAACTTGATGGGATTATTTTTATTTCTTTTTAATATCGCCTACCCAATAAGCCGCTTAAACGCGGTGCCTCGATTCGCGATGTTTTTATCCTTTATCTTTTTATATTTTCATTTTTCCAGATGGATGTTTGTTGATGCGAAAACATCCTGTTTCCAGCATGTGGAAATAAATAATAAACGACTGAGTATCGAAAAAACCAACTTATTTATCACTAGTTTAGAAAAAAAATTGATTAATAGCAAGCTGAAAATTTGTTAATAACTTAACGGCGTCTATTCGGACAAACTTTGATGTACGGGAACACTGAAACAGGGGAAGTTTTAATTGTGGAACAGGTTAAAAATTTGGACGTCAGACTACGAAAACGTCCCGTGTATTTTGTCGGACAGAACTTCTAATTGATTTGTTACCCTTTCATTAAACTCTGATGCAAAACTCACGACTGCTTTTTATCACCTGTCATAATTCCTGTCATTCGACATGTTCTACGTATCGGACTTTAGTCCAGAAAGCCACTGCGCATCCGCCAGGAAAAACATTCTGATTCGGATTTTTTGCACAATCTTACTCAAAAAGGACTTCTTTTAACAAATTTGCATGTTGCGAGGTAGAAAAGTGGGTAAAAAATTTTTTAAACGTTTTTTTTTTGTTTTTTTTATATCGAACAATTTTTTTTTATGTTTTTTGGGTCATTCGAAACAGAAAAGGTCTTTAGTGACTTTTCTCTAAAGTTGATAGTTTTTGACATATAAGCGATTAAAAATTTAAAAATTGCGAAATCGGCCATTTTTAACCCTCATAAACTATGTGAAAAACTGAAAATTTCAATGTTGCCAAGATAGGTAGATATTCTTTAAACATCGGTTGATGACATCCCGAAGAGTTTTTTGCAATTCAATATCCAAAACTCCTTTGTTTTTTAATTGCCAATCAAACTGGCGCGACACTATTTTCAACATTTGCATGTAGGTATATGCATCTATGTGCTAGGTAGCACCTATATGTGCTGAAAAATATTCTGATTCAATTTTTTTTATCTTCTTGCTTGAAAAGTTTCTCTATTAACAAATTTGCATGTTGCCAAAGTCAAAAATGAGTTAAAAAATTTTTTAAACAATTTCTCTTAAACTACAAATGTTTTCCGATTACATCTACATGCAACGGTTGAAAATAGTGTTCCACCCGCTTGATTAGCAATTAAAAAACAAAGGGGTTTTCGATATTATATTGCAAAAAGCTCTTCGGGATTTCATCAATCGATGCTCATATAATATTCACGTACCTTGGTAACGTTGATATTTTCGGTTTTTTACATAGTTTTTGAGGGTTAAAAATGGCAATTTTGCAATTTTTAAATTTTTAATCGCATATATCTCGAAAACTATCACATTTAGAGAAAAGTCACTTGAGATCTTTTCTATTTGGAATGATCCAAAAAACCTAAAAGAAAATTGTCCGATACAAAAGAAATAGTTTTAGGTAAAAACAAAAAAAAAACGATTAAAAAAATTTTTGACTGCCTTTTGATCCTGGAAATATGAAAATTTGTTAAAAGGATACTTTTCAAAGAAGACGGTGAAAAAAAAAATTGAATCATAATATTTTTCCGCGCATATATTTACGCATATTACATACATGCAACGGTTGAAAATAGTGTCGCGCCCGCTTGATTAGCAATTAAAAAACAAAGGGGTTTTCGATATTGTATTGCAAAAAACTCTTCGGGATTTCGTCAATCGATGTTTAAAGAATATTTACTTAATTTATTTGGTAATATGGAAATTTTCAGTTTTTCACATAATTTTTGAAAATTAAAAATGGCCGATTTCGCATTTTTTTTTAATTTTTAATAGCTTATATGTCAAAAACTATCAACTTTACAGAAAAGTCACTAAGCCTTTTCTGTTTGGAATGATCCGAAAAACCTACAAAACTTTGTTGGATGCAAAAATAATAATTTTAGGAAAAAAACAAAAAAAAAACGTTTAAAAAATTTTTGACTCATTTTGGGACCTGGCAACATGCAAATTTGTTAAAAGGGGTCATTTTTGAGTAAGATTGTGCAAAAAATCCGAATCAGAATATTTTTCCTAGCGGATGCGCAGTGGTTTTCTTGACTACTTATTAACATGTCCAATTGGTGATAAAAACCAATCTGATTTTTACATGAGAGTTTAATGAAAGGGTATCAAATCAATTGGAAGTTCTGTCCGACAGAATACATGAAACGTTTTCGTAGTCTGACGTTCCAAATTTTTAACCTGTTCCACAATTAAAACGTCCCTGTTCCTGTGTTCCCATGCATTAAAGTTTGTCTTTTTTTTGGTACGCGGGGTCCAGGCCTATAAATATATAATAACGATTGTGTACAAACGAATACTGAAGTAGTTTAATTTTCTTTACAAACAATGCATCATCATCACAGTGCTATAGTCTTTATAGTGCCTCGACCTCCTCAAGCTTTCTGCGCGATTCTGTTCTGTCCCTTGCTTGGTTCAATACCGATTAAGTTATCAACACCGATCTTCTCAGCATCCTGTATGACCCAGTCTATCCACTTCAGCTTTGGTCTGCCCCGTCTTCTTATTTCTACCGACTGCTATGTTAAAATATTTTTTATCATGTTCGATTTTGCAGACTGGGCTACATGTCCTGCCCACTGCAGATGGTTTCGCTTAATTATAGTGGTAATATCTTTTCCACCAAACTTACTGTAATGTTCCAGGGTCGCCATGTAGTGTTCGTATTTCCAATTAGAGATCGGCACGGCTTAAAACATCTTCACTAAGAAAACACAGATATTACTTTTTCTCGCTTTAATTAATACAATTTTAATACGGTTAAGATTAAGGCGTTGGTTGTAATTTTTTTTCAAAAATCGATAAAGAGGATTTATCTGTTTTGGTTACGGTCCATGCCTCTGATCCATATATGAGAACGGAAACTAGCAGTGTCCTATACAGTCTAATACGGCCATTTTGGGACAGACATTCGTTAGCTGAGCAATCATAAACAGTGACGGTTTAAGGCACCATGGGGCCCTAGGCGGCCATAAGAAGTAGGCCCCTTTATATCGACCATTTACTTAAAACAAATTTACAGATATTTATGTTGTTTTGGGAAGTAGTTACTCCAAAAATAAACTACGACAATGTAAAAAAGATCATTTTTCTTTTTTTTACATTTCGCAACAACTTCTCATTAATATTCCATAGCTAATATGCCAAAGAAAAAAAGGGATATTGTGTCGATATGCGATTTTGCCCTGGGTATGAGTGCCACCCCTTCGGGGGTGAAAAAACATACATTCAAAATAATGGATTACTGATTAATTCTAAGTAACTTTTGTTCTATCGAGTTTTTTCACTAAATCAATACTTCTTGAGTTATTTGCGAGTGAATATGTTCATTTTTCAACAACAAAAAAACACCTTTTTAGACGGTTTTTCGCAAATAACTCCAAAATTAAGTATTTTATCGAAAAAATATTCTTAGAAAAAATATAGCGTATACAAGTTTTAAAAAAAATGGTGTATGTATGAAGTATGTAGACCCAGTATAAGCAGAACTGGAGCTAATGAAAAGTAGATTCTTATTCGACAAATTCCAAATCAAATATTTCAACGTAAATTACCAAAAAATGAAGCACTTTTCGGTGAAAAATCATCACAACTTTTTTAAAGTGTTAAAAAAGTTTTATTTTTGTTTTTTTTAAACAAGTTTTTTTTTAATTAAGTATCAAAATTAATCAAGTAAAGCTTAAAATAATGTTGATTCCTTTTTTTGGCACAAAAATCTTGAAAATTTATGAAAATCTTGAAAAAACTTATAAGTATATTATTTATAATATGATCTGTAAGTTTCACCGGTTCACAGTGCTTATATTTTAAAACATTGGGATTTAAAGTAAAACAAACTTTTTGAAATTTTGAAAAAAAAAATTATTTTTTTTTCAAAATAACTTAAAAATTATTAGTGGTACCCAAAATCTTAAAGAGTAAAAAATATAGGTTTTAATTTTCTAAATATTTCAGATTTTTGCTTTTTTGGGGTTAAGATATGACTGTTCAAAATTTGTCCACCCTGGGTAGAGAATTTTTCATTTATTAAAAATTTATAAATGAAAATAGTTTCTATCCTTGTGGGGTCGGTACTCACCGGAGGGACCGCCGACATTCGGATACAATTAGCGTCTCTTTGCAAAGACAATGACGTCGACTTTGCTAAGTAGCAAGACATTTACTCAACACACACTACCCACTACACTAGGTACCTGATTGGAAAAATCAATTGTACCATGCCAATGGCCATTAGTTATCGAGGCATTAAGCTAAATAAAAAAATTTCATACACTCGTGATTAGTGACTTGTTCAAGCCCTTTCTACTACAGCTCTTTTATAACCACTTTATAACGATAAAACTTACAGAGCATATAAACAATACATACAGTCGGAAAAATGAAAGAATACCCATGAACGAACATATAAAACACGCTTTATTTTCCTGTCATCGTGTCACAAAGAAAATTGCCCAGCGCAAGTACATGTAATAATAATTATTACATGTACTTGCGCTGGCCAATTTTTTGTGTGACACGGTGACAGGAAAATACAGCGTGTTTTATATGTTCGTTCATGGGTATTCTTTCATTTTTCCTACTCTAAGTAAAGTAGCTTGTGAAGCGGTAAGGATTAATTTCATTTGGGATGCTAATTAGGGGGTTATTTTCACCAGTTTTTTTTACCCAAAAAATGGGATCAACTTTATTCTGAGCGTATCTTGCTTACTTTTTATGATGGAATTTTAAAAAAAAAACAAGAATAATGCTTTTTTAAAACATTTAAACAAGTTAGGATGAGTTTTCCATGAAAAGTGCTTCATTTTTTGATTATTTCACGTTGAAATATTCGATTTGGAATTTGACGAATAAGAACCTACTTTTCATTAGCTACAACTCTGCTTCTACTGGGTCTACAGACTGCAAACATACACCATTTTTTCAATTTTTTAAAAGCTATTAGTATTTTTCTAAGAATATATGTATTTTCGATAAAATAGGTACTTTTACTTTTTGAGTTATTTGCGAAAAACCGTCTAAAAATGTGATATTTTTTGTTGAAAAATGAAGATATTCACTTGCAAATAACTCGAAATGTATTGACTTGATGAAAAAACTCTATTGAGCAAAAGTTGCTTAGAATTAGTCAGTTTATCCACTTCAAGACGTATTTTGACGGTATATTTTTTTACCCCCGAGAAGGGGTGGACTCAACCGTAGAGCAAAAACACACATTGGCACAATATCACTTTTTTATTTGACATCTTAGCTATGCTTATACCAAATTTCATGGCAATCCAAACTCTTGTTTCAAATTTAAGTGAATGGACTATAAGGCCCATCGGTGGGTAGAAATTGAAAAATAAAACGTACCATACCAAAATAATTACCAGCTTTGATCAAAATTTGCTTGCAAAATTGATTACCAAATTGAGGGAATGATTAGAACATGGAATATAAAAATGCCTTTGAAGATAACTGCTTAATTTGTCTTGAAGTCGGTTGTATTTTGCTGATATTTGACAAAAGACAAAGCAAAGAACTGAGTTTGATTAGAAATCATAAATTAACCATTTTCTTTTTTTTTTGTCTCAGTTAGCCCTATTTGATTTTTTTAACATTTTAATTTTTTTTAAATAACTGCTGAAATGGTTAAATATTAATTAATGCATTTGTTTGGGATGCGGGCCCCATCAAGTGCCCGGGCCCTGGGCGGCCGCCTAATGGTTAATCCGGCACTGATCATAAAGAGCCTTTTTATATCATCTGATGTATGAAAACACAAAAGCGCAAATACCTAGGGATCTCATGCGTGGTGAGAGATATGACGTACGTCAATTTATTATACAAGGAAGATCGAGGTCAGAAGAAGTATAGGAAGGAGAAGAATATCATGGATGCGTAACTTGAGGGAATCTTACGGATGCACATCAACCGAACTATTCATAGCAGACGTTTCTAAGATCTGGATATCCATGATGATTTCCAACCTCTAGAAGAAGATAAAAGGAAATACACATTACATTACATACATCTATATTATTCAAACTTTTTACTATTAATTCAGATTTCCTTTGACTTGACGATAATGTACTTGATGTCAATCTGAAAATACGACAGATGATGATAAAATGTGACATATTGTCAACACTTGGCAAGTAGCTACTATAAATCAGCTAGAGAGGCCCTAGAGATGTGGAGTCCGAAAAGATTATGCAATATAATGATTAAAAAACGATCAAACGATTAGGTCCTACAAAGAGCTAATTCCTCGTATCTTTCGAGGTAACCAGTACCGTTTTTACAAGTAATCAAGGGCAGGATAAAATAATCGGAAAGTATCCAGAGTGTGGGAAAACTTCACACAATCACCTAATACTGTAAATTTCGTCTGATTGATTGCCAACGTCAGGAAGCTCGGACAGGATACATAAACAAGAGGAGGATTACATTATGAGAAATGAAAAATAAAAATTCGAAATACTTAAATTTAACAAATAAGGATATTAGTTACGGTTGTTATATAGATAACGAGTTGTTTGTGCTGTTGTTTTAAGTGTTCCAATTGATATTAAAAAAATATAAAACAGACGTAACGAGAAAAATAAAAATCACAAATTTATTTTTTTGAACTGCTTTAAATAATCTTATTCGTATTTACCTATTTTACTATTAATTTGTTTAAAATTATTTCAGTTTCTAATTCTAAAACCTTTGATTCTATAGTACCTGTAAGCATATTACTTATAATATATGTTTAACTCTTTAAATTTTAAGAATAAATAAAATGTTTAATTATTTCAGATAATATGTCAGGTATTTCATTATATATTTTATTTTATTAACATAACCATTTTTTAAAGACAATTCAAAAATCTTTATATCCGTTTTCACAAATTCTTGTAAACCGTAGCAATGTTATTATTAAGTTTTATTTCTAAGATAACTAGAAGACTGCAAAACTTACTTGAGAAATTGCGAGTAGCCAGCATAGTAGTAAGGATAGCACCCTAAAATGTACAAACGTGAACATAATCAATACTGTGGTCAACAAGTTTGTAAAGTATCGCCTTACCTTGAGTTTGCGTCGAGCATTGAATTTCTTGAGACAGTCCACGGTTTCTTGTCGGTGAACGACTGAAGCAACACGTTCTCTTTGCTGAAATAAAAAAGGGTATTTAGTATAAATTAAAGGAAGACATATTTCTTTTTAGCATATATAGCTTAATAAAATAAAAAAAGTCAAAATGTAAATTCGTGCGGGTTGAAACAAATTTTATATTAAAGTTTAGGTGGGTACAAAAGCTATTTTCAAGAAAGTATCCAAATCATACAAGGGGATCATTGTTTAAATAATTAAAAAGGGGTCATTTTTGCAAAAAAAAATACTTTTTTAACTGCTGAGGTAATTCACTTATTAATGAAGGTCTATGGGATTTTTTTCTGCAAAGTTGAAAGGTAAATATTTCACATAAGACTTACTAAATTAAATTTGACCCCCTATTTATTTAAATAATTGTATATAAAACTTTAAAAACAAATTTGCAAAAAATTATTTTTAGCGTTTTAAATAAGCACTATAAAATATCTTATTTTACAGACAAAGTTGCGTTATGTTACCAGTATTAAGTAAAAAAAAAATTGGTCGCAAAATATTTAATATTTTTTGAGATATTGAATTTTTTATTAATTGTTACTATATTTTCAATTGCAAAAACGCGGTTGTTGCCAAAGAAATATTCACCGCCATAAGATCTCATTATTTTTATTTTTATGTATATTTTCAATAAATGAATTGATAAATTCAAATTTCAATTAAAATCCCCCCTAAAATGGCATTTGAAAATTATTCAAATTTGTTTAAAGTTTGTTTTTTTTAATAACGTCGCGGGGATTAAGTATTTTGAAATGCCGTTTCGATAATTGGGTTCCTGGGAATTTTTTACTAATTAACAAATTTTTTTTGTCGTTTTTCTTCTTTTTTTTTCTTGGAGTTATATTACTACGGGCCCTTTTAGGGTTAAATTTCATTAAGAATGTCGAATCTCTGAGTTGTAGATTCTAGACCTAAAAATATTAAGATTTAACTAAAATCTCTTAAATAAAATGTGGCTACTTACTGAGTTACAGGGTGTTTTATTTAAAAATTTAAAAATTATTGTTACCAAGTACTTTAAAACTATTTGACGTATCCTTATCATACTTGGCAGAAAATGTGGCTATTATACACCCTACTAAATTGTTATTAAAAAACGTTTCTAGCTAGTGCCAAAAGCGTACGACAGGGGATAGTGAATGATTGACCCTTCCCAAATTCTACGCCACTGAGTGAATTACTATTTTAGCGAAATTTTTCCATTCTCCAATACATTGTATGTAAATAACTTTATTGGTATCGATAAAGTCATCAGTTTGCGAGATATTGGAAGTTTAGAATTAAATGAATGAATGAATCAAAATAACTATGCCGTTTCATTTTTAACGTCCAATATCTAGAAAACTAATGACTTAATCGTTACCAGTAAAGAGTATATTATTTACATAGAAGGTATTGGAGAATCGAAAAATTTCGCTAAAATAGTAATTCCTTCAGTGGCCTAGAATTTGAGAAGAGTCAACCATTAACTACCCCCTGTCGTACGTCTCTGGTAGTAGCTAGAAACTTTTATTTATCACAATTTAGTAGACTGTATAGTACCCACACTTTCTGCCAAGTATGATAAGGATACGTCAAATAGTTTGAAAGTACTTGGTAAAAATAATTTTTAACTGTTTAAATAAAACCACCTATAACTCAGTAAGTAGCCATATTTTATTTAAGTGATTTTAGACCAATCTTAATATTTTTAGGTCTAGAATCAATAACTTAAAAATTCGACATTCTTAATGAAACTTAACCCTAAAACGGCCCGTAGTAATATAACTCCAAGAAAAAAAAAATTGTTAATTAGTGAAAAATTCCCAGGAACCCAATTATCGAAACGACATTTCAAAATATTTAATTCCCGCGACGTTATTAAAAAAACAAATTATAAACAAATTTCAATAATTTTCAAATGCCATTTTAGGGGGAAGTTTAATAGAAACTTGAATTTATCAATACATTTATCGAAAATATACATAAAAATAAAAATACTAAGATTTAATACAGGTGAATGTTACTTTGGCAACAACCGCGTTTTTGCAATTGAAAATTGAGTAACATTTAATAAACAAATTCAATATCTCAAAAAATATTAAATATTTTTGGACCAATTTTTTTTTATTAATATTGATAACATAGCGCAACTTCTCCTGTAAAATAAGATATTTTATAGTGCTTATTTAAAAGGCTAAAAATAATTTTTTGCAAATTTGTTTTTAAGGTTTTATGGATAATTATTTAAATAAATAGGGGGTCAAATTTAATTTAGTAAGTCTTATGTGAAAGATTTACTCTTCAACTTTGCAGAAAACAATCCTATAGACCTTCATTAGTAATTGAATGACCTCGGCAGTTAAAAAAGTAATTTTTTCGCAAAAATTACCCCTTTTTAATTATTTAAACAATGATCCCCTTGTATGATTTGGATACTTTCTTGAAAATACCTATTGTACCCACCTAAATTTTGATAAAAAATTTGTTTCAACCTGTACCAATTTACATTTTGCTTTACATGTAGTGTAATTTTATTTTACTAGACTAATATGTAATATAAAGTAAATACAATAGCCCTAGAATCAGAGATAAATGTGAAGAAGACCAGGACGAAACACAATTTGGCTCCAGAAATGGACTGGAAACCCGGGACGCACTCTTGGCACTTAATGTATTATTACACAAATGGCGAGATCAAAGGAAATACGTCTTTGCTGTATTTATTGACTATGAAAAGGCCTTTGATTGAGTGCAGCATCACAAACTAATTAAAATATTAAAATACAGTCGAGACGTACGAATCATAGAAAGTTATATATACAGTTTGAGTGGGGAGGAATGTGCCAAACTTTAAGTCTGTATAATATACGTAAAAATAATCAAAAATAACTCATATGTTGTTATTCGATTTTCATTTGTTTCCGAGATACGGGATGTTAAAATTTTTCTTACAAACTGACGATTTATTTATTGCTCTAAAACCGATTGAGGTGTGCAAATGAAATTTGGTGGGTTTTTTTGTGGGATGTTTTGACACACAATTAAGAATTTTATATTCACCATTGGCGCGCGTACGAGTAATAGTCTGAAATTTTTTAAAGATAAAAATGGTACGCCACTGAAATATTTCAAATTAAAAATATTTCTTGATTTCCTCGTTAAATTTGTAATAAAAAATCTATCTTCCCATTTTGCATGCGACGCTTGGTTTTCATGCAAAAAATAAAACATCTTAACGCTTACAAAGTTTTCGACGAAGTTTCTATTATACAATATGAATGTGTAGAAACTTATTTCGAATACTTTGGATGCGTTAAGATATTTTATTTTTTTGCATCAAAACGAAGCGCCGTATGAAATAATGGGAAGATAGATTTTTTATCACAAATTGAACAGAAAATTCAAAAATTATTTTTAATTTGAAATATCTCATTGGCGTACTATTTTTATTTCTTTAAAAAATTTCAGATCCTTACCCGTACGCGCGCCAATGGTGAATATAAAATTCTTAATTGTGTGTCAAAACATGCGCAATAACCATGTCTTAAAACCCACCAAGTTTCATTTGCAAACCTCAAACGGTTTTGGAGCAATAAATAAATCGTCAGTTTGTAAGAAAAATTTTAACATCCCGTATCTCGGAAACAAATGAAAATCGAATAACAACATACGAGTTATTTTTTTACGTATATTATAGTTTTAAAGTGTGGCACATTCCTCCCCACTCACCCTGTATATACAGTGTGTCTGCGTAACTTGGAACCATATGGGAAACTTTTTTAATATCAATTTTACGAAAAAAAGTTATTCTTTATAAAATGCTCTGCATAGTCTAAAACCTAAGAAACAATCATCAGATATAACATTTTATCAATGGTATACGAGGTATGTCAAAAAATATGAATTTCGCTCAAGAGTAAAGTGCCTTTATATTTCACAATATCGAAAATTTTCATTGAGAAAAGTTGTTTGTAATTCAAAATTATGTTATAATCTGCATTTGCACTCTTCTAATTGAAAATTTTTTTTTGAAAATTTTCCTCAAATCACGGACACCCAAGATCATTTTTATTTATGATAGCTCCGTTATTATTAATTTTACGAAAAAAAGTTATTCTTTATAAAAAGTTTTGCATAGTCTAACAAGTGAGATAAAATTATAAGATATTAAATTTTGTCAATTTTATACGAGGTATGTCAAAACACATTAATTTCGCTGAAGAGTAAAGTACCTTTATTTTTCACAATATTGAAATTTGTTATTATAAAAAGTTGTTCAGAATTAAAAACTATGTTTCAATATGCAATGGCATCCTTCTATTTGAAATATTGTAAACTATAAAGGTATTTTACTTTTGAGCGAAATTCATATTTTTGACATACCTCGTATAGAATTGAAAAACAATTGATATCTTATGATTGCATCTTAGTTTTTTGACTATTCAGATATTTTTATAAAGAATAACTTTTTTCGCAAAATTAATAACGGAGTTACCTTAAATAAAAATGATGATGGGTATCCGTAATTTGAGGAAAATTTTCAAAAAAATGATTTCAATTAGAACAGTGTAAATGCATATTATAACATAATTTTTAATTACAAACAACTTTTCTTAATAACAATTGTCGATATTGTGCAATATAAAGGCACTTTACTCTTGAGCGAAATTCAGATTTTTGGTCATACCTCGTACATTATTGATAAAATTTGATACCTGACGATTGCATCTTAGGTTTTAGACTATGCAGAGCACTTTATGAAGAATAACTTTTTTTCGTAAAATTGATATTAAAAAAGTTTCCCATATGGTTCCAAGTTACGCAGACACCCTGTATATAAAGGGTTGTCTACAGCTAATGCGGTTTCCCTTCCGTCAGCCAGGACTTCCATTTTTTTTCGATATTCCCAGTCTCCGTCTTCCAATCCTTTCTTAGACATGGCTTCGTCGACTTCATTTTTTTTTAGAAAGTTATACTGGCGTCGAACAGCGACAGCTTACATAAATGGAAAATTAACGAAAATATGTACAATACAAAGAGGTGTCAGGCAAGGTTGTATACTATCTCCACTGCTGTTCAATTTATATTCAGATATAATATTTAACGAAGCGCTGAATAATTTGGAATGGGGCGTGAAACGTAATGAAATTCTGATAAATACAATCAGATATGCAGACGATACAGTTATTTTAAGTGATGACATGAATGGATTACTACTCCTTTTAAATGTCATTAACACAGTGGGAAGAGAGTTTGGCCTAAATATAAACTGTTCAAAAACAAAATACATGGTGTTTAGCCGATTCACGGTTATATGTTGATGGTCATATGATTCAAAGAGTACCCAGTTTTAAATATCTTGGTTGCACATTTTAAATAACTTGGTTGGAATTGGGAGAGCCCGCACATTTTTAAAAATGAAGTCATTCTTCTGTAATGATGAACCTGCAACTTCAACTTCGAAAGCGCATAATTAAATGTTACATTTGGTCAGTCCTCTTATACGGTGTCGAAGCTTGGACATTAAAAATATCCACCATTCATCGTTTATAGGCCTTTGAAATGTGGCTGCAGAGACGTACACTAAAAATACCACGGACGGTTATGCTGACAAATGTGGCAGTCCTTAGCAGCAAATGCTGCTCGCGAGCTCTTGATAAGATCAAATGTAGAAAGATGGCTTATTTTGAACACGTAGTAAGGGGAGACCGATATAATATTCTTTAACTTATTATGATATGTAAAATAGAAGGACGCAGAGCTATTGGTAGAAAACAGGCCTCTTGGTTGAAGAATATCAGGGAGTGGACGGGAATAAAGCAAGTAGAGCAACTATTTAGAATAGCTCGAGACAGACAGTTTCGCCAGGTTAATCGCTAACTTCAAGGGGACTTAATAGGGCACGTTAAGAAGAAGAACAATAGCCCTTGGACTAAAGCATTTATTTGGCATAAAGCAAATATCTCGAAGAATCACGGAGGGGAACTTAGATACTAGCGTAGGAAAGAAGCGCTAAAAACGGCGCATTATTATATACATGCATTTATTATACATCATTTACTTCTTTGGTCTTCCCTGTAGCTTTCAAAATAAAACGTTGTGACTACTCGAAAACACTCCATGATGTTATGTTAAATGTAGAGAGGAAAAATATTAATAAATATCGTCAGTGAAAAACGGAAACATCACACTTCAGCAAAAAACATACAATTAAAACAAGTGTATACACTCAAATATGAATGGGCGCCAAACGCGATATATGCAAAACGCCTGTAAAGTGCAGGCTGAAGCGTTTCAAAAAATCGGATGTGATGAATAGATTTGTAGTTATTATATTTCAATTTTCATTTCAACTCATTGATAAAAATAAAAAAGGTTCTGCGCCGAAAAATGACTGAAATATCGAAAAATACTTGCAAACTTGTAATGGTAGGGGAGCCCAAGCAGTGATTTTTGCAGTTACTCGAGCGCGTCATATTAGCATATGGGAAGAAACCTGGTACCCTGCAGATGTACCTCTACCATATATTGGCTCTTAACACAGGGAAGTGCGTTAAGGGTGCCCGAAAAAAATATCTTTCCTTAAAAATACTCGAAATTGTCAGATTAAGATAAGGTAGGGTAAGTACATGCAAAAGAGTGTATATTTCAAAAATCTGACGATTTGAGCCGGGCGTAAGCGCGTAAGGAAATGGGTGAATCCCAAAGTTTCACAAGAAAAAAGCGAATAATTCGCGAAATGAATGACAGATCGAAAAACTAAAAAATATGTGCTCAATATTTTTTTAAAATCTATCGAATGATACCAAACACGACTTACCACGGAGAGGGAAATTTAATATTTTGGGCGGAGAGGGGTGGGGGGTAAATTTAATATTTTAAATACGAATCCCGAGATATTTCGCGAAATGAACATCAGATCGAAAAACTGTAAAATACATTTATTCAATATTTTTGAAAAATCTATCGAATGGCACTAAACACGACCCCTCACGGAGGTGGGATGGGGGTTTTTGGCATGTTTGGCATGTTTTATGGCAGATTTGGATTCCTTACGTAAAAATAAGTAACTTTTATTCGAAACATTTTTTCGAATTATGGATAAATGGAGCTATAATCGGAAAAAACGATTGTTGGAAATGGAAAATTAAAACTCTTCACAACCCAATAGGTCCCCAAAGCGCTCGAGTGACTGCACATTTAGCATACTTTCCTCCCCTACTATAAATAAAAAGGGAGAAACTAAAAAAAGGAAAATATTTTAAAAAGTATTCCAGAGTTTTACTCAGAATTGTATAAACGAGAAGAACTTCCAGATCCTAATCAAATTCAAATACCAAAAGTCCAAAATAACGCTCAGAAGACATATCAGATATCACAACAGGGCAAATAAAAAGATCTCTCTCGGAGATGAAAAACAATAAATCACCTGGAAAAAATGGGATAGCCATAGAACCAATCAAAGAAGGAGGAGAAACAAATGTGTAGAAAAATATGCTCAATGTTCTCTTTAGTCCTGTCGCCAGTGGGGGTACAACGGCCTCCTTAATTCAGATGGACCTACCCAAGATTTGTTTAATTATTTTGACCCATAGAACACGAATTTTTTGGGTAACAGTCGATCCGGATGTCGATACGATTGTTATAAACAAAGAACCTGAGGAATCACATAACAGCGATTTTTCGCAAAACAAAACATTTTTTTTGTATTTTTTGGGTGATTCTCAGCAAAAAATTGTCTTACAAGTTTTTTCGTAGGATGCATAGTTTCCGAGATAAAAGCGGTTGAACTTTCAAAAAATCGAAAAAGTGCAATTTTTGAACCCGAATAACTTTTGATTAAAAAATAAAATAGCAATTCTGCTTACTGCATTTGAAAGTTCAAGTCAAATTCTATCGGTTTTGATTATTTGTATTGCTAAAAATTAAGTTTTTATTTGTTAAACAAAGCCATAAACACATAGTGTTTCCCGTGCCCAATGCATGCGTTTTAATGTACGTAATCTACGTAGAAATTGTCTGTATGCGCGCCTACTCGTGGGATTTCAAATGAGAAATGCATTGAAAACATCATTCAATCACTATGTGTTTATAGCTTTGTTTAACAATAAAAAAAAAGAATGTGTGTGTATTTTGTACGCACGTAAGAAGATATTCTTCTATTATATAGGTAATTTCAACGAAGTAAATATACTTAACAGGTTATTTGTATTTTATTTAAAAATTAAACTAACTTTCTTATCTACCACTTTCAAAAATTTTTTATTAAAACAACCAAAAATAAAAAAAATATATGAATCGCCCAGGATTTGAACCCGCGTCATTCCAATCTCGGAGCTAACACCCTACCAACTATACCAGCGAGGTCCTTCTAATTGACATGTAAGCTTCGGATATAATTACACAACACGGCGACAAATACATAATATTTTATTATTTTACTACAGAGAGACACAAATCCAAAAACACAAGAATTATAATAAATAATACATTTACTAAAAACACTAAAATATTCTTTTAATGACTTATTTGCACGGATACAGATACATAAATACCTATCTTGAAAGATTAGCAAGGAACTACATACTGTATGTGTGCGCAGGCGCGCAGATTTATGTACAATTTTACCCTCAATCGAATCGCGCCTAAAGAAGAATATCTTCAAAAAATAATTTTTAGCAATGAAAGCAATCAAATCAATAGAATTTGACTTGAGCTTTCAAATGCGGCAAGCAGAATTGCTATTTTATTTTTCAATTAAAGTTATTCGGGTTCAAAAATTGCAATTTTTGGATTTTTTGAAAGTTCAACCGCGTTTATGTCGAAAACTATGCATCCTGCGAAAAAACATTTTTTGCTTAGAATGACCCAAAAAATACAAAAAAATGTTTTGTTTTGCGAAAAATCGCTGTTGTGTGATTCCTCAAGTTCTTTGTTTATAACAATCGTATCGACATCCGCATCGACTGTTACCCAAAAAATTCGTGTTCTACGGGTCAAAATACATAAAAAAACTTAGGTAGGAATCTGAATTAAGGAGGCCGTTGTACCCCCACTGGCAACAGGACTACTTGATCTTTCCCCTGTAATATGTACACTTCCTTTTACCTCTTTCTAAGTACAGTAAAACCTCGTTATAACGGACCTCTATTTAACGGACTTCGGATATAACGGACAAAAAAATCCGACCAAATATGAAAAAAAGTCCCTGTATTTCCCAAAACATCCCCAAAGAATTACAATAAAATTTTTATTGTAACATAATGCGGACACATTTCTCGTTATAAAAAACGCAAACTTCAAAAGTGCGTACAAAACTTAAAATAAACGTTTTTTTTATTTATTTTAAACCTATTTTTATATAACGGACTTTCGGCTATAACGGACACCCCTTCCCCCAATTAGTCCGTTATATCGAGGTTTTACTGTACTTTCTACTATTTTTTTAAAAGTATTCGGTACATTTATTTTCCTCAAGCATTTGCCTATAATTTGTCTTTCTATCGTGGCAAATGCTGTTCTTAAGACATAAATATTTCCTCCATGAGATAAGGGGTGTAATCATAATTATAAGAGAGAGTAAAAGACGCAAAAAATTAATCTTGTTATGGAAAGCGGTCCAATATAACGTAATTAGACCAGGGCGCATCTGTAAAAATATTAGTACATTTGGACGTTGAGAGGTGACTCAAATTTTTTTGCAGAAATTGCTTGAAAATAAATCAAATAATAATATTTGAGTTATCCTCCCTCTCATAAAGGTCCGGAACATTGTTTAAATAATCAAAATATCAAAAAATTAAGGAAAAATTCGATTTTTTTCTTGGTTTTTTGATTATAACTTTAAAAGTATTCATTTTCGAGAAAAGTTGTACTGACATAAAAGTTGCGTAATTAAATTTCCTATAACATAGAATTAGCTAAAAGTTTAAAAAATGGTCACCCTTGTTGCAAAATAGCAATAATTGTGAAAAAATAATACAAAAACAAGTATTCGCATTATATGTTTTTCAACTATTTATGCTACACTTAGGACCTTCATATTTCATCCTGAAAAACTATATGATACAGTAAAACAATACTGTATATTTCATTAAGATTGGTTCAATAGATTTTGCAAAATAAATTTTGCAATCCAGCTTTCCCAAAAAAAAATTATTTTTTCAAAATGTTACAGGACTGAAAATAAAGCAGATAGCAAGTTGAAAATTTTTTTGCGTATAGAAGTGTACTGTACCTTTCATTTGCAATTTTGCAAAATTAAAATCGATTAACACCACGGCGTCAGGAATTTTTTTAAATAAACATTAATTATTGGTGCTTCGCGCAGGACAGCGGATAGTTTGTTTTGATTGGGCATTCCAATGACCTTTGATAATGATTGATACATTTTAATTTTTATTACATTTCGATATAAATAAATAAATTGTTTATTGCAAAATAAAAACACATACTCTATCCTTTCAAATAACACTTTTATTAGCAAAAACTTTCTTTGTTAATATATTTTAACTTAAATAATAAAAGTTTATTATTTTTAAACATATGCAATTGTTTAAACAATATTTCACAAACAATAATAAAATTAGTTTGATTTTTGTGGAATTAAAATATTAAAATACAACAAAATATAGAGTAAGAAAATAATATATTAGATACAGATTGGAAGAAATTTTGGTGGAAATCAAATTGTGTGAATCGAACACCGCTGTCCTGCGCGTAGCACCAAAAATTATTGTTTATTTCAAAAAATTTCTGACGCCGTGGTTATTAATCGATTTTAATTTTAAAAATTGCAAATGAAAGGTACAGTACACTTCTATAAGCAAAAAAAATTCAACTTGCTATCTGCTTTATTTTCAGTCCTGTAACATTTTGAAAAAATGAATTTTTTTGCGAAAGCTGGATTGCAAAATTTATTTTGCAAAATCTATTAAACCGATCTTAATAAAATTTACAGTATTGTTTTACTGTATCATAAAGTTTTTCTGGGTGAAATATGACGGTCCTAAGTGTAGCATAAATTGTTGAAAAACGTAAAATGCGAATACTTGTTTTTGTATGTTTTTTTTAGCAATTATTGCTATTTTTCAACTAGGGTGACTATTTTTTAAATTTTTAACCAATTCTATATCGTAGGGAATTTAATTACGCAACTTTTATGTTGGTACAACTTTTCTCGGAAGTGAATATTTTTAAAGTTATAATCAAAAAACGAAGAAAAAAATCGAATTTTTCCTTCAATTTTTGACATTTTGATTATTTAAACAATGTTCCGGACCTTTTTGAGAGGGAGGATAACTCAAATATTATTATTTGATTAATTTTCAAGCAATTTTTGCAAAAAAATTTGAGTCACCTCTCAACGTCCATCTCAAAACAGATGCGCCCTGGACTAAATTTCTTCTTAAGGATTTCAGTATTACACGGACTATTTTGACTTCTAACAGAGACAATTTACATTATTCTTATATTCTAACCGTCCGTTCTTATTGATCATTTATCCCTCCAATTGCTAATTAACCCATAATTTAATTTGTCTGACGCATTTATCTGCACGTTGAATCGTTTTATGTATTTTCAATAATCCAGAGGTTTTACTTGGGTGGTCGATATTCAGCGTAAGATCTGTATCATCGTGATCTATTACTAGAGTTATCTTGATCGTTGTGTTTTGCCATTGATTAGTACTACGTGAAGGCAAATGTAATAGTTGTATAACGTGGCGTGGGCTGTATACTTGAGAGCTGAGAATAATAAATATTCCTGTATCTTCACCTAAGAAGTGGATATTGATCACAGCCATGGTAGAATTAACAATAGTGTAGGTACACACAATAATTGTTAACATGTAGAAAGTGCATCAACCATTTGCGGTATTAGTCCGCTCTTTAACGGTAAAATATTGCAAAACCTCTAAATTTTAAAGAACCGCATGGATTGACATGAAATTTGGCATACACATAGCTAATAAGTCAAAGAAAAAAGTGATATTGTGCCGATATGTGCTTTTGCCCCGGGGGTGGTTTTCACCCCCTCTTGAGGGTGAAAAAATATTCGTCCAAAGTAAGTCCGGAAATGGATAAACTGACTAATTCTAAGTAACTTTTGTTCTATAGAGTTTTTTCACTAAGTCAATATTTTTCGAGTTATTTGCCAGTGAATATGTTCATTTTTTCAACAAAATAACCACGCTTTTAGACAGTTTTTTACAAATAACTCAAATAGTAAGTATTTTTTCGAAAAAACATTCTTAACAAAAATATAGCCTGGAAAATTAAAAAAAAAATGGTGTACATATCACGTCTGTATATCTAGTAGAAGCAGCATTATAGCTAATTAAAAATAGGTTCATATTCGTAAAATTCCAAATGGAATACTTTACCGTGAAATAACCAAAAATGAAGCACATTTCGGGGAAAACTTATTAAAACTTATTTAAAGTGTTTAAAAAAAGCTTCATTTTTGCTTTATAAAAAAAATTAAATCATCAAAAGTAAACAAGTTACGCTCAAAATAAAGTTAGTCCCTTTTTTTGGTAAAAAAAATCGGGAAAATCACCCCCTAATTAGTATCTCAAATGAACTTAATCGTTACGACTTCACAAGTTTCTTGACTCGTGTATGTATTGTTAATATGATCTGTAATTTTCATCGGTTCAAAGTCCTTATTTTTGAAAGGGCTGTAGTTAAAAGGGGTTGAACGGGTCACTGATCACGAATGTATGCAAATTTAGAAACACCAAATCCTAATCAATTTTTGTCTAACAGAAAAACAAAAATATACACGATATTCAGAAAAGCAATGCTGACTTTTTTTGCTTTTCGAGATTTTTGGTATCTCTAACAATTTTTAAGTTATTTTGGAAAAAATCATATTTTTCAAAATTAAAATTTTTAAAAATTTCAATTTAAAACCAATTTTTTTAAAAAATAAGCACTTTGAATTGATGAAACTTACAGATCATATAAACAAAACAAAAGTAAAATAATTTGTGGAGCGGTAACGATTTATTTCATTTAAGTTGCTAATTAGGGGGTGGTCTTCCCGATTTTCTTTTGCCAAAACAAAAGGGACCAACTTTATTTTGAGCGTAACTTGCTTAAATTTAATGATAAAAACTTTTTATAAAAACAGAAATAAAGCTCTTTTTAAACAATTTAAAAAAGTTATAATGGATTTTCCCTAAAAAGTGCTTAATTTTTCGGATATTTCACTCTGAAATATTCTATTTGAAATTTGGTGAATATGAAACTATTTTTCATTGGCTATAACTCCGGTTTTACGAGGTCCAGAGACCTAACGCGTACACCATTTTTTTTACCTTTTTACAGGCCATATTTTTGCTAAGAACGTTTTTTCGACAAAATACTTACTTTTTGAGTTATTTGCGAAAAACCGTCTAAAAATGTAGTTATTTTGTTGAAAAATTAACATATTCACTCACAAATAACTCGAAAAGTGTTGACTTGGCGAAAAAGCTCTATAGAACAAAAGTTACTTAAAATTAGTCAGTTTATCCATTTCCGGACTCAGTTTGAACTTATAATTTTTCACCCCCAAGAGTGGGTGAAAGTCACCCCCAGGGCAAAAGCACACATCGGCACAATATCACTTTTTTTCTTTGACATGTAAGCTATGCGTATGCCAAATTTCATGTCAATCCAAGCGGTTCTTTAAAATTTAGAGCAAAAACCGTGAAATAATGTACTATATTCGCCACTAAAAGCAATAAGGATTATACAAGTTATATTTCTTTATCAATTTTTAGGAAGCGAAATCCCCCAAGTAAAAGGAAATGGCACGCCCAGAAAATCTACAAAGTTTATTAAAATATGCACCTAGAACGTCAAAACTAAGTATAAAGCAAGCACAGTTTATAATGCTATCCACTTGAATATTTTGCCCTGTTATGCACCACTTAGAGAGATATAATATACTCCATTTAATAATACAAGGCGGAAGATGAGGGCCAGGTTGAAGAAGAACGTAATGGCTTAAAAAATTGAGAGAATGTTTTAACAGATACGCTGCATCCCTTTTCCGAGCTGCCGTCAACAAAATTACTGTAGCCAATTTGATTGTCAACGCTCGATAATTAAGCAAGGCACATTACATGAAGAAGATCCATGAAATGGAAAGACTGAATATTGACATAATGGTAGGGGAGCAAAGTATGTTAAATGTACAGTCACTCTTTGGGGACCTATTGGGTTGTGAAGAGTAGGTCCTAAAACCAAAAAAAAGTTAAATAAAGTTTTCCATTTTAGTGGGGACTTGTCTATTTTTAATTTATTTTTCCATTTCCAACAATTATAGCGCCATCTATCCATAAAGGCGGGTCGACATTACTAGTGAATAACGAACGTGGCTTACGCTTACGTATTTTGCCCATGCTATTGTTAAATATTTTATTATCTACTTTCAAACTCGAGCAGTATCTATACAATGCATAGATACAAATGTACTGCTCGAAATTGAAAATAGGTAATAAAATATCTAACAATAGCACGGGCAAAATACGTATCATAAATATTTTATTATCTATTTTCAAACTCGAGCAGTATCTATGCAATGCATAGATACAAAATGTACTGCTCGAAATTGAAAATAAATATAAAATATCTAACAATAGCACGGGCAAAATACGTAAGCGTGAGCCACGTTCCTTATTCACTAGTAATGTCAACCCGCCTTAATTCAAAAAAATGTCTCGAATAAAAGTTACTTATTTTTACGTAAGGAATCCAAATCTGTAATAAAAAATGGGGGCTCCTATTTAAAATTTTAAAGCACCAAACACGGTGCCATTCGATAGATTTTTCAAAAATATTGAATAAGTGTAGATATTTTTCAGTTTTTCGATCTGATGTTCATTTCGCGAAATATCGCGGGATTCGTATTTAAAATATTAAATTTACTCCTCCCCACTCCTCTCCGTGGCAAGTCGTGTTTGGTATCATTCGATAAATTTTTGAACAATACTGAGTACGTATTTTTTAGTTTTTTGATCTGTCATTCATTTCACGAGATATTCGCTTTTTTCTTGTGAAACTTTGGGACTCACCCATTTCCTTACGCCCCGCTCAAATCGTCAGATTTTTTAAATATCCACTGTTTTGCATGTACTTACACAACTTATCTTAATCTGACGATTTCGAGTTTTTCTAAGGATATATTTTTTTTCGCCCCCCTCCCTTAACGAACTCCCCTGCATTAAGAGCCAATATATGGTAGAGGTACATTTTCAGGGTACAAGGTTTCTCCCCATGTAATAATCTGACGCGCTCGAGTAACTGTAAAAATTCGCACTTGGGTTCCCCTACCATAATGGGCATAAGTGAAAAACGATGGCCTGACGCTGAAAAATGTCACATGTCAAATACTTCCACACATCCCGTGTCGGGCTGACTGTGAATCAATGACTAATAGAGAATGTCCAATGGGTATGTAGGACAATATGCGTGAATGAGCCACATCAGGACTTTTCAGTGGAACCTTCAGCACAGTTAGGCAACTTTGACAAGTTGCTATTAAAAAATTTGATGGCACCTTAGTACAACAGACCTAGGCATCTTCTTTAGGTACCGTCTCCAATGGAGGTGGACGATGACTTCTACAAATTCGTCTCTATTTTGAGTTTTTCTCGTTAAGGTTGCTTTAATAAAAGTAAATTTTTTAGTTTATGACCTAAAATTAATTATTTGTTAACATCACTTTGATCCGCACCCACTCTAATCGCTTTCAATCCGTCATTGATCAACCATATTTTATTCTTTCTTGTCACTTGTCATTATTGAGCGTTATTTTGATGTTATACCTTTCAGAACTTAAGAACACTATAATATTAAATCATTGCAATACAAAAACCAGTTTAACAGAGGTCTCACTATACTGAAATCAGAAGTCAGAAAAGCAATATGCACAGTAAGCCAAACATAATAAAACACCTGGATCAGATCAAATCATCTACAATCATCTTCCGTTAAAACTTAAATCTGCAACATCTTTCCCTAAGTTCCGTAAAATGACAAAAGCCTATCTATCCAAAAGACCATATTATTCAGTAGAAGAATTTCTTAATGAATAACTACTAAGAAAATTGGGTTCCATACGCAGTAGCATAAACTTGTCAGTTCCTTATGTTGTACCTATTTTATTTTATTTATTGTATGTTCAATTTGCAATTTATATATATTTTGCAATTAATTGTTTTTGTCTTGGCTTTTATATCTTATACTGTATATTATTGACGATTTATCTAATTTTAGTAAAAATTGTAGTTGTTATTTGTTATTTATATTATGTTTTTCTTTTGACTGTATGTAAGCTTTGTCCATAAAATTGTAAAAAATTTCAGTGATAATAAAGCATATTTCTTCTATTCTAAATCCTTGCTGATCTGCTTAAACTTTTGGATGAGGAAAACATTACATATTTAACCACTTTAAATACTTTTACGAATAATACGAAACCGAGTAATCGTTCTGGGCGAAAGTAGGATGGATAAAAAGCAATTTGCATTTAGAAATAATAAAATATGATCTACGATATAAGATTGCTATACATTACAATAAGTAGCCTCTATTCAAATTGGAGATAATCGTACTAAAAAATTACCCATCAAACGTGGAGTACTACAGGGTTGTATCTTGTCACCCAGTCTCTTTAATCTATACCCCGAAGAAATCTTTAGGGAGGCTTTGGATTATAGAGATAATAACCAGGGTCGAAATATCACGTAAGGGTTTTATGACCTGGAAACCAGTTTTATGTAACAGAAACCTGTCAATGCATATTCGCAAGAAGGTCCTGAAGTATCATGTGTGATCTACCCTACTAAATGGTTGTGAGACATTGACGTTACAAACATTATAGTATGATAAGATTGATCCAAAAGATGGCATAACCCAGACATCCAAAGTGAAAGTTCTCCTCCAACACCAAATTGTTCTATATGGTCCACATATGGTTCAGTAAAAAGTTACACCATTTTGAGCGTCCGGTTTGGGGGGAGATGGGGGAGAAGTCGGTAAATTAGTAGTTTTTTTACGGTTTTTGTCAATATTTCTAAAACTATGCTTTAGCGTAAACAATATTCTATAAAAAATGTTATACATAAAGTTTAAAACAAACAAGCTCCTATACATAATTGTTATAAAATCAACAGTTCCAGAGTTACGGAGGGTGAAAAGTGGAGGTTTTCGATACTTTTTATATTTTTTGGGCAATTGATGATAATTTTGGGTGGTGAGGTTTACGTTTCTTCAAGGGCTTATCACTAACATACCATCGGCCACTGAAATAGCAAATTTGATTTATAAAACCTAATCCTGTTAAAGAAAATCAGTAGGAAATTGCCCAAAAAATATAAAAAGTATCGATAACCTCCACTGTTCACCCTCCGTAACTCTGGAACCGTTGATTTTATAACAATTATGTATAGAACCTTTTTTGTTTTAAATTTTATGTAAAATATTTTTGTATAGAAAATTGTCTACGCTAAAGCATAGTTTTAGAAATATTGACGAAAAACTTAAAAAAACTACTAATTTACCGACTTCTCCCCCATCTCCCCCCCAAACCGGACGCTCAAAATGGTGTAACTTTTTACTGAACAATATGCGGATCATATAGAACAATTTGGTGTTGGAGGAAAACTTTTACTTTGGATGTTTAGGTTAGGCCTTTTTTTGGACCAATTATACTATACTACCTCCGTAACTTTGAAACCGTTCATTTTAGAAGGATTATGCATAGGGCCTTTTTTATTTTAAATTTAATGTAGAACATTTTTGTATAGAAGGTTGTTTATGCTAAATCGTATAGTTTTAGAAATATTTACGAAAACCGTAAAAAACTACGAATTTACCGATTTCTCCCCCCTCTCCCCCCAAACCCGACGCTCAAAATGGTGTGACTTTTTTCTGAACATTATGTGGACCATATAGAACAATTTGGTGTTGGAGGATAACTTTCACTTTGGATGTCCGGGTTTGGGTCTAGTTATACCATACTATTAATGCTAAACGAATTGGAAGCATGCGAATTGTGGTGCTATCGACAGTTTCCTTTATCCGTCCAATCCAAGTTTTCCCTAGTGTGTGTCAGTATTTGCTTCAACGTTCCTTTTCAGTCCTGACTTATCACTAGTTATCACTGTGTTGTTAAAAATATCATTGAAAGAATGTCGAATGTCTACTCATAAAATATAATACCTAATAATTTTAATAATAACATGTAAAAAATATGTAAAATAAAACAAGATAAATTGATAAAACTTACGCAAATCCATGGATGTTTAAGGGCTTCGGCTGCCGTAATCCTTTTTCCAGGATTTACAGTCAACATTTGGTTGATGAGATTCTTCGCTTCCGGCGTCACAGTGTCCCATTCTGGACTTGGATACTGGAAAACAAACAAACATGTTGCTTATTCTGAGAAATGCTAATTCACTTAGAAAGATTACGAGCAAAGTTAATTAACAAAGTTTGTTCATAAAGTATATAACCCATATTTTGTAACCATTTCCCTATAAAAACAAATGTGTACAGAATTCCCTTAAAGGGATGAAGCCTTCCAGGAAGAATTATTATCGGTATTAAACAAGTTTATTCGACAGCAATAGTACTTACATAACATGTGCATTAAAATTGAATAAGTGAAAAATATACAGCTTGAAACAAAATAGAGTTATTAGCCATGTCAAGTTAACGGCTTTATTAATTTTATGTAAGAGATAATGTATAAATTTTGTTTAGATGCTACAAATTTCAGAAACTTACTCCAATATAGTCTAGGCGCCAGAGGGGTCACCGTGTCCTTTTCAATTCTGATGGACAAACTCAACGGTTTCTTATGGATTTTTGGCTGCTGTATAAACAATTTAATTGTTTATAAGGCTCTGGCTCATAAACTTAAAGAGATAAAAAAATGTTTAAAATAAAATTTGTTCCTTAATATAAAACAAAGAAAAAAACGTTTACCAAACTAAAATCTAACAATTAGAACTCAAGATATTGTAAAATTAATGCAGAATGCAAATAGCAAAATAAGTATTTTTTGAAGCTTTATCGGTCGTATATCGGCTTCTACGCATGCAAATGAGCCTTTAAAAGGTGTCATTTTAAAGCTTAATTTATAGGCTTCCCAACAATTACTTTTTCATTTGTTTTAAAATTATACCCTTTGGAAATTATAATTTTCTTAAAAAAAATTTACATTAATTTGTTTATAAGGGTTTCAAGCAAATTTGAGCTATAAACATTTACACTTTAATTAACAATAATGATAGAAGAACTCAAAAGGAACAATTTGAGCTTATGAAAATGTTCGTAAGTTTATTTTTGTCCAAGATATCGATATTTTAATGGCGCGCTATGAGGCGCAAGATCGGCTCACAGTCAAGTAAGTGACGAAATTCGTAGCAAAAATATCGATATTTTGGCCAAAAATAAACTTAGAACATTTTCGTAAGCTCAAAATGTTCCTTTTTAGTTCTTCTATCATTATTGTTAATTAAAGTATAATTGTTTATAGCTAAAATTGGCTTGAAACCCTTATAAACAAATTATTGTACAATTTTTTTAAGAAAATTATAACTTCAAACGGGTATAACTTTAAAAATTTATAACTTTTATAACTTTATAACTTTTTATAACTTTAACTTTTATAACTTTTGCAATAAAGCAATTTAACAAACTTTGTTGGGAAGCCTATTAATTAAACTTTAAAATGAGACCTTCTAAGGCTCATTTTCATGCGCAGAAGCCGAGTTACGATCGATAAAGCTCCGAAAAATACTTATTTTGCAATTTGTAATTTTTATTGTGCACTAATTTTATAATATCTTGAGTTCTAATTATTGGATTTAAGTTTAGTAAAAATTTTTTCCTTCGTTTTTTATTAAGGAACAAATTTTATTTGAAACATTTTTTTATCTCTTTTAGTTTATGAGCCAGAGCCTTATAAACAATTAAATTGTTTAAAACAATTTTTTTATCACTCGGATCAAAATCCACCATAAGAAACCGTTGAGTTTTTCCATCAGAATTGAAAAGGACACGGTGACCTCTATTTGGCGCCTAGACTAAATAATAATATCATGCATTTTGGATTAGATGAATTTTTAAGCACTTTTAATAAAATCAAAGAAAAATTCATCCAGGAGGATCCAATATGCAAAAATAATTCAAACTTCCAGCATGTGGGCAAAAATGAAGAGCATAAATATCTCGGAAATAAGAAATAGAATAAATGCAATGGAAAAAATATTTTGAAGAAGAAGTTGCATATTAACTCTAACGGGCAAAGTGGGAAATAAAGAAAACTAACGAATGTGAAGAAGGCAGTAAATGGCACAATATAAAAAAAATTGAAAAATACTGATATACACTTATGATGAATGAATGAATGGGAAAATAAAATATTTTTTTTAAGTTTGAAATTAACACTTAAAAATGCTTTTCTTTTCCCATTCATTTGAGCGTGACGCTATTTTTTAAATTTTGCTTCCTTTATTTGTCGACTTATGGTAGGGGAGCCCAAGCGGATATTTTTGCAGTTACTCGAGCGCGTCAGATTATCACATGGGGAGAAACCTTGTACCCTGTAATTGTATCCCTAATCCCTAACATATATTGGATCTGAATACAGGAGTGTTCGTTAAGTACCCTAAAAAAAATGTATCCTTAGAAAAAACTCAAAATCGTCAGATTAAGATGAGGTAAGTTAAGTACATGCAAAAGAGTGTATATTTCAAAAATCTGACGGTGTGAGCAAGGGAATGGGTGGGTCACAAAGTTTCGCAAGAAAAAATCGAATATTTCGAGAAATAAACGTCAGATTGAAAAAGAAAAAATTACTTGTTCAATATTTTTCAAAAATCTATCGAATGATTCCAAACACTATGACCCCCACGGAGAGGGGTGGGGGTAAATTTAAAATTTTAAATAGGATCCCCGCGATATTTCGCGAAATGAACATCAAATCGACAAACTGCAACATACTCGTACACGTATTCAATGTTTTTGAAAAATCTATCGAGTGACATCAAACACGACCCCACACGGAGGTAGGGTGGGGGGTTACTTTAAAATCTTAAATATAAGCCCCCATATTTATTGCAGATTAGGATTCCTTACGTAAAAATAAGTAACTTTCATTCGAGACATTTTTTCGAATTATGGCGCAATAATCGTAAAAAACGATTGTTGGAAATGGAAAATTATATAAAAAAATGGAAAGTCCCCACTAAAATGGAAAATTTTACTTAACTCTTTTTGGTTTTAGGACCTACTCTTCACAACCCAATAGGTCACCATAGCGCTCCAGTAACTGCAAATTTAGCATACTTTCCTCCCGTACTGAAAATAAAATTGCTATTACTGTTACTTACATCATAAGCTCCCGCTTTTATTTGTGCGTATAACCGATGTTGATCTTCGTCCCAAAAGGGCGGGTAACCTACGAGCAGAATGTACAAAATGACACCACACGCCCAAATATCTACTGGTTTTCCATAGGGTTCCTTTTTGAGTACCTCCGGCGATAAGTATCCCGGCGTGCCTGCGAAGCCGAACCATGCCTGCTGTTCGCCCTGAACTTCTATTGCTAATCCGAAATCTGCTAATTTTACCGCTGCTCCTTTCTGTTTGCTAGCTAATAATAAGTTTTCAGGCTGAAACAAAGAGAATCATGAATTAATTAATTTTTTTTCCATAAAGATTTAAAAATTTAAATACACTCATAGTGCAGTCACTGAAGGTTTTCACCTTCGATTTCGTTGAACCTCACTCGATTTTCATGAAAATTGGTGAGTAATTATAGGATACCTCAAGGAATAAAGGTGACATGATGCCAACTTGCGCTTTTCCCCTGGGGGTGGTTGCCACCCCTTCTCGGGGGTGAAAATTATTTTATTAAAAATATTACCATAAGTCGATAGAGGGACAAATTATAAGCAAAATTTGTTATATAAAGTCATTAAAATAAATCAACATAACACTTTTTGAGTTATTAAAGACCAAAGATTTTATTTTTTCGTAAAAAAATGCATGTTTTAAATCGGTTTTTCACGTATAAATCAAAAACTATAAGCTTTTACAAAAAAGTTATTATTACTGAAATTAAAGATAAAAAGTTGAATACATTACTCACATAAAAAACTAAACTAATGTTAGTTCAAAATGAGTTATTGGCAATTGAATGTGTTTTTTTTTCGACGAGTACTCAAATCTAAGTATTCAAGCTTAAATAACGGAAAAACGATGCAATGTATAAAATATTCCTACTAAACATTTGCCAAAGTACTTCGGAATACCTATCAAATGAGCTTTAGAACAAGGTAATAGCGTCAAAATTAAGCAAGTTATAATGAAAATAAAAGAATCGTTTCGAATATTTTAGAAAGTGAAAAATAAATCATACGCCATTTCCACAAAAATTAAAATTTATAGTAATACTTACAAGAACTTCTTTATATTAGCATAAGTAATGTTTTCGATAATTTTGACCGGTTTAGAATGCATATTTTTGAAAAAAGATATAATTTAAAAAAATCATAATTTTTAAAATTATTGTAATTCTCATATTCTTTTGATAATAACTCCAAAAATACTCAATATACGTAAAAAATTATATATAATAAAATTTTAGTTTTTCTGTGCCAAATATTTAACTTGTTTTACTATTTCTAGAGGGAAAAAAATAACCGAGAAACGTTTAAATCTTAAATTTTGCTGTGGAAACCATGCAACCGGGGTCATTTAACCTTTTATTTTTAAAAAAGTAAGGGGTTTAAAAGATTAGGTTTAACGTGCTTAAATAGCACTTGTAATTAACTTTCAAACAGTTTTTAGATAAACCTGATATCCTAAACACAAACGGAGTTATTAAAAGAAAACAATAACATTTTTTAGAAAAATTTTTAAGAGATAAATTTTGAAAAAATTTGGAGCATAAATTTTAATGTTATCAACATGTTCGGGGACTCATTTAATAGATATTTTTAAGTGCTTTGACAAATGTTTAATAAGTTTATGTTATAAAATGTATCAATTTCCCGTTATTTCAGCTTGAATACTTAGCCAAGCCGCACACCAAAGAAACATGAAACGAAAAACATGAAACATGAAACGAAAAACATGTTTCATGAAAAGAAAACACTGCTAAACAAATCTCAAAGTCCGCCTACCAACGAAACGAGTGTGATTCATGCTCATGACACATTTTTATTTTCGGAGAGTTTCATAAATGGCCGGACATATATTTGTTCAGCAGTGGTTTATTTCCATGAAACGTAATTTACGTTTCATGTTTCTTTGATGTGCCTTAGAGTTTTTTACTCGTCGAAAAAAATATAAATTCAATTACCTATAACTCACTTTTAGGCAAGCCGCACACCAAAGAAACATGAAACGAGAAACATGAAACGTGAAACATGTTTCATGAAAATAAAACACTGCTAAACAAATCTCAAAGTCCGCCTACCAATGAAACGAGTGTGATTCATGCTCATGACATATTTTTATTTTCGGAGAGTTTCATAAATGGCCGGACGTATATTTATTTAGCAGTGTTTTATTTCCATGAAACGTAATTTACGTTTCATGTTTCTTTGATGTGTTTTATAGTTAACATTAAAAGGTTTTTGTAGTAAGGGGTTTATTTCATTTTTCATTAGCTTCGATTTTGATAATAACTTTTTTGTTAAAACTTACACTTTTTGAGTTATTGATGAAAAATTAGTTAAAACATGCATTTTTTTCAAGAAAAATTAAAATCTTTGATCTTTAATAACTCAAAAAGTTTTGATTTATTTTAATAACTTTACATAACAAATTTTGCTTGAAATTTGTCCCTCTATCGAATTATGGTGTTATTTTTAATAAAATAATTTTCACCCCCGAGAAGGGGTGGCATCCACCCCCAGGGTAAAAGCGCAAGTTGGCACCATGTCACCTTTGTTCCTTGAGATATCCTCTAACCACTTACCAATTTTCATGCAAATCGATCGAGGTTCAACGAAATCGGAGGTAATAGCTCATATCCACCTTCAGTGACTCCACTATCAGATGCAAAAAAAAACGCAACGGAGAAAATTTTGGTCAAATTCAAAGTATTTCAGTTTTTTTATTTTTAGCCCTATTTTGATGATTTTTTTAGCACACTGTGTAAAAATTTATAAATCTTAAGTTGTTATTGTGAGTTTTTTAATAAAATTTTGTATTTGACTTATTATACGGGGTTAATCGAAAGGTTGTTTTTATCCTAACTTTTAAACATCCTGTGGAATAATTCCGTTTACGAATTTTCGTAAAACCTTATTTTTCGGTTGCAACCATGTCTCCTAAGCATTGTATTTTTTGTTTCATGCCAAAATATGCCTTGGTTTATTTTTTAGAGCCAAATGAATTTGCCACCCACAATTTAGGACTTTTTTAATTATGATTATTTTGGAGTTATTTTGTAATAGGGCTTTTCATTCACAGTCATTTGTTTCGAGCTTCTGTCATGTGTCACATAATATTAATATATATACGACATACGTTATTGGTATATACAATCAAAGACGTATGACGTAGATATATTAATATTGTGACACATGACAGAAGCTCGAAACAAATGACAATCGATGAAAAGCCCTATACGACGACGTGGCTTTGGTGACTGTTGTCATTATGTCATATTGACACTTACATTTTGTTTACCTATGATTGATCATGGTTCTTAGTGTCGAAGATTATGCGAAATCCGTTGCTCTGGTTGAAGATGGGCGAAATTATGAATATGTGGCTAGAGTACTACACACTCATCGCTCTACCATCCAAAGGGTAGTGGAACGTTTTATACGAACTGGAACAAACAAGCGTAAAGCGGGAAGTGGCATAAAGCGCAAAACTACCGCTTTAGATGATCGTTTTATACGAGTCAACGCTTTGCGGGATCGTTATTTAACAGCGCAGCGGTGCAAACAAGAAATCAGCTTCAACAGGTTCGAGGCAATAACGTAAGTGTATTTACAGTTCGTCGAAGATTACATGAATTTGGTTTGCAAAGTTTGCAGACCAGCTCCTCCTCTCCTCCTCAGTCGTTTCCTCATTGCTGAGTGTCGTGATTCCCTATAATACGAGCAACTATCTCTTTCCATCGGCTTCTGTCCTGAGCTTCCCTCATGGATTCAGAGAATGTTTTTATAAGTCTGTCAAGATTGGCATCACTTCTTCTTGCAATATGGCCGAAAAATTTTAAGACGGTGGAGAGGCAAATAGAGGAAAGTCGAGTCTGAATATTAAGCTCTTGGAGGATTGAGTGATTTGTTCTGTGTTTCGTCCATGAGATCCGAAGCATTCTTCTCCAGCACCACATTTCAAAGGCGTCAATCCTTTTTCTGTCGTCCGATTTCATTGTCCATGTTTCGGATCCGTAATTAAATATGAGAAAAATTAAGGCACGTACTAATCTTATTTTGGTGTTCTTCGACAAGGAGCGATCTTTCCAGATTTTCGATAATCGACTCATAGCGTTTTTGGCCATGCCTATTCTCCTACGTATTTCTGTTTCACAAGATCCTGTATTACTGATGTAGGATCCTAGATAATTGAACTCGTTAACCACTTCAAACTGGTCTAAGGCTCCTGTTGTCTGAAGTGAATTTGAATAATCTACTATCATAATTTTTGTTTTTTGTTTATTGATCGTAAGACCACATCTATTGCTTTTGGCTTCCACTAGCTGCAGCAGGCTGGACATTTCTTCTTCGGATGCAGTTATTAATGTTGTATCATCTGCATATCTGAGATTTGAGATCTTCTTTCCTGCGATAGAAATACCGCCTTACCATTTGTCGAGTGCTTTTCTCATTATATATTCCCCATAGAAATTAAAAAGACTTAGAGTTAGAATACATCCTTGTCGGACTCCTCTACCTATTTTAAAAGGATCGGACTTATGGTTTTCAATTCTTATTCTGGTTTCACTGTTCTCATATAGGCTTTTCACCAGAGCTGACAGATGATCAGGAACCCCCATCTCATGTAGAACTTTCCACAAAACTGTCCAGTCTACACAGTCAAATGCCTTCTGATAATCCAGAAAGCAGATGATCATCGGAATTTTGAATTCTCGTGCTTTCTCAATGAGTTGTCGCATATTAAGAATTTGCTCCCTTGTGCCTTTACCCTTCACGAAGCTTGCCTGTTCTTGTGGTATTTGTCTATCCAGGTATGTCTGCATGCGACACTTGATGATTCTCAACAGAATTTTACTTGGGTGTGAAATTAGTGAGAGTTCGGTAGTTACTATATTTTGTGGTTAGTTTTGTGGCTACGTTTTGTGGCAGACCAGCAACTGGGCCCAACTACTTCCACGGCATAGAGTGGCCTAGACTACAATTTTCCAGGGAACATTTACATTGGAATTTAGGACAATGGAATAATGTTCTTTTTTCTACGGCCGTGCTAAAAGAGCCACCTTCAAGCATGCATTTCGTTTCCGAAAGTTGCACTTTTCCACTGCCACTGGGGGGAGTCCCCCCGCCGGAGTTTCGCACATATTCTTAACTTAGCTGTTCAGGATTTCATAAAAATTATTGAACCAAATCATAACAGTGCCGACATCGAAAAGGATTTTGATTATTTGGAGGATAAGATCGAAGTAGAAAATGATATAAATGATACTGCTTTGGATTTCAACTCTCCTGTAAGTCAAATTAAACATCTTCTCAAAAAATATCAAAAACTCAGGGAAAATTCAACTTAAACTGAAGAGTGCTTGCGAGGCCATAAATAATTGTAAGATACTAAAGGACTATGCCAAAATTAGACGTGTCTACAAAGTGGCATTCAACTTTCGAGATGCGAACATGGCGTTTAAGTGTAAAAAATGTTTTAACTATATTTTGCGACAACATCAAAAATCTAAATAATTGCAAAATATTAGATGAAGAATGGGTTCTGGTCAGTAAATTTTGTCAGTATCTGAGAAGCTTTAAAACACTTTCTTCAAGACTCGAAGGGGAAAAATATTGCACACTCCCATTGGTGGTCATTGGAGTGAACTTACTTTTAGATAAACTGGAAATATTGGGCTCATGAACTTGATAATAAAATTGATAGAGACGTTACTGCATTCAAGCTGCGAGAGATAAAATAGTGAAAAACTGTAATAAAACTAATTGTATATTATACTGTCTCTTTTCTCTGTTGTCTGCTTGGTCTAATGGTATATCAGGGTTCGCCTCACTCCCATCTCAGAAAAGAGTCCACCAACAATAGCCGAGATTAGAACAGCAGTAGACAAATTAAAGAACAATAAATCACCGGGATCGGATCAAGTAGCATCGGAATTACTGAAGGAAGGAGGAGACGCACTACAGAAAACAATACATGTATTGATAACAAAGATATGGTCAAATAAACAGCTACCAGCGGAGTGGAATAGTGGTATTATTGTACCATTACATAAAAAAGGGAATCAGTTAGAATGTGGAAACTACCGTGGAATCACGCTGCTGAATGCAGCATACAAAATAATGTCCAACGTAATTTATGAAAGACTTAGACCACACGCTGAAAAAATAGTTGGCAGGTACCAAAGTGGCTTCTGTAGACAGAAGTCAACAATAGACCAGATATTTGTTCTGCGACAGATCCTTGAAAAAACAAGTGAACATAACATCGACACACATCATCTCTTCATAGACTTCGAAAGCGCATATGACAATATAAACCGAGAATTCTTAATAAAAGCAATGAAAGAATTTAATATACCAACACAACTAATAGAACTGATAAAAGAATCTCTAAAAGTAGAAAGTAAAATCCGGATACAAAACGAACTAACGGAAACAATAGATGTGAAAAAGGGACTACGCCAGGGAGACGCTCGATCATGCATCTTGTTCAACATTGTACTCGAGAAAATAATGAGGGACACAACAGTCAATACTCGAGGAACAATAATTAATAAAAGCGTGCAAATACTAGCATTTGCAGATGATGTTGACATAATCGCAAGATCAAGAAGAGAAATGATAGAGGCATTCAATCAAATAGAACGAGCTACACAAAATAGTGGCCTGAAAATCAACCAGAACAAAACAAAATATATGCAGGTAAGTAAAAACACAGAAATAAGGCAGCCACAAAATATAACAATAGGAGAATACAACATTGAGGGGGTAAAAAACTTTACATACTTGGGATCCCTAGTCACATCTGATAATAACGTAGCAGAGGAAGTGAAGAGGCGAATATTTATTGCCAATAAAAGTTATCATGGCTTAATTCGGCAACTAAGATCAGACAACGTCGCAAGGAAAACAAAATGCCAAATATACAAAACCCTAATAAGACCGGTACTCACATACGGCTCAGAAACCTGGACACTCACTAAAAGAGAGGAAACATTGCTAGCCACCTTTGAAAGAAAAATCTTGCGACACATATATAAGGGCACAAAAGAAAATGGAATTTGGCGAAGAAGGTACAACTTTGAACTATACGAAATATACCAGGATCCAGATATCATAACATTCATTAAAATAGGACGGCTGCGTTGGATGGGACATGTAGAAAGAATGGAAGAAGGCGAAATACCAAACAAAATATTCAAACAGATGCCAGTAGGAAAAAGAACAAGAGGAAGACCGAAGCTGAGATATTTAGAACAAATAGAAAATGATATAAAAACCTTAAAAATAAAAAACTGGAGAAAAAAAGCACGAAACAGATCAGAGTGGAGAAGAATCCTGGAACAGGCCAAGACCCAGAAAGGGCTGTCGAGCCAATGATGATGATGATGATATTATACTGTCTAGTTTTTATTTTGGATCCTCGGCACAAAGTAAAGGCATTTTCCTCTTCATCTTGGGGAAAGCTTCTACAATCAGAGGCAATACAAAAATTTGAAGAAATAGTTAAAGCTAACTACTGTAATAAATCCCAGAATGATTTACAGAATCCATTACCAGAGCCAGCACTTAGTCTGAAAAAAGAGGATAACGAACTTGAGTTAGATATTATTTAGAAAGCTGATAATGATAACTTACAATCTTTGAAGCATGAAATTTAAAAATACATAAATGGGCCTAATAGGTCAGAAGATTCTGAGAATATACTTGATTGGTGGAGAAGACACGAAACTATCCGTCATTATCGAAAATGGTCAAGGATTTTCTGGAAACGCCAGCAACATCTGTAGCTGCGGATAGACTATTTTCAAGAGGAGCGTTAACAAGAACAAAGCCAAGAAATCTGCTGGTCGTTGACTCTATGAGAAGTGTTATCTGCCTTAATTCATGGCTTATCAATTCCAATTTCAAAAAGGTGCTACATTTGTTATTTAAAATAAAATCTAGTTTGCAATTTTATTTTCAACAGGATTACAATATGTAAGTATCATTAATTATTATTTTTAATTTACATTTTTGTAAATAGTGTTATGATCTGCTTCTTATTAATTTTATATTATTTATTTGATTAATTATTTAATTGTCGCAAATCATACATAAAAAATTGAATAAAAAATCTCAGGGTGCCTTTTTATACTATTAAAAAAAATCCAAATTATCTCACGTTATACTTAACTTCTCTCGTGGGTTCAGTATCTCTTAGTTGATCCTAATCGGGATAAAATAGGGAAAAGAAATAAAGCAAAATATTAAAATAAAAATACAGAATTGTCTTTTATTTATCAAAATCAATACTCTGAAATCTATCGAATCTAAAAACCTGTGGACACAGATGTCCGAATGAAATTTTCACCACTTAAATTTATTATAGTAAAAAAAAAACAATTTATCAGTTTGTTCCCGATGACTTTGGTAAAACAAACTAAACAAAACAAATTTATGTATTCGCAAGATTACCTATATTTACTATTTACTTTTTGAAATATTGGAATTTTAATTCATATGCTTTTTACTCAAAAATTTAGTTTCCGAACATAAAAATCTCTTTCACATAAATTGACTGACCTTTTGCTTCACTCACTCTGATGTCTTCTCGTGACCTAAAACAGCTCTCCCTCGTTGACTATGTTAAAGGCCACTCATCAAAACCTCTCTCCGTTGTCCAGCTTCAAAACTATCAGCATACCAGCACCAATTCTCCAACAAGCCGGGTCTCTTTTGACACGTATTCGATTCAAACAAAACTCCAAACATTCTCTGCTCTCCTTCTCACAATAATACAGAATCAAAGAGGTATTTCGTCTCAATTTAATCTGTCTCTCGTTCCACTTTTCAACACTATTCTCCACTATCAAACAGCCACTGGTATCTGGTAACTATCTATCCACTAACAACGTCGAACCGCTCCTTAGCGATGCCAAAAACATAATGACTTCTTTTTCCAACTCTCTCAATCATCCAATCCAACTTTTCCCCTTCCACATTTCCAAGAATTCAGAAACATCGACTTTTCCATTCGACAAACAAAACAGTCACCCTCAAAATTATTCCGATCATCCTAATTACTTTCTGAGAACTATACAATATTTACTCGTGTTGAAACAAAGATACTAAAATTCCAAACTTTCTAAATAAAACCACTTTTCTAGAAATTGATAATTACCTATACCCTAAACAATCTTTTTCCATTTTAAATCTAAATACATCGTTATTTTCACTTTAATTATTCACAAAAGTCATTTAATGGTTCATCGGAAAGCTCATTAAAAGAGAAATCTACTTACATCCAAACTACATTCTAATAAATATTTATAGCTCAATATACAGGGTGTATCAAATTTATGTGCACGCGTTATTTAAAAAAAAATTTAATTTAATTTTTATTTTGCTTTTGATTGATAAAATTTAAAACACAATAATAGATTTAGCAAAAAAAGTGTTCAATAAATTAAAACATGTTATTTTATGTCCACATAGTGTTATCTTTTTCACAAATAAATACTTTTTAGAGTTTTCATTATTAGTCAAGATATTTCAAGATTTCTTGTTTTCTTGACAAGAAATCTTGGTATTGACATAAAATTTCTTGTCTTGTCTTGAAATCTAAAATTACTTCTTGCCTTGATCTTGTCTCGAAATCAAGACAAGATCAACCATCTAACTAACGCATTATTAAATATCTAACTTGCTTTGGTTTTGTTATAATAGATTAATTTAAGTATAAGAAAAGAAAACTACATATTTTTTCCAGTCGTAGACTTTTTTAGATAAACTTACTACAAGTGTACCTTTTAACGTTAAAAACACAAATATTCTCATTTGATAGCTGTATAATTATTTAAACAATCTTTATTTAAACAAATTTAAAATTATTGTTATAGTGTCTTTTTATACAAAAATCATAGTTATTCTTATGTATAATAATTATTGTGATTATTATAGCGACCGTAAATTTTTAATTAACAATTCAATTGTTGCTAAACTGTTCATTCGATTTCCATTGGCTTCTGGAATTATAATCTATACAAAGGTTTTATATGACCAAATTATTTAATTATTGATAAACAATTACTTATCTAAAATTTTAGTTGAAAAATAAAGATTTTGTTGGAAAAACCCACATTTTCCGGGGAAAATTTTCGTCGAAGTAAATCGGGAAAAACACGTCTCTATGCAGAATTTAATTACGGTGAATTTTTATTTGGGTGTTTTTGGTGTAAAGTTAAAATCTTTGGAGTTATAGAGCAAAAATTGAAAAAAACACGATTTTCTGGCGCCATTTTGTTTATAAATAAAGTAGCACACTATCTGTGGATTTTGCATACCTATATTATTGATATAGGTATACAATCATAAGATTCGATTCCAGCAATAAAATTGCTGGTAAATAACTTTTCCCAAAAATGGCCTATTCTCCGATAATTTGCCCAGACTAACATCTTTGTTTAATAGAGGAGCATTGGACCGATACAGATTTGCCAGAGTAATCGCTAACCTCCACTAAAGGAGATAGCACCACAAGAAGAATCTCATAATAATCCAGGCAAATCAGAGTACTCAAAGGTTAAATGACAGTTCTATAATGGTTTGGGATAGGCTAAGTTCAGAAGGAAATCTTGTAGATAGTAGTCTTAGGAAGTAGACTGTACATAGACTTGTAGATAGTAATCTTTCTATCAAAGTTCACATTAACAATGTCACAGAAATGCATGGTGCGCCTGCATTTGCGAGATAACAAAACAATGGATTGGTCTGCCATTAGTATCGGCTTAAATATGATCAAAGCACATTTGGGTTTTGTTAGATACAAAAATAAGTACTCCCTAATGATCCTACAAGAAGAATTAATTGAAAATGGAAGAAGCTAGGAGAAGAATTAATTGAAGATTGAAAGGAAAATCGCAAAAACATCTTTGAAATAAAGTTTGAATGGCCTATTTGTGTATTTTTTACATTCAAAAAGTTATAGAATTATAAACATGAGTCCTCTATTTGCTTTTAACAGTGTCTTTAAATGGGATTTTGTTAGTCTAATTTGTAAAAACCATGTCTGATGATAGATAATAAAACTATGCCTTACCTTAAGATCTCTATGTACTACACCATTTTGGTGACAATGGTTGACTGATTCTAAAATTTGTTGTATACAGTGTGAAGCATCTGCTTCTGAATAAAATTCTCTTGCTACTATGTCTTCAAATAATTCACCACCCGTAACCCTGAAACAAAAATACAACATTTAAGAAAAACTCGTGCACCTTTCCCCATTTTTATAGCTATTAACAAACTAAAAGAAAGTCAAGAAGAAAAGCAAAATTCATAATTTTATTCTACACCTTTATGTGATCAGTATAAACGTACTGTGGATCCCAAACATAGACATATTAAGGATAGACAAGACATACTGAGCAAAAAAGCGTAACGCGCGGGCATTCGATCGGTTGTCTGTCTATCTCTTTTTACAAAGCGATCCCACGCATGTGACAGACAAAGATGGATAGACCACTCAAAGTGAATATTGTCCATTGATATTGGCGTTACACCTCGATGCACAGAGCGCCAGAGCGGCCCATACCTTGCCTGGTCTACGCTTTATTATGTCTATAATCATAATCCCAAACCCTTTTTTCAGAACGTCATTAATTTTAAGCATGTCGCGAACATAGATATAATAACCTCTAGATTAGGTTAGCTATGGGCCGTTCTGTGCAGCGAGGTGTAACGCCGATATCAAGGACGCCATTGGTCAATATTCATTTTGAGTTGTCTAGCCATCTTTGTTCGTCATATGAGCGGTATCGCTTAGTAAAAAGAGATAGATAGACTACCGATCGACTGCCCGCGCGTTACGCTTTTTTGCTCAGTATGTCTTGTCTACGGTTAACATGGTCTCTGGCCGCGAAGCGCTGCATGACATTTTAGTTAAATCTGACAGTTGTCAGAATATTTATATTGTTTATATAAATATTTGCCAGAATATTGATATTTAAAATATTTTAATGGAAAAATAAATAAATATAGAAAATAATTTCACTATACAATAGTCCGAATATACCAATGACATAAAATATTTATATTTACGTCGTTGTCAAATTTCTAACCTAGAATTAAAATTAGGGAATCCAACGATCTGTCAAACTATTCCAATATGTCTGGCGGCTGGCATGCAATAAATTGAAGGCATATGATAGTATAGTGTTATTTTAGTATTTTAAAGTAATTTTCGTATTTTATGTCCGTGTAAGTATTGCTAAATACTTCTGTGACATAGTAAAAAATATTGCTTACGTCAATAAACTTTAATAAGTAGTTAAAAAGTTTTAACTAAGTAATTTGGAAGGTTGAAGAAAGCTAGGTTAACAAATTTTGTGTTTTATAAGTTTAATAAAAAATAATATTGAGCATCCCAAAAATAGATTTTAGGTAAAATCATCGGGGTAATATATATTTTATTATTTTAGGTACCTAGTAATACCACATTGTATCTTAAATTTGAAATTTTAATTTAAATAAAGTATCCAATAAAATCGCTTGTGTGCAGTGTTGCCAGAGAAATTTTTGTAAATGCACCGGAATGACTGGAATAGTGACACAAAGTACTAAACCAACACATTTTGTACAAAAACTTAAAAAACGTCGTTTAATATTATTTGAAGCAAATTTCTTATGTCACAAAATTTTAGGTTTTTACTTTAGGATACTTTAGTATCAAATGTTTGGTTGTTAATTGTATCAAATTGGTACAATTGTAACAGCTCTGGCAACGCTGAATTGCCTGCCATACGTCCTGTCATTAAAAATCACGTGGTTTGGATTGCCTAATTGTCATTTTATCCGTTAACACTGTAAAATTCAAAGATTTGATACACATAGATTTGGCCAACTCCGAAAAATAGCGTAAAGCGGAGCAGTTCGGGTCGGTGGTCTATCTATCTCTCTCTACTGGCGCTTAGCTTTCTCTCTCTAGCATATGATGGCTGTCGCCTTTGTGTAACTGTTGTTCAATTACTCCCACCTCTTGGTAGATACGCTCACACTCGCACGACAGACAAATATAGCTAGACCACCGTACTTGATATCGACGTTACACCCCGATGCATTGTTTAGCATATCCCTAGCCAGATCTATTCTTGACATATCTCTGGTGAAATTACTGTTATAGTTGGTTCGCTAAACTCGGAGTTATAGAGCAGCTCCGTTGGTTCGGAGTTATAGAGCAATAATTGAAAAAAACACGATTTTCGGGCGCCATTTTGTTTATAAAAAAAGTAGCACACTATCTGAGGACTTTGCATACCTATATTATTATAAATATACAGTGCGTAAATCGTTCAGCTGGACATAGGGAACATACATTGTATATATTTAGATACATAAATACATACATTGTATTATATTAAGATAATTGTGGCAACTTCGCTCTCTCAATGACAATATAGTTGATAGCGTTAAGTAGCATTAACCTCAAAATTGACAATTAATTTCGGGTGACACAAATAAACGTCAAAACATGACATTGTAGTAGAACTATTTTTGACCTAATGGGAAAACTGTGTCTGTTTAATTTGGAAATTAATTTTTAAATAAAATATATTTTAAAAATTAAAGTAAAATTATTAATTCATCAGTCATAATCTTTGTTTTTTATTTATTTATGCACTACCTTGCATTCAAAATCACTCATTCTATTCGTTCTAACAGCTCTATTGCACCAGACACTCGTACTCGAACAGAAGTTTCAACTAACACAGGTTAGCGCAGTTGCCACAATGATCTCAATGTATATTCCCTATGTCCAGCAGAACGATTTACGTACTGTATATGATCTTATAATTCGATTCCAGCAATAAAGTTGCTGGTAAATAACTTTTCCCAAAAGTGGCCTATTCTCCAATAATCAGCCCAGACTAGTAGAAATTACATGCAAATTAAAAAAGAAAGATCAAAATCCATTGAGTTGATCCGGAGATACAGCAAATTATATACGTTTGAAATTGCTTTTTCGGTATTTTAACTCGGTGGATTTGTAGGTTCCCCCTAGTAATCTTTGAACTACATTTTTGAAAAATCGTAGAGGGTGCTGTGAAAGTACAATGTTTATAAACTACAAAATTTCAAAAATTTGGCATTAGGATTTTTGACTATATTAATTTTTTTATCTTTTTTTAATACATTTTGATACTATCACTCTTCTACTTTCATTTGGTATACTCAGAATTGCTCTATCTTCATTATTTTCTGATTTCTCTTATTGCAAAATAAAGGTCTCTGGGATAAACAAATAGAATATCTTTTAAACTAATTAATGGATCGGTCTCAAATTTTGAAGGTTTAAGTACGCCAATACCCAACTTTGGGTGAAACACTAAAGTTCTAAGGTAGTTTTAGTAAAAGTTATTAACAAATAACGATTTTCACTTATTTTGCAGTTTGCGTAGCAACAAATTAACTTTTTAACTTTAAAAAATTGGTATTTCGAAGGTTTTTCAATGTTATAAAAAATTAAATATTGTAATTTTATATCAACTATTTAGCTTTTGAATGGAGTGCAAAAAATCGAAAAAATCGAGATTTTTGCACTATATTGTTAATAATTAAAAACGGACGCGAACTCTAGGCAGGAAACAGGTAGGTTTTCTTCCTATAGGTCTACAATAACTAAAAAAGTAGTCGGCTACCTGTATGTTTGAGTGTCCCGAGAAAATCCTTATTACTCTGGACGATTTACCGGCATGTACTGCCTAAGCGTCTCTACACAGGTCTTTTTTGACTCCCTTTTTTCTTCTCGTTTAATAACTCGGTTAAAATTATGAAAGTCAAAAAGTTTAAAGCCCTCTCTACAAGATCCTGTAGGGGGGGCTAAAAAATTGTTTAAACAATTTTTCGACCACGGTACCGCCTGGCAACCTGTGGATTTGTTATAAGGACCTTTATTGGACTAAGTTACTTCAAAAAACGCTGGACGGAAGGGCCGCCCGAGAACTTTATCGTACCGATCTATTATCGTTATCGTACTAGATACTGGCATTCTATAAAAATAGCAAAGCTACTCGTTATTTTGATATTTTAGAAACACCTTGTATACTTGAAAATATTTTATGGTTCTTCGCATCATTAATTCCTGCATTTGAGAAAATGTCCGATGCCATCTTTCGGGGACACACTATAGATGTATAGATTATTGCATAAATCAATAGAATATTATAGTCATACTTTCATTTCAAATTCGTTCATTTTTCTGAGAAATTAATAGTTTACAATATTTGCATTTCATTCTATTTCTATTACGCCAGTCAATGCGCGAGATTAAGAACAAGATATTACCTCCGAATTCTATCCTACTGCATGGATTTTAATGAAATTTTGGGAGTCTCCTGATTCAAAGTCTATCCTATATACTACGCGCTTTTATCATGGGGGCGGTTCCCACCACTTCTCGGGGGTGGAACATTTTTATTTTCGAATTGCATGGAGAAAAAGGAAGATTTTTAAGAAAATTTAAAAATGCATTCCATAATTTGATCACATTTTTTACAAAAACCATTCTTTTTAAACCCGTTCAACTTTTTGAAAGTAGAAATAACACTATATTAAAAGATATTGCAGAAGAACATTTAAATTCTGGTGGATGAGGGGTTAAATGTATGTACTTTTCATTTTTCCTTAAAGAACATTAGTCATATATTTTTTTTGCACCATATCTCGCTTAGTTTGAATGTAACCGGCATTTAATGGTGCTCGTTTTAAAGGCCTTTTCAAACACTACAAAAGGCGTTGGTAGCATTATACACCTAAAACCTACGATTACTCTGTTATTTCAAGTTGAATACACCAATTTGAGCATGCACCAAAAAACAAACTCTTTTCACCTACCATATCTCTTTTTGTATTATAAATAGAACATTTACGAAGGAACGAATCTCTTTGATATTTATAATCTAAAAAATGTTTTTTATAGTGTTTTTAGTTCGATGCATAGTTTTTAAGGTATTCACAAAAAACCGTCCGAAAAGGTGTCATTTTTCAATGAAAATGGCCAATTTTCAACTACGCCTAACTCAAATTGAGTTCTCAAAAAAAGTATAGACCAGTTTTTGCTTATAAATAGGTTCTCTAGCCACTTCCGTGCTTATTTTGACCAACAAATTTTCTTCAAGGGGGTGGGAACCGCCCCAAGATAAAAGCGCCATAGTATATAGGGTAGATTTTGTTTCTTGAGCTATTCCCTACCTACTGTGAAAATATTAAGTACATAGATTTAGTAGGATGGAATTCGGAGCCAAATACACTCATTGACTGCCCTATAATAATGCTCTGCTATGATCGCGTGAGAGAGGACACACACAAGATTATAGCAAACTTTCTATTTACTGTAACTTTTCGAATTTTTGAGCTACAGCAACGAGTTTTATGTCATTGGAAAGGTAATTTTGCATTATTTCAAAACATATAAAAATATACAGGGCATATCTAAAACAATTAAGATTTTTTTTTCATTTCCGGTTCAACCGGAAGCCACATTTTGGGTAAAATTTATTGTGATAATAGATAATAAAGTACCATATATGTCTGCAAAATTTCAAATTTTATTTTCTATTACAAAGGAAGTTACAGGCACTCGAATATTTTTTTATAGAAAATTCATAACTCCCCTGCTATGGGGAGTTAAGAAATCTGACTAATGTCATTCAATTTAGCGATAGTATGTCAAAAACATATCAAAAAATAAACAAATTCCTTGAAGCCATTTTTGAGAAAATCTAGTTCAAATTTATGTCAAATTTTTACCCCTTATATATTATAGGCAACCCATAACTTTTTCTGAAAAACGTTAATATTCTTCTTATAGCCTCATCTTTAGGCTATATAACGACTTTTTCAAATTAAACTTATCTTAAGCAAGTTTTTAGATAGGTAGGGAAATGTGTCGGGTGGGCGGTCGGCCATGTTGGCCGCCATTTTGAATTTGGAAATGCCAAATTCCGTATTTCTATTTACCTATCGATGAGCTAACTTTGAGTTAAATTTCATTCGTTTCGGTCAAAATTTGCAAAAATGGGCCCTAAATAACCCCCCTATTTCGGCCCCCCTTTGAGAGGTTTTTTTAAAGCTTAGTTTCTCGACAAAATTCTCTTAAACTTACTCATACCGAATTTCATCGAAATCGGTCCGGTAGTTTTTGCTGGGCGGTGGCGACATACGTACGTACAGTCACAATCACTGAATAGTTTACACCTTTATTTTTATATTGTAAGACTGTAAAATCGCAGTGTCGTACGGATTTACTAAATGTCAAATTGCTGAAAATACTCAATAATTTTAACTCAATTTTATTTTAAAAAATGCCTTTCTATACTTTCCGTTTTGTTAAATTTTGTAAAATAGATTTATTTTATTTTGATTTTTTAATTTTAACCAACCTATTCTGGGTCCGCCATTGGTGACGTCACTTTGACGTAAAAGGTGCGTTTAAACGAGGTAAAAATTAAAAAAATTGGCCACTAGATATTAAAGGGTGTAAACTATTCAGTGATTGTGACTGTACATACGTACGTACATACTTCCGACATGTTCTTTTATTGGCTTTTTAGACTCAGGGGGACTCAAAACGTCGAAAAAAAGTGAAATCTGAAAAAAAAATTTTTGCACGATCCTATAACTTTATCTATTATACTATTATATGTAGTACGATAAAGTAAAAATCGAATCAGAATAATTTACCTAACGGGAGCGACGATACAGCTGGACTATCTAAACATTTTCATTTCGGCAGCATGCATTTGTTTTTCCTCTTATCTTTTAACCATAAGAATGTGAATTGTTATGACTCAGATATCAAATTTGACATTTCTACTCCACTCTTGACAAATAAAAATTTACATATCACAATTTTTTCAACACTTATTCAACTTTTACAGAATAAATTCAAAAGCAAATCATAGTTGTGTTTAAATTGTTTGTCCGCTTTAAAGCATTGTTTAGATAAGTGTTTTGTATGTTTTTTATTAAAAAATAATGATCCATGAAGCTATATTTAACCGCGTTTGTTATTACTGCTTTTGGATAAATTAATAATATACAGGTAATAATTTAACAAAACAAATTATCGAGTAATTTTATGGTTTCGTAATAACTGGCGACAGCATTAGTTATTAGGGACATTTATTATTATACATATGTATATTATTATTATACATTATTAAATTATCACATTTTACATACACTAACATATATTTGATCTGTAAAATGTTTAATAAATTTATTATTTTCTAAACAAAAATCTGGGACGTGTTGATTTTTTTTAATGATATGAGCTTTTCTAGATATCGATACATTTTTGGCAAAGTAACGTAAGTGACATTTTTGAAAATCATGTTTTTCCATTAAACTAACGCTATTATTGTTCAGAAGGCACTCCCAAAGTGTAGTAAGCCTATACATATAATAATATGATTAAAGTAATTCTAGGCTTACTACACTTTGGCAGTACCTTCTAAACAATAATAGTGTTAGTTTAATGGAAAAACATGATTTTCGCCAAAAATGTCACTTACGTTACTGCCAAAAATGTATCGATATGATCTTTTAAGAATTACACAAATTTGTTTCTGGAAGATAGAACTACGTATTTTCAAATATTTTAGCGGTATTTACGTGATTGTCTACTACGAAAACTACAATAATTTCGACATGTCTAAAATATAAGAATAGGTCATGACTAAAAGAAGGCTGAGAAGAACCATATATCAAGAGAATTACTGATGATGATCTTCCAGTGCTATCTAGGAGCTTTACAGTATCCATTAGATAGTCAGATTAAAAAGTGTAAATACCATATTAGCAATATGTTTTACTTAAGCTTTGAAATAATAATTGTTCGTATTAAAAAAAGCATTGGATTTCCCAAATATTTTTGGGAAAATAACATCCTATAAAATCCTATCCTATACTATTACAGCTATATCTACATACTTTGACCACATTGTTTGCTATCTAAACTCACTCATACATTTGTAGACAAAACCAGACAAACCGAATTTGGCACACCAAAAACGTTAATGCTGCGAAAAGAAAATCTTGGCGCCAAATATATCAAGTAATTTTCAAGCACAATGGGCATTACTTGACTTGCTACAAGATTTCCCATTTAATGCTAAAAGTTCACTGGAGGGTAAGAAGTCACAGTCAACATAAAGTGGTTTACAAAAAGCATTTTCACTTAAATCCAAATTGTTTAGCTCTCGAAATTAATTTTCTGTAGAAAATAGAAAGAAATTGTATGTAGTTAAGGAAGTTGACCGACAATAAGAAATTTCTCTGAATTTTAATATTATTAACAACAAATTTTGTGGCAGTATTTGGAATGAAGCAAAATAACTTTCAAAGTAATGTACTGTACGAAAGCTCTTTTGGCCTGTAATCGTTTTACAGATTCTAGATAAATAATAGTTTTGTTTTTTTAATAAACATCTTATTTCATTAGAAAAACTGTCCAGTGACAGTTTATTTTTACTTATCTAAGGTTGAGTTTGGTAAACTTAACTACTACACTATACACCCCACTATAAAACAGGACTAAGACTAAGGGCCCGTTCTCACTTAGGCCCAGTTTTTCAGTGACAGGTTAAAATTTTGGTTAACTAACCTAGTTTAAATTGTAACCAATATTTTAACCCTCTTAGCGTTTTTCAGTGGTTTAAACCAAGTTAAGAAAATCTCGGTCAGCTAACCACTTTTTTTCTTCTGTTGGCAGCAGTACCTGTACTTGCGCATGTGCAATTCGAGAAATAATTTATTTGACAGGAAAATAAATAAAAAAACAATTTCATAACCAAGTTTATAAAAATGATTAATTCAATATCAAGTTCGGAATCTTTATTTAGTTCATAACGTCTACCTCGGTTTCATAACAGAATATACCATTACAATTTTATTATTATTGGGACGATTTAGACTTTTTTTGCCGATTTCGTTTGTCAAAGACCAAGGTGTTATCACTATTGGACAGATTGACCAGGAAATATGAAGTCAAACTGTTAAATAATGATTTTGCTATATAGACAAATATATAATTATTATCTGTTTAAAATATTACTAGGAATCATGCATTAAATCCTGTTACTGTATGTGTAAACATAGGTACAGTTACGGTCACTGAATAGTTTACACCTTAATTTTTATATTGTAATACTGTAAAATTGCAGTGTCGTACGGATTTGATAAATGTCAAAGTCAAAAAATTTCAAAAATTCAATACTTGTCAAAAATTTCGCGTGTTGAAAAATAAAATAAAACGATATCAAACTCCTCCAAAAACCTTCTTTGTACGCTTTCCATTTTGTTAATTTTTTTATTAAGCTTAATGCCTCGACAACTAATGGCCCTTGGCATTTTTGTTAAATTTTATAAAATATATTTATATTATTTTGATTTTTTAATTTTAATCAACCTATTGTAGCTACACTACTGGTAACGTCACTTTGACGTAAAAGGTGCGTTTAAACGAGGTAAAATTTAAAAAAATCGGCTCCTAGATACGTAAGCCTGTAAACTATTCAATGATCGTAACTGTACCTGTTACAGTTATAATATATTTAAATATATTTCCTTATAATTCCTTCCTAACGATAATAATTTATACTTTCGATAATAATACATAATAATTTCTTAATAATAATAAGGAGGTATTTTAGAATACTTCCCGCGATATAAACAAAATAAAAATAACCTAACCAAACCACCAAACTAATCTCTTCTGTCAGTCAAAATAAACATAATTTGACCCTGATGCATTCACTGCACCCATGCGCAAGCGTTAACCACAAAATTCGGAGTTAAACCATCTAACGAGGATCGGTTAAAATCTTGGTTAACTTAAACGGGTTTAAAGTTTAAGCTCTAACCTAGTACTAAAAAACTGATTAACCATGAATATTTCGGCGACCGAAAAATAAATAGGTTAACCCAGCACTGAAAAACCGGCCCTTAGACGGACCGACTTTTTAAACTGAAGACAGCAACTGGGCGTGATTGTTTTCACTAGGCGGACCATCTGTTTAAATAAGACGCTTTATTTTCGAGTCATTTCAAAGTAGGGTTACTTCATGGAGTGTGAAGTTTGAATATACGGTATAAAAAATAATGACAGTTTGCTACATAAACTCATGTCCGCAAATGCTTTGTTTTCTGAGATGGAGGGTGTTAAAATTTTCTTACAAACCGCAGATTTCTTCTTTGCTCTGAAACCGGTTGGGTTATGCAAATTAAATTTGGTGAGTGTTAAGAAGTTATTGCACATGAAGTTATTGCGTTTAAGTTATGAAGTTATTGTGTCACGTTTCAGAGGGACATTTTTAACATTTTTTGTAGCTTTGTACTTATGTATAATTGTATTAGTAATATTTTATGTTAGTTTTGTACTAAAGTTTACCTATTGCATTTATTTACTAATACTAAGTATATATACACACACACAAACTTATATGGAATCACCTGATATTTGTTGTTATTTCGGGCGAATTTAAAAAAAAACAAACACACGAAGTCAAACAATATTTATTTGAAAGCAATTTAATAACAAATACATAACAATTAAACTAAAAAGGGGGTAGTTCCCTGGGTTGGCTGTATACCTTATAGTTAAACAAACTGGAACATGAAGTAAAAACCACTTCTATGTAAAAGGTATATTTACTAAAAAATTTTAGAATCCCAATGGATTCAATAAAATGAGTTCATCAGAACGTTTTCAAACCTATCGGTCCATCATCAGTGAATCTAAAATCAAATAAGTAATCCCACTATTAAAATTGAAAAGATGGTTGAAATTGTGAAAGTTAAAAAATGTGGTTATGATTACTTACTTGAATACTTGCAAAATAGCCCCAGAACCAAACAATGGTTGTGATTATAAATAAATCTACATTATGTTAAAATAAATTTAAAATTTTAATCCCTGAACATCGGCGTTTAGCCATTTTAAATTTATTTTAACATAATGTAGATTTATTTATAATCACAACCATTGTTTGGTTCTGGGGCTATTTTGCAAGTATTCAAGTAAGTAATCATAACCACATTTTTTAACTTTCACAATTTCAACCATCTTTTCAATTTTAATAGTGGGATTACTTATTTGATTTTAGATTCACTGATGATGGACCGATAGGTTTGAAAACGTTCTGATGAACTCATATTATTGAATCCATTGGGATTCTAAAAATTTTTAGTAAATATACCTTTTACATAGAAGTGGTTTTTACTTCATGTTCCAGTTTGTTTACATAACAATTAAATAAAACAATAACGTATTTAACAAACAAATTGAAAGTAGTTGTTTTAAAGTCAATAGCATACAAAATATCAATGTAAAACGAATACTGTTTAACTTGTTTTTATTTATTTTTTTTGTATATTGTGGTAGTCAGTATTATCACCTCTAGTCCTTATGCAAGCTTCAGTTGACGTGGGCACGCTCCTAATCAAATTATCAACATTTTGTTGTGGTAGGTTGCTCCATCCTTTAAAAGCAGCTTGTACTAGCCGTGTGGTGTTTTGTGGAGTATCCCGGCGAGCTCCAATTTTTCTTTTAACCATATCCCACAAATACTCTATAGGATTAAGCTCTGGTGAGCAAGCAGGCCACTCCAAACAAGGGATACCTTCTGCTTCAATGATGTCTGTAGTCACTCTAATGGTATGTAGAGGTACATTATCATGCAATAAAATTAAATGTTCTCCTGTTGCGGCTCTACAGAGCCTGACTACAGGTTATCAACATACCTGTAGCTCCTGTAGACTTAGCTCTATACTATGATAAAAACCATCTGAAACCCAATCCCACAAAAACCCAGGTATGTGCTTTCCACCTGAGAAACAAGCATGCCCGAAGGTCGCTGGAGGTGGAATGGCGTGGTCAGATGCTGGAACACAACAAGACGCCAAAATACCTTGGCGTCCGTCTGGATAGAACTCTGTCTTACCGATACCACTGTCAAGATGTCAAGAAGAAAGTAAGTGCCAGAAATAATATCATCCGCAAGCTAACTAATACAAAATGGGGAGCACAACCACACACTCTCCGCATTTCTGCCTTGGCATTATGTTTTTCGGCCGCGGAGTTTGGAGCACCAGTATGGGCAAACTCTGCTCACGCAAAGAACGTCGACGTGGCTCTAAATGAAACGGTCCGTATAATATCGGGTTGACTGAAACCGACACCTATCGAAGAGGTATACCCCATTGCTGGAATTGCTCCACCACCTATCAGGAGGAAGGTCACGTCAGAGGTAGAACGGAAAAAGCAGGAGACGGACCGAAGACACCCCTTATATGACCACCAAACTCAGCCAAGCAGACTAAGATCTCGGAAAAGCTTCCTGAAAACATCAAGATCCATCCCCGAAGCGCCAGAGACGCGCCGAATACACCTATGGCAAGCGTCAGCTACCGCGACACATTTTCCTCCCTCGGAGAAAATGGCTGCTGGACACAATTTACCGTATCCGACTTGGAAAGCGCTAAACAGACTAAGAACCGGCGTTTCACGTTGTGCTAGTAACCTGAAAAAATGGGGATACCAGGAGGACGATACCTGCGACTGTGGCGCGGTTCAGACCAGCCGGCATCTACTATCATGCACAGAGATGAGAGAGACCTGCACAGAACAAGACTTAATTATAGCAAATGACAGGGCCATCTATGTGGCCAACCATTGGAAATACAGAATTTAAAGTTGTTGGTGTTCCGGACACGGAAAGTAAGTAAGTAACATACCTGTGAGCAGTTAAAGTTGATTGGATGAAAATTAAAGGAGTTTTTTTACGGATCACAATTCCTCTCCAGAACATTACACTTTCCCTTGTATATTTGTGAACAGATCTGACAGTTTTCGTTCTTGCTTGTCTTCCTCTACATCTAAGTACACGATTTAGTGGGTCATCTAATTTTACACAAATCCTGACTTTTTCTGAAAATAGCAAATTTTGTCAATTCCCAATGTTCCAGTTTTGATGGTGCAGACACCAATTTAGGCGATCAATCTTGTGCTACCTGGATAACTCGGGAACCCATAACTGTGTCCTGCTGTATACTTCTTGGCACGAACTCTTCTTCTTATCGTTTCAACTGAAACAGTTACACCTGTAGCTTCCAAAAGCTGCCTTTGGAGCTGCTTTCCCCGTTGCAAGTTCTATAACCCCACATGAGGCATATTTTCGTTTTTGGACGCAAAAGTTAGTTTATTTATTTTCGTTCAATTTGGAACTCGAGCAAATAGCCTATACCGTACCGAGCTGTACTATCTGATTGTCTTATCGATTTGTTTATTTTCAATAAAAACCTTTAATCTTCGCAACATTACCAAGTTTTTTCAAAAAAAATAAATATTACTTTGAAATACATGGTGATTCCATATAAGTTTGGGTGTGTGTATGTTACCGGCCAAACCCGATTTCAGGACAAACTAGTTTGGCCTAGGCCAAACTAGTTTGTCTAGTTAAGCGCTTAGACTAAGCGCGTTAGGATAAACTAGTATGGCCTAGGCAAAACTAGTTTGTCCTATCGCGCGTAGGCCAAACTAGTTTGTCCTAGACCTAACTAGTTTATCCTGATATAATAAAGACTCACACTTCAAGATAAACTAGTACGGCCTAGTCTAAACCAATTTAGCCGAGTCGAAATTAATTTAGCGAGCATGTAAGGACTTTTACATGCGGGGAATTCCCGAATCACTTCCCAACAGGGATGGCAAAAAAAATTTTACATCGATATATTGTATCATATGATACATCGAGTGAAGATATTGATACATGTTATAAATCAATATATTCTTGTATAATTAAATAATATAAAAAATAATAAATAAAAGGATGAGGTTTTCTCCAAAAATTAAAAGAGAAGATACACTTACGAATAAAATCGAGTACGAATTAATATTGTTTCCACCAATTTTGAAAATGTGTGAAAACGTTGAAATATCCACGTCTGTCTGTCGGTCCGTTTGTCCGTCTGTCTGTCTGTCCGTGAACTCAACTTCTCCGTCATTATACCAGGTAGAATGACAAATGAGGTGTCAAATGAAAGCTTATAATCCAAGGATGGCACTAAAGGTGAGATATTTGACCTAGGCTGTCTGTCCGTCTGCCCGTTCGACCGCGAATTTAACTCAATATTATTGTTTGTTTCTTACGAATAATTATAATTTTAATAAAAATGATTATTTTTCCAACAAAATATTTTATTCAATTTATTATTTATATTAATCCGTACTAGTTCGCTGAATTGCTTTCTTCTTCTTGGCTTTTTCCCATTATGAGTTTGCCGTTTTCGTCTTCCATAGCACTCTATTCTCCCAGTCGCCATCTCTGAGGTCTCTATTTATCATAGCATTTCCTATGTGAGTTTTCCATCTCACAGCAGGTTTTCCTCTCCGTCTTCCTCCCCGCGGGTCCCAGTCCAGTAATCTTTTCGGCCACCTGTGCTCCGACATTCTTTGTACGTGCCCGTACCATTTCAGGGCTCTACTTTTACTACCACAACTTTTTTGTAATTGAGCATTCTACTTCTATTCTGGTTCATATTTCCTCTGTTCTTATTCTATCCTACCTGGTGATCTTTAGACACCTTCTCATAAACTCCAATTAAACTATTCGTATTTTATTTCGTATTATTGTTGTCACTGGCCATTCTTCCGCTCGTGTAGTGTAGTATTCAGCACTATGCCCTGAAAAATCCTCTTTTGCTTTCTTTAGTTAGAGTGTTCTTCCATATCACTCCATGGAGTACTTTCGTGGCTCCCCGTACTATTTTCATTTCTATATCTTTCATACAAGTGCCATCTCGGTTTATCATTTACCCTAAATACTTACAAGTCTTACAACTCTTAATAGTTTATTCTAAACTTACGTTTAAATCAGCAACCAGTCTGTAATCAATTACTTTCGACTAGATTATAAATTGGTTTAGACTAGGCTAAACTAGTTTATCCTGATATAAAAACATACACTGCAGGATAAACTGTTTGGCCTGAAGTGTGCGTCTTTATATCAGGATAAACTAGTTTAGCCTAGGACAAACTAATTTGGCCTACGCGCGATAGGACAAACTAGTTTGGCTTAGGCCAAACTAGTTTGTCCTGAAAACGGGTTTGGCCGGTAACATATTGTAGCGTGATTAGTGTAATTACTTCTAATTACAATAAAACTAGCGGTTCGTAATTTATATACGACTTTATTTTTATTTATACAAGTTTACTTTACAAACTTTAGCTTAAGACTAACTCTATTTACAAATATGTCCTATTTATATATGCGATACAGATATTCCAGAAATATCTATATATCTCCAGCTATGTCCATGTGACTCGACCGCTTGGACGTCATCGGCGCTGCATCGGCGTATCTCGAAACATCGATAGTGTTCTGTCTGTGCGGAGACGGGAGCTGGTATACGAGGGTAGGTCAATAATTATTTTGTTACACTGCTCCCCTCTTAAGATCTGAGCGTCCCGATCAGCAACCCTAGATGGCCCAGGATGGCGGAATCTACAGGATTCTCCAGCTCTGCATACACCCCTAGAAAAGAAGTAACAGTCTACTGTCTTTGAAGGGTATGACATCTTCGGGTTCATGCAACACACAGTAATCCGTACGCCAGTTTCTCTGAAGATCACTTCCAGCATGCTTCTCACAATCTTCCAATCCAGATTTTCTACTGCATGGCCAATTTTTGGTAAAGCCAAATCTTTGATGTCATAATTACAGACCATTTTCTTCAAATTAGTTAGAGCACGCCATATGTTCTCGTAGCTTGGCGTGTCCGTATAAGACTTCCTGGTCACTATATACAGCAAAGATCGAGGACCATCTTCCAATCGCAATACTCTTCCAATTTTAGGTTGTTGATTCCTTAACTCGTCCAGGCGGTCGAACTTTCTATTGAATACGGACGAGATTCCTTTAGTCATCTCGAGGTCTTGTGCAACACAGTGGGCTAGAGAGACGTTTTCTGGAACACCAAACAGATCTTGCTGAACTTCTGTGGTCACGCCGAATCTAGCACTCTTTCTTTCTGCGTAATTTGACATAAATTCCTTAAAACTTGGCTGTGGTGCATCTTTCATCTCCTGTTGGAGGACTCGGGCTTCCTCTGTTTCATTTGAGCCAGCATATGGTGCAAGACGATTTATGTGAATAACTTTTGGTTTACCGTTTGGTAACTTCTTAATTCTGTATATTACGTCATTTATTTTCTTCTTAACTTCATACGGACCTTCCCATTGTCTTTGCAGTTTAGGACACAGGCCTCGACGACGTTGTGGATTATAAAGCCAGACAAGATCACCTACTTCGAAGCTTTCATTCTTGCAGCGAGAATCATATTGATCTTTCATTCTGTCACTGGCTATCTGGATGTGTTGTCGGGCAAGTTCATGAATGTTGTTCATTCGTAACTTCAGGCGGTCTACGTATTCTTCGCCTGCAACATATTCCTCGGAAGGTCTGCAGCCAAACTCTAGGTCGCAGGGCAAACGAACTTCACGACCCAACATCAGGCAGGTTGGTGTTTGACCTGTAGTTTCATTCACGGCCGAGCGGTAGGCCATCAGGAATAAATGAATGTGTTGGTCCCAATCTCGCTGATGTTCAGATACAACTTTGGACAAGTGTTTACCCATCGTTCGGTTCATCCTCTCGACCATCCCATCTGATTGAGGATGCAGGGGTGTTGTTCTGGTCTTATTGACACCAATCAATTTACAAACGTTTTGGAAAAGAGCTGACTCAAAGTTTCGCCCTTGGTCGGAGTGGATCTCCAAGGGAACACCAAATCGGCTGAAGAATTCTTTAACAAGTACCTCTGCAACGGTAGCAGCTTCTTGATTCGGTAATGCATAGGCCTCGGTCCATTTCGTAAAATAGTCCATGGCTACCAGAATGTATTTATTTCCAGCATCGGTTTCTGGAAATGGACCTGCAATGTCGATTGCTACTCTTTCCATAGGACTTCCAACATTGTACTGTCTCATGGGTGCTCTCTTTTTACCAACTGGACCATTACCGGATGCACACAGTTCACATTTCCGGCACCATCTTCTTACATCATCTTTACAGTTCACCCAATAGAACCGTTCTCGAACCTTTTGCAGAGTCTTCGTAATACCAAAGTGTCCACCTGATGTACCGTCATGCAACTGACGCAATACTTCTGACACTTTACTTTTAGGTACAATCAACTGCAGCTTAGATTCTGTACCATCATCGTTCTCAAAGGTTCTGTACAGAAGATCATCTTTTAGTACCAGGCAATTCCATTGGCTCCAGTAGGCCTTGACTTCTGGACTACATGCACTAATGTTCTGCCAACTAGGTCTTTCACCTTGCTGCATCCAATCCAATACTCTTTTTATACATGGATCATCTTCTTGGGCTTCTTGTAACTGTTGTGGCTGCCATTGCTCATTAACGACGGTAGTTCGTCTCACAGGGCAAAGCTGTTCATCTACTTTAAGCCGGTGATTACAACTTTCACTGCATGGCCGTATCGAGGAAGCATCTGTATTTGAACCAACTCTTCCAGCCCTCTTCATGCGTCTCTTCGGCATCGTGTCACGAATCACCCTCCGTACCATTTCCACCAAACGTTCATCTTTTCTCTTATCGCCTTTTTCCACGGTTATTACTCGATTGTTTCGTGAAGCTTGGCTAGCTGCTTCGTGTTCCAAGGCAATAGCAAGTGCTTCATCTAAAACTTTCGGTCTTGCTAGTCGTAAAGCTTTCTGTAGTTCATTATCTTTCAGCCCATTGACGAAGGTATCTACTGCAATTTCTTCTAAAACGCTGTCTGGCACCTCTGGATAAGCCAACCGCACCACACGAGCCACATCTGCTTCAAATTCTTGCAGATTCTCACTTGCTCGTTGACTTCTACTTCGCAGTTGTGCTTTGTATACTTGTTGTAGATGGGCATCTCCATAGCGTTTTTCTAGACGAGTGAACAAGGTCTGGTAACAATTTTCTTGACCCTTAGGAATTGATCTTAATATATCTGCAGCATCACCTCGCAAAGCAGCAGTCAAGGAAACAGCCTTTTCCTGTTCGGTCCAATGATTGGCGGTCGCAATAGCTTCAAATTGTCTAAGATATATGGACCAAGAGGACTTTCCATCGAATGGTGGTAATTTGAATCTCATATTATGCGACGTTTCGTCTCTCGGTAGTTCATCTTTCACTACAGGATCTAACGCTGCTGCATTAACTGATGGTTGTACTTTTGTATCGGTTATCATGCTCTCTAGTTGTTTGATCTTTTCTTCTACGGTCTCTACACTTTTCTGCATCTTATCGAATGTTCTAGAAACTTCTTCAAATTTCTCGTCATTCTGTCTACAAACGTCTTTAATTACTTGAGAAACACTTTCAAATTTCTCGTCGCTTTTTCTAGAAGTTTCATCGATCTTTTGAGAAACACTTTCAAATTTCTCGTTGTTCTGTCTACTAACTTCTTCAAGTTTCTCGTCGCTTCTTCTAGAAGTTTCATCGATCTTTTGAGAAACACTTTCAAATTTCTCGTTGTTCTGTCTACTAACTTCTTCAAGTTTCTCGTCGCTTCTTCTACTAACTTCTTCAAGTTTCTCGTCGCTTCTTCTAGAAGTTTCATCGATCGTTTCAGAAACAGTTTTTAATTTCGATAAGATTACTTGTTCTGCTGACTGGAAGTGGAACGTCTTTGGGTCTTCTCCGTTCTTCGTGAGGACATCCTCGAGTCGTGCTTGTAGGACTATCTTGAGCCCACTGCTGTCCAGATCCCGTTCCTCGAGCTGTTCACGGAGCTGTTTTACTGTAAGTTCTTGTAGCAACATCTTTGGTCGGCACACACGTACTTTCCAAAATGTCTTTTAACAGTCTTTCCGAATACCGAACAATCAACGCACTTTAACTATTCCCGACGAATAAAGTCCAAAAGTATTTTAAAGTCTCTCTGTAATTCACTTATTTATATCGCACTAAGTTAACCGAACACCGACACCAACTGTAGCGTGATTAGTGTAATTACTTCTAATTACAATAAAACTAGCGGTTCGTAATTTATATACGACTTTATTTTTATTTATACAAGTTTACTTTACAAACTTTAGCTTAAGACTAACTCTATTTACAAATATGTCCTATTTATATATGCGATACAGATATTCCAGAAATATCTATATATCTCCAGCTATGTCCATGTGACTCGACCGCTTGGACGTCATCGGCGCTGCATCGGCGTATCTCGAAACATCGATAGTGTTCTGTCTGTGCGGAGACGGGAGCTGGTATACGAGGGTAGGTCAATAATTATTTTGTTACAATATATACTCATGGAAAAAAATATTGCATGTTTTTAAATTAACGTGTGAAATTAAATTTTTTGTGCTGGCCCCAGTGTCATAGGAATAGGATTTCTTTTCTGAATGTGTTTTTTGTATCATATAAATGGTATTATCGGATTTAAATTGAAATGGGCTATATGGTGGGCAATATAATTTTTAGATTGAATCTCATTAAGGTAAGTATTCACTATTCAGCCGAGATGAAGACTGTGTCATGGTGCATTAATACTAATTAGTTATCCAATATGTCAATATGGCTGGCAAATGGCAACACATGATCTTCTAAATTGTTTTTAATGTACATTCAGCTGTCATTCACCCAATCACATCCACAAGCTCGGTATCTCCATTCCAAGAAATACCACTTCATAGCACTATACCGCTACCACCAAAATGAACACTTTGTATGAGGTTACATCTGGCATAGTCTTCTGGAAGCAAGATTTACAAAATTTCGTCTACAGAAGAGTTGGAGAACAGTACGTCAGTTGTAACCTCATATAGAGCGTTAGTTTTGTTGGTGGCGGCAGAGTGCTACAGAGCGGTATTGCTTTGAAAGGACATAACGAACACGTGGAGGTGATTAGGCGAACGCCAACTGATATGTACATTGAAAATATTTAAGAAGATCATGTTTTGCCATTTGAAAGCCATATTGGAGATGACATATTGGTGTTAATGACGTCTTCATGTCGCTAGCATAGTGAAGACTTACCTTGATGAGATTCTGTTTAAAAATTATACTGGCCAGTATAAAGCCCAGATAAGTTTTAAATCCGATTATAGCATTTATATGATATGTACTTTAAAACATCGCATTCGGAAAAGAAAAACTGTGCCTATGATTCAGGAATTCCTATGATTAATAAGGATAACAGCACAAAAAATTTCATTCCACATGCATATGTAGTGGACCAAAGTATGCTAAATGTGCAATCACTCGAGCGTTATGGGGACCTAATGGGTTGTGAAGACTAGGTCCTAAAACCAAAAAAAGTTAAATAAAATTTTCCATTTTAGTGGGGACTTTCCATTTTTCAATTTAATTTTCCATTTCCAGCAATCTATCCATAATTCGAAAAAATGTATCCAATAAAAGTTACTTATTTTTACGTAAAGAATCCAAATCTGCAATAAAAAATGGGAGCTCCCATTTAAGATTTTAAAGTAACCCCCCACTCAACCTCCGTGGGGGGTCGTGTTTGGTGCCATTCGATAGATTTTTAAAAAATATTGAGCATGTATTTTTAGTTTTTCGATCTGTCATTCATTTCGCGAAATATTTGCTTTTTTCTTGTAAAACTTTGGGACTCAAAACTTGGGACCCATTTCTTTACGCCCCGCTCAAATCGTCAGATTTTTGAAATAAACACTGTTTTGCATGTACTTAACTTACCTTATTTTAATCTGACGATTTCGAGTTTTTCTAAGGATAGATTTTTTTTCGGTCCCCCTTAACGAACTCCCCTGCATTAAGAGCCAATATATGATAGAGGTACATTTTCAGGGTATAAGGTTTCTCCCCATGTAATAATCTGACGCGCTCGAGTAACTGCAAAAATCCCCGCTTGGGCTCCCCTACCACAATATTTTTGTCCGTGAGTATATTACACAAATATGTACCTATTATTAAAATGCACTAAAAATAGACCCTTTTACCTATGTAACTCAGAAACAATCAGTCTTGGTGCAATGAGAACTTTTGATCAGTATGACCAAAGCTACTTCTTTGCAAAGTTTCAGCTAATTTAACACGTTGACGGAGAGTGAGTCAAATGTTTAAGCAAGTGTTGTGACACTATGTATATTTTGCAAAGTAGAATAGAGAAAAATGCAACGTCTATAGACGTTGTGTCACCTTACATCAATGGAAATTAGACGTCCATAGACGTTCTGTCCGTCAACGTGTTAACAACTGAAACCATTTTTTACAAGAAAAGTCCCGAGTCCTTTCCACCCTTAATATCGAATTATATAATTCACAAACACAGATACTAAACGTAGAGATAGATCAGATTATAAATTATGAATGTCACTCTGTCTTAACACTACCACCCTACCACCCGAAATTAATTCAATCGAAATGTGGGCTGTACTAAAACGATATATGGCACATAAAAACACGGAATTTAAAATGATGATATGATAAATATTGTAATTAATTTTCCCCAAATTTTCCCAAAAGAAGTAGAAAAAATATTACGAATACGCTATTTCTTTCGAGCGTTATTTAATGGAAAAAGAACCAGGTCTAGATTTAATTATAGATAAACTAATAATACCTACATTTACAAAAAGATAGTGGCAATGATAGGGTAGATTCTCTCTTTGGCAGATAGCAATTCCGAGACAGAAAACGAACCTTTTGAAGTTTAACTTTAATCTCGTCTTTTGTGATGTGTTAAAATTTAAATCATCCCAAGTTTCTTGTGTAGTCAAGTTATATTTTATTCCTAAGTAATTTTTATTTAAAAGAAAAATAATTAGACCACACGTTTTGATGTTTAGAAAGATACATATTTATGTTCTTATATTTACGATAACTTTACAACTGCTATACAAGTCGCTAATATCCTTCGAGAGGATGCGGCTCTCTGTTTTAAATAAAAAAAAAACAAAAACTGCTATACAACTAATTACTGAAATGTCTTACAACACATTACAACACATTCTATAGATACATGCTTATCTTTTTCTACAACACATTGATGATTCTGATAAGTGTTTGAAGCTGTTCAATCGTAATAAAATGGATAAAACATGGCTCCATCATTTCACACCGGAATGGAATTCACGTGATGAACCGACTTCAAAACGTGGAAAGACGCAACAGTCGGCTGGCAAGGTTATGACATTAGTATTTTGGAATGCGGGAAGGAAAAAATCATTAACAGAATTTTGGATTTCGAAAAATGAAATCGGTTTTTAAAAAATATTTTTATTTCTAAACTACAATTTTAAATATGACTGAACTCGACAAGACCAAGAATAATAATGAATTTTACAATGCAAATATAATGAAACAATCTAACAAACTTCTGGTGGAAACTGCAGAGTAAGCTGCAGGTGTTGGTTGGGATTCTGCCAGGTCCGGACTTTCGTACCATGTAACTACAGCGACTTACATTGAGACTTAAAACTTAAGAAAGTGTTATTTCATCAAGACAACGTACCGTGTAACAAAGCAATGAAAACGATGGCAAAATTTCATGAATTGGGCTTCGAATTGCTTCCACAGCCACCGTGTTCACCAGATATGGCTCCCAGTGACTATCACCTGTTCGATGCCCTCAAGAGAATGCTCGATGGAAAGAAATTTAGCACCAATGAAGAGGTAATCGCCGAAACTGAGGCTTATTTTGAGGCTAAAGACAAATTGTATTGAAAAGTGTTGTATGACCGCTATAATCTTTGTATCGCCCTCAAAGGTAACTACAGTAGAACCCCGCAAATCCGAACTAATTGGGGGGACAGCCTGTTCGGATTCCGAAAAGTTCGGATTATCCGAAAGTTAGCCTTAACTGTAGTTCAAAGCTTTAATTGTGATTTTGAGTAGCCAAACGTTCTCGCAAGAGTGTGGACAATATTTTTGGACTCAAGTTGACTATGAGAGAACCAAGGTAAGTTTGTGTTTAACCTTTATAAACACTTTATAAACCTATATATTAAAGTATAATATTTATTTTTAAGAAATTTTACATGTCAAAGTCCTAGTAATCCTACATTGTCCAATTTTCTGGCTTTACTCTGTATAATAAACATGTTTTTAAGTTATTGTCTTGAATTTTTAAATTTTTTTCACTTTCCGTTGGTTCGGATTTGCCGAAAGTTCGGATTCGCGGGGTTCGGATTTACGGGGTTCTACTGTATATTGAATAATAAAAATTTTTATCAAAAACAACTTCTCAGCCCAACGATTATGTAATATACAGGGTGTAACAAAAATACAGGTCATAAATTAAATCACATATTCTGGGACCAAAAATAGTCCGAATGAACCTAACTTACCTTAGTACGAATATGCACATAAAAAAAGTTCTAGCCCTTTGAAATTACAAAATGAAAATCGATTTTGTCGAATATATCGAAAGCTATTAGAGATTTTTTATTGAAAATGGATATGTGGCATTCTTATGGCAGGAGCATCTTAAAGAAAAATTATAGTGAAATTTGTGCTCCCCATAAAAATTTTATGGGGTTTTTGTTCCCTTAAATCCCCCAAACTTTTCTGTACGTTCCAATTAAATTATTATGGTGCTACCATTAGTTAAATTCAATATTTTTAAAACTTTTTTGGCTCTTAGTATTTTTTCGTTAAGGCAGTTTTTATCGAGTTGCGGCTTCTTTTTTAATATGTTTACATACAAGTTTTATGGGGGTTTTGTTCCTTTAAACCCCCCAAATGTTTGTGTACGCTCCAATTAAACTATAACTGCGATACCATTAGTTAAACACAATGTTTTTAAAACTTTTTTGCCTCTTTGTATTTTTTCGAGGAGGCACCTTTTATCGAGATATGGCTTCTTTTTTAATACGGTCCAAAATACACCTAAAAATGTAAATCATACATAAATTTTCATATTATTACCAAGTCTCCATAATCGTACTTAACCATATGCAAATATGTGGTGGATTTGACAAATATTCAAAATATCTCGATAAAAACTGACTTTTCGAAAAAGTACTAAGAGCCAAAAAAGTTTTAAAAATATTGTGTTGAAGTACTACAATAATAATTTAATTGGAACGGACACAAAAGTTTGGGGGGGTTTAAAAGAACTAAACCCCCATAAAATTTTTATAGGGTGTCCAAATTTCACTATAATTTTTTCTTAAGATGCTACTGTCATAAGAATGCCATATGACCATTTCAATAAAAAATCTTTAATAGTTTTCGATATACAGTGGAACCCCGATAAGTCGGCCCCCGATAACCCGGAACTCCGGCTAACCCGGACCGATTTTTATCAGACAAACATTTCAACAATAAAAATGTAATGCTGTTACAAAATCTCGTGAACCTAATTCATTCATTTGGTGACGTCAATATACGAACGAAACGATTGATGAATCCGACATTACTGAAAATATCAGGGTGCAGATGGGACCCTGTCGCGCAATTCGCAGCAAATAAAATAGTCGTATGTTTTTGGCTTCATTTTATTTCGGTTATACATACGCATTTTCAAGGTTCACGAGGTTTTGTACCAACTCTATGTAATATAATATTTGAGAGATAATGGAACCGGATTGAACTACATATACCATAGTAAAAATGACTCATAATACACCACATTCTTGTCGAAAACAACAGGCACCTGTATTATCCTTTATTTTTTTGAAACTGTCTGTGTTAGCATTGTTTAGAAAAGACTATTAAAATTATTTTTTTAACAATGGTCTTAGTCATCACTGTTATTAAATAACATAACATCAGAGACGGTATTGTGTGTAGTAAAGTCGTATTATTGTTCGCTTCCGTTTTGTAATCGTTCTTAAATTTATTCAGATTTTGTGTTTGCGTGTCTTTTGTCTATAAGGACAACAAAACGTAAAAATGTTGTAGTGACAATGGAAAAGAAACTAGAAGCATTAAGTAGAATTGATAAAGGTGAATCTTGCAGCATTATATTATGGTGTCGGTACATCTACAGTATCGGATTGGAAGAAAAATAGAACTAAAATCGAAGAATTTTTTTTTCAAAATGATAACAAAAGACAGTTTAATCGGTGCAAAGCTAATAAAGCTAAGTATGAGACTTTTGACCACGCTTTGTATGTGTGGTTTTGTGTGGAATGCGAACGTGGTTTACCAGTGTCTGTGTGACAATTATAACGGGGTTTATCTGTAAGCATACCATATTTTATTAATTTTTACCATTTTCTCCGGCTAACCCGGATTTTCGATAACCTGGATCGGCCGCGGTCCCAATTAATCCGAGTTAACGGGGTTCCACTGTATTGGAAAAAATCGATTTTCATTTTGTAACTTCAAAGGGTTGTAACTTTTGTTATATGCACATTTGTACTAAGGTAAGTTAGGTTCAATCAAACTATTTTTGGTCCCAGAATATGTGATTAAATTTATGACCTGTATTTTCGTTACACCCTGTATATTTAAAACATTTTTTACAAATGATATTTTTCTAAAAAGTCTTCGTAAAAGACACTTCGCTAACGGTTCCAATGTAAACATATCATACTTTTTCGATTTCTGTATTGACAATTTATTGAGACGACACGAATTAAATGATCCCGTGAAGGGAAAAAATACACTAGGTAAATATGTTTACCGGAAGAATAAATAAGGGCCCACACAACTGCTTTATTCGAAAAATTCATTTTCCTTCGGCAGAAAGGTGAAAGGGTCCTTGCCATTCGACAACAGGATGGTGGAAGAGAAGATTTTATTAAGAGATCCTTGATTTGTTTGTACGACTCCGGACGTGTATTGTATTTTAGCAAATATTGTATATAATAAAGTGAAAAATATAGCGAAATATGTTTGACATTAAACACATACAAACAGCTATTTTTTATTTGTACTCTGGGCTAATTAGCAAAATACAAGGAAAAGTTATTTACCAGCAATTTTATTGCTGGAATCGAATCTTATTATTGTATGTATTAATAATATAGACTAGTTAGGCCGTACTCAATCCATAGAATACTATAATTTTATACTAATACTATGCTCTAATATACTATACTATACTATACTATACTATGGCACTTTTGTTTATAACTTTTTAACCAGAAATGATTTTCTAAGTCACGTCGAATAATATATCGCTTATACTATTTTAGTGTGTTTAAAACGGTACTTCTATTTACTACTCAAAAACCTTATTTTTAAGGTCAAAATTCTCACGTTTTCCGTACAAACTCGTACCTTTAAACAAATACGAAAGTACGCCACTGACAGGGTCGAAATCGGCAAAATCAAATCGCAAAAAATTCATAAAGATTAAGTTCAAAAGTGCAAACCTCATATTGCCCTCCCACACGTATTCATAACTCGCACCACTTAAAAAATCCGAAAGCACGCCACTGTCAGGGTTAAAATCGACACAAAAAAATCGCAAAAAATTCAAAAAGCCTAAGGCCAAAAGTACAAACCTCATATTGCCATCCCCACACCTATTCAAAACCCCCCACCCCTTAAAAAAGCGAAAGTACGCCCATGACATGGCTAAAATCGGCACAAAAAATTCTCAAAGAATTTTAAAAGCCTAACTCCAGAAGCACAAACCTCATACTGCTACTTACACACCCATACAAAACTGGCACCCCTTAAAAAATCCGAACGACGTCACTGACAGGGTTAAACCGGGCACGAAAAATTCGCAAAAAAATCAAAAAGCTTTTCCACAAGCAGAAATACCATTTTTTATTTTGTTTTTAATCTCACGCCTATGCAAAACTCGCACTTCTAAAAAAATCCGTAATCACGCCACTGACAGAGTTAAAATTTACATGAAAAATTGTCAAAAAATTCAAAAAGCTAAGTTCAGATGCACATACCTCATATTGCTACTTACACACCTATACAAAAGAAGCTCCGCTAAAAAAGTCCGAAACGACGCCACTGACAGGTTTTAAACCAGCACGAAAAATTCGCAAAAAATTCAAAAAGCTTGTCCAAAAGCACAAATCTCATTTTGTGATTTTTTTCCTAAATTTCACGCCTATGCAAAATTCGCACCCCTAAAAAATTTGCAACCACGCCACTGACAGAGTTAAAATCGACACGAAAAATTCGCAAAAAATTCAATTAACTTAAGTCCAAAAGCACCAATCTCATTTTGCGGTTTTGTTGAAAATATCGCCATTTCCCCCCCTTTTTTCTCCCCATGGATGCGCCACTGATTGAAACTTGATTTTTCGAATCCGCCACATCAAACCATTTACAACAATAAAAATTTGGCCAAAATCGAAGCCATAGGAGCGGAGCTATGTCATTTTTTTCTGTTTTTTTTTATTTTTTTTAATTTTCATTTTTTTTGACATTTCCTGTCAAAAATTGAAAATTTCGAAAAACACACATTTTTCGCCTCATCGATGCACAAATTTTGATGCCTCGCGCGACTCGATACGTTTTGCCATAAGGGCGCTACTGGGGCGTGAAGTCAAAAAAATGACCCCCATTTAGTAGCCACCCCCACCCTTACCGTAGGGGTGGCGAAAAAATAGAAGTTTTCGTAAGTATGGGAACTGTGAAATATTTGGGCTATGGTGGAAATCTTACAAAAGTTTGAAAACTCTGGTCACACGAGGGACGACATCGTGATTTTCGGCCATTTCATCAAAATTTCCCATTTAAGAATTGTTTGTGCCGCCTCTGTTCGATCTAGCGGCACCAGTCGAGAATCACATTTATTCCTAACGCTTATCGTCAAAACGCGCTAAAATTATATCAAATACGACCAACCCACTCCCCACCACTATAAAAAAACTCTCTCCCCTTAGAAAAAAAGAAAGTACGCCCCTGGGAGGGATAAACATTCCACCAAAAAATTGCAAAAAATAGAGAAACCTTAAGTTTAAACACACAAACCTCCCCGGTCAAAAACACCCGATTTACGTCCATCTGAATATTTTTTTTCAACTTTTTTACCCTTTTTTTCTTCAACCCGCAAGTTTGATAGTTTTGTGTGATGCCCCTCTTCGTGCTAGCAACCCCGGGTCAAAAGTGACACTTATTCCTAACCCTTGGCTTTAAAACCCAATGAAATTTTTTCGCCTTACACAATCTCACCCCCCACCCCTAAGCAAAACTCGTACCCCTTAAAAAATCCGAAGGCACGCCCCTGACCGAATCCAAATCCCCACCAAAAATCATCGAAAAATTCAAAAAGCTTAACCCTAAAAGCTCAAATCTACTCATTTACTACTCAAAAACCTTATTTTGGAGGTCAAAATTCTCACATTTTCCGTACAAACTCGCACCTCTTAACAAATACGAAGGTACGCCACTGACAAGAGTCGTAATGGGTAAAAACAAATCGCAAAAAATTCAAAAAGCTCAAGTCCAAAACCACAAACCTTATATTAATCTCCCATGCATATACAAAACGCACCCCTTAAAAATACGCAACTACGCCACTGACAATGTCGAAATCGGCAAAATCGAATCGCAAAAAATCCATAAAAATTAAGTCCAAAATTGCAAACCTCATTTTGCCCTCCCATGCGTATCCAAAACTCGCAGCCCTTAAAAAATACGAAAGTACGCCACTGACAGTCGAAAATCCGCAAAAACAAATCGCAAAAAATTCAAAAAGCTCAAACCTGAAAATACGCCACTGACAGGGTCGAAATCGGCAAAATCAAATCGCAAAAAATTCATAAAGATTAAGTCCAAAAGGGCAAACCTCATATTGCCCTCCCACGCGTATCCATAACACGCACCCCTTAAAAAATCCGAAACCACGCCACTGTCAGGATTAAAATCGACATAAAAAATTCACAAAAAGTTCAAAAAGCCTAAGGCCAAAAGTACCAACCTCATATTGCCATCCCCACACCTATCCAAAACTCGCACCCCTTAAAAAATACGAAAGTACGCCCATGAAAGGGCTAAAATCGGCATAAAAAATTCTCAAAAAATTTTAAAAGCCTAAGTCGAGAAGCACCGACCTCATATTGCTACTTACACACCTATACAAAACCCGCGCCCCTTAAAAAATTCGAAACGACGTCACTGACAGGGTTAAAACGGTCACGAGGAATTCGCAAAACATTGAAAAAGTTTAAGTCCAAAAGCACAAATCTCATATTACCATCCCCATATATATTCAAAACTACGCACCCCTTAAAAAAACGACAGTACGCCCATAACATGGCTAAAATCGGCACAAAAAATTTTCGAATAATTTTAAAAGCCTAAGTCCAGAAGCACAAACCTCATATTGCTACTTACACATCTGTACAAAACTCGCACCCCTTAAAAATCCGAAACGACGCCACTGACAGGGTTAAACCGGGCACGAAAAATTCGCAAAAAATCAAAAATCTTTTCCACAAGCACAAACACCATTTTTTATTTTGTTTTTAATCTCACGTCTATGCAAAACTCGCACCTATAAAAAATCCGTAACTACGCCACTGATAGGGTTTAAACCGGCACGAAAAATTCGCAAAAAATTCAAAAAGCTTGTCCAAAAGCACAAATCTCATTTTGTGATTTTTTTTCTAAATTTCACGCCTGTGAAATTCACACCTCTAAAAAACCACAACCAAGCCACTGACCGAGTTAAAATCGACACGAAACATTCGCAAAAAATTCAATCACTTTAAGTCCAAAAGCACTAATCTCATTTTGCGGTTTTTTTGAAAATATCGCCATTTCCCCCCTTTCTTCTCCCCATGGATGCGCCACTGATTGAAACTTGTTTTTTCGAATCCGCTCTGTCAAACCATTTACAATAATAAAAGTTTGAGCAAAATCGAAGCCATAGGGGCGGAGCCATGTCATTTTTTTTATTTATATTTTAAATTTTTTTTTTGATATTTCCCACCGAAAATTGAAGATTTTAAAAAACGTATATTTTTCGTCTCATCGGCGCGGCGCGCAAATTTCAATACCTCGCGCAATTCGATACGTTTCGCCGTAAGGGCGCTACTGGGACGTGAAGTCAAAAAGTTGACACCACTTTGGTAGCCACCCCCACCCTTACCGTAGGGTTTGGAAAAAAATAGAAGTTTTCGTAAGTATGGGACCTGTGAAATATTTGGGCTTTGGTGGAAATCTTACAAAAGTTTGAAAACTCTGGGCACACAAGGGACGACATCGTCATTTTTGGCCATTTCATCAAAATTTCCCCTTTACGAATTTTTTGTGCCGCCCCTGTTCGATCTAGCGGCACCAGTCGAAAATCACATTTACTCCTGACGCTTATCGTCAAAACGCGCTAAAATTATATCACATACGACCAACCCACCTCCACCGCGTTATTCGCGTTCGACCAACCCGCTCCCCACCCCTATGAAAAACTCGCTCCCATTAAAAAAAAGAAAGTACGCCCCTGGGAGGGATAACCTCTGCACCACAAAATCTAAAAAAATTTAGAAAGCTTAAGTACAAACGCACAAACCTCTCCGGTCAAAAGCACCCGTTTCACGCCCATCAAATTTTTTTTAAATTTTTTCTGCAACCCGCAAGTTTGCAAACTTTTTGCGACGCCTCTGGTCGAGCTAGCGCACCCCGGACAAAAGTGACACTTATTCCTAACCCTCGGCTTTAAAACCCAATGAAATTTTTTCGCCTTCGGCAATCGCTCCCCACACCCCTAATCAAAACTCGTACCCCTTAAAAAATCCGAAAGCACGCCCCTGACCGATTCGAAATCCCCACCAAAAATCATCAAAGAATTCAAAAAGCTTAACTCGAAAAGCACAAATCTCCCCACCTCGTACTTCCGGAGCTACAAAATCGCCCCAATTTGAATTAGTATATACTATACTCCAATATACTATACGATACCATACTACGGCACTTTTGTTTAAAACTTTTTAACCAGAAATGATTTTTTAAGTCACGTCGAATAATATATCGCTTATACTATTTTAGTGAGTTTAAAACGGTACTTCTATTTACTACTCGAAAACCTTATTTTTTAGATCAAAATTCTCACGTTTTCAGTAAAAACTCGTACCTTTAAACAAATACGAAAGTACGCCACTGACAGAGTCGACATCGGCAAAAACAAATCGCAAAAAACTCCAACCTCATATTTCCCTCTCACGCCTATACCAAACTCGCTCCCCTTAAAAATACGAAAATACGCCACTGACAGGATCGAGATCAGCAAAATTAAATCGCAAAAATTCATAAAGATTAAGTCCAAAAGTGCAAACCTCATATTGCCCTCCCAGGCGTATCCATAACTCGCACCCCTTAAAAAATCCGATATCACGCCACTGTCAAGGTTAAAATCGACACAAAAAATTTGCAAAAAATTCAAAAAGCCTAAGACCAAAAGTACAAACCTCATATTACCATCCCACACCTAGTCAAAACTCGCACCCCTTAAAAAATACGAAAGTACGCCAATGAAAGGGCTAAAATCGGCATAAAAAATTCCCAAAATTTTTTAAAAGCCTAAGTCTTGAAGCACCGACCTCATATTGCCACTTACACGCCTATACAAAACCCGCGCCCCTTAAAAAATCCGAAACGACGTCACTGACAGGGTTAAAACGGGCACGAAAAATTCGCAAAAAAGTTGAAAAAGTTTAAGTCCAAAAGCACAAACCTCATATTAGCATCCCCATATCTATTCAAAACCCCGCACCCCTTAAAAAAAACGAAAGTACGCCCGTGACATGGCTAAAATCGGCACAAAAAATTCTCGAAGAATTTTAAAAGCCTAAGTCCAGAAGCACAAACCTCATATTGCTACTTACACACCAATACAAAACTCGCACCCCTTAAAAAATCCGAAACGACTCCACTGACAGGGTTAAACCGGGCACGAAAAATTCGCAAAAAAATCAAAAAGCTTTTCCACAAGCACAAATACCATTTTTTATTTTGTTTTTAATCTCAAGCCTATGCAAAACTCGCACCCCTAAAAAAATACGTAACCACGCCACTGACAGAGTTAAAATTGACATGAAAAATTCTCAAAAAATTCAAAAAGCTTAAGTTCAGGAGCACATACCTCATATTGCTACTAACACATCTATACAAAAGTAGCTCCCCTAAAAAAATCCGAAACGACGCCACTGACAGGGTTTAAACGAGCACGAATAATTCGCAAAAAATTCAAAAAGCTTGTCCAAAAGCACAAATCTCATCTTGTTATTTTTTTTCTAAATTTCACGCCTATGCAAAATTCGCACCCCTAAAAAATCCGCAACCACGCCACTGACCGAGTTAAAATCGACACGAAAAATTCGCAAAAAATTCAATTAACCTAATTCCAAAAGCACCAATCTCATTTTGCGATTTTGTTGAAAATATCGCCATTTCCCCCCCTTTTTTCTCCCCATGGATGCGCCACTGATTGAAACTTGATTTTTCGAATCCGCCACGTCAAACCATTTACAACAATAAAAATTTGGCCAAAATCGAAGCCATAGGAGCGGAGCTATGTCATTTTTTCTGTTTTTTGTATTTTTTTTAATTTTCATTTTTTTTTTGACATTTCCTGTCAAAAATTGAAAATTTCGAAAAATACACATTTTTCGCCTCGTCGATGCACAAACTTTGATGTCTCGCGCGACTCGATACGTTTTGCCATAAGGGCGCTACTGGGGCGCGAAGGCAAAAAAATGACTCCCCTTTGGTAGCCACCCCCACCCTTACCGTAGGGGTGGGGAAAAAAAGAGAAGTTTTCGTAAGTATGGGAACTGTGAAATATTTGGGCTATGGTGGAAATCTTACAAAAGTTTGAAAACTCTGGGCACACGAGGGACGACATCGTAATTTTTGGCCGTTTCATCAAAATTTCCCCTTTGCGAATTTTTTGTGCCGCCCCTGTTCGATCTAGCGACACCAGTCGAAAATCACATTTATTCCTAACAATTAGCGTCAAAATTCGCTAAAATTATATCACATACGACCAACCCATCCCCCACCCCTATAAAAAACTCGCTCCCCTTAGAAAAAAAGAAAGTGCGCCTATGGGAGGGATAAACATCCCACCCAAAAATTGCAAAAAATTTAGAAAGCTTAAGTTCAAACACACAAACCTCCCCGGTCAAAAACACCCGATTTACGTCCATCTGAATTTTTTTTCAACTTTTTTACCCTTTTTTTCTTCAACTCGCAAGTTCGCGATTTTTTTGTGACGCCCCTGTTCGAGCTAGCGCACCCCAGACAAAAGTGACACTTATTCCCAACCCTTGGCTTTAATACCCAATGAAATTTTTTCGCCTTAGACAATCTCACCCCCAACCCCTAATCAAAACTCGTACCCCTTAAAAAATCCGAAAGCACGCCCCTGACCGAATCCAAATCCCCACCAAAAATCATCGAAAAATTCAAAAAGCTTAACCCGAAAAGCTCAAATCTTCTCACCTCGTACTTCCGGAGCTACAAAAACGCCCACTTGTGAATTATGTATATAGATATGCAAAGTCCGCAGATAGTGTGCTACTATCTGCGAAAATCGTGTTTTTTTCAATTTTTGCTCTATAACTTCAAAGATTTTAACTTTAGACCAAAAACACCCAAATAAAAATTCACCGCAATTAAATTCTGCATAGAGACGTGTTTTTTCCGGTTTACTTCGACGAAAACTTTCCCTGGAAAAAGCGGGTTTTTCCAACAAAATCTTTAATTTTCAACTAAACTTTAAGATAAGTAGTTGTTAATCAATAATTAAATAACTTATTAACGTAAAAGCGCTTTCCGTAAATATTATAATTCCAGAAGCCGATGGAAATTGAATGAACAGTTTAGCAACAATTGAAATGTTAATTAAAAATTTACGGTCGCTATAATAACGACAATAATTATGATGCATAAGAATAACTATGATTTTTTCATAAAAAGACACTATACCTATCTAATGCACTTTACAGAATTGAAATTGGACTATTTAAGCGGCCTCAGGAATATTTTAAAATTATAAACAATTTTTTGGTTTATAAACAAATAGAATATCGAAATATGGCTCTACTCGAGTTATTAGGAAACAAAAAAAGAATGAAGGAAATTGCTCCATGGGAAGCCGAGAAAATGCATTTTTTTAACGTATACCGATTTTGAACTTTGAGGGTTACATTTTCTCCAACCTAATTTTTGATTGGAATTTTGCTATTTTTGGCAATTCTCACACGTATTATCGATAGTTTTTATTATAATAATATATGTTATGAGGATTTTAAAGATATGAAAATTGGTGTGGAGAAAGAGGATAAAAATAAAAAGGTGATGGTTTGAAAATTATGATTCTATTGTTTATATCTTTGCCGTAAATTTCGGTCAGCTTTGACTGGTTGTATCTCAAGAACTACTCGTCATAATTAAAAGTTTTTCTTTTAAAAGAAGCGCCCTGCCGCTGTCTTTCGAATACCGTTTTCACAATTTAATTTAGTTTAACATTTCCCGATATATTCTATTTGTTTATAAGCCAAAAAATTGTTTATAATTTTAAAATATTACTGAGGCCGCTTAAATAGTCCAATTTCAATTCTGTAAAGTACATTAGATAGGTATAGTGTCTTTTTATGAAAAAATCGTAGTTATTCTTATGCACCATAATTATTGTCGTTATTATAGCGACCGTAAATTTTTAATTAACATTTCAATTGTTGCTAAACTGTTTATTCAATTTCCATTGGCTTCTGGAATTATAATATTTACGGAAAGCGCTTTTACGTTACCAAGTTATTTAATTATTGATTAACAACTACTTATCTAAAAGTTTAGTTGAAAATTAAAGATTTTGTTGGAAAAACCCGCTTTTTCCAGGGAAAGTTTTCGTCGAAGTAAACCGGAAAAAACACGTCTCTATGCAGAATTTAATTGCGGTGAATTTTTATTTGGGTGTTTTTGGTCTAAAGTTAAAATCTTTGGAGTTATAGAGCAAAAATTGAAAAAAAACACGATTTTCGGGCGCCATTTTGTTTATAAAAAAAGTAGCACACTATCTGCGGACTTTGCATATCTATATTATTAATATATACAATCATAAGATTCGATTCCAGCAATAAAATTGCTGGTAAATAACTTTTCCCAAAAATGTCCTATTCTCCGATAATCAGCCCAGACTATTGATCTTTAAACAGGGGCTATCTTAAATATAAAATTCTCTTTTTTGTATTAAACTGTACAATAATTTTTTTAAAAACAAAGCAGGTTATCAATCGAAGTAGCACAGAAAACTACAGTAAATATCGTTCCCATCCTACCAGATTGACAAAAGGTGAGAGAAGAAAATTAAGATGAGAGAATTTTAAATAACTCACAACCCATCTGCTCAGCGTGGTAAAAGTTCCAACAAGAAAGATTCCTTAGTACTCAACAAAAGAGTAAATGAATTAAAATGTATGAACATTTTCAATTTATTTGAAACACGAAAATGCAGCAGCTACATAATACTGTGGTTAAATCGGAGAGTACAGGAAGAGTATATACCGATTTCGGAGGTTGTTTCCTCCTCATCAGTAGTCCCATATCCTCTTCTCTCCGATTTCCCCAGGCATCATAATTTGGGCCTTTCCGAATTGCAAAGAACGAAATGTCACGGATGTACTAGACCCATCTACCGAAAAACAAAGTAAGTTATCAATCGAAGTAGCACAGAAAACGACAATAAATATCGTTCTCATACCACCAGATTGACAACAGGTGGAATACTTATTTTGGTTACAACCTCCCGCGATTTTCAAAAATTATAAATCTTACAAGATGATGAGAAAATTAAGTTTCTCTCTAAAATTCTCATTTCCTAGGCATCCTTCTTCTTTTGCCCTTTAATTCGTCCAATTCTGAACATAGGCTTCCCCCAGTTTCCTCCATTCGCTTCTGTTTAGTGCTTTCTGTTTCCAGTGCGTTCCTCCTATCTTTTTAATGTCGTCTCCCCATCTCATCTGGGGTCGTCCTCTTGCTCTCTTTCCTGTCCATGGTTTCCATTGTTGTATCGTGCTATTCCACCTATTGTCCGTTTGTCTAGCGTTATTACCTGCGAAGCTCCATTTTAGCCTGGTTATATGTTGACCTGCGTCTTTGACTTTTGTTCTATTTCTGACCCAGTTGTTTTGCTTTTTGTCTGTCAATTTTACTCCTAACATTGCTCTCTCCATGGCTCTTTGTGTCTTTATTATTTTATCCATGTTTGCCTTGGTTAAGGTCCATGTTTGGCATGCGTATGTGAGAATTGGGAGTATGCACTGGTCAAACACTCTTGTTTTTAAGTATTGTTGTATTTTTTTATTCTTTAGGACCCATTTTAATTTTCCAAATCCTGCCCAGGCTAATCTGACCCTTCTTTTTACCTCCGCTGTTTGGTTTTCCTTATTTATTTTTATAATCTGTCCCAAATATATATAATCATTAACCGCTTCTATTGTGGTGTCGTTTAGTATTACGTTTCTATTGTCTTGTGTGTTTGTCATTGTTTTTGTTTTGGCAGAATTCATTTTTAGACCTATTTGTTCGGATTCATTTGCTAGTTCGGTTAGCATGGTTTGTAGTTCTTCAAAACTTGATGCTATGACTACTACATCGTCTGCATATCTTAGGTGGTTTAGTTTCTTTCCATTTATGTTTATTCCCATGTTTGTCCATTCCATTGTTTTGAAAACATCTTCCAGTGCTAATGTAAATAGTTTAGGAGAAATAACATCTCCCTGTCGCACTCCTCTGTTAATTGGTATGGGTTTTGTGGTTTCTTCCAATTGTACTGTCATTGTTGCTTTCTTATATATATTATGTATTAGCATTCTGTATCTGGAATCTATTCGACAGTTGTTTATAGCTTTTTCTATTGCCCACATTTCCACGCTGTCAAATGCTTTTTCGTAGTCAACGAACGCTAAGTGCAGATCTATATGGTATTCGTTAGCTTTTTCTATTAGTGTCCTAATTGTTAGAAGATGGTCAGTGGTGCTATATCCCTTTCGGAATCCTGCCTGCTCTACGGGTTGATACGAGTCCAATTTGTGTGTTAGTCTGTTGTTGATAATCCTCATGAATAGTTTATACGTTTGCGACAGCAGTGAGATGGGTCTGTAATTTTTTATGTCCTTTCTGTCGCCTTTCTTAAATAGCAGGATTGTAAGACTTTCGTTCCATTCGTCGGGTATTTCTCCTTTATGTAGACACTGATTAAACAGATTTCTTAATGTTTGTAAGATTTCCTCTTTCCCTTCTTTCAACATTTCAGCAAGGATTCCATCTGTTCCTGGTGCTTTGTTGTTCTTTAATTGTGATAGTGCTGCTTCTATTTCATAATTTTCTATTTTTGGTAGTGTTTCTGAGTTTACATTCGTGATTGTTTTCTTGATATATTCCTGAGTGTTGAAGTTTGCGTCTTTCTTTGAGGTGTATAGTTCTTTATAAAACCTTTCTACTTCTTCTGATATCTTATCTTTTCTCCTCTCTTCCCGTCCTGTTTCATCCTTTATTGAAATGAGTAGTGGTTTCCCTAAATTTGGTCGTAAGCATTTTAGGCCCTTATTTCTCTCAATTACTTTCTCGATTTCATTTTCAGTGTGTTTTCTTAGATCCTCTCTGGTTTTTCTTCTAATAAGTTTGTTTAGTTCTACGTATTCTACTGTGTTTCTTTTGTTTTCGCTTATTAGTTTTCGTCTACTTTCCATTAATTTAACTGTCCCGCTACTTAATCTATTTTCTTTTGTTGTTAGTTTTTTGGCAGTTTTCAGTTCCGCTTCCAAGAGTTTTTCTTTCATTTCTTCATGGATCTTATTAATTTCTGACTCTTCCTTTGCTACTTGTTGATTATAGTTTTCCCTTAAAGTCTGTATATATTCTTCTGCGTTTTGTCTTATTCTGCTATGGTCAATAGCCGTTGGTTTTCTTCTAGATTTCTGCGTCGCTAGTTTGCTTATTTCTATTTTGGCTCGTAGTATGCGGTGGTCGCTGCCAGTTGAGAATTTATTAAGTGCAGTTACGTCTTAGAAGATTTGTTTATTTTGGCAGAGGAAGTAGTCTATTTCATTTTTTGTCACCCCATTTGGGGAGACCCATGTCCATTTTCGGTTTGGCTTCTTATTAAAGTATGTATTTATTGCATGAAGGTTTTGTTGTTCCAAATATTCTAGTAGTCTTTCGCCCCTAATATTCCTTGATCCAAGTCCGTAGTTTCCTATTTTGTTTTCTGAGTCTTCCATTTTCTTTCCGATTTTTGCGCTAAAATCTCCCATAACGATTGTTGTTTTTATATTTTTGTTTTCCATTGCTGTGGTGATGTCATCATAAAAGTTATCAATTTCTTCCTGGCATCCTGTATGATTTATAATTTTTGAAAATCTCGGGAGGTTGTAACCAAAGAAAATATTCCATCTGTTGTCAATTTGGTGGTATGGGAACGATATTTATTGTCGCTTTCTGTGCTACTTTGACTGATAACTTACTTTGTTTTTCGGTAGATGGCCCTAGTACCATTGTATGTAGGAAATCTACAACTTTTTTATATATACACTTTTTTCACATAACTTCATTTATTCACAATATATTCAAATACCCGAATTCCCAAATGCCCGAAAATTCAAATACCCGAATGTTTGATTTTTTATTTTTATCTTCCACAAAAACTTTTTTCTTCACAACATTTGATGAAAACTTTCTTTATGTTCCAAAGCACTGTAATTTTTTTATTTAAGGTATTTATTTTTTCTCCTTATTTTGATTTAATATCTAAAAAGTATCTTAAATTTATAATCGAAAAGTCTAACGTCAAAATATCTGCTTTTTTTAGGTCAGTGCGTTTTTTGTTCGTTGAAATCTCTACATTAGATAGTGTAAAAGTATACATTACTATGGCGAATTTTCTCAGAAATGTAAAAAAAACTCGAATTCGATTTTTTTTATTAATGATATAAAATTTTGAGCTTTTTAATAAAATTTACAGTTTAATTACTCGAAAAAAGTAAGTCTACATGTTACACTGAAAAACGAAAAAATTGCAAATGCACCAAACATATTGATTGAAAAATCATGCGAAAATAGTTGATTTTCTTAAGGGGATGGTTACGAACTTTCGGCTTCAATGCTATTTAAATGGGATTCATTTTTTTCGAATCCTGAGAAAAGTTATAAGTACACATATTTAAACGCAGAATGAAAGATTACGTTATTACCGAGGGCCGAAAGTCCCTGAAAACTTCAATAATGTTTATTTTAATACAGTGAATGTTTATTTAATAAGTTACAGGGGTGAAAAATTCATAGAAAATTTAGTGTGATTTTTAATTTCAAATATCTCATTAAAAAGCAACATTTTATTCATTCTAAGGGACTTTCGACGGGTAGCGGGTAGGAACTCCTTTGGAGTCCCTCGGATTCTATTGGATAGTCCTATCAGGGAAAGTGAATCAATCCCTGCCCCCTGCAGATTCCAGGAGCTTCCTGACCCGGGAAGCTAGCACCTGCTAAGGGTCCCTTGTCCAGGGTCACGGATGAAGTCCAGAACGGCATCCAAGGCGACGAAGAATACTTCCGGTACGGCGAAGATGGCGGAGCTGGCAACCCTTGATTTTAGGGATAGTATAATCTCACAAACCAGTAGCGTCTGTCTCAGAGTGAGCGGCTACAAACAGCGTCTGACCCAGAGTGGGCGGCTGAATAAGAACTCACCAACCCGCATGGCAATAGTGGTGTTTTAACTGCCATTACCCCCCTCTTTTTATCATGGCGAATAATAAAACAAACGGAAATGGTCCCCAGGTGGGTAAGGAAATTTCTGAATCCCACACCTCAAAGGTCTGCCTCACGGATTCTGGGGGAGGCAATAATTCGCTCTTGATAGATAAAAACAAAAACCCACTAAGACGAACACAACAGAAACCAAGAAAATCTATCAATCTGTCAATAGGGACATACAATATTAAATCAATGTCCACGGATGAAAAAGTACATGAACTGGAGGAAGAACTAAAAAATATAAAATGGGATATCATAGGCCTATCGGAAACTCGAAGGAAAGAAGAAAACCGAATACAGCTAAACTCCGGGAATCTACTGTATTATAAAGGAAATGAAAAGAATAGTAATTTTGGAGTAGGATTTATAATAAATAAAACCATAAGTAAGCATGTTCAAATAATCAAAGGTATATCAGATCGTGTCGCCTATGCCATACTCAAAATAAGAAGAACAACAATTAAAATTATCCAGGTATATGCCCCCACGACAGCTTATGATGACGAAGATATCGAACTATTTTATGAAGATATTTCAAAGGCTATGGAAGAACATAAAAATCGTCTCACAATAGTAATAGGAGATTTCAATGCTAAACTGGGTAAGAAACTAAACAAAGAAGAAACTAAAATAGGAAATTTCGGATACGGCCAGAGAAATGATAGAGGTGCTACTTTGATGAACTACCTAGAAGAAAAGCGTCTATACGCAATGAACTCCTTCTACAAAAAAAAGTCCCAAAGAAAATGGACATGGATCAGCCCTAATGGGTCCACAAAAAATGAGATCGACTACATACTGTCCACGGAACGATATATCATTAAAGATGTAACAGTTCTTAACAAATTCACAACAGGTAGCGATCACAGGATGGTCAGAGCAAAAATTAATATCGACGGTAACTATGAGATGAAAAGAAAAATAATAAGAAACTCGGATATAGTAGATAGAAACAAACTAGGGCAATATAAAGAGAACTACAAAGACCTGTTAAAAGAACAATTCACCGAAAAATTAGACAGTGATGATAAAGATATAGACGAAATAAACAACATACTTACAGCAACGATGGTTACATCAGGAAAAGAAATAGCAAAAAAGGATGTTAAAAAGGACAACTATGTATCAGAAGAAACAAAGAAGCTTATGGATAAAAGAAGAAAGCTTGTCGAAGAAGGCAAAAGGAAATCTATAGAATATGTAGAAATCAATAAGACAATAAGCAAAATGATAAAAGAAACTAAGAGAAAAGAACAAGAAATAGAAATAGAAGAAGTAATACAGAACAACAAGAATATGAAATGCTTAAGACCGAAACTCGGCAGATTTGAAATAAACAAAATAAAAGACGTAAACGGAGTAGAAACAAACATTAAAGACGACATCATAAATATAATCCAACATTTCTACTCAGAGTTATATAAAACAAAAAAGGAACCATCAGAAGAAATAAAAACCCAACTTAAGTCGAAAATAAAAAATGTCAATTCAGAATTACAGCCAGAAATAAGCAAATCAGAAATAAAGAAGGCATTGAAAGAAATGAAAAACAACAAATCGCCTGGAAAAGATGGAATAACTACAGAGATGCTGAAATATGGTGGAAAAGTGGTAATTGATACTCTCTATTCCCTTTTTAACAAAATATTAAAAGAAAAAAGAATCCCAAACAACTGGAAGGAATCCGTAACCATTATCTTACACAAGAAAGGGGACAAAGCAGATATAAAAAACTACCGTCCTATAACACTCCTCAATGTAATGTATAAACTCCTAACAAAAATTTTAACCAACAGATTGACGACAGAATTCGACGGATACCAATCGAAAGAACAAGCTGGTTTTAGAAAGGGATTTAGCACAAGTGATCATTTATTAAGTATGAAAATCCTTATAGAACGAGCAAATGAATACAACATCCCTCTATATGTAGCGTTCATAGATTTCGAAAAGGCTTTTGACATGTCGAACATTGGGCAGTGAAAAGTTCTTTGATTAACAGCAGAATTGACCACAGATATACAGACCTAATTGCCAATATATATAAAGATGCCACAACAACAATTAAAGTATACGAAGGAACACAATCAATTCAAATAAATAGAGGCGTAAGACAGGGTGACACAATATCACCGAAACTTTTCAATCAGGTTCTGGAAGATATCTTTAAAAGATTAGAATGGGAAGAAAAAGGTATAAAAATTTGTGGACAACGCTTGAACCATCTAAGGTACGCCGATGACATCGTATTGATAACCGATAAAAAAGAAGAATTGTTTGAAATGATGAAAGAACTGGACATAGAAGCCGGAAAGATAGGCCTTAATATGAATTACAGCAAGACCAAAATCATAACAAATACAGATGAGGACATCACAATGAGGATCGGACAAGATGAAATTGAACAAGTTCACGATTATATATATCTGGGTCAAATTATAAAACTTAACAAGGAAAACCAAACAGCAGAGATCAAAAGACGAGTTAGACTGGCATGGGCGGCATTTGGAAAACTAAGCTACATCCTTAAAAACAAAAGATATCCACAACATCTTAAGGCCAAGGTATACAATCAATGCGTACTCCCTGTTCTCACTTATGGTTCACAAACGTGGACGTTTACAAAAGCAAACATGGACAAGATCATAAAGACGCAAAGAGCAATGGAAAGGCAAATGTTGCACATAAAACTATTGGATAAAAAGAGAAACGAGTGGATAAGAGAGAAAACCAAAGTTAGGGATGTTAGACAAGAAGTTGCAAAGTTGAAATGGAGATTTGCCGGACACACTATAAGACAAAAGGAAGACCGATGGAACAAAATTCTCATAAATTGGAGACCGTGGCAGTATAAAGGAGAGGAAGACCACAAATGAGATGGGCAGATGATGTCAAGAAGCACGTTGGCTCTAGGTGGATAACTGTAGCGACAGACAGAGAAGAATGGAAAAGGATTGGGGAGGCCTATGTCCAAAGATGGACCGAAGAAGGCTAATTAGATAGATAGATAGAAGGGACTTTCGGCCCTCGGTAATAAAGTGATCTTTCATTCTGCGTTTAAATTTTTCAAAAATACTTAGTTAGTTTTTTCAGGATTCGAAAAAAATGATTACATTTAAAATACATTGAAAATTTTGACAAGCGTCAAAAATAACTATATACTCAGAAATCAGCAAATTCAACTACATCTTAGATCTAAAGTTTTTGATGCATGCATTATTCGGATATTAACATATGGGGCACAAACATGGACAATCACAAAAAAGAATATGAACATACTCAGAGTCACTCAACACGCGATGGAAAGAGCAATGCTTGGCATATCACTTAAAGACAGAAAAACAAACACATGGATAAGACAGAAAACCAAAGTCACCGATGTGGTACAAAAATCACTAAAATTGAAATGGGAATATGCTGGATATGTAGCTAGGAGCGATCTAAACAAATGGCACAGAACAATTCTAACCTGGAGACCATACGAACACAAAAGACCCAGAGGCAGACCTCCCATGAGATGAACAGATGATCTGAAACGAACTGCCGGGAAAAACTGGCTACAAGTAGCGTACAACAAAAAACAATGGAAAGGAAGACTCGAAGAGGCTTATGTTCAGATGTGGACGTGAATGGCTAGACGAAGAAGAAGAAGAAGTGTCTATAAATATCATGAATATTAGTCCAGACAAATAAGATTTTCTCGTGACACATCCCCTTCCAGGCCGAAGCAAAATTTTTTGAGTAGTATGGACACCTATATTTTTTTTTTTTTATTTAAATTTATTTTGCAATCTGTTGAGTGTCAACAATAAACAAAAGTAATTACATTGACTAAGGACAAGAAATATTTTACCCACTGGCAAAATCAAAGTACAATTTTTATAAAGTTCTGTACAAAATAAATTACATTTCATAACTACTAACTCATTAGTTTAAAAGTTTACTCTAAATGGTAAGTCCAATGGTTTGAACCTCTTTAACCTACGCTGTTCTTGGGAATTGTCTAGGAGGTTAAGTGCAAACTGGTTTTCATGATCCTCCAACTTGGCAATGTAAGCAGCGCTACGTTTTGTGATGACTTCTTGTACCGTATCAGTTTTAAGGTCTCGATGAATAATTCTATTGTTGATGTACCAAGGTGCATTAGTGATGGTTCTGAGGGTTTTTGATTGGAAGTGTTGGATGATTTCGATGTTGGAGTGACTGGCTGTTCTCCATAGTTCCAACCCATATGTCCAGATTGGCATAAGTATTGCCTTATAGAGCAGCAATTTATTATCCAGAGATAGTCTTGATGAACGGCCCATTAACCAATACATATTTCTGAATTGGAGACTTAGTTGCTTTCTCTTGGTCCAGATATGTTTCCTCCATGTGAGACTTCTGTCCAAATGAATACCAAGATATTTTACCTCGTTGGCTGATGGTAATTGGTGATTGTTTAAAGTTACAGGAGGACAAGTTCCTCTTCGTGTTGTAAATGTAACTTGAATAGATTTTCCTTCATTCACTTTAATTTTCCATTCCAAAAACCAAGTTTGTACTCTGTCTAGATACGTTTGAAGGATATGCGAGGCATAAATAGGGTCTGTGTGTGAGGCTAGGATTGCAGTATCGTCAGCAAATGTTCCTAGCATCATTTCTTCTGTAAGTGGTCTCTCCTCTAGTGGTTCCTGAAGAGGTGGAGGTATATCTGCGGTAAACAAGAGATACAAGGTAGGTCCCAGCACGCTACCCTGTGGTACGCCAGCTTTGATAGAATAGAGTTTGGAAATTGCATCTTGGTATTTAATAAAGTAACACCTACCTGACAAATATGACTCAAGAAGAATGTAAAAGCTGTGCGGTAATGTCTTTTTTAGCTTGTATAGGAGGCCTTCATGCCATACCTTGTCAAATGTCTGCCTAACGTCAAGAAATGCCGCTGAACAGTACCTTTTGGCCTCAAAATCAGCATTTATATGTTTTACCACTCTGTGAACTTGTTGGATTGTTGAGTGATGGGACCGAAATCCAAACTGGTGGTCTGGAATTAGATTTTTGATCCAGGGTTCGAGTTTTTTTACTAATAGTTTTTCGAAAACTTTAGACGTGATTGGCAAGAAGCTGATTGGCCTGTACGATGTAGTTTCTTCTTGAGGTTTCCCCGGTTTTAGAATGGTTATTATCTGAGACACTTTCCATTGATCAGGAAAGTAACCTAAGTTTAATATGGCATTGAATATAAACGTTATAAGTTTTATGCATTTGATAGGTAATTCTTTCAATACTTTTCCACTGATCAAATCGTACCCTGGAGATTTTTTATCGTTTAAATTATTAATAGCCAAGATGACTTCGGACGACTTAAATTTCGGAATAGGCAAACTCATTTGATATGGACTTTGAAGAAATGAGAATACGTCTACTTCCACAGGTGAATTCACTTGATTGGGAGTAAATACTTCGGAAAAATACTCTGCAAAACAACTTGCTTTCTCTTGTGCACTACGAGCCCATTCTCTGTCCGATTTTCTAATTGGAGGTGACGGTTTCTGGGGTTGTTTCAGTTTTCTCGTGGCTTTCCATAGCGAATAATCGGTATCTTAAGTGGAATCTAAATTTTCCAAGTAGTACTGAAGTGATTGGTTTTTGAGATCTTCGAAGAGCTTTTTTAATTCCCTTGATGCACTATTGAATCTACGCTTATCAGCAGGATCTCTGGTCTGTTGCCATCTTTTCCTCTGTCTTCTCTTTAGCAAAATTTTTTCTTTGACAACTTGTGGGCAGTCATTTATTATGCATTTATTTTGTATTTTTGGTGTTGCTTGCCAGGCAGCTGATTGGATATTTGTAGTTAGTTGTTCCACAGCAAGAAAAATGTCCTCTTTGGTTTTTAGTGGAATGTCTAGAGACACCTTGTTCTCCAGTATAGATCTGAATTTTGGCCAGTGTGTGCGTCTGTTATAAAGTGAGGGGGATATTTCTTTAATAAGTACCTGGGTTCCAACTGTGAATAGTATAGGCGAGTGATCAGACGATAATTCGTAGCATGATGTAGCTTTTATATTAGACCTAGGGATGTTCTTAACTACAGCAAAATCGACCAAATCGGGGATTTTATTTCTGTCCGAGGGCCAGTATGTTGGTTCGCCGGTTGATGAATAATCCATATTATTTGACTCTATGATATTTAAGAGAACTCTACCTCTCGGAGTGATTAGTCTTGATCCCCACCTGGTATGTTTGGCATTATAGTCCCCTGCTGCTATGAAGCGGCTCCCAAGTGAATTGAAATAATCTTTAAATTGTTCGTTTGTGATAGAGTGTCGTGGGGGGCAATACAGCGCAGATACTGTAAGTGGTCCATCCCAGTCTTCAACCACACTATATATTAATAACATATATGTTTCGTGCAGCCGATTTTGATGATATACGTAGTTATAAACAAACGAACATCAAAAAACGGTAAATTTTCGCTTTTTTCGTCTATTACTAAAAAGTGAAGCATTCTAAACAAATTTGAGAATAAGAAATTCATAATCATATAAAAAACTTCAATATGACGTTCGCTGAGTATGTCTATCCTTATTCGTTGCTTAGAAAATTGGAAAATAAGTAATAAATTTTGAGATTTTGTAAATGTTTATAACTTATGTAAAAATTAAGTTAGAACCTTCTTATTACATGAAATGCTGAGACAACTTGTGCTCAGGGCCTATTTTACCACTAGGCCCGTGAGGCACCTGCCTCGGGCCCGTATTTGAATGGGGTCCGAAAAGATCACCAAACAAAACATGTTTATTACAATAACATAACAAATTTTCAAAATTCTTTCATTTTACGAACAGCCAATGATAAATGATAAGAGTTATAATTAAGTGGATAGGCGCAAACTTTCGGCTTCAATGCTCTTTAAATGCATTCATTTTTTCCAATCCTCAAAAAACTAATAAATATTTTTAAAAAATTTAGACGCAGAATGAAAGATTACTCTATTACCGAGGGTCAAATGTCCCTTAAATATATTTATAATAAATAAAAAGTTTTATTTTGAATAAGATATGTATTTAAAATTAAAAATCACACTCAATTTTCTCTTTTTTTCACCCCTGTAACTTATTAAAATAAACATTATCGTAGATTTAAGGGACTTTCGGCCCTCGGTAGTAGCGTAATCTTTCATTATGCGTTTAAATTTTTCAAAAATACTTATTAGTTTTCTCAGGCTTAAAAAAAACGAATGCATTTAAATAGCATTGAAGCCGAAAGTTTGCGCCAATCCCCTTAAACAATGTTTAATTGTTTAAATATAAATTTTATTTATTGTCGATAAAAATTTTATTTTCTTGTGGAACTATATTTCTTTTAAATAATTAATACATTTAAAAAAGTTATTATTATTATTAAATTATATTTAGGGGTCCGAAAATTGTGTAGTGCCTCGGGCCTGATTTGAAGTAAAATAGCCTCTGCTTGTGCTTAAATTATATTTTAAATTACAAAGCAATTGGTCTAATAGTTTAAAAGTTATTTAATGTGTTTATCCTAAATTCATTTTTTTTTTGCAACACTATAAGTCAGAAAATTATGAGGCTACAGTAATAGGTACCTACTTCGGACAGTTTATGAAAGAAGAACATTATTTATACTATTAACTTAATTAAAAAAATGACAAAAAGTAATTTTAAACAGTGTAAAATTATTTTGCAAAAACATGTTGATTTTTTGCTTACTTATAAACAATTAGAATAACTTTTTAACCTTATCCGTAGAAAAATTATTTTTTCATATTTAGAAAGACTGAATTTTTATACACATTTAGAAAAAAAAAAACAATTGTCCTAGGACAATTAGGGACGAAGTTAGCCCCCCCCCCCCGTTCTTGCGATTCTTTTTTTGGTATTTTTTTTTAATTAATAGTGTAAATCTTCTTCTTTCATAAACTATCCAAAGTATTACTGTAACTTCATCATTTTCTGACTTATAGTGTTGCAAAAAAATAATTTGGGATAAACAAATTAAATAACTTTTAAACTATTTGACCAATTGCTTTGAAATTTAGGGTATGATTTAAGCACCAGAAGTATCAGCATTCTGTGTAAAAAGAAGGTTCTAAGTTAATTTTTACATAAGTTATGAATATTTATAAAAACTCAAAATTTATGATTTATTTTGCAATTTTCTAAGCAACCAATAAGAATAGACATATTCAGCGAACGCCATATTGAAGTTTTTTATACGATTTATGAGTTTCTTACTCTCAAATTTGTTTAAAATGCTTAACTTCTTGGTAATTGACGAAAAAAGCGAAAATTTACCGCTTATTGATCTTTATTTGTTTATACCTATGTATATCATCAAAATCGGCTGCAGTAAACATATTATAGGTTGTTATTATTATAGATGTCCATACTACTCAAAAAATTTGGTTTCGGCCTGGAGGGGGTTGTGTCACGAATAGGATATTTTTTTCCTTATTTTTTCTGAACTACATATATACTGTTTTGTACTTCACACACAAAATAACGCAATGCTGTACTTCTTTTTGTCCGTACCTCGTACCTAAAGGATTTAATCAATTGCAGCTTAGCTATGTTAGCACTTCCACCATAAGAGCTTATAAGTAGATTTTTTACAGTATATTAAATTTAATAACATCCTCCTTCAAATATTTACCCTGGCAGTATAAGTAATTCCGACACGTCCCTTCATCAAATAAAAAAGTAATTTAAGGCACCTAAAAACAAACAAAGTAGGTAAAATTGCCCTTTAAGAGAAGAGCAACCAGTCAGCCAGAGGTCTCCCGGTTCTGCTGACGATGTTAAACGGAGCGTTTTAACACGTTTCCCATTAGGAAACAATGGGATAACGGAAGGACGTAACATTTAGCGGAAGACTGAGGTGTTAAATTGAAGGATATCGAATACATCCTTTTGAGAAGGAAAGGATAGTTTGTTGGATGGATGCGATCAAATCTGATTTTATTTTCTTCCCTTTAAATGATTGATTTGGGTTGAACGACATCTATTAACTGTCAAATGGACACTAAAATAAATACATTTTAATTATTTTAATTTTTTAATTACAGCTCTGTTTTTGATGCAACATTAAAACAAATAAACCAAAAAAAAAAAAGGTTTTTGTTGTAAAAAATTAGTAATCGAAGTATTAATGCTCTTTCATATTATAAGAATTTTGAACGTGCAAGGGTTTTCTCGTGCGATAGTTTTGACGCACCTATCCTTTTCATACAATAAGAATTGAGTCGCACGAAGATATTTTGCTGTGTTGTTTGGTATATTATTTTTATTTACACTTTGTGGCTGAGGTAGGTACATGATACGATGTCGGATATGTATCATTACGATGTATCATTACAAATTACAAATGGGTATTTTTTGTCCATACTTTTGTCCTAATGTACTGTAATGCGTATTTAATTCATTTGCAATTTCTATTTTGGCAGTTATTATTTCTTATGTTTTTAATTAAAAGCCTTAATTTGTTTTTATAATCGTTGTTCTACTAAGTTATTTGTGGATCCTGGATTAGCTCATCTAATTATCTCATACAATATATGTAATAAACTATTCTAAATGGGAAATAAGCCACAATTGAACTAACAAAATGATTTTATTAACGTTTCGATATCCGATTTGGGCGTCGAAACGTTAATAAAATTATTTTTTTTAGTTAAATTGTGGCTTATTTCCCATTTAGACTAGTTTATTATAAAAATTCCACAAGGAAACAGCTTCAGAACAACATTACAATCTATGTTTTTCATCTACAGAATTTAAAAGACCCTCTGTCATCCATTCATTTTTAAATGTTGTTCCCGTCGTTTTAAATGTTGCTTTTAGATAATTTCACACAAGACGTGACCGCCGCCCTACTCCAGTTTTCACCGAGTTGTTTACCCTATAAAACTAAATATAATTTCGTAGAATAAAAGGTATCTTTTTATATGGAGCGAAGTCAAATTATAGCGTTGTGTTTACTTTATCGTCGAAGATTAATAACCTATATGTTTCCTGCAGCCGATTTTGATGATATACACAGTTATAAACAAATGAAGATCAAAAAACGGTAAATTTTCGCTTTTTTGTCTATTACTAAAAAGTAAAGCATTCTAAACAAATTTAAGCATAAGAAACTCATAAATAATATAAAAATCTTCAATATGGCATTCGCTGAGTATGTCTATCCTTATTTGTTGCTTAGAAAATTGCAAAATAAGTCATAAATTTTGAGAGTTTATAAATGTTCATAACTTATGTAAAAATTAAGTTAGAACCTTCTTATTATACGAAATGCTGAGACTTCTTTTACTTAATATACATGTTAAATTTCAAAGCAATTGGTCAAATAGTTTAAAAGTTATTTAATTTGTTTATCCCAAATCCATTTTTTTGCGACACTATAAGTCAAAAAATTATGAGTTACAGTAACACAGTTTATGAAAGAAAAACATTTATACTATTCACTTAATTAAAAAAAAAGACAAAAAGTAATTTTAAACAGTGTAAAATTATTTTGCAAAAACATGTCGATTTTTTGCTTACTTATAAACAATTAGAATATCATTTTAACCGTTACCCGTAGAAAAATTATTTTTTAATATTCAGAAAGACTGAATTTTTATATACATTTAGAAAGAAAAACAATTATTGTCCTAGGACAATTAGGGACGAAGTTAGCCCCCTTTTTTCTAATTCACATGTTCTTGCAAAATAATTTTGCAATAACCAAGTATATTCAAATGGGAAATAAGCCACAATGTTACCTATGTAATAGAGTTAAATTGTGGTAAAATTGTGGCTTATTTCCCATTTGAATATACTTGGTTATAAAAATGCCACAAGAAAATAGCTTCAGAACAATTTTGCAATATTTAGAATTATTTTTGGTCATTTTTTTAAATTAAATTAATAGTGCAAATCTTCTTCTTTCATAAACTATCCAAAGTATTACTGTAACTTCATCATTTTCTGACTTATAGTGTTGCAAAAAAAAATTAATTTGGGATAATCAAATTAAATAACTTTTAAACTATTTCACTAATTGCTTTAAAATTTAGGGTATGATTTAAGCACCAGAAGTCTCAGCATTCCGTATAATAAGAATTTTCTAAGTTAATTTTTACATAAGTTATGAATATTTATAAAAACTCAAAATTTATGATTTATTTTGCAATTTTCTAAGCAACCAATAAGGATAGACATATTCAGTAAACGCCATATTGAAGTTTTTTATACGATATATGAGTTTCTTACTCTTAAATTTGTTTAAAATGCTTAACTTTTTGGTAATAGACGAAAAAAGCGATAATTTACCGTTCTTTGATCTTCATTTGTTTATAACTATGTATATCATCAAAATCGGCTGAAGGAAACATATAGGTTATTATTATAGACGTCCATACTACTCAAAAAATTTGGTTTCGGCCTGGAGGGGGGTTGTGTCACCAACAGGATATTTTTTTCCTTATTTCTCTGAACTATATTAACTGTCCAGCGTGGTACAGTTGGACAATAGACAGCGAAAAAATTGTATGCTACCTTCGTAGAAGATGCTATTTGTATTAGACCAGACTGAACTCTTTGAAAATGGTAAAAAGTGAAAAAAACCGGATGGAACCAATTATAAAAGGAATAAAATATAACAAAAATGAAAAACCAATTTATGGGCAACCTGAGTTCGGTAAGTAGAAGTGGGTGAGTTTTAAGGGTAATTTTAGTTGTTCTAGAAGCTTAAGACCAGACACCTCTTCTTAAATCAGGGTCATCTCATTAACTAACTTTCTTGTCTCGAATGTGATAGAGTGTATATAGGGCAAATATAGTAGTGGTTAAAACAAAGGATAATGTAGCATAAAAGTGACTGCAAAACAAAGAAAAATTCTTGTGCAGTAGCACACCATTCCAACACAACAGACCACACATGTAATGTATCAGATATAAGACCGTGGAGATCGAAAAAACAACTATAAAAAAGATTATTTCTCGAAATGTATAGCATCAACAAAAACAAAGTCAATCAATTATAAGACAGATATTTCCAAGTTAAGCGTGCTTGAAGATGCACATAGAAGATGCAAATGTTAAGAATGCTCGAAGACCATCGTCACGTGTATTATTGCCGATAGAATTAGTTACATAAAATGCAACATTTTGTAAGTGGAAATATTACGAATATGTATGTTATGTTTGTATCTAATTGTAACTTAATTTTGTAGTACGTTCCTGATGAAGTTGAAAAAAATAAAAATTTAACGAAATATCGAATTTGCGAAATAAATGTAGTTTAAATTCAAGCCGCAGACAGCTTCCCGCTATTTTAACACTATTCCGTAGTGTTATACCCTTAAGGCTGTATGACACTATGCATTTTTTTGTATCGTTTCTGATATCGTTTCTGATATGTCAAAAAAATGCATAGTGTCATACACAGATACATGAAACGATATCAGAAACGATACAAGAATTTGTGTCAGACACAGATTCTTGTACAAGAAATACGCCAATTTGTGCGCAGAGAGCAAAAACATAAACCTGCTGGTAAAACATCTAAATTGTCATAATGGCGGCTGAAAAGGGATCATATACGATTTATGTCGATGAATTTATTTGTGTTTTTGTAGGCATTATTTATAATTTTTTTATTGATACTTAATACAGGGTGATTGATTAGTGGGGTAGAGCTCAATAGATCCGCTACAGTAATAGATAGCAATAAAAGTTAATAAAAAAAATTTTAGCCAACTTTGAGCTTCACATTACAAAATTAGTTAGAACGTTACAGGTTGTTCGATAACACAGTGGCAGACCAAACTTATGTTTTTTTGAAATGGAACACCCTATATTTTATTTTATATTCGAAATCCTGTTAACTTCTCCATCACAAAAATATAAAGGTTTGTCATGTTATACAGGGCATTTACAAAGTTATAACCAATTTTGTATGAAAATCGTAACAAGTTCAACGCCCTGTAAAAATAAAAATAAGCACAACAGCAATGGTTTATTAATGCCATATTTTTTATTTATTGTCAACATTTTCAAGAATTATTGACATTGCTAATTTTTCATTACATCAAATACAGGATGAGTCAAAACGCAAGTACATTATTTTCTCAGTAATGTATTATGTATGTATGTATACCCTGTATTTTATATCATTATTGAAAAGTCACATTACCGTACTTTAATTTTTATATAACATTCCCTGTGTCAAAATTTATTAGTTTTCGAGATATTTTCATTTTTCAGAGCAAATTATTTTAGGTGTTTAAATTTATCTAAATTTTAAGTAAGCCATGACTGAATTGACAAGTGACGATTACTGATTATCAATCCGGTAATCAATGTAAGAATGTAGCCAATAAAAAAATAAAAATAATTTATTAGTAATACATTTTACAAAAAAACACACAAACACGAAATACAACATTTTGTGAAGACAATTAAACACTACTTTTGTATTTAAATGTAACAATGTAACAAATAAAGAACGAAAAATAATTTATCAGTAATATATTTTGCAAAAAACATGTTTGAAAAAATTAGAAGCTACTTGTAATAAAATATTTTTAATATTTAATTACATAAGGTGTCCAAAATTACCTCCTAATACATTTGTGCATGCCTAAAAACGATCATTGAATGAGCTACTTACTCTACTAGGTCTGGATCCCGCGTATGAAAAAAAAGTTGATTAATAGCAAGCTGAAAATTTGTTAATAGCTTAAGGGTGTCTAGTCGGACAAACTTTGATATATGGGAACACTGGAACAGGGGAAGTTTTAATTGTGGAACAGGTTAAAAATTTGGAACAATCAGACCACGAAAACGGCACATGTATTTTGTCCGACAGAACAAACTTAAACTCTCCGAACAGAGATTAAACTCTCATGCAAAAATCAGACTGCTATTTATCACCAAATGGGCGTTTTAATGAGTGGAACATGTAGAATATGTGAAATGACAGGAATTATGACAGGTGATAAATAGCAGTCTGATTTTTGCATGAGAGTTTAATCTCTGTTCGGAGAGTTTAAGTCTATTCTGTCGGACAAAATAAATGTGCCGTTTTCGTGGTCTGACCGTTCCAAATTTTTAACCTGTTCCACAATTAAAACTGCCCCTGTTCCAGTGTTCCCATATATCAAAGTTTATCCGACTAGACACCCTTAAGCTATTAACAAATTTTCAGCTTGCTATTAATCAACTTTTTTTTCATACGCGGGATCCAGACCTATACGAAGCATTTGTAAAATAACACATCGAAATATACTTTGTATTCTATTTTTCATCTCATTCCTTGGTGTTGGAGGTATTTTATAAACTTCATTATTAACGTAACCCCAAAAAAATCAGTCCAGTTTATTAAATTCTGGTGATTTGAGGGGCCACGCTACTGGTTCATTGAAAAATGAAAATATCTCGAAAACTAATAAATTTAGACATAGGGATTGTTATCTAAAAATTAAAGTACGGTAATGGTACTTTTCAATAGTGATATAAAATACAGGGTGTTCCATTTAAAATTACTGAGAAAATAACGTACTTGCGTTTTGACTCACCCTGTATTTGATATAAAGAAAATTAGCAATATCAATCATTCTTGAAAATTTTGACAATACATAAAAAACATGGGATTAATAAACCATTGCTGTTTTGCTTATTTTTATTTATACAGGGAGTTGAACTTGTTACGATTTTTATATAAAATTGGTTATAACTTTGTAAATACCCTGTATAACATAACAAACCTTTATATTTTTGTGATGGAGAAGTTAACAGGATTTTGAATTTAAAATAAAATATAAGGTGTTGCATTTAAAAAAACATAAGTTTGGTCTGCCACTGTGTTATCGAACACCCTGTAACATTCTAACTAATTTTGTAATGTGAAGCTCAAAGGTGGCTAAAATTTTTGTTATTAACTTCTATTGCTATCTATTACTATAGCGGATCTATTCAGCTTTACCCCACTAATCAATCACCTTGTATATGGATTACCGTTCTACTAATAATTATATACATTTAGCTTCTAAAGTTCAAACTATAACTATGGCTTTCATTGTGTTGCATAAATTTTAATAGAGGGAAATAAAATAGTTCCTAATTTGGATCAAACTCAAGATAATTCTAAAGCAAATATTTTAGCACAAATATCAAAACAAAATAAAAACACAAATAGTCAACCTTATCAAACAGTCTAAGTAAAAATTCTGGTTAATATTAAATTAAATTAAATGTTAAATTCATAAGCTTTTAAAAGTTTATAAATTTTATAAAATCGTTAAAATCAGCTGTATATGCAGTACTACCACTCCAATGTAACGTGACACAGGGTGGCAAACAAAATTTCGACCAATCACGTGCCGAATTACGTACCATTTTCGGTACAAGAACTTGCATAGTGTCATACAGGGCAAAAATGTATGTACAAAAAACGATACAAGAAAATGTATTGTAATGATCTGCTTTTTATTACTTTCATATCAATTAGTCTTTATTTGATTACTCCAATTAATTATTCAATTAATTATCCAATTGTTGCAAATCATTCAAAAAAAAATTAAGAAAAAATCTCAGGGTGCCTTTTTTATAATACAAAAAAATATCTAACTTATCTTATGTTATACTTATCTTCTCTTGTGGTTTCAGTATCTCTTAGTTGATTCTTATCGGGAAAAAAATAGGAAAGGGAAATAAATAGAAATACATAAATAAACATACAGAAATATCTTTTATTATCAAATTCAATACTCTAAAAATCGATCAATTAAAACCTGTGGACATAGCTGTCCGAATGAAATTTTTACCACTTAAATTTATTCTTGTTCAAATAAAAATGTATCGGTTTGTTACCGATGACGTTGATATAACAAGCTAAACAAACAAATTTAGGTATTCGCGAAAATTACTTATACTTCCTATTTAATTTTTGAAATATTGGAATCTTAATTCAAATGCTTTTACTCAAAATTTTAGTTTCCGAACATAAAAAAATCTTTCACATAAATCACCTTTTGCTTCACTCACAATGATGTCTCCTCTTGACCCAAACAGCTCTCCCTTGTTGACTATGTTAGGCAACCCAGGCTACCCATCAAAGCCCTCTCCGTTCTCAAGCTTCAATCCAGCAGCATACCAGCACTAATTCTCTAAAGTAACAACGAGCCAGGCCTCTTTTAACCAGTACTCGATTCAAACAACTCCAAAATTCTCTCCTCTCCTTCTCACAATAATACAGAATCAAAGAGGTATTTCTTCTCAATTTGATATGTCTCTCGTTCCACTTTTCAGCTCCACTCTCCACTATCAAACAAACACTGGTACTTGCTTTTTAACTATCCACGAAAACTGTGACTACTCTTCTGGGATGCCGGTCACATAATGAATTCCTCTTTCCAAAACTATCTGAAAATTCAACCTTCTCTCCTTCCCATTCCAAATTGCCAAACCAATCAGAGACATTTCTTCTTCCCCATTCTTTTTTTTTTCATTCAAAAAATACCCACGCATTCTTTCAAAAATATTCCTACCATCATAATAATTACTTTCGGGAAATTCTACAAAATTTACTCGGGGTTAAACAAAAAGATATTAAAATTCCAAACTTTCTTTTACATTATTTTCTAAAGATATCATTACCTGTGGCTTTTGGCCTCGTGCATAACAAAGCACCGTTATAATCTCCAAATACCCTGAACAATTATTGTCTATTCATATCACTTTCAGGGAAAAAACTCATTAACGATAACCCACTTCTTAAAAACTACTTATAATAAATAGTTACAAATCAATATACAGGGTGTATCAAATTTATGTGCCCGCGTTATATTAAAATTAATAAAGTTTTTTATTCTATCTTTGATTGATAAATTGATACACAATAGTATATAACTTTCTAATATCAGAAACGATATCAGAAATGATACAAGAAAATGCATAGTGTCATAAAGCCTTTATACAATATATAATTTCACTCCAGTCACCCCTACAGCTTAGCTGCATTCCTACAGTCATTATCGGAAACAAGTGTGTAAAATCAGATAAAAATAGGCATGCATATAATAGCATAAAATATATACTTACAAGTCAAACACTAAATAATGGAAATTTTCTTCCTGGATACTGTCGTGTAATCTCACTGAAACACAAAGAAAAAAAACCCGTTAATATCGAGAGAAACAACAACAAGACGGAAACATGCAAATTGAATAATAGCATAAAATTTGTATGTAAAAGCTGTACCTAGGAAAAAAACTGTGTAATAAGGTTGCACAACATGTAATTTAATAAAAATAAGTGAAAAATAGCATGTTTTAATAGGATGCGAAAACTACTGGTAAAATATTTAAAGGCGTTCATGAGATTTATATACAGTGATGGTGAAAAGTTAGCAACCGCTTAAACGTTTATAGGCGAGCGGCACGCGCCCCAAAATGACCAGGGGCTCGATTTTTGATCCTTCGCTTCGTTATCGAATGTATTCGCTTCGTATACTAAACAGATACGAAACGAATACGTTCGATAACGAATCGAGGCCCAGGTACTATCCACGGTGTGGTGAATGGCTAATTTTGATCATAATTTCATAACCTTGTCAAAATCGCACTTTACCCTAAAAATAAAAAATCACGTTTTTCTTAAAATTAAAAGTTGCGCCATTTTTTTCTATAAAGCCCATATTGCAGGTAAAATAAAGCTTAAAAGAAGAACTATAAGAAAACAACATCCGTAACTACCTGACACCCGAGACTAGTGTGAAATTTTTAATTCAGTCGACATGATTGAGTCTGGAGACATAATAGGCGAGCGGAAGGTACCCCTAAAATGACCAGGTAGGTACTGACCACGGAGAGGTGAATGGCTAATTTTATTCATACTTTATATTTTTGAAGGTGCTGAAAACGAAAATGAGGTTTATTTTGAATTTTATGTGGGGGAATATTGTCAAAATCGCAATTTTAACCTAAAAATAAAAAAAAGAAATCACGTTTTTTTGCGTTTACCTCGCTACAACTCTGTTCCCTTTTAATATTTTTTTCTGAAATTTTTACAGTATATATTTCTCACCTTTCTTAAGAGAATGGTACTTACTTCAAGGTTTCAGTCTTATTCTAATAAAAGTTATGAATTCTTTAAAGTGAAAGGTGCAGATTTCTGAATTGCAAAGTTCAATCGCAAAAGTTGAGCGACGAAGTTTGAAATTTAGCTTTTTAATCACGTGTATGTTAAAGTATAGAGTACAAAGAAGTTTTTTGGAAAGTGTTAGATCAAAATGTTTTATAGAAAAAAATAGTGCAACTTTTATTATCGACGTTAAAAATCCCCAATATAACGGCTATTTTTCGAGATACTGACCATGGGTGGTGAATGGCTAATTTTGGTCTTAGATTATGTTTCTGACGGTGCTGAAAACGAAAATGAAATTTATTTTAAATTTTAGGTGGGGGAATATTGTCAAAATCGCAATTTTACCATAAAAATAAAAAAAAATGAAATCACGTTTTTTTGCGTTTAACTCGCTACAACTCTGGTCGATTTTAAGGTTTGTACGCTATATGTTGCTCAGTTTTTTTAAGACAACGGTATCTGTTTTAAGATTAAACTTTGCAATTCACGAATCTGCACCTTGTACTTTAAAAGATTCATAACTTTTACTAGAATCAGACTAAAAGCTTAAAGCAGAAACCATTGTCTTCAAAAATGTAAGCGATATACAGGGTGTAACAAAAATACAGGTCATAAATTAAACCACATATTCTGGGACCACAAATAGTTCGAATGAACCTAACTTACCTTAGTACAAATATGCACATAAAAGAAGTTACAGCCCTTTGAAATTACAAAATGAAAATCGATTTTTTTGAATATATCGAAAACCATTAGAGATTTTTTGTTGAAAATGGACATGTGGCATTCTTATGGAAAGAACATATTAAAGAAAAATTATAGTGAAATTTGTGCACCCCATAAAAATGTTATGGGGGTTTCGTTCCCTTAAACCTCCCCAAACTTTTGTGTCCGTTCCAAATAAATTATTATTGTGGTGCCATTAGTTAAATTCAATATTTTTAAAACCTTTTTGCCTCTTAGTATTTTTTCGATAAGGCAGTTTTTATCGAGTTGCGGCTTCTTTTTTAATATGTTTACATAAAAATTTTATGAGGGTTTTGTTCCTTTAAACCCCCCAAATGTTTGTGTACGTTCCAGTTAAACTATTACTGCAGAACCATTAGTTAAACACAGTGTTTTTAAAACTTTTTTGCCTCTTTGTATTTTTTTGATAAAGCATCTTTTATCGAGATGTGGCTTCTTTTTTATTATGGTTCAAAATATACTTAAAAATGTAAATCATAAATAAATTTTCATATTATTACCAAGTCTCCATAATCGTACTTTACCATATAAAAATATGTGGTGGATTTGACAAATATTCAAATATCTCGATAAAAACTGACTTTTGGAAAAAGTCCTAAGAGACAAAAAAGTTTTTAAAAACTTGTGTTTAACTAATGGCGCTACAACAGTAATTAAATTGGAACGTACACAAAAGTTTGGGGGGTTTAAAGGAACCAAACCCCCATAAAAATTTTATGGGGTGTCCAAATTTCACTATCATTTTTTCTTAAAATACTACTACCATAAGAATACCACATGTCCATTTTCAATAAAAAATCTATAATAGTTTTCGATATATTGGAAAAAATCGATTTTCATTTTGTAACTTCAAAGGGCTGTAACTTTTTTTCCGTGCATATTTGTACTAAGGTAAGTTAGCTTCAATCGAACTATTTTTGGTCCCAGAATATGCGATTAAATTTATGACCTGTATTTTTGTTACACCCTGTATAGTGTACAAACTTTAGAAAATAATATTAAAACGGACCAGAGTTGTAGCGAGCTAAACGCAAAAAATCGGGATTTCAATTTTTTTTTTATTTTTAGGGTACAATTGCAATTTTGACAATATTCCCCCACCTAAAATTTAAAATAAATTTCATTTTCGTTTTTGTCACGGCCAAAAACATAATCTAAGACCAAAATTAGCCATTTACCACCCATGGTCAGTATCTCGAAAAATAAGCGTTATATTGGGTATTTCTAATGTCGACATTAAAAGTTCCACTATTTTTTTTTCTGTAAAATATTTTGATCTAAAACTTACCAGAAAACTTCTTTGTACTCTCTACTTTAACATAAACGAGATTAGGAAGCTAAATTTTAAACTTCCTCACACAACTTTTGCGATTAAACTTTGCAATGCATAAATCCGCATCTTTTCCTTTGAAAAATTCGTAACTTTTATCAGAAAAAGAATAAAATATTGAAGCAGGTACCGTTGTCTTCAGAAATGTTAGAGCTATATACTGTAAAAATTTCAGAAAAAAAACATTAAAACACGGAACAGAGTTGTAGCGAGGTAAACGCAAAAAAAACGTGATTTAATTTTTTTTTATTTTTAGGTTAAAATTGCGATTTTGACAATGTTCCCCCACATAAAATTCAAAATAAACTTCATTTTCGTTGTCAGCACCCTTGAAAATAGAAAGAATGAATAAAATTAGCCATTCACCCCTCCGTGGTCAGTATCTCGAAAACTAAGCGCTTTTTTGAGGGTGTCCCGCTCGTGTATAAAATAAGACACAAAGGAACACCCTTACATTGTTAATAATAGAATGATAATAGTAAATACGAAAATAAAAATTAACCCAAACGTACTGAGAATACAAAGAATTAGACGAAAAAAAGAAGTGTTTTATTCTAATCCTTTGGAAATTTTCCGCAGATTTAATCACATCAATTTGTGCTGTTTTTCTCAATCTGGATCTGTTTTTAACGTATTTCTATTTTATTGACGTAATTAATATTCCGTTTTTCAATTTGCAGGCATTTATTTATTTTTATAAAATATACCAAAATATTTACATTTAAATGTCAATTCGAATAAAATATTTTCAAAAATACTGAAATAACAATTACCAACAATGATATTCAAAGAAAAGGCCAGAGTTGTAATTCGTAAATAAATTAGCAGTTAATTCAAAGTATCCCCAGTTTATGTAAATACTGTAAGGGTAAAATTTCGTCTGTTTTCGCTGTATTTTATTAATTTCGCCACATCAGATGGAATGCTCAGAAAAGCGTAGTTATTAGGCAACTAAAGACAGAAATTATGAGTTGAGAGCGTAGGCGCAAAATTTCGCGCCAATTCGTTTTAAATGCATTCATTTTTTTCGAATACTGTGAAAACTAATAAGTATTTTTGAAAAATTTAAACCCAGAACGAAATATTGCATTATTACCGAGGGCAGAAAGTCCCTATAAAGTCCCTACAGGCGTGAAAAAAGAGAAATGTAGTGTGATTTTTAATTTCAAATATCTCAATCAAAATAAAGGGCCTAGCCGGGTAAGATGATGAAAAGTGCCCCCAACTCGATTCGAATTCCGTATAGGTCACCGTTTAGCATATATAGTGAAACTAACTTTCTAAAATTTTTAGCCCCTTAGGTGGTCATGTGAAAAATATGTATAAAATTGTATCAAAAAACGAAAAAAAAACCGAAAAAATGCGGTTTTTTATTTTTGAAGATGCGTTTCACCAATTTTAAAAATTTGAAAAAATTCAGGGTGAAACATTGTGTAAAAATACACGTTATATATTTTTTTCGTGAACACGAATGTCTTAGTTACTTTTTTTATACTCATTTAAAATTTTAAAATCGTTCTAAAATTTAAATTTCCCGCCAAAAATTAAAAAAATTTCGGACAGAACTTTTTAAAGCTTTCAACTTTTTTATTTAAAGCTTTTCGCTAGTTCTCGATGCGGCTGAGATAAAAAATAAAAACATAAAAACCCTAATTAGGCTCTAGGTGGGTCACATGACCACCTAGGGGCTAAAAATTTCAGAAAGTTAGTTTCACTATATATGCTAAACGGTGACCTATATGGAATTCGAATCGAGTTGGGGGCACTTTTCATCATCTTACCCGGCTAGGCCCTTTTTTGGTATTCCAAGGGACTTTCTGTCCTCGGTAATAATGCAATCTTTCCTTATGCGTTTAAATTTTTCAAAAATACTTATTAGTTTTTAGGTTTTTTTAGGATTCGAAAAAAATGAATGTATTTAAAATACCTTGGCGAGAAGTTTTGCACCTACGTTCTTAAATGGCATATTAAATTTTTTATAACAATTTGTATTATACGTTTTTTATACAAGGTGTCCCAAAAGTAGTGGAACGGTCGAATCTTTCGCGAACTAAACATCGGATCGAAAAACTGAAAAATAAGTGTTCAATCATTTTCAAAAATCTATCCAATGACACCAAACAACAACCCCCACTACACCCCCTGGGGGTGGGGTGGGGGTAACTTTAAAATATTATATGGAAACCCCCAGTTTTTCTTGCAGATTTTAATTATTTACGTAAAAGTTAGCAACTTTTATTCAAGACATTTTTTGAACTGTGGATAGATGGCGCTATAATTGGGAAAAACGATTTATCCTGATACCATAGGTAAATTATAGAAACGGTCTAGTAGTCTAGTATCTCACGAAATGCACTTCCAAATGAGAAACTAAAAAACAGATTTTTAATCTTTTTCGAAAGGTTTTCGAATAACACCAAATGTGACCTTCCAACCCACCCCCTGGAGGTGGGGTGGGGAGTAACTTTAAAATCTTAAATAGCAACCCCCACTTTTTATTACAGATTCGGATCCGTCATGAAAAATTTAGCAACATTTATTCGAAACATTTTTTAGAATTGTTAATATAGTCGGTTCGCTAAACTCAGACGCAACTGGCTAGATATTTTAGTCGATAATGTTTTTCTTTTTTGCCAATTTTGGAAAAATTGGCAAAATTACTAACTATTTAGTGATTATTAACTATTTAGTAATTAGTTTTTGCCAATTTTACTAAAATTGGCAAAATTACCGACTAAAATATCTAGAAAGTTGCGTCTGAGTTTAGCGAACAGACTATAGATGGCGCTTTAATTGGAAAAATACGATTTGTTAGCGCCATCTATCAAAAATTTTAAAAAATGTTTCGAATAACTGTTGCTTAATTTTTGATGACGAATCTGAATCTGCAATAAAAAGTGTGGGTTGCTATTTAAGATTTTAAAGTTACCCCCACCCCACCTCCAGGGGGTGGGTTGGAGGGTCATGTTTGGTGTTATTCGATAGGTTTTCGAAAAAGATTAATTTTTGGTTTCTAATTTGGAAGTGTATTTCGTGAGATATTAGACCGTTTCTATAATTTACCCATGGTATCAGGATAAATCGTTTTTCCCAATTATAGCGCCATCTATCCACAGTTCGAAAAAATGTCTTGAATAAAAGTTGCCTACTTTTACGTATCGAATCCAAATTTGCAAGAAAAACTGGGGGTTTCCATTTGAGATTTTAAAGTTACCCCCCACCCCACCTCCAGGGGGTGTAGTGAGGATTGGTGTTTGGTGTCATTGGATAGATTTTTGAAAATGATTGAACACGTATTTTTCAGTTTTTCGATTCGATGTTTAGTTCGCGAAATATTCGACCGTTCCGCTACTTTTGGGACACCCTATATAAACAGTATAAAATAGTCACAGATGCTCGACGAAAAAATGGATGTATATACCCTTTTTACTACAAAAACACGCTCACCTCATTTAAGATTTCTGATGTCAGAGAAGTGCCAAAACAGAATTATGGGCATGTTTATTGTACAGTGAGAAGCTAGGTGAAATATTATAGCTTGTGAAACATTGTTCTTTGTTTTTGTTTAGTGTACAAAATAAATAATATCTATAATATTATTAATTCTTTATTCTAATTATTGATGTCAATCAGCTTTCATTACTTGCCGAAATATATTAAGGTACTAGTACACTTTAGAAGACCAAAAATAAGCATTTTTTCAAGATTTTTTTTCTCAGAACCTTTATTAAAAATGAACATAAAACTTTTTACATATTAATATCTAACTCTTACAGAATACAAAAATATATCTTTTTTCATTAATGCACGTACACTAATATTGTAGAAGGCGGCACAGTCGAAGTAGTTCCGATGGCGGACAGTTAATATCAGGATCGGGATCTCTGAAACAAAAAATCGTACGGCATTTGAAAAAGGAAGGTTTCTTACGTGACAATTTACCACCGTTAGTGAAAAATTCCGAAAAAAAAGATTTTACGGGAATTTGAAAAATTTTTGTGAAAAGGTCGCCCGTTTTTCTTTAGTTCTTCATGGTTAAAAAATATTTATTTTTAATTTTTTAGTCAAATTGTGGTAAATTGTCACGTAATAAATCTTCCTTTTTCAAATGCAGTACGATTTTTTTGTTTCAGATATCCCAATCCTGAGATTAACAACTGTCCACCATCATTTTTCGAGGCCTCGACTTTTGCGCCCTCTGCAATATTAGTGTACGTGCATAAATGAAAAAAGATATATTCTTGTACTCTCTAAGAGTTGGACATTGATATGTAAAAAGTTTTATGTTCATTTTTAATAAAGGTTCTAAGAAAAAAACTCTTAAAAAAATATTATTTTTGGTCTTCTAAAGTTTACTAGTACAAGTAACAACAATATTGTCAATAAAATAGATCATTTAATATTTTTAGGCTAAAAATGACACATGCATTTACTGAATAGTATTTATAAAAGACATATTACGAATAAGTAATGATGCCTAGCTTATCATTTTAAAATAAACATGGCCATGATGAAAAGTCATATTTTAATGTTTTGGCAATGCTCTGGCGTCAGAAATATTGAATGACGTAAGAGTGTTTTTATAGTAAAAAGGGCAAACGTATCTATCCATTAACTGTGAGACATCCAATATAGAAGGATTTTAGCTATGTACTCATTTCGTCTGTGATCTCCTTCTTTTTCTCTTATCTGTCGTTGGTCTCCAATCAAAAATGATCTTATTCTATCTTACGTTGTTTCGTCTGCAAATGAGGGTGAAGAATTGTTCATTTCTTATAATACACCCAAATTGTTAGACCAAATAAAGATCACCAATGATTACTCTCTGTCTGAGGCAGCTCACCACACTCAGGAGAGTGAAGAATACATTTGTAACGTTACAAACGTCACATCATTGACATTTTATTTCTAAATAATTGTTCTATTCTATTTTCTTCTTTAATATTTCATTAATAATTATCTTCTATTCGTTTTAACTTGCTTTTTCGTTAAAAACTTGTTTGGCGCCCTCTTTTATTATCCTCTATTTCCTATCTCTCTTTTCATCTAACATCTAAATCATCAAATGAACATACTGAACGTACCCCGTATATCCTTACTCTCTAGATATCTGTCTTTTAATACGTGCCTTTTAATACATGCCTGCCACCTCCTACGTCCCACTGTCATGGCAGTGACACTTCGTCTCTCAATTCTCAGTATGGTGGTGGAAAATTAATTTCGGTATAAAAGCCGAAGAAGCTTCAAAATTAAAACATTTTCCATCAACACTACATATTCTCTTGGGGTGAGTTTTTCATACAGCTTTTTATAATAATTTTTTATAGTCATTTTTTCCTATACCTAACTTTCCATGTCTACGACCACATGGTCACTTTTAAATACCTATTTCTTTCTAATTTTCATATATGCACGTGTAAATCAAATTTTAACTAGTAGTATCAATCTTAATTCCATTTAATTTACCCTTGCCATCTACTACTTTCTGAATACTATTTGGCAAAGGTACATTTTTGGTTTTTCTTCTTGATGTTTGATATGTGTTTTACTCTTATAATTGTTGGGAATAAATCAACCATTCTCCCTTCGGGAGCTTCAAGCCGTCAACATCACCGGTGATGCTACTTATAAGGCGAAGACAACATGACGTCTAGATATACTGCAACGACTACCATCTCCAGCTGCAGGGGCCTAGGGCCGAACATCTGCCCAGGTCTACAAGAAGTCTAGAGCAGTACCATTCGACATCAAGAAGTTACCAGCGAACCAGATATCAAAAGCCATAAGTATAATCTACAAATTGTTAGTTTTTGGCGAGAATTTGAATATATTTGTTAATGCATTTAATAGGTCATATTTTTATTATATCTTTATTGAACAATAAACATGATTAGTTAAAAATACTGTTTTGTTTGCTTCCATTCTAAATTTTCAGAGTTCATATTCTAAGATTAGGACAAGACGAACACACACCCTGAGAGATTGAGCTAGGATGGGGTGAACGATAGCTATCTTCGTTAGTTGAGATATCATTTTCGAATGCTATTTCAATTAGCTGGGGTAGTCTATTGTAGTTTGCGTTTCACATTACAATAACTGCCTTAATTCGTGCAGAAATATTTATGAACTGCCGATTTAAAAAATCTCTATTCTCACTCTAACTAACCACCACCATTTGATTTTAAATTTATTTACGTCAATTTACGCCGCTATTAATCAAAATTCAGAGTTTGCGCAATGATATTAAATGACTGTAATTTCGAGTTGAATCTATTCATGTAAATTTTATTGCACTGAGTGACATTACATTTTCCTTAAGATGTGTGCGGTATCCGTTGTGATTTTTAGCTGTTACTAACTCACATCATGTTGCGCCTTTCAATCTAGTTTTTTTTTTGTTTTACTTTTTAGTAATCTCGATGTTCTTGCTTCAATGTCCAACTTTTTTATTGATTGTATTTTTTTGTTTGTTTTTTAATACAATTGAGAGGTCAATTATATCAACAACTATTTGAGTTCGATTCAGTATTTTGTTCTTTTTATTTAATTTTACCTCTCCAGATCATATTCTAAACACTAACGTTAAAGAGGGCGGGAGACATAGTAATGGAAAATGTCATTTGAATTATACTATTTTACAGGGAAACCATAGCAGAAAAAATCAAACTTTTGGAATTCAAATTTCGCTTGGTATGTTGTTTGTAGACATATAAATTATATTTTTGAATATGTCACTCCTACTCTATGACACACATATATGTATATTTATTAAAAAATCTGAAAATGTGGGATGCGCAGTGGCGTCAATCGATCTGGTAATAAGGCTTTTTATATGGATAGTGTTTCTGTCTCTTGGGAAATTTATTTAGCTACTATACTTCATGATTTTATCCCATCGATTGAAATACCATCTAGACACATTTCCAATTTCTATTACTTCATATAAATTCAACCAGAAGCTCAATTCAGGCAAACTCGTACGTGCGAAAGCCTGGAGCAGAAATATAAAGTGATATATTATTTTTCGTCTCATCTCGGTGATAAAACACATAAAAGGAAAGTAATATAGATGATTGAACTTTTTTTGGTCACGTAAGAAACTAAATTAATGGACAGCGGTACAATATTACATTGTGTCAAAAATGTAGTAGATATAATATAAGAGAAAGTTGATAATCAATATACAGTATGTATGTATAGCGTTAACAGGTCTTTTAGGCCCATTGATGGATAGATAATTTCCATCGTTTTCCGTTTTTAGCTGTCAGCTTTCAATCTCTGATTCCCAAAACTCACTGACATCTTCCATTACTGCATCTCTCCATTTTCTTCTTGGCCTTCCTCTCTTTTTTACCCTCAGATGCTCTCCAAGCAATATTCTTGACTTGTCTACCTTTCTGTATTCTTTCTAGATGACCCAGTCATTCTATTCTGTGTTTTCTCATTTTTTAAATATCAGCGGGAGCTAGCATACAGTTGGTACACTTCTTCGTTCGTTCGTTCGTCTTCTTTATTCTCGCTCAACTACTTTTCCGCCAAATATTCTGCGAAGTTCTTTCTTTCCCAGGCTTCCAATTTATTCTGTATGGTTATAAATATTCAGAGTCCATATCTCGGGCCCGTATATACATTTACATCGCATTGCGCGATGTTTGTTTAGCCTTAATTATTTTGTTCATAGCCTCAGCGCATCTATTACTCTTGGCCAGTATTAAAACCCATTTGGTCCCACTGTACTCGTCTAAGTACAGCAGCAAAAATGACCTAGTATTGACAAATCTGGTAAAAAAGTGGTACTCCACGTGTATGTCTGATTCTATTAGGAAGTGTTCTACTAGATTTCCACAATTTATACCCTAGATGGCGCTCTTCTTCCTAGATTTTGCCGCAGTAATTATAAGCTAATCTTCATATTTCTGTTGGATCATTTGAATGTTTGTTATTTTGTGATTTTTATATTATTTATCATTTTTTCGACTTTTATTGTTGTAAGGGTAAGTACTAGTAATGTTTATTTATTCAGTATAAGATTTTTTTTTATTATTGTTGTTTTTATGTTACAAAATAGACCTGCACTCATCTGAGTACAGTGGGTTTGTATGAGATCAAAATAATTATTTTTGGTTCTTTATTGTTTCAAGTTCAATATTGGTATTGGAATGGATTTTCAAGAATTGCCGCCTATTAGTCCCATTGGGTTTTATGGAAAACGTTATAGAACTCTTGCTTTAGCTTCAAATATTTGAGACATTTTTCGACAATGAAATTATTAAATATATTACACAGCAGACAAATTTTTATGCCGCTAAAAATAATAATCAATAATTTCATGTAACGCAAGAAGAGATAAAGATATTTCTGGCTATTTTACTTTTTACTGGATACCATAGATTGCCACGAGAGCGCAACTATTTATTGGTGTTTAGATGAGGATCTTCAGGTTCCCCTCGTGACTAACGCAATTTCAAGGAACCGTTTCCAAAAAATTTAAAAATACCTACATTTGGCAGATAATTCGCAAATTGATACAAGGGACAGAATGTATAAAGTGAGGCCTCTCATGAACAAACTAAATAAAAAATTTCAACAATTTGGCATATTCCACAAAGACTTGTCAATTGATGAAGCGATGATAAAGTATTTTGGGCATCACTCATCTAAACAGTTCATAAGGGGAAAGCCAGTAAGATTTGGGTACAAGGACTGGATGCTTTGTAGTTCAACTGCATAGGGATTACGAACACTCGATACGAATCGTATCCGCCATGTTTTCCCGTAAGGCGCTATGGTAAAACATGGCGGATACGATGCGTATCGAGTGTACGTAATCCCTATACTGGTTATCGCTACAATTTTGACACATTGTGGAGCATCAGTGGATAAATCGAAAGTCGCGGCGTTGCCTTTTTATACTCTGGGCTAATTAGCCAAATACAAGGAAAAGTTATTTACCAGCAATTTTATTGCTAGAATCGAATTATAAGATCCTATATATTAATAATATAGGTATGCAAAGTCCGCAGATAGTGTGCTACTTTTTTTAAAAACAAAATGGCGCCCGAAAATCGTTTTTTTTCAATTTTTGCTCTATAACTCCAAAGATTTTAACTTTACACCAAAAACACCCAAATAAAAATTCACCGCAATTAAATTCTGCATAGAGACGTGTTTTTCCCGATTCATTTTGACGAAAACTTTCACCGGAAAAAGCGGGTTTTTCCAACAAAATCTTTAATTTTCAACTAAAATTTTAGATAAGTAATTGTTGATCAATAATTAAATAACTTGGTAATGTAAAAGCCATTTCTGTGTATATTATAATTCCAGAAGCCGATGGAAATTTAATGAACCGTTTAGCAACAATTGAATTGTTAATTAAAAATTTATGGTCGCTATAATAACGACAATAATTATGATGCATAAGAATAACTATTATTTTTTTATAAAAAGACACTGTACCTATCTAATGTACTTTACAGAATTAAAATTGGACTATTTAAGCGGCCTCAGGAATATTTTAAAATTATAAACAATTTTTTGGCTTATAAACAAATAGAATATCTCGGGAAATATTAGACTAAATTAAATCGTGAAAACGGTATTAGAAAAGCAGCGGTAAGACGCTTCTTTTAAAAGACAAAACGTTTAATTGTGACGGGTGGTTCCTGAGATACAACCGTTCAAAGTTGACCGGAATTTACGGCAAAGATATAAACAATAGGATCATAATTTTTAAACCATCACCTTTCTATTTTGGCCTCTTTCTCGAAACTAATTTTCATATCTTTAAAATACTCATAACATATATTATTATAATAAAAACTATCGATAATACGTGTGAAAATTGCCAAAAATAGCAAAATTCCAAACAAAAATTAGGTTGGAGAAAATGTAACCCTCAAAGTTCAAAATCGGTATACGTTAAAAATATGCATTTTCTCGGCTTCCCATGGAGCAATTTTCTTCATTCTTTTTTTGTTCCCTAATAACTCGAGTAGAGCCATCGAACTAACGCATTATTAAATGTCAAACTTGCTTTTGTTTTGCTATAATAGATTAATTTTTTTATAAGAACAGAAAACTACATATTTTTTCCAGTTGTAGGCGTTTTTTTAGATAAACTTACTACAAGTGTACCTTTTAAAGTTAAAAACATAAATATTCTCATTTGAAAGCTGTATAATTATTTAAACAGTTTTTATTTAAACAAATTAAAATTTTGTGTTATAATAAATAAATTAATTTATTATAACAAAACAAAAGCAAGTTTGACATTTAAAATGCGTTAGTTCGATGGCTCTACTCGAGTTACTTGGGAACAAAAAAAGAATGAAGGAAATTGCTCCGTGGGAAGCCAAGAAAATGCATTTTTTTAACATATACCGATTTTGAACTTTGAGGGTTACATTTTCTCCAACCTAATTTTTGATTGGAATTTTGCTATTTTTGGCAATTTTCACTTGTATTATCGATAGTTTTTATTATAATAATATATGTTATGAGTATTTTAAGGAAATGAAAATTGGTGTGTAGAAGGAGGATAAAATAAAAAGGTGATGGTTTGAAAATTATGATCCTATTGTTTATATCTTTGCCGTAAATTCTGGTCAAATTTGACCGGCTGTATCTGAGGAATCACTCAATATAATTAAACGTTTTTTCTTTTAAAAGAAGCGTCCTGTCGCTGTTTTTCGAATACCGTTTTTACAATTTAATTTAGTTTAATATTTCCCGAGATATTCTATTTGTTTATAAGCCAAAAAATTCTTTATAATTTTAAAGCATTCCTGAGGCCGCTTAAATAGTTAAATTTCAATTCTGTAAAGTACATTAGATAGGTATAGTGTCTTTTTATGAAAAAATCATAGTTAAGGCGCGTTTACATGTATCCAGTAACTGGCGCCAGTCGCACTGGAACGACAGTGCTGGCATCATGTAAACGCTTTTTTGTTCCAGTCCAGCGCTGTCTGCCAGCGCTGTCTCGAATAGAAGGCTGGTCTATTTTTCGTGCCAGTGGCACTCGTCCGCGTCCCCTCTAACCCCGTGCCAGTGGTTGTAAACACGTGTAAACACAGCGTTCCAGTCGCTGGCGCTGTCGTACCTGTGGTTTCAGTGGCCGTATTAGGATTTTTAATAAGAGTGCCAGTGAGATTGGCGCCAGTTACTGGATACGTGTAAACGAACCTATCCAGCGCTGTCTTAGTCAAGCACTCGCATTCCAGTGAGACTGGCGCCAGTTACTGGATACGTGTAAACGTTACTTAATTCTTATGCATCATAATTATTGTCGTTATTATAGCGACCGTAAATTTTTAATTAACAATTCAATTGTTGCTAAACTGTTTATTCAATTTCCATTGGTTTCTGGAATTATAATCTATACGAAAAGGGATTTTAAAATAACCAAGTTATTTAATTATTGATTAACAATTACTTATCTAAAAGTTTAGTTGAAAATTAAAGATTTTGTTGGAAAAACCCGCTTTTTCCGGGGAAAGTTTTCGTCGAAGTAAATCGGAAAAAACACAAGTAGCACACTATCTGTGGACTTTGCATACCTATATTATTAATACATACAATAATAAGATTCGATTCCAGCAATAAAATTGCTGGTAAATAACTTTTCATAAAAATGGCCTATTCTCCGATAATCAGCCCAGACTATTAGGATCACAAATTGTTCTAAAAATGCTTAATGTCGTTGATGTGCCTACTGACAACGAAGTATTTTTTGACAAATATTTTACTAGTTACAATTTGATGGAAACTTTAAAAGAGAAGTTTGCTACCTTCCGCTGTAATGAAAAATAATAATCGTGGATATTTCAAATATCGCTTTGACAAAACAAGTCTACTACTTTTTGTAAAATGGAAGGACAACAATGTGGTCACAATGGCATCAAATTACGATGGTATTGAACCACTTTCAAAAGTGAATCGTTGGTGTGCTGCTGCCAAACGAAAAATTGATGTACCCCAACCAAAACTTTTCTCATCATACAACGCTTCAATGGGCGGTGTTGATCTCTTTGACCAATCGGTTAATAACTACCGAATTAGTATACAAGGTAAAAAATGGTGGTGGCCCATTTTTACCCACATGCTCAACTCAGCTCTTGTTAACTCGTGGAAGTTACAAATATTTGCTGGAAATAAAGAAATTGATCTTTTGACTTTTCAACGAGATGTAGTACGTCATTATTTAAGAAGTTTCGGGAAATCTACTTATTCTAGAAAACGACTAGCAGGATCTGTACCAATTAGTCTAAAAATGGATGGAAGCAAGCGGGATATACCCAATTATGTACCTATATTGTAAGAAAATAAAATATTTTCATTTTTACACAATGTTTTATATTTTTGACTCCCGATCAGCCCATTGTAGTCGTATGAGTACACCTACTTTTTGCTAAAAATTTAATTTTTTTATGTCAAATAACAATGAATTTTTACTATTTAACAAATATCCAAAAAGGATATTCAAAAAATCTTGTATTATCGAAAAAATAATGTCGTGGGATCAAATGGGTTCTAGACTTCTGCTTCTTCCTTACATGTCTCATCGACAAGTGTACCCAAATACATATTCGTCCATCCTCTCAAATTCTGCCTCTGATCCATCCTCCACCTCTAACTTAAAGTGTCCCATGCGGTTTCTTTCTTTTTTTCTCGCAAATTTCATGTACTTGGATTTATAACAGTCTTTTTGCCGTACTTGCCAATTTTTCTCCACTTCTTGCAACAAGAACCACATCATCAGCATACTCCAAGCATTCGTGTTACTTGTAGAAAGGAGTTTCGACCTATTTATCCCACTATCCCTCACAATTTTTTCCAGAGCTATATTGATTAGCAAATTGGGCAATGGGTCTCCTTGACGAACCCCCTTTTCGCTGTCTCAATGCCACTTTCACCGTGGCTTTTGTGATTTTTCATATATTTTCTTATTTGTTAAATTTCTTCTTTTGTGGGATTTGGGATTTCCTCTCCTACTATTTGGGGTTCAAGAACAGTATAAAGTTCTTCAGTAGTCACTCCGTAATTTAGCAGCTCTTCGAAACATGCTTTCTATCTTTCACTATGTGGTCTTCGTCGCCAGCCAGGTTTCCTTGCTTATCTTTTACACTCAGGGTTCTTCCATGGTACAAAGTTTTAATGTATTTTACCTCTATGTCTTCTTCTTGTTCAGGTGCCGTCCTCGTTCCGAAGTTTGGCTATCATCAAGGCTATGCGTATTTTTGATACCGTAGATCTAAATAATTGGCAGGTGCTGCACTTGTACCAATCTCTTAAATTCTTCAACCATGAATGTTTTCTTCTGCCAATGGATCTTTTACCTATTATTTTTCCCTGAATAATTAATTGTAGTAGCTGGTACTTTTGTCCCCTCATTATATGTCCCAAGTATTGCAGTTTGCGCTTTTTAATAGTAAGCGCAAGTTCTTTTTCTTTCTGCATCCTTCGCAACACTTCCATGTTTGTCACTCTCTCTGTCCACGATATTCTCAGTATCCTGCGGTACATCCACATCTCGAATGCTTCTATTTTCCTTGTATCGATCTTTTTCAGTGTCCAAGCTTCCATTCCATAGAAAAGAACTGACAGCACGTAACATCTCATCAGGCGAATTTTAAGATTTAAACTTAGCTCTCTTCCGCATAAAACTGTTTTCATTTTGGTAAAAGTAGCTCTAGCTTTTGCTATTCTGATCTTGATTTCTTCAGAGTTGTCGTTGTTTTCATTAATCACAGTTCCCAGGTAATTATATTTTCTAACACGCTCAATTCTTTGATCATGTACGGTTATGTCAGAAAAATTTTGTGGAGATTTTGACACCATCATTATTTTTGTTTTTTTGATGTTAAGTGATAAACCGAACTTTTCGCTGCACTCTACTATTCTGTTTATCAGTGTTTGGAGATCTTCCGGGGTTTCTGCTATTAATACTGTGTCATCAGCGTATCTCAAATTGTTTATTAAAGTGCCATTTATTTTAACTCCTATATCTTGGTCAGCAAGGGCTCTGTTTATAATATCTTCTGAATATAAGTTAAACAAGGTTGGTGAAAGTATGCATCCCTGCCTTACGCCTTCTTTGATCTCGAGTTCCTCGGTTGTTTCCCGTTCTACTCTTATATTCGCCTTCTGGTTATAGTAAATATTGAAAATAATTCTGAGGTCCCTTTTATCCAAGTTTTTCTCTACCAACAGTCTCATCAGGTGTTCGTGGCGAACTTTATCGCACGCCTTGTTGTAGTCAATAAAGCACATATATATATCCTGGTTAACATCCAGGCATCTTTGGCACATGATATTAAGTGCAAATAGTGCTTCCCTTGTTCCAAGCCCGTTTCGAAACCCGAACTGAGTATCACTGATGTCAGCGTCTAGTTTTTTGTGAATTCTTGTATGTATCACTTTAAGAAATACTTTTAGTGTGTGTCCCATTAAGCTTATTGTGCGATGGTCGGTGCACAGTTTTGCGTTTGTTTTCTTTGGAATAGTCACAAAAGTTGACAGAAGCCATTCCTTAGGTATTTCTCCCGTTTTATAAATGCAGTTAAAGAGGTTAACCAAAACATTTACTGTTTCATGTAGAAACAGGCAAACCCATACGTGCGAAAGCCTGGAGCAGAAATATAAAGTGATATATTATTTGCATTATATGCAAATATTGCAATAAGCATTGGAAAAAAGCATAAAGAAATATTTTTTATTATTAGAGCATTACAAAATACTGCATCAGAGGCTTTGTATTGGCATAATGTATACTTAAACACCAGCATGGCAAGTCTTCACCGACTGATTGCTGGTATAAGCAATCCCCCACTTATAACATATTCACTTCATGTCATATCATATTATAAACTTATTATATTCACTATAGTCAGTTAGTTCTTCTTCTACTTTTCCTTTTATTGTGTTGTTCTGGTAAATATTTTCAAGCATGATCTTCCCAAACTAAACCCTAAACCTGTAATCTTCTTCTTCTTTTTTGTTTTTGGTTTCGCTGCAAGGCGATTACCAGCACGATTTATAAGCGATCTTGACGTAGTCTGGCTCTAAGCCATACCAAAATCGCTGACTATGTTCTTGTAAGGAAGCTTTTGATGAGGTGTGATGATTATAATTAAATGAGATTAATTGGGTCAGGTTCAGTATGATTAAAAATTAAAACATAAATTAAATGACAAATAGCAACATAATATAACACGGATACATATAAACAGTTGAGCCTTGCAATTTGTAAGCTTATTTTGTTAATTGCTAGAAAACGCATTGCAGTTTATAAGCTTATTTGGTTAATTGCAAGAAAACGCATAATTACATTGACTGATTCTTCCGTTAAAGAACTTAGAATATTGTATATAGAGAGCGGTGTTTTGAAGTTCATGGAAATAAATTTTGTGTATATATCAAAATTAGGAATCACATTAATCGGGCATTCAAAAAAGATGTGGTTTAGATCCTCGAGACGACCACATTCACAAAAAGGATTATCTTTTATATTCATTTTATACAGATGTTGTTTTGTTAGACAATGGCCTGTGCGCATTCTAATGATGGTGGTAGTGTGTCTTCTATTTCTATATGGAAAATTTGAATACCAAGGTTTTGTAGGAAAGAAATCTTGAATTGTTTTGTATTGCGAAGTCTTCTTCTGGACTAAAGATTTCCATTTTTCTTGGTACTCTTTTGTAATTTTTCCTTTGATGATTGATAGGGCATCCTGGGAATTCAGTTGTACTTCCATGGGTACATTCAGGTCTCTTCCTATTTTTGCCAGTATGTCAGCCTGGGTGTTACCAAATATATTAGAGTGTCCAGGTATCCAGGAAAGGAGAATTTTGGTACCATTCTCATTGGCTGAAGATATAAGTTTCTTTGTTTTTAGGGCCCTTATATCTGCTGAAGCAGATATGTTACATGTTTTAATATTGGTTATTGCATTGAGCGAATCAGAAAATATTATAGCTTTCTTTAGATGTTTTGTAGTTGCGACTTCCACCGCTTGATGTATTGCTATACTCTCTGCTTTGCTTATGCTTAGAGCTCCAGGAAGTCTTGAGGAGAAATTATAATTAATACTCGGGATGCATATCCCAAAACCTACCCTTTCTTTGTTTTTTGAGGCATCAGTATATATAAAGGTATGGTCTTTCCCATATTGTTCAGTAGTCATAAGGAATTTTTCTTTAATCATCGGGTCATATTTTTTGATATTACAATTTAGAATTGGAAGTGGATTCATTAGTGTATCATAGTCTAATTCATAGCATGGAAAATTTGGGCTTTTGTATATTTTTTTAAAATATGGAAAAAAATATTCTAATGCCGAAACCAAGTATGGTACATTATGCCTTGTATAAAAATTAGGTTTGTTTATAAGTCTTTTACGTATTTCAATTAGGAGTAATATTATGGGATGATTCTCAATAATGATGATTTTACTTAAAAATTTAGAGGCTAACAATAATCTTCTATGTTCTAGGTCCATTTGGGCAGACTCTGCCAAGATTGCCAAATTTGGTGTAGACTTCATGCACCCCAAACATATCTTAAGTCCCTCAAAAAATACTGCATTGAGTTTGTTGTTGCATTTTTGTGATATTGGGTTGAATAGGAAGGAACCTGTAATCTTCTAAACTATCAGCAATTATCTTGACAGTGGACAGTGGGTTTTAATTCAAAATCTTCTTTTTCTTATATTAGGTCTCTTGGCCTGTTCTTAACCGATTTTGAGCTTGTATTCGTAGCTGTGATATTGACTGCCAGCTTTCTCGCCACCTTTTAAAGGGCCTTCCTATTGGTCTCTTGCCTGTTGGCTTCGAATCTCTGGCTATACGGGCTATTCTCTCGCTGTCCATTCTCGTCACATGCTGATTCCACTCTCGTCGTCTCTGTCTTCCCCACCGTACTATATCTTGTGTGTAACAGAGATCTCTTATTCTGTCGTTTGGTATTCTGTCTCTCAATGTTTTCCCAGTTATTGACCTCAACGTTCTTATTTCTGATGTTCTCAGTATCCTCTTGGTTTCGGCTGTGTCACATCTTGTTTCTATTGCGTACGTCATGATAGGTTTTACAAATGATTTGTATATGCGTGCTTTTTTTGTATATCCCTCAGACATCCTGACACGTAATTGGCTTTAGTTGCTTGCTTTCAGACGCTCTCTTTAACATTTCCATAACTACATATTTCAACTCCCAGATATTGGAATCTCGAGACTTGTTCAGTTAGTTCGTTGTTAATTAGTAATTTGCATCTTATGGGTTGTCTTGACACTACCAGGGATTTTGTCTTAGCTGTTGATATTTTCATGTTGTAGTTCTTCGCCACTGTCTTGAAAGTTTGTGCCATTCGCTGCAGGTTATCCTCGTTATGGGAGAGATTAAGATGTCGTCGTCAGCATAACAGAGGATTGTTATTTGTTTTTCTGCCATCTTATATCCTTTTCTAGTACCTTTAATGTTTTCTATGATTTTGTCCATTACTAAATTAAAAAGCAATGGGCTCAAACTAACCCCTTGTCTGATTCCCGAATTGATTTCTACTTCCGATGTTAGTTCATTCTCGACTTCTATTCTGCTTTTGTTCTTCGTATTAATGTCTCTAATTATCCTTATCATCTTGTTGGGCTGATTTTTCTCCTTTAGCAATCTTAGCACGTCTTCCAATCTTACACAATCGAAGGCCTTAGTCAGATCTATAAAGCATAGATGCATAGACGACTCAAGCAAAGAATAGGACTACGAAAAATTCAAAATCAAACCACGAAATTGAAGCTTTACTATGAGTTTGTAATTTTTTTATCAGACAGTTAAGGAAAGCCATATTTCGCATAGAGATAGAGGTAAGTAGAATGATGACTGAAACCGCGCTTGATTAGTAAGAGGATAGATTAGATAGTTGCGTAACGTAAACCGCCGCAACTGACATAACAGGCGGGAGAGCGTACAATTGCAAATTGTCGTGAGTCACGGTTATACTCAATCGCTCACGTTCCCATCTGGTCACGTTCACGCCCGAGAATAACGTATCCAACACGTAAACACCTAAAGAAGCCGGAGTCTCGAAAAGGTAACGCCAAAGTAAATAGAGTTGAATATAATTTGAATTTATTTACGTTATAATAATATAAATTTCCATTCAGTAATAAAGTTTTCCTGGGTTCTATTTCATAATTATTTTTATCTCATCATCATAAATTTTCATATAAAAATAGCACAAGCTATATAGTTGCATCTCATGCCTTTTATCTTTCATAATGTAATTCCCTGACCACCGAACTATAATTCACATCGTTCTTGACATGATTTCTTGACAACTATTGATTTTCCGCACACGAGGAAGTTTTCACGGTTAAAGTGTCATTCAGCAAGCTTTACAATCTTTAGGAATTATAGCTAATACCAAGGCGTTCAAAATTTTATTCTTGAATGAGGTGAATTAACCATCTGTCATTACTAGCTTGATGTGTCTCTTTTTCAATATCTTCCAACTTTTCATTTAACCAGTCATTTTGCTGCGTTTTATTGCGTTAGCTTTGTTTCTCGCTATTTCGTATTCATCTCTGTTTTTTTCTGACGGGTTGTTGATCTAGGTCATTCTGGCGGACTTTTTTAGTGTTCTCTTTGTTTTGCAGTCTTGATCTTACCTCATATTGTTCGTCCGCTATAACTTTTCCCATGCGTCACGATTGATTTTCAAACAAATTAAGTCAAAACATAAAGTGAAACGTACGCCGATGTGTGTAGTGTATACAGTGCCGGCAAAAACATCTTTACATTGCCGAATAAATCACCAAATTTGAAGATAATTTGCATGCGTTCTGTCTGCGTCTGGGGGAAGGGTAGGGGAGGGGGAATAACGTACTTTCGATGGCAATTATCTGTATTTTACGGACCGCTTGGCTTATTTAGAGTATTCTACGCGTTTCCACTGTAAACAGTTGACTTTGTGCGGGTAGTCAGTGTTAAACTTCTTCTCATTTACCGCGTAAAGTTTGAGATCGTCAAATTCTAAATTGAACTGACAAATATGGTTCGAAAGAAACTCACAAAAGAGGAGAAGGTTTGTGCTTTAACATTACTGTAAAAATAAGACTCTGTAATTACCGTAGCACGTGATATTGGTGCTTCAAGAGGGGCTATTTTTCAACTGAAATGTTAAAGCACAAACCTTCTCCTCTTTTGTGAGTTTCTTTCGACCCATAGTTGTCAGTTCAATTTAGAATTTGATGATCTCAAACTTTACGCTCTTTGAAGCATCCTGATAAAAAGTTCTCATGGGCACAACTCAATCGTATGAAGGATTTTCAAGATATAGAGGCCCAAACTCGAAAAATTTTAAGATTTACGGGGTATTCCAATTCCGTGAGTTACTGGTTATTTGGCAACATGTAGAAGTTTGGATCAAGGAAAAGTACTAGTAGTCTAGGATTTTTTCCTGGCTATCCAATGGCGACCTTTACTTTGACCTTGACCTTCAACGGACGTCATCTTCTAGAGTTTCGAGGGTTTTCGGCATTAAATTGATATAAACAAATTATTTATGGGTTTTTGGCTCGCTAACCACGAATATGCCATCAGAATTGACCTCCGGATGACGTGGTGGCCAGGGCCACTGCATGGGACGTCATCTTCTAGAGTTTCGATGTTTTTCGGCATTTAATTGATGCAAATGAATTACTGGAGGGTTTTTTGAGGTCGCTAAACACGAATATGCCACCAGAACCGACTCCCGGAGCACCTGGTTTCCAAGGTCAATAAAAGGGGCTCCTGGAGTTTCGACGGTATTTGTTACTACATTAATGCAAACGGATTAGTTATAGGTTTTTGGTGTTGCTGAACACGAATACGTGATCAGCACAGATACAGGAACACCTGGTGCCTAAGACGGGTTATCTTCTGGAGTTTCGGAGGAATCAAATGGATTACTCTTAGGTTTTTGGGGTTGACGAACATGCATACTACCGAACATGCACTATGGCACGTCATATTCTGGAGTTTAGAGGGTTTTCAGCATTAAATTGATGAAAACGTGCCCCAGAAAAATCCCAGAAGATGACGTGCCTTAGGCACCAGGTACCCCGGTGTCTGTTCTGATGGCGTATTTGTGTTTAACAGCCCCAAAAACTAATGAGTAATACCCATCTGCATCAATTTAATGCCGAAACCTGTCGAAACTCCAAAAGAAGACCTGCCTTAGGCACCATGTGCTCCGTAGATCGGATATGATATCGAATTCACGTTCAGCAGCCCCAAAAACCTGTGAGTAATCAGTTTACATTAATTTAGTACCGAAAGTTCTCGAATCTCCAAAGCATGACGTGCATTTGATGGGGTATTCGTGTTCAGCAACCCCAAAAACCTATAACTAATCCGTTTGCATTAATGTAGTACCAAAGACTCTCGAAACTCCAGGATCCCCTTTCATTGACCTTGGAAACCAAGTGCTCCGGGAGTTGGTTCTGGTGGCATATTCGTGTTTAGCGACCTCAAAAAACCCTCCAGTAATTCATTAGCATCAATTTAATGCCGAAAACCATCGAAACTCTAGAAAATGACGTCCCTTGCAGTGGCCCGGGCCACCATGTCATCCGGAGGTAAACTCTGATGGCATATTCTTGTTTAGCGATCCCAAAAACCCATGAGTAATCTGTTTATATCAATTTAATGCCGAAAACCCTCGAAACTCTAGAAGATGACGTCCGTTGAAGGTCAAGGTCAAAGTAAAGGTCGCCATTGGATAGCCAGGAAAAAATCCTAGACTACTAGTACTTTTCCTTGATCCAAACTTCTACATGTTGCCAAATAGCCAGTAACTCACGGAATTGGAATACCCAGTAAATCTTATAATTTTCCGAGTTTGGGCCTCTATATCTTGAAAATCCTTCATACGATTGAGTTGTGTCCATAAGAACTTTTTATCAGGATGCTTCAAAGAGTATTTTCCCAAAGTATAAACGAAATCCACTGGGACCTATTTTCCATAAGGTTTGTGCGGGGTCCTTTCCAGTAATAAAGTTTTCCTGGCTTCTATATCATAATTATTTTTATCTCATCATCATAAATTTTCATATAAAAATAGCACAAGCTATATAGTTGCATCTCATGCCTTTTATCTCTCTCATAATGTAATTCCCTGACCACCGAACTATAATTCACATCGTTCTCGATGATTTCTTGGTTACCGCCGACAACTATTGATTTTCCGCACACGAGGAAGTTTTCACGGTTAAAGTGTCAGAACCGACTTTATACACTTGATGTTATTGACGCCAACTATACGAAATCAACGAAACAAAAAGAGATTGATCATTTTCTTACAATAAGTAAAAATAGATACGACGAGAACTGTTTCTACGAGTATTGTTCATTGAAATTTTGTCAGCTTCGAAATAGACTAAAATGCGTTTAAGTTAACGTTTATGTTTTCTGTCTATGTATTTTTCTTCTTCTTCTTTTATTATTGTTTTATTCTTAGTCTACCATGCATAATATAGAAATTATAAAAATACACACACCGGCAAAATTAAAGGAACACCTTAAAAATGGGGCATGTTTGATGTCTCGAATTTCCTAAACCAGTTGTCCGATTTGAGTGATTTTTTAGTATATTGTAGCCTTATTATTTAAGAATATCGGTGTAATGATATTGTTCCTGGACAGGTAAATGTCATTTTATACCGGGTGTAACAATAATACTGTGTTTTTTTCCTTAAAGTTCGGAACACCCTGTGGAATATTCTAGCCTATAAAAAAATTTAAAATAAAACTTTATTGTAGCCTTAGGCTTTCTCAACATTTTCTTTTTTTATTCATTTGCTTCTGTTGGATAATAAAAAAGTTAGGTACTTTAACAACTAGCCATGCTCTTCATCAATACAGGGTGTTTTTAAATAAGTGCGACAAACTTTAAGGGGTAATTTTACATAAAAAAATAATGACAGTTTACTTTATAAACATATGTCCACAAATGCTTCGTTTCAGAGATACGGGATGTTACATTTTTTTGCAAACTGACGATTTATTTATTGCTCCAAAAGCGGTTGGGACATGCAAATGAAATTTGGTACGTTTTAAGAGGTAGTTATTGCGCATTTTTTGGCATACAATTCAGAATTTTATATTCACCATTGGCGTGCATATTATGGGTATAACATTTTTAGATATATCCCGTATGCACGCCAATGGTGAATATAAAATTCTTAATTGTATGTCAAAAAATGCGCAATAACTACCTCTTAAAGCCTACCAAATTTTACTTGCATATCTCAACGGATCTTAGAGCAATAAATAAATCTTCAGTTTGCAAGAAAAAATTTAACGTCCCGTATCTCGAAAATGAAGCATATGCAGACATATGTTTATAAAGTAAACTGTCATTATTTTTTATGCAGAACAACCCCTTATAGTTTCTCGCACTTATTTAGAAACACCCTGTATTGATGAAGAACATGGCTAGTTGTTAAAGTACCTAACTTTTTTATTATCCAACATAAGCAAATGAATCAAAAAAGAAAATGTTAGGAAAGCCTAAGGCTAGAATTAAGTTTTAATTTCAATATTTTATATAGGCTGGAATATTCCACAGGGTGTTCCAAACTTTAAGGAAGAAACACTGTATGATTGTTACACCCGGTATAAAATTTCAATATTTTATATAGGCTGGAATATTCCACAGGGTGTTCCAAACTTTAAGGAAGAAACACTGTATGATTGCTACACCCGGTATAAAATGACATTTACTGTCTAGCAACTATTATTACACCGATATTCTTAAATAATAAGGCTACAGCATACAAAAAAAATCACTCAAATCGGACAACTGGTTTAGCATTTTTGAGGCATCAAACATGTCCCATTTTTAAGGTGTTCCTTTAATTTTGCCGGTGTGTGTAGAATTTTAAATTTATAACAACATGTACAAGATTTTACCTCTTTTTAAAAAAACACAAAACAGATAATAAAAAAATGCTGTGAGTTTGATCGTAAGCTTCATCAGATGTACATGGAAATTAAACATACATTTGATAGGGTATGGTATGCAGGGCTAGACTGTGGACAGCGCGCAGTGATGGAGGAATTTGACTCTACAAAAAAAAACTAGTCAATTTGGTACGGATGTGTATGATGGAACGGTGTACAACTTACGATGTAGGTGAGAGTTGAACAACAATACTCGGAGACATTTGAAATAAACAATGGACTAAAACAGGGAGATACACTTTCACCACAACTCTTCAACTTAAAACACATAATCAGAAGTGCAAGAATCGAAAAACCGACTAGGTACAGTATTTCATCGAGAAGGACCAAACTACTGTTGGCATTTGCAGATGATCCCAATCTAACAGGAAATACCAGATTTAGAGTTAAGGAGACTTTCGGCAGGTTCGAGAAGGAATCAGAGAAGAGAAGAATCGGACAGAACATCGCCATCGATGACTTTAACTTTGAGCGAGTCAGAGAATTTAATCAATTAAAACAACAATATCTGAAGACAACAGATGTCTATATTTCTTCCAAAACCGGATAAAATTAAAACAACTAACAAGACATACAAATAATTCTTCTTTATATTTTTTGTGTCTGATGATCTCTGGTGATTTCCAGCTCATGTCCTAGATATCTGTATTAGTTAATCTCTTCTAAGGTATTGTTTTGTAAATTAATTGTACCTGCAATCAGGGGGGGTCTATAAATTCATAATAGGGGGGAGGCAGACTTGCCTCAAATAGTCAAATATTATATTTTCCAAATTTAGCCATACGACTCACACTTACTCTAAGGATAAAATACACTATATAATCCCAGACACCTACGGTATCAAAAGGATTGATAGACAATTCACGACTATTAATCTCACTGGTCATTCTTTACTATAAAGATTAACCTTTCTACCATTAATTTACGCATGGATTTTTACGCATTGGTATTTACGCATGGATTATCTAGTAAAATACAAATTTTTATATGTTGAATGGGTTGCATATGTGAGTCCATATTAAATGAAGTAAAGAAACACATACTTACTCACAATCATTTAATAATACTTCGACGACCGGTTTCGATCTCTACACTATTCAGATCATCTTCAGGTCGGCGTTACAAGTAGTTAAATGAAGCCGTTACAAGGGATGCTATGTAAGTTCATCGATAACATGTTTAAACGTTCAACTTATGCTAATATGATAGCTAGGTGAGGGACTGGACAAGCGGACATGCTTCGTAGGTCAAAACACAGTAAATTGGAATGGATCCTGAAGGCAGATGTGTGTTGTGAAACAGAGACAGATGTATTAGTTATGAGAAAGACAACGTTCGGGTGAGAATGTTCATAAATGCAGCTAAGGTGTAAATAGACTTATTGTAAACACTTGTACGATTGTGAAGGTCTTTGCTCTTAGGTGTTTTGAGCTATGGGCAGAGGTCGAAGTAAGGAGAATGACAAATAGGAATAAATATTCAAGTTGGTATTATTCCCAGTCACAGTTCCTGTCACAGTTCCTGTGACAGGAACACACCTTAGCTGCATTTATGAACATTCCCATCCGAACGTTGTCTTTCTCATAACTGATATATCTGTCGCTGTTTCACAACACACATCTGCCTTCAGGATCCATTCCAATTTACTGTGTTTTGACCTACGAAGCATATCCGCTTGCCCATTCCCTCACCTAGCTATCATATTAGCATAAGTTGGACGTTTAAACATGTTATCGATGCACTTACAAAGCATCCCTTGTAACGGCATCATTTAACTACTTGTAACGCCGACCTGAATATGATTTGAATAGTGTAGAGATCGAAACCGGTCGTCGAAGTATTATTAAATGACTGTGAGTAAGTCTGTGTTTCTTTACTTCAAATTTTTATATCTTTATTGTATCGCAAATTTGAAACGTGACTTTTCATGAGATAAGGTTTATACCCAGTGTAATGTATTTGCATTTTAAAATATCATTTTTGTTATTCTTTGAATTGAGAAAAATATTTCCGTTGTTTATGATTCCACCGGTACCCAAGCAAATGTGCCTGCAGATTATTTTTCAGAGAAGGGTGTTTTATTAGGTTTTATGGCTTCTTTCAATTCTTTGGAAGCAGGTGTCGTGTAATTTAGTATTGTACTGATGGCTTAAAGTTTAGAGTTAACAGAAAAAAATAATAAATAATATAAAAATACTTATCCGCGCCTGCCTTCAATACCTAAGTTTGCCATTATTTTCTGTAAAAATTTACTTTTATTTATTTAAAATATTAATTGGAATCGATACGAAGGGTGTTAAGCATTTTAATCTAACCTATCTAAATCTAAACAAATGATACCTCTCTTGATCAAAACTCGTTACGGAAACCAAGCTTTGTGTCACTTTGGTACTCTTCACCTTTATTATATACACAGCCATCATGTATTACCTTTAGAATAATTTTTAATAAATGACTCAAAAAAATAATGGTTCTATAATCAGCACAGGTTTTTGTCATTGTCTTTTTAGGTAGAGCTGTAGCTCTACCTAAAAGCTGTGTCTGGTTTTAGAGCTGTAGCCAATGGAGTAGACCAAGTATTGGGTACGTGTCCGTTGGTATAAATGGTATTTAAAAATTAAGTTATCACTAATACATTGCCACAGTATATAGCTTTAGTGACATTGCTATCATTTATAAGCTTGTACCTATATCATTTCGAATGTCATCAGGACCAATTGCTTTGTCATTTTTGGATAACTTTATCGCTTGTACTGCCTCAGAACGTATTAGTAGAGATCAGGAACTAATCCTATTGTGGTCGAATACGTTCGTAATGTCGATAGATGGACAAGGTATTAGGCCTGGATCCCGCGTACCAAAAAAAGTTGATTAATAGAAAGCTGAAAATTTGTTAATAGCTTAACGGTGTCTAGTCATTAAAATGCCCAGTTGGTGATCTGATTGGAACACCAGTCTGATTTTTGCAAGAGAGTTCAATGAAATGCAAATCAATTGGAAGTTCTGTCCGACAAAATATATGGAACGTTTTCGTAGTCTCACGTTCCAAATTTTTAACCTGTTCCACGATTAAAACTTCCTCTGCTCAAGTGTTCCCATACATCAAAGTTTGTCCGACTAGACACCGTTAAATTATTAACAAGTTTTCAGCTTGCTATTAATCAACTTTTTTTGGTACGCGGGATCCAGGTCTATATCTATATTTATAATTTTTGAAAGTATACTTCTTTAGGCGCGATTGAGATTGAGGGTGAATTTATATTGATCTGCGCGCATGTGCACATCGACAGTATGGTATTAGTCGTTATACGGGCTCTGATTGGGTGTTGAAATGATCTGTCAATAATATATAATTGTTCAATATGAAGGTAAACAAATGTATAATATATTAGTTTTATTGTTGTGAGGACAGAAACAAAAAAGTTTATAATTGTAGTGACATTTAAATAGTTTTTAAAAGCAACAGGTACGTAATAATTGTAAATGTATCATAGGTACCTACCTATTTGAACCTACCAAAATACATAGTATGTAATACTTTTATTTACATAATTTGATTACCATCAAAATTTCTATCAATGTTCACCTAATATATTGTTTTCTTACTCTATGTTTTGTTGTATTTTTTCAATTCTAAATCATTTCAATTCAAAATCAAAATAATTTAATTTAATTCAAAAATGTAAAAAGCTTAATCCGTTTAGTTAGTCGATCTTCGCACATAATGACATATTGCCTCCGTGGCGAAGCGTTTAAGGCGAATGAACCCCAATATATCAACCGCGCCGATAGCTGGTCCGAATCCCAATAAAAACTTTTATTTTTTTTTTATAGATTTTATGATTGTAAGTATATTTATTATATAATTTTATTTTCAGAAAATATGTATTTAGTTAAAAAATTTTCCGACAATTAATATTCAGAAATCATTTGTGGCATTTTTAATGTGTTTGTGTGTGTTTTATTCTTTTATTATTTTAATTTTTGGCACTGTTTTAATAAAAATGTTTGAGAAGTAGTAAGTATAAATTAGTTTAAATATTTAAATAAAATATAAATAAAAAGTATACTAATTTCGTTTAAATCATATAATAGAAGTATAACTTCTTACGTGCGTACAAAGTACACACACATTCTTTTTTATGCTTTGAAGAGTCTTACAGAAAATTAAAGTTGAAATCTTTTGCGATAAAAACTGTGCTCATCATACATTTTCAAATTGAGTATAAAAACAGTGTCTAATGAGTTAAAAAAATATTTTAGCAACGAAAGTAAAGTAGAGATGAAAATTTGTTTGTAAATATATTTCACAAAGATATTCTTTTTACTTTATAAAAATGTATTTTTTAAAAGAGCTTTTAAAAGGGCTTTTAAAAGAGAATGTGATTAATATAAACCCGTGTAAAGTTCTTATAAAACGCCTACAATATCATGTCTCAATATTATTGGGTTTCATACTCTGCCACGTTCTGCTTCTCGTACATGTAGACATTGACAGATATTACAACGGCAACAGCCACGTGACGTAGAAACGAAATCGAATCACGAAATGTCTTTGACGTTTCTATAAATATTTAAAATTAATTATTTCGTATCGATTGTATGCCTCTCTTTACTTTTTACTGGTAGTCCAGGAATGCAAACACTATTTCTAAACTACAAATACGATTTTTTATTATAGGTCTTATGTCCTCACTTAAAATAGTATATTATTCAATGAGCATGTAATGATGGCTATTACCCACGATGAAGTTTTTTCATAATGAAGTATGATGTAATAATTTTTTTTTAAGTGTGGGCCTAAGGTCAATTACGTTTTTGTATAATTATTACATTGTCCAGTAATATAATTATTCTGGTATCCAAAACAGCTCATACCTGTAATTATTTGCTCAATAAAACTAATAATCAACAAGACATTGTTTATATATCTTCTGAAGTTATATGTTGATTCTTATCAACACATGTTTTTAGTTTTGGGAAAATTTAGTTTTCGGAAGTTGGCACCCTTGCCAAATGACAAAACATAATATTTTCCAGCTGTTAGTAGTTTATAACTATCATAACTGGTTTCATATTGTTTACGTAGATATTAGTTCAAAGTTTTTGTAAATTTTTATAATAGTTTAAACTATAGTCGTTTCAAAAGTCTAATAAGTCAGGAAATAAAATTCGAAATTATTTATCCTCTGAGCTTTTTAAGTTGGAAAAATAAAGCATAACAGAGTGGCGAAATACTAGACAAGGGAAATCTAAATTGCATGTCACGTCCTGTCATTCACCGTGATAATAATTTTAGCGAACTATTTCCTTTAATATCCACCAAAGGTGAATACAGTATAAACTAAAAGAAAACAAAAGATGGTTCAGATTTGATTACAATACAGAGCCTCTACTATGTGCTTATACGTATTTCGGAATAACCGTTTCCTCATCGGAGCATCTGGGTAGAGACCTGAACTGAAATCAAATCCTTTCATCCTTTCCTTTCATCCTATTGATTTCAGTTCAGTGCCTCTACCCAAATGCTCCGATGAGGAAACGGTTATTCCAAAATACGTATAAGCACATAGTAGAGGCTCTGTACTGTAATCAAATCTGAACCATCTTTTCTTTGCTTTTAGTTTATACTTTATTCACCTTTGGTGACTCTAGATCACTCTAGGCGATTTTACTTGATTATGGTGGTAATATTTTTTCCACCAAACTTATGCGTGTAGATGTTCTGCAGTTCAAAGTTATGTCTACGCCTCCATATTCCATTTTCACAGATTACTCCAAATATTTTGCGTAGTACCTATCTCTCAAAAATCGATAAAGAGAATTCGTCTGTTTTGGTTAGAGTTCATGAATCTAATCCATTTGTGAAAACAGGACTATCCTAAATCTAGAGGAGAATATACAGAATCAGAGAGGTCCATAAGAAACCTTAATAACCCTAACGAAAAGAATGACGGTACTGTTTTGACGCTCCATTTTTCCTCCTTGTAGTCCAGGTGTGAGTGATGATGATGAACATGGAAAAGACTTCAATAATCTAAAAAAAAGTATCTAGGTCGTTAGAACAAAACTGTTCTTGCAGATTGCTTTGGTATGTCTATAGAGATAACCTTGAACTCACTAACAAGAAATAAAACAAGCAACGGTGATCAAAAGATGCTAAAACATGATTCTCTTCAATCGTAGAAACTTCTAAAACATGCTCTCACATATAGAGAACTCTTGGAACAAAGCTTTCAGTAAAGGCAATCCATATGTACTCTAAGTACTTTACTATATAAAGAAATATTTGTAGGTTAGCTTCAATATGAATGGACGTTTAACCAATTTATTTCTCAACCGTTGGACTTTAACAGATACATTTTTCAAGAATCTGGGAGCCTTTGAAATTGGGGTGTATCGGAGAATCCTACGAATAAGTTGGGTGAATAGAGTTTATAACTAAGTTGTTTTACATCGGATGGATATAGTTACGGAAGTTGTCAGAACAGTTAAAAATCGCAAACTGAATATTTTGGCCATGTTACGCACCACCCAGAGATATAATATAACAAAAATAGACGGTATCGTTTTGACTCAATTGCCATCTTGCTATCTCCTAAAACGAGTTTCTAGTTTTACCCGTTATCAACGAGGCTTTGCAAGAAGACTGAATTGAACCAAAAAGCATCGATTCATTGGTGTTCTAGCAACGGTGGAAAAATTAAATATTCTACCAACGTATGCCTTTAGCGACCTCTAACGATATAGTATAGTAATTACCTAGGCTTTCACCCAGGCTTAGTCTTGGTTTTATCCGTATACTCTAGCTCCAAGTCCTTTTTTAAGAGAGAAAGATAACCGTAAAAGGCTTATTGAAATTATATTTAGGTTGCATTGTATTTGGTACCATATCCAATTCTCGATTATTTTAATCATCTCTCCAGATTTTATCCCAGTCTTCTTTTATCCTGGTTCCTGGCATCTTATCCGCTTTCTGTATACTCCTACCTTCGTCTCCTTTTCCATCCATTTACGTTGGGGTAGTCGATATATCTCAATGTTTATAGATAACCTGTCGTATCTATTTTATGTCAAAAAAACTAGGCTGAATAAAATAATTTTTTAATCAAGTTTCCTCTCAAATCTCAAAATTAGTAAGATTTGGCTCATGAAGTAAAGTTTACTTTTTGAAGTTATACTTCTTTAGGCACGAGGGTGAATTTTTATTTTCCTGGGCGCATGCGCATACCGACAGTATGGTATTAGTCGCTCAAACGTTATACGGGATCTTATTGTATGTTAAAATCATATGTCAATAATTGTTGGAGATTATGGATAAACAAATGTTGTGTATATTAGTTTTTATTGTTGTGATGGCAGAGAAAAAAGCAAGTTTATAATTGTAGTGACTTTTTAAATAGTTTTTAAAAGCGACAGGTACGTAATAATTGTAAATGTTTCAATATCCAAATAAAAAATTACATAGGTATCTACCTATTTGGAAAATTTAAAATGAACCTACCAAAATAGTATGTAATGCTTTAATTTACATAATTTGATTACCATCCAAATTTCTGTCAATATTCACCTAATATATTGTTTTCTTACTCTATGTTTTGTTGTATTTTAATATTTCAATATTCTACAAAAATCAAAATAATTTGGTTAAATTTAGAACTGTCAAAAGTTTAAACCGTTTAGTTCGTCGATCTTCCCACATGATGCATGTGTCTCCGTGGGTCAAAGTGTAAGATGAATGAATTCCAATACTAACTGCGCAAACATAGGCGGGTTCGAACCCCAATAGAAACTTTTATTTTTTTATTTTTTTTTTATACATTTTATGATTGTAAGTACACTCTGGGCCAAAATTAACGGGCCACCTTAAAAATGGGTCATTTTTGATGTCTTATATCTCCTAAACCTGTTGTCCGATTTAAGTGATTTTTTTAGTATGTTATAGCCTTATTCCTTGACAATGTCGCTATAATAATATTGTTGCTAAACAGTTACACTTTCATTGTATACCGGGTGTACCAATCAAACAGTGTTTTTTTCTTAAAGTTTGCATCACCCTGTGGAATATTCTAGCATTTATAAAATATTGAAATTAAAACCTAACTGTAGCCCCATGTGTTCTCAGTATTTTGTTTTTTGATTCATTCGCTTATGTTGGATAATAAAAAAGTTAGGTAGTTTAACAACTAGCCATGTTTTTCATTAATACAGACGATTTAACTCACCAGCAAAATTAACCCCGCCACCTTTATTATTGTTTTGTTTACATTATCTGTGACAGTTTGTTTCCTAAATTTGTGTCATTAAAAGATTTTTGACATATAGTCGTTGTACGACATTGTTGCAAATCTGTTTCCGTGTTAACAACAATTCTTGAACAATCCCTGTAATTTCATATCATTGTGAGCGGATATTGTTTAAGTTAAAATTTTAGTGCTTATTTATTGTTTGTGATTTTAAAAATGCCACTCGCTCCAACAGATGCTGCTAGGGCAGTGGCTTTAGTTGATGCTGGTTACAGTCAACGTCATATCGCCCGTACGCTCGATTTATCCAGAACTACGGTACAAAATGCCATCAGACGATTTCGGAAGACAAGATCGTACAACCGCAGGCCAGGTCAAGGCCGACAACGATGCACTTCAGTTCGAGATGACCGCTTCATTGTTGAGCGCGTTCAAGCGCGTACTGATCTTGTTGTGTTCGGTAGAGGCAGTGTGAATGCCCAAGTATACGTGCAAGAAGTTCTCCAAGACCATGTCATGCCTTTTGCACCATTCATTGGTGATAACTTCAGACTAATGCATGACAATGCACGTTGCCATACAGCAAGATCTACCCGTGAGTACCTTACTGAAGTCGGGATTCAAGTTCTACCATGGCCAGCAAACAGTCCCGATCTTAACCCAATTGAGCATATCTGGGACAACCTCAAAAGACGGGTAAGAGCGAGAGTACCAGCCCCTGCATCCCTTGAAGAGCTGAAGACAGCTGCGGTAGAGGAGTGGCAAAATATCCCCCAATCTGATATCCAGGATATCATGAATGGATTGCCAAACCGGCTCTGAGAAGTCCTAAGGGCTAGAGACGGCCACACTCATTATTGATACCCATTTTTTTTTTAATTAGACTTTTATTTCCAAAATATTGTTAATTTGAATTTTCTTCGAAGATTTTTTTCATTTGATTTTTGCTGCAACAAACGAGTTTTTTCAAAAAAATTATTATTTCTCTTCCGCGGAGGTAGTTTTCACCGTATCCTTCATAAAATGTGGTCCAAGGTTAACAATTTCTGCAAATTGAAAGAAACACAAGGTGGGCGGTTAATTTTTTAAGTGAGTTTATTTATTACTTTAAAACCGGTTGAGACATGCACATGAAATTTGGTGGGTTTTAAGATGTAGTTATTGCACATTTTTTGGCATACAATTAAGCATTTAATATTCACCATTGGCGCCCATACGGGTAATATGAGCCATCATATTACCCGTATGGGCGCCAATGGAGAAAATTAAATTCTTAATTGTATGTCAAAAAATATGCAATAACTACGTCATAAAACCCACTAAATTGAATTTGCATACGTCAACCGGTTTTAAAGTAATAAATAAATCGTCAGTTTGTCAAAAAATTTTCAACACCCCTATCTTAGAAACGAAGCATTTGCGGACATAAGTTTATAAAGCAAACTGTCATTGTTTTTTCATGCAGAATTACCCCTTAAAATTTTCCAAAATTGTTTAAAAGCACCCTGTATTGATAAAAAACATGTCTAGTTGTTAAAGCACCTAACTTTTTTATTATACAGCATAAGCGAATCAATCAAAAAACAAAATGTTGAGAAAGCATGAGGTTATAGTTAGGTTTTAATTTCAGTATTCTACAAATGCTAGAATATTCCACAGGGTGATGCAAACTTTAAGAAAAAAACACAGTTTGATTCGTACACCCGGTATACAATGAAAATCTACCTGTTTAGCAACAATATTATTATAACGATATTGTCAAGGAATAAGGCTACAACATATTAAAAAATCACTTAAATCGGACAACAGGTTTAGGAGAAATAAGACATCAAAAATGACCTATTTTTAAGGTGGCCCGTTAATTTTGGCCCAGGGTGTATATTTATTATATATATTTTTTTCAGAAAATACGTATTTAGTTAAAAAAAATTCCGACAATTATTGTTCAGAAATCATTTGCGGCATTTTTCAATGTGTTTGTGTGTTTTATTCTTTTATTTTTTTAATTTTTGGTACTGTTTTAATAAAAATTTTTGAAATGTAGTAAGTATTAAAAATTTAGTTTAATATTTCAATAAAATATAAATAAACTGTTTAAAGTATATTAACTTCGTTGAAATCATATAATACGTAGAAGTGTAACTTCTTACGTGCGTAAAAAGTACACACACATTTTTTTTTTTTTACTCATTTACTTTTTTTGTACAGCAGTGTTATCAGAAAAATAATTTTCAATTAATAAATTAATAGTAAAAACGTGCTGAATTAATTGCAGTCTGTACGTACTGTATGTATCAGAATTAGAGCAGTCTTAAAGTGCCTCTCTTCGTCGCTCAATCACTCTAGTAGTGATTTAGTTTCGCAAGTACCCAGCCACTAAAAATATGTTTATTACAAAACTTTCATATTTAACGACGCATTTAAGAATATATAGCCACTTTTATTCTTCTTCTTCTTCTTCTACTTCCGCTTCTAAGACACTACAGCTCAAATTGAGCCATGGCCTCCTTTATTTTTTGCCTCCACCCTTGTTTGTCTCTGGCTGCTCTTCTCTATACACGGACTCCTAAAAGGGCTTGTGCGTCGCTGTTTACTGTGTCTACCCAGCGGTTTCTTGGCTTTCCAACCGGTCTCTTTCCCTGCATTCTAGCGTTAAATGTTCTTTTTGGTAGCATATCCTCTCCCATTCTTATCACATGTCCGGCCCATTACAATATTTGTATTCTAATGAAGTCTGACAGGGGTGTTTCCTTATAAAGTTGATAAAGCTTGTTGTATCGACTTCTGAAGATTCCGTTTTCCCTCACAGGTCCTAGTATTCTCCTCAGTACTTTTCTTTCGAATGTGTCGAATTTGTTTTAGGATGTTTCCTTCAGGGCCCATGCTTCACTGCTATAGCATGCTATTGGTCGAATTTAGGTTTTATAAATTCTCATCTTTGTATTTCGGTGGACACTTTTAGACCGAAATATATGGGAGAGGGCAAAATAAGCTCTGTTTGCCTGCATTATTATCTTCCGTATTTCTCCATCTTCTGATCCGTCGGCATATATTTCTACTCCCAGGTATGTAAACTTCCCAACCGTTTCAATGTCATCTTCATGTATATTGTTTTATGGGACGAATTTCTTCTTATCTATATCATTATTTTTGTTTTCTCTGTGTTAATGTCCAGACCTAGCCGTTTTGTTTGCGTTTATAACTCTGCGTATGTTTCCTGTACTCCTGTTGATGTTATACTCTGGCATAAGCGGCCAGTTGAACCGTTCGGTTGGCCAGTAGATTTCCTCGTCCAGTTTGCATTTACCTAATCGCATACTCCAGTGCCAGGTTAGACAATGTTGGGGCCAGCCCATCTCCCTGCTTCAGTCCCTGAGAAATTTTGAAAAAGTCTGCCCGGTGATGTCATATCTATTATATATATCAAAAAAACTAGACTAAATAAAATAATTTTTTAACCGTGTTCATTCTCCAAGTTAGTAAGATTTGACCCATTAAAGTGAAGGTAACATTTACTTTTTTTGTGAGGCAGAGTTATCAGAAAAATAATTTGCAATTAATAAATTAATAGTAAAAACTTGTCGAATTAATTGCAATTTATACGTATTGTATCAAAATTAGAGCAATCTTAAAATGCCTCTCTTCATTGAGGACTTTACTGAATCACTCTAGTAGTGGTTTAGTTTCGCAAGTACCCAAGCCACTAAAAATATGTTTATTACAAAACTTTCATATTTAACGACGTATTTAAGAATATATAGCCATTTTTATTAGAGCTATAAAATCATAATCAAGCCAGTATAAAGCCCACAAAAGCTTAAAATTTATGTAAACGTGGTAGTTTAGTACGCCATGTTATGACTGGAGAGCTTTGTGGATAAGTCAGTCAATGTTTTTAACGAAATTTAAAAATTAAAGGCTTGAGGCGCTTTTTATAGTTAAGTTCAGTTAAACCTTCATGGTAATCAACACAAAATTTAACTGAATTTTATAGTATGATATTTTGTTAAATAAAAAGTAAGATTTTAATTTTTAATTTGTTAATTAACCTTTTCTTATTTTTAAAAATCAATTTCAACTTAGTACAATGTTCTGCATGGATTTACCTATACAGGGTGTATCTTTTCTATTGGAATATAGGTTTTCAAACTATTGTCTTGTGACATATCTGAGTTAACACATTCAGCCAGGTGTTATAATTTTTTTTTCTTGTTAATTGGTTAGAATATTTTTTGTACCTAAATATTCAAAATATATTTTACTGCTCTCAGAAAAGAAAAAATTGTTTATTTGATAAATAAACATTGCGTTTCGCTTAAGGGGGTAGGCGCAAATTTTGGTCCAATGCTATTTAAATGCATTCATTTTTTTCGAATCCTGAGAAAACTAATATCTATTTTTGAAAAATTTAAAAGCAGAATGAAAGATTACATTATTTCCGAGGACCTAAAGTCCCTAAAAACTTCTATAATATTTATTTTAATAAGTTACAGGGGAGAAAAAGAGAACATTTAGTGTGCTTTTTAATTTCCAATATTTCATTCAAAAAAAAACATTTTGTTTATTCTAAGGGACTTTCGGCCTTCGGTAATAATGTAATCTTTCAGTCTGCGTTTAAATTTTTTATAAACATGTATTGGTTTTCTCAGGATTCGAAAAAAAAATGAATGCATTTAAATAGTATTGGACCAAGATTTTGCGCCTACCCCCTTAAATTAAATGTTTAAACTGCCAAGAGGCAGATGGGTGGCAGCTTGAACATTCAATTTAAAGTAAAAGCAATGTTTCTTTACCAAATAAACATGATTTTCTCTTTTCTGACAGCAGTAAAATGTATTTTAAATTAAATAAATTACATACATTCTTCTTTTTGTGTCAATTTATTTAATTTAAAAAAATGTTTGGTCACCCTGTATACATCACTATATTAATGTGTATATTACTGAATAGAGAATTAAATAACCTTTCAAGTGAGCTAGCACACGACCGCTACTCTCATTTAAAAAAATGATCGATTACGTCATCACGCCCAGGTGGATGACGTTATTGGTATGATATATACCTATGCCAAAAAATTATTTAAAGTCGTTCATTCACAAAAAAATTAATTTTTTCTATTTAGAGCTTTTACACACTGTATATAATCATTTAAATATATGAAATTGAAACGTATGCACTTGTCAAGTTTAGTTGTATTTGTTTTGTTAGTTTTTTGCACTTAGTTTATTATACCAAATTATTAAAATTCTATTTTTAAACTTAAAATAGTATTTATTCTCATTTCTTGAACGATGTGTGTATCCTGTGTTGTAAGGCACAAAGTTTTAGACTCATCAAAGAAGCTGTTGAAAACATAAGTAAAACAGTTGTCTTAAGATGATAGATTATTAGCTTAAAGACCGTAACTGAACACTCCAGAACCTAATGGTTCACCACAATAATAAATTAACAGAACAGTTAATTATTATTTGCTATCTATAATGAAAATATCTCTATTATAACCCGTAAAATTTTTTATTTGTTTCTACGGTTTAACTAGGCATAATACTATTATGCAATACATATTTATAAAACAAAAAATGGCGGTGGTGAATTCACCATTTTTTCGTATTACGAATATTCTAGTCTAGTGGTTATGAGGTTCATCCAGAGACGTAATTTTGCAGTGATATTTATGTTTTAATATAGAAGTCCCGTCACTGGGGATAGCACTAATTTGCATATTATGGCGCATCTAAAGTTGGTGATTGGTTACTGACATTGAAATTTTATTACTGAGTATTGAAATTAACTAATGCTAAGACGTGGTTTAGGAAGAAACTTCTAATTTTGACTCTATACAACTGCAACAATATGCAAATTAGTGCCATCCCAAATGACGGGACGTCTATCTGTCTATTAATTACTCTTTTCCATTTTTTCATGGTGTGAATAAGTAGTTTCATAGCCCTATAGTCTGTACATTGTTTTATATCTTCTTTGTTTTTGTAAACAGATACTAATATACTGCTTCCCCATTCTTCTGGACTGATTCCTATATCTCCTAATTGCTTTTCCTTTCTATATTTTTTAAAGTATGAAACACTGCCCCGTTTGTTATTTTAGTGAATATTGCTGTTACTGGCTTCGTTAGCTAAACCGTTTTTCTGTCAAATTCTTCCGTCAAAGTACTTTTTCCATCTCTTTTGACATCCTTTACGTGAAATTATATTTCATTATCTTCATCTCGAATGTATTAGTGTGTGTTTTGTGTTTTATTGCCACTGGTTTTCACAAACAACTAGCCAGTCATTTAGAATGCATCTGATCTAATTAAAATCTTTTGGGTCTCCTTTCTCTCACTTTGGTTATTTTATATATCTTTATTTGTTCTTCCTTGGCATTAAGTTGATCGTATATATTTGTATACGCTACTGCTTTAGCTTTTTCTATTACTTTCGCTTTCTTTTTGGCGACCGGCGACCGTACAGTTTTGAAGTATGTGCCCAACCTATTTTCTAGCCACTCTTTATATAATTTTCTCATCTCTTTTGTTGTTTTTAATTTCGTTTAACCACCATCAGGTCTGTCTATTCTTAAATTTCTTTCTTGATGGTTTTCCACGTATTTAAATAGCAGTATCGTATTACAACTTCATTTCTTCATTTCATGTTTCAACACATTTTATACTATTCTTGACCTGAATCAACCTTCTTTCTCATCTTTTTACCTCGATGTCCAGTACAAGGAACTTATGTATATTGTTGGCTTACTGTCTCACTTGCACTCCTTACATTCATGTATATGTATCTATTTTTCTTGATGAAATATGAAATATATTTTTTCTACGACCGTTTAATAACATGCTCATTATTCGCTATTTTTTAATAGATAATAGCACCCATTACTTTACCCGTAATAGTTCATTACTCACAGGCTGAAGTTCGTAATAAACTGAAATCGTATATAAACTGCAAATAAAACTACTTAACTTGTTTATTTAATACAAAAATTATTGTAATTTATATCAATAATTAACTTCGAAAAATTTTTAAAGGAATTTTAACTGTAACAGTGTCAGTATATTTTTGACGTTTATATCTTGTTTACTAAATATTTTGACATTTACCATTTATTTTAGTGACAGTGACATTAGCGCATTTTGTTTGTGTTAATTGGAATTAATATTGTGTTTATTTTTTAAGTTATATTGTGTTAAATATTTTATAACATATTATATATATGTAGTTATATTATTATATTATAGTTAAATGTAAATGTACATTATAACTTTATGAAATACCTCTACCGATAATAGCCATTTCCTCTTTATTATATTCATTGACAGTAGGTACAAATTTTTATGCTTATAATTTTTCGGAAACGAATAGAACTTGAATTGACTATTTCTTGTTGTATTTTTATAATACATAAGAATTTGGTAATAGTAGACAACCAATTTTTCAGCCACGTACGAGCGGTAAACAGCATTTAGGTATTTTTGTAAATTTTTGTATGTAAATCTCGAGTAGTTAATAATAATTATATTTTTTAAAAATTAAAACCAAAAAGGTAGTAGAAAAAGTATAGTATTCTACTCGCATGTAATGGCTATTACTCACTCTGATGAATTACGACACTCGCCTACGGCTCGTGTAGCAAACTTCATTATCGTGATTAATAGCCATCATTACATGCTCGTTGAATAATATACTTGTGAATATATTTGTGAGTGATTTTGTCCACTTTTGTACGTAATAAATTGAGCTCTTTTGAAGGAATGTTTTAATAATCGCCATTTCTAAAGTTGTTGCTAATTCATGCATGCCATCTTCAGCTTCATTTCTCGTTCCAAAACCTAGTCGTCCATGTATTGTTTCATATTCTGTATTGGATTGACCTACATGTACATTAAAATCAGCTCTTATGCATTTCTTTCTCCTCTGATGGTATACTTAGGTATACTTTCTCATCTGATGAAATATCACCCAGTATTTCACCTAAGATAAAGAAAGCTTTTCTTTATTCTCACCCATCCCTTGTTAGGAGCATACAAACCATAATTGTTACAATAATAATTCAACTGTTTAACTAGCTTTGATTACAGCATATAATTTAAATTATTCTTATTTCGTTATATCAGCAGATAAAAAGGAATAACGTGAGAGAGGGGTAAGTACTTAATGGTAGTTACTTAGATGAACTTATGGAAAAATGTAGGGTTTAAAACAAAATATGTTTTATAGAATGTAAAATGTAGTAATTAAACCAATAATTATAGGTAATGGATTTTGACAAGGGCTATGACCTCGAAAATTTCACGCAAACTTGTGTACTGCCGGATTTATACTTAGCTATTGCCACTGCTGCTGCCGCTGACGGAAATATTGCCCGAAATACGATATCGACGCGAGTGAGGTGTTCACATCAGTTCCTCGCCAATGTCCTCACAACTCATTACCTAACGACTCACAAGAATGGAATGTGACGACAGCATCGTCTTGCTCCCTTACTCACTTGCCGCTTTGCCGGCGGCAAGTGAGAGAGAGAGTAGTTGAATGTGAATACTCACTCGTACTCGCGCTGCCAGTCCTTTGACTTCCATCTCGAAAACCGACTTTTGAGGGAGCGCCGTGCAGTGGCAGTAGCATGGGGAGCAGCAGCGCGGGTGAGCTATTTACACATTCACGCTGCCCACTTCCCTGCCCAATTCCCTGTCCAACAGAACTGAGTATAAATGCGGTATACTAAATCGGACTGACTCATAGCTATTGTCAAAATCCAATACCTATACATAAGCAGCAGTGGTGTGGTGACCAAAGGTGCAGCAAAAAGTGTCATCCTCAGCAAGAACTTAGCAAAGTGCGCAAAGACTTGCCTGTCTTGGATTTCCAGATCTGAGGGGTACACCAAAAGACAGCTATGGCATCCCACTAAAGCTCTTTTCAAAACTGTGTAGAGACAATACGAAAGACCAGTACGAGATGAATAAGATCAATACAAAAGTATATTATATAGTTGATGGATGATATAAAAAAGCAAAGTTCGAAGGGTATGTTAAAGAGAGCGTTACTATAATTAAAAGATATAAAAATATGAAAGACCGAAACAGCTAAATATTTCAAACACATAAATAGAATTTCCAAATTTTCTAGTCAACAAAGACCGGTGAAGGAAGGAAGACAGAAAAAAATCATAGGAAGATAAAATAAAAGGATAGTAAGTAGGATATGTCCTAAATTCTTCCTTTCTCTTGTTTATTTTAATGAAAATACCCGAATAATTGATCCTCTAACGTTTCACCCAAGCCCAACTTATAAATTATGCAAAATTCTACATTTCTTATCCTGTTAAAAGCATTTGTTTATATAAAAGCTATTATATGTGTATATACACTAAAATTTTATAATATTTAAAAACAACAAATTTCTATATTTCTATATTTGTTACAACACTTATTAACAAGAATTACACTAAGGTACAAACTAAATAAATAATTAAAATAACAGTATAAAGTATTTTCTGGTATGTAGGATGCAACTAGCTAATGCTAAATAGAGATGAAATTGCACCTAAAAAGTTAATATACAATGAGTAATGATTTTGGTTTCTAGTACACCATTTAACATGTCAAAAAACCGGTAAGTTATATCTTTTTATGTCCTTTTATTGGTCGTGGCAATAAAATCCCCGATATATTGTTACCTCCCAAAATAAATCTTACCTAATTATTCGGTGTTTCCAGTGGCGGCTGGTCAGAGGAGGCAAGGGAGGCTTAGCCTCCCCATAAATTTTTTACACACGTTACACTGTTTTGTTTACTTTGCTATTTTGCTTCGCGTTATTAAAGATATCGAAAAAACGAATGTGTGTGTACTTTGTACGCACGTAAGAAGTTATACTTCTATTATATGATTTCAACGAAATAAATATACTTTCAACAGGTTATTTGTATTTAAAGATTAAACTAATTTTTACTTACTACTTTCCAAAAATTTTTACTAAAACAATATAGACCTGGATCCCGCGTAAGAAAGAAAAGTTGATTAATAGCAAGCTGAAAATTTGTTAATAGCTTAACGGTGTCTAGTCGGACAAACTTCGATGCACGGGAACACTGGAACAGGGGAAGTTTTAACTGTGGAGCATGATAAACGTGTCGTCCTGACAAGTTTATGATTGTGAAAAATAGCAAGTTGTATTTAAGTTTATTCGATAGCCAACGTTATGTAATATATGAGAAAATGTTTGTCCGACAAAAATGTTGGGCATTTTAACGAGTCCGACACGTAGAACATGTCACATCACAGGAATTATATTGGTGATGAATAGCAGTCTGATTTTTGCATGAGAGTTTAATGAAAGGATAAAAAAGCAATTGGAAGTTCTGTCCGACAAAATTAATGGGAAGTTTTCGTAGTCGGACATTCTAAACAGGTAAGATATAGACAAAAATGCTGGTGATAAATAGCTTTCCGACAAAGACGAAATTTAATTAAGTAAATTATTCCTTACCAAGAATGACTGTTGTCGGAAAAAAATAAGGGGTAGATTTTGTAGTCGGACAATTTAAAAAAATAATTTTTGAAATTTCAATAAGGGGTGATTATTCTATGTCAAAAGTACCTGCAATCAATTACAATCGATATCTTTCGATTTATCTCAACATCATTTAGATACCTCACTGTAATACATTTATAGTAGATCAGGCAAATTATATTATGGATTGAGTGGTCTAGCTATCTTTGTCTGCCACATGCGCGGGATCGCTTAGTTAAAAGAGATAGATAGACCACCTATCGACTTTTGCACTGTATTCCCTGTCTACCCTTATGTCTATGAATACATTTCCATTTAAGAAAAACTGTCACTTTTGACAATAATTCATAATAAATTGCAATCGTAACTTCAAATTTAAACTAATCGATTTATTTTGGCAGCAAATTATTTCTAGCATGCCCCGCTAACTCTAATAAAAAACATGTAATCGTATTTATTTTCCTTCCGTTTAGTCAGAGGCGCTGATGTCGGCATTGTGATTGGTGGAACATGACTTTTGACAAATCCTGCGCTATCTGTGAAGCTGTAATCTGTGTTCGTGTTCGTTCGTTCGTTGTCGTTCACTTATTTTATATGGTCGGATATGTGATGTGTTTGGTGTTTGTGTTTGTGTCACCATAAAAAGCTGATATTCAGTCGTGTTTTTTGATATTTTTGTTATTTCCGAGTACCTTTTTAAAGGTAAGTTTTTCTGATTGTAGGTACTGTTTATCCAACAGTTTTAAAATACACATTTTATTTCGCGTTTTGATGTTGGGTCTAATGGCCGATCAGCTGTTGTGTGCAGCCGATAAATTCAACAAGTAAACATATATTTAATCGAAATTAAATACTCATATTTCTATGTAAAATGTCACATTATTGTATAAATAAATAATTAAGAAACAAAAGTTGTTTGTGTTTTACCTTTATTGTCCACAAATAAAATAATATTAAATATTGGAAGTACCGTATGGAGACTATGGTGTACCTAGCGTGGAGGCTAGATAACGCTACCCTTCCTATCCAATCAACAGCAAGAACGTTTAAAATTTCACACCTATCATGTCGAAGCTACAGACCACTTATGTGGAGGCCAGATTTGTAGTATCCTTCCAATTTTCCAGGTGCTGAAATACGTGACATATTTTTTGAAGGGTAAGATCATAGAGGTATATATTAACATAGAGGGAGCCTACCTTCCGCGCTTCCTGACGACAAGATCTCATGGACTGGTTTGCTGCATCTCTTTCTAACACATTGGATCGAAAATCTATGATGACATTCAGTGTGAATATAGTCACGGAAGAGGAGGACAACTGTAGCAGCTTTACTATGCGTAAGAGTGAAACAGCACTAATCCAAATAAAAAAGATGGTGTCGTCACTTCGCTCTGAATGACACTCTCTCTATGCTAATATATAACTCTATGGGTAAGATCGCATTCTACCAAATCACACAACACTTTTTTTCTATGATTTCTAGCCATGTGACATATTAATTACATTATTATTTCATTTGTAGAAAGTTGAGAAAAATTACGTGATACAATTTTAGTAATAATTTATTTAGGTACCCTTTTTTAATCAAGCAAAGCATTATAGCACGAAGAATGATATTCAATAGAATTTTCACAATTATCTGGCAACTGAATATCATTGAATTGATGACCAAATATTTTATCGAAAATTACTCAAAAATGTTCCGTTGAATGGTTTCACTTTTGATTTGGCGACTTAAAATTTAAACTGTTGACACTCAAAAATAGACACAAAAACACTCCATAGTTAATATCAAATTTAATTTCCAACACACGTCGCAAACAGAAACTCAGAGACCATGTACTTTCAAATACTACTTTGTAAAGCACAAAGTGTCACACTGACAAATGCAGCCTTCTAATACATACTTCTAAGCATAATGTGTCATATTTACGTCTATTCTTATAAGCACCAAAGTTTAAGACTCTTCACATTTTTCAATGTCGTTTACAGGGTTAAGATTTAAGTATGGAAAAAATGTATACAACGTTTTTTGTAGGAAATTTTCCGTATTTTCTGATGCGCCTAATTAGAAAACCCTAAGAGATTGCTTTCACATGTTCTTTGACATTTTTTATTGTCATTTTGAGAATATCTAGAACAAACTCCACCCAAAAAAATAATTGTTTTGCAATATAATATACATGCATTGATACTTACCTCACTGTTTTTGGAGTGTGCATGTATATATATGCACATGCAAATATGTGAATATAAATAATAATATACAACTAAAATAGCTTTATCAATATGTGACTAAGTCATTCTGAAAAAATGTTTTTTATTTATTTCCTTCGATTTGCCCAAACTTTTTGTCCGACATATAACTTTTTGCGTTACAAAATATAATTTGTACATAAACAAATCAAAATTAGCTTGCTATTTATCACCAACATTTTTGTCTATATCTTACATGTTTAGAATGTCCGACTAGGAAAATTTCCCATTAATTTTGTCCGACAGAACTTCCAATTGCTTTTTTAACCTTTCATTAAACTCTCATGCAAAAATCAGACTGCTATTCATCACCAACATAGTTCCTGTGATGTGACATGTTCTACGTGTCGGACTCGTTAAAATGCCCAACCTTTTTGTCGGACAAACATTTTTTCATATATTATATAACGTTGGCTATTGAATAAACTTAAAAACAACTTGCTATTTTTCACCATCATAAACTTGTCAGGCCGACACGTTTATCATGTTCCAGCGTTAAAACTTCCCCTGTTCCAGTGTTCCCGTGCATCAATGTTTGTCCGACTAGACACCGTTAAGCTATTAACAAATTTTCAGCTTGCTATTAATCAACTTTTTTTTCTTACGCGGGATCCAGGTCTAATACTAAAAATAAAAAAAGTTAGATAACACACGGATTCGAACCAGGGACCTCTCGATCTCCGGTCGAACGAGCTACCACCGAGCTAAACTCCCATTGCTTTTACAGCCTACAAGATTTCTCATACATACTTACAAGTGAAGTATACAAAACTACTTTAAATAATAATATACTATTATTATAAAATATCTTATTCCCGAGGAAGACAAATCCAAAGACACAAAAATTATAATAAATATATTTACTAAAAACACTAATATATTCTTTTCACACCTTTTCTTGCACTGATATATTTATACATAACTAGAAAGATTTAGCAACTAAACGCCATACTGTCTGTGTGCGCATGCGCGCAGTATTATGAAATTTTACTCTCAATCGCGCCTAAAGAAGTATAACTTCAAAAAGTTATTTGAACAAGTTGTTCCAAATATTATTCTTACCACACATACCAAATTTCTTGACAAAATTCGCACTTTTAGTTTTTTTCATTGTCCGCGCAGCGCAGCAGCATTTTAGGAGACTCGATCTCCCTAAACGATGCTATCGCTTAAGCACACGCTGCCCTGAGTTAAGCAATGGCAGCTGACCAGCCAGCAGCCTCCGCTCCAATTTTAGGATCCTGACTACAAATAATGAAAAACTAAAAGTGCGAATTTTGTCATAAAATTTGTTATGTGTGGTAAGAATAATATTTGGAACAACTTGTTCAAATAACTTTTTTCGATATCTCTAACGCGAAGCAAACTATCGGCAATTTACCTTGATTGTGGATTCGCAGTAGGCCGCGTTTAAAATTTAAGTTTTAGTTGAGTATCTTAAAAAATGTGAACCTTCAACCTGTATGATAGTGGAAAACTTCAAATCTGTATTTATTTTGATAGCCGGAACGTAGGACTTTCTTCATCTTAATAATAAATAAATATATTATTAAATTTATATTTATTTGTGTTGTATTTAATTGTATTAAAACAATTCTACTTTTCTGTCACTTAATATTTTGCCAACTGGTTGCCTGCTCTTAATGTTTTGGCAACTGATGTGCACTACAATTTTATTAAAACAAAGGTATGAGCAAAATAAAAATAAAATTATATTCATATCTACTTACAAAGATGGAATTGTTAACAAATAAACGACACAAACATTGGTATTACACTTTTACAACTAGACTAACTATTTTTAAAATGATGTGATATTATGAAATTATGAATTATGATGATATCATGAAATGTAAATAAAAAATGGTCAAACACAAATAGGGCCTTAAATTACATTTTTGGATCATTTTTTGCTAGTACAAATTTGTCTAGATATTTTATAGTTATAGCCTCCCCTATTATAAAAACCACGAGATGCCACTGGGTGTTTCCTCAGTTTATGATCGTATTGTGAATCTTGTGTAGAAAACAACCGTTAAATATGATAGACCTTCGATGAACCTCAACAATATCCCGCTAAAGGTCTATTTTCGACCACACATGTGATAAACCTTCGATGAAACTTATTTAAAAAATTTACCGCTTTATCACTCCCGAAAAACATCCCGTGAAAGATCACCCTTAAGTCCCGTCTATCCTGTACCACCCACAAACCGCTAAGTAATCTTCCTTGTCTAAATCCTGCCTGCTATTTTCCGATTATCTTCTCTGCGAGAGGTTATAGTCTTAGACAGGGCTGTATCGTCGCCCCCGCTAGCGAAATTATTCCGATTCGATTTTTTTGCACAAACTTACTCAAGACAAGGTCCTTATAACACATCCACAGGGTGCCGGGCGGTGCCGTGGTCGAAAAATTGTTTAAACAATTTTTTTCAAACAAACTCACAAATATCATTTTTTCACTTCGAACAATTTTTTTAGATAAGTTGGGACATTCTGAGCAAAAAAGGTCTCTTGTGATTTTCTCTAAAATTGATTGTTGTCGAGTTATAGGCGATTTAAAATTTGAAAAATGCGAAAATAGCCATATAACTCCACAACAATCAATTTTAGAGAAAAATCACAAGTGACGTTATACCACATGTGGATGTGGTATAAGGAAGACTTTTTGAGTAAGTTTGTGCAAAAAAAATCGAACCGGAATAATTTCACTAACGGGGGCGACGATACATCCTGGACTATAGTGCTAATTGTTAATAATTAAAAATAGCAGCTTTGTAATAAAATAATGACAAAAATCTCTTCAGGACATTGAAGAAGGGGTTCGAAGCTTGATTTGGTCACTTTTGAATTTTATAATAATAATTTTTAATCGAGTTATTAAGCCTTAAAAATGGCCATTTTCGCATTTTTCAAATTTTTAATCGCATATAACTCGACAACAATCATTTTTAGAGAAAAATGACAAGAGACCTTTTTTGCTCAGAGTGACCCAAGTTATCTAAAAAATTGTTCGAAATGGAAAAATTATTTTTGTGAATTTGCTTAAAAAAACTGTTTAAATAATTTTTCGACCAGGGCACCCTGTGAATATGTTATAAGGACCTCTTTTTGAGTAAGTTTGTACAAAAAAATCGAATCTGAATAATTTCGCTAGCGGGGGCGACGATACAGTCCGATCTATCTATGGTTAAGTATACTGGTAAATATTTTATATCCACAACACAGCAACAGATTCCCAAATATGTAGTTTTCATAGAGGAGGTTGTACCCTTTTTATGGATTGGGCAGAATACTCTTATTCCATTTTTTGGGCATGTTCTTTGTATGATCTCATTTCGTGATTTTCCTTCCTCCTAACTTAAACAATTCTGCAGGTATTACATCACATCCAGACGCCTTATTATTTTTCTGCAGCTTCATTGCCCTTTCAGTCTGTTCTATCGTTCGCAGTTTTGTTGTCGCTCTCTCTTTATTGACTGCTTCTTCTAATGATTCATGTTCTACATCATTATTATGAGAGAGTTTTCGGTCAATAGTTGTTGAAACCAAGTTACCAAGTTTCTTAAATTCCCTTAGTGTTGCTTTGATATTTCTCCGTTTTTATTCCTGCGCAGGTCAGTTTGTGGTACATACCTATCCTTATTTATTTAATAGTCCAGGAACCGAAGCGTTTCACCTCGCAATTTTTACAGAATGGATCGATTTGCTTGAAAATTTGAGAATAGGTAGTGGATAGTCCAAGGATCAAAATCTATATGATGCCAAAAGGCGCTTCTACCATAGGAGTGGTTGCTACCCCAACTCGGGGGTGGAAATTTTTTATTATATTTTGACCGCAAAAGTTGATAAAAACATTCATTCTAAGCAAAAAATGTTCTATACATTTTTTTGATAAAATTCATAGTTTTCGATTTATTCGCTATCGAAAGGGTTAGTTTTAAATCGAAAAAACTGTTTTTATTTACGATATTTTTTATCAGTCGTTTACGATTCACTCAATTTTTGCAGTAGAAAAATTTTTTTCAAACCAATTTCTTATGAATTAAATAACCTACAATTTCATATTTAAACATTTTTTCCACCTACCTCTACCGAAAGTATACTTTCCCGAACCTGATTGTAGGGAGCAAAGTTGTACTTTTCCTCCCTAGGGAGGAAAATATTTTTCCTCCCTAGGGAGGAAAAGTAAAAGTGACGTCATGGTATTTCAATCATGAAATATAACTTATTGACGCCCTGTACAATATCTATTTTCTATTACGTAAGTATCTATACGTTTTAACGTTTATTTAAAAACACTCTGTATTTTGCAGAATCGTAAAAAACAGTAAATTGTTATTCTGAGTTAACAATGTTTACATTAATAATTTGACTTATATTTGACAGTTGACAGTTATATTGTACCTACTTGTTAGTTTTAGTTCTAATAAATTTTGTTGGTTAGTTACATAAATAAATTAAGTAAAAATGAAAAAATGACTTGTTATTTGAGGAAGGTGGAAAAACCATATGTATAACATGGGAGTAAAGTGCTTTTCCTCCCTTGAATGATTACTGCCCTCCGCTACGCGTCGGGCAGTAAACTTCATTCTCGGGAGGAAAAGTAGCACTTTCCTCCCTTGTTATACAAATAGCTATTCCGTATCTCTGATGCTAATCTTTCTATTCTGAAGAAAATGGCATTTTTTACAAAACTACAAAAATTGATTATTCGCTTTTAACTCCAGTTTTTTAAAAACTAATCATTCTAAGCCAGTCAAACTTCTAGAACATATTAACAATACATAAATAAAGAAGAACTAATAAGGCCAATGACTAAAAACACCGCTAACTTACATTATTATGCTTCCAAATGTATTTCTCCTTTTTTTTTAAATATATTGATTTCTTAACCGTAACTTTTTTATTTTTTATCTGAGAAATTTTGGTAAAAACGAATTTTGTAGGTTTTTACAAGATCTGTAGGCCTATTAATATTAAATCTTTTTGAAATCCTCAGTCGCAAAAAGAGGTGAGTTTGAAAGAGTTGATAAAGGTGGTTTTTGCATGTTATTACAATTTTTACTTGTCAATAGCTCACTCAATTTTTACCGCAGAGAAAAATGTTTGCAAACCAAGTTCTTGTAAATTAAATAGGCTAAAATTTCGTATTGAAACATTTTTTCGTATCTCTGAGGCTAATCTTTCTATTCTGAAGAAAAGACCATTTTTTCCAAACTACAAAAATTCGTTATTCGCTTTTAACTCCATTTTTTTAAACTAATCATTCTAAGCCGGTCAAACTTCTAGAACCTATTAAAAATACATAAATAAAGAAGACCAAATAAGAACAATGACTAATTTTAATTAGGGTGGTGATAAGAAAGTTGCTTCCGATCACTTTTCGCGGATAAAAATAGGGACTGACATTCTTTTCATTATAGTCACTTAATTTTTTAGCTAGAGACTTTTCTTTTATTTCTGGAGATAGATAGTTTTAAATACTTTAAATTAGTTTGAACAAGTTATCCTAGAAAAATGCATAGTTTTCCCGTCTTTTGACTTTGAAACTACAATATTTAACATTTGACGAAGAAGAGCTAACATATAATAAAGTATAACTCGATTACTATTGGTCTTAAAGAAAATTAAAAAAAACGGCTTTGTTTATTTTTTCAAAAGGTACATTTTTATTAAGTAAAGTTGTTTTGATAAAACGAAAACTTTTGGAGTTATTAGCAGAAAACTTATTTAAAACATTGATTTTTTGGATATAAAACTATCACTTTCGATAGCGAATAAATCGAAAACTATTAATTTTATTAAAAAAAGGGATAGAACGTTTTTTGCTTAGAACGAATGTTTTTACCAACTTTTGCGGTCAAAATATAATAAAAAAATTTCACCCACGAGATGGGGTGGCAATCACCCCCATGGTAAAATCGCCTTTCGGCATCATATAGATTTTGATCCTTGGACTATCCACTACTTATTCTCAAATTTTCAAGCACATCGATCCATTCTGTAAAAATTGCGAGGTTTTGTCCTATTTTAAGCTTCATTATTTGGACTATTAATAAAATGAATTCCATGTTTTGTCTTCTCTAAAGTTCATTTTCGTGTCCTTACGTGTCTTATATCAATTACTCAAAAATTAGGTTTTATGTTGGAGAGGAAGAGTGTTTAGAAGCGCACTAGTAAATTAATGCCAATTGTGAAGAACACATTAATACATCTTCAAATAAACATTAGCTTCATAATCAACACCGTGTTCCTTTCGCTTTTAAACATTTTCATCATCACACATTATGTATACAGTGTGTCAATTTTAAAACTTACAATGGCTATATCTCACGAACAAAAGCTGAAAACGAAAAATGCTTGAAACCGTTTCTAGGATAGTAAGGGGGAACTAAAATGACATGAAAGAGAACTCACCCCCATCAACCCCCTAGGCCCCACCCACCACAACCAAAAAAGTTTAAATTGCAAACCCCTACATGTGATACATCATTGAAAAGGCTATAAAAAATGCTATCCAATGGTATAAACAATAATTATACAGGGTGAAGCAATAATTGTGAAACTTTGGCTTAAATGAAAAATTTTATGAGGTTTTGTTGAACTACAAATTTGATAAAAATGTCAATTAAGTAAATGTTCAAAGTGGGTTCCGTTGTTTTGTAAACAATAATACAGTCTATTTTCAAATTCTGCACGAAATTTGACAAATGTTTTTCTAGTAATAGGGCGACATGCTTGAGTAATTATTTCTCGCAATTTCCCAAGTGACGCAAGTTAAGTTTTATAAACAACTGATTTAAGGCAAAAATGGCAAATTAAGTTTTAATTAACAAAAAAAATTACGAGCGGACACTTACCATTTAAAATAATAGTCCGGGAGATAGCATTACAAATACAAAAGTCATAGTAAGCCAGCTGATATTAACACCCTGTATAATTATTATTTATACCATTGGATAGTACTTTTTATAGTAGGAGAGTATATTACTTTTTTCTATGGGGTTACCCTAAATCAGTTGTTTATAAAACTCAACTTGCTTCACTTGGGGAATTGCGAGAAAGAATTACTCAAGTATGTCGCCCTATTACTAGAACATTTGCTAAATTTCGTGCAGAATTTGAAAATAGGCTGTATTATTGTTTACCAAACAACGGAATTTACATTAAGTATTTACTTAATTGACATTTTTAATAAATTTATAATTCAACAAAACCTTATTAAATTTCTCATTTAAGCCAAAGTTTCACAATTATTGCTTCACCCTGTATAATTATTATTTATACCATTGAATAGCATTTTTTATAGCCTTTTCAATGATGTATCACAAGTAGGGGTTTGCAATTTAAACTTTTTTGGTTGTGATGGGTGGGGCCTAGGGGGTTGATGGGGGTGAGTTCTCTTTCATGTCATTTTAATTCCCCCCTACTATCCTAGAAACGGTTTCAAGCATTTTTCGATATCAGCTTTTGTTCGTGAGATATAGCCATTGTAAGTTTTAAAATTGACACACTGTATAGTCCAGGGCGCATCTGTTTTGAGATGGACGTTGAGAGGTGACTCATATTGTTTTGCAGAAATTGCTTGGAAATAACTCATATAATAATAATTGAGTTATGCTCCCAGTCAAAAAGGTCCGGAACAAATGAAGGAAAAATTCGATTTTTTTCTTGGTTTTTTGATTATAACTTTAAAATTATTCATTTCTGAGAAAAGTGGTACTGACATAAAAGTTGCGTAATTAAATTTACTACAATATAGAATTGGTTAAAATTTTTAAAAATTGTCACCCTTGTTGCAAAATAGCAATAATTGCGAAAAAACTATAAAAAAAACAAATATTCGCATTTTACGTTTTTTAACCATCCATGCTTCCCTCAGGACCTTCATATTTTACCCAGAAAAACTTTATGATATAATAAAACAATACTGTCAATTTCATTAAGATCGGTTCAATAGATTTTGCAAAATAAATCTTGCAATCCAGGTTTCGCAAAAAAAAATTCATTTTTTCAAAATGTTACAGAACTGACAATAAAGCAGATAGCAAGTTGATTTTTTTTACTTATAGAAGAATACGGTACGTTTCATTTGCAATTCGCAAAATGAAAATCGGTTAACTACCACGGCGTCAGGAATTTTTTTAAATAAACATTAATTTTTAGTACATTTCTATATAAATAAATAAAATTGTTTATTTCAAAATAAAAACACATACTCTATCCTTTGAAATAACACTTTTTTAGCAAAAACTTTATTTGTTCATATATTGTAACTTAGAGAATAAAATTTTATTACTTTTAAACATAGGCAATTGTTTAAACAATATTTCACAAACAATAATCAAATTAGTTTGATTTTTGTGGAATTAAAATATTAAAATACAACAAAATATAGAGTAAGAAAATAATATGTTAGATAAAGATTGGAAGAAATTTTGGTGGAAATCAACTTGTGTTAATCGAACACCGCTGTCCTGCGCGTAGCACCAAAAATTAATGTTTATTTAAAAAAAATTCCTGAGCCCGTGTTAGTTAACCGATTTTAATTTTGGAAATTGCAAATGAAAGGTACAGTATTCTTCGATAAGTAAAAAAAAATTCAACTTGCCATCTGCTTTATTGTCAGTCCTGCAATATTTTGAAAAAATGAATTTTTTTTGAGAAGCATGGATTTCAAAATTTATTTTGCAAAATCTATTGAAGCGATCTTAATGAAATTGACAGTATTGTTTTACTATATCATAGAGTTTTTCTCGGTAAAATATGAAGGTCCTAAGTGAAGCATAAATGGTTGAAAAACGTAAAATGCGAATATTTGTTTTTTTATAGTTTTTTCGCAATTATTGTTATTTTGCAACAAGGGTGACAATTTTTAAAATTTTTAACCAATCCTATATTGTAGTAAATTTAATTACGCAACTTTTATGTCAGAGCAACTTTTCTCGGAAGTGAATACTTTTAAAGTTATAATCAAAAAACGAAGAAAAAAATCGAATTTTTCCTTCATTTTTTTACATTTTGATTATTTAAACAATGTTCCGGACCTTTTTGAGTTGAAGCATAACTCAAATATTATTATATGAGTTCTTTTCAAGCAATTTCTGCAAAAAAATATGAGTCACCTCTCAACATCCAAATGTACTATTCTTACAGATGCGCCCTGGTCTATTATTATTTCGTGTAAATGACTCAAACAACAGGTTCCATATTTCGACTCCACAAAAACCTAAAACTTCAAAATGAAATAACAACATTTAATAAAGCTTACAGCAACTAGAAATATTTCCTCTACTTAATTACCGTCAGGACTTTACGATTAAATGTTAAGCCCCGAATACATCTTATAAGCTTTATAAATAGAAACTAACTTCTTTGTTGGAACATAAAACATAATGAAATAACTTTATTACGTTGTATACAACCATTCACGAAACTTGTTATTAAGCTGTTAAGTTTCTAGAGAGACTGATATCCTGTTTATTGTTTTTGTTTTGGTTTTTTTCTCTCTGAAATTCATCTGTGTAATATAAAAGCCGCAAGTGATAAAAAAAGTTACGTTAGTTTAACCGAATCAAAGCTTATTGATGGTGATCATTTCTATTATCATTATGGTTTTTCAATACTTTCAGATTATGTCCAATTCCTGAATTGATCCAGAAACTTCACGATTTTTATACTAATACTTTTTGTCGAGTTCTTTCATAGTAGGTTCAGTCCATTGAAAAGTTACATTTATTGTGGCATTTTTCAGAAAAAGCATTTTTTTTTTATATGTAGGGGGTTAGCAGAGATCAAAAGACGAGTTGGACTGGTATGAGTGGGATTTGGCAAACTAAGCTACATCCTTAAAACAAAAGATATCCATAACATCTTAATACCAAGTTATACAATCAATGCATACTCCCTGTTGTCACTTATGTTTCCCAAACGTGGACGTTTACAAAAACAAACATGGACAAAATCATAAAAACGAAAAGAGCAATGGAAAGACAAATGTTGCACATAAGACTTACGGATAAAAAGAGAAATGAGTGGATAAGAGAGAAAACAAAAATTAGGGATGTTTGACAAGAAGTTGCAAAATTGAAATGGAGATTTGCCGTATAGTGGAGTCACTGAAGGTAGATATGAGCTATTACCTCCGATTTCTTTGAACCTCCATCGATTTTCATGAAAATTGGTGAGTAATTAGAGGATACCTCAAGAAACAAAGGTGACATGATGCCAACTTGCGCTTTTACCCTGGTGGTGGATGCCACCCCTTTTCGTGGGTGAAAATAATTTTATTAAAAATAACCCCATAATTCGATAGAGGGACAAATTTCAAGCAAAATTTGTTATATAAAGTTATTAAAATAAATCAAAACTTTTTGAGTTATTAAAGATCAAAGATTTTAATTTTTCTTGAGAAAAATGTATGTTTTTAACCAATGTTTCATCAATAACTCAAAAAGTGTAAGTTTTACAAAAAAGTTATTATCAAAATTGAAGCTAATAAAAAATGAAATAAACCCCTTACTACAAAAACCTTTTCGTGTTACTAAAAGTGAGTTATAGGTAATTGTACTTAAAAATAGTACAAAAGTACTTAAAAATATATATTAAATGAGCCCCCGAACATGTTGATAGCTTTAAAATTTATGCTCCAAAATTTTTTCAAAATTTATCTTTTAAAAATTTATCCAAAAGATGTTATTGTTTTTTTTTAATAACTCCGTTCGTGTTTACGATATCAGGTTTATCTAAAAACTGTTTAAAAGTTAGTTCCAAGTAGTAAGTTCCAATTTAAGCTCGTTGAACCTAATCTTTTAAACCCCTTACTTTTTTAAAAATAAAAGGTTAAATGACCCCGATTGCTGGTTCCCACAGCAAAATTTAAGATTTAAACGTTTCTATCTCGGTTATTTTTTACCCTATAGAAATAGTAAAACAGGTAAAATATTTAGCACAGAAAAACTAAAATTTGGTTATATATAATTTTTTACGTATATTGAGTATTTTTGGAGTTATTATCAAAAGAATATGAAAATTATAATAATTTTAAAAATTATGATTTTTTTAAATATCTTTTTTTCAAAAAAAAAATTCTAAACCGGTCAAAATTATCGAACACATTACTTATGCTAATATAAAAAAGTTTTTGTAAGGATTACTATAAATTTTAATTTTTGTGAAAATGGCGTATGTTTTATGTTTCACTTTTTCCTAAAAAATTCGAAACGGTTCTTTTATTTTCATTATAACTTGCTTAGCCAAGGGCCTGTAGGGCTGTTATATATATAACTTGCTTAATTTTGACGCTATTACCTTGTTCTGAAGCTCATTTAATAGGTATTCCGAAGTACTTTGGCAAATGTTTAGCAGGAATATTTTATATATTGCATCGTTTTCCCGTTATTTAAGCTTGAATACTTAGATTTGAGTACTCGTCGAAAAAATACACATTCAATTGCCAATAACTCACTTTGAACTAACATTAGTTTAGTTATTTATGTAAGGAATGTATTCAATTTTTTATTATCTTTAATTTCAGTAATAACAACTTTTTTGTAAAAGCTTATAGTTTTTGATTTATACGTGAAAAACCGATTTAAAACATGCATTTTTTTACGAAAAAACAAAATCTTTGGTCTTTAATAACTCAAAAAGTGTTGATTTATTTTAATAACTTTATATAACAAATTTTGCTTATAATTTGCCCCTCTATCGACTTATGGTATTATCTTTAATAAAATAATTTTCAACCCCGAGAAGGGGTGGCATCCACCCCCAGGGTAAAAGCGCAAGTTGGCATCATGTCACCTTTGTTCCTTGAGGTATCCTCTAATTACTCACCAATTTTCATGAAAATCGATGGAGGTTCAACGAAATCGGAGGTGAAAACCTTCAGTGACTGCACTAGTATGGGGAGTGCAATTAGAACGAAAACATGCATTGTTTCGGAAAAAATCAAACAAGCTTATATTTTTCTAAAACTTTTTTTGTTAGTTTATATACATGTTAAAGTAAAAAGTTTTACTCGCAGATTTGGCCGCTAATTGTTTATTAATTGTTTAAACAATAACAATTGCATTGTATAAATAATTTTAAAAATATCGTTGAATTCATCATTTTACTTTGATAAAATATGTTTCTATTTTGTTTTTGACTATGCTGAATCCGAATATGGCATTACAATTTAAAAATTGTATTACAATTAACCTTTTTATGAAACCTTTTTATTATCAATTTTACGAAAAAAAGTTATTCTTCATAAAATGCTCTAGATAGTGAAAAATTTAAAACTCAACCGTCATATATCAAATTTTATCAATTTTATACGAGTTATGTCAAAAATATAAATTTCGTTAAAGAGTAAAGTACCTTCATATTCCAGAATATCAAAAAATGCTATTATGAAAAGTTGTTTGACATCAAAAACTATGTTTTAATATACAATTACATCATCCTAATCGAAATTTTTTTGTTCAATTTTTCTCAAATTACGGATACTCATCATCATTTTATTACAATTATGATAACTAGTTTATGATCAACTTTTCTTAACAATTTTCGATATTGTGAAATATAAAGGTATTTTACTCTTGAGTGAAATTCATATTTTTTGACATACCTCGTATAAAATTAATAAAATTTGACATTTGATGGTTGCATCTTAGATTACATACGATGCAGAGTATTTTATAAAGAATAATTTTTTTTTTTTTTTTCGTAAAGCTGATAATAAAAAAGTTATCAATAGGTCTCAAGTTAAGCAGACATAGGTACTGTATAAGAGCTGAAAAAAAATTTTTGTTGAACATTTATTATTGTTGAAGCTTACTATTAAGCTTTATTAGGTAAGTTTTATAGAAAAAAGTTTTGATCACTTTGTATAAACAGTTTTTTAAATGGTAATTTTCGGTTTTTGTATTACATTTTTGTTATCTTTTTTAATTTTCTCAAAAAGAAATAGTTTATTTCATTTCTAAAGTAAAATAATTTAGTGCATTTTAAACACTACATCCTAGGCTTTAAAAAAGAACCTATAAAACTGTAATAAATCTGTTCAAATTTGCGTATCATTTGAATTAAATTTTTGAGATTTTTTTTGAGAGAAACATCGTTCAGTAAGATGTCTGAAAGGTAAGCTGTGCAAAAATGAGAGCTTTATAAGAAAAATTGTATTAGTTACACATCTTTAAATCATTTTTAAACCAAATTCATGTATTTATTACAACCATAAGATAGCTAAATTATTCTTCTTTCATGATCAATTTATAAAATTTCATTTGATCCATTAGTTAAAGAATTACATTAAAATAACTCAACCAAGCACTTCGCCGTACGCTAGTTTACAGTGCGCCAATGATTTTGAGAAGTGTGACTTTAGAGTTATAAATAAAAAATTATAGAAGTTACAGATTTAATTTTAGAAAAATCTTTATAGAAAGTTTTTTTGTAAAATTTTCTGAATTTTTCAACGGTCAAGTTAGTTTTTTTCTACAATTTATATTTTCGGAATTATTTAAAAAAACATCTAATTTCGCAGTTCATTTGTTTAATAAAATATGAAGCACCCACTTCTCGAGTAGAACTTTTTGATATGTTGTTTATTTAACATTTCTTAATGAAATTAAAAAAAGTTCTATCTTGTTTGATTTTTTCCGAAGTGAAAATCTATATGCACTCCCCTAGTACACTATATAAGACAAAAAGAAGACCGATGGAACAAAATTCTTATAAATTGGAGACCGTGGGAATATAAACGAAGCAGAGGATGGCCCCAAATGAGATGGGCAGATGATGTCAAGAAGCACGTGGGCTCTAGGTGGATAACTGTAGCGACAGACAGAGAAGAATGGAAAAGGATTGGGGAGGCCTATGTCAAGAGGTGGACCGAAGAAGGCTAATAAGAAGGGGGTTAATATAAGCTTAAGTTTGTGGGGTCGCCACCCTTGTCCCCGACCAAGTCTTAGAAAAAAGGGCGAGAAAAATTAGATCCCAATAGCCTGCCAACTGAGGCAGGTAAGTTCTATCTCAGCTGTCTTATAATAAGAAAAATTAAACAGGAGAATACAAGAAGTGAAATGAAGATAAACGTAAAAAAAGCGAGTAGGTAATAAGAGAAACTAACCATATAAATTAAACATCGAGAAATAAATAAAGTAGTCCAAGTAATGAAGCTTAAAATAGTACAAAACCTCGCAATTTTTACAGAATGGATCGATTTGCTTGAAAATTTGAGAATAAGTAGTGGACAGTCCAAGGATCAAAATCTATATGATGCCGAAAGGCGCGTTTACCATGGGGGTGGTTGCCACTTCATCTCGGGGGTGGAAATTTGTTATTATATTTTGACCGTAAAAGTTGGTAAAAACATTAATTCTAAGCAAAAAACGTTCGATACGTTTGTTTGATAAAATTAATAGTTTTCGATTTATTCGCTAGCGAAAGTGTTAGTTTTATATCGAAAAAATCAATGTTTTTAATAAGTTTTCCGCTAATAACTCCAAAAGTTTTCGTTTTATCAAAACAACTTTACTTAACAAAAATGTACCATTTGAAAAAATAAACGAAACCGTTTTTTAATGTTCTTTAATACCAATAGTAATCGAGCTATACTTTATTATATGTTAACTCTTCTACGTCAAATGCTAAATATTGTAGTTTCAAAGTCAAACGACGGGAAAACTATGCATTTTTCGAGGATAACTTGTTCAAACTAATTTGAAGTATATAAAAATATCTGTCAGACCATGGAGTTTAGGGTGTCTACATTGTAAAAATTACGTGAACCTTATCCTCCATGCTATGGCATGCTGGACGAGCCATACAGTCTGTAGTCAACACCCCGAAGTATGAGCGGGAACACAAAGCGTACCAATACTCATACGCTTATGAAACGCACCTGGCGGATCATAAGGGCCTTCACATTTTACTCTTCTTCAACTTGTCTTGAGTGAAATGTCTTTAATCTTTTCTATCACCCTCTCTTGGCTAACTCTTGTTTTTTTCCGACCCCGAATGGCGATTAGGTTTCCGAAGGCAGACGGGTCACTATATTTCTTTCTACTACAGATTCTTCCCATATACACCTTTTTCCCTTCCCATCTTACCCAACAAAATATGGAGAAAACCAGATGCAAAAAATCCGTAAGTTAAGGTGGAAGCTATCGTGCTAAAAACTGAATGGTCGCACGTCACGCGGCCGCTAACGATGCTCTTGGGACACCGGGCGAAATCCCATTGAAAATTAGCCTTGTTCCTGTACGCGGGGCTCTACAGGAATCGACAACGATCCCCAGCTACTCGTGGGAATAAATATGAATACTCACCAACATGCAAGGCAAGCACGGTGTTTAAATGCCACAAACCCGACCAGTGTAAACCAACCCTATTCAAAGTGCGTCAAAAATATAAACCTCAACATCGCCACATATAATGCTCGGTCGCTCTCTACCGAAGAAAGGTTCGAAGAAATGGAGGAAGAACTTTCAAAAGTGAATTGGGATATTGTGGGTATCAGCGAAGTTAGAAAAAAAGGAGAGAATCTTATCTCACTCCCATCAGGCCATCTGTGGTACTACAAAGGAGAAGAGGAATCGACAGTCGGAGGAGTCGGCTTCTTTGTTCACAAAAGAATTGCGAACAGAATTGTGTCAATAAACCAAATATCAACAAGGGTGGTCTACTTAAACATCAAAATGAGCACCAGATATATCCTAAAGTTCATTCAAGTATACGCACCTACTACAGGCCATTCAGATGAAGAAGTCCAAATATTCTACGACCAAATATCCTGTGCAATCAAGGAAAATCCTGGCCACTTCTTAATAATAGGCGGTGATTTCAACGCCAAAATAGGTACCAAGGAAGACCCCTCTGAAATAATATTGGGAAATTTTGGAAGCGAAGGCAGAAATGATAGAGGCAAACAACTGTTAACTTTTCTTTTGGAAAACAATCTCTATCAAATGAACAGCTTCTTTAAAAAGAAAAAACACAGAAGATGGACCTGGGAAAGTCCAGATGGAAAAACAAGGAACGAAATCGACTATTTCTTAACAAATAAAAAAGAATTATTTAAAGACGTAAATGTGTTAAACCAGTTCAGCACAAGCAGTGATCACAGGTTAGTAAGAGCTAAAATAACGATATCGATCGAAAAGGAAAGACTCAAAATGATAAATAAGAAACACCCAAAGAAATGGGTAAAACCAACTAATATTCAGGAGTTCGAAAAATATATTAATGATACATTGAAAGATACAACAACAACAGACATTAATATACTGAACAAGCAAATAATCACCACAATACAACAGGCTCAAACTAAATACTGTCCAACAAACCAAAAAGATGAAAAACTAAGTCAACCTACTAAAACCCTTATAGAACTAAGACGACAGATGAAAGGAGATACAAGTTCCAGCAAAGAAGCGCTAAATCAAATAAATAAGACTATCACAAAGTCAATAAGAAAAGACATAAGAAACTACAATGTAGAAAAAACAAAACAAGCAATAGAGCAAAATAAGAACATGAAAGTTTTGAAGAACGTAAGCGTACAAAAAGGAAAAATAGAAATCAACAAACTAAGAAACAGAACTGGAAAAGAAACTACAAACAGAGATGAAATATTAACAATAGTCGAAGAGTTCTACACAGAGTTATACAAATCAAGAAAAAAAGATGACAATGCCCAACCTCCAATTACAGTAAAAACTGGAGTATTAAATCAAGGATCGGATTTAATGCCCGATATAACAAAATCAGAAATCAAAGAGGCTCTGAAGAAAATGAAAAATAATCGAACCCCAGGTGAAGATGGAATAGTATCAGAAGCACTAAAAATTGGAGGAAATATACTACTTGAAAAAATTAAACAACTTTTCAATATCTGCCTTCACAACGCCAATATTCCAACAGACTGGAACAACGCTACTATGATTCTATTACACAAAGCAGGAGACAAAGCCAATTTAGAGAATTACAGACCGATTAGCCTCCTCAGCCATTTATATAAGTTATTTACGCGAATAATAGTTAAGAGAATGGAAAGAAAGTTAGAGACTTATCAACCAAGAGAACAGGCAGGATTCCGAAAAAATTACGGAACAAATGACCATCTACAAAGTATAAAAACCCTGATAGAGAAAGTAGTGGAATACAATAAACCCCTAGTTCTAGTTTTTATCGATTTTCATAAAGCCTTTGATACAGTTGAACTTAGCAAAATATTACAGGCGCTTAAAGAATGCAGGCTAGATTATAGGTATACAAAATTATTACACAAAATATACTTACAGGCAACAACCACTGTCAAATTACATACTAACAGTAATCGCATAAAAATAGAACGGGGGGTTAGACAAGGAGACCCAATGTCACCTAAACTTTTTAATACGGTCTTAGAACATGCTTTCAAGAGTTTGGATTGGATGACAAAGGGAATAAAAATAGATGGAGAATACCTAAACAACTTACGTTTCGCCGATGATATAGTCATAGTAGCTGAGGATCTAGGTCTGGCAAGAGAGATGGTACAAGAACTCGTTGTAGCTACAGAAAATGTTGGTTTAAATATAAACATCTCAAAAACAAAAATAATGACAAATTTGGTACCCAACCAGAACATCAGTATTGGTGGGAAGGAAATAGAACTCGTAGATAGATATAAATACCTGGGACATGAAATTACGATTGGCAGGGATAACCAGACTCATGAGCTGAAGAGAAGAATCGGTCTTGGGTGGGCAGCATTTGGAAAACTGAGAGAAACTTTTAAAAGTGAGTTACCCACATGTCTAAAGAGAAAGGTATTCGATCAGTGCGTCCTCCCAGTCTTGACGTACGGATCAGAAACACTTACCTTAACTAAAGCCTCGGCTACCAAACTAAGAGTCACGCAGAGAAGAATGGAGCGGTCAATGTTAGGAATAACTCTGCGAAACAAAATCAGAAACGAAGAAATCAGGAGAAGAACAAAGGTGACTGACGTCATCGAGAGGATAGCCAGGTTGAAGTGGAGATGGGCAGGACACGTAGCCAGAATGACAGATGGGCGATGGACGAAGAGGTTATTGGAATGGAGGCCAAGAGAAGACAAGAGAAGCGTCGGTCGACCGCCTACAAGATGGACTGACGACTTAAGAAAGGTAAATAAAAACTGGATGAGGGCGGCGCAGGATAGATGGGGTTGGAAACGAGGGGAGGAGGCCTATGTTCAGCAGTGGACTTTTGAGGCTGGATGATGATGAAAAATATCTATCTCGAGAAATAAAAAAAGTATCTAGCTCAAAAATTAAGTGACTTATAATGAAAAGAGTGTCAGTCCCTATTTTTTTTTCAGCGAAAAAGTGATCGAAAGCAACCACCTAATCACCACCCTAATTAAAATTAGTCATTGACCTTATCTGTTCTTCTTTATTTATGTATTATTAATAGGTTCTAGAAGTTTGACCGGCTTAGAGTGATTAGTTTAAAAAAAAAAATGGAGTTACAAGCGAATAACGAATTTTTCCCATATTATGACCGATCATATTACCCGTATGCACGCCAATGGTGAATATTAAATTCTTCGTTGTATGTCAAAAAATGTGCAATAACTACGTCTTAAAACCCACCAAATTTGATTTGCATTTCATAACTGGTTTTAAAGCAATAAATAAATCGTCAGTTTGTAAAAAAAATTGAACATCCCGTATCTCGGAAACGAAGCGTTTGCGGACATATGATTATAAAGCAAACTGTCTTTATTTTCTCATGTAAAATTACCCCTTAAAGTTTGTCGCACTTATTTAGAAACACCCTGTACTGATGACGAACATGGCCAGTTGTTAAAGCACGTAACTTTTTGAAGTTATACTTCTTTAGGCGCGATTGAGGGTGAAATTTGATTAATCTGCGCGCATGCGCACACAGACAGTATGGAGTCCGTTACTAAATGTTTTAATTTATGTATGTATCAGTCCAGAAAAGGTGTGGAAAGGATATATTAGTGTTTTTAAATATATTTTTCTATAAACGTGTTAAAAATTGCACTGAGGCAGTGCAGTTAAAAGTGAATTGTCAAATTGTGAAACGTCAAAATATTTATATTTCATTTATTAACATTAATATTAATAATACAACTTGCGCAATTTGAAAAAGGTGGTTTAAAAGGTTTTTTTAAATTTAATTTAAACTGTATTATTGCATTTTTTACACGTTTGTAGAAAAAAACTATTAAAATTTGTTAGAATATACAAAAATAAAAGTAGATGTAATTCTATCATTGTTATGATTTACGTATTGACAGTATAGGCAGTTTTGATGTAATGTCAAGAAAAATATAAAAGTGGAATGTCAGTCAAATTCAAGTAAAAGTTTTTGTAGGTATTGTCCTGTAATTGAGAATGAATAAATTATAATTGTTGATATATAAGACGTTTGTAGAAAAAATATTGTATTTTATAGGTGTTAAAAAGTACATTTTTAAGGCACTCATGTGAATTGCAGAATGAGCGAAGCGAATCTTTCACATACGTGCCTTAAAATTGTGCTTTTAACATTTATATCATAAATAACTATTATTATAATTTTTCTGTATTGTCTACCTCGGGAATAAGATAATAAGTAATATTAACGTATTTTATAATTCACTTCGTATGTTTGTCACTGTGTCTGAGAAATCTTGTAGCCCTTATAAACAAAAGGGTATAGCTCAGTGGTGGAGCGTTGGGCTGGAGATCAAGAGGTCTCCGGTTCAAATCCTGGTGTTTTCTAATCTTTTTTTAATTTTTGGTATTGTTTTAATAAAAAATTTTGGAAAGTAGTAAGTAAAAATTAATTTAATCTTTAAATAAAATACAAATAAACTGTCCGAAATTTTTTATTACCCAACATAAGCGAATGAATAAAAAAAACAAAATGTTAAGAAGACCTGAGGCTATAGTTGAGTTTTAATTTGATTATTTTATAAATGCTAGAATAGTCCACAGGGTGATGCGAACTTTGAGAAAAAACACAGTTTGATTAGTACACCCAGTATACAATGACAGTTTACCTGTCTAACAACAATATTATTACAGCGATATTGTTAATGAAGAATGCTATATCATGGTAAAAAATCACTTAAATCGGACAACAGGTTTAGGAAATTCGAGCATTAAAAATGACCAAATTTTTAAGTGGATCGATTTTTTTGCACCCGAATGTATTATTTAGAGCTCAGGAAATATGCACTTAAAAAACCTCAAAATATGCATGCGAATATGCACAGAAAACAGTTAAAATATGCACTAAAATATGCTTTTATGCATTTAATGCATGCAAATCAAAACGCAGAAATCCTTGTTTTGAAGGTATTTAATTATATCTATATTTTATGCTAATGGTCTTAGCTGTCGAGGCATTTAGGCTAAATAAAAAAAATATTTATTTTATGCTAAAGTCACAAAAAATATTTATTGAAATTTCTATTACCTACATCATTATATTCATTTATTCTTTATATATATTTATCATCATAATTCTTTATTATATTATTATTACAATTAAAACTATAGATACATTATTAAATATTTTTCCTAAATTTTCTACAGGAAAACTGAGCGGTGTATCTGACAATAATTGTTTATACACGGAAAAATTCACATTTTTCAAAAAAAATCATAGTCCTGTCGCCAGGGGGGGTACAACGGCCTCGTTAATTCAGATGGACTTACTCAAGTTTTTTTTATGTATTTTGACCCGTAGAACACGAATTTTTTGGGTAACAGTTGATCCGGATGTCGATAAGATTGTTATAGACCAAGAACTTGAGGAATCAAATAACAGCGATTTTTGGCAAAACAAAACAATATTTTGTATTTTTTGGGCCATTTTAAGTAAAAAATATTTCTACAAGTTTTTTCGTAGGATGCACAGTTTTCGAGATAAACGCGGTTGAACTTTAAAAAAATCGAAAAATTGCAATTTTTGAACCCGAATAACTTTTGATTAAAAAATAAAATAGCAAGTCTGCTTACCGCATTTGAAAGTTTAAGTCAAATTATATCGGTTTTGATTATTTGCATTGGTAAAAATTTATTTTTTTATTGTTTAACAAAGCTATAAACACGTACGGTTTCCCGTGCTTTTACATGCGTTTTAACGCATGTAACGTAGAAATAGTCTTGATTGCACTAGTACCTATTCTACCTATTCGTTCGATTTTAAATGAGAAATCATAGAAACATCACTCACGCACTAGTTGTTTGTAGCTTTGTTTAACAATAACACAATAAATTTTTAGCAATGCAAATAATCAAAACCGACATAATATGACTTGAACTTTCAAAGGCGCTAAGCAGAATTGCTATTTTATTTTTTAATCAAAAGTTATTCGGGTTTAAAAATTGCAGTTTTTCGATTTTTTGAAAGTTCAACCGCGTTTATCTCGAAAACTGTGCATCCTACTAAAAAACTTGTAGAAATATTTTTTGCTTAAAATGACCCAAAAAATACAAAATATTGTTTTGTTTTGCCAAAAATCGCTGTTATTTGATTCCTCAAGTTCTTGGTCTATAACAATCTTATCGACATCCGGATCAACTGTTACCCAAAAAATTCGTGTTCTACGGGTCAAAATACATAAAAAAAACTTGGTTAAGTCCATCTGAATTAACGAGGCCGTTGTACCCCCCCTGGCGACAGGACTATCACTTTTTTCTACTTCTCATGAAGGTACAGGAGAAAACTTAAAATATTGAACAATTGAGGGTTCTATCTATAAAATTAAATTATCTTCACATTTCCCCATCTTCATAATATTATTTATTTGAATTATTTCTTGATATCCCTCATTTCTCTTGATAGCCCTCATGAATTGATAATTTAAATACTTTGGTCTAATGAAATAATATTTCGCTTTTCGAATTTAGTAATTGGTTCAGCAATATTTACAAAATTGGTTTGGATATGTGTCAAATTACTTTTTAATAACGTTTTTTAATACATCCACACATTTTTTATAGCACCTGAGTTATCTACATCTAAACTACAAATGACGTCTCTAATTCTCTCAAAATTATCGGTTATGAAATTTACAGAATTAAACCATGTTCTCAATCTAGTTATCATAGGTTCAGGTGGTCAAGTCACATTAGGTAAGTGATGTTTAGGCCTATACCTGTACCTATTCGCATAAGAGCTTTTAAAATATTTTTTTATATTTGATACAAGGGTATTGGCCATTGGAAAAGTCTGTCCTTACAGTTTCTGCTATTCTATTTAAAGCGTGTGCTAAACAAGTAACAAATTTGAAAAAAATAATTTTAAATATTGTCCACCTTTAGTCATATATGGCTCAACATCACTTAACAATAACAAATTTTTTCACTAACAAAATGTGACTGCATATTGTAGAGTCCCCTTCGTATCCTTTATTGGTCGTCTCCTTGCCTTATAAATTGCAAAAGGCAGAGATTAAGGATGTCACCAAAGAGTGGTTTAGTTTTCTTAGTGGTTAACTTTTCTGCTTGAGGTAAAAAAAATCTTAAAATATGCAACTTTAATAAATGCATATGCACTTATAAAATTTATCCAAAATATGCAAATATGCACTTAATCTGCATTTTGCATATTTCCCGAGCTCTAATTATTACTGACGTATTGTATAATCTGAATTCATAAAGCTAAAAACTCCAAATATGAGGTATTGTTCATAAAGCGTAAAAGAGACAATCAACAATATTAACTTCTTCTAAAAAAAACTTTTCTATCAATTCTAATCAATCATCACTTTGACGAAGTGACGAAGTCAAAATCCTTGGAGGAGTTTAAGCAGAAGAGCTTTTTATTCCCACAGGAACAAAACTTTTGCGGTTTATGCTGCTCGGGTTTTGAGAACCTTATAAGCCGCCAAGATATTTCCCCTGTGTTTAGATTCACCTTCGGAAAAAATTTAACTCGGTATATGTCACAAAATTTAAAGAGCTTAAGGGAGCTTTATCTGACAGCCTTTGATTGTAAATAAAAAGATTACCGCTCAAATAATGCAAATTTTGAAGGATTTAGCATGAAATAACAATATTACTAACTGGTCATAATAAATATAATTAATTAATAAATGTCTTTCATGCTTTGACTGATAGTATGATAATACAGGGTCCGGCACAAAAATCGGACGGTTTTTAAAAAATCACAAAATCGGTCATTTTTACTAAAAAAAATATTAACGGATCTGGGTTAACAATAAAATTAGTTATTTTCCTAACTAGTGCGGAAAGTCATACTTTTCCGCACGCGATTGCAGTTTGCCGAACGACGCGAAGCGGAGTTCGGTAGGAAAAGAAACTTTCCGCAAGAGTTAGGAACAATATTTTTTCTACGAGCGTTTAAAAAATGACCAAATCTTAATTAATTAATTGACTTAATATGAAAATACACAAATTAATTATTTGACAAGGTTGTCAAAACCAAACTTTCATTTGTTCTAGTAAACAGTCAAACTAGTCAGAAACCGTCAGCAAACAGTTGGTCAGTGAGAAAACATAATACAGTCACCAGTGCTATCCCCTCTACTCGCGCTGGTCCACTATTTGCTGATGGTTTCAAACCGTTTGAAACTGATGCTAGAACAAACCTAATATAATTGGTTACCATGACAACGATCTTGTTTTCCATGACGACGATTCAAAACCAATGTTATTGTCTACGGATTTGACTTTCGAATATTATGTCAAATTAATTTTATTTCATCGAATTGTCGCGTTAATTTCATTAAAACATAAACACAATAAGATAAATTTGAAATAAATTAGTAAATAATATCTAAATATTAGTTTATTGCATGTATTATAATTACTTTAAGGCCATATTAAAAAATTTTTCTACGAGCGTGCAAAAAAGTCTACTTTTCCGCACGCGTTTTAGTTTGGGAAGTTTTACTTTTCCGCACTGAATTTAGAAATTTTAATATGGCCTTAAAATAATTATAATACATGCAATAAACTAATATTTAGCTATTATTTACTATTTTATTTCAAATGTATCTTATTGTGTTCCTGTTTTAATGAAATTAACGCGACACTTCGATGAAATAAAATTATTTTGACATAATATTCAAAAGTCAAATCAGTAGACAATAACATTGGCTTTGAATCGTCGTCGTGGAAACCAAGATCGTCGTCATGGTAACCAATTATATTGAAAGTTTGGTTTTGACAACCTTGTCAAAGAATTAATTTCTGTATTTTCATATTAATGAAATTAATTGATTAAGATTTGGTCATTTTTTAAACGCTGGTAGAAAAAATATTGTTCCTAACTCTTGCGGAAAGTCTCTTTTCGGCACTTGACTGCTTGCAATCGCGTGCGGATAAGTATAACTTTCCTCACTTGTTAGGAAAATAACTATATCACAATTAAGTGAGGAAAATGAACTATACCGTTAAACGTGTGGATGCCTTCACACATCTGGGCACAAAAATCAATCAGAAGAATTCCTCCTCCTCCTCCTAAGTATCGCCATCCTCTATTGAGGATGGCGATCAATATGGCAACTTTCTCTCTGTTTCCTTAGAAGAATTCCGTAAGTAGCGAAATTAATGCACGTATTGATTAGACCCGTAGTAATACATGATTGTGAAACTTGAGTACTGACAAAAAAAGATGAAGCCCGACTCAAGACATTCAAAAGAACGATACTGAGAAACGTATATGGCCCAGTGCAAGAGGAAGACGGTACATGAAGAATCACGAGAAACGACGAGGTTAAAGAATTGAATGGAGGTTATGATATTTTAAGACTTGTGAAAAGTCTGTTATGGCTGGGACCTGTTCAGACATAAGAAGATGCAAAAACTGGTTAGGATGCCCACGTGCAACCTTGTGTTCCCAATGAATAAAACTGCTGACTAAGTGGACTGTATATATTTTTATTACTAAGACATGTGTGAACTCTTTGAAGACAACAAACAGACTAACTAAAAAATGAATATGTCGCTAATAAGCCATATATGCACGCAGGCAGGGCCGTCTCAGGACATTTCATTAAATATTGCAGCGAACATGCCGCCCCTCCTTGAAAGCACAGTCTTTCAAGATAACTAAAACTAAAGCTCCTATTATACCAACAAAACAATGCAACAATATAACCTAAAACCAAAAATAATGTCCTAAAACAAACGAAGGTTTCTCTTTCCCCTATGTCTAATTATCCATCGGTAGCACGCAAATTTTTGCCACCGCACGTTTAATACAGTGTCCATTTTACTCGTTTTGAGCGTCACTACCCGCACAATACCGTCTTTTCCAGGATGCACCTCCATTACCCTTGCCAAAGCCATTTCATGGGTGGTACCCCACTCTCCTCCAAAATTACTATTTGTCCGGGTTTAATCTGGTCAGCTGAAGAACGCCATTTATTTCTTTCTTGCAAATTTGCCAGATAACCCTTGGACCATTTACTCCAAAAATTTTGCATCATCTGCGTTACCAATTGGAACCTTTGAATACGACCCGGATTCAGATGTAGAATGTTTTCTTGCGGTAACGCCACCAATGGACAGCCAATTAAAAAATGCCCAGGAGTGAGAACATTAAAATCAGTAGGATCCTCAGAAAGACGGGTCAAAGGACGGGAATTTAAGCAGGCTTCAGTCTGCGCAATTACCGTATTCAACTCATCATAGGTGAGACTAGTGTCCCCAACAACCCTTTTTAAATGATATTTTGCCGATTTAACAGCTGCCTCCCATAAACCACCGAAATGTGGAGAATAGCTTGGTATAAAATGCCAGTTAATAGACAATTCAGATAAGTATCTAGCAAAAGTACACTGATTTACCCTATCCCGTAAAAAATTAAATAAATCCTGAAGGTGGTTGTTAGCCCCTACAAAGTTACTTCCATTATCCGAATATATATCCCGTGGTAAACCCCTTCTGGGTGTAAATCTTTTAAAACAAATCAAAAATCCCTGAGTAGTTAAGTCACTCACCAACTCCAAATGACCCTTTGTCACCAAACAAACAAAAATACAGAAATACCCCTTAATAATTTTTTGCCCTTTAAGCTTATGAGCCCTTATATGAAATGGACCTTCATAGTCAATGCCACACCGTTCAAAAGATTTAATACTAGGAGTTATGCGACTAGCCGGTAAATTTCCCATTTTTTGTTTAAGATGCAATGGCTTTGCCCGAAAACACGTTATGCACTTACGTAATATATCCCGAACCACGCTCCTACCCGATATAGGCCAATAAGTTAATCTTAAAATATTTAATAACGTCTTCTCACCCGCATGCAAATTCCGATAGTGTTCGTTTTGTATTATGAGTCTAGTTAACTTACGTGATTTCGAAAGTATAATCGGATGCCTTTGGTCGTACGTTACCTCAGCATTCTGTATTCTTTCTCCTACCCTTATTATACCCGAATCATCCAAGAATGGATTTAAACATATTATTTTACTTGAATTTAAAACCTTTTTTGAATTTTTCAGAGCTTGCCAGTCTTCATAAAAACTCCGTTTCTGCGATAATATTATTAGTCGTCTCAAAGCTGTTTCTTGTTCGTCATTTGAGAGAACCTTACTTAAAACCCTTTGTTCCCTTTTTAATTTAGAATTTTTGTAAAATCTAAATATCCAACGTATTACATTTTTTAACCGTTTAACACCAGAATATTTACCGAATATGTCCTGTACCACAATTGGAGAAAATACCAATTTTGTCTTTCTAATTTCTGGCAGCTCCTCTACTTTAACGTCTGATTCTGTTTCAAACCACATTTCTTCGTGCAGTCCTAAAAAATTAGGACCATCCCACCACAATCTAAAATCCTTGGATTGCTCTGGTTCTATCCCTCTTGATAAAACATCCGCTGGATTTATCTCTGACCTAACATGTCCCCAAGAATTTTTATCCGTTAACCGTTGAATATCCCCTACTCTATTCGCTATAAAAGTTTTCCATTGGCATGGTTCTCCCCGTATCCATGGCAATGCTATCGTGGAAGCCGTCCAGAGTCTTATCTTGGTAAACCTAATATTTAAAGATTTAATTACCTCTTTAGTCAATTTTGCTCCTAAAAGAGCAGCACATAGCTCCAGTCTTTCCAAACACGCAGACTTCAAAGGAGACACCCTATATTTTGAACAAACGAAATTTACATTATCCATACCGTTAACATCCGTTGATTTTTTCCAATAAAATTTTCGATTTATTTTTAATTCTTCCAGAGCCGTTATTTTATCCTTGAACCTGCTCCAGGACGAGTCTAGTTCCTGAGGTAATGATTCATCCCATCCCAATTTCATCTGCCATAATGCTTGTACTATTAATTTTTCCCTTATCATCACTGGACTACCTAGGTCCAGTGGATCGAATACTTGAGCTACGACCGATAGAAAGCCTCTCTTGTACACCTCATCTTTTCTTGTAGCAATCGTGATTCTAAAATGCAAAACATATTCCTTTGAATTCCATAATAATCCAAGTGTTTTATTAATCCCATCTTCCGCTAGATAATGTTCTACATCCCCTGCTGAATTAGACTCATCCTTAAGAACCCCTGGATGATTTGACTTCCATTTTCTTAATGGAAGACATCCTAAATCCAAAATACTACTTATTTCCCCTTTTAACCTTCTAGCTTCTTCGACCGTGTTTGTATCCGTTATTATATCATCCATATAAAAGTCACGAAGTGTAATTTCACTTGCCCTTTGATATTTATCCTTATTTTCCCCAGCTAACTGTAATAAGCATCGAACCGCTAAATAACTAGATGAAGCTAACCCGTAGGTGACCATGTTCAACCTATAAACTCCTACTTCGGTTTTCATTGAAAATCTCCATAGAATTCCCTGAAATTCCACGTTTGGATCATAAATCAAAATTTGCCGGTACATCTTAGCTATATCAGCAACAATTACTATAACATGTTCCCTAAACCGTAACAAAATATTAAATAAATTATCCTGTAATTTATTACCCGTCATTAAAGTATCATTTAGCGAGATTCCCGAATCGCTAACCGCAGAACCGTCAAAAACAACCCTACATTTCTTAGTGATAGAAGAATCCTTGAACGCCCCGTGGTGACAAAGATAATGAGCCGCATGTGAGACTTGATTCTCATTCTCAATCTTGAACATGTACCCTAACTGGATATATTCCTTCATAAAATCATTATATTGCTGCTTCATGACGGCGTTCCTTTCTAATTTCCCTTCCAAATGACTAAATCTTTTTAACGCCGTGTCATAAGATTGGCCCAACTTATCCACATTATCCTTAAATAGATATTTCACAATAAACCTGCCTTCCCAGTTTCTTTCCCTAGAATTTTCAAATAATTCCTCACATCTTCGTTCTTCCGTTGTATGAGGTGTAGCTTCCTCACATTCATCCAAGCTCCAAAACCGTTCTAATTGTGCTTCAATATTTTTATTTTCCGTAAAATTGCAACTTTGTTTTTTGTGCTGGTCATTAACCCCTGGTATTAGCCCCGATACCATCAAACCCAATTTGTTTTTTTGAATAAAAGGTCCCTCTTTATTCACCTTGAACCGCCCTATACAAAGTAAGTACCAAAATACAGTTGCTCCAAGTAGCAAACCTATTTTATTTGTTTTCCAAAACTCAGTATCCGCTAGAGTAATATTTTCCGAAATTTTAAAAGTATTTACTAAATCCATGCTGCGTGACGGTAGAACGTCAGAAATTTTATCAATGGCTAAGAAACAACCATCCATTTGAAAACTATTACATTTAGACCACACCGTTAAGTTAACCGAATCCCTTATGTTTGTGCAATTGTACTCTATCCCTTTTACCGGTATATTTACTTTAAAGGACTTTAGTCCTGTCTTTTCCCATAATTCTTTAGTCATAAAGTTTGATTTTGAAGCACCGTCTAATAATGCTTTACAGTCACTTAATTTTCCCGATTTTTCCATTATTTGTAACTGTTCCGTAGATAATAAAATCTCCCTTGAATCCGTATTTTCCGATATCCTCACCGATTTGTAACTGTGAACAATATCCTGTTCACAAGTACGCGTACCTTCTGTATTCCCTTGAGCCTTCGAATTTTCGTTATAAATATTTCCCAAATTATCCACTTTGTTAACAGTGCTTTCCCTAATATTATTATTACTCGAGTTAATCCGATTTGCCGTATTATTTGCCGTATTGTTATTATTAACTTGAGTTCCCGTATTATCTGCCGTTTTATCAGTGTCTTCCCTATCATTATTATTACCCGAGTTAATCCAATTTACCGTATTATTTGCCGTATTATTATTATTAACCCGGGTTCCCGTATCCACATTTCCCGTAACCGCATTTCCTGCAGTCGTATGTTCCGTAACCTCATTTTCCGTAACCGTATTTTCCGTAACCGTATTTTCCGTAACCGTATTTCCCGTAAACCGTATTTCGTAACCTGTTCCCGAAAAAACAGGCACCGTATTATTATCCGTTTGTGGTGTCCCGCGACTAGCCACATTTGTATTTACCGAATCCGAAATATTTCTACCGAAATTCCCTGAAATATGTAACAGAACATTATGTTTCCGACCACAAGCACTGCAACCTGGCATAGTACAGCCTTCTACCCTATGATTCCGCCTTTCCGTTTGAGCCCGATTATCCGTATTTTTTACCACTGCTCCTCTTTCCGTTGGAGCCCGATTATCCGTATTTTTTACTAATGCTCCTCTTTCCGGTGGAGCCCGATTTTCCGTGTTTTTGCTAATACCCGCATTTTTAGAACCATCGTATGAATTTTGTAATTTACCCTCAGCCAACGCAATAATCCTAATATACTCATCTTCGAAACTAACCCTTTCATCTAATTGTTTCCCTGAACTGTCTAACATTTCAATTTTTGACTGAATGTCTGCAAATTTATCACAATTTTCTTCACATTTCGATTTGCGAAGACGTAATTCTATGAATTGCAATTGATTGTCCCTTATATTATCTATAAATGTTTCAAACCGGCTTAATTGACCTTTAATTACACCCCTTCTAGCAACTAAATCTGTTAGATCACCCATTATAAACCAAAAATAATTTATTAAAACCAATAATTATTAAATAATTAACCAAATGTATTATCAAAATTAAATTCTCCAATTATAAACCCGGAAATAAAATTAAAATCAAAATTTACTACCTATGACAAATGAATAACATGCAATAAACACAGACCAAATTATGCTGTTTTTTTCGAATGAAATTAAGGAAAATATAAATAGGATATTGGCTCACCCACTGTTAATTTTATTATCGTCGTATACCATGCCGCTATTAGCTGAAACCTGATCCGCTTATTCCAACTGCCGTCTTTATGATCTTTGTTTTCCGTCCGTTGAACTTGTAAAGCAAAACACTTAACCGTCTTGAGTCCCACTTGTTGACTTCACCCAATTTTGAACGAAAACTATTCACTTATTACGTCACCGTCACCACGTTGACGATGTATGTCTTAGTGTAATCTAATTTAACTGCTCCCTTGACCAATTTACATCGGCACTATAGTGAAATTTGATCTGTCTCGAATGGACCAATGGTTAGGATGCCCACGTGCAACCTTGTGTTCCCAATGAATAAAACTGCTGACTAAGTGGACTGTATATATTTTTATTACTAAGACATGTGTGAACTCTTTGAAGACAACAAACAGACTAACTAAAAAATGAATATGTCGCTAATAAGCCATATATGCACGCAGGCAGGGCCGTCTCAGGACATTTCATTAAATATTGCAGCGAACAAAAACAGCAAAGAAAATATTACAATGGAAATAGAAAAGAAGGAAGGCCCAGAACGTGTTGGTTGGATGACGTGAAAGACGACCTGAAAACCATGCATACAGGGTGTTTCATTAATTATTGTCCATATAGTAACTGGGGAAACCTTAGCACAAAATACGAAAATTTAACCTAAAACACTTAAATAAAATATGGTTACTTACTGAGTTATAGGGTGTTTTATCTAAAAATTTAAAAACTATTTTTGCTCAGCATTTTAAAACTATTCGACGTATCCTTTTCATACTTGACAGGAGGTATAGGTACTGTACAAACTACTAAATTATGTTAAACAAACGTTTCTGTCTATTACCAAGGCGTACGACGGGGGAAAGTGAATGGTTGACCCTTTCCAAATTCTACGCGACTGGCGGAATTGCTATTTTAGTTAAATTTTTGGATTTTCCAATATGTTCTATGAAAATAATATACTCTTCATTCGTAACGATAAAGTCATTAGTTTTCGAGATCTTTGAAGTTAAAAATGAAACGACACGGTTATTTTGATTAACATATTGTGTCGCTTCATTTTTAATTTCAAATATCTCGAAAACTAATCATTTTATCGTTACGAATGAAGAGTATATTATTTAAATAATACAAATAATTTTTAAATTTGGCGAATGGATTTAGTGTCCGCAGTCATATAAACCAAAATAAACAACAACAATTTTTAAATTTTAATCATATGAATCATATCATAAATTAATCAAAATATCTGTGTCGTTTCATATTTAACTTTTATTATCTCGAAAATGACTTTATCGTTACCAATGAAGAGTATATTATTTATGTAGAAAGTATTGGAGAATATAAAAATTAATTTGAGAAGTAGAATTTGAGAAGGGTCAACCAATCACTATCCTCTGTCGTACGCCTCTAATAGTAGCTAGAAACGTTTGTTTATCATAATTACGTAGGGTGTATAGTAGTCGCACTTTCTGCCAAGTATGAAAAGGATACGTTGAATAGTTTCAAAATGCTGAGCAAAAATAATTTTTAAATTTTTAGATAAAACACCCTGCAACTCAGTAAGGAACCACATTTTATTTAAGTGTTTTAGGTTAAATCTTCGTATTTTGTGCTAAGGTCTCCCCAGTTACTATATGGACAATTATTAATGAAACACCCTGTATAATACAATGGAGAAGAAGTGCACAAGAGAGATACGAATGGAAGGACATAGCCAGACAGGCAAAGACCCATCTAGGGTTATCATGCCAAAGAAGAAGTGCAGTCATGTGGTGACCGTTTTTAACGATGCATTTGGAGACCTTCTTGCATCTTCGCGTAGACTCTCTTCAACATCGTTCTCATAACTTTGCGACTTCTACGCATCATTGAGTAGAATTGCCACATTCAAATCGTCCAAAGTTCATGGCTTGTGCTTGTATACACAAGCCCTAAGGTATATCCACAGGAAATAGTCACATAATAATAAATCTGGGGACAGCGGAGTCTATTAAACATTACCAAATCTGGAAATAAGATGACCACGGAGGATAAAACGGATAACGTTCATCATCGCTCTGGCGGTGTGGGCGCGTGGGTGGTGATGATGATATTAAGATTAAGATATCGAACTTCTTCTGTCTGTGTCTTGATGTAAATAAAATATATTTTAACATCAATACAGTAGAGTAAATATTTGTACAAAAATTAATATAAAACGTTTGTGTTAAAAAACATAAATCATAAAACCATTGTGTCACATATGCATTGTGCAAAAATCAATATATAAATTGTGAGGAATTAAATCACAATGTGGTATCACAGATTAAAACGACATCAAGAAGTATATATTAATAATAAAATATAATAAACGCAAGCTTGCATGCTCTGTTGAATTTCTTCCAATTTATTTTGGGGTAAGTACTATTTTATTTTCTAATTAACTATTTAGATGGGAAATAAGCCACAATTAAATTGAAAAAAATAATTTTATTAAGTTTCGACGTCCAAATCGGGTGTCGTTGTCAAAATACAAAATACTACTAAATTAAACAAAAATGTTGTTGCTTAGTAAAAAATTCTTCTAATAATTTATTTATTCTGACTCATTTATATCGGCAATTCAGACATATATTATACTTTATAATATATTTTAAAGTAGAAGACTTTAAAATGATATTGCCAATATTTGTGAGTTGCGTTTCTGGGACGACTTTACTGAAAGATATGTCATTCGATTACATGAAATCAACCCCAACTCAAGAATATCCGCCACAAAAAAATCATAGCATGTGATCTGTCTTTAAAAAGACAACCAAATGCAACTATGACAGTAAAATTCTCGCGTTAGAGATAGTAAATCATAGTAAATCACGAGGGAAAACCAGGAAAAAAAATGAACTCTCTTTCAGTAAAGTCGTCCCAGGAACGCAACTCATAAATATTGGCAATATCATTTTAAAGTCTGTAAAGTCACACTTTAAAATGTATAATATATGTCTGAATTGCCGATATAAATGAGTCAGATTAAATTAATTATTAGAAGAATTTTTTACTAAGCAACAACATTTTTGTTTAATTTAGTAGTATTTTGTATTTTGACAACGACACCCGATTTGTGCGTCGAAACGTTAATAAAATTATTTTTTTCAATTTAATTGTGGCTTATTTCCCATTTTAATAATAAATTATAAAAATGCCATAAGGAAATAGCTTCAGAACAATATTTTATTTTCCTGGTAACACTGTTTCTTCCTTACATCTTAATTATCCGAATTATTTCTTAACTTCTTTGACTCCTCTTTTTATCATGCTTAATGGTCTACAGTTTACGGTATCATACGCCTTGATTTATTCACTTTCATTTTGTTATTGTCTTTTATAAAAAATATTTAATTTAAATGTTTAGGCGCTATACAAAATCCTTGTAGAATGTATACTGTAGAATTAGTAGTATTAGTAGAATTTTTCGTTTTCTATTTATGTAACATTATTACAATGAAAAAATGAAAGACAATAATATTTCCTTCTGTTACAGAGGCAACTACCATCCTCTTACCCAGGTTTTTATCCAGTTTTTATGCCAATTTTTAATCCAGGGGTTGATTTTAAGGGTTGAAAGGGGTTAACAATTAAATAATTAAGATAGAGAACGTAAAATATTATTTACTCTATATTTAAGTCATCTTGTCAAACCAAATTAATTTTTTGTAAATTTTTTCTATTTACGGGTTGGTTTTAAGGGTTGAAAGGGGGTTAACAATGTGATAATTAAGATAAAGAACGTAAAATATCATCTATAATTGATATCAATTAATTTTTTGTAAATTTTTCCGATTTAGGGGTTGTTTGCAAGGGTTGTACGCTTTTCAAGGGGATGAAAATGAATTTACCATGAGGTTATTGTGTTAGAAAACACTTTACAATGTCACTCTTTATTATTAAACACGTTTTCTGGCGATAAAATGGCTCAATATCAATTTTTCAATTAAGGGGTTGTTTTCACCCCTTAAAAATAAAAAACGGAGTTCGGGTCAATATCACTTTTGAAGTTAAGGGTAAGATAAGCCTATTTCCAAAATCTTATGTAAATCGGTTCATAGTAAAAAATTTCGGAGGTAAAACCTATTTTACGCTTCAATGACTGAACTATTAGTAGGCACGGGTTTAGGTTGTAACCAGAAAGTTGATTCCAACGATAGATGTTTTAGATTTTCAGATCTAAAGACATCTCATTTTGTATAATTTTGCTTACTAAGACAGTTGCTTTTCGTTTTGATTCAGAGCAGACGATAGGCCTCTCTGAAGGTCTCAATAGGGTGAAATGTAGGTAAGAGGATGGTGCTTGCCTCTGAAACAGAATGAAATATTAACTCTCATTCATTTTCTCTTAGTATTACTCCTATTACGAGTACACGGAATCAAGATTCAATGGAATTTTACCTACACTAAATGTACAATCAAGATGCAGTAGAAATAAACAAATCAAGACACGTTAAATGCTACTAGGAGCACTCCCGAATCATAATTGACCATGTATAAACTTTGAGAATCATGATTTGGGATTTACAATGTATATGTTACAGTTCAAGTTGATTCTCAGTTAGAGTTGACTCCAACTAGTTGGAGTCAACTCCAACTGAAACGAGCAGTAAAAGTTGATTTTAAAAATTTAAATCAACTTTTACTAGTTAAAGTTGACTCTTCCTGGATCGATTCAGTAAATGTTGATTATACGAGAATAGTACATTTTTGATGAGTGTGCGTTTCTTTGTTTTGATCGTTTCAACTACTTATTAGTATAGTCTGTAACGTCGCCCCCGTTAGGTAAATTATTCTGATTCGATTTTTTGTACAAACTTACTCAAAGAAATACATCCGTATAACAATCCTTATAACAAATACACAGGATGTCACGCGGTACCGCGGTCGAAAAATTGTTTAACCAATTTCAGTAAAGTCAGTCAGTAAAGACTCTTTATCGAACGAGTCTGATATTACGAGCAGAGGAACAGACGCGTTCGATAAAGAGTATTGAGGTGGTGCGTACAAAATTTTATCGGGAATCATAAAAAACATTAACACTTACTTACAACTTTGAGGAAATTTTTTTAATTTTAGACGAAATCAAAAATTCGTATGACAGTAATGAGAGTAATGACAGATGACTTTTGCATGATGGCCGGTTTTGATGTTTAATCGATAGTTATCAATATTGTATACCTACCTAATTACTAAATCTGTAAAGTTTTGATTTATTTTGTATGAATATAATTGCGAAACACTACAGAATTTTACTTTTTGACATAAATTTTATTAATAAAACGATAAATTTTGTACAATATTTTTAATAATTAAAGTAAATAAATTTTAATTTCACTCAAATAAATAATCGATTGCTGCCATTGACCACTTACATTCAATCTCGGTTAATTTGATTAATTATCGCGGCAGGTAAAGTAACATTCTTCTTTCAATACAACAAAGTGTTATTTTACTGCCGAAAATGAGGGCAAATGAGTACAATAATGAATGATTTTAGTGAAGTTTGGCGATAAACAATGATTTTAAACAAATTCGCAAAAATACATAGTTTTTTCACTTTATACAAATTTTTAGATCCGTTGGGCCTTTTTTCTCTAAAATTGACTGTTGTCGAGTTATTAGTGATTTAAAATTTGAAAAACGCCAAAATAACCATTTTCAAGGTTTAATAACTCGGTTAAAGATAATTATTGTGAAAGTCGAGCGAGCGGCCGTGGAGTAACGGCATAATCGCTGGCCTCATACGCACGTGGGTTCGAGCCCTGCTAAAGACAAACCATTTTCATTTTCAATAATGACACGAGCCGTCTCACCGTGCCTCGGAGAGCACGTTAAGCAGTCGGTCCCCCTGGGCTAGTGTACATCGACACTAGTTACTTGAAACAGGGTTAAAGATGTAATTGGCACCGGAACTGTCCGAAAGGCAAAAATGCCATACGATGTTATATATTATGAAAGTCAGAAACTAAAAAAATCAAAGATTAAAGCTACCTCTATAAGATCCTGAAGAAATTTTTGTCATTATTTCATTAATAAGATATTATTTTTAATTACCAACAATGAGCGCTAACCGTGTATTGAGGCGCCGTCAATGTGAGTGCGAGTGAGATTCACCATTGGATGGCTGGAATGGTGCATCTCTTTAGCACTCACCATTGACGGCCGCCTAATGCGCACTTAGCGCTCATTGTTAATAATTAAAGATAAAGCTTAGTAATAAAATAGTGACAAAAATTTCTGCTGGATCTTGTAGAGGGGGCTATAAACTTTGATTTGGTCCCTTTCTGACTTTCATAATAATGGATTTTAACTGAGTTATTAAGCCTTGAAAATGGCTATTTTCGCATTTTTCAAATTTTAAATCGCGTATAACTCGACAACAATCAATTTTAGAGAAAAATCACAAAATACCTTTTTTTGCTCAGAATAACCCAAATGATCTAAAAAAAAATTGTTCGAAGTGAAAAAATTATTTTTGTGAATTTGTCTAAAAAAATTGTTTAAAAAACAATTTATCGATCAAGGTACTGCCTGGCACCCAGTAGATTTGTTATAAGGACCTCTTTTTGAGTAAGTTTGTGCAAAAAATTCGAATCGGAGTAATTTACCTAACAGGGGCGACGATACAGCCTAGACTAATTTGAACATATTCAGTAACATTTAATTTCTAGAATCGGCTGTGTGTGTATCAGAATCAACTTTTACTAAATGGCATTGGGAAGAGTATACTTTTCCTAGTTGGAGTCTACTTTTACTAGTAAATGTTGAATATAAATCTTCATTTTATATTTATAATCAACTTTTACTGAAACCAGCCGTTAGAGTTGACTCCAACTAGTTGGAGTCAACTCCAACTGGATAATCAACTTAAACTGTAACATATATACATTGTAAATTATGATTCGGGAGTGTTCCTAGTAGCATTTATCATGTCTTGGTTTGTTTATTTCTACTGCGTCTTGATTGTAAATTTAGTATAGATAAATTCCCTTGTTGTGGAATGCAATCTTAGAATCCCCTAGTCTGCTTCGTTTATCGTTCGTTTACCTTGCAAATTTTAGAAGGCCCGGATTTAGATTGTCACCTTAAAGTTGGTTCCATCGATAAAAGTGTTTGATTTCCCGATCTAAGACATCTTATTGTATCTACATATATACAATCTAAAGGTAAATACCTATAGGCGTACATAATTACGAGAATATAAACAACTATTCTCAATATACTGTTTAACAATTTGTTTGAGTATACCTTAATATCGTCATTACTCATTACATATCAACTATAAAGAAGCTTAGAAAAAATTGTGAACCTCTAACATCATGCAAGGCATGTATATCTAACGTGAATAATGAAAAAACAATCAAATAATAAAAAAAGAACGATTACCTAAATGCTTGAGAACCTCGGGATTGGTAACTATATTTACAATTAAAGACAAAAAAATACATTAAAATTTGCTCTGACTATGACATTCATTATTATAGTAGTGTGTGTCAAAACAGAATGATGTATAGCTATCAAAAAAGCTGATGATTGATGAGATAGAGGTAACGTTTAGTATGCGTGTGATTATGCAAGTTATATTAATCGAGAATTTTGATTTACTTACCTATATTTGGATGCTGAAGTTTCCTACATATCCTTGCCTCCCTTTCCAATTTTTGAAAATCTAGAAAAAATATTCAACGCATTAATTTTAATTACATTTAGTAGAAAATGTATATGTATAATCCCTAGGGCTCAGTGGAGAACGTTGTTCAGATAGAATGGAAACACCAATAGCGATAAAAGTATTTATTGATAGAACCGACACTAGGGTATTTTACCCCGGGAGAACTTTGAATACTGACTTGTTACCGGTACGCGTTTAGTTGAAGACTGTTGAAGACTCTATTTGAAGTTACATTTTGACAGCTTGAGTTGATTCTTGAGAATGATTCTAAATGAGTATACTTTCTCAGCGGTGGCACTTAGTATTGGTGTCAAGCCACACGACAACAATGTTAATTAGTCAGCTAAATTAATGTTTATTGCCAAAATATAGTTTATAAATTACGACAAAAAAACAAATGAAATATCCCGCACATGTTTAAATATGATCACAAATTGGTTAATATGATGTACGGGGTGATAAAAATATACTGTCCAATTTTGGATGTAAATAATGAATGTTTGATATTGGACAGTATACAAAAGATGTTTATTATAGTGTGGCATAAAGACACACATCAATGGCAAAGATATATCTTTGCCTAATAGCATATTTTCAAAATGAACTAAATTCAAATCAAACACATAATATGTAATGTGTACTGTAATCACAGGTATAGTACAGTATATATTTACATTTACAGCGAAAATGTAAATAGACAGAAATCAATTAGTTAATATCGCTGAGACAGTTTTGTAAAGTTGTAAGCAACCCGACATTATCAACTTTATAAGTGTTAAGTTATACAATAAATTAAAAAGTACAAAAGTACAAAAAATTATATTGTTGTTTATTTTGTATACATTCTCTTTTGCACTTATAAATTTAGGTTCTATCGCCGAATCTAGTCAGTTAGTTTAGGTGTCTATAAACAAACACAACAAGAATAAATTTTTATATTGCTTAGTTAACATTCGAGTATTTCAAATATACAATTTTAGCTCAAAATTATACATATTCCTTTCAATTTCCATTAAAAGCCTCGTTTGCGATTGTTCTAAGACGTTCGTATTATATGCAATCAGTAAATTAGGTCACTAGTAAATAGCTTTATGATAATGTAAGGTTTGATTATAGACTACACAGTGTAATCAGAGTCAATACCTGCAAACTAGAGGTTACATTAGTGGTAGTAGAGGGAAAGGGATCGATATTGGAGTTCACAAATGTGCTAGGTTCTCATATATTAATATCAACATACCACGGTGTTGAAAATATTTCAAATTTCTGCTAAATATTTCATAAATATCAAAATTTAAACCAATAACTGGATATAGAACACGGGGAACTAATCAATAAGGATGGCCTCGAAACCTTCAAAATGTTAATATATTAATATTTACTTATATGTACTACAATCACAATAAAGATGCACTAATAGAAATAAATAAACCAAAACACTTTGAACGTTGTGAGGAGCACTCACAAATCATAATTTACAATATATTATTACGTATAATATAAAAATATATACCATTTTTATTCAGTTGCAATGCGAGGGCAAAACAATCTTATATTCAATTAGAATACGGAGTGCAATCCAGCTCAATTTCGATTCTTATTGGAATCTCATCGGAGAGATCTTTCATCTTTCATTATTATGTATATTCATTGTAAATCCCAAATTATGATTTAAAAAGTTTATACATCGTAAATCATAATTCGGGAATGCTCCTTTAAATTTAACATGTCTTAGTTTGTTTTTTTCTATGGTCTGTTTTTAAACCAGGAGGAGTAATTCAAATTTACCGAGCCGTAATGCTTGTTTGTAATTGGTCCAACCTCACGTAAGTTTATTCCACTGTTATGAAATTGTGACAGTACCTAATGACATTTATTAAATTTTGACACTATTGGCATTTCATAAGTTAGGTTAAATACCCTATTCCACGAACATACGCCTGTTTTGGATTACTTCGACAACGAATATTTAACTGTGCAAAATAAGAAGAACGAAAGTAAATTGCAAATTACATTGTTGTTTATTGGAATAATAATTAGCGCCATTTACTTTCGTACTTCTTATGTTGCACAGTAAAATATTCGTTGTCGAAGTAATCCAAAACAGGCGTATGTTCGTGGAATGGCCCATATCAACCATTTTTGTGTTTTCCGCGTTATTCCTTTAATTTTTAGATTTTTAGTCCCGTTTTATATAAAAACAGTTGGTTTTAAAATTATTTAGCGACGTATTAGTATAATATAATATTTATTGATTACCATCGAATGAACCGATATGATCAACCAAAAGAAGATATATTTGGTGATTTTTCTAGTGACTTTCTTGGATGTGAATCTGTCATTTTAATTTACTCCTCTTGGTTTAGAAACAAAGCATAGTGCATCTTTATTGTGATTTTAGTTATATCATAGTGCATATTAGCTATTACCGAGCGGAATAGAGCAACAAACTGATTTAGTCCCAAGAAAAGGTACAAAAGAGAACATAACCTGAATGCCAGGCAGTTAAGTGAAAAGGCTCGCGAATTTAATACCCCTATTTCATGTGCTTTATTGACTACACAAAAGCCTTCAATAAAGTAAAACGGCCTCTGTGGTCAATACTAGGAAAAGTGAGAACACCCCACCACTTACAATTGAGCTAATAAGATGTTTTTTACGAAACTAATAAGTGCATAGTAAAAATGAATAACACACATTCAAATTATTTTAGAACAGAAGCCGGTGTCAGACAGGGTTGCGTAATCTCTCCAACTCTGTTTAATATCTAAAAAGCGGTAGAATAACGCAAAAGATGGGAAACATAATACGTTGTGAGAAAAAAAGAGATGAAACTAGTAGAGGTGGTAAATTGTCAATAGAAACCTATAACAAATTGAAAAGTCTGAGATGTAGAATTCACCACTATAATAAAATTAAAATGGTAAATAGTTATTTAAATCTGAAACTTTTCGTGTTGAAAGTTCTTTCTGGTACATCCTTAATCTGCGACTTTTTCAATTTATGAGACCGCAGACGACGAATATAGAAAACAAAAAGGACTCCACTATATGCATCCTTTTTCATTCGTCTAGGAAAAGCACAGAAAGAAACTTCCTAGTACTCAAATCTGATTAAAGATCGCGTCCCAACCCCTTAAATAGATGGTTGAGCTGTTTTTCAATGCAGAGGACTGCACGCTAGCGCTGTTGAGGAAGCCTGAAATGGTGGAAACAGCTGTCCAGCGATTGTGCATCTCTCTGAATCGAAAACAAGCAAAACCATATTTTACAGAATCCTATAAATTTACATTATATTGATAGTTTCCCACCTTTAGATGTATCGGAGGAGTTTGCAATTGCCACTGTGACGAAGAGTTTTATAAAATTCTCTTGTGACGGTTTGACTCCAGAAATGAAAAATAGTCCAATTACCAAGAGATAAGAGCGCGCATCGGAAAAGCTAGATCCAACTTTAACCGAATGGGTTCCTTCCTCACGAGCCACAACCACTCTCTTGGAATTAAAGTAAGAATGCTGCGATGCTATCTCTTTTCTGTTCTTTTTTATGGTGTTTAATCTTGGAACTTGAACGAAGATATTTGCAGAAAATTCTAAGCATTGGAAGTCTCATACAAGTCATCCGGCATCCGGCAAAGAAAAGTATTTGGAAAGCGAGGTCCAGGAAGAACATCCTGATTAAAGAACCTCAGAACCTGGTTCAACACAACACATTTAGGCTAAATTTGCAACTATTTGCATTTGTTGTTTCAGAAGAAAATAATAAAAGAATGTTTAAAGAAATGAAAAGTCCCAGATCCGTAAATCTGAAACCTCTCGTGGAACCAATTTCTGGATAGATCATTTATCTCTGTCTTTTACAATTTATAAGGAAAGGAGACGACGAATAAAGGAGACGAATAGAACTCTACAATATAGTCACATTCCGTCTACTCGTCTAGGAAAAATTTCGATGAAAGTTGCTTCCGTTTACTCACAATATGAGTAAACTGGGAAAATGAAAGGCAGCTTATGTTTCATTTCAATTATTTTTATAATTTGGCTTAAATAGACGGCTTAGTTTGGTTTAGATTCAGATTCAAAGATCATACCATCAGAGACCTTCTGATGAGGTCTGGGAAGACTCAAACGTACGTAGGGTATGGGTATGATTGATCATCTCTCAACCGAAATAAAATATAATCTGTCTCTTATTAAACGCTTTTCTTTAGTTAAATCGTTTGCGTCAAATCTTTAGACGTTAACTCTACCTTAACGTAACTAAAATAGTCAATAAAATTTTTTTGATGTTTATTAATTGTTTACTTAAATAAAAAAAACAATTTTAATGGAAAATGCTAAAATTCTCTTGTTTTTTACTATGAAGAAACTTGAAACTTTTACAGATTGTAGCTAATTATTTGAACTACACATAATTTCACTTTTTACGTTAATTGTTTAAGTTATGCTTCATAAATAAACAATAAAGTTTCAAATTTTTTGCCAATTCTGACTACTTTTCATATTTGTACATCATATGTTTTATACATATATTTTAATAATACCTAAACATGACGATATATTTTAATGTTTGAAAAGTGTAAGACTAAAAATAAAAAATAAAAAAAAATATGAAAAAAAATTTTTAAGAAACGCTTTTTTTTAGTTACGAGTGACTAAAATTAAAAATATTATAAAAAAATCAACCAAAAAGCAAAAAATAAAAAAAAATCAATCTCAAAGGATTATTCGAAAAAAACTGTTATGCAGATTAAATATACAAAAATCTCACGCATTCGTTAAAAAATTGAAAAAATTCAATGAACAAAATGAACATTCGTTAAGGCTATCGGTACATAATTCGCAAATATTTTATGGCTATTCCTACTTTTTCTGTCTTGACACGGCAAATTACGTGTAGTAAAATTCACACTGGTATGGATATGTAAACATTACTAGAATGTCATTCTATTTGACAATGTCATCATTAACTTGGCTTTTGAATGTTCTTGGATAACTGTTATTTGTATAATTGCAAATTATTAATTCAGTTAATAAATGTGATAATTTTTTCACTAACTGTGTATTCAGTGATTGTAATAATTTATATGTACAACAAAAACTAATATTCAATCGAGAAAAGAGGAAAAGTGTTAAAGTGATTTTTTAATAATATATTGTTACTATGGAACGCTTACAATGTTGAACATCTTTAACAACAAAATACTTGGATCACAGAACAATTATCCTGATGTATTATCTGCTTAGATCTTCCACAATTAATATAAAATAAATAACTTTTTATTAAGTTCACGACTTAAATCAATTATTTATCAAATACACGATGTATCACTATTATTTAATCAACAACTCAAAATATTCCCGATGCCATGTCAAATATTTAAAATTGTCACTGTCTGACTGACAATATACTGACAATATTGTATTCGACTGAGTGCGTTGTAAGACAAAGATAGATTTAGAAAATATTACCACGGGCATTGTGTTCATTTTTTTTGAATCCTGAAAAAACTAATAAATAGTTTTGAAAAATTTAAACGGAGAATGAAAGACTAAATTATTACCGAGGGCCGAAAGTCCCTTAGAATAAATAGAAACTTTATTTTGAATGAGATATTTGAAATTAAATCACACTAGATTTTCTTTTAGTTTTTGACCCCTGTATCTTATTAAAATAAACATTATAGAAGTTCTCAGGGACTTTTGGCCCTCGCTAATAACGTAATCTTTCATTCTGCGTTTAAATTTTTCAAAAACACTTATTAGTTTTCTCAGGATTCGAAAAAAATGAATTCCCATTTGAATAGCATTGCAGCAGAAAATACGTACCCATCCCCTTAAAGAAACGCGTGGGGCGCGTCTTCATCAAATAAACGGTTTTCGCCCCACGCTTTTCTTTAACGAATGTGTTAGGTTTTTTCAATTTTTTAACGAATATGTGAGATTTTTGTATATTTAATCTGTATAACAGTTTTTTCGAATAATCCTTTGAGTTTGAATTTTTTTTATTTTTTGCTTTTTAGTTAACTTTTTATATTTTTAATTTTAGTCACAGGTAACTAAAGAAAAGCGTTTCTTAAAAAAATTTTTTTCACATTTTTTTATGTTTTTTTTACGAATGTTTAGTTTTTTGTCTATTTCTCCACATAATAATGAATTTAAAGAAAATTTTGCGAACTGTAGTTGTTACAACATTTAAAACAAAATTTAGATATTGACTCAAAATCTATTTCATACTGATTTGTCAACCGATTATTATCCAGAATTGATGTTTTAAAATCTGGCAACACGGACTACCTACGTTCAGTGGTTTAGCCTTGTATGTCTACAACAAATCACTGAAGTTAACGTATCCGCAGGGAAATCGCATATAATCCCAAAAGGTTTGTCGAATTTGGGCCAATTATGGTCAGTTGAATTCGGCTCTGGTAATAGAACTTTTTAGGGCCTACTTTCATTGTTAAATGATTGGCGGAATATCTTTTTCCGAATCTTGTTAGGGCTGCTTCGTGCCTCGGATATATTGTCTTTTTTGTTTCAACCTTATTCCTATGAGTCTCCTTGGATCCTAATTAATTCTCTGATAAGTGAAAGGGATAAGGGACTTGCGCAGGAGCGTCATTTGAAATTTTGATAGGTGGGGGCAAGCATTATATATACAATACATTTATATGCAAACATAATACAAAATTGATCTATTTTTTGTAAATTTCAGTAATTTTTGAGGGTCAGGGGGGGGCAAATGCCCCCCTTGCCCCCTATCAAATGACGCCCCTGGACTTGCGCCCGGTTTCCGAAAGGATGATCATCTCAAAAATTATGTAATCGACGATTAACAATAGATTAAATGCGTCAGAAACGTCAACCAAACTAGTTTTAACAATAGTCGATCACCTGACAAAAGATTAATCGTTAGTTAACAGCCGATCATGAGTGTTTTGAGTCTACGAAAGGTCGATTAACCAGTTTCGCTTGTCAAACGGCGGTAAAAATGGACTGTTACCTAATCTGCGACTATCCGTCGATTAACGAGCTGTTAAGAGTTTTTTTAGTTTTTTAATTACTGTAATTAACAAATACCGGGAAAAAATTGTCAAATAACACATATATAAATGATATAAATCATATTATTCAATAAAAATAAGATTTTTTTATGGAAGAAATAATTTAAAATATTTATTTAACTTGCAGAACATGGATATCTCGGACATTTTTTATATTTTATTATATAATTTATATTTTTTTTCTTTTAAAAATGTAAGATAACAAGGATGCTAGACTCATAGAGCTATTTTTTGAGAGGCCAGAGCTCTAAAAAGCAGAACATAATGATTATAGCGATGTAAATAAGAGGGAAAACGTGTGAGAAATTTAGCAGCTAACTTTGAAGACAATAAAACAGCCGGTAAATAAATTAAAAATAAATATAAAAAGTAAATATATAGACCAAAAATGAAAATACGATTATAAAATATTATAGATCATAAATAAACTGTTTTATATCTCCAACTCCCGTCACATAACCTAGCCTCATTTTTAAAATGCTCTCGTTCAATTCTTGCTCCAAACAAAAGTGACAGTACGTAAGAGAGAATGCACCTTTAGAATCTAAAGATACAAGTTTGGATTTAGAGGTTAATATAATTGAAATTTTGAAGGATAACAGCCAATTGTGACAGTATCGCTACCAAATCGTATGTCAGATCATCGATTACATGATCTATGATCATGCAATTTTACAATAATTGGCGTTTGAGAAACCCATCACAGGTTAACAGTTGATCAAATCTGACAGCCGATTAGATGATCGGAGATTTGAATAACGTTTCGGAAACCGGCTGTAAGTCTATCACATTATTAAATCGAGATAAGAGCTAGCCAGAGTAGATTTGTTAAAAAATAGTCAGAAAATAGAGCAATGTAATGAAAATTCATGCAGTGTAATCTGTATACAATAAGGAAGTCACAGACTTCTATCAGAAAAAGAACATAAACAATTATGTCAATGCCAAAACTCTCTTGTTTTTTTGTTTTTATTATTTGAAGTATTTATAAAGCTATGCCATTTCTAATTCTAATAATCCTGACTCTTCTTCTTCTTCTATTCGTGGTGCTGTCTGCTTTAGTCCAGGCCTCGTCCAGGCTCCGTTCCATACAAAAGTATTGGCCATACATAACAATGCAGAAAACGACATATGTACATATAACGCTGATATTAATGCTACTGTTTTGTTTTTCATTTTGATAAAGTTTTGTCGGGCTACATCTATTCTCTCTCCTACTTCTTCTTCTTCTTTTTGTATAGACATGACTCTGTCTGCTTTTTCAATGTGCCTCTAGTAAGTTGTCGTTCCATCGTTTCCGTGGTCTTCCCACTGATCCTCTTCCTACCGGGGAACCATCTCCCGCTGTCCTTACTACTCTATTTCTTGTCATTCGGCTTACGTGGTCATTACATTCTATTCTTCTGTTTATTACCCAATTATTAATGTTGTCCACCTTAAATCTCCGTCGTATATCTGCACTTCTAGCTCTATCCCATAGAGTTTACCATCGATTTTTCGAAGGGTTTTCATCTCCGCTATTTCGAGCAATTTTTTTGTCCTCTTTGTGTCGGGTCGTGTTTCTGAAGCTTATGTCATTATTGGCCTGATGACTGTTTTGTAAATTCTGCCTTTCAGTTCTTTTCCGATATGTTTATTTCTCCATATTGTGTCATTCCACTTCTGTTTCGAGCCTTCCGTAGCTAGATAGTGCGATGCCTAGATACTTACTCCCTCACTTGTTCTATTTCCTGACCCTCTAGCTCCAATTTACATCTTATTGGATTTGCTGTTATGACCATGCATTTTGTCTTTTTTGGTTAAATTTTCTGTAGGCTATGTTAAATTGGTGCAGCATACGTTATACGTTGTAAATCATCTTCACTTTGAGAGATTAGTATTGCATCGTCTGCATAGCTGATGATTTTAAGTTGTTTTTCTCCCATTTGGTATCCTTTTTTAGTTCTTACTTTTTTTTATTATTTCATCCATGATCAGGTTGAACAATAAAGGACTCAAGGAATCCCCTTGTCTTATTCCATTGCCGGCTCTAATTAGTTCAGTCAGTTAGTCGGGTCAGTTAGTTCATCTTTTACTTTTACTTTTATTGTGTTGTTCTGGTAGATATTTTCGATCGTTTTAATTATTCCTAGAGGTACCTCTCTTGAGTATAACAACGTCCATTAATTTGACCCTGTCAAATGCTTTCTTAAGGTCGACGAAACATAATTATGCCGGTTTGTTGTATTCTAACGATTTCTCTTGAACTTGCCTCATTATAAATATAGCGTCAGTGCATGATCTGCCCGACCTAAAACCTTGCTGTTCTTCTGCCAATGTTATAACTTCATTCAATTTGTTTGTTGTTAATTTTAATGTTGTGTTTAATAAGTTAATTCCTCTGTAATTCCTCCTACTTCTTGTTTATAATCAAGCTGATTGTTGAACCGGCAGCCAAGATATATATTGGTTTATATATTCAAGTTGTTGGTGGTTCACATATTGGAAGAGGTAAATTTTTGTTCTTTGATATTTTCATAACTTTGGTTTTCGCAGTATTGATCTTCATCCCAATTTTTTCACAACTCTAAGTGACCCTATTTAACAGTATCTGGAGACTATGGTCCAAATCAGTCAGTAGAACAGTGTCATCTGCATAGCGGATGTTATTTACTCTTTGTCCGTTTATCATGACACCTTCTGAAGAGGGCGATAAAGCGTTCGCAAATATTACTTCCGAGTAGAAGTCAATAATATCGGTCACAGCACACGACCCTGTCTGACACCTCTTTGTATTTCCTTTGACTTTAATGTGCTACCACTGTTCTTTGCGATTGTTGTCTCATTCCAAAAAAAAGCTTCTATAATTTGAGAATCTCTTTTGTCGACTCCGATGTCGTTCAATAATTCTTTCAAGATACTGGGCTGCACCCGGTAAAACGCCTTTTCAAAATCTATAAAACAGTTACATTTTTGGACATCTATAAAACAGTTACCTTTTTGGACATCTACTTCATCTGTGTTTCCTTGCATGCCCTCTTTTATTAAGCATTGAAGAGCGTTATATTTGCAACTTTATTACAACCAAATGAGAAACCTAAATAAGTTACCATAATGCCAGATGACTTATGGGATAGTATCTTACAGTTGGTATTGCTGATACAAAAACAAAGGAGATGTTCAACAACGTACAAACCAAAGAGTTATAAAACTACTAAACTATTTGGAAAGGAACAATAATAATTATTGATAGACAAATACATGCAGAAATATACATTTAAGTAGTTAGTAGCTTCAAGTGCTACTAAATGAGTGTATTTAGGATGGAAACAAAGATGTAGGATAGTGGGATTGAATTTGCAGACAACCAGGTAGTTTATCTCATAATATATCAAATTATTAAATGAAGTTAACTTACCTCTAGCTGATAATTTTTTTGTATTTATAATTTTTGCTGCGAACTCCGAACCTGTAGATTTCTGAACACATCGTCTCACTACTGAAAATGCACCTCTGAAACAATAAAAAAAAATTAATAATCGACATTCAAAAAATATACGCTATACATATAACTAAAGAAAAACACTTAAAGATTGTTTGAAAGCTATATTTATCTATCTATAGTCCTATGTAAATACGAATTTTTTTTCAATAATGTTACAACTTTTAAAGCGAAGGTTGTTGTCAAAATTTAATAAACTGGAGTGTTTTTCTTCCAATAAAGTTTGAAAGTTTGTTTGTTTCAGAAGAAATATAGAAAAACTAGTTTAAGAAAAACCAACTAAAGGATTCAAACCTATCATCTAAAAAGTCAATATATTTATATCAGCGGCAAATACGATATACAGGGTGAGTCACCACTAACGGGACGAAAGATTACAGCGAAATGATAAAAGATTTGAATTTTTTTTTTAAATTAGTAGTTTGTAAGTTGATAAAATCTACATTTTAAAATTATTTTGAAATATACAGGGTGTCCCAATAAATGGCGGCGTATCAAAGTTATATTTTTTCTTATGGAACATCCTATATTTTATTGAATTTTTTAATTGTACGCAAAAAATAAGGTATAGTTTCATAAGGCTTCCCTATACCTATGTACAGAGTGTACTGAATTATGTTGACTATTAATAAAATGTAAAGTTTTAAAAGAAGGCTTATTCTCAAGTTATTTAAGAAATTATAAAAAAATTACTTTTACATTTTAATATTTGGATATCGGTTGAATGTATTTCATGATTAATTATTGCACATTTATTTACAGGGTGTTCAAAATTTACAGTTTCATTATTGGATTATTTAATGTGTCATATGATTCTTATTTTAAATGGAACACCATGTATATTAATAAATAGTTATACTAAACAATTTTACCTATTTCGAATGGTATATGGATGTCCTATACCTAGGTCTCATAGTTTTTGCGTAATTTAGAATTATTTAAATTCTTAATCTGTAAATCGACTTTAAAACAAAAGATGTAGTTAATTAATGGCATTGTATGACATTGTCACCTTATGACAGTACGGTCTGGTAATTATTTTATAATTAATGTATTCCATGATTGATTATTACACATTTATTTAAAGGGTGTTCAAAATTTACAGTTTCATTATTGGATTATGTAATGTGTCATATGATGCTTATTTTAGATAAAACACCATGTATGTTAATAAATTATTATACTAAACACAGGTTCCTCTTTCGAATGGTATAGGGATGTTCCATAACTAGGAGTCATACTTTTGCGTAATTTACAATTTTCTTAAACGATCAATTGATTTTAAAAATAATATTTATGCACTCTCGACTTTTAAACTGTACGAAATAAATGTTTCTTTACTGTATCATAATGAAATGAAAATTATGTCTATTTACTACACTAGACCATTATTATGAAAAGTAGGTAGATGGTCTGTATACAATACATTTAAAAAAAATCAGAATCTGCTCCAAAGTCTAAAGTCCATAAACGATAAGTTAAATACCGGGTGTCCACTTATATTTTCCCCCATTTTAACTGCCTATAACTTCTAAACGGTTTAAGATAGAAATATGCGGTTTTCGCTAAAATGTTTTATTTTAGTAAAAGTTTTGTCTGAATGGATTGAATTTTTTATATCGCTTTCAAATACGAAATAAAAATGGCGGATTTTTGAAAAAAACTTTGTTGACTTTTTTTAATGGAACACCCAGTATATTTTTTTGTAAATTGAAAGAAAGGTCATCAAAGGTTTTGTCAAATCACTGAGTAATTAATTTTTAAAATGAGGGGTGCAACGTGGATATCACATACCTAAATAACATAACTGAGCAAAATGATTTTATGTTATGTGACTTCCACATTGCATCTCTCATTTCAAAAATTAATTGCTCAGTCATTTGGCAACCGATTTTAAAAAGTTTTATATCGCTGGATAGGCAAAAGACCGTTTTTCAAGACACGAAAAAATATACTGGGTGTTTTAATAAAAAAAGTCAACGACGTTTTTATTTTCAAAAATCCGCCATTTTTTATTTAAAAGCGATATAAAAAATGGTCATTTACCTAAAACTTGAAAAAACGGTCATTTATCTATCCAGCGATATAAAATTTTTTAAAATCGGTTGTCAAATGATTGAGCAATTAATTTTTAAAATGAGAGATGCAATGTGGAAATCGCAAACTTGCTTAGTTGTGTTATTTAGGTATGTGATATCCACGTTGCACCTCTCATTTTAAAAATTAATTACTCAGTGATTTGACAACCGATTTTGAAAAACTTTATATCGCTAGATAGGTGAATGACCTTTCTTTCAATTTACAAAAGAATATACTGGGTGTTCCATTAAAAAAAGTAAACAAAGTTCTTTTCAAAAATCCGCCATTTTTTATTTCGTATTTGAAAGCGATATAAAAAATTCCATCCATTCAAACAAAACCTTTACTAAAATAAAACATTTCAGTGAAAACCGCATATTTCTATCTTGAACCGTTTAGAAGTTATAGGCAGTTAAAATGGGGGAAAATATAAGTGGACACCCGGTATTTATCGTAGTCCTGTTCGGTCTAATATTGGTGTAGTTGAGTTTTATACGGATAATAGTGGTTTCTCTTAAGTATTACAACAGTCGTTTGACTGATTTACCCGAAATTTTTTCTTTACTATTATTTGGGTTTTTCGTAACAGAAAGCAGGACATCAAGTTCCTTGACGTGATCACAAATAACTGGTTTATTTTTATTTAACTTTCCGAAATTTCTCAAAAACGTCCTTTTTTGGGTGTCTTCTATCAGGATACCTACTTTTGGGCGTAAACTTTAGAAAGTAAGATACAATTTTGCAAACACTCCCCAATGCAAAGTACCATATCTACTCTTTCGTAGATAACGTGGTTATTCATTTTTAGGAACAATTAAATTTGAATCATGGATGTTTATATTTTTGATAATTACCAGACCGTACTGTCATAAAATGAAGATGTCATACAATGAGATACATATTTTGTTTTAAAATCGATTTACAGATTAAGAATTTAAATAATTGTAAAGTACGCAAAAACTATTAGACCTAGCTATAGGACATCCATATACCATTCGAAAGAGGTAACTTCGTTTAATATAATTAATAATTAATATACATGGTGTTCCATTTAAAATAAACATCATATGACACATTGAATAATCCAATAATGAAATTGTAAATGTTGAACACCCTGTAAATAAATGTGTAATAATCAATCATGGAATACATTCAACCAATATCCAACTATTTAGATGTAAAAGTATTTTTTTATAATTTCTTAAATAACTTGAGAATAAGCTTTCTTTTAAAACTTTACATTTTAAGAGAAGTCAACATAACTCAGAACACTCTGTACATAGGTATAGGCCTTATAAAACTATACCTTATTTTTTGCGGACAATTAAAAAATTCAATAAAATACAGGGTGTTCCATAAGAAAAAATATAACTTTAATACGCCGCCATTTATTGGGACACCCTGTATATTTCAAAATAATTTTAAAATGTAGATTTTATCAACTTACAAACCACTACTTAAAAAATTTTTTCAAATCTTTTACCATTTCGCTGTAACCTTCCGTCGCGTTAGTGGTGACTCACCCTGTATATAGGGTGCGGTAAAAGAAGCGGGACAGCTGAATATTTCGCGAAATTGATATTGAATCGAAAACACGAAACACAATCGAAACACGTATTAAACATTTTTCAAAAATCTATCGAATGACACCGACATGAACATAACCCCTCCAAGACATCCTAGGGTGGGGCTGGGGGCAACTTTTAAATCTTAAACGGGATCCCCGTTTCTTTATTGCAGATTTTGATTCCTCATAAAAAAATAAGTAACTTTTATTCGAAACAGTTTTGTTGAATTGTTGTTATATATTGCTATAATCGAAAAAAAAAACGGTTTCCTGATAACCTAAGACAATTATGGAAACGGTCTAATATCTCGAGAAATACACTGTTAAAAAAACCAAAAAATACTATCTTATTTTGTTTCTATCATGTGCGAAGGTTTCTTTGGAACAACACACAACCCAACTTATATGGAATCACCATGTATTTTGAAACAATATTTATTTCTTTTGAAAAAAATTGTTATTGTTGCAAAGGATAAAGGTTTTTATTGAAAATAAACAAATCGATAAGACAATCAGATAGTACAGCTCGGTACGGTATAGGTTATTTGTTTCAGTTGCAAATTGAACGAAAATAAATAAACTAACTTTTGCGCCCAAAAACGAAAATATGCCTCATGTGGGGTTATAGAACTTACAACGGGAAAAGATTATTAGTCTTGTGGAGCAAGTAATGTTCTCAGAGGGACATAGCTGTAGAGCTAGGCGTAACATAGGCAGTTCTGTCCAAAACCTATGCTAGGTAACAGGAACTAAGAAAGCTCAAAAATAAAGTAAGGGAAAGTCGCCAAAAAGTAGTAAAGGCTCACCATGATCGTTTAATTGTCCAATCAGCTGGAAGACACCCAACCATTTCTCAACTGCAGCTCCAAAGGCAGCTTTTGGAAGCTACAGGTGTAACTGTTTCAGTTGAAGCGATAAGAAGAAGAGTTCGTGCCAAGAAGTATAGAGCAGGAGACAGTTACGGGTTCCCGAGTTATCCAGGTAGCACAAGATTGATCGCCTAAATTGGTGTCTTCACCACCAAAACTGGAACATTGGGAATTAACAAAATTTGCTATTTTCAGAAAAAGTCAGGTTTTGTGTAAAATCAGATGACCCACGAAATCGTGTACTTAGATGTCGAGGAAGACAAGCAAGAACGACAACTGTCAGATCTGTTCACAAATATACAAGGGAAAGTGTAATGTTCTGGAGAGGAATTGTGATCCGCAAAAAAACTCCTGTAATTTTCATCCAATCAACTTTAACTGCTCACAGGTAAGTTGATAACCTGTATTTAGACTCTGGAGAGGTGCAACAGGAGAAAATTTAATTTTCATGTATGATAATGGACCTCCACATACCATTAGAGTGACTAGAGACATCATTGAAGCAGAAGGTATCCCTTGTTTGGAGTAGACTGCTTGCTCACCCGAGCTTAACCCTATAGAGTATTTGTGGGATATACTTAAAAGAAAAATTAGAGCCCGCCGGGATAATCCACCGCACGGCTAGTACAAGCTGCTCTTGAAGAATGGAGCAACCTACCACATCAAAATGTTAATAATTTGATTAGGAGCATGCCCACGCAAACTGAAGCTTGCATAAGGACTAGAGGTGATAACACTGACTACTAAAAAAACAAAAAAAAAATAAATTAAAACAATTTAATCAGTATTCGTTTTAGATTGAAATTTTTTAGGCTATTGAGTTTAAAACAACTAGTTTCAATTTGTTTGTTAAATACTTTATTGATTTATTTAATTGTTATGTATGTTTCTTTGGCCATCGTTGGTCATCCATTCGAAGTAAGTGACCGAACCATTTTAGACTTCTTCTCTCGAGCCTGTCTACCGCTGTATCGTGTGCCTGCATCCTTCTTCTTATTTCTTCATTACGCACTCTGTCTAATCGGGAGATTCCAGCACTTCTACGTATGTAGTCCATTTCCACAGCATTGATCCTTCTTCTGGACTCTGCTGTTAATGTCCAGACTTAGCTTCCATACATTAGCACCGATTCCACAACTGATCTACATAGGCTATTAAAATTATTATTACCAAGAAGATAACTGAAATCCCTAGGAGTATTATCATTCTGAAATTTTCTGTTTTATATACATAATTTTACTAATTGGTCGATTTGTTTGATACATCTTATAGTCCAGGGTAATAAGGTTTTTTCCATGACACTTCAACAGCCAGCGTACTGAAGCGTTTTTTCGACAGGTAATACCTATAAGAACAAATTGTAACTATTTCTTGCGTAGGGTCGGGCGGCCAATTTTATTTATAAACAATTTAGTGTAAAAAAACTGCCTTGTTTCCTTTTTTTTTTTTTCAAATAAATGGAAAACAATTACACTTATTGTTTGTTTAGTACACCCATCTTCGAGAGCATGGAGAAAGCTTTAAAATGGCGTATTACAAAGTTTGATATATTCATTTATTGTTAATATAATTGGGAAAAAATGTTGAAATTGCAAAAAAAAAAATAATTTCACAATAACTATTGTAAAAAGTAATGTACAGCTTTTAAATTTTTGTCAAATGAGGGTTATTTGGTGTTTAATATGTGACAAAAATTTCAAAGCGATTCATTCAATTGTTTAAATTTTATTCAAATTGTTTATCCCAGATAGCTTTTTTGCAATAAAGAGCATGAGCTAAAAGTTCAAACTTAAAAAAATGAATAAAAAATGCATTTATAAGTAATAAATAATTATGCAAAAGTATCGTCAATTTTTCCTTATAAACTGTTTAATTTTTTTATATAAATTATTTTTATTAACATTTTTTATCAATAATTATATACATAACACTACTTAGTAGTTGTGCACCTAAAACACGATAAAAAAGTAGATTTTTTGAAAAAAAAATATTTAAAATGTTTATAAGGAAAAATTGACGATACTTTTGCATAATTATTTATTACTAATAAATGCATTTTTTATTCACTTTTTTTAAACCAATTTGAAAATTTAGAAAAAGAGCTCTCTGGGATAAACACTTTGAATACAATTTTTCATATTAAGCACCAAAGAACCCTCATCTGACAAAAATTTCAAAGCTGTGTACTAATTTTTACAATAGTTATTGCGAAATTAATTTTTTTGAAATTTCGAGCTTTTTTCGCAATTATATTACCAATAAATAAGTATATCAAACTTTGTAATATGCCATTTTATGCTTTTTCCATGCTCTCGAAGATGTGTGTACTAAAAAAACCATAAGTTTCACTGTTTTCCATTTATTTGAAAAAAAAAAGGAAAAAGGCCGTTTTGACACTAAATTGTTTATAAATAAAAATGGTCGCCAGATCCTACGCAGGAAATAGTTACAATTTGTTCTTATAGGTATTACCTGTCGAAAAAACGCTTCAGTACCTTGGCTGTTGAAGTGTCACGAACAGGTTATATTTTTGCCTATTATTACCCTGGTCTATTATGCCAGAATTGCTCTTCTAGATGTGTCTAGATATTTCTATAGTATTTACACCCATCAAACATGTTTTTACAAATTTCCTATTTTTAAACATTGTCTAATAATATATTTCATAAAAACATTTCAAAAATAATACTGTCACAAGTTGGACCGGACAAGATGTCCGGTTCCCATAAATACGTTCACAGGTATTTTATAAAACTGATTAAGTAAAAGTGTTTGTGTAAACTGGAAAAGCTCGATAAGAACGTACACAAACACTTGTAATGTCTTGAAAGTGATTCCGAAAATATTAGACACCGATATTTATAGAAGTCATGTTTGAAATAGCATAGACTATTTCTACAGAAATGCGACCCGAAGTCTATTTTTAGCTCACTCACCCAATTATTTGTTACATCTCTCGAGTATCGTGAATAATGATAATGCTATTACACGATTGCTGATTTATTGTATTTCAAACGTGTGTTTTCGTTAACTGTGTTGATTTGTTGTTTTTTTTAAAGCAGAACAAGATTAACAACATAACTGTACAAGGACAAGGCGACTGTTTTGGATTGATGTTCTCGTTGATGCGGTTGATGTATTAAACAACAATTGGTCTTAATCTATTTACAATCAAGTAAAAATTGAAACAAAATAAATTCAGGGCCGTAACTATCACTGGGGCAACCGGGGCAGTGCCCCGGGGCCCCACGGAGGCCTCATTTTGGTTGGCCGTGCATATATTTTAACGAGGAAAATAAAAATATGTAATTTAAAAGCCGATGTCAACGAAATATTTTCAAATGACACAATTTTAAAAAGACAGCAACATAAAGTCTTAATTTTTCACTGGGGAAATTAGTCTTTTTGACTAAAATGCAATTGAAATAGAACAGGGGCCCTGAGACCTGAGCTAAGCTGGGACCCCCGAGAAGGGGACCTTAACATAAACATTTCAATTATTATTTAGGAAATTAGTTATTTCGGCGTAACAAAACCTCAAATGCCATTGGAAGAGGGGACCCGCGCTAAGCTGGGGCCCACGAGACCTTTCGTACAGATATAAATTGTTGCTGAGGAAATTAGATATTTTGTCGAAATAAAAATTAAAATGCAACCGGAACAGGGGCCCAGGTCCCAGCCCAGCTACTTTGTCTTAACCAATTTTCCCAGACCACATCTTGGTATGTCAAAGGAACCACATGGTACCACATTTTGAAAAGAACGGTAAGGGTAAGATAGAATGAGCACATTAGGATCAATCCCACCACTACACTGACCAGCTTCACTGACTGTGTTTGGCTCACATTGCAGTTGCTTAAGGCACCTTAAGGTGCATTTACGTTTGCTTGGTAGTTCGCTTGGTTATTCGTTCGCTACAAAGTAAGACCATTTAGATTGTAGCGTACGAACGCATTCGTTGATTATCCGTCCACAATGTCATATACAGATGAAGATGTATTCATTAGCGCTGCTAATTTTATAATTAATGCAAGACATGCTGAAAAAAAAAAGAAAAGAGTGTGGTGTTCACACAGGAGGGAAAATGCGTTTTCTAGGGGTTAAATATCAAACATTTTTCCGGACCCCCTTGCGCTGGGGGTAGGAGGCCCCCAGATTACGTTTGCCCCGGGGCCCCCAACATCGTAGTTACGGCCCTGAATAAATTGGTAAAGGCGCTTACTCATGAGTCAAGTTTAGTTGACCAATTTTAGTTGATTAACACAGGTTGAAAACATCTTGAATTATTTATTGTTCACATATATTTCAATTAAATTTGAATCAACGTGTCAATAAAAAATGGCGCCTAACCTCGTTGTGCGCGAACGTATACAAATTTTAGCAGTTTCTTTTTTAAAAAACTGAAAAGGATTGTTAAGAATATGAAAAAGTCCTAAGAAACTTTGATTTTGGGTGAGACAGTGGATTCTAAGAAAAAATAGAGTGGTAACATCAAAAACATTGCTTAAGGATCTAGCGTTAGAGGATTATATGAGACAGAAGATTATAGAAACCATTTAAGCATGTCCGAAGAAACATCCAACCAGCTGCTGTCAAAAGTGGAGGATATCAGACTCGCCAACTGCTTGAAAATTTCAAGATCTTGTCTTGATCTTGTCTTGATTTCAAGACAAGATCAAGACAAGAAGTAATTTAAGATTTCAAGACAAGACAAGAAATTTTATGTCAATACCAAGATTTCTTGTAAAGAAAACAAGAAATCTTGAAATATCTTGATTACCTAATAATAAAAACTAGATTTTATTTTAAATAACAAATTTAGCCCGTTTTTAAATCGGAATTGATAAGCCATGAATTAAGGAAGATGAGATAACACTTCTTATGGAGTCAACGCCTAGCTGATTTCTTGGCTTTGTTATTGTTAAAGTTTCTCTTGAAAATAGCCTTTCAGCAGGTACAGATGTTGCTAGCTTTCCGAGAAAATCCTTGGCCATTTTCGATAATGACGGGTAGATATTTTCGTGTCTTCTCCACCAATCAAGTATGTATATTCTCAGAATCTTCTAACCTAGCCTCATTAAAGTATTTTTCAATTCCATACTTCCAAGATTGTAAGTTATCATTATCAGCTTTCTTAAATAGGTAAGTAATATCTAAATCAAATTCGTTATCTTCTTTGTTCAGACTAAGTACTGCCTCTGGTATTGGATTCTATAGATTATTCTGGGATTTATTAAAGTAGTTAGCTTGTTGTTCAAATTTTTGTACTGCCTCTGATTATAGAAGCTTTTCCCAAGATGAACAGGAAAATGGCCAGGATTCAAAATAACAACAATACAGTATATCCAATTAGTCACGTTATAGTGTTTCAGTATTTTATCTGTCGCAGCTTGAATGCAGTAAATTAATAGCTTATCGGTAGCGTCTCTATCAAGTTCATGAGCCCATATTTCTAGTTTGTCAAAAAGTAAATTTACTCCAATTACCACCAATGGAAGTGTGCAATATTTTTCCGCTTCGAGAATTGAAGAAAGTGTTTTACACCTTCTCAGATACCTACTGACAAAATTTACTGATCAGAACTATTCTTTATCTAACATTTTCCAATTATTTAGATTTTGGTTATCGTCACAAAATATAGTTTTAAGCATTTTTTACACTTAACCCCCATGTTAGCATCTCGAAAGTTGAATGCCATCTTGTAGGCACATCTAGTTCTGGCACAGTCATCTGACAATTTATGGCTTCGCAAGCACTGTTGTTTAAGTTGCATTTGCTCTGAGCTTTTGATTTTTTTTATAAGGTATTTAATTTTACTTACAGGAGAGTTAAAATCTAAAGTAGTAGCATTTATAGCATTTTCTACTTCAATCTCATCCTCTAAATAATCAAAATCCTTTTCGATGTCTAAACTGTTTCGATTTGGCTCAGCCATTTTTATGAAATCCTGGACAGCTAAGCTTAGAATAGGTGCGAAACATACAAAATGCTTATTGTAAGCATGCAACTACACATCAATTTTGGGTTCGTCAGGAAACAAATGCAGATCAGGGACTCCCCCCAGTGGCAGTGGAGGCCGTGTTAGCATGCAACGCAATAAAAAGGTCGCCGTCGAATCACCCGACCGGGTAATCAAGAAATTTCAAGATCTTGAAATTTCTTGAGCCAAGACAAGATATAAGATGTCAAGAAAACGTCAAGACACGATTTTTTTAAATCTCTTGATTTTTTCTCAAGACAAGACAAGAAGTTGTTGTCAAGACAATAATTCTTGTCTTGTCGGCCACTAATAGACAGTGATGTGACCAGCAATATAGCCAAAATTAAAGCTGCAAGTTAGTTTAAGATACTTAGCTACATATTCATTTGGAACGCTTGCCAACTTCAAATGTAGAAGACTTATGTACAACTATATACGATGTGTTACACAATTTTATTACTGCATATATCAGAGTAATTATTATGGAATACGGATAGGAATACGAATACGATTAAGATAAGAAAGTTACAATATTTCGGCCACGTTATGAGAGGGGATAAATATGTGTTGCTACAAATGATAATGGAGGGAAAAACACAGGGAAAACGCAGTATTGGAAGAAGTCTCATCTCCTGGCTAAACAATCTGAGAAAATGGTATAATTTCAGTTCCGTCGACTGGTTTAGAGCTGCAATCTCAAAAGTGAAAATAGCTGTGATGATTATCAACCTCCTTAGAGGAGACGGTACCTAAAAGAGAAGAATTATAGGTATCGGACGGCTTCTTCAAATTTTCCCTGCATTGTTTGTTGTCTATAGTGTTGAATGATTTGAAATAAAATATGATGAAAATTTCAGAATATTTTTATGATATTTTCCTTTTGTATTATTTGAAATTGCTGTAGATTCGGCTTGACAGTCAGAAGGTCAAATCGCTACAGAAAATAGGTGAAAATATCAGAAACGCATGTACACTACAGCAGATTTCAGAGTCAACAAATATTTCAACGTGAAATATACCAGTTTTCAGGGAAAACTCATCAAAAAAATTTATAGTGTTAAAAAAAACCTTATTATTATTTTTTATAGAAGCTTCTAGCATCTAAGCAAATTACGCTCAAAAGAGACTCGGTCCCTTTTTTTAATAAAAAAAAATGTGAAAATCTCCCCCTAATTAACACCTCAAATGAAATTAATCGTTACTGCTTTACAATTACTTTATAGACCAGGGCACATCTGTAAAAATATTAGTACATTTGGATGTTGAGAGGTAACTCATATAATAATATTTGAGTTATTCTCCCACTAAAAAAGGTCCGGAACATTGTTTAAATAATCAAAATCTCAAAAAATTAAGGAAAAATTCGATTTTCTTCTTCGTTTTTTGATTATAACTTTAAAAGTATTAATTTCCAAGAACAGTTGCATTGACATAAAACTTGCGTAATTATATTTCCTATAATATAGGATTAGTTAAAATTTTTAAAAATTGTCACCCTTGTTGCTAAATAGCAATAATTGCGAAAAAAAAACATAAAAAGACAAGTATTTGCATTTTACGTTTTTCAACCATTTATACTACACATAGGACCTTCATATTTCACCCAGAAAAACTTTATGATATAATAAAATAATATGTACTGTAAATTTAATTAAGATTGGTTAAATATATTTTGCAAAATAAATTTTATCTACTCTATGTCATATTATGTATAAGTTTTTAGTTTGTGAAAACTGTCATTATAGATAGCAGTGCGTGAAAGGTTTAAAGTGTGCGTGAAGTAACAATGTATTTTAAATCGGATTTACTTTTTCGCACACTTTCAATGGGTTTTTTGGCACACTTTCATATAATCAAATATCCTTAACTTTCGCGTTGTCATGGTGATGACGATATGAGCAATGACTTACAACAAAATTTTTGACAGTTTTGTGGTTTGAAAGTAGTTAGGATTTTTAAATGTTAAAGTTCTAAAAATTGTAGAATAGAAATGAATTCCAGTGACGAAGGGTTACAGGTTGTACAGGTTGTACAGGTGTACAGGTTAAAGGTTGTTCATGGTAGAGTAGATAAAATATTGTTGAAACTGTACGTGAAGTACTTTTTGCGAACTTACGCAATGTATAGCACTCGCTCCGTTGTCGCTCGTGCTCTAAAAATCGCGTGCGTTCGCCAAAAGCATACTTCACGAACTGTTTCATAAATAACTATTGCAATCCAGTATTCGCAAAAAAATTCATTTTTTCAAAATGTTGCAGGACTGAAAATAAAGCAAACAGCAAGTTGAATTTTTTTATGCTTATAGAAGAATACTGTACCTTTCATTTGCAATTTGCAAAATTAAAATCGGTCAACCACCACGGCGTCAGGATTTTTTTTAAATAAACATTAATTTTTTGTGCTACGCGCAGGACAACGGATACGTTTCCTCTGATTGGGCATTCTAATGACCTTTGATAATAATTAATAAATTTTAATTTTTAGTACATTTCGATATAAATAAATAAAATTATCTTATTGCCCTTAAAGAAACCTACAAAACCTAGCATTTAATAGTTTAAAAACTAACCCAGTTATGAGCAAAAAACCAATAACATAATATAGGAGCATTGTAAGATATAGTACATAATATGCTATAGAATAGAACCTACTTTTCATGAGCTTCGACTCTGCTTCTATTGAGTCTAGACTTAATAATTACACCATTTTTTATAAGCTACATTTTTTGCTAAGAATTTTTTCTCGATATAATACTTACTTTTTGAGTTATTTGCGGAAAACCTTCTAAAAACGCGGTTTTTTTTTGTTAAAAATGAACAGTTTCACTCGCAAATAACTTGAAACGTATTGACTCAGTGAAAAACTCTATAGTATAGAACCAACGTTGTTTAGAATTATAGAATTATATTGTTATTAGTCAATTTATCCGTTTTCGGACTTAATCTTGACAGTATGTTTTTTCACCCTCGCAAGGGGTGGCATTCACCCCCATTATTAGTCAATTTATCCGTTTTCGGACTTATCTTAACAGTATGTTTTTTCACCCTCGCAAGGGGTGGCATTCCTCCCATCCCCCGCCAGTAAAAGCAACCCTGGGCTCAAGTCGAAAATAATGAAGTAGAGGGTAAGAGGAATTTTCATGCAATTCCTTGGTGACATTGAAAACTACGCGGTATCGCCGTATTTGACGTTCATTTACTGTACTATAAGCCTCTTCCATGAACTTCTTAGCTCATCAGTCTAGTCTATTCTTTTAAATTAATTTTTTAAATCTAAATCCTTGTTTTTCCCTAATAGGCAAAAAAAAACTAAATGAACGAAGTAACCAAGAACGAAAATTTTCGATGCAATTACGGGAACTGTCCTGTTTTAATAGGGTTTCGAGATTATCGTTCTAGTTTCAGTAGAATGAAGAGCAGTATAACAACCAATAATCAGCTTTTCTTTTCAAGAAAATCCAGTAAAATGGCAACAAAGTTTAACTAAACTTTTGCCAGGCCGTTTGAATTGGATTTATTTTTGAAAGTTGGATAATCCAACAAAGTACAATGCGGGCAACATGTGAGTATGAGTTTTTAAAGTGACTGCTGCTTGAGAGAACAAAATGAAGTAGGTACGTTCACTTTGTACGGTGGATTATAAAGAAGTATAACAAAAATGGCTAGATCAACAGTTCTCTGTAATGGCTTGTTTCATACACTGAGAAATCCTTTGATCATGTCAATCATAGTAAACTTCTGACTTCTCGCACATATGAACGTTTAATAGAATATACATTAATAAATATGAATAGTCCAAGTAATGAAGCTTACAATAGAACAAAACCTCGCAATTTTTACAGAATGGATCGATTTGCTTAAAAATTTAAGAATAAATAGTGGATAGTCCAAGGATCAAAATCTATATGATGTCGAAAGCCGCTTTTACCATGGGGGTGGTTGCCACCCCATCTCGGGGGTGGAAATTTGTTATTATATTTAGACCACAAAAGTTGGTAAAAACGTTGATTCTAAGCAAAAAACGTTCCATACATTTTTTTGATAAAATCAATACTTTTCGATTTATTCGCTATCGGATGTGTTAGTTTTATATCGACAAAATCAATGTTTTTAATCAGTTTTCTGGTAATAACTCAAGAAGTTTTCGTTTTATCAAAACAACTTTTCTTAGTAAAAATGTACCTTTAAAAAAAATAAAGAAAACCGATTTTTTTAATTTTTTTTAAAACCAATAGTAATTGAGCTATACTTTTTTATATGTTAGCTTTTCTTCGTCAAATGCTAAATATTGTAGATTCAAAGTAAAACGACGAGAAAACTATGCATTTTTCGAGGGTAACTTGTTGAAACTAATTTAAAGCATTTAAAAATGTTTATCTCTAGAAATAAAAAAAGTATCTAGCTCAAAAATTCAGTTACTTATAATGAAAAGAATGTCAGTCCCTATTTTTTTCAGTAAAACATTCATCGGAAAAATCCCTCTTATCACCAGCCTGATTAAAATTAGTCATTGACCCTATTTGGTCTTCTTTATTTATGTATTGTTAATAGGTTCTAGAAGTTTGACCGGTTGAAAATTATTAGTTTTAATAAAATGGAGTTAAAAGCGAATAACTAATTTTTGTAGTTTGATAAAAAATGCTCTTTTCTTCGGAATAGAAAGATTAGTATCAGAGATACGAAAAAATATTTAAATATAAAATTGTAGCTTATTTAATTCTCAAGAACTTGGTTTGCAAAAATTTTTCCTGTGACAAAAATTTAGTGAGCTAATGAAAATTAAAACTTGTAATAACATGTAAAAACCACCTTTAAAAGCCCTTTCAAAGTCACCTCTTTTTAAAACTGAAGTTTCTAAAAGGATTTAATATTAATAGCCTTATAGACCTTATAAAAAAGTATAAAATTCTTTATCACCAACCTTTATAAGATAAAAAATGAAAAAGTTACGGTTAAAAAATCAATATATTTTTTTGAAAAAAAAAGAGAAATCCAATTGGAAGCATAAAAATGTAAGTTAGTGGTGTTTTTAGTCATTGGCCTTATTCATTCTTCTTTATTTATGTATTATTAATAGATTCTATAAGTTTGACTGGCTTATAATGCTTAATTTTTAAAAAACTGAAGTTAAAAGCGAATAACGAATTTTTGTAGTTTGGTAAAAAATGCAATTTTCTTCAGAATAGAAACATTAGCATCAGAGATACGAAAAAATGTTTAATATGAAATTGTAGATTATTTAATTTCCAAGAACATGGTATGAAAAAAAAATTCTACGGGACAAATTGAGTGAATTGTAAATGAGTACATATACCGAAAAACATTGATTTCTTAGATATAAAACTAACACTTTCGATAGCGAGTAAGTCGAAAACTATTAATTTTATCAAAAAAATGTATGGAACATTTTTTGCTTAGAATGAATGTTTTTATCAACTTTTACGGTCAAAATATAATAAAAAATTTCCACCCCCGAGATGGGGTGGCAGCCACCCCCATGGTAAAAGCGCCTTACGGCATCATATAGATTTTGATCCTTGGACTATCCACTACTTATTTTCAAATTTTCAAGCAAATCTATCCATTCTGTAAAAATTGCGAGGTGAAAAGCTTCAGTTCCTGGACTAGTATAAAAATATGGTAGGAGAGCTGATAGATATTTTTGGGTAAGTATTTGAGGCATTCTGAAAATTTTTCAACAACTGCGTCCGAAACAGTTTCTGTATGTTTACGCCGGACATACAGTTAAAACATTCTGTCAATATAAAAAAGTAACAAAAAATGCTATACAAGCTTTTCATCATCATCACGTAGCGCTACAACCCTGGGGTGGATCCTGGCTGACTGTACAACTTTCTTCCAATTTGTTCGGTCTTCCATCAACTTAAAGTCAAATGGGATGTTCATTTTTCGGAGATCTGCTTGGATGTTATCTCTCCATCGCATTCTGGGACGTCCGAGTGGTCTTTTGCCTGTAGGGAAATAGGTCCAGATGCGATCGTTGCATATGCGGTCAAGGTAATTTTCGTTGCAAAAGCGGTCAATCCAAAATATTTTGGCAGGTAACGTTGCACTTGCGATCAGACATTTTACTTAAAAGCTAGAAATGTAAGAAGGTCGTAAATTAGTAACCACCCGAGTTATTAGCAGGCCCGGTCGACCCTATTGAAATATTTTAATCCGCTTATCTATATTTCGAACAATAGGTAATGAAAACAGTAATGACTAAACCACAATAATAATCCCCTCATTACGGAATTTTGGAAAATTTGTATTTGCCTAATTATAAAGGTTGGGGGGAGAATTACCAAAATCTAAATATAAAAACAAATGCATATTATTTGTATATAGTTAGTTTGAGAGATTGTTTAGTGCAGTACGTAACAACTTTTAATAATGGAAAATTTTGAAGTGATTGAAACCACCAAGGGAAAACCTTCTGCTCTTCACGCTGGATATCAGTATCGAAAATATAGGAAGAATAAGGAAGATGTTGTAACTTGGGTATGTGTAAAAGAACGTCACCACAACTGTAAAGGGAGGATGAAGACAAAACTGACGGAATTACTCGAAGTCAACCAACACACTTGTGTCCCCGATGTAGCTCTCTTAGAAGTAAAAAAGGCTACGTACATTTCAAAAAAGAGAGCTCGAGAAGAAGACACTCCAACCCCAGACATTTACAGGGAAGAGTTCGAAAAACTATTTACAAAAGGACTCGATTTTGTAAGTGAAATTCCTTTGTATGCCTCACGTAAGTCTACACTTTGTCGTTCAAGACATTTACAAACTGGTGTCGGACCAGAACCAGCGTCGTCTATTGAAATAGATATCCCACTGGAAATGTTGACATTAGAAGATGGTCAGAGTTTTTTGTGTTTTGACGACACTGAAGAAGGAGAAAGAATTTTATGTTTTTCGACTTCGAAAGCAAAGGAAACGTTAGCAACAAAAACAGATTTTTTGTCGACGGTACATTTAAGAGCTCCTCCAAACAGTTTACACAAATATATACCATGCATGTTGATATGGGCAGCACTGACGACGAAACAAGAATTGTTCCTGTGTTGTATGCGCTTCTACCAAACAAAAAAACGAAAACGTATAGAAGGCTGTTTACAATACTGACAAAAAAACTCGGCGGATGGAAACCAACAACAGTGACGCTTGATTTTGAAGATGCTGTTATTCAAGCTCTCAAAACTGTTTTCCCAGATGTTAGACTGCATGGATGCAACTACCATTTTAATCAGTCGCTTTGGAGGAACATTCAGTAGATCGGACTGACAACACAATATATTAACGACGATAACGTTAGACTTCATTTAAGAATGTGTTCTGCATAGGCATACTTACCTTTGGAGCAAATAGAAGACGGGTGGCTAATTATTCAATCTGATTCTCCGGAAGATGAAAATTTGACAAAATTTTATGATTACTTCGTTAACGAATGGCTAGAAAATCCAGTGATTAGCATGAATATGTGGAACTGCCATGGCCTCCGACACCGAACAAATAATGCCGTGGAAGGATGGAACAACCGGTTAAACAGAATGTTAAAAAAACCTCATCCAAACATATACATTCTCATAAAAAATTTAAGAAAAGAAGCAGAATATTTTGATTTTATATTAAATAGAATGGACTTAAACCTAGAAAATAAGAAACGAAAGAAAATGTATATTCAACTGGATAATAGGATAAAAAAGAGTGCAACAGAACTATTGCAGCGCTCTTGTGATATAAAATCATTTTTGTTGTCCGTGGCAAATATTCAAAAATTTCACTAAAAAAAAAACAATAAAATAAAAAAAATGACAAAAAAAAACAAAGATAAAAAAACAGAAAAAATAGATAAAAAAAGCTAAAACAAAGATAAAAAAACAAAAAAAAATTAAACATGCCTATGATTCATCATAGCCAGTCCTAAGCCTGGATAAAATGTGAAGGATTTTTTTAAATGTTTGTACTTAACTAATACACATTAAATATAAAAAGCCATGAAAGCATCTTAGGGAGGAAACTCCCATTTTTAAATTTTTAATACTTTTGAACATTTGACACAAACAGTAAGGTAGCCAATTTATATAGAAATAATCAACAATTCGCTAATATTTTATTTATGTGACACTAAGGTTTATTAAATCAACTATCTTCATTTTTTTTTTTAATTAGTGCACATAATCTCACTAAACTCTCAAAAGAAGAAAGTTTTTTTTATATCAAAATACTTTTTGTCGTAATAAAATTATTAGTAAGCATTTTCTCCTCTTATCAACGTCTATGGTAAATATTATTTAAATCTTACAAAAATTTGGTTATAGAATTATTCATGTGATAGTGGTAGAAAAAGGTAAAAATATTATTTGTTTATTAGGCAATGACCGCACATGCAACGATAAAATCAACATATTTTTGTATGACAGCAAATGCAACGATAATAGCCGTGATCGCAAATGCTACGACCGCATCTGCAACGACACCCCTGTAGGAATCTCCTCCCATACCAGTTTTACAAGTCTCTCGTTATGAAGTCTGTGCACGTGGCCTGCCCATCTTAGTCGCTGTACTTTAATTTCTTGGACATTATCGGTGTCATTGTAGAGTGCTTTTAATTCGATGTTGGTTCTGATCCTATACAGGTTTGTGTTAATGTCGTGGTGAGGTCCGAAAATTTTTCTCTAAGTATTTTTCGTTCAAAACGTCTGAGCTGTTCTTTGTTTGATTTGGTCATGGTCCACGTTTCGCATCCATGTTATACCCCAGGCTGTGGGTGAAAAAACGTGATATAATTCAGGAATTTTTGAAACCTATCAGGTGTTGTAAGGGACGATGCCAGGAATAACTTCTACTAAAATGTAACCAAAAATATTGTGCGCTTTTTTTTAATTGCGATTTTCATTTGTTATATTTGCAATTTTTATTGATTTTTAATTTTGTAGCTTAGGATATTGATTTTAGAGAAAAACTTTTTAATAGAAAGTTGTAGTAAATTAAAAAACCTACAATTTGAGTTATGGTAAGTTTAATTTCGTTAATTGGTTATTGCAAAACAGCCTGCGAAAGGTCCAAAATGGCCGTTTTTTACAATTGCATTATTTATTGTACAAATAATTTTTTTTTATTTTTTAAAGCTTTAAAATGAAGATCTTTCAATTCCAAACACAAAAATAAATGTAAAGCCAGATTAACGAATTTGTTGCTTAGATATTATAAATTGTTTATCCCAAGAGGTCAAATGTCGAAGGCTATAACTTTTTGAAAAAAAAATCGTAGAAAGTTGGTGAAACATCCAATCTCCTTCTAAAGAGTATATTTTCATATTCTGATGTAAATAAATGCTTAAAATATTTTTAAACCTCTAATTTTTGGATTTGAAAATAAGGGGGCAAATTTCGTTATAAACATTTAGAGCTGAAGCGGCCCTGTACATCCTATGAGTTTTTAACTTACATATTATTGTTGCTAAAGATGAAACGAAGATTTATAAAAAATTAAAAATTTCTACGATTAACTAAAGCCGAGATAATTTTTGGGTTTGAAAATAAGGGAGCAAATTTCGTTATAAACATTTAGAGCTGAAGCGGCCCTGTATATCCTATGAGTTTCTAACTTACAGATTATTGTTGCTAAAGACGAAACGAAGATTTATAAAAAAATTAAAATTTTCTACAACCAACTGAAGCCGAGATAATTGTTTATTTTTTTTAATCATAGTGCCTTTATTTATAACAATTAAGAAAGTATTTTAACTAAAGACTAGTTAAAAGTAATTTTATTGACTAAAGAAAGACTTATATTATCTTAAAATAAAAATCATTATAAAATATAATTACATTTAATTATTAAAAATTATATTTTAAATCGGTGCTTTTGCAAGCGGCCGAATTTTGCAAATCGCCCGGCTCGCTTTATATCCGCGCGCTCGGAAAATTTTTACGTAACTTGTATTAAATTTTGACAGAAAACAATTTAATAATATTACCATTATAACATACAGTCTATTTACCACTGTATTTGTTTTTCTTGATAAACTTTTATATGTGAAATTCAAAAAGAATAGTCACTGCAAGAAGAAAAAGTTTTATATTGTATATTATAGTAAGAAGTAACATTATTATTATTATATTTATATAACACTGAAAAAAATAAAAATAACATATAACAAAAACATATATATTTCATATATATATGTATCATTATTTCTTCAGAAATGAAATTTCACATATAAAAGTTTATCAAGAAAAACAAATACAGTGCTAAATAGACTGTATATTATAATGGTAATATTATTAAATTGTTTTCTGTCAAAATTTAATACAAGTTACGTAAAAATTTTCCGACCGCGCGGATTTGAAGCGAGCCAGGCGATTTGCAAAATTCGGCTGCTCGCAAAAGCACCGATTTTAAAAATAATTTTTAATAATTAAATGTAATTATATTTTATAATAATTATTATTTTAAGATAATATAAGTCTTTCTTTAGTCAATGACTGTAAAATAGTTTCTTAATTGTTATAAATAAAGGCACTACGACTTAAGAAAAAAAAACAATTATCTCGGCTTCAGTTGGTTGTAGAAAATTTTTATTTTTTTTATAAATCTTCGTTTTGTCTTCAGCAACAATAATCTGTAAGTTAGAAACTCATAGGATGCACAGGGCCGCTTCAGCTCTAAATGTTTATAACGAAATTTGCCCCCTTATTTTCAAACCCAAAAATTATCTCGGCTTCAGTTGGTCGTAGAAATTTTTAATTTTTTGAAGTTATACTTCTTTACGGGCGTAATGACGGTGAAATTTTATATGGGAAAACCTAGCGACCGGGCGCATGCGCATTATAACTTTGTTCTGATTGGATGTTCAAATGACATGACAAAAATTATCCAATGTGGCAGCTGTGGCACAGCTGTGGGACTGTGTTTGGTTATAATGTATGCTTGTTGCGTTTTAAAATTTGTAGGAAGAGAAACAACAAACAAAAAGTTAGTTAATGGTTATACTGCCTTTTTAAATAGTTTTCATATTATATTTTTGGACTTATTTACATAGAAGAGATGATTGTTGCATGCCAATGTGAAAGCTCATCAAACTGTGCCTAGTATGAGTGCCGCAGATCTCGCTTATTCAAAGCTAAAGAATCTTTCACTGGTAAGTGTTTTATAAATAGTTGATCAAATTTTGTTATGATATTTGAACATAGCCACTTTGCACGACGCAAGTGATTGCGAAATGTATTAGTCGTTATACGGGCTCCGATACCTACCTTGAACCTACCAAAATACATAAGTAGTATGTAATACTTTTTTTTACATAATTTGATTACCATCAAAATTTATATCAATATTCACCTAATATATTGTCTTCTTACCCTATGTTTTGTTGTATTTTTTCAATTCTAAATCATTTCAATTCAAAATCAAAATAATTTGATTTACATAAGTTAAAAATGTCAAAAGGTTAATCTGTTTAGTTAGACGATCTTCGCACATAATGACAAGCTGCCTCTGTGGTGCAGTTTTAAGGCCGGCCGTTGTATGAAAGAGAGGTCCCCAAATGCCGGCGCAACAGAGAGAAAAGATTCTTTCCCGAGAGATGCTGCCTCTATCGGAGAAATAACGCAATAGATATCTAAGCGAGGCCGCAAACGGCAGAATTTTTAGTAAGTCGATAGTTTAGTTAAGTACAGAGAGTATGCAGGTGCGGCCTCGCTAAGATGACTCGAAATCGTTTTATATATCAGGTGCGAACTTTTAATTTTTTAGTAGGCGGTTTAAGGACGGGGTCTCGCTGAAAATTTTACTTGGATAAATACTGTGCTCGTATCTCGTGGTAAAATCTAAACCAAAAGTATTGGAGAAATCTATTTTAGTCCATGTGGTGAGACCGCTCCCGTCTGGGAAAATTTCTGATTCGGTTTCTTTGTGGATTCCTATTCAAACATGTCCCCTCTAAACAAATCTGAAGGGTGCCGGGCGGAATTTTTGGGCAGAAACTGTTTAAACAATTTTTATAAACAAATAGAAAAGATCACGTTTTTTTGCCCCGGAACATATATTTTTAAGTTTAGTGGGTCATTCTAAACAAGAAAGGTATCTTGTAATTTTTTTCAAAAATTGATAGTTTTCGAGTTATAGGCGATTTAAAATCTGAAAAGTGCGAAAATGCTCATTTACGAGGCCTAAAAACTCATATTTAAATTAGAACTTTTGAGGTTGCCAGATTCTTAAATTGAAGTTTAAACATTCAGCTTGAAGATTCTAAAGAGTGATTGTGTCTAACCCTAATTTAAACCGTCGTGTTTTAATTGTTAAATATACATGTCCATCCGATTTTTTTGTCGGTGCGGCGCGCTCTATTTCAAAAATCTCCAGTTTTCCTCCAAAAAATATTTTTTCTAGATTTTTTGGGACATTTTAAATAAAATAAGTTTCTTGACATTTTTCTCAAAAGTTAACAGTTTTAAAGTTATAAGCGATTTAAAATCCAAAAATGCGTTTTGGCATTTTTCGGATTTAAATCGCTTATAACTTTAAAACCATTAACTTTGGAGAAAAATGTCAAGAAACTTATTTTATTTAGAATATCACAAAAAATCTAGAAAAAATATTATTTGGAGGAAACTAGAAGATTTTTGAAATAGAGCTCGCCGTACCGGCAAAAAAATCGGATAAACATGCATATAACAACTAAAAAAAAACGGTATAAATTAAGGTTAGACGCGATCACTCATATGTGGACCATATAGAACAATTTGGTGTTGCAGGAAAACTTTTACTTCGGATGTCTGGGTTAGGCCTTTTTTGGACCAATTATAACATACTACCTCCGTAACTTTGGAACCGTTCATTTTAGAAGGGTTATGCATAGGACCTTTTTTGTTTCAAATTTAATGTAGAACAATTTTGTATAGAAGGTTGTTCATGCTAAATCGCATAGTTTTAGAAATATTGACGAAAAACGTAAAAAACTACGAATTTACCGATTTCTCCCCCCTCTCCCCCCCAAACCCGACGCTCAAAATGGTGTGACTTTTTTCTGAACATTATGTGGACCATATAGAACAATTTGGTGTTGGAGGATAACTTTCACTTTGGATGTCTGGGTATGGGTCTAACTATACCATACTATATTCCCTAAAATAAAATGTTTCATCATAACGGCTGACCTGAGTAAAAATCACTTATTTATAAGTTAAATTTGAATTATAGGCTTGGATCTCGCGTACAAAAAAGAAGTTGATTAATAACAAGCTGAAAATTTTTAACTTAACTGTGTCTAGTCGGACAAACTTTGATGTACGGGAACACTGAAACAGGCGAAGCTTTAATTGTGGAACAGGTTAAAAATTTGGAACATCAGACTACGAAAACGTTCCATGTATTTTGTCTGACAGAACTTCCAACTGATTTGTTACGATTTCATTAAACTCTTATGCAAAAATCAGACTGGTATTATCACCAACTGGGCATTTTAATAAGTTTAACACGAAGAACATGTCAAATGGCAGGAATTATATTTTTGATAAATAGCAATATGATTTTTGCATGAGAGTTTAATGAAACAGTAACAAATCAATTGGAAGTTCTGTTCGAAAAAATACATGGAGCGTTTTCGTAATCTGACGTTCCAAATTTTTAAACTGTTCTACAATTAAAACTTCTCCTATTCTTCTCCTGAAAAAACTTCTCCTGAAAACTTAGTGAAAACAGAGGAAATTTAGTGAATTGCAAATATTTAATTCAAAAGAAACTTTTTATTTATTCTAAGGGACTGTCGGCCCTCGGCAATAACGTTTTCTTTCATTCTGCGTTTAATTTTTTTAAAAATACTTATTAGTTTTCTCAGTATTCGAAAAAAATGAACACATTTAAAACACAGGAAAATTTTGAGAGGCGACATTTTGCGTCTTTCCCCTTAAATTTTTTTGCAACATGAATGAAGCACCCTGTGTATTAAATTAAAAATATACATTCAAGTAAATAAACAATAATATTTTGTTATATCAAAGTTTTCAAACAAATTTTATATAGGGTGTCTGCATAACTAGCAACCATATGGTTTCATATTAATTTTATTAATTATTAACTTTAATTATTATTAATACATTATTAATTTTACGGGAAAAGGTAATACCCAAGTTAAATACATAATCATAATTCATAGAGTATGTGTTTACTTAAGGGTAATTATCATTAGAGTAAAAGATTCACTTTATAGGAATAAAACTGCTAAGTTGCGTTATGGGTACTAATTTATGTTTCTAGTCGTCAAGGAGTGTGATTTGATGTTTGATTTTCATATGGCAAGCGTAATTCAATCTATCTACATACTTCAAAGAAAAAAATTAGGAAGGGACAATAAAATGTAATATATTTTAGACGGAGTACGTTCAACATTTCAGGACGGGAATAATAATCATTTTTTCAGTAATAACACAATATTTGATTTTTGAGATTTCTCTATTGTTCATGAAATAAATAAAATTGTATATAAAAATGATTATCTCATTTAAAATAAATATTTCTTATTTACCAATCCTTCGGTTTGGCGCCCCATTGGGGTTACGCACGCGTGCACCGCACGCGTTGCACGCCCGGTTACGGGGCCCTGATATTATTCCAAGTACGCAATAATGAACCACCCGCATCCCTCAAAACGGTATTACTCTCTATACAGTACCGAAATTTCCAAAGGAAAGTTTCAAACGGGCCATACCGCTCCTGAATTTTGCACATGTATATAATATTTTTCGTAGCGCCATCTTATACATAATGGCTACATTAACAGAGCTTAGATTCTTACAGATTCCTATACTGTATTCGTATTATATGTCGAATATTTACGTTTCACATGCCAATTTCTATTAATTTCAGAAATTTATTTTCAAAGTACACCACGCAAAAAGTACTTTATTAATTCACATTTTTTTAACGTTATATCCTTCCATTACTTCTACTGTAGTGCTAAACGGAATTTTATCATGAAATTCATTTAAATACTTAAGTAATTTAGATATAAACGCTCTTATATTTATTGAGAAAAAAGCAAAACTTTCACATTTTTTTATAAACAATACACAACAGGTAGGATAACAAAAATATGGCTGGAACTAGCGACATATATTGTTAGTAGGTTAAGCATTTTTCGGTATACATATATGCTCTAGATTATGAGTGGTGTACTTTATAAAGGTGATGGGATCGGCTATACTTATAACATTACCAATGGCCGGCCTTAATGCGGGTGAATCCCAATACAACGCAAATACCAGCCGCGTGGTAAGTTGGTTCGAATCCCAATAGAAACTTTTATTTTTTTATTTTTTTTTATACATTTTATGATTGTAAGTATATTTATTATATAATTTTATTTTCAGAAAATACGTATTTAGTTAAAAATTTTTCCGACAATTAATGTTCAGAAATTATTTGTGGCATTTTTAATGTGTTTGTGTGTGTTTTATTTTTTTATTATTTTAATTTTTGGCACTGTTTTAATAAAAATGTTTGAGAAGTATTAAGTATAAATTAATTTAATATTTAAATAAAATATAAATAAAAAGTATATTAATTTCGTTTATAATCATATAATCATATAATAGAAGTATAACTTCTTACGTGCGTACAAAGTACACACACATTCTTTTTTATAAATCTTTGTTTCATCTTCAGCAACAATAATCTGTAAGTTAAAAACTCATAGGATGTACAGGGCCGCTTCAGCTCTAAATGTTTATAAAGAAAAATTGCCCCCTTATTTTCAAACCCAAAAATTAGAGGTTTAAAACTGTTTTACGCATTTATTTACATCAGAATATGAAAATATAACTCTTTAGGAGGAGATTAGATGTTTCACCAACTCTCTACGATTTTTTTTTTCAAAAAGTTATAGCCTTCGACATTTGACCTCTTAAGATAAACAATTTATAATATCTAAGCAACAAATTCGTTAATCTGGCTTTACAATTTTTTTTATGTTTGAAATTGAAAGATCTTCATTTTAAAGCTTTAAAAAATAAAAAAAATTATTTGTACAATAAATAATGCAATTGTAAAAAACGGCCATTTTGGACCTTTCGCACGCTGTTTTGCAATAACCAATTAACCAAATTAAACTTGCCGTACCTCAAATTGTAGGTTTTTTAATTTACTACAACTTTCTATTAAAAAGTTTTTCTCTAAAATCAATATTCTAAGCTGCAAAATTAAAAATCATTAAAAATTGCAAATTTAACAAATGAAAATCGCAATAGAAAAAAAAGCGCACAATATTTTTGGTTACATTTTAGTAGAAGTTATTCCTGGCATCGTCCTTTACAACACCTGATAGATTTCAAAAATTCCTGAATTATATCCTGAAATCGACCTATTTTTCACCCACAGCCTGGTGTATTAGTACAGGTCTGACGATGGATTTATAGATTTTGATCTTGGAACTTCTTGTAAGATTTTTTGATTTTATAAGCTTATCCAGTGCGAATAGACAGCGATTTGCTGATTGAATTATGTCCTTTATTTCTTCAGTAACATCGTTGTCACCTGTGATTACGGCCCCCAGATACTTAAAACGTTGTATTCTTTCGAAATTGAAGGTGTTGACCGTCACATTTTGTCCTATCCTGTCTCTTCGTGTCGTTCTATTTATACACATATATTTCGTCTTCTCTTCATTAATCTTCAGCCCTACTTCAGTTGTTGCCCCTTCCACCTTGTTGAAAATGGCTTTTGTGGATAGAATGGAGTCTCCAACGAGATCAATGTCATCTGCGTAAGCTAGTAATAACTTGGGACCTTGAACCGATAGCAGTTCTGTTTTTATTTCGGCCGACCTCATGGCTTTCTCTAATACAAGGTTAAAAAGTAGTGGAGACAAGCTTTTGGTAGAGGTTTTTTGAGAGGATTAGCTGGTAAGGGCCCATTTTGGCAGCGACACTAGTGTTCTACAAAATGGTGCATTGTTTTTATAGCGAAGAAACAAACGACTATCAAAAAGACATGAACTCCACAAGCTTCGAGAACATTCTCGAGGGTGTTATCTCGTTATCTCCCGAGTGTCTCGTTATAGTAACTCTGTCATAATGTTGTATAATGCATCTTATCACAGCCGCCGTGTTAAATACATTTTAACGATGACTGATCGGCAATTCGTCAAGCGGATCTGACAAGATACGTCAATATTCTGTTGCAGGGCCGCCGCTAAAGTGTTGGCCGCCCGTGTGCAACTTAATATTTGCCGCCCCCTTTTAACACTTTAGTCGTTTCAACATAGGTATGTACTAGTATTTAAAGAAATGTGCAGGAGACACATCGTAACGGTAACGGGTATATGAAAAATAATTGCTCTGATCTCGACGTTACTTTTAGACCTGGCAAGCTGAAAATTTGTTAATAGCTTAACGGTGTCTAGTCGGACAAACTTTGATGTATGGGAAAACTGGAACAGGGGAAGTTTTAATTGTGGAACAGGTTAAAAATTTGGAACGTCAGACTACGAAAACGTTCCATGTATTTTGTCGGACATAACTTCCAATTGATTTGTTACCATTTCATTAAACTCTCATGCAAAAATCAGACTGGTGTCTGTGACCAACTGGGCATTTTAATGAGTGAAACACGAAGAACATGTCAAATGACAGGAATCATGTTGGTTAGTAATAGCAGTCTAATTTTTACATGAGAGTTTAATGAAAGGGTAACAAATCAATTGGATGTTCTGTCCGACAAAATACATGGGACGTTTTCGTAATCTGAAGTTCCAAATTTTTAAACTGTTCCACAATTAAAACTTCCCCTGTTCCAGTGTTACATCAAAGTTTGCACGACTAGACACCGTTAAGCTATTAATAAATTTTTAGCTTGATATTAATCGACTTTTTTTGGCACGCGGGTTCCAGGCCTATTTGAAATACAGTAGTGTGGAAAAAGAAACGGGCACACTACTATACATCTATTACAAACAAAATCGTTTATCAAAAGCGTGTCTAAAATCATTTTATACTGAACTATAACCCATCTATTACCATACATAAGCATAAAGGAACAATATTGTAACAGAGCAACCATCGAGTAATAAAAAAGACTTTTTTTTATTACTCAATGAGAGCAACTTAACAAGCACTTATCTAAATTCTCGAAAAGTATCCTATTGTCGTGTCGTACTCTCTTAACAAATCATAAATGTTCAGAATTTGAAAAATTCGCATATGGACCACGTAGATAAAAATATCCTTAAAGTCCAAAAACCGCCAGCCACTTTGAATTAAAAAGCATTCCCGGAACTACTTTATGACTACAGCTGCAAAAGGGCAGTTCATATAATAAACAACATTTTCTGGCATTTTTGTTTAAATTGTTTGGAATATTAGAGTTTATAGAAATATCTGAATCATTACTATTTGTTTTTTGAATTTATTTTCGTTTAAAAAAAATTATCATCAGTGGACTGCTTTTGGTCGCCCCTATAATCGGCCGCCCGTGTGCGATGCACACTTTGCACACATGGTAGCGGCGGCCCTGTTCTGTTGATTCAATGTTAAATTCAATTGAAGTAAATTGGGCTCAAATGAGAGGGTATGTGGCCTGGAAGACTTGAAACAACGCACTTATACAATAATACACAACACACTTTTCCACATAACATCACACAACACTCTGCATCATCCTTTTTTAATTTCATCTGTAGTTTTAATGATTTTTTTAACTGCAAATCTTCCTCTTCTCGATTTTCTCTACGTTGACTGTTTTTTTCTCTGACAATTCTTACTTTTTGATTTTGATTCTTTCACTCCATTTTATTTTACTTTACATTTATTAACTTTTTCTAAATAAAGTTTCTCCTATTCTTGTTCCTTAACTTTTTGTTATTTTCTTATTTAATAGTTAATTTCTACGTTACTTAATTTCTCTTTAAACTATACACTTCACTATTTACAATAACTGCTTAAGAAAGATTCCGGCAGGATCGCCATGTATGGTTCAGGAGGCCAATAGGTTCTTTTCAATGTTAAACAGCTAAGGGAGAAAAAAGACGCATCTTTACAAATTTCCCGGTTTATTCTCGTTCTTTAATTAAATAAAAAAAGTGTATTCTTGAAATCACACACTAGTTGCTAGCTCAGTACCTTGTTTTATGATAATGCAGTATGCTCCTGACATGCTGCATTCTTGATAAGAAGTTAGGTCTGGATCCCGCGTATGAAAAAAAATTGATTAATAGCAAGCTGAAAATTTGTTAATAGCTTAAGGGTGTCTAGTCGGACAAACTTTGATATATAGGAACACTGGAGCAGGGGAAGTTTTAATTGTGGAACAGGTTAAAAATTTGGAACGGTCAGACCACGAAAACGTCACATGTATTTTGTCCGACAGAATTTCCAATTGATTTGTTACCCTTTCATTAAACTCTCATGCAAAAATCAGGCTGCTATTTATCACCAAATGGGAATTATAATGAGTGGAACACGTAGAATATGTCAAATGGCAGGAATTATTATGACAGGTGATAAATAGCAGTCTGATTTTTGCATGAGAGTTTAATGAAAGGGTAACAAATCAATTGGAAGTTCTTTCGGACAAAATACATGTGACGTTCTCGTGGTCTGACCGTTCCAAATTTTTAATCTGTTCCACAATTAAAACTTATCCTGTTCCAGTGTTTCCATATATCAATGTTTGTCCGACTAGACACCCTTAAGCTTTTAATAAATTTTCAGCTTGCTATTAATCAACTTTTTTTTCATACGTGGGATCCAGACCTATTAAGTCCTTATATGATTAAATAACATGAAAATTCATCGTATATTTTAAATTGACTTAAGTTATCGTCTTGTTACTTTTTCTATTGTTAATTGAGAATTTTTAACCGTTTTCTCATTTTACTTTATAGTCTAGGCGCCAAATAGAGGTCACCGTATCATTTTCAATTGTGATGGACAAACTCAACGGTTTCTTATGGATTTTTGGCTGCTGATTACGAATTTCAAGGGGGTATTTCAATCCGAGTGGTCAAAAAATTGTTATAAACAATTTAATTGTTTATAAATTGTTTATAAGGCTCTGCCTCATAAACTAAAAAAGATACAAAAAAATGTTTCAAATAAAATTTGTTACTTAATAAAAAACAAAGAAATAACTGTTTACTAAACTTAAATCCGACAATTAGAACTCAAGATATTGTAAAATTAGTGCACAATGCAAATTGCAAATTGCAAAATAAGTATTTTTCGAAGCTTTACCGATCGTAACTCGGCTTCTGCGCATGTAAATGAGCCTTATAAGGTGTCCTTTTAAAGCTATCTATAACATCCGATGAATTTTATATAAATATGTAAAATATCTTTATTATTTACATTTAAAGGGTTTTTACCCTATACATTGGTGGCTCAGGCATGCAAATTTTGGCTTTTAAACACTGATGATGGATTCCTTAATCCGAAAACGTTTTGTATTGTGACCCTTATTTAGGGTATTTTAATATACACCTTTTACAAGAAACTTGGTATTTTTGTGATTTATGGTATACAGCCAGCTACAGGAAGTTTATTTTCCTCGTGGATTTTTTAAAGCTTAATTAAGAGGCTTCCAAACAAAGTTTATTAAAAAACCATACTGAAGTAAAAATAATATATAATACTGAAGTACGGGGACTTTCCCATTGATTTTGTTAAAGTTTATTAAATTATTTGATCTTTATTTGTTTTAAAGTTATACCCGTTTGAAGTTATAATTTTCTTAAAAATATTGTACATTCATTTGTTTATAAGGGTTTCAAGCAAATTTGAGCAATAAACATTTATACTTTAATTAACAATAATGATAGAAAAACTCAAAAGGAATAATTTGAGCTTATGAAACTGTTCGTAAGTTTATTTTTGGCTAAGATGTCGATATTTTAATGGCTCGCTATGAGGCGCAAGATTGGCTCAAAGCGGAAAGGTTCACGCGCTAAGATCTAGATGCAAATTATAATTTCTATGTATTGATGTGATCTTGATTATTGATATGAGATAATATTCTTATATGTCATTTAATTTAATCAATGCATCAATAATAATCTAATTAATTAACCGGATCACATATCAATATGTTTTCAATCTCAGGGCGAATTATAAAATTAATTACTTACTTACGTGGCTTCTAAGTATTTCTCAATGGTTTCTAATCGGGATAGGAAAGAAAAGAGTCAAATAATACACACATATGGGTTACAATTATAATCAATCTATTGTTTATTTTATTTAAATGGCAATCACTGCTTAATATGTGCTAGATCTTATTATTCTTAAACATAACATTTACAAATGGGAATCTTATTTCCTTTTGGTTTCCAATTGAAAGTTTTTATTAACATTTAACTATTAGGATTTATTAGCAACAATTCTATTTAAATTTGATGAAGCTTTTCTGATATTATTGATTATGTTCTTCAATTTATAATGTGGTATTTAATACGAAAAACCCATACATTCATGTCCAAACAAATGAGACTGACCTTTTTCTGGTGAACTGAGAATGTCTTCACACAAGACCCGTTTCCTGCTATCCTTGGCTGCAATCAAAACCTCGTCCTGGTTTTCAGTAATGTTCTCCTTTGAAGATTAGCTCGTATGGCTCTCGTCCCTGCTTCTGTCGTGATGCTGTGTTCTACCTTTTTCGAAACTGCAATCAGCTACCGGGACACTCTTGGCTCAAGGAGGTTCTTTACTCTCAACTTGGCCTACCTCTCGTTCCACGATAGATCTCCACACTCACGGAACTACACCGGCTTTCTCACTCTCCGTACACTACCGTCTACTACTGGACTTCACTTCTCGACAGCTCAAAACATTCTGATCTCTATTTGTCATTCATTCCCCTACTTTCTAAATATCCCTTCCAGATTCACAAATCAACCTTCCACCACCAACTCTCATTCGCAGTATTCCTCAAAACCAATCTTTAATCTTTCTAAATATGCTTAATGGATTTCAAAAAAAAATAGTTAATTCCCATTCTAAAATTACTTTCTACTATTTACAAAATTTAATGACCTATTATCTACTTCAACTGAGTCTTATTTAGCATAGGCTAATGATTGAACCTTCCGCGAACAACGATAATGACCTATTATCGATTTCACTTGAGTTTTATTTAGCATAGGCTAATGATCGAACCTTCCGCGAACAACGATAATGGTACGCGCTATTCACTTTGTTTATTCTAAGCGCATTGTCCCGAGTTCCGTAAGCTTTTTCTAATCACTTCTTAAAATTAAATATAACAATTTGTTGTATACAGGTTGTTCTAAATTTATATGCCCGTGGTTGAGAAAATTGAAAATATTTTATATTAAATTGAATTTTGTTTATAATTATCAAAATTTAATTTTCATATCAAATAGAAATATAACAGTATATATACGTTATCTTCATTTTTCATTTTTGAAGATCCTAATAAAATTTTATCATATACTTCTTATAATTAAATCATCATACTGTATCTCGTATCACCTTTCATTCTATTTAATTTGTCTTCTATTTTTTGTACTAAATGAGAAAAAAAACACATTAAAAACTAATATTTCAGAAATATAACTAAAAAGTGAGTTGATATTATTTATTATTACTATTTTTACAAACATTTTCTTTCACACATCTGCATCGAGATATACAGGGAATCTCGGCTTTTTTACATCTGCATAAATTCTTCGAGCAATTTTTACAGACACATGGTGGTACTAAATCTGATTTTGAAGGCATTAAAATTAAAACTTTTTGGGGCTTCAGAGTTTCATTATCTATAAGATATCCATATACAAGTGGATCAAGTTCTTTTGCAGAATCTTCGAGGCACGTTAATTGTGTGTACACCACATAAAATGCTCGTTTTATATGTAAGTGGATTGAGTTCGATGTTGGTGGCATATCTTTAACAACAGAAATGCCTCCTTCAACAAGAGAAAACAAGAGAAAAGTCTTTACGAATATTTGCTGTTTCAATTATACGTGCACAACCGTTCTCAGTAGAAGACACTTTGATGTTGATATTTTTTTGATATATAATACATAATTTATTATTAACTAAATTATTCATTATTGCAACGAATCAATATCACAGTACACTATTAAGAGACAATGACTTTGTTGTAACAAATAGACAGAATTGACAGTAGTATATTATATTATTGTAGACATTGATAGACATATTAAGAATAGTCAAAGGCTTCCTGAGCAAAATAGTGTAACACGAGAGCAGCCGATCGGTATATTTACCATGATATTTATTACTTGACTGTGAGTTGATCTTGAGCCTCAGAGCGTGCTATTATATTATCAATATCTTGGCCAAAAATAAACCTACGAACACTTTCCTAAACTCAAAATACACCTTCTTAGTTTTTCCATTATTAGTTTTAATTAAAGTATAAATGTTTATTGCTCAAATTTATTAAAAACCCTTATACAAAAATTAATGTACAAATTATTTAAGAAAATTATAACTTCAAACGAGTATAGCTTTAGAACAAATGAAGATAAAGTAATTTGACAACTTTGTTTGGAAGTCTATTAATTAAGCTTTAAAATGAGACCATGAAAAGCTCATTTTACTGCGTAGAAGCCGAGTTACGATCGATAAAGCGTCGAAAAATATTTAATTGACTGTAAGCCGATCTTCCGCCTCATAGCGCGCCATTAAAATATCGACATCTTGGCCAAAAATAAACTTATGAACATTTTCATAACCCCAAATTGTTCCTTTTGAGTTTTTCTATCATTATTGTTCATTAAAGTATAAATGTTTATAGCTCAAATTTGCTTGATACCCTTATAAACAAATGAATGTACAATATTTTTAAGAAAATTGTAACTTCAAACGGGTATAACTTTAAAACAAATGAAGATCAAGTAATTTAACAAACTTTGTTTGGAAGCCTGTCAATTAAGCTTTAAAACGACACCTTCTAAGGCTCATTTGCATGCGTAGAAGCCGAGTTACGATCGATAAAGCTTCGAAAAATACTTATTTTGAAAATTGCCATTTGCATTGTGCACTAATTTTACAATATCTTGAGTTATGATTGTTAGATTTAAGTTTAATAAACGGTTATTTCTTCGTTTTTTATTAAGGAACAAATTTTACTTGAAACATTTTTTTTATTTTTTTTAGTTTATGAGCCAGAGCCTTATAAACAATGTATAAACAATTAAATTGTTTATAACAATTTTTTGACCACTCGGATCGAATTCCCCCCTCGAAATTCGTAATCAGCAGCCAAAAATCCATAAGAAACCGTTGAGTTTGTCCATCAGAATTGAATATGACACGGTGACCCCTCTGGCACCTAGACTATTATATATCATTGACATAGTACGTACATTTTACATGTCTGAAGTCATTCCCATCGACATTGTTACTTTTGCGTGACATTCTGTAACAATCTACCCGTTTTCTTAATTAAACTGCCCTTTGTACTTGTCTAATCTTGTTAATTGTAAGTTTAAATTATAATTAAAAGAGAAAAGCTTTTCGAGAGAACTTTTTCGTTCTCCTCGAAACCTTTTAATCTTTTAATGAAATTTTCATATATACAACGCGATTGCTCATGCAACAGTTTCGACTCCCAAACAGTCGGAAAGAGCTTGGAAGTTGGAGCGACTCCTATTTAAAATGTATATGCTCTGAATACGTTATCAAATACTTGTTTACCTGGTGGCGGTTTCAGTTGAGTTTACCACTATGGTTTGGTGTCAAAAAGTGAGTTGTATATTTGAGAGGAAAATCGTACAGACTTGTTGGAATGTTATGGAATATGTTTAATAGTCCAGGGTAATAAGGATTTTCTCAGGGCACTCAAAGATCCAGGTAGCTGACTACTTTTTTAGTTATTGTAGAACTATATGAAGAAAACCTATCTGTTTCCTGCCTAGAGTTCGCGTCCGTTTTTTAATTATTAACAATTTATCGCAAAAATCGCGATATTTTAGATTTTTTGCACCATATTCAAAAGCTAAACAAAAAAACCTTCAAAAAACCGTTTTTTGAAAGTTAGAAAGTTAATTTGTTGCTTAGCAAATTGCAAAATAAATGAAAATCGATATTTGTTAATAACTTTTACTAAATTTAACTAAGAATTTTTGGGGGGGTCACCCAAAGTTAGTTACTTTGGTACTTAACAAACCCTCAAAATTTGAGACCGATCCATTAATTAGTTTAAAAGTTATTCTATTTGTTTATCCCAGAGACATTTATTTTGCAATAACATAAGACAGAAAATAATGAACATTGGGCAATGCTGAATATGTCAAACGAAAGCAGAAGACTGATAGTATCATATCAAATTAATCAACATAATCAAAAATCCTAATGCCAAATTTTTGAAATTTTGTAGTTTATAAAAATTTAGAATAACTTGGCAAATAAAATCCGTAGGTACAATCTTTTTATATATTCGGAAAGCTAACATTTTAACACGAATTTTCAAATAAAAGAATTTAGCCAGGGTTCATTAGGGGCAAAGTTACCCATTTGTTTTTTTTTAATTCACAGCTAATTTGTTTATTATAATTAAGGAATTTCATTGATGCCATTTTAAATAATGGGATTTGTATTTTTTGTTTAAAAATTCGCATAAACATTGTATCTTCACAGCACCCTCTACGATTTTTCAAAATTGTACTTCAAACAATTTCAAACTAATACAATTTTCTGTATCTCCGGATCAACTCAATGGATTTTCATCTTTCTTTTTTTAATTTGTATGTAATTTCTACGTACATTACAAATATACAATTTGTTTATAAATTTATTAATTAATAATCAGTCTAATTTGTTTAAATAATTCCTGAAAAAATATTTTTTTTTACAAAAATCTATTTTATGAATTATATTATCATTAATGATCATACAAAAAGTTAAAGTTCACTTTAATAAATAAATTATTTTTATTAGATAATTATTTATTGAAAATAATTTATTTATTAAAGTATACCTTAACTTTTTCTATGATTAATAATGATAGTCTGATTAAAAACATGCATTTTTGGGAAAAAAATTATTTTTTCAAAAATTGTTTTTAAACAAATTAGATTGTTTATTAATTAATAAATGTCAAATTGCAAATAGACAAATTACATATTTGTAATGTACAGAAAAATTACATACAAATTAAAAAAAGAAAGATAATAATATATTCAGTGTATCCCGATATATAGAAAATGATAGTAGTTTTAAGTTGCCTTTTTTAGTTTTTGAACTCATGCATTTGTCGGCACCCAGCTCCCCCTTCACTTACCACGACTATGACGACTAGTCACCAACTGAACAACATTTTTAAAATTCGTGTAAAATACCAACTTTTCGAATATGTAAAATGATTTTTTTTACGGACAATATTTTTAAAGTTGTTCTAAATGTTTATAAACTACAAAATTTCAAAAATTTGGCATTAGTATTTTTGAATATATTAGATAATTTTTTTATCTTGTTTTAGTACATTTTGATAATATCACTTTTCTACTTTCATTTGACATACTCAGAAATGCCTTATTTTTATTATTTTCTGTCTTATGATATTGCAAAATAAAGGTCTCTGGGATAAACAAATAGAATAACTTTTAAACTAATTAATGGATCGGGCTCAAATTTGGACGGTTTGTTAAGTACCCCAATAAACAACTTTGGGTGAAACACTAATGTTCTAAAGTAGTTTTAGTAAAAGTTATAAACAAATAACGATTTTCACTTATTTTGCAGTTTGCGTAGTAACAAATTAACTTTTTAACTTTCAAAAATCGGCATTCTGAAGGTTTTTCAATGTTCTAAAAAATTAAATTTTGTAGTTTTATGTCAACTGTTTAGCTTTTGAATGGGGTGAAAAAATCGAAAAAATCGCGATTTTTTGCACTAAATTGTTATTAATTAAAAAACGGACGCGAACTTTAGGCAGAAAACAGGTAGGTTTTCTTCCTATAGGTCTACAATAACTAAAAAAGTAGTTCGCTACCTGGATATTTGAGTGTCCCGAACATGGTCTATTTCCAGCTTATTACCCTGGAGTATAAATAATACTCTCGGTTTTTTTTTTTACTTTGGACTTAATCCATTAGCAGAATTAAAATTGCTCTAGTATGTCTCTAAATCTAGGATCTCTCTAAATATAATTAATTTGCTACCTGTTTGTATTGTTATTAATACATTAGTGCGTTTATTTAATTTTACTGGTTTCATTTTATTACACCCCATGGTTGTCTTTCTTGTAAAAATTGGGAAAAAAATCTTTTGTAAAAGTTATAAAATTTTTATTAAAAATCATCACCAGTGTTAAAACTTAAAAGTAAGTATAACCGTTTTAATGAATGCAAAGTTGATATTTAAATTTTGACTAAGATTAAAGGAAGTTGGTTATACTTACAGGTTGGATGCCTGATGAGTCACCAAAGAAATACTATAGTAAAATCCCTTCAAATATTATATAGTTGCATTAAAGGTGCATACTTAATTAAAACTCCATAGCATGGATATAGATGAAACAGAATAATGCCCTTAGGTAAGATATGGACCTTCCCAACACGTGGGATGTAAACTGAGTTGGTTACATTACAACAATTTAATGGCAACTGAATTCAGTTGCCATGTCCTTTTCTTGTGTTTTTGAACATTTTGTCCATAACGACGGCTAAGACAACAGACCCCGCAATAAATAAGGCTACTTAAAATGACAATACAAGAAACACAGAACAGAAAAGAAACGCAGCAAAAGAAAAATAATAAAGCCCGTTCAAATCTGATCCTGGCATGTCGAAACCTATTGGTGAGATCCAATAAATATGAAAAAATATTAACTAGAAATGTTAGCTCTGCAGGAAATACGATAAAAGTATAAAGGAAAAATGAAAAAGAAGTACTTTAATGGTACAGACACGACTTCGTTAGAGGCTATTACAGGTCTCCTTCTGCTGGAATTATATATTTCAGCGGTAGCCTTTTTGACCATCCTGAGGCTCAAAGCAAACAATACTTAGAGGCCGAATTATATATTGAATAGCCACACAGATACTATTGGGAATTCTTGAGGAATCCATCTTTATGATGAACTCAGATATTATGATGACACCAGAACTAATCTTCACTGAGAAGGTTACCTAACACAATTATACCATCTACAGAACAGAAAGTCACAAATATTAAAGAAGACTAATGGATCTAGAACTATCCATGGTACTGGATCAGGAGTTTTTGGGCAAACATACCACTATAATAAATCATACAGCTTAGGTCAATATACAACTGCTCCAGGCTACAGTCTTTCCTTTGGTGGCCTGCATTGATTGATGAAATCATAGATGGATACACTAAAGCTAAGACAAGTAACATTTACACAGATAGCCAACCGGCTATTCTGGCAGTAAAAAATCCACTCACGAAATCAAAACTGGTGAGGAGCTGCAAAGATCTCCTCAACAACCTGGCAAAAGACAATAAAGTGTCTTTAATATGGGTGCTGGGTTATGAGGTGGTGTATAGGAATGAACGTGCAGATATGCTGGCAAAACAAGGCTCGAGAGAAACTTCTGAAGGCCCAGAACCTTTCTGTGGCATCACTTAAGATGCTACGAAAAACGAGGTTCAGACATCACTTATAAGGAATTATAAAAAAAAATGAAGAGCCACTCAAAGTCCAATATGTGTTTAAGATTTATACTAAATTCACAATTAAGATGCAGTAGAAATAAACAAACCAAGACACTTGAATGTTACGAGAACCACTCCTGAATCATGTTTTACAAGGTATAAACTTTGTAAATCATGATTTGGGAGAGCTCCTCGTAACATTCAAGTGTCTTAGTTTGTGTTTTTCTAGTGCACCTTTATTGTGATTTTAGTACACGGTTCTTAGACATTACTACGGTTGCCCAGATCGACTAACTAATGAACATTAAGGGTGCGATTACGTCACGAGTGTACTGTCATTTAAATCGTAATATGATTTTTTTAGAATCCTGAGAAAATTAATAAGTATTTTTGAAAAATTTAAACCGAGAATGAAAGATTACGTTATTACCGAGGACCGAAAGTCTCTTAGAGTAAATAAAAAGTTTCTTTTGAATGAAATATTTGCAATTAAAAATGACACTTCTCTTTTATTTTCAGCCCTGTAGTCTTTCATTCTGCGTTTAAAATATTTATTAGTTTTCTCAGGATTCGAAAAAAATGAATACCTTTAAAACACATTGAGAATTTTGACGTGCGTCAAAATTTTGCATTTTGCTCCTTCCCCTTAATCGGTATTTATTTGTATATGTGTTTTATGTATGGAAAATAGTCAAGATGGTTAAGAAATAAAGATGTTTAGTGGATTATAATACCTAATTATGGAAAACTGTTGATATTTATCCATGCAATATTTACGGAAATCTAGGACTTCAATCTCCATTCTACACTGAAAATTTGTCGATGAATTTCCATTAATACTGGATTAACTATTGAATACATACTATCCTTTGAGGCCAGCTAGGATTATGTGAATTAGAATTACTTGTATAATTTATTGTAAGAATTTAAATAATAGGTACCTAATAAATTTGGCCACACTACAGCCTGTACCTGGCATTCTAAAATATCATCAACATTATTATTACATTAATACATAATGAAATTTTAACGTTTTCTACCTTATAAATATATATTCTTATTTAAACTCCTACAATAGGTACGATGTACAACTTTCATGAATAATTCAAAATAAGTTTTTACGGGAAACAACACCAAAATTGCAAACACAAAAATATAAAGTAAACAAATATAAATTGAAAAATATAATACATTTGCCACAGTAGGTATGTGTGTGAAAGTTAGGCCACGCGTTACTTTTTAACTGAAAGTGCTCACACCATTGACTGAATAAAAAATCTTTATTATTAATACTTTCTTCGCAGCTGAGGGTATCTTATCAACTGTATTGCTTTTAATGATAAAATGAAAATATTGACAGTTCAAAAATGTGAAAAATCATTGTAACGCATTAGTGCACTGTGTGTGGCCTAATTTTGGGCTGAAAAACGTATTTTTACGCATTTTTACAAAATTTTGGAATATGTTTAATTTGTAGAACAATTTTAACAGTTGTTTTCAATACAGATTTCAATCCTCTACAAATAGTTTCTAATGTCTTTTGATGTAAAATAATTAGGGAAGCAGGAATTCAACAGTTTAGAATTTTACATTGAGTTTCCTATGGCCTGTTTTCCAATTCACCACCCGGTATAAGATAAAATGTGTATTATTTGTGTTATTGTTTAATAATAACACAAATACTACACATATATACACAATAACACACATTCAATGATCGAAAATCATTTAAAAATATGGGATTCTGTACTCTTGTGACGTAAAGTCAAAAATTGAAGTCTCCCCACCACCGTCGATCTAGGAAACGTAGTATGTCTAAGAAACGTGATTTTAGTATAAATCTTAAACACATATTGGAGCTGCTTTATAAAAAAAAAACTAATCAACTCATTCCTCTATTCCATATCCGCTAAATTGCCGGTTTTTTTATTTTAAACTCTATTGAATATACAGATCAAAATCGCACTTTTCAGATAAACTTTTTGTGTAAAAGAGAGCTGTAATGAAAAGTTGAACAAACTGCATGTTGTGTACTCGATCTAGCGACATAGCTAGAACCATGCATGAAACATGGAATGGAATAGATAGTAAATTTAAACTGTGCTGTTTGTTTTATTCTCATGTATTATAAGTGAAACAATTCCAGGGGTGGCGTAAGTATTTTTCTATTCTTTTAAATTAAGATATTTCTCCGCAATAAAATCACAAGTAAATTCAATGAGATTGAAATAAAAATGCATACCATTTTTATTATTCAGTTGCAATGCGAAGGCAAAACAATCTTACTTTTCAATTAGAATACGGAGTGCAATCCAGCTCTCTGACCCGCGATTTTCGATTCTTATTGGAATCTCATCGGAGAGAGCGCAGGCTTGTTCTCCATATCCTAACTGACCAGCACCGAGAGCTTTTCCCACACATTGCAACTGAAACAAATAGGGTAGGTGACTAGCGTCATCTGTCAATTGAAAGATGAAGTTTTTCAATCCTAAAAGCAACATTAATAATATTGAAAATATTAAAAATATTACTAAAATATTTTTTAAATTGAAAAACTGATTGGTACATTTACCTGGTGACACCTCCAAAGCTTCTACAATTTGCAAGCCAAATGGATGCTGCAGTGAAGACAAAGGAAAGGAATTCTACACTATGCAATTCACATCCCCCGTCTGCAGCTTGGTAAAGTTCCAACGGAAAATGCCCCTAGTTACTCTACGGAGTAATACAAATATAAAATAATAAACTGAATAATAAAAATGGTATACATTTTTATTTTATATTCGTATTACTCCGTAGAGTAACTAGGTGCATTTTCCGTTGGAGCTTTACCAAGCTGCAGACGGGGGATGTGAATTGCATAGTGTAGAATTCCTTCCCTTTGTCTTCACTGCAGCATCCATTTGGTTTTCAAATTGTAGAAGCCTTAGAGGTGTCACCAGGTAAATGTACCAATAAGTTTTTCAATTTAAAAATATTTTAGTAATATTTTTAATATTTTCAATATTATTAATGTTGCTTTTAGGATTGAAAAACTTCATCTTTCAATTGCCAGATGACGCTAGTCACCTACCCTATTTGTTTCAGTTGCAATGTGTGTGAAAAGTTCTCGGTGCTGGTCAGTTAGGATATGGAGAACAAGCCTGCGCTCTCTCCGATGAGATTCCAATAAGAATCGAAAATCGCGATTCATGGAGCTGGATTGCACTCCGTATTCTAATTGAAAAGTAAGATTGTTTTGCCTTCGCATTGCAACTGAATAATAAAAATGGTATACATTTTTATTTTATATTCGTAATTCGTATTACTCCGTAGAGTAACTAAGTGCATTTTCCGTTGGAACTTTACCAAGCTGCAGACGGGGAATGTGAATTGCATAGTGTAGAATTCCTTCCCTTTGTCTTCACTGCAGCATCCATTTGGCTTGCAAATTGTAGAAGCCTTGGAGGTGTCACCAGGTAAATGTCCCAATTAGTTTTTCAATTTAAAAAATCTTTTAGTAATAAACAGATAGAACATGCAATAGAACGTTTAATGACAGTTGTAGAGGAGGCAGCATGGAACTCACCTACATTTACCTACAAATCCACATACGAATAAAAACTGTTCCAATAATATAATACATGAAGAAATAATTGATAAAAAGGCTTAGAAAACACTAACGAGATCACCTCAGAGTAAAAGAGACCTTAAAAAACACAAAAAGAGCTAAAAAATTGATAATGCAAGCAAAAAATTCAATTCTTCAAAAATACTTACAAAAACTAGATGCAACCAAGCCACTGACTAGTCGTTATGAAAAGCTACAAGGACCTTTTGAAGGCAGAACTATACAATCCTACCAGTAAGAACAGAAACAGGAAAATGGGCAAAATTTCACTAGAAAAGGTCGAAACGTAAGATTTTTTTTGCTTGATTTTGTTCGTTGTAATCCGTGACTGCACGCCGGGGTTTGTCCTAGTTGGGTCAGAGAGAGCAGCATACGTGCCTCCTGATGAGTGACTAATAAGTTTCGAAGCCGGTAGAGGTGCTTGCTGCACTTTCTGATTGAACTGGAATAATATTGCTGCCGTAGTTTCGTGTTGCAACGAATATGAAAATGGTTATTCATTTTTCATTTTTATAAACTTTTCACGAGAGTAATCACCACAAGATTAGACAAGAAATTAGACCTATATCAAAGTAGAGAACAAGCTGGATTCAGAGCAAACTTTGGAACCAACGATCACCTCCAAACAATAAAACAACTCATCGAAAAATTCATAGAATATAACAAGCCCTTAGTTTTAACATTCGTAGATTTCCACAAAGCATTCGACTCAGTGGAACGGGACAGTGTTATAGAAGCACTAAACGAGAGCCGCATTGATACCCGATATTCGAAGCTAATATGTAATATATATAAAAATGCGACAAGCTCGATACAACTACACGCTAACAGCAACCAAATAAAAATCTAAAGAGGTATCCGATAAGGTGTTACGTTGTCACCTAAACTTTTCAAATCGGTTCTAGAAAAAGCGATCAAAACTCTCGAATGGGGTGAACAAAGGAATAAATGTGGACGGAGAGATGCTACACCGCCTAAGCTACGCAGATGATATTATAGTCCTGATTGCAGACGATTTGGGACAAATACAGAAAATGTTGGAAGAACTTAGTACAGCCTGACATAAAATAGGCTTTAAAATGAATATAACAAAAACAAAATATATGAGGAACATAGTACCAAGTAAACACCTTGAAATACAAAATGAACAAATAGAACTGGTAGACAAGTATATATTTATATCTGGGTCACGAAATTAAGATAGGTGAGGACAATCAAACAACCGAAGTATCCAGAAGAATAATACAAGGATGGGCAGCATACGGAGCTCTTAGGAACGTTTTTAAGAGTGACATCCAACTAATATGAAGAAAAAAGTTTTCGACCAATGCGTGCTACCGGTGATGACCTATGGTGCAGAAACATTATCGCTCACAAAGAAAACCGCACAAAAACTAAGAGTAGCGCAGAGAAGAATGGAGCGATCAATGATAGGGCCACTCTGCGAGACAGGATTAGAAACGAAGATCTACGAGCTAAAACCAAAGTCATAGACGTCATTGAAAGAAGCTGTAACTTAAAATGGAAATGAAGGACGGAAGATGGACTCGCAAACTAGTTGAATGGAGACCAAGAGCCGATAAACGTAGCAGAGGAAGACCACACACGATGGCAAGACGACTTACGAAAGACAACAAAAAACTGGATACAGCAAGCACAAGATAGAACACTTTGGAGACAAACAGGGGAGGCCTATGTCCAGCAGTGGATTGAGAGAGGATGATGATGATGACGACCCGTTTCGGATGTTGGAAATCATATTGGCAATCATAACCTTGCTCGCTGCGGCTGGCTAGAAACAGTTCCGTTTAGGTTTTTTTAAACCATGTCCTCAAATTCCGCTGCCATGATATTCTCCTTCTGCCGGGTCCCCGCTTATCTTTGTCTTTACCTTGCAATATGGACTGTATTCAGATACTGCAATTTTATGCGTTTGATGGTAAACACAATCTCCGGTTCCTTCTTCCTAGAACTTCCTTGTTCGTGATCCTTGCTGTCCATGATATTCTCAGCAGTCTTCTATAAAGCTACATATCAAATGCTTTAAGTTTTTTAATAGTGGTGTCTGTAAGCGTTCATGCCTCTGCTTCGTACAATAATACAGAGAAAACTTCTTCTTCTTAAGGTGCCGAGACCGCTTGTCGATCGTTGGCTCTCATGTTGCGCAGCATATTAACAATCATTGTCTTATTTACAGCCGCACGAAATAGTTCAGTGCTAGTTTTCCCAAACCATTGGCGTAGGTTTTTAAGCCAAGAAGTTGTACGGCGGCCCACACTTCTTTTTCCCATTATTTTACCTTGCATGACAAGGTGAAGTATGTCATATTTTACTGGGTGACGCATTATATGACCAAAGTATTCCAATTTGCGCCTTTTAACCGTGTTCACTACTTCGCAACTTTTATTCAAACGTTGCAAAACCCTTTCGTTTGTGACTCTTTCTACCCAACTGATCTTCAGAATACGGCGGTAGACCCACATTTCAAATGCTTCTAGGTTTTTAAAAGCGATTCTGTCAGTGTCCATGCTTCAACCCCGTAAAGTAGTACTGGAAATTCTTCGAATCATACTGTTTAGCTTTTTGTATTCTGTCAGATTAGCATTCTTATATTTTCTTCTTGCATCCATTAAATTGACCACAGATGAGATGGGTTGATGATATTAAAAGAGTAGCCGGAACGAATTGGAAATATGTTGCTCAGGATAGAGACCGATGGAAGGAGTTGGGAGAGGCCTATGTCCAAACGTGGACGATAGAAGGCTAAGAAGAAGAAGAAGATCCATTAAATTCAATATCTCTTCTGTCATCCACTGTTGCTTATTCCTACGCTGATTTTCCATTAGATGGTCTTCTTGGACTTTTTCCAATGTTTCTTTGCATGACTCCCACAATTGTTCTTCTGAATTTTTATTTCCCAATTTCTGAAACTGATCTTCTAATTTATCGGTTACTATTTCTTTCACTTCCGCATTTGAAAGTTTAGCTTTGCTGATCCTAGGAGATATTTTGGGTTTTTTAATCTTTTTAAATTTAAGTAATACTTTAGCTGCTAGTAAGTTGTGGTTGGAGGGTACATCCGCTCCTGGATATGTTTTGGAGGACAAGATAGCATTTCTATATCTTTTTGATATACTTCTTCTTCTTGTGCCACTCCTATCGGAGATTGGAAATCATCAAGGCTACCCTGACTTTGTTTACAGCTGACCTAAAAAGTTCATTAGTGGTGCAGCCAAACCACTCTCTCAAATTCCGCATCCACGACATTCTTCTACGGCCTGGATTCCGTTTTCCTTCTATTTTTCCTTGCATTATATTTTGAAGTAATGCGTATTTATGACCTCTCATCAGGTGACCCAAATACTCGAGTTTTCTTCGTTTTATCGTTAATAAAATTTCTGGGTCTCTTCCTATCCTTCGTATTACTTCAAGATTTGTGATTCTTTCAACCCAACTTATCTTCAGCATTCGACGGTAGCACCACATCTCGAAACTTTCAATATTTTTTATGTTGTTCTGTTTGAGAGTCCAGGCCTCTACACCGTATAATAGCGTGTTAAATACGTAGCCACTTAGCATTCTTAATCGTAGAGGGATGCTTATATCTCTGTTGCAGAAGAATTTTCTCATCTTTATGAAGGTGGCCCTGGCAATTTCGATACGTCTTTTTATTTCATTGTTTTGGTCTCTAGTTTCGTTTATTAAAGTTCCCAAGTATTTATAACTTGATACTTTTTCAATTTGAATGCCGTTTATACTAATATGTGCTGGTTGTATCATGATTTTACTGAAGACCATATACTTGGTTTTTTTGATATTAATGTTTATGCCATAATTGTTGCAAGCAATATTTATGTTTGTAAGTAATCGTTGTAATTCTTCTACTGTTATTGCAACTAGTACAGTGTCGTCTGCGTATCGAATATTATTTACAACCTCTCCATTGATTACGATTCCTTCATTTGCTTGCAAAAGGGCTTCCTGACAGATGCTTTCACTATATACATTAAATAGCAGTGGTGATAAAATGCATCCCTGTCTTACTCCTCTACGTATTTCTATTGCTTTTGATATCTCGTTTTCTATTTTGATGTTAGCTTTCTGATTCCAATATAAGTTGAGAATTATTCGCAGATCTTTATTATCTATGTCTTTTATTTCAAGAATGTCTCTTAGCCTATCGTGGCGTACTCTGTCAAACGCTTTTTCAAAATCGATAAAACATGCATGTACTTCTTGATTAACGTCTAGGCATCTTTGTGTAAGAACATTCAAACCGAAGAGAGCTTCTCGAGTACCTAGTCCTTTTCTGAACCCCATCTGTGTATTACTAATATCTGACTCCAACTTTTGATAAACTCGGTTGTGGATGATTTTTAGAAATATCTTTAGTAGATGGCTCATTAAAGATATTGTTCGATGTTCTGAACATTCTTTTGCATTGGATTTCTTTGGCAGTGTAACGAATGTAGACAGCAGCCACTCTTGAGGTATAATACCAGTATTGTATACTGTGTTAAATAAGTGCAATATTATACCTATTGATTCATCATTCAAGAGCTTTAGTAATTCAGTAGGAACCTCATCGGGTCCATTTGCCTTTCCAGTTTTGGAATTTCTAAGTGCCATTTCTACTTCACATTTTAGGATTTCAGGTCCTGTTTCACCATTTACCTTGTCAATGTTATTTCTGTTGTCCTCAAACAATTCTCTTATGTATTCACTCCATTTATTAATTTTTTCTGTTAAGTCTACAATAATATTTCCGTCTTTGTCCTTAAGCAAACTTATTTGATGTCTTCTTTGGGTTCCTGTAAGTTCTTTTACTTTTTTATGTATATTGAATGTGTCATACTTTCTTTCATAGTCTTCCATTTCTACACATTGTTCTGTAATCCATGATTCTTTGGCCTTCTTTATTATTTGCTTTATGTTCTTATCAACCTCTCTGTATTTTTCTGAATTATTCTTCAATTTGCGTCTTTCATCCATTAGTTCTAGTATGTCTGGTGTCATCCACACCTTATGTTTCTTTGGAGATTTGGTTAGGTGTTTCTTTCCCGTAGTTCTTATTATAGTGTTTATATACTTCAGTTTTTCATCTATGTTGTCTGTTCTGCGGATTTGGTTTTCTGCTACACTGAGGTCGGTGTTGATTTCTTCGCGCACTGTTTGTCGTCGGTGTTCACTTTTAAGCTGACTTAAGTCTAACGTTGGGATGATGGTTTTTCTCATTTTCTTTGGTCTAGCTTCTAACACAGATACTACTGGATTATGATCCGAACCGATATCAGTTCCAGGGTAAGTTTTAGTAGATTTCACGGCATTACGGTATCTTTTTGTCACCATTATGTAATCTATTTGGTTTCTGATTACTTTTTCTTGTGTGTGTTGAGGTGACGTCCACGTATACAGTCTCCTTGGGGGTAATTTAAAGAATGTATTAGTTATTATTAAATCTTCGCTTTGACAAAACTGAACTAAACGATCACCCCTTTCATTTCTATTACCTAAGCCGTATTTACCGACATTTTCTCCAACTTTACCCTGACCTACCTTGGCGTTCAGATCGTCCATTACTATGTTAATGTGTTGTCTCTTTGTTGTTCTCATCACTTCTTCTAAGTTATTATAGAATTGTTCTATTTCCTCTTCGTCTTTGTCTGCTGTAGGAGCGTACACTTGTATGATGTTTATTATGTTCTTCTTATCTTTCAGTTGTATTAACATCACGCGCTCTGAGAATGGAGTAAAATTTGCTACAGCATCTTTCCATTTTTTTGAGATGATGACTCCAACTCCGTATCGATGGGATATACAGATATAATCAATTTGATTTCTTACTATAAGTGTCCATAGGAGATTTCCAGGTGTAAAGTCGTCGCTTAGGCAAGTCAAAAAAAGTGTTGGATATTACTAATTGTTTTTCTACACAAAATCTAATCATTCTATCTCCACGGTCGTTTCTCGTTCCTAAACCAAACTTGCCAACGACATCTTCTTCACTACCTCTTCCAACCTTGGCATTGAAATCCCCCAATACAATGTTTATATCTTGGTTTCCTGTGAGTGGTAATAAATAGTCTAGATCTGAATAAAAGCTTTCGACAACTTCATCGTCATATTGTTGTGTAGGTGCATATACCTGAATGATGTTTAAGTCTGTAGATTTGTTTTTATTTGTAACATTATTAACCTATCTGAGTATAGCACGATATTTTTTACTGATTTTGCGACATTTTGTTCTAAAATAAATGCCACACCATTTCTATGTTGCGGACCTTCTTCACCAGAGTAGTAAATTTCATAATTATCTATCGTTATATGGCCAGAACCCGGCCAACTCATCTCGCTTATACCTAAGATATTTATATTTAACCTTCGCATTTCCTTGATCGTATTGTGAATCTTTCCAGATTCAAACATACTTGTAATATTCCAAGTCGCTATTAAACATTCCTTATCTATTACCAAATTTGATGAATTACAGGGAATTCGCTTGCTGACGACTGGGGAAACCCTGCTGTTTCCCACGCCGAATCTTGGATTCCGAGTCCCATGATTAGTAAATATATTTACATTATTAACATCTGTCATCATGAGTTACTAGGGAAGTTATAATCAGGTAGTTTCCCGTTGCTTACATTATTAACATCTGTCATCATGAGTTACTAGGGAAGTTATAATCAGGTAGTTTCCCGTTGCTTTCCTGATTCCACTGCCGTTGACTGAATTTTCAGCTCATCCGCCTTCGGGGCCGATTTCTCAACCCCAGGACAATAGAGTGCCCTTCCGTACCTCCTGGTAACGGTTGATTGCTTATACCGGCGCACATTCGGTTTTTATTTAGGTTTAGGTTCGCAGTATCGCAGCCGGTTAAATCATTATTTGATTGTCGCCTGCGACTTTATGGCACCGCACCTGTTAGGAATTGTATTCCTTAGCCGCGAGCCACTAATGACACAGCTGCTGTCCTGTGTCATGTCCTCAGTTGATCCGCCGGTACTTATTTGGCGAAGCCTTATTCGTACCTGTCCTGTATATCTACAGGAACGTTCCCTATCAGCCATTGGGACGCGCCGTGTTGGGGTTAAGGACTTCCCCATCCAGGTCTGTCTTTCACAAAGTACTGAAAAACCCCTACCCAATTCAGAGCTCTTCCTCCATGCAAACTAGACCTAGCACGGACAGAGAAAACGTAACATCTCAAATGTCTTATTTGAGATGATACGTTTTCTCTGTCCGTGCTAGGTCTAGTTTGCATGGAGGAAGAGAAAACGTAACATCTCAAATGCCTTATTTTTGTATCTAGGGATATGTTGTGGCTTTTGAAGATGTTATCTCATTTTGTTAAAGACCGTTCTTGACTTTCCTATGCGGCACTGTATTTTCTGTACAATCGTATTATAATCGTGAAATGTTCCTTGTTAAAATCATTTTGATTTGTCTAAAATTGCCTTTCATCCAACGTGCATATTAAAAATGAATTTTTATCTCGATATCTTTTATAGATCTTAATCCGCTACTGGACTGGACAATACGTTTGTATCTATTTAAGACCATTTAATTCTGGAGACAATTCAAATATTCCGGGTCGGTTTTGCCGCAGAACCGAGATCGATACGAGTACAGAATATTATTACAGAGATCCATATGTGGGACGGTATATTGTCCTGGCAAAGACCGTCGCTCGAAAAATTTCGTTTGAATTTTAATCAAATAAAGTAGCGGTATCTTTTTGTGGCGCAAAAAGTGTTGAATCGTCGCTCGAAAACTAAAATTAATAAAAAGAATATGGAATATTTCTTTTATTTGTTAATAACATGAAAATTTCTTCTTTCTATTATTTTATGTAAGAGTGTCTTTAATATATTAACTTTGCTTGCAGATACAGTTGGAATTTAATAAAATACATAGATATAAAATGTATAATAGATAGTATAATAAATGTCCAGCTGTTTATAGTCCAGAGAAATAGGGTAAAAAAGTACCCTGTTTGGGACTTTAATCCGGTCAGATATCTAACAGGTTTTTATGGACTTCGATAACCCAGACCTCCATGATTCATGCAATGGATTCCGTTGACTTTTTAAATTATCAATAATTTAAGGCCAATGCTGCACCATTTGAAGAACTTTCTCCTGACAGTAACAAGTAATAGACCGGGCTGTATCGTCGCTCCCGCTAGCGAAATTATTCCGATTCGATTTTTTTGCACAAACTTACTCAAAAAAGAGGTCATTATAACATATCCACACGGTGCCGGGCGGTGCCGTGGTCGAAAAATTGTTTAAACAATTTTTTTTTAACAAATTCACAAAAATATTTTTTTCGTTTCGAACAATATTTTTTAGATAATTTTGGTCATTCTGAGCAAAAAAGGTCTCTTGTGATTTTTCTCTAAAATTGATTGTTGTCGAGTTTATGCGATTAAAAATTTGAAAAATGCGAAAATGGCCATTTTCAAGTCTTAATAACTCGATTAAAAATTATTATTATGAAATTCAAAAAGTGACCAAATCAAGTCTCAAACCTCTTCTTCAAGGTCCTGAAGAGATTTTTGTCATTATTTTAGTACACAGCTGCTATTTTTAATTATTAACAATTAGCGCTATAGTCTAATTGTATCGTCGCCCCCGTTAGCGAAACTATTTCGATTAGACTGTTTTGCACAAACTTACTCAAAAAGAGGTCCTCATAACACAGGGTGCCGGGCGGTGCCGTGGTCGAAAAATTGTTTAAACAATTTTTTTAAACAAATTCACAAAAAGAATTTTTTCATTGCGAACGATTTTTTTTTAGACAATTTGGATTATTCTGAGCAAAAAAGGTCTCTTGTGCACTTCAAAGATTTAGCTTTAATCTGTCACGTTTGTTTTCTGCGTACCTCGAGCTCAAAAGTAGCAGATTAAAGCTAAATCTAAATGGGGCAGACAGTGAACTACCCTTTGATGACTGTAGTGTTAATGCATGTTTACAGCAGATAATATAATATATTAATACAGTTGTGGTAAACTCAGAAGCAAATAAAGGTATTGCTTGTAATTTGAGCAATATCTACATTAATGTCAACAGTGGGGGGCACTTTATATCAATGGGTGGACAGTTATATCCTAATAGAATCATTTGATGTGAATGTACCTTACTGAAGTCGTTAAACTGTTTGTATTATTTGCAATAAACGACATGGCGGGCGATTGCAATCTTGCCACATCGCCAAAACAGAAAATACACAATTTGGTTATGAATGAGGCCAGCTAACTTTGATAATTACATCAAATATGGAAATTGCCATGTAACACCGAAAGAAAAATATAATGTCGTGACTGGCTGAATATTCTGTTAATTTGATAGCCAATTAATTAATATGCGCGGCATGTATTGGGACGATAATTATCAAATTAACAACAATTCCGTGTGTTGGTTTACCTCAAATACGTTAATAATTACATTATGCGTTATAATTACATTTATTAGTTGTTAAAGCGATCGAAAGTGCTAAAAATTATAACCATACTATCTGTCTAGTTTTATCTATACAAAAAAAATTATAAAACGTATAAAAAGGAAAGAATCCCTCTCATTGGCTCATTGGCTGTATACCATAATAAAAATTACTAAAGAAGTAAAAAATCTTCGTTGGTAGATGTATAATTTATTTAAAATTTTCTAAAAAAGATCCAAGTTGGACTTAAAGTGGGTACATCACTAGTACAATAGAACAAACGTTTTCGGACTAATCAGTCCATCATCAGGTTAAAACTTCAGATCCAAAGTAGTTGAAACTCGCTACTGTGGTAGGTCGAATGACCTTACCAGTATAATAAATTAGCCATTTCGGCTACATCGAGAGCGACAATAAGTCGATGTTATAAGAATAAAGTGTAATTAAACCATAATGGAGTCTTCATCTTGGCTTCAAACTACGTGGTTATGTTGAAGACTCTGTAGAGTCCGTTTCCTACTGTCTTCAACATAACCACGTAGTTTGAAGCCAAGATGAAGACTCCATTATGGTTTAATTACACTTTATTCTTATAACATCGACTTATTGTCACTCTCGATGTAGCCGAAATGGCTAATTTATTATACTGGTAAGGTCATTCGACCTACCACAGTAGCTAGTTTCAACTACTTTGGATCTGAAGTTTTAACCTGATGATGCACTGATTAGTCCGAAAACGTTTGTTCTATTGTACTAGTGATGTACCCACTTTAAGTCCAACTTGGATCTTTTTTAGAAAATTTTAAATAAATTATATATCATCTACAAAGGAAGATTTTTACTTCTTTAGTAAAAAAATTACCTGGAGAGTGTAAAAGGCTATTACTGTCGATTTTCAGTAGTAATTGCACGAGAACTCTAAAATTATCCATTTGTATCCCGAGTGACACTTAGACAGTTTTAATTTAGAATTTAGAACAAGGTGTCACAAGAGCAAAACAAATAGGTAATTTTTAAGAGCTCGAGTGTAATTCGGTAAGATTATTTCATGAATAAATCTGTTTTTTAATCATTTTAACAAATATTTTATTGATATCTTCGCCTGAATATTTGATAAACCTGTTCATGGTTTCCCTTTGACAAGTTGTAAAACATTAATTGTCATTAATGTCACTGAATGTTCATTTTTGCGTAGCAACGAAGGGCATCTGATGTAAAATACTTGACGATAGGAAATTATCAAAAATTATCGGGTATAATATTACAAGAGAGTGAGAATAAATTAACAATAATGCGACAGTTTTTCGAAAATTTGTTGTCGGGCAATATTGCCCAATGACAACTTTGAGAAAAAATGAAGCATTATTTTCTTTAATATCCGACTGGTATATTATTTGACAAATAATGACATTATTTCGAAGTCTGTTAAGTACGATATAACGCCCTAGGACCTTATTTTGAAAAATAACGCCCTTGGGCATTAAATTTAAATAACGACTTATATACTGCCAAGTTGACAAATATCAATCGAAGTAAAAATATGGTTACCACAATTACGTTACTACTTTTACTGGTAAATGTACTTATTTGCAAACTAATTAATTAAAAATTCATTCAAATTTTTCGCATATAAAAATAATTTAGTCGGACATTAAACGTTGAAGGCACCACGGGTATTATAATAATAACGCTTTCAGTCAACGTATATCCCTCGGGCCGAAGGTCCTCGGTAAATACACCATTAAGCTCAAGCGTTATTATCCTTATAATACCCTTGGTATCTTAATAACTAATTTATTCTTACTGTCGTGTGATATTCGTAAGATTATTTTTTAATACTTACATATAAAATTTAAGTCTTTATATAAAAACAGTCAGTGACATTGATCCCAATAATTAATGCGACAAACATTTTTCAACTTGTCAAAGTGAAAAGCACAGTTTAGCAAATATTTAGATGAAGATATTAATAAAATATTAGTTAATTTATTTATAAATACAGTTTTATTCATGAAATAATCTTACCGAAGTAAATCGAGCATTTAAATTTGCCTATTTGTGTTCTCCTCGTGACAATTTGACATTAGATGCAGAACTAAAAGTGTATTATGGATATTTTCTTAAATGTGACAGTTGTCAAAACTATAATAAACTGGTTGCAATAGGGAACTTGCACATTTTTTTATTACATAATAATGTTCAGTTTTGTATAAAAATGAGATTTCCAAAATTTCACGCTTCAAAAACTCATAATAACTTAGAAGTACAAATTTAAAGTCTTCTGTATTTTAAAATAGTTCAAACGACCCGTGACGTCGAATAGTTTAACTATATGGTTCCGTTTATGGTTATATTTAGGTATATTCTTCTTCTTCTCCTTTAGTTTATTGGCCTCCACCTACTTGGGTATTTGGCCAGCTCGTCGTCGCGGAATAAAGGAAAAATAATTTATATTCTAATGACATTTATCGTATGTCATTGTAATAATATATACCAGTTTGTTGAGATTGGACTTTGATATAGTTATTGAAGGAAAGGAAAGAAGGTTTACTATGGAAAATAAAACCATTTTGTAAAAGTACAAATTTTCTATGAATAGTTCAAACGATCACAAACACTTGTAACGTCTTCTTCTTCTTAACGTGCCCTATCAAGTCCCCTTGACGTTGGCGATTAACATGGCGAAACTGTCTCTGTCTCGAGCTATTCTAAATAGGTGTTCTGCTTTCTTTATTCCTGTCCACTCCCGGATATTCTTCAACCAAGAGGCCTGCTTTCTACCAATTCCTCTGCGTCCTTCGATTTTACCCATCATAATAAGTTGAAGAATATTATACCGGTCTCCCCTTACTACGTGTCCAAAATAGGCCATCTTTCTATATTTGATGTTGTCAAGCAGCTCGCGGGTAGCATTTGCTCTCTTAAGGACTGCCACATTTGTCAGCATAGCCGTCCATGGTATTTTCAGAATACGTCTGTGCAGCCACATTTCAAAGGCCTCCAAACGGTTAATGGTGGATATTTTTAATGTCCATGCTTCGACACCATACAAGAGGACTGACCAAATGTAGCATTTAATCATGCGCTTTCGAAGTTGAAGTTGCAAGGTATCATTACAGAAGAATGACCTCATTTTTAAAAATGTGGTGCGGGCTATCTCGATTCTACATTTTATCTCTTTATCTGGATCTAGTTGTTCAGTAATATGGCAACCAAGATATTTAAAACTGGGTACTCTTTGAATTATATGACCATCAACATATAAACGTGAATCTTGATGGGCCAAACGGCTAAATACCATGTATTGTAACGTCTCTAATGTCTAATTTAAAATTATATACAATTTTGTTTACTTTGTTGGTGCAAAATGTAAACATATAACCCGATGACGTCACGACGCGTTTTGGGCTGGCTGGTATAATTTGAATTTTTAATCGTCTTTAGGGGCCAAACGAAAGACAAACAAAACTTTTTTATTTTTGATACATGTTTTAAATTATGTTCTGTTTTGATTTATAGCATTTTTTTCGAATTTAAAATTTTATGCAAGTTCCCTATTAAACAGAAACAATCTACTTAAAAAAATTCTCACTGTAATTTTCTACAGTAGAAAATTACCGATGAAATAATAATCTGATTGGACAGAATTAAACACGTGATCAAAAATCTTACTATACGCTGTGAGCTTCGCTGGTGTCGCTCCTGGCGGATTACTAATCAACTTTCACTGGTAATCTTTAAAATTATTATTTAATTGTTATCACTTAATATTTATAACGCAAAAAAGTAATTAAATTATAATCGATTTTTTTAAGATTTTGCTAATCATTTTGACGTTCTATTGATAAAATATGAATTTCGTACTTCTGATACTTTCACAATTATCGTGTAGATGGCGGTAAGATTAATATACTAATTTATAATTAGATATTACTGAACATTAAAAAAACTTAAATTCAGTATTTAAAACGTATTGTATATTTAAGGTAAAAATATATAACACAGCTTTGACAAACTAATACTTTTTATAATTAATGTTTTTAATTTTAATTTTAAATTAATCACTTTGACATTTATGTCAAATTTCCAGTAATCGTTTACAGATTTGCCACTACTGGCGCTCGCGAATTTGTAAATATCCCTTCTACGTACGAGCTCACAGCGTATACGATTGGAAGTTAAAATCATTAAAAAATAATCGGGGGTAATTACACAAGTGCATCAAAGTTATCGATAATTTTACTTTAAAGCGTATTGTCTAAAAATTACTAGCGTTCACTTTCATAATTTGGCGAAAGAGCCCGACTCCGAAGGAGGAGGAGCATTAAAAGAACCATTTTTATTGTTATAACTGAACGTTTTTTATTTATAATGTTTACTTCCTCCTCATTAAAACCACTCTACACTGACAAAATTAAAAAAAACGTACAAATAGCACGTTTTTTGACAAGGAGTGTATTTATATTGAAACAATTTATTCCTCCAACATAAAGGCACGTATCCTCTTTTTTGGTGCTCCGTGTTCCCGCAACTGCTCCAATCGATACGGCATGTGCTCCTCTACATATAAACCGCCACCGATTGGAGCACCGAGGCGGAGCGCGCACTGTTACACTGAGGGGGAGCGCCAACGTATCCACTATGTGGAGCAGTTGCAGGAGCGCGGAGCACCAACACAGTGGATACAGGCCTTATTGATTAAAGGTGTTAATAAACGTAACCTGATTTCAAACAAACCACACTTCTAAAAATAGTGTGTCAGCCCAACAATAACTTGTAAGATTATTTAAAATGTACATTGTTTCATGTAGCTACTACGCTCCTGTGAAACGCTCGTTTGCGAATATCCCACATCGCGATTCGCGATCCCATTGTTGTTGCAAATGAGTTTCATAGAGATAAGCCACACATGTTTTTATCAGCAACTTTTCAGATGAAAATTGGAGAGGTATCTAAACCAATTATCGGCAACATTGTACTCGGTTATATTACAAGCATGTAACACGGAATTATCACAAATCGGCATCTGTTTTAATGACGTACAGTGTTTACGATGATTTACATATAATTTTTTCACTATTCGTATGAATATACAGTGTGAATATTGTTTAAAATAACGTGAGGATCAATTATTCAATAATAAAGAAGATATCATCAAGAATAAAGAAGAATAAATAAAATTCACCATATCTCTCGCTCTCTGTTGTCGTTTCCACATTACTGAGGATCGTGATTTCTTCCAATATTCCTAACAATTTTTTTCCATTGGTCTCTATCTTCAGCTGCTCTAAGAGCTTCGCAGAATGAGTTTCCAGCTGAATTCTTAATTTAGTCGGACCATCTAGTTGGTGATCGTCCCTCTTGATCTTCTCCCCGGAACGTTTCCAGAAACAATTAATCTCTCCAAACTATCGTCACCTCTGTGAACCACGTGACCGAAGAATAGCAGAATTCGTTGCAGACATATTGTGGACAGCCTTTTTTAATCTCGAGTTGGCTTACAATGGAAACATTTGTCCTATGAGCTGTCCAAGCTATGCGCAGTATTCTTCTCCACCACCACATCGCAAAGGCATCAATTTTTTGGCGCTCGCCAAATAGAAATATTGAGAATACAAGGGCATTCACCAGTCTCATCTTGATATTTTGAGAGATAGATCTGTCTTTCTAAACTTTAGTTAGGCGACTCATCGCATTTTTTGCCATACCAATACGTCTCCGAACTTCCGCTTCACAGTTACCATCGTTAGTTATAAGATAATTCCGAGGTAGACAAAGCTGTTTACTACCTGGTATTCCTGTAACATGTTAGTCAGTTGAATAGTGTGGAATCTGTCGACCACCATTATTTTTGTCTTAGCCTTATTGCTTTTCAGACCAACTTTATTGCTTTCGTACTCACTGTTCGCAGGAGATCAAACATTTCTTGTTCATTGCTGCTATAAGTGTAGTGTCATCAGCAAATCTTAAATTGGAGATTTTCCTATCAGCTACGGTTACTCCGTCGTACCATCCTTCTAAAGCCATCCTCATGACATGTTCACCATAAATGTTGAATAAGTCAGGTGACAACACGCATCCTTGTCTAACACCTCTCTCGGTCTTGAATTGGTTTGAGAACTTCTGATCTGGTCGTACTTTTGCTATATTGGACTGGTACAGATTTTTAATAAGCGTCACCAGGTGCATTGGTGTGCCCATTTCTATTAAAATGGACCACATATTTATCCAGCTTACACAATCAAATGCCTTTTGGTGGTCAACGAAGCATATAATTATAGATACTTGAAATCCCCTAGACTTTTTAATGAGTTGTAAATTTACCATAAAAAAAATTAAAATACAATTCACTTTATTTCCTGGATGTGCTCATCACCAAAAAAGGTACAGGATATGCAACCAAAGTTTACAGAAAGCCAACCAACACCAACAGATATTTAAATTTCCACTCAAATCACAATGAAAACTTCAAAAAAGTCAATGTCATTTTTTATAAACAAAGAATTCCACAAGGTAGAAGAAAGAAAACAACAAAATAACACAAGCAATCCAGCTACACCCCAAAAAAGGGACTCAACAATGACAACAATACCATATGTAAAGGGCTTATCAGAAAAATTAAAAGGAATAGAAAATAAATACAACATTACAACAACATTTAAAACAACCAACACACTCAGATATATACTACGAAAAATTTGTAGATCTACAGTAGAGAACTACGAAAAATTTGTAGAGATAATAAAAAATATGTCTAGAAAAGCTATCCCCAGAGGATGTAGGCAACAATATGTTCCCGGGATGTCCGGCGAGTTCAAAGAACTAATGAGAACATACGATAACTTCTATTTCACTGACCCTCTTAGCCAAGAAATAGTTGACTGCGGAGCAGTCCTACTCCAACAGCTAAGTCAAGCCAGAAAGGAAAAGTGGATTGAAACTCTGGAAAAAATGGACATGACACATAGTAGCAAAATATCATGGAATCTTGTAAAAAAACTTAGCGGAGATCCAAAGAACATAAACCACCTTACATAAATGGAAGAACTAAGAATAGATATAAAGACCCATATACTAGAAGAAGATTGAATCAGGAGACAAACCAGAACACTCTTAAATGTTTCAGAGCACTCTTAAGTTAAAAATATCATAGTAAATTATAAAGCAGTCCTTTACAGAGTATTATTTGCATATTTTTCTTTTGACTTCGTCTTTTATAATTGCTTATTAAATCAGGATTATCTGACGAAGGAATAATTTCCCAAACCCTTTTGGCATGGCTCAAAATATGTGCGAAAAAATTGCTTTGGGGATTACGAAAACTTTTTCTGCGAGACACATTTGATTGTAAATCAAAAAAATTAATTTTCTTTTTTGGCGCGAATAAGCTGCCCCGTCGGAAATAATTACGAAAGTTTTGAAAAAGTTGAGCAAATAAATAACTGATGAAAAAACTTTGGCTTTTCCGGTGTTTGACTTATATTGGGGATTTGGAGTTATCGATGTTATGACTTCAAACTGCAGTACGTATTGGTACAATAAATAAAAGTTTAAGTACATAATCCTTTCTCTTTTGTATATTTTTCGTAAAATAGTTAAAAGTTCTGCGAAAATATTTTATTGTAGAATAAGAAGAACCGAATTAGTTGAAATTCGGAGAGAAAGGTATTCACTGAAAATATTCCTAAGGTAGGCCCATCAAAGAAACATGAAACGTAAAACATGAAACAAAAGGTGAAACACGTTTCATGAAAATAAAACAATGCTAAACAAATAGAAGTCCGCATACCAATGAAACGAGTGTGATTCATTCGTGTGAAACATTTTTATCTTCCAAGTTCCAAAGGCGCACACCAAAGTAACATGAAACGTGAAACACGCTAAACAAATAGACGTCCGCATATCTATGAAACGAGTGTGATTCATGCCCATGAAACATTTTTATCTTCTTGAAACGTGTTTCATGAAATAGGACGTGTTCTATTTTTCGATATCAGTTTCATTTTTTTAACTAATTAATTACATGCGTAAAATTAATGCGACCAAGGATTTAATATTGTATTGGATTCTGTGGTGGAGCAGAACGAAGAGTTGTACAATAATTATAACCTGAAGTGGTACTCGAATAGACAATAACAAGAAAATATCGTTTTTTTAAACCAGGACCCACAATAAAACAATGTAAATGTTTGAATACTCATTCTATAAAATGATTGAAATTTAGCAAAATGATTATTTAATTCGTTTGCAACCAAATATTATGTACTATGGTTATGATTTTTGGACAGTAATAACAGAGTTTCCACAACAGCAACGGCGACCTCGTCATCATCCCTTTCCATTATGTACTATACAAATTTTATTTTTGTTTCTTTGGTTAGTATATTAGTGTAGGAAACAGAGATTAAACTTCGCAAACTCGACACAAGTCCGGGATTATTTTTTTCTGGTATATCAAGGGGTGCTTATTATGAGACTAACTTTTTTTTAAAGATTTGCCCCGGAACACATATTTTCATTCCTTTAAAGGGGGTAGGGAAAAATCCTACTCCATTAGTAGGGTTTTTTATAAATATATTTATATATACATTTATATATTATGGTTATTGCAAAATGCCTGCGGAAACTACCCCTATCCCTGAAAATAAGGCTAGCATGTTTTTACGATTTTCTCATTACCTATATATTTTTTTGAAACAACGCTTTTACATAATTAAAGACCACTATTTGCTCTACAAATAAGTTCCTATGCATTTTTTTCGTATAAACAACAGTTACGGCACAGTGGCGCCGCAAACCTCAGAAATGCTTTGGCGGGCTCCAGTTTTTGTTTTTTTTTCGTCGCCTATTCATTTTATTCATAATATACTTACGACAAATAAAAGAACACACTCTCTGCTACATATTATGACCGATTTGCGCCTTAAAGCCACAGTGGTGGCCCAGAGTCAATTTTTGCATATTTTCTTTATTCATTTTCCTTTTTTTTTGAGGTGGTTTCAGGGAAAATGTGGGGGTCAATTATACAAATTTGTAAATAATACTTGTACATGGGTAATCGTTGAAAGTTTTTTTATGCTAGCATAAGCGGTTCAGATGATATATATATAAAATGGGGCTTTTTAAAATTTAACACCCTGTAATTAAAAAATGGACAATTGCCCTTAAATGAAACCTATACCAAAAAATCAGATATTTATTTGTGATTAATTGCCGCTGGGTTGCTTCTTGATTCCCATTACGGTTAGGGAAAAATATTTATTTTTTTTAAAACATCTTTTTTAAAAACTTGCCAACTTGGCGCAAATTGTAGGAAATATAGTCCTCTTCATATTTCTATTGAGGATTTTTTGCAATGACGTACAGGAAGGGCTACGTTTCGCAAAAACGACAAACTAACCCCTTTAAAGGGATGAAAATGGGTGTTACGAGGCGAAATCTTTTAAGAAAAAGTTAGTCTCATTAAAAGCACCCGTTGATATACTGAAAAAAAAAATATAACCGAACTTATTTGCGAAGTTCAACCTTTGTTTCCTACACTATATAACATGAAACGGTTTCGTTCTTCACAATTGATTTTTGTTTCATGTTTCACGTTTCTTTGATATTAAAAAGCAATTAAAGAGCGGCGCCGACAGCAACGACCACGTCACTATCCATTGCCGACTATACAAATTTTATTTTTGTTTTATCGATTAGCTTATCACATGAAACGGTTACTTTTTTTACAATCTATTTGTTTCATGTTTTACGTTTAATGTTTCACGTTTCATGTTTCTTTGATGTGCGGCATGCCTAAGGGTCATACATCGAAGAATATATAAAATACTTGAGGAAAATATTAACGAAACTCAATTTTTTTAGAAATGAGATGGAAACGAGAGAATCACATAAAGATCAACCAGTATACCTATGTTTCTTAGATTATAACAAAGGTGTTCATAAAGTGCAGCGTTTTGTAAACTGAACTATGTATTTAAATCAGACTTACCCATTAGTCCTGTCGCCAGGGGGGGTACAACTGCCTCCTGTATTCAGATGGACTTACCCAAGTTATTTTTATGTATTTTGAACCGTAGAACACGAATTTTTTGGGTAACAGTTGATCCGGATGTCGATAAGATTGTTATAAACAAAGAAGTTGAGGAATTACATAACAGTGATTTCTCGCAAAACAAAACATGTTTTTGTATTTTTTGGGCCATTCTAACCAAAAAGTGTTCCTACAAATTTTTTCGTAGGATGCATAGTTTTCGAGATAAACGCGGTGGAGCTTTCAAAAAATCGAAAAATTGCAATTTTTGTACCCGAATAACTTTTGATTAAAAAATAAAATAGCAATTCTGCTTACCGCATTTGAAAGTTCAAGTCAAAGTATATCGGTTTTAGTTATTTGCATTGCTAAAAATTTATTATTTTATTGTTAAACAAAAGTATAAACACCTAGTGCTGGAGTGATGTTTTCAATGATTTCTCATTTAAAATCGAACGAGTAGGTAGAGTAGGGTACAAGTGCAAGCGAGGCTATTTCTACGTAGCATGCATTAAACGCGTGTATTAGGCACGGGAAACACTATGTGTTTATAGCTTTTTTTTAGCAATAAACACATAAATTTTTAGCAATGTATATATTCGAAACCGATAGAATTTGACTTGAACTTTCAAATGCGGTAAGCAGAATTGCTATTTTATTTTTTAATCAAAAGTTATTCGGGTTCAAAAATTGCAATTTTTCGATTTTTTGAAAGTTCAACCGCGTTTATCTCGAAAACTATGCATCCTACGAAAAAACTTGTAGGAATATTTTTTGGTTAGAATGGCCCAAAAAATACAAAAACATGTTTTGTTTTGCGAGAAATCGCTGTTATGTAATTCCTCAACTTCTTTGTTTATAACAATCTTATCGACATCCGGATCAACTGTTACCCAAAAAATTCGTGTTCTACGGACCAAAATACATAATAAAAACTTGGGTAAGTCCATCTGAATACAGGAGGCCGTTGTACCCCCCCTGGCGACAGGACTACATATGCCTCAAAAGGAAAATCTTTGACCAGTGTGTGTTGCCTGTACTCGCTTATGAAGCCGAAACATTAACACTAACAAAATAACTACACTTTTATTAAAAAGAACTTTTTACAATAAAACGCTTTCATTATTTATAGGACCCAATATAACATTATAAACTATTTTTAGACCAGGTCGGCTCTGTGAAAAAACGTCTATTTTTGGGTGTGCGAGGTGGCCTTCGGATTTTTGCAGATAAAGTTAGGTGACAACTTCAACAATAATAATTGACTTATGCTCCTTCTCAACTATGCCCGGAACATTAATAAAAAAATTAAAATATTTAAAAATTTCGAAAAACATCGGTATTTTTCTACTTTCTTTGCTTATAACTTTAAAACGATTCATTTTGGAACAAAGTCGCAGGGAAATAAAATAAAGATAATTTAATTTTGTATGATAAACGATTGGTTAAAAATGTATTAAATTATTACCGTTTCTGCAAAATAGTAATAAATACAAAATAAGGGGACAAAATAAGCCTGTTTTTATTCAATGTTTTTCAACCACTTTGGTTGCACTTAGAACTTTCGTAATTCGCTTAGAAAATTCTTATAACTTGCTTAAATGGTCTACCAAATTTCATTAAAATCGACCTGATAGATTTTGCAGAATAATTTTGCAATGTAAATTTTTTTAAAAACTTTCTGGAAAAAAAGTAGACCATTTAGAAGTTTGCTAATTTTTTTACATAATATAAAGAGGTTCTCTACCTATCTAATAAACAGAATTAAAATCGGATTATGTAAGCGGCCTCAGCACTGCTTTAAAGTTATAAACAATTTTTTGGCTTATAAACAAATAAGTGCGAATTTTTGAGTCGGCATAAATTCATTTTCTCGAGAATATGCGTCTCTGGAGATAAATCCCGAAACAGGTCGATTTTTATTTTTAAATTCTAATTTTTGGTATATATATCATACTAGTGACGTCATCCATCTGGTGGTGATGACGTAATCGGTGAATTTTTTAAATTTTTAAATGAGAATAGGTGCCGTGTGATAGCTCAATGGAAAGGCTATTCAATTTTGTATTCACTAATATAAACATTAACATAATTATTTATACAGGGTTTGAATTAAAAAAAAAAGTTAATTAAATTAATTCCAATATTTAGATTACGTCATCACACCCAGATGGATGAGGTCACTAGTATGATATTTATGCCAAAAAATTATAATTTAAAAATAAAAATCGACCTTTTTCGGGATTTATCTCCAGAGTCGCCCATTCTCAAGAAAATGAATTTATTTCAACTCAAACGTGCTCACTGTATTTGTTTATAAATCAAAACATTGTTTATAACTTTAAAACAGTGTTGAGGCCGCTTAAATATTCTGATTTTAATTCTGTAAAGTGTATTAGATAGGTAGAGAACCTCTTTATATGTAACAAAAAGAATGTGTGTGTACTTTGTACGCACGTAAGAAGATATTCTTCTATTATATAATAGGTAATTTAAACGAAGTAAATATACTTAAAAGGTTATTTGTACTTATTTTATTTAGAAATCAAACTAACTTTCTTATCTACCACTTTCAAAAAAGAAGAATATCTTCAAAAATTATATAATAATATACTTACAATCATAAAATCTATAAAAAAAAATAAAAAATAATAACTTGCTTGGGGCTTGAACCCACTTCACGTCACCGCGCCGTACGAAAGTTGACGGCATTTCAAACTGCACCACATTCGCGTATACGTCATGTGGGAATATACACAAACTAAACGTTTACACCATAAATTTATATGAATTTAATAAAATTATTAGTTTGATTTTTGTCGAAATAAAATACAACAAAATATAGAGTAAGAAAACGATATATGAGATGAAGATTTGTAGAAAGTTTGTTCGTAATCAGATTATGTAAATTAAAGCATTGCCTACTAATAGGTAACTATATTATTTTGTTTACATTTTCCAAATAGATAGGTATTGAAACTATTAGGTATTTCCAACTGAAACATTTAGAATTACGTACCTGCGGCTTTTCAACTATTTAAAAAGTCACTATAATTATAAATTTGAATTTATTTCTGTCCACACATCAATAAAAACTACTATTATACAATATTTTTGTTTACCGATAACCTCCATATTGAACAATTATTGACAGATCATTTCAAAATTTCAACACCCAATCAGAGCCCGTATAACGACTAATACCATACTGTCGGTGTGCGCATGCGCGCGGATCAATCAAATTTTACCCTCAATCGATTCGTCGCTAAAGAAGATCTTCAAAAATTAGCAAACTTCTAAATGGTCTACTTTTTGTTAAAAAAGTTGTTAAAAAATTTGAAATTTTTTTAAAAAATTTAGATTACAAAATGATTATGCAAAATCTATTAAGTCGATTTTAATGAAATTTGGTGGACAGTTTAAGTATATTGTAAGCATTTTCTAAGCGAATTATGAAGGTTCTAAGTGCAACCAAAGTGTTTGAAAACATTGAATAAAACAATCTTTTTTGCCCCCTTATTTACTATTTACTTATTGCTATTTTGCAGAAAGGGTAATAATTTAAGACATTTTAAACCAGTCGTATATTATACAAAATTCAATTATCTTTATTTTCTTTCCCTACAACTTTGTTTCAAAATAAATCGTTTTGAAATGACAGTAGAAAAAAATCGATCATTTTCGAAATTTTTAAATATTTAATTTTTTTTAATAATGTTCCGGGCATATTTGGAAAGGAGCATAAGTCTATTATAATTATTAAAGTTGTCACCTAACTTTATCTGCAAAAATCCTGCCACCTCTCACATCCACCTCAAAACAGATCCGCCCTGGATTCGCCCTCATTTTACAAGTGTTTGACCAAGTGTTTTACACTTGACCAAGTGTTCTTAAGGTATTCTGAGACGCATTGTTGGAGAAGCTCCTCCTAGCGGCGCCGCTTGATACTATCGTATCTCGGTTAACAGAATCCTGACTCTTGGTCGAAATTTATTTTATTTATTTTGTCATTCCCCGTTAGAGGACAGTCTAACCACAATATACTGCAGATATTTTAATAGATGCAGTTCTTCTTCGTCTCTAGTTGATTCAATTCAGTCTACTTGCAATAGCCTCTTCGATAAAGGGTAGAGACCCAGAAACACTGTGTCAGAGGATGGCAAGAGACTCGAATTGAATCAAAACGAAAACGATTATTTTCTTTTTCTTTTTCATGCTTTACTCGGTTTAGAGTACAAAATGACCAAGTGTTCTTAAGGTATTCTGAGACGCATTGTTGGAGAAGCTCCTCCTAGCGGCGCCGCTTGATACTATCGTATCTCGGATAACAGAATCCTGACTCTTGGTCGAAATTTATTTTATTTATTTTAATTATTTATTTAAAAAATTAAAAAAAGATACACAACAGTTAGGTTTCGAACTCGGGACCTCTCGATCTGCAGTCTAATGCTCTACCACTGAGCCACCACTTTTCGATTTATTAACGTACTTTAAAATGGAATTTAAATGTCATTGTATTAGTCACATTTTTAAAACAGTTTGAAATTTAAAAAAAAATCAATTTATCCATATAATAGCACTTAAATATTGCATTGTTAGCTAGTTCTGAGCTATTCTGAAACAAAATTTGCGGATATAGTGACATAGTTACAAAGACCCCAAGTATATAAAAACGTTTTAAAAAGGTAGTGAACAAGATTCGCGTAACTCAGAGGGCTATGGAGCGCCAGGTGGTGGATGTCTCCCTGAGAGACCGAATCGTCGTAAAACAAAATCTACAGACGCTATCGAAAAAATCGCGTCGCTAAAGTGTAACTGGGCAGGACATGTCGCCAGATTATCTGACAGCCGATGGACAAAACGTATTGTCAAGTGGAGGCCACGAGAAGAAGCATTACGGAGCAGAGGACGCTCACCAACCAGGTGGGCCGACGATCTGAAGCATGTTATCCGTAGCTGGATGCAAACCACACAAAACAGAGACAGCTGGAAAGATCTCAGGGAGCCCTATGTCCAACAGTGAACGCGTACGAGTTGATGATGCTGTTCATAAAGTTAGAGACAACCGACTTATCTATTTACTCTAAAAGAAAAACTTAGACACGAAGGACATTCGAATTAATAGCAACCTCTATTACACGAAGAAAGCTGTACAAAAAACTGTTGAATATAATAATACAGAGGAAGAAGGAAGAGACCTATTTGGAGATCGAAAAAGCAATGGTGTGAATGAGGACACAAGAAATCTGATTGGTAGTTAATCATGGAGAAGGATAGCTATAGTTCGTAACGAATGGAAAGGTGTACTAAGGAAGGCCAGGGCTCTAATTATTGGGATATAGAGCAATTTGATGGTGTTTATACTAAGAATGATACAAGAAAAAGCTTATGAATACGATATAGAACTATAGTATATACTTATTTACCTATATACAGGGTGTTTCATTAATAATTGTCCATATAGTAACTGGAGAAACCTTAGCACAAAATACGAAGATTTAACCTAAAACACTTAAATAAAATGTGGTTCCTTACTGAGTTACAGGGTGTTTTATCTAAAAATGTAAAAACTATTTTTGCTCCTCATTTTAAAACTATTCGACGTATCCTGTTCATACTTGGCAGAAAGTGCGACTACTATACACCCTACTAAATTATGATAAACAAACGGTTCTAGCTACTACCAGAGGCGTACGACAGGGGATAGTGAATGGTTGACCCTTCTCAAATTCTACGCCACTGGAGGAATCACTATTCTAGTGCCATTTTTAGATCCTCCAATACCTTCTACGTAAATAATATACTCCCCATTGGTAACGATAAAGTCATTAGTTTTCGAGATATTTGAAGTTAAATATGAAACGACACGGTTATTTTGATTAATGTATTGTGTCGCTTCATTTTTAATTTCAAATATCTCGAAAACTAATCATTTTATCGTTCCGAATGAAGAGAATATTATTTACATAAAAAGTATTGGAAAATCAAAAAAATACACTAAAATAGCAATTTCGTCAGTAGCGTAGAATTTGGGAAGGGTCAACCAGCCACTATCCCCTGTCGTACGCCTCTGGTAGTAGCTATAAACGTTTGTTTATCTTAATTTAGTAGGGTGTACAGTACCTATACTTTCTGCCAAGTATGATAAGGATACGCCAAATAGTTTTAAAGTACTGGGTACAAATAAGTTTTAAATTTTAATCATATGAATCATATCATAAATTAATCAAAATAACTGTGCCGTTTCATATTTAACTTCAAATATCTCGAAAACTAATGACTTTATCGTTACCAATGAAGAGTATATTATTTACGTAAAAAGTATTTGAGAATCTAAAAATGATACTAAAATAGTAATTCCTCCAGTGGCGTAGAATTTGAGAAGGGTCAACCATTTGTTTATCATAATTTAGTAGGGTGTATAGTAGTCGCACTTTCTGCCAAGTATGAACAGGATACGTCGAATAGTTTTAAATGAGGAGCAAAAATAGTTTTTACATTTTTAGATAAAACACCCTGTAACTCAGTAAGGAACCACATTTTATTTAAGTGTTTTAGGTTAAATCTTCGTATTTTGTGCTAAGGTTTCTCCAGTTACTATATGGACAATTATTAATGAAACACCCTGTATACTGTAAACAAGCTTTTGATAGTGTGAAAGGAGATAAAATGCTGGAAGACCTTCGTAATCTAGGTATACCTAATAAATATATCAGCCTCATAAAAATGACGTTGCAGGGCTCAAAAGCCGCAGTCAGAGTAAATAGAGACCTGACACCAAGTTTGACATCAACACGGGAGTGGGACAGGGAGATGCTCTATCAACCAAGCTACTTAACCTAGTTTTTGAGTCAGTCATCAGAAAAACCAATGTAACCGGCCATAATATGAACACCAAGACAGTACAAATTACTGCATAATATGCAGATTATATCATTGTAGAAATGACAAAGGAAGAAGAAGAAGAAGAGCCATATGATGGATGGATGGATGGATGGATCTTAATAATGGAAATTAACTACAATTGCAGGTTTAAAACTGCTTTATTAATGAAGATTAATGTAAGATCACAGTGATAATTATTATATCATAAATTAAATCATTTATACCTATGATATGCCTTGTATGATTTCTTGTAGGATCAAAGTTGATATTTATAGCAATGCTCACAGTTAACTGATACAAACTTGGCATTCCACATTTCACACGATCGGTTTTTGTGTGAAAACCAGCTGAAAGCTGTTACATTTTTACTAAAAAAATGTCGTTGTTATGTAAACATTCTAAAGGAATCAAACATAATGATATATTTTGATTCGACTTGGCAGCAGGTACCATACACAACGCTTAGTAAATAGATATTATTCGATAGTTTTATTGATAATTTGGCAAAGTGTTTACTAACTATAAACAAATAAAAAATATAATATAAAACGAGGAACAGAAAACATTATAATCTAGAGCCGATCTAAATAGATCAGAATTATTTTAAAATTTTATGGAAGATATTAAAAACCTCTGATATATGTAGGTTATACACCCAAAACTTGAAAACTTGTATATCTGGGGCATATAATGAGAGGTAGCAGATACAGGATACTGCAGTTCACAGGATACTGCACCAATCAACGGAAAGATCGAGACAAAAAGTGGAATTGGTAGAAGAAATATTCATGACTTCTAAACCTTCGTCAATGGACAAGCTTATCAGCAGATTAATTATTACATGTCACACAAGATCGAGAACTATATCGGCAAATTGTCATGGAAGCTACCCACGCCTAAAATTTGGACACGATACTGAAAGAAGAAGAAGATATAGGTTGTCAAGGACAGATAGGGATCAGGCTTTTAACATAAGAACATCGAGTTTATGTACTCTACAAATTATATCCATAAATTGCATAGCCACATTTAAGCAACTGGATTTATATTTGAATAACATAAGCTGAAATCATAAAGAAATTTAAAAAAAGGAGAGGATATAGAATGACAGAAAAGGAAATAAAGATAATCTGCTACTCCGACGACGCCATAATAACAGCCGAAAATGAAGATGACCTACAAAGATTAATTAGAGAATTCGATGGCACGGCTCTCATATACAACATGGTGATCTCAACAGAAAAACCTAAATCGATAGTGGTATCAGCGAAACTGAGACGATGTAAATTGGTCGTAAATAACAAAATAATAGAACAAGTAATGAAAACAGAATACTTGGGAATAAAACTGTCAAGCTACGGAAAAGTGAAAGAAGAAGTACAAAAACAAGTGAACATGGCGAACAGAGCAGCAGGATGTCTCAACAACACAATCTGGAGAAACAAATACCCCACAATGGAAACGAAAACCAGGATATATAAATCAACTATACGACCGATAATAACGTATACAGCGGAAACAAGAGCAGATACGGCGAAAACACAAAGACTGCTGGAAACAGCAGAAATGAAAGTCTTACGAAAAATAACAAACCAAACTCTAAGAGACAGAGTAAGAAGTGAGGAAATACGTGCGAGATGTGGTATAGAAGAAATAAACATGTGGACCAAAAGAAGAAAAATAGAATCGAATCAACACATAGAAAGAATGACAGAAAATAGAATAGTACGAATAGCAAGAGACAAATCGCCAAATGGAAGATCATTGGGACGACTGAGGAAAAGCTGGCCAGACAATGTCAATTGAGGCTAAAAACCGAAGTAAAACAGGCATTGAGCCTATTTATAAAGTAGGAAAAAGAAAAAAAAGAAGAAGAAGAAGAAGAAGAAGAAGAAGAAGAAGAAGAAGAAGAACATAAGCTTTGATAGAAAATTATTGGATAAAATGGGTACAATAAACATAAATTTAAATTTGTATTTCTTAAAACAAAAGAAATGTTTATATACTCCATCTAATTTACTTACCGTTGCACGTCATCCGCGTCATAGCCCGTGACGTCACATAATACCAACACGAAATATTTAGGCGGTAGGTGTGTTCTTTTTTAGAATCACTTTGCAGAGTACATTGGCATTACAGCCACTAGACATATTTTATTATATACGCGTAGAAATAATATTTAAAGATTTCTATTAATGTCAACTTAAAGAAATACACAATAATATGTTTCATTTAATTTGTGTACATGGATTATAAAGCGTTTTTATGAAGCACATTTGTTCGGAATACACTGTAACTATAATCGAACGCAGGTGATATTTTGGCATAAATAACCGTGTAAATTGGTAACATTTATTTGACAGTTGCGGTGATGACACTTCATATTTGTTTATATTCTTTACTATACGTATTTGTTTCATTATATTTACTGTTTTTATTATGTACTTTAACGTAAGATTATAACTTAATTCTTGTTTTCTATTTATAAAGTTTTTATTTATTTACATTGAATATTAATTTGTTTTGCTGTATAATCCACTTCCGCAAAAATTTTGTGATGTATTTGATTTAAAATGAATTTAAGAATTTTTGGTAATTGGGCAACAATGTCAACTTAGATCTCTAACGTAGATAATGACGTGCAACGGTAAGTAAATTAGATGGACGTACATATAATGAGAGTTAGGTACACCAGTACTTAGCTTTCCGTGAATTTTTCATTCAGGGTGTTTCATTGGGAAACGGACATAGGTACTTAAATGGTGAATAGAGGTCACTGAGGCGGTTCTAGATATACTACATTTATTTTCCCACCGATTTTTATAACCGAGTTACAGGGTGTTTTATTGATTTTGCCCTTTTCTTTCTGGATTCATAACTTTAGAACCACCTTATCGATTTTTTTGATATTTGATACACATATGTTTCACTTAGAACCCAAAACACCCATCTACTAATCACAAAAAAATCCAGGTCCGTATTAAATATAAATTAATTTTATTGTGACCTTGACACAACACCCTGTACATCTACATTTTCAAAATCCGTTTGCATATTTGAAAAGAGCACAAAAAAACTAAGTTTTGTGATTCGCTTCAGTTTTTTGGTCAGACAATTTAATGACTTTAATTTTGAAATTATATTGAAATTATTAAGAACCCTGAGATTAAAAGGTAGGTATAATTATTAACTTTTAATAATACCTAAATTATTAAATTTAATGAATAAATACTCATTTTAAAAATAATTAATACGTATTTACTACATCGGAACGACCCACCTAGTAATAACAAGAAAAATCCAGGTCCGGATTAACGAAAAATATAAATTAATTGTTACCTTGAAACCTGTACAACACCCTGTATATTCGATGTACAGGGTATTGTTTCAAGGTCACAATGAATTTATATTTTTTGTTAACCCGCACCTGGATTTTCCTGTGATTAGTAGTTAGGTTGTTTGGTTTCTAAATGAGACATGTGTGTATGGTTCAAGTGGGAATCGGTGGGACTGCGCATTTTATCAATGAAATTAGATATGTCTAAGACACTCCAGAAGCCGCTAACGATAAGATGTTTTAACATCGCATTAATCATTGTAAATTAGTCGACGGATATTAGTACAGTGAAAATAATAAGACGAGAACTGGACGATAATGATTATAAAGAATAAATTTAAAGTTTTTCCTACTTTAATGACAAAAAAGCAAGCTCATTAGCAGAACCCAATTCAAAATTATTTTGCACATCATATTTGAAACATTATTTGGTTGAAAAATCTCATTTTTGTTGGCAAAAAAAAATATTAATTTGTCTGGACTAAATTATAGTTCTGTTTATCTTAAAAGGGATATGTTACTATCAACATTCACACAGTGTTGCCAAACTGAATTTTGTTATTTTGATTGTAAATGTTTCCACCGATCTCCGAGGGTACAATACCAAATATCGAAAAAATATGCAAGGTGTTTCTAAAGATATTGATTCAGAAAGAAATGGATAAAATCGATAAAACCCCCTGTAACTCGGTTATAAAAAGATGTGGAGCAATAAATCTATTATATCTAGAGCCGCCTCAGTGACCTCTCTTGACCATTCAAGTATTTCCGTTTCCCAATGAAACACCCTGTATATTTTTTAAAATACATAGCTCATGGAAATCAGAATATGAGTAGGTACACAATGAAATACCACGATTATGGGGGGAAAAAAGTTACTTATCTGTATAAATAACAAACAAAATCAAAAAGTATTATTAGAGCAAGTTGAGGCATATTTGAACTAAATAATATAACTTTGTAATAATTTGAAGTTATGATTTTCTAAGTCAGGAATATTTTACCATCACCGTAAAACTGCTGAATATTGCTGCCCTTAGTCTTTCTAAACATAAACCCACCGAAGTTTGTAATAATATATTCCAAGTTTCGCTAGATAACAAAAGCAATTTGACTTCCATTATATTTGGTGGTAATAACGTAGTTAAAATATATGTTATGATAAGCAGAGATAACGTGATATAGGAAAATGATTTTTACATTATTTATCGTTGTGAAAATTACTTTAATTAATTTGCGAAGTAGCTCTAATACTCACTATGTAATAAACGTGTATACAGATAGAATGATAAATGAATGTTATCATATAAAGTTTTTATGATAAGGATATTTACATAGATTTAGTATATTGTACCTCACCTAGCGATCTACATTATGAAGAATTAATCTTAAGTACAGATGAGAAACACAAGAAAGAATAGATACTAAATAAGAAAAAATCACTAGGGAAGAGAACAACAACTCTTCAAAAAGAACGACACTGTTTTTAAATGTTTTGATCCCAAAAAACAGAAGTGGGATATTGACAAACAAAGAGTAAAATGAAAATATCATTAAAATAAAAGATGGTAAAATCCACTGTGTCAAATTATATTCAAAAATATCAAAATCATAAAGTTATTATCATGAACAACATAAGACCTGTATTACTAAACCCTTTGACTAACTCTCTAGTAACAAAGTCCTCTCTTTAATGAATTGGCCGTGTTGGAAAATAAAAAAATATGTTGTCTAGTTAATCCACCTTGGATTAAACATGTTTAAGTTGCAGATTGCACACGAGTATTAAGTAACATTAAATATTTAATAATAAAAAAATATATTGAAATAATATGCACTATTTCAATAAAAGATTTACATTATTGAATTCTATCATGTATTTAACTACAGGGTGTCCAGAAACTCTATCGACAAACGAAGACAGGAGATTCCTCAGACAATTTTAATTTAAACCAATTCACTTAGTCCGAAAATGCTTCCTAAGGGAGCTAGAGCTATTTGAATATGGCGTCTTATAATTAGTTTTTCTTAAATACCTCCAGAACGCTTCTGTTTAGAAAAACGAAAATTGGTACGCATATTTATCTTCCAGAGATAAATCTATTCCATTCATTGCGAATTTCTAGTACCGGTCATAGGCGTCCGTTTTGGGTAGGGCAACGGTTATTTTATAGCATAACTTTTTTTTACATAATTTTTAAGTATTTTTGACTCTGGATTATTAATCTGTAAGGTATTCTAGTACTAAAAGCTACTTTTGCTTTAAGTCGATAGGATATACCGGTTTCTAGAAAAATCGATTTGAAAATTTTTCGTTTTGTGAACTTGAAAAAAAAAACTTTTAAAGGAAAACTATTTAGAAAAACTAAAACTGGTACGTGTATTTATATTCCAGAGATGAATCGATTTCTTTAATTGCTAATTTTTAGTACTGGCCATATGCTTCCGTTTTGGGTAGGTCAACGGATATTGTATCGCATAATTTTTTGTCTTTAATTTTTAAGCATTTTTGACACTAGATTATTAAATTATGAGGTATTGTAGTACTAAAAGTTACTTTTGCTTTATGTTGGTGAAATACACCGTTTTTTTTTCAATTTTTTTTCAATTTTTTTCAAATTCAAAAAACGAAAAATTTTCAAATCGATTTTTCTAGAAAACTGTGTCCTACCGACTTAGAACAAGAGTACCTTTTAGTACTAGAATACCTCATAATTTCATAATCTAGAATCAAAAATGCTTAAAAGTTGAAGACAAAAAAGTTATGCGATAAAATAACCATAGTCCTACCCAAAACGGACGCCTATGACCGGTACTAGAAAGTCGCAATGAATGTAATCGATTTACGTCTGGAAGACAAATATGTGTACCAATTTTCGTTTTTCTAACTAGAACCGTTCTGGAGGCATTTAAGAATAACTAATTACAAGAGGCCATCTTCAAAGAGCTCTAGCTCCCTTAGGAAGCATTTTCGGACTAGGTGAATTGGGTTAAATTGTCTTAAAATTATCTGAGGAACGTCCTGTCTTCGTTTGTCGGTAGATTTTCTGGACACCCTGTATATTCAGTCTCTTGTTTTATTTGCAACTTTCTTAACTTTGAAATAACTTCACTTAAGTCGGCTGAGAAATAGGAAGGAAAAGTACTCACAATGAATTAGATAATGCTGTCAACAAATAGCTGTAGCTTCTATACTGTCAAATTCCTTAAGGGGTGGGGTATGGTTTGAAATATTTAATTTTTTTATTATTTCAAATAAAAGTGCATACTTTTAAGAATACTCTCTGAAAATTTCAAAACAATCGGAGTAAAATTACCAGAGATACAGCGTGTTGAATATCTCTACCTTCGACTCGCTTTGCCGCGCCTTAGCGCCAGCACGCTTGAGCGTAGTGAGAAACGTTAAACAACTGTTCGCCTTCTCTTTTGTAGATTCCTCCTCGATTCAAAAAACAAATTCCAATGTGCATCACTCTACGATTTGGCAGACAAATAAGAAGATGAAGACGCAGTTGTCAAAACTTTTACGCATTTTCCTCAAAACTGCTTTTTCAAATGCGGTGGACATTGTAACTGAAAAACTACTCGGCCGATTTCCCTGTATTTTGCACAGATTTTCTTGAGACATTTCATGAGGTAACAATGTCGAGGTATTTTTCTTTTTTTTTGCTTATTTTTTGTTCGACAATAATAAATCTGTTGATTTTCACAAAAATTTTACCAAAAATTTATTTTTTTGATTTCTGAGTGATACCAAAATTCAAAAATCATTAAAAATAAAAAAAACTCGACTTTGTGACCTCGTGAAACTCATATTAAACCTTTTTGAATTTTTTGTTTCGTATGATCTAGTGACGAGTTCTGATCTCCACCGCAAAATCCATTTTTTTTCTCACAATAAAACACTGAAAAACGTTTGTTTTCTATACTTCCACAAAATTTATTACAACTATGTTATTACTACAGCTGTTTCGGCAAAGTGCCTTTCTCAAGTGATATATTTTACAATGTGTTTGCCTTTTTAAGTCTTTAACTGAAGAGGTTGAGGAGTGGGGAGCGGTTTGTCTCGAGTTGGTCATTCAGAATTATATCTGTATTTTTCAATTTATTAATTTCCAATCAATTAATTGATTCTAAAAGTGATAGCTTAAGGCCTTTATTTTGAATATGTAGAATTTGAAACTCTTCATTGAAAGAATGATTATGATCTAGAAGGTGAAGTGCGTATATAGAAGTGTCTGTTTTTCTATTGTTGAAAGCCCTTTTGTGTTCTGCTATCCGTTTTTCAAAAGTTCTGCCAGTTTGACCGATGTAAGTTTTCGGACAGTCACCACAAGTTAGTTTGTACACACCACTCTGTAGTTGCTTTCTCTTTCGGCTTTTATTGTTTTTAATTGTTTGCTTAAGTTGTTGTTAGTTCTGAAAGCTGGTGTTATTCCTTTCTTTTTTATGTATCTGGCTATTTTTGTTGTTATTTTGCCAGTATATGTGAGAGAGCAGAAGGTACTGGGTTCTTTCTGTGGTGGTGGATACACTAATTTCAAGGCTTTCTTATGGAGTTTTTGGTTTAAAATGTTGTTAACTGTTTGTTCGTTATAGCCATTTAGTCCAGGAACCGAAGCATTTCACCTCGCAATTTTTACAGAATGGATCGATTTGCTTGAAAATTTGAAAATAAGTAGTGGATAGTTCAAGGATCAAAATCTATATGATGCCGAAAGGCGCTTTTACCATGGGGGCGGTTGCCACCCCATCTTAGGGGTGGAAATTTTTTATTATATTTTGACTGCAAAAGTTGATAAAAATATTCATTCTAAGCAAAAAATGTTCTATACATTTTTTTGATAAAATTAATACTTTTCGATTTATTCGCTATCGAAAGTGTTAGTTTTATACAGAAAAAATCAATGTTTTTTGATATTATACTCATTTACCATTCACTCAATTTTTGCCGTAGAAAAAATTTTTTCAAACCAAGTTCTTGGGAATTAAATAACCTACAATTTCATATAAAAACATTTTTTCGTATATCTGATGCTAATGTTTCTATTCTGAAGAAAATGGCATTTTTTGCCAAACTACAAAAAGTCGTTATTCGCTTTTAACTCCAGTTTTTTTAAAACTAATCATTCTAAGCCAGTCAAACTTCTAGAATCTATTAATAATACATAAATAAAGAAGAATGAATAAGGCCAATGGCTAAAAGCAAGGCTAACTTACATTATTATGCTTCCAATTGGATTTCTTTTTTTTTTTTTCTCAAAAAAATATATTGATTTTTTAACCGTAACCTTTTTAATTTTTATCTTAGAAAGTTTGGTAAAAAATAGTTTTGTAGGTTTTTACAAGATCTATAAGACTTTTAATATTAAATTCTTTTAAAATCCTCAGTCGCAAAAAGTGGTGACTTTGAAAGGGTTGGTAAAGGTGATTTTTGCATGTTATTACAAGATTTAATTGTCAATAGCTCACTCAATTTTTACCGTAGAAAATATTTTTGCAAACCAAGTTCTTGGGAAGTAAATAGGCTACAATTTCATATTTAAATATTTTTTCGTATCTATGATGATAATCTTTCTATTCTGAAGAAAAGGAAATTTTTTACCAAACTTCAAAAATTCGATATTTGCTTTTGACTCCATTTTTTTAAAAACTAATCATTCTAAACCAGTTAAACTTCTAAAACCTATTAATAATACATAAGTAAAGAAGACGAAATAAGGTCAATGACTAATTTTATTCAGGGTGGTGATTAGGGGTTTGCTTTCAATCACTTTTTCGCTGAAAAATATAGGGTCTTCTGACATTCTTTTCATTATAAGCCACTTAATTTTTGAGGTAAAGACTTTGTTTTATTTCTGGAGATAGATATTTTTAAATACTTCAAATTAGTTTAAACAAGTTATCCTCGTAAAATGCATAGTTTTCCCGTCTTTTGACTTTGAAACTACAATATTTAGCATTTGACGAAGAAGAGCTAACATATAATAAAGTATAGCTCGATTACTATTGGTCTTAAAGAAAATTTAAAAAAACGGTTTTGTTTATTTTTTCAAAAGGTACATTTTTGTTAAGCAAAGTTGTTTTGATAAAACGAAAACTTTTTGAGTTATTTGCAGAAAACTGATTAAAAACATTAATTCTTTTAATATAAAACTAACACTTTCGATAGCGAATAAATCGAAAACTATTAATTTTATCAAAAATTCGTATAGAACATTTTTTGCTTAGAATGAATGTTTTTACCAACTTTTGCGGTCAAAATATAATCAAAAATTTTCACCCCCGACATAGGGTGGCAACCACCCCCATGGTAAAAGCGCCTTTCGGCATCATATAGATTTTGATCCTTGGACTATCCACTACTTACTCTCAAATTTTCAAGCAAATCGATCCATTCTGTAAAAATCGTGAGGTTTTGTCCTATTTTAAGCTTCATTACTTGGACTAATTGTTTACTGCTATTTGTCTAATGATATTTAGTTCTGTCTCGAAGCTATTTTTTGTCAGAGGAATTTCTGTCAGTCTATGTATCATGCTATGGTAGGCTGCTAATTTGTGTTGTGTAGGATGGGATGATGAATTGTGTATAGTTGTGTCAGTATGGGTAGGTTTATGATATACGGAGAACTCATGTTTGTTGTGTAGTCTGGTAATCGTTAAATCTAGAAAGTTTATGGAATTATTCTGTTCTGTTTCTATTGTGAACTCAATATTACTATAAAGTGAATTAATGTATGATAGAAATTGGTCAAGTTGTCTGTTAGTTCCTGTGAAGCAGACTAGTATGTCATCCACGTATCTCCACCAATATAAGAACTGTTTAAATACGGGGTGTTTAGAAATTGTTGTTTCAAGTTGGTTCATAAATATATCTGATAGTAATGGACTTAGAGGATTACCCATAATCAACCATTTTTTTTTGTGAGCTGCCTGTCAAAATTTGTCACCAATGGCTTACTTTTCAATATTTTGTATTGAATTTTTTTCTAAATATTCTTTGAATTGTACTTAATATGTTTATTTAATTTAGAAATAAAATAAGTGTACCATAGCTTCAAAAAAAATTCACAAAAATGTGCTTGATATGTTGATTTCAAACCATACCCCCCTCCCTTAAGATGAAGGCTGGAGTCCACGGAATTTTGCTGGGATAGCTAGGATTACGGACCTTAATTTGAAAATGTGTATTTGGGTCATAAAATGTGAGGTCACTAAGGCCCGCTTGCTCATACGGAGTTCAACTCAAGGCATGAAGGCTCATAACCGAGTTCAAGGCATGAAGCGCGTACCTTGTACAAAGCACTTCATGCCTTGAACTCGGTTATGGCGCTAAACTTGAGTTGAACTCCGTATGAGCAAGCTGGCCTAAGTGAAGAACAAAGAAAGCAAGATTGAAAGAAGAATAACGCGAGACAACCAAACAAGTGAGCTACTCAGGAGCGTAAGTTTAGGTTGGACTGCATCCGGAAAATTGGACATGTTTAAAATAAATGTCCCAATCCATTTTAAAAGGAAATCTTTCAACCAGTGCCCTCTATCAGTGCTCAGATACGGAAAAGAAACGTTAACTTCCACAAAAATATCAGCGAAAAAATTGAGAAGAACACAAGGTAAAATGAAAATATTAATAAAATGGAGAGATTAATGCTTGGAATTAACTTAAAAAAAAAAGAATGTGTGTACTTTGTACGCATGTATTAAGAAGTTATACTTTTATTATATGATTTCAACGAAATCAATATACTTTAAACAGTTTCTCTACTACTTTACAAAAATTTTTATTAAAACAATACCAAAAATTAAAAAAATAAAAGAATAAAACACACACAAACACATTGAAAAATGCCACAAATGATTTCTGAACAATAATTGTTGCCAAAAATTTTAATTAAATACGTATTTTCTGAAAAAAATTATATAATAATATACTTACAATCATAAAATCTATAAAAAAAAAATTAAAAAATGATATAACTTGCATTGGGCTTGAACCTACTTCCCGTGTATCCCGCCGTACGAGAGTCGAAGTGATTTCAAACTGCACCACCTTCGCGTATACGTCATGTGGGAATATACACAAACTGAACAACTTTTTGACATTTTGTTTATATGAATTTTTATTAGTTTAATTTTTGTCGAATTAAAATACAACAATATATAGAGTAAGAAAACGATACATTAGATGAAAATTTGTAGAAAGTTTGTTCGTAATCAGATTATGTATATTAAAGCATTGCCTACTAGCCTACTAAAGCAACCTTTGGAAAATGCTGGACTTTTCATCATATATGTCACACGAACAAAAGAAAGTGATTCATAAGTGAATTCAAAACAATGCATACTTCGCACACCCCGAAAATATGCTTGTGCCAATGCTCTCCGATGACAGGGAACACATTCGTCAGCTTACGATCAGACAAATATTAAAAGCCAGAAGAAACGACAGAGAAAGAGTTCGACTTTTTGAAATTCCTAAAATAAATTTTTCTGCCAAAGAATACGTAGATTTAATTGAATGGCAGTTTACGGATGTAACTGAGGCCCCTGTTACCATGCATCTATCAGAAGAGGATCTCAACAGAATATTGGTTGACGGCGTGTCAGATATTCTTGCAGAAGGTGTGCTGGGAAAATTACCGACACATACTCAAGCTGTCGAAAGAGCAGTAAAAGAAGTCACACGATCAGCACTACAAGTATGCGATGAAAAGAAAAGGGATGAAATAATCAGAACTAGATTATTTGACAGAGCAATACGGCCTAAGTTTGACTCTAAGAAAGAGTTCAAAGCCTAAGCAAAAAGAACAACGTGCTCTCATGGTTGGGTGGAATGGAGGGCACGGGTGGACTCGACATGCAACCACCTCCTCGTGGTGAGTCCTGGGTAGTTCATTATGAACTAGCGAAGAGTTGCATAAATGATGATATATTTTCCTCGATAAATGTACAGAAAAAAGCTGACTGTAGACTTTTCAAAACAACTAGACTTCAAATATTAGAAAAGGTAAGTGTTATAAAAATATTGTATTTAACCTTAAAATTACGTAAATTGGTGGTTCTTGCGCACACTGAAGATGTTGCATAAGACAAATGAAACTGTTTGGGGTTATTCTATTAGTGTTAACAAACATACATAACGCTACCCGGTCATTCTATCTCATTTCTTAATGTGTACAAAATTATTTCCAAAAAGTTACTTTTTACCCAAAAAAACTTAAATTTTAAGTCAAATGCGCAGACTGAAGGTATTTTTTTTTCAGCAAAAATATTTTGCAGTTTTCTTTTAGGACCCCAAATGCAACTTTTAAAACCTACCCCGTTTCGATCGGATAAAAAAATATTTTTTCGGCCCACCCTAGTAAAGAGGGTATGGAAAGCGGCATCCGACAACAAATGACGAAGAGGCAGGCCAGCAAAAACGTGGAACGCAAATATTGGAAAGGCTTGTGAAAAAAGAAATATTGGGAGGAGAGAAGCAGAAAGACTAGCTACTGACCGAAAGGCATGGAGACATCTGATTTCTCCACTTACCTCGACACCGTAAGGTACAAGAGGACGGCTTAAGTAAGTAAGTAAGTATAAAAACATGTAACAATTAAAAAGCTTTTTTTCAACCCAAAATTAGTTAGCTCTGTAACCAATTGAGTAAAGCATTTTTTTATATTTTTCTTATATACAATTTAACGTTAATTTGTAACAAAATGCTATACCATATTAAACATGACAGTTTTTCATTCTAAAAATTTAAACAGCCCAAATGTTTTAAAATGTGTCGTTCTGTTATGTTATGTAAACAAGCTGAATGAATCGAATAGTATGAATTTTGGCTCCAGCTATTTAGTAGCATACCACAAACATATATTATTCGAGAGTGTATATTGATAATTTGGCAATCGTTTTCGAGCTTTAAATATATTTTTATTGTCTGGCAATATTTTTTTTTTCGATTTCAAAATTATGAAAAGACAAATTCACAAATAAACCTTACGAATGTTTGACTGTATCTACATGCATGCTTAGAAAATAAGAAAGACACATCGTAAACATAACGATAGGGGAATTTCTATAAATAGAAAAGTTTAGTGCGCAATAAGGCTTGAACTGCGACTATCTCAAACTTTCACTTGTAATGTTAGTGCTCTGCTCACTGCCCTAGAATACGTTAAGGTAGGCAAATAATGATCTAAAAGAAAAATTGATAATCTAGTTTTGCATTGTGTAAAGCTTTGTACAGCAATTACTCTAGGCTAATTAGCAAAATACAAGGAAAAGTTATTTACCAGCAATTTTATTGCTGGAATCGAATCTTATTATGGTATGTATTAATAATATAGATATGCAAAGTCCGCAGATAGTGTGCTACTTATTTATAAACAAAATGGCGCCCTAAAATCGTGTTTTTTTCAATTTTTGCTCTATAACTCCAAAGATTTTAACTTTAGACCAAAAACACCCAAATAAAAAGTCACCGCAATTAAATTCTGCATAGAGACGTGTTTTTCCGATTTACTTCGACGAAAACTTTCCCCGGAAAAAGCGGGTTTTTCCAACAAAATCTTTAATTTTCAACTAAACTTTTAGATAAGTAGTTGTTAATCAATAATTAAATAACTTGGTAACGTAAAAGCCCTTTCCGTATATATTATAATTCCAGAAGTCTATGGAAATTGAATGAACAGTTTAGCAACAATTAAAATGTTAATTAAAAATTTACGGTCGCTATAATAACGACAATAATTACGATACATAAGAATAACTATTATTTTTTCATAAAAAGACACTATACCTATCTAATGTACTATACAGAATTAAAATTGGACTATTCAAGCGGCCTCAGGAATATTTTAAAATTATAAACAATTTTTGGTTTATAAACAAATATAATATATCGGGAAATATTAAACTAAATTAAATTGTGAAAACGGTATTCGAAAGACAGTGGCAGGACGCTTCTTTTAAAAGAAAAAACGTTTTATTATGACGAGTGGTTCCTGAGATACAACCGGTCAAAGTTGACCGGAATTTACGGCAAAGATATAAACAATGGGATCATAATTGTCAAACCAGCACCTTTTTATTTTTGTCCTCTTTCTCCACACCAATTTTCATATCTTAAAAATCCTCATAACATATATTATTATAATAAAAACTATCGATAATACGTGTGAAAATTGCCAGAAATAGCAAAATTCCAATCAAAAATTAGGTTGGAGAAAATGTAACCCTCAAAGTTCAAAATCGGTATACGTTAACAAAATGCATTTTCTCGGCTTCCCATGGAGCAATTTCCTTCATTCTTTTTTTGTTCCCTAATAACTCGAGTAGAGCCATCGAACTAACGCATTATTAAATGTCAAACTTGCTTTTGTTTTGTTATAATAGATTAATTTATTTATAAGAACAGAAAATTACATATTTTTTCCAGTTGTAGGCTTTTTTTTAGATAAACTTACTACAAATGTACCTTTTAAAGTTAAAAACATAAATATTCTCATCTGAAAGCTGTATAATTATTTAAACAATTTTTATTTAAAGAAATTAAAATATTGTGTTATAATAAATAAATTAATTTATTATAACAAAACAAAAGCAAGTTTGACATTTAATAATGCGTTATTTCGATGGCTCTACTCGAGTTACTTGGGAACAAAAAAAGAATGAAGGAAATTGCTCCATGGGAAGCCGAGAAAATGCATTTTGTTAACGTATACCGATTTTGAACTTTGAGGGTTACATTTTCTCCAACCTAATTTTTGATTGGAATTTTGCTATTTTTGGCAATTTTCACACGTATTATCGATAGTTTTTATTAAAATAATATATGTTATGAGGCTTTTAAAGATATGAAAATTGGTGTGGAGAAAGAGGACAAAAATAAAAAGGTGATGGTTTGAAAATTATGATCCTATTGTTTATACCTTTGCCGTAAATTCCGGTCAACTTTGACCCGTTGTATCTCAGGAACCACTCGTCATAATTAAACGTTTTTTCTTTTAAAAGAAGCGTCCTGCCGCTGTCTTTCGAATACCGTTTTCACAATTTAATTTAGTTTAATATTTCTCGAGATTTATAAACCTCTTTATAAACCATTCTCTTGTTTATAAACCAAAAAATTGTTTATAATTTTAAAATATTCCTGAAGCCGCTTAAATAGTCCAATTTCAATTCTGTATAGTACATTAGATAGGTATAGTGTCTTTTTATGAAAAAATCATAGTTATTCTTATGCATCATAATTATTGTCGTTATTATAGCGACCGTAAATTTTTAATTAACATTTTAATTGTTGCTAAACTGTTCATTCAATTTCCATAGACTTCTGGAATTATAATATATACGGAAAGCGCTTTTACGGTACCAAGTTATTTAATTATTGATTAACAACTACTTATCTAAAAGTTTAGTTGAAAATTAAAGATTTTGTTGGAAAACCCCGCTTTTTCCGGGGAAAGTTTTCGTCGAAGTAAATCGGAAAAAACACGTCTCTATGTAGAATTTAATTGCGGTGAATTTTTATTTGGGTGTTTTTGGTGTAAAGTTAAAATCTTTGGAGTTATAGAGCAAAAATTGAAAAAAACACGATTTTCGGGCGCCATTTTGTTTATGAAAAAAGTAGCACACTATCTGCGGACTTTGCATATCTATATTATTAATATATACAATCATAAGATTCGATTCCAGCAATAAAATTGCTGGTAAATAACTTTTCCCAAAAATGGCCTATTCTCCGCCAGACTAAATGTTGTATCGAATGAATTGAATGAGTTTTTAAAATCCACGAGATTCATTTGATTTTTCTATTAAAAAATTGATCATGAAATCCATTTCTGGATCTTGCTTGCTTCTTTGCTTTGTAGTTATCTAGTTTTGATGCAAATATATTTTTGGTATTTTAGTTAGTAGTTTATACATACCATTCAGTGGAGACTGTGATTTTTTGTTAGATCTTTTCTGTCTCCTTTTATAAATTATAATACTACCATTACTATTTTGTTCTGGTTGTTTCGTATGTTTTTATCGGTAAGAAGTGGACCGATGGCATGGATTATGTTGCAATTGCCTTGCCTTATAAATATTTTATATTTATTATTTACTGAATACCCAAATTAAGATATTAGTTAATCTAGATCAAACTTTCTAAAAAGTACATAATGAATAGACCCTTTCATATCATTTTAGTACGTTCTTTAAAGGTAAAATGTTGCAAAACCTCTAAATTTTAAAGAACCGCTTGGATTGACATGAAATTTGGCATACACATAGCTAACAAGTCATAGAAAAAAAGTGATATTGTGCCGATCTGTGCTTTTGCCCTAGGGATGTTTCACCCCCTTTTGGGGGTGAAAAATATATGTTCGAAATAAGTCCGGAAATGGATAAAATTACTAATTCTAAGCAACTTTTGTTCTATAAAGTTTTTTCACCAAGTTAATACTTTTCGAGTTATTTGCGAGTGAATATGTTAATTTTTCTACAAAATAACTACGTTTTCAGACGGTTTTTTGCAAATAAACTCAAAAAGTAAGTATTTGGTGGAAAAAAATTCTTATCAAAAATATAGCACGTAAAAAAGTGAAAAACATGGTGTATATATTTATTAGGTGACTATACCTAGTAGAAGCAGAGTTATAGCTAATGAAAAATAAGTTCATATTCGTCAAATTCCAAATCGAAGCACTTTTTGGGGAAAACGCATTTTAACTTTTTTAAAGTTTTAAAAAATTCTTATTTTTGTAAAAAAAATTTTAGCATGAAAAGTAAACAAGTTACGCTCAAAATAAAGTTGGTCCCTTTTTTGGTAAGAAATCGGGAAAATCATTCCCTAATTATTAGCATTTCAAATGAACTTAATTGTTACCACTTCACAAGTTTTTTACTCGCCTATGTATTGACCATATGATCTGTAAGTATCATTTGAAAGTCTTTATTTTTGAAAGAGCTGTAGTTAAAAGGGCTTGAACGAGTCACTTATCACGAGGGTATGCAAATTTAGAAACACCGAATCTTAACCAATTTTTGTCTTACAGAAAAACAAAAAATACAAAATATTCAGAAAAGTAAAGCTGGCTTTTTTATTGTTTAAGATTTTTGGTATCTAATCATTTTTAAGTTATGTTGAAAAAAAGCATTTTTTCAAAACTAAAATTTTTAAAAATTTTACTTTAAAACCAAATTTTTTCAAAAATAAGCACTTTGAATCGATGAAACTTACAGATCATATAAACATAACATAAGTAAAATAACTTGTGAAGCGGTAACAATTAATTTCATTTAAGTTGCTAATTGGGGGGTGATCTTCCTGATTTTTTTTTTGTCAAAACACAAGGGACCAACTTTATTTTGAGTTTAACTTGCTTACATTTGATGCTAGAATTTTTTTTATAAAAACAGAACTAAAGCTTTTTTAAAAACTTTCAAAAAGTTGTATTGTGTTTTCCCCAAAAATGCTTCATCATTTGGATATTTCACATTGAATTATTCTATTTGTAATTTTTCGAATATGAACCTATTTTTCATTAGCTATAACTCTGCTTTTGCTAGGTATAGAGACCTAATATATACACCGTCTCTTTCACTTTTTTATAGGCTATAGTTTTGCTAAGAATATTTTTTTCGACAAACTGCTTACGTTTTGAGTTATTTGCGAAAACCGTCTAAAACCGTGGTTATTTTGTTGAAAAATGAACATATTCACTTGCCAATAAATCGAAAAGTATTGATTTGGTGAAAAAACGCTATAGAACAAAAGTTGCTTAAAATTAGTCATTTTATCCAGTTCGGGACCGATCTTGGACATATATTTTTCACCCCCGAGATGGGGTGAAATTCACCCCCAGGGCAAAAGCACACATCGGCACCATATCACTTTTTTTCTTTGACATGTTAGCTATGCGTATTCACGCGGTTCTTTAAAATTTACAGCAAAAACCGTGAAAGAATGTACTATTTGGCGCCGTCTGTCAAGAGGCATGCGTAGGTAATATTCTATTTATGGTCATTCGAACCGTACCTATGCATTTTTTTCTATATTTCCACTAAAAGGTTTTCATACTCGACCACAAAAAGCACTATTATTGGCTTCGAGATTCCATACTGCAACCCACAAAAAGTTTGTTAAAATGGGTAGGTTAAATATTTGTTTAAACGTTTGAAAGGTTGTAGTCTAAATATTTTTAAGTGCTTTTTATAGTCTTCCTTTTAGGAAAAATTATTCTTGATCAAGAACTAAATAATAGAGAAATCGTTGGAATACAAGGAACCGGCATATTTATGTTTCGTGGACCTTAAGAAAGCATTTGACAGGGTCACATTAAAGGACGTTATCCACTTGTTATACTCGAGAGAGGTACCTCTGGGAATAATTAAAACGATAGAAGACATCTACCAGAACAACACAATAAAAGTAAAAGTGGAAGATGAACTAATTGACCCAATTGAAGCCGGCAATGGGATAAGACAGGGGGTTTCCTTGAGTCCTTTATTGTTCAACCTGATCATGGACGAAATAATAAAAAAAGTAAGAACTAAAAAAGGATACCAAATGGGAGAAAAACAACTTAAAATAATCTGCTATGCGGACGATGCAATACTAATCTCTCAAAGTGAAGATGATTTACAACGTGTGCTGCACCAATTCAACAGAATCGCCAGAAAATTTAACATGTTAATTTCCTCAAAAAAAACAAAATGCATGGTTATAATAGCAGATCCAATAAGATGTAAAATGGAGCTTGAAGGTCAGATAATAGAACAAGTGATGGAGTTTAAATATCTAGGCATCACACTACTAGCTACGGAAGGCTCGAAACAGAAGTGGAAGATCAAGTGAATAGAGCAAACAGAGCCGCACGTTGCCTGAATGACACAATATGGGGAAATAAAAATATCGGAAAAGAAATGAAAGGCAGAATTTACAGAACAGTCATCAGACCAATAATGACATACGCGGCAGAAACACGACCCGACACAGAGAGGACAAAACGATCGCTCGAAACAGCGGAGATGAAAACCCTTCGAAAAATCTATGGTAAGACTCTATGGGACAGAGCTCGAAGTACAGATATACGACGGAGATGCAAGGTGGATAACATTAATAACTGGGTAAGAAACAGAAGAATAGAATGGAATGACCACATAAGCCGAATGACAACAAATAGGGTAGTCAGGACAGCGAGAGACGGATCCCCAATAGAAATACGATCAGTGGGAAGACCACGAAAACGATGGAACGACAACTTACTAGAGGCACATTGAAAAAACAGACAGAGTCATGTCTATACAAAAAGAAGAAGAAGAACTAAATAATGAAGTCAAAAACTATTAATGGCTGGTTTTGATTGTAAATTTTAAAAATTGACTCCCAAAACTTCACCAGAGCCGTTAATAATAATTTATATCATTTAGTTCCTAAATTAGATCACCCGTTGTATCAAAAAATATTTTATTCATGGCGTAACGAAAATCCCAAATAACTCCGCTGTTGACCCAAATGCTCTAACTGCTTCGTGTTTTTTGTACCAAATCATTGTCTCGTTCCTTCATTCTATCGGCTTTAAAATATTGTCTCTATAAAATGAGCAGGTCACATAAAAGCTTTTATCTTTTATTCACACAGCCTTCTATCAATATACCTCCCCAATCGATACTTCATAACCTTGATTCGGTCTAAAAATTATCGTTTGTTATTGTATTATAATATTGTGTCATAAATGAAAATAAACAATTTCCTTCTAATATCTATATCCATTAGCTGATTGACAACAAAATCTATTTTTATGATAATAAACGGCTATTGATGATTAGAACTATCTTTTTTTTCTAATGAAGAGTATTTTTTTTATTAATTATAACGAGAGCCAATAAGCTTTAAATGGTGGATCTGTATAATACAGAAACATCGCTTTGAAATATTACTAATGTACGAGGTTTAACACTAAGCTTTCGATACAGAATAAAAATAAATGTTTATCATCGAGAATTGATTTATTATTTTCAATGGAGGTCAATATATATTTGAATGCATTTCAACTATTTTCGAATCAATTTCTATATCCATATGGGGATAATTCTAAAAGTAAACGCATTGTAATAAACGGTCTCTTCCTCTCTCTTTCTCTTCCCCTCACTCTCTCCATCTTTCTCTCTCTCTCTCTCTCTCTCTCTCTCTCTCTCTCTCTCTCTCTCTCTCTCTCTCTCTCTCTCTCTCACCCCTCTCTCTCTCTCTCCCACTTTCCTCTCTATTGTTTATTAATATCGTTTAGGATCCATCAAATAGTTCAAATAATGTACAACTACTTCAAAAAATTAAAATAGGTAAAGCATATTTAGTAATGTTAACAGAAAATATTAATCTCAAAACGTTAAATCAAAATATTGAAATTGCTATGGTACAACAGACAAATATGACCTACAACGTTCTACAGAATAATAACCCAAATACTGTTACATGTAAACACCAACACTGCTTTCATTTATTGACTGCTGCCCTGGACTCTCCTGAAAATATTCCCAAATACCGTTAAGACCACCTGTTCCGTCCCTGCACCTATATCTCTATTTTTTTTTTATTAAGTAGGTAGTTTATAACGGACTTGGCATAAATACAACAAAGACAAAGTTACTTGTGATTAGCAAACGAGACGTCGGCCCTATGCAACTAATTGTCAATAATGAACCTTTAACAAAAGTTAACCATTTTAAATACCTAGGATATTGGATAAACGAGACACTAAATCCGGATGAAGAAATTAAAACTCGTATAGAAATTGCAAGAGGAGCATTTATGAAACTGAGATCTGTTCTGAGCAACTCTCGGCTGAATTTACAACTAAGAATCAAATTCCTAAAATGTTATGTGTATTCTGTATTACTGTATGGATGTGAAACCTGGATCATGAAGGTTAACATGATGAACAAATTAGAAGCCTTCGAGATGTGGTCATATCGAAGAATGCTCAGAAGGTGAGTGACTTAATCAATATGATAAAAAAGAGAAAACTTGAATATCTCGGGCATATAATGAGAGGTAGCAGGTACAGGATGCTGCAGTTAATACTCAATGGAAAAATCGACCGAAAAAGAGGAATTGGTAGGAAGAAATATTCATAGCTCCGAAACCTTCGTCAATGGACTGGCTTATCAGCAGATGAATTATTACATGCCGCACAAGATCGAGAACGATATCGGCAAATTGTCATGGAAGCTACCCACGCCTAAAATTTAAAGATAAAATAAAAGAGAAAGGTAGTTTATTCTTATTCGTCTTTATATTTAGTTTAAAATATCCTCTGTTTATGCTACGTTACCAAATACGGTCCTGTAGATGCCGTCCCTCACGGACTTAAGGAAGAAAAATCTTCCAAAGTGTTCACAGGCGCTTTTAGTAATGTCTTAGCCATAAGTGAAAGAACACAGTTTTTATAAACAGTTTAAAACGTTGACGGACAGTGCGTCAAATGTATAAGCAAGTGTTGTGACACTATACGTATTTTGAAAAGTAGAATAGGAAAAAATGCAACGTCTATAGACGTTGTGTCACATTATATCAATGGAAATTAGACGTGTACAGACGTTCTGTCCGTCAACGTGTTAAACACATCCAAAGTGCAAGAAAACCAGCTCAATTTCACCCTAGTCGGCTAGGGAGAAGAAGAAGACAAATGACTCAACTTATTTCGCTATATTATATAAACACCAGCTCTAAAAAAAATAATTATCTTAGTGTTGTTCTGAAGCTATTTTCTTGTGGCATTTTTGTAATTAACTAGTTTTGATGGGATATAAGCCACAATTTACTAAAAAAATGATTTTATTAACGTTTCGACGTCCAAATCGGATGCCGTTGTCAAAATACAAAAAATATTAATGAATTAAACAAAAATGTTGTTGCTTCAAGCAACAACAATGTACCTACTTTGCATAGCATTGAAAGATGTAGTCTTTCCATTTATGTATAACTTTTGTCACTTCCGTAATTATATTAATCAAACCTATTAGCCAACTTGTTTCTGTTCATTTATAACTGTATAAAAACTTGCAACAAAGAGTATAAAACAACAATGGCTTTTATTTCAATTACCAACTTTCAAGTTGATATTCAAACACTGACAGTCATAAAGATTTTATACCGCAAAATATTTTATCAGCCAGCGTCTATATAAAGCCGTCGATGACATCCCATTTATTAATTGCCATTTATACAGTTTAAACTGAATGAAAAATTGGATGTGATCCGATTCCGTATCCATCCGAGAGCCTCTTTCGAAAGTCAATGAATATAAATAGGCGTACCTATAATGTTGCAATTTAATATTGTGGAAAGCTCGAGTAAGGCTTTCGAGATTGGAGATGAACACCATTAATCATTTGTATCATTAGTCCAGTCGGACGATCTACTATTAGAGTCGATGCAAATTTGCGTCTTTTCAAGCCACGTACACGTTGCGAGTAAGCTGCGTGCGATCGCTGGCGGTTCGGCAGTAAATGTTGTAATCAGGCACTGCACACTCGAGTTAAGCCGCAGCGTACAAGCCGCTTGCAAGTGACTTGCAAGCGGCGTATACCGAGAGCATGCCAGTTTCTGCTACGCCACCACGTGCACGCGGCTGAACAAGTCAGGCGGTTTGGCAGTCTGTGCTGGGCAATCAGTGAGTAGACGTTGACCGCGCGACGGATTTTAACGTAAATAGCAGAGTTTATTTCTGGCTTGTATTGACGCCGAGAAACTGCTCAAATGTATATTGACAGGAAAGTACCCCGCACAAACCTTATTGAAATTAGGTACCAGTGAATTTAGTTCATACTTTGGGAAAATACTCTTTGAAGCATTGTGATGAAAAGTTCTCATGGGCACAACTCGATCGTATGGAGGATTTTCAAGATATAGAGGCACAAACTCGGAAAATTATAAGATTTACTGGGTATTCCAGTTCCCTGAGTTACTGGTTATCTGGCAACATGTAGAACTTTGGATCAAAGAAAAGTACTAGTAGTCTAGAATTTTTTCCTGGCTATCCAATGGCGACCTTTATTTTGACCTTGACCTTCAACGGACGTCATCTTCTAGAGTTTCGAGAGTTTTCGGCATGAAATTGATATAAACAGATTACTCATGGGTTTTTGGGATCGCTAAACACGAATATGCCATCAGAATTTACCTTCGGAGCACATTGTGGCCAGGGCCACTGCAAGAGACGTCATCTTCTAGAGTTTCGATGGTTTTCGGCATTTAATTGATGCAAATGAATTACTGAAGGGTTTTTGAGGTCGCCAAACACGAATATGCCACCAGAACCGACTCCCGGAGCACCTGGTTTCCAAGGTCAATGAAAGGGGCTCTTGGAGTTTCGAGGGTCTTCGGTACTACATTAATGCAAACGGATTATTTGTAGGTTTTTGGGGTTGCTGAACACGAATACGTGATCACATTGTGCCATAGGCCCCTTTCATTTACCTTGGAAACCAGGTGCTCCAGGAGTCGGTTCTGGTGGCATATTCGTGTTTAGCGACCTCAAAAACCCTTCAGTAATTCATTTACATCAATTAAATGCCGAAAACCATCAAAACTCTAGAAGATGACGTCCCTTACAGTGGCCCTGGCCACCACGTCCTCCGGAGGTCATTTCTGATGGCATATTCGTGTTTAGCGATCCCAAAAATCCATGAGTAATCTGTTTATGTCAATGTAATGCTGAAAACTCTCAAAACTCTAGAAGATGACGTCCGTTGAAGATCAACGTCAAAGTAAAGGTTGCCATTGGATAGCCAGGAAAAAATCCTAGACTACTAATAGTTTTATTTAATCTAAACTTCTACATGTTGCCAGATAGGTACCAGTAACTCAGGGAATTGGAATACCCGGTAAATCTTATAATTTTCCGAGTTTGTGCCTCTATATCTTGAAAATCCTCCATACGATCGAGATGTGCCCATGAGAACTTTTTATCAGGATGTTTCAAAGAGTATTTTCCCGAAGTATGAACTAAATCCACTGGGACCTAATTTCCATAAGGTTTGTGCGGGGTACTTTGACTTGAAAACAAGCAGCTTTCTCACAGTATGCACGCAACTTGAAAACACGCAATTGTGCATCGAGCCTTAGAGCGATTGCAAGAAGTCGGTTTAGATGGAAAAGACATCAAGCTACCAAAGAAGTTATAATGGAACCAAAACTCCCGATTTAAGGTTGAAGGTTCCACGTCTGCCGAAATACGAATTAGGAGGGGAGTTAGACAAGGATGTGTTTTGTCACCCCCGCTATTTAATCTTTATTTAGAATTTCTATTATTTAAAGACGCACTTAAGATTCCAAGGACAAACTCGAGGTGAATGGCGTAAAGATCAATAGCATCAGATACGCCGATGGCACGGTGTTGATTGCGGATTCCGATTTAGGTCTACAACGACTCATCGAGAGGCTCAACTCGATCTGTGAGCAATTCGACATGAAAATAAACATTAGGAAAACCAAGATGTCTATCCGAAAAAAACAGAACATTGGCGCCAATAAACGGGCACATCTTAGAGGAGGTCATTAAATTTAAGTAGCTGGGGTGTTGGATCAATAGTGGCCTAAATCCTGATATAGAAATAAGATCAAGAATAGAACAGGCCAGAAAATCTTTCGAAACATCAAAAGATGTGATTCTCGACTAGAACTAGAAATTCGACTACATTTGAACAACCGTAAATAAATTGATAATTTATGGCGTTTGAAATGTGGATTTACCGGAGATTCCTCAAAATTTCACGGACATCGCATATCTCAAATAAAGAAGTGGTGCATAGAATAGACAAAGAACTTTTTAATACAGTGAAAGTTAGAAAAACATCATACCTAGATCACAGACTGAGAAACAATAAGTAGCATAGCAATATGCTCAACTAATAGTAAAAGGAAAGAGAGGATCGAAGACAGACGAGACTTTGCAATTGAGGGGGTTATAAGGAAAAGGGTTTAAGTGCCCTTTTTTGAAATTTTACTCTAAGTACAGATTCGAATACTTAAATGGTAGTAGAACTTTGTGGTAAAACGATTTAAGCATATTTCGCCATATAGTCGCCATCTATCGCCATTACATTTAGTTCACTGAAAACAATTGCAGTTTGCTTTGGTAGTAAACAGGTTTAACCGTGCGCTTGAACCGTTTTACCACAAAACTATTTTTAGTATTCTGTAAAAACAAACAGTAATAAATGGGTTTAAGTGCGCTTGAACCATTTTACCACAAAACTATTTTTAGTATTCTGTAAGGTGTAAACCCGTGTTAATACAAGATTATTTTTTAAGTAAATAAATACTAGATTTGTGACCAATTTTAAAGACTAATTAAGTATTATGCAACGTGCCAGTTGTAGTTACACTGCGGATAACAGCTGCGACAAAAATGATTAGTAATATGTAGTTAACATCTGCGCTTGAACCGTTTTACCAGTAACATTTATCCACACCATGTACCGATTCAAGTACATTTTTTTAATAATTGAAAAAAAGGAAGGATATAATAAGAGTAATAATATACCCTTATATTTTTATCATTTTATAGTACATTGTACACTAGACATATTTTAGTTTAATGGCTCCTAGAATTTATAAAACTCAAACAACTTTGAAGCTGATTATCTCAGAACTATCAAAATGCACTTAAACCCTTTTACGTCTGGCCCCCTCAATTGTAGTAGCCAACCTCCATTGAGGAGAGAGCACTGTAAAAATAAGAAGTCCAGTCGGTATAGCATTTGACCTTGCATGTCGAGCTGCCCAAAATTTTATTTTCCTAATCTTAAGTCCTTAAATGTAGTAGTAAGTAGCACAAAAAATCAAAGAAATCAAAATTATTGAAAATAAGAAAATGGTGGAGATACTGAGCAAAAACTGTCATCTTGGTTTTCCTTTAAAACCAAGATGGCGGCTAACGCAACGACGGAATTCAGTCGCGACTTTAAATTTACACTAGTATTGATCCCTCTGAAGATTAGAATAATAAAGTTTCTAAGGCCTTTTTTCCGTAGAAGTCGACTGGACTATTTCGATATTGGAGATGAACACCATTAATCATTTGTATCATTAATAAGTACAGATTGGAGTCTCCCGCACGGGATATAGGTCATGGGTCACAGTCTACATTCCCCTAATTAAACCGGAAACGTTAAGCGTTGGTGAGGTGAGTCAGTTTTTGGTCGGTGAGGAACGTTAATTGACTTCAACTCGCCCTCTTTGCTATATTTATATTTTGAAGATATATCTCCATGTTTTCGCGTGTTTACATAACACGGCTGCGGAAATTCTTGCCACGTGTAATATCTCTAAAGTTGTAAACATAGAGGAAAATACCGATATTATTGAATCGTTAATAAATTGCAAAATAAAGAAGCACGCATAATTTGAATTTGCAATATAGGAAAACTATCAGAAGGACTGAGATATCTACAAATCCTTTACGAGTCTTAACAACTAATTAATGTTCGCACAAACGAAAATTTATTGGAAACGTTCAACTTCACAACGTTGCTTATTGAATTAAAGAACAAAAGCATCAATACTTTATCGATAATAATGAGTCTATCAATAATAATAAAATATTCAAAGTTTCTTTAAACTTTGAATTGCAATGTTGGCGGAAAAATAATTTTGGCATTAGCTTAGTATATAAGTCGTAAGTTTCTTGACAGTAACTTGTAATAAAAAAATTCTAGCTTTGATAGAAGAAGCTCTAATAAAATATTTATTAAAAAATGACCAGAGGAAGTGCGAAACATACCACATTTCGTCAATCGATAATTAAACAATATGGTAAGGGTAAAAAAAATAGGCGAAATTACTGAAAAATTAGATCTGGCTAAGTCTACAGATGTGGACCTAAAAGTAAAACCTAAAAGCAAAAGTTTGAGCAGATAGGGAGTTGTGGTAGAAATGGGAGTACCTGGAAAGCTGGTCCGATTAGCACAGGTGAGCACGGAGAACGCTTCTGCATGAATCAGAATTGGCAGCACCACGTCGGAGGAATTCCTCATTGACACCGGGCTTAGACAAGGAGATCCTCTCGCCCCCTTGCTGTTTAACTTCGTACTGGAACATGCAGTAAGGAAAGCTCAGCCACAACTAACAAACGGATTTGCCGGCCAAGGATCAAAAATACTATTGGCCTTTGTGGATGACGTGGACACAATTGCACAATCCATCAGAGATGCAAAAGAAGTTTTCACCCTATTCGAGAACGGAGCCAAGGAAGTTGGTCTTACGGTCAACGAGGACAAGACCAAAAGTACATGGTGGTTACGAAGAACCTAAGACAAAGGGTTAGACAAAACGTAACAATTAATGAATAAAACTTTGAAGTCGTCAAAGAATTTAAATACCTGGGAGCGATCATAACATCTGAAAATAAATACGAAAAGGACGTGGCAGCCAGGATCATTGCAGGAAACAGGGCATATTACTCATTAATGACCCTACTTAAATCAAAAATACTCTCAAGACCAGCAAAAATAAGAGTACATAAGACAATAATTCGTCCCACAATAACGTATGGAAGCGAAACATGGACTCTGAACCAGCGAGAAACGACAAAATTACTGGTACTTGAAAGAAAGATACTGCGGACTATACAGGAGAATTGAGAAGAAGACACAATGATGAACTCCAGATAATATATGGAGATGAAAACATAGCACGCTACATTAAAGCAAACCGAATACGATGAGCGGGTCACGTGCTAAGATCGAGTAACGAAAGACTTCTGAACGCCACATTCTGGGAAAGGCCCGATGGCAAAAGGTCAGTTGGTCGCCCAAGAAAGAGATGGAAGGACGCCATGGCCAGTGATTTACGCAAAATGGGAGTTCAACAATGGGAAATAGCTGCTCAGGACCGACAACAATGGAGGGAAAGTAAACGCGGCCAAGACTCACATAGAGTTGTAGAGCCAAATGATGATGCCGCTACCCGCTATCACAGCACAATGATACGCAGAAAAAGAAAAAATATATCAATGGAGTGCTGCAGGAAATGGATGCACAAATCAGTTCTCGGATGGTCTTCGAACAGTCCAGACCTTAATATTACTGAGACATTGTGGTGGCATAAGATGAATCAGAAATTGCGTAATGATCCCCAGAGAACCGTTGCCGACTTGTAAGAGAAAATTAGGTGAATTATGGAATAGTTTCGTGCCTGACTTGTATCAATCCTTGTAGCGTGCAAACCCGCTACTATGTAGAATTTATTTTAATAAGACCCACTCTGCATTTAGAGGTCCTCCCAAGTAGCTGTTGATTTTCATTTTAAGCAAATATTTATAAGTCGGTCCATTTATATTGTTTTTGCGCACCCTGTATATACATTTTCAATTTTATGTTAGGGATGCCTGACATTGAAACAGAAAAGTTATTTCCATTATGTCGAATAGTATTTATTGAGAAAATATTATTGTCATTTTCATTTTAAAACGTTTATTTCCAGTAGTCGTTATTCGTTATTTCTAGATATTTTATTCAAAAGCAAAATTATTTATCAAGCCATTCATTTTTTGTAATTTTAAAACGTTCAACTTTGCCAATTTCAATAAGAGTGTCTCTTTCGTTATCAGCTGATACTGACCTTCAGTTAATTTCTTTTACTTTCATAAATACCAGGCTGGTTCCTTTCTGGTTCATTTATATAATCTTCTCGAGTAACTACAGACCTAATTATTGGTAAGTTGTTTTTATGGTTTTATCGTTTAGTTTTCAGATCATATTTTTTATATTGACTACCTAACTCGAATTTGCAGAATATGTTTATATTTTTACCTATTCGTATTGAAAATTTGATTCATCCAATAAGAATAGTATATTGTGCAACAAGTGCAGAAAGGTACTAATTTCTCACGAGTTTGAAAAGTTGCGGTACGAGCGCAAGCGAGTGCCGCAATTCAAACGAGTGAGAAATTACCTTTCTGCACGTGTTTCACACTATACTTTTTCTACAAGCACAGTTTTTCCTAAAAATAAAAATCACAATTTCCAAACGACGATTAATTATAATAGGTACCTATGTGATAAATTTTAAACTGTATTTAATTAATACCTACTAATCAATTTAATGTCCCAGGTCCCAGGTATTTATATCTATCTACGAGTTCTGGGACATGAAATTACGATTGGCAGGGATAACCAGACTCATGAGCTGAAGAGAAGAATCGGTCTTGGGTGGGCAGCATTTGGAAAACTGAGAGAAACTTTTAAAAGTGAGTTACCCACATGTCTAAAGAGAAAGGTATTCGATCAGTGCGTCCTCCCAGTCTTGACGTACGGATCAGAAACACTTACCTTAACTAAAGCCTCGGCTACCAAACTAAGAGTCACGCAGAGAAGAATGGAGCGGTCAATGTTAGGAATAACTCTGCGAGACAAAATCAGAAACGAAGAAATCAGGAGAAGAACAAAGGTGACTGACGTCATCGAGAGGATAGCCAGGTTGAAGTGGAGATGGGCAGGACACGTAGCCAGAATGACAGATGGGCGATGGACGAAGAGGTTATTGGAATGGAGGCCAAGAGAAGACAAGAGAAGCGTCGGTCGACCGCCTACAAGATGGACTGACGACTTAAGAAAGGTAAATAAAAACTGGATGAGGGCGGCGCAGGATAGATGGGGTTGGAAACGAGGGGAGGAGGCCTATGTTCAGCAGTGGACTTTTGAGGCTGGATGATGATGAATCAATTTAAATTCCTTATACCTAAATAAATTGCACAGAAATCAGTTAAAAAATTAATGCACTGTCTTAATTTGTTTAAATTTAAACAATTATTACACACTATTGACATTATATTTATGCAGTCACGGATTTACACAAAACCTACTTCATTCGACGTCTCTTGCACAGGTTGCTAAATCCTTATTGGTTATTTGATAATTATAAAATGTTTAATAAGAATAAAATTGTAAAATAAAACAGTTGTAACATCCATAATTTAGTTTCTATGCTATAGTTAAATATAATAATTGTCTTATAGGTTATATATTTGTCTAAAGTTTAACCACGGATGTAAACAGAATATAACGTTACTCAGAATGAGGTAGTCAACTGTGCAGAAAAGAACTTTCCGGCACAGAAACGTCACTTTGCGGCACAGAAACGTCACTTTTCTGCACACTAATGTCAAATATCTTATACTGTGAGAAAATATCAAGTTTGCTAACATAAAACCGTGCAGAAAAGTGCACTTTGAATAGTGGTTGTAGAAATAGTATATTGTGCAACAAGTGCAGAAAGGTACTAATTTCTCACGAGTTTGAAAAGTTGCGGTACGAGCGCAAGCGAGTGCCGCAATTCAAACGAGTGAGAAATTACCTTTCTGCACGTGTTTCACACTATACTTTTTCTACAAGCACAGTTTTTCCTAAAAATAAAAATCACAATTTCCAAACGACGATTAATTATAATAGTACCTATGTGATAAATTTTAAACTGTATTTAATTAATACCTACTAATCAATTTAAATTCCTTATACCTAAATAAATTGCACAGAAATCAGTTAAAAAATTAATGCACTGCCTTAATTTGTTTAAATTTAAACAATTATTACACATTATTGACATCATATTTATGCAGTCACGGATATACACAAAACCTACTTCATTCGACGTCTCTTGCACAGGTTGCTAAATCCTTATTGGTTATTTGATAATTATAAAATGTTTAATAAGAATAAAATTGTAAAATAAAACAGTTGTAACATCCATAATTTAGTTTCTATGCTATAGTTAAATATAATAATTGTCTTATAGGTTATATATTTGTCTAAAGTTTAACCACGGATGTAAACAGAATATAACGTTACTCAGAATGCGGTAGTCCACGGATGTAAACAGAATATAACGTTACTCAGAATGAGGTAGTCAACTGTGCAGAAAAGAACTTTGCGGCACAGAAACGTCACTTTGCGGCACAGAAACGTCACTTTTCTGCACACTAATGTCAAATATCTTATACTGTGAGAAAATATCAAGTTTGCTAACATAAAACCGTGCAGAAAAGTGCACTTTGAGTAGTGGTTGTAGAAAAAAATAATTTTTTCTACAAGCGTGCAAAAATGTCTACTTTCGCGCACGCATTTCGGTTTAGAAAGTTTTACTTTTCCGCACGCGTGTTAATTTAGATATGTTAATATGGCCTTAAAGTAATTATAATACATGCAATAAACTAATATTTAGATATTATTTACTAATTTATTTCAAATATATCTTATTGTGTTCATGTTTTAATAAAATTAACGCGAGAATTCGATGAAATAAAATAATTTTGACATAATATTCGAAAGTCAAATCAGTAGACAATACGTTTGTTCTAGCAAACAGTCAAACTAGTCAGAAACCGTCAGCAAACAGTTGGTCAATGAGAGAACATAATACAGTCACCAGTGCTATCCCCTCTATTCGCGCTGGTCCGCTATTCGCTGATGGTTTCAAACCGTTTGAAACTGATGCTAGAACAAACCTTATAACAGTGGTTTTGAATCGGCGTCATGGAAACCAATTATGCTGAAACTTTGGTTTTGACAACCTTGTCAAAGAATTAATTTGTGTATGTATTTTCATATTAATTAAATTAATTGATTAAGATTTGGTCATTTTTTAAAGACTCGTATAAAAAATATTGTTCCTAACGCTTGCAGAAAGTCTCTTTTCCGCACTCGACTGCTTGCCGAATTCCCGCTTCGCGTTTCGCGTCGTTCGGCAAACTGCAGTCGCGTGCGGAAAAGTATGACTTTCTGCACATGTTGGAAAATAGTATATTGTGCAACAAGTGCAGAAAGGTACTAATTTCTCACGAGTTTGAAAAGTTGCGGTACGAGCGCAAGCGAGTGCCGCAATTCAAACGAGTGAGAAATTACCTTTCTGCACGTGTTTCACACTATACTTTTTCTACAAGCACAGCTTTTCCTAAAAATAAAAATCACAATTTCCAAACGACGATTAATTATAATAGGTACCTATGTGATAAATTTTAAACTGTATTTAATTAATACCTACTAATCAATTTAAATTCCTTATACCTAAATAAATTGCACAGAAATCAGTTAAAAAATTAATGCACTGCCTTAATTTGTTTAAATTGAAACAATTATTACACATTATTGACATTATATTTATGCAGTCACGGATTTACACAAAACCTACTTCATTCGACGTCTCTTGCACAGGTTGCTAAATCCTTATTGGTTATTTGATAATTATAAAATGTTTAATAAGAATAAAATTGTAAAATAAAACAGTTGTAACATCCATAATTTAGTTTCTATGCTATAGTTAAATATAATAATTGTCTTATAGGTTATATATTTGTCTAAAGTTTAACCACGGATGTAAACAGAATATAACGTTACTCAGAATGCGGTAGTCCACGGATGTAAACAGAATATAACGTTACTCAGAATGAGGTAGTCAACTGTGCAGAAAAGAACTTTGCGGCACAGAAACGTCACTTTGCGGCACAGAAACGTCACTTTTCTGCACACTAATGTCAAATATCTTATACTGTGAGAAAATATCAAGTTTGCTAACATAAAACCGTGCAGAAAAGTGCACTTTGAATAGTGGTTGTAGAAAAATAACTATTGGGGTATTTATTTATATATTTTCCGTGAATGCTAATTCATCAGCATCAGCAGTTATGTTAAATAATAATTATTTTCAAGTTTAATTTATTACGTTAATCTTATAGAAATATGCGGGATTAAATTAATTTATTTTTATTTAATTTTTTAATTGTATTTTGTAATTGAGGTGTTTAAATTAAAACATTTGGGGTCTACTATTTGGTTTAGAAGTCACCTCTATGATTTTCTGTGCTGCTGGTGGGGAATATTAAGGTTTTGTTGACTGGGGTGGTAGGGGTCCTTCATAAATTTATGCTGCGGGTTATCTACATCTTGGTTTCTCTTCTAGGCACCCAGGAGAAGGGTGTGGCCCTAGCGTTAATTCGTCTGTTTTTTGGCCCAGAGAATAGAATGTTCCCCAGAAAGTCACCACATCGTGTATGGTAGAGTAGCAGTTCCTCAAGATAGCCACCCAAGGGTTCGGCGAACAGTTAAACAGCTCCAGAGGCAACCACCAAACCACCAGTACATCAAACTACCAGCTGACACCTCCCGAAGAAGATCTTGAGCTGTGGATAACCTAGGACAGCGCCGGAAGAAGCCTTCACACCACAAGCTAAGTTTTTATCTTGTGCTTGCCTGTCAGCAGATACAGTTTTTTTATATAAATTAATTTCATAATGACTAGAATGTAGATCCTAGATTATAACCGATGAAATGAGAAAATAAGCATTTATACAAAAATTCATTCCTTTTTATTGATAGTGTACCGTATGCCTGGAGAATGCAGAGTAGTAGAATACAAGGACCCACATAAAGTCTCATGCTCGCCGTGTTGGTGTTGGTGATGTTATGTCGAATTTGTTTCTTGGTCCAATGTTGGCATTTGGAAATGAGTTCGATATACAGGGTGTCCCGAAAAGATTGGTCATAAATTATACCACACATTCTGGGGTCAAAAATAGTTCGATTAAACCTAACTTACCTTAGTACAAATGTGCTCATAAAAAAATTTACAGCCCTTTGTAGTTACAAAATGAAAATCGATTTTTTTTCAATATATCGAAAACTATTAGAGATTGTTTATTGAAAATAGACATGTGTCATTCTTATAGCACGATCATCTTAAAGCGAAATTATAGTGAAGTTTGTCGACCCCATAAAAATTTTATGGGGGTTTTGTTTCCTTAACCCCCCCCCCCAAACTTTTGTGTACGTTCCAATAAATTCATTATTGTGGTAGCATTAGTTAGACACAACGTTTTTAAAACTTTTTTGCCTCTTAGCATTTTTTCGATAAGCCAGCTTTTATCGAGATGCGGCTTCTTTTTTTAATATATTTACACAAAAATGTTATGGGGGTTTTGTTCCTTTAAACCCCCCAAATGTTTGTGTACGTTCCAATTAAACTATTATCGTGGTACCATTAGTTAAACACAGTGTTTTTAAAACTTGTTTGCCTCTTAATCTTTTTTGACAAGTCACCTTTTGTCGAGATGTGGCTTCTTTTTCAAAATATACCTGTAAAATGTAAATTATAAATAATAAATTTTCAGATTATTAACAGGTAGGTATGTCGATAAACACTGGCTTATCGAAAAAGTACTAAGAGGCAAGAGAGTTTTAAAAACATTGTGTTTAACTAATGGTGACACAGTAATAATTTAATTGGAACGTACACAAAAGTGGGGTTTAAAGGAACAAAACCCCCATAAAATTTTTATGGGGTGAACAAATTTCAGTTTAATTTTTTTTTGAGATGTTGCTGCCATAAGGATGCCAAATGTTCATTTTCAATAAAAAATCTCTAAGAGTTTTCGATATATGAAAAAAAATCGATTTTCATTTTGTAACTTCAAAGGGCTGTAACTTTTTTTGTGTGCACTATTGTATATAGGTAAGTGAGGTTCAATCAACCTATTTTTGACCCCAGAATCTGTGGTATAATTTATGACCAATCTTTTCGGGACACCCTGTATATTATCAATATGGACACGACATCCTTAGTAAGAACAATGTCAGACAGGCTTGACGCGGTTGTAAAGGCGCGTGGCGATGTAATCCCATATTAAAATAATACTTTCTTTTAGGGTACACAAAGAACCATGCCCAAAATTTTACATCGGTCAAACTGGTAAAACCTTCTACAAACGTATAGCAGAACACAAAAGGTTGTCAATAATATAAAAACAGATTCTAAGTAAGCACTTTACCTTCTAGATCTAGATTATAATCTTTTAAAGACTAATTTCAAATTCTCCATATTTAAAATAAAGATCTTGAGCTATCTTTATGAGAAAGGACCCCGCAGAAACCTTATGGGAAATGGCTCTCTGTCAATTGCTCTGAAACTTTGGATTCTGGTAGTCCTTGATGTGTAGAACAAAAGACTCAATGGGCGCGTAGCTCCAAAAAATCATGGTTTTAAGATATAAGCCTCTGAGGTTATAGGTACAGTGAGGACGTTTGAATTGGAATAAATTCATTTACTCGAGAATGGGCGACTCTGGAGATAAGTTACGAATGTGGTCGATTTTTATTTTTAAATTATAATTTTTTGGCATATATATCATACTAGTGACGTCATCCATTTGGGCGTGATGACGCAAAGATTTTTTAAATTAGAATAGGAGTCGTGTGATAGCTCATTTGAAAGGGTAATTCAATTCTCTGTTCAGTAATATAAACATTAATATAATTATTAATACAGGGTGCCCAAAAAATTTTTTTAATTAAATTAATTGAGACAAAAAAAAGAATGTATATAATTTATTTAATTCAAAATACATTTTACTGTTGTCCGAAAACAGGACAAAAATGTTTATTTGATAAGTAAATATTGTTTTTCGCTTAAATTCAATATTAAAGCAGCCACCCACCTGCCTCTTAGCAGTTTGAACATTTAATTTAAGCTAAAAGCAATGTATTTTTTAAATTCACATTTTTTCCGTTTTCTGACAGCAGTAAAATGTATTTCGAATTAAATAAATTATATACATTCTTCTTTTTGTCTCAATTAATTTAATTCAAAAAAAATTTTGGGCACCCTGTATAAATAATTATGTTAATGTTTATATTAGTGAATAGAGAATTGAGTAGCCTTTCAAATGAGCTATCACGCGACCCTATTCTTATTTAAAAAATCATCGATTGCGTCATCACGAAACGACGTACGTCACGGTCATCAGATGGACGACGTAACTATATGTATATGCCAAAAAATTATAATTTAAAAATAAAAATCGACTTGATTCGTAATTTATCTCCAGAATCGCCCATTCTCGAGAAAATGAATTTATTCCAACTCAAACGTCCTCACTTTACCTATAACTTCAGAGGCTTATATCTTAAAACCATGATTTTTTGAAGCTTTGCGCCCATTGAGTCTTTTGTTCTACACATCAAGGACTACCAGAACCCAAAGTTTCAGAGCATTTGACAGAGAGCCATTTCCCATAAGGTTTCTGCGGGGTCCTTTATTAATAAATTAAAAAATACAGATGTAATTCTGATTGACCAACTTGAGACAAACAGCTCTCCAGGCAGCTCTTGAGACAAATTTTCAGTTTGTTCTTAAATTTTTTCGAAATTAATTGGTTGCACTTCGTCAAATTTGCTGCTTCCGTTGATGTTTATTGTATTTTTACTACAAAAACGTTATTACGTAGGTCAAAATTTTTGACGTAAGAGAACTGTCAAAACATTAGAATGTGACTTTTCATTATTGCCATGTTTATAATAAACATGACAATAATGAAAGTCACATTCTAATGTTTTGACAGTTCTCTTACGTCAAAAATTTTGACCTACGTAATAACATTTTTGTAGTAAAAATACTATGTACTTCATTGCAGTTTTTCAATAATTTCCATACGATTTGTTTATTCGTTATAACTTTATAAACTAACTAAAAATACTGCATAAATTTGTAGACAAACAAGAATAATGTTGTTCTGAAGCTATTTTCTTGTGGAATTTTTACAATTTTAACTATTTATAATGGGAAATAAGCCACAATATTATTAAAAAATGATTTTTATTAACGTTTCGACGCTCAAATCGGGTGCCGTTGTCAAAATACAAAATACTACTATCATAAACAAAAATGTTGTTGCTTAGTAAAAAAATTCTTCTAATAATTTATTTAATTTGACTCATTTATATCGCCAATTCAGATGCATATGATACATTTTAAAGTAGAAGACTTTAAAATGATATTGCCAATATTTATGATAACTCATAAATATTGGCAATATCATTTTAAAGTCTTCTACTTTAAAATGTATCATATGTATATTTATGATAACTCATAAATATTGGCAATATCATTTTAAAGTCTTCTACTTTAAAATGTATCATATGTATCTGAATTGCCGATATAAATGAGTCAAATTAAATAAATTATTAGAAGAATTTTTTTACTAAGCAACAACATTTTTGTTTATGTTAGTAGTATTTTGTATTTTGACAACGGCACCCGATTTGGGCGTCGAAACGTTAATAAAAATCATTTTTTAATAATATTGTGGCTTATTTCCCATTATAAATAGTTAAAACAAGAATAAATTTAAATAAAAACAAATGTATTCCATTTCCCAGAACAAACAGTATTCCAATCTATAGCATTCATTAGCGTCCAGAAAAATAATCAAAAAGTAATTTTTGTATTTATTTTGGTGGTGGCTGTGATTAAAAGACCAGCTCAAACAAACGAACACTACGAACATTAATTGCGATTCGCGAGGAAGTAAATACACGGAACCAATCAAACTAAAAGGATTGCAACGACGTCAAGCGTCGGTCGGGAGAAAAATGGGAAGGCGCATTGATGGAGAAGTCGCGCGAGATTAGTTGGACGAAGATCGATAATAATAAAATATTTATCGAATTGTTAACGGCGGTGGAAAATTTTGATAAATGTACAAAAGTAGAATATTCTGTATTGACATTCTCAAGTTGTTGGATACCAGCAACTTTTCACAAATACGTGTTTAATCGTTGAAAATAGTATACGCTCTGAGCTTCGCTGGTGTCGCTCCTAGCGGTTACTAATTCAACTTTCACCGGTAATTTTTAAATTTATTATTTAATTGTTATCGCTTAATATTTACAACGCTAAAAAGTAATTAAATTGTAATAGATTTTTTTAAGATTTTGCTAATCATTTTGACGTTCTATTGATGAAATATTAATTTCTTACTTCGGATACTTTCACAATTATCATGTAGATGGCGCCAAGATTAATTTATAATTACATATTACAGAACATTAAAAAACGCAAATTCAGTATTTAAAACGTAAGTATATTTAAGGTAAAAATATAAACCACAGCTTTGATCAACTAATATTTTTTATAATTAATGTTTTTAATTTTAATTTAAAATTAATCACTTTGACATTTATGTCAAATTTCCGGTAAACGTTTACAGACTTGTCACTACTGGCGCTCACGAATTTATAAATATCCCCTCTACGTACGAGCTCACAGCGTATAAGATCGAGACCAAAATTTCATTTGTTTGAACAGATACACATAAACTACAAAAAAAGCTCCAATAAATCTAAATTTTTGAAGTTATACTTCTTTAGGCGCGATTGAGAGTGAATGTAAATGTGCGCGAATTCATCAAAAATTGTTGGTGCTACGCGCAGATACGTTCATGCCCCGCGCACTCTAATAAAAAACATGTAATTGTATTTATTTTCCTTCCATTTTGTCAGAGGTGCTGATGTCGGCATTGTGATTGGTGGAACATGACTTTTGACAAATCCTGCGCTATCTGTGAATCTGTGTTCAGTGTTCGTGTTCGTTCGTTCGTTGTCGTTCAGTTATTTTATATGGTCGGTTATGTGATGTGTTTGTGTCACCATAAAAAGCTGATATTCAGTCGTGTTTTTTGATATTTTTGTTATTTTGTAATCGAGTACCTTTTTAAAGTTGTTTTTCTGATTGTAAGGTAGAGATTTTCTGATTGTAGGTACTGTTTATCCAACAGTTTTAAAATACACACTTTATTTCGCGTTTTGTTGTAGGTCTAATGGCTCCGTTCAGCTGTTGTGTGCATTCAACAAGTAAACATTTATTTAATCCAAATTAAATACTCATATTTATATGTAAAATGTCACATTATTGTATAAATAAATAAGTAAGAAACAAAAGCTGTTTGTGTTTTACCTTTATTGTCCACTTGAATAAAATATTAAATATTGGAAGTACCGTATGGAGGCTATGTACCTAGCATGGACGCTAGATTATGGCACTCTTCCTATCCAATCAACAACAAGAACGTTTAAAATTTCACACCTATCATGTCGAAGCTACAGACCACTTATGTGGAGGCCAGATTTGTAGTATCCTTCCAATTAACCAGGTGCTGAAATACGTGACAAAAAAATATTTTTTGAAGGTTAAGATCGCATTCTACCCAATCACACAACACTTTTTTCTATGGATACGTTATACGTTTGCTCTGATTGGTTATTTTAATGACATGTCAAAAATTATCCAATATGGCGGCTGTGGTTAAAGAATGTGTTGTTGTCATTTTTATTATTATGGTTATGCTTGTTAAGTTGTGTTTTAAAAATTGTGAGAACAGAGACAAAAGTGAATTTATAGTTGTAATGACTTTTTAAATAGTTTTTTTCTACAACCGTGTTAAAATAGTTATTTTCCTAACTAGTGCAGAAAGTGATACTTTCACGCACGAGACTGCCGTTGACCCGAACGACGCGATAGCGGAGTTCGGGCAAGCAGTCGAGTGTGGGGAAGACACTTTCCGCATGAGTTAGGAACAATATTTTTTCTAGGGCTGTACGTTTTAAAAAAAGCCACAAAACCTGGAGTTATATCAATTTTTATTTAGAATTGAAAATACACAAATTAATTCTTTGACAAGGTTGTCAAAACTAAACTTTTAATATAATGGGTTACCACGACGACGATATTGGTTTCCATGACGACGATTCAAAACCATTGTAATTGTCTACTGATCTGACTTTTAAATAGCATGTCAAAATAATTTTATTTCATCGAATTATCGCGCTAATTTCATTAAAACATGAACACAATAAGATAAATTTGAAATAAATTAGTAAATAATATCTAAATATTAGTTTATTGCATATATTATAATATATTATAATGCCATATTACAAAGTATTTTACTTTCCCGCACGCCGTGCGGGAAAATTTACTTTCACACAAGCCGTGCGGGAAAGTGCAACTTTCGGAAACGAAATGCGTGCGTGAAAGTGGTTCTTTTAGCACGGCCGTAGAAAAATGCAATTTTTAGCACTCCATACGAGCGTTAAAAATGCAACTTTAAGGCACTAGTGCTTTAAAAAAATGTTAAGGCACTGCAGTTCGTATTTACCGTATAGGCAATTTTGATGTTATGTCAAAAAAATATAAAAATGGAATGTCAGTCAAGTTCAAGTAAAAGTTTTTGTAGATATTGTCCTGTAATTACGTTTGTAGAAAAAATATTGTAAGATATGCGTGTTAAAAAGTACATTTTTAAGGCACTCATGTGAATTGCAGAACTCGCTCTCGCTCATTCTGCAAACTTTCACATGCGTGCCTTAAACGTGTACTTTTAACACTTATACAGGGTGTTTCATTGGGAAACGGAAATACTTTAACGTTGAATAGAGGTCACCGAGCCGGTTCTAGATATACTACATTTTTTGTCCTAGTGACTTTTGTAACGGAGTTACAGGGTGTTTTATCGATTTTGCCCATTTCTTTCCTAAGCCATAACTTTAGAACCACCCTGTATATTTTTTTGATATTTGGTACACATATGTCTCATTCAAGACCCAAACGACCGACATACTAACCATAAGAAAAATCCAGGTCCGGATTAACAAAAAATTATAAAGTAATTGTGACCTTAAAACAACACCCTGTATATTCAAATTTTGAAAATCTGTTTGCATATTTGAAAAGAGCACAAAAAAGTAAGTTTAATGGTTTGCTTCAATTTTTCGGCCAGACAATTTTATGACTTTAATTTTGAAAAAATTATATTGAATTTTTTAAGAACTCTGACATTGAAAAGCAGATATTATTAACTTTTAGTTATAAATTATTAAAGTTAATGAATAAATAGTCATTTTAAAATAATCAATACTTATTTACCACATTGAAACGACCCAATTACTAATGATAAGAAAAATCTAGGTCCGGATAAACAAAAAAATATAAAGTAATTGTGACCTTGAAACAACACCCTGTATATTGAAATTGTGAAAATTTATTTGCGTATTTTAAAAGAGCATCAAAAACTGCGTTAAGGGGTGCATGTCAAATTTTTGCGCAGATAATTTAATTACGGCAATTTTGAAATCATATTGATTAATTCTGTCAAGGTCACCAGAAGCTGCCAGAAAAATGAAAAACAATCCCAATGTAATTAGAAAATCGATTCGAAATCTTTTAAAACAAGCAAGGAAGTGCATCGAACAAAATGGCGGACATTTTGAGCAACTGTTATAGTTCAAATATTTTTAATTTATGTTAAATTGTTGAATTGTTTAGACAAATTTTTTTCATTAGATATAGCTGTTTTTTAATTCTTTACTAATTCATTAAAATATCCCAATTCTCGCAATTCTAATTTTTAATGATGTGCATACAGCTACAAATCCAGAGAATCCATAAAGCCAGCGTAGTAAATAAGTATTAAGTATTTTTAAAATAAGTATTGATTCATTAACATTAAATTATTAAAAGTTAATAATACATATTACCTGGTTGTTAATCTCAGAGTTCTTTAAAATTTCAATATAATTTCAAAATTTAATGTATGTAATTAAATCAACGGCGAAAAAATTAAAATGAACCTTTAATCACAGTTTTTATGCTCTTTTAAAATGCGCAGACAAATTTTTAAAATTTCAATATACAAGGTTGGTTCAAGGTCACAATTACTTTATATTTTTTTGTTAATCTGGACCTGGATTTTCCTTGACATTAGTAATTTTGTCGTTCCAATGCGGTAAATAAGTATTGATTATTTTTAAAATGAGTATTTATTCATTAACTTTAGTAATTTATAACTAAAAGTTAATAATACCTGCTTTTTAATGTCATAGTTCTTAAAAAATTCAATATAATATTAAAATTAAAGTCATAACATTGTCTGGCCGAAAAATTGAAGCGAATCATTAAACTTACTTTTTTGTGCTGTTTTCAAATATGCAAACATATTTTCAAAATTTGAATATACAGGGTGTTGTTTTAAGGTCACAATTACTTTATAATATTTTGTTAATCCGGACCTGGATTTTTCTTATGGTTAGATGTCGGTCCTTTGGGTTTTGAATGAGACATATTATGTGTACCAAATATCAAAAATATACAGGCTGGTTCTAAAGTTATGGCTTAGGAAAGAAATGGGCAAAATCGATAAAACACCCTGTAACTCGATTATAAAAGTCGGTAGGGCATAAAATGTAGTATACCTAGAACCGCCTCGGTGACTTCTATTCACCGTATTCAAGTATTTCCGTTTCCCAATGAAACACCCTGTATCATAAATAACTATTATATATATTTTTGGACTTATAAATATAGAAAAAAATGTGTGTGTACTTTTTACGCACGTTAGAAGACACATATACTTATATTAAAATTGTGTAGAAAATCCGACGTTTCTTATATTTTCTACGATTCCTCAAGGGAAAAGCAATTGCTGGGACGCTACAGTTCGTCAAAAAATGACGGAATAATATTATTTTTCGAGAACGTACCTTTTTAATGATTTTAAAATTTGACGAAAATACAGCAGAAACTCGAAAGACTATATAGACCAGTAAGGATCTGTTTTTAGGTGGATGTGAGAGCTGGCATTCAGATTTTTGCGGATAAAGTTAGGTGATAACTTCGTTAATAATAATTGAATTATGCTCCTTCTCAAATATGCCCGGAACATTAATAAAAAAAAATAAAATATTTAAAAATTTCAAAAAATTTCGTTTTTTTTTCTACTTTTTTTGCTTATAACTTAAAAACTATTCATTTTAGAACAAAGTCGTATAGGAATAAAGCAATAAAACAAAGATAATTAAGAAAAGAAAATTTAATAATAATTTAAAGATAATTAAATTTTCTATCAGATGCGATTGGTTAAAAATGTCTTAATTTATCACCCTTGCTTCAAAATAGCAATAAATATAAAATAAGGGGGCAAAACAAGCCTGTCCTTATTCAATGATTTTCCATCACTTAGGTTACACTTGGAACCTTCCTAGTTCGCTTAGAAAATTTTTGTAATGTGCTAAAACCGTACACCAAATTTCATTAAAATGGACTTACTAGATTTTGCATAATAATTTTGCAATCTAAACATTTTTTAAAAAATTAAAAAATTTTAAAATCTTTCACAACAAAAACTAGAACATACAAATATTTGTCCATTTTTTTACATATAAAGAAGTACTCCACCTATCTAATGCACTTTACAGAATTGAAATCGGATTATTTAAGCAGCCTCAGCAATGTTTTAAAGTTATAAACAATTTTTTGGCTTATAAACAAATTAGTGCTGTGGCCAGGAGGGGGTGCTACGGGCTCCTTTATTTAGATGGACTTACCCAAGTTTTTTATGTATTTTGACCCGTATAACACGAATTTTTGGGGTAACACTTGATCCGGATGTCGATAAGATTGTTATAAACAAAGAACTTGAGCAAAAACATCGATTTTTCGCAAAATAAAACATTTTTTTGTATTTCTTGGATAAGTCTAAGCAAAAAATGTTCTTACAAGTTTTTTCGTAGGATGCATAGTTTTCGAGATAAACGCGGTGGAACTTTCAAAAAATCGAGAAATTGCAATTTTTGAACGCGAATAACGTTTGATTAAACAATAAAATAGCAATTCTGCTGACAGCATTTGAAAGTTTAAGTCAAATTTGCATTGCTAAAAATTAATTTTTTTTATTATTAAACAAAGCTATTTGTTTATAAGCCAAAAAATTGTTTATAAATTTAAAACATTGCTGAGGCCCCTTAAATAATCCGATTTTAATTCTGTAAAGTGTATTAGATAGGTAGAGTACCTCTTTATATGTAAAAAAATTAGCCAACTTCTAAATGGTCTACTTTTGTTCAGAAAGATTTTAAAAAATTTGAACTTTTTTAAAAACATTTAGATTGCAAATTTATTATGCAAAATTTATTAGGTAGATTTTAATGAAATTTGGTTCACGATTTAAGTATGTTACAAAGAATTTCCTAAGCGAATTACTAAGGTTCTAAGTGCCACCAAAGTGGTTAAAAAATATTGAATAACAACAGACTTATTTTGCCCCCTTATTTTGTATTTATTGCTATATTGCAGAAAAGGTAATACCTTAAGACATTTTTTACCAGTCGTATATCATACAAAATTCAATTATCTTTATTTTATTTTTGTACGACTTTGTTCCAAAACAAATCGTTTTAAAGTTATAAGCAAAGAAAGCAGAAAAGAATCGATGTTTTTCGAAATTTTTAAATATTTTAATTTTTTTATTAATGTTCCGGGCATATTTGAGAAGGGGCATAAGTCAATTATTATTACTGAAGGTGTCACCTAACTTTATCTGCAAAAATCCGAATGCCACCTCTCACGTCCAAAAATAGACGTTTTTTCGCAGATCCTTACTGGTCTAATAGCCCATAAAAAATTATAGTATAAATTTTTTGTTGAAAAACGACGTTTTTATACAATTCCTTACGAGAAAAGCAATTGCGGACGCTCCAGTTCATAAAAAATGACGTATTACCGTTATTTTTAATTTTTGGTATTATTTTAAGTAATAAAATTAGTTTAATATTTAAATAAAAATACAGTTAAAATGTTTAAAATATATTTGTTTCGTTGAAATCATAAAATTTTTTATAAGGTAGGCACACCAATAATTGTGACTAAATCGAAAATAAACCTAATCCTACTTTATGTAATTCATAATTTTATTTTCATTGAATCTGTTTTAACAAAATGTTGTTAAATATACGTTTAAAATATATATCCGCGATAAAAGATGTTTTTGTGTAATTAATCACTATTACATAAATAAACCATTTCATTATACTTTACAATTTAAGTATCTCAATAACCACCCACTTGTCCCACATGCTATATTGTTTTTATTTAGTTTCCAAAAATGTATAGAGAGGTCCGTATTCGGATCTTAATATGGTTCTAAACGAATCAGTAAAGTAGTTGTTCAAAGAATATGTTGCTCTTAAATCTATCTTCAATATTGAGTTAATTTCCAAAAAACCTTTTAAGGATTATATTATACAGTGATAACCAAAAGTCCCCTCCCCCTCGTATATTTTGAACGGTTGTACTTATAATAGTGACATTTCGAGAGATAGCCCAATCAAGGAACGCAAAATTTTACGAAAACCTCCAAAAAAATAAAGGAAGGATGAAAATTTGGCAATAGGTAGTTGAAATTGTCTATTATTATATAAGAAAAAGTTTACAATTCGACATCCCCTCCATTTTACAAAAATTGGAAAATACGGGGTGAAAAATTTTTTCTCGGGGGTAAAAAAATATAGGTTCAAAATAAGTCTGGAATTGGATAAAATGATTAATTCTAAGTAACTTTTGTTCTATAGAGTTTTTTTACTCTATAAAAGTCAGTACTTTTCGAGTTATTTGCGAGTGATTTCGTATTTACATTTTTAACCAAAAAAAATGTTTTTGGGCGGTTTTTTGGAGATAACTCAAAAAGTAAGTATTTTAGCAAAAATAATATTCTTAGTAAAAATATAGCTTATAAAAATTTTTAAAAAATGGTGTATGCGCGAGGTCTGCAGACACAGTAAAAGCAGAGTTGCAGCTAATGAAATGTAGGTTCTTCTTCGTCAAATTCCAAATCGAATATTTCAATGTGAAATAACCAAAAAACGGAGCACTTTTCGGGGAAAATTCATTACAACTTTTTAAAGTGTTTAAAAAAGGTTTATTTTGTTTTTTAACAAAACTTCTAACATTAAAAGTAAGTGAGTTACGCTCAAAATATTGTTGGTCCCTTTTATTTTTTGGTAAAAAAATGGCGAAAATCACCCTTTAATTAGCTTCTTAAATAAAATTAATCGTTACCGCTTTACAAGTTACTTTTCTTATGTATTGTTTATATTATCAATAAGTTTCATTGGTTCAAAGTGCTCAGTTTAAAAAAAAATTAAATTTAAAATGAAACATTTTTTTTAATTTTGACAAAAATCGTAATTGTTTATGGAATTAACTTAAAAACAATTAGAAAAATCTCAAAGAGTAATAAAATGTACGTTTTGCTTTTCTGAATATTTTTGATTTTTTGTTTTCTTGTTAGACAAAAATTGGTTATGCTATGGCTGTTCAAAATTTGCCTAAACTCGTGATTATTTACTCGTTCAAGCCATTTTAACTACAGCTTTTTCAAAACGAAGCACTTTGAACCGATGAAACTTACAGAACATATAACTAATACATGGACAAAGTATCTTGTGAAGTGGTAATGTTAAAACGTATATGTGGTGCTAATTAGGGGCTGATTTTCGCGATTTTTTTACCAAAAAATAAAAGTGACCAAATTAAAACTATCAAAGTGTCACTCGGGAAAAATTCGATAATTTTAGAGCTCTTGTGCAATTACTACTGATAATTTTTGATAATATATCCGGTCATCAAGCATTACGTCGGATGTCCTTCGTTACTACGAAAAAATGAACATTCAGTGACATTAATGACAATTAATATTTTACAACTTGTCAGAAAGAACACCAAGAAACAGGTTTAGCAAATATTCAGGTGAAGATATCAATAAAATATTAGTTAGAATGCTTTAAAAAGACAGTTTTATTCATGAAATAATCTCAGCGAATTACCTTCGATCTCTAAAATTATTAACGACTTCTTATTAACCCTTCTACGACTATGACATAATTCCACTCCCCTTCGGGTCGTGAAATTAAAACTGCCAAAGTGACACTCGGGAAACAAATCGATAATTTTAGAGCTCTCGTGCGATTGCTACTGATAATTTTAAATGGACCATTATGACAAGTGATATCTCAATAATAATTATTGTTGGTCAAAGTGACTCTGTAACGTCATCTATCACTATTACTTCACCTGTTTTGACTATTTGAGAAGTCTATGTCAGTGTTTATTTCCTTCCTTCAAATTTCATAATAGGGAACTTGCATAAAATTTTAAATTCGAAAAAAATGGTATAAATCACAACAGAACATAATTTAGAATTTAGAACCTGTATCAAAGATAAAAAAGTTTTGTTTGTCTTTCGTTTGGCACCTAATACGACTTAAAATTCAACTTATACCAGCCACCCCAAAAGGCGTCGTGACGTCACGGGGTTGTATGTTTACATTCTACACCAACTGTATATATAATTTTAAATTAGACATGCTAAACGTCAGTAAAAAATACAGTTATGTGACGTTAAAAGTGTTTTTAATCGTTTGAACTATTCATAGAAAATTTGTACTTTTACAAAATGGTTTTATTTTAAATAGTAAACCTTCTTTCCTTTCCTTCAAAAACTGTATCAAACTCCAATCTCAACAAACTGGTATATATTATTACAACGGCATACGATAAATGTCATTAGAATATAAATATTTTCCTTTATTCCCCGACGACGAGCTAGGCAAATACCCAAGTAGGTGGAGGCCAATAAACTAAAGAAGAAGAAGAAGAATATACGTAAATATAACCATAAACGGAACCACATAGTTAAACTCTGTGAGGTCAATGGTCGTTTGAACTATTTTAAAATAAAGAAGACTTTAAAGTACTTCTAAGTTATTATGAGTTTTTGAAGCGTGAAATTTTGGAAATCTAATTTTTATACAAAATTGAACATTATTATGTAATAAAAAAAAATGTGCAAGTTCCCTATTATAAGTTAGTACTATAACCGTTTAAAAGATGCAAGTGTGGGAGGAGACTTTTGGCTAGCACTGTATATTTTACCATAGTTATGTGACATTATTATTATTTAATGTAAGTCAAACAGCTATAAAAGAATAATTTGATTTTACTAATGGCCATAGTCGTGTATAGGATTTTTCTGTTAATGATTTTTTGTATTATGTATTTTGTCTCATGGCCGGTTTCACCAACGTCAAATAAAACTTATTTTATTTATTTAACAAATAAATACTTATTCTTCAAATAAATTGGCAAGTTAATCTCGCCTTAAATATCTATAACGAAGAAAATTCGTGAGTTTAAATTTAGATTATCAAAATTGTATTGAAACACAAAAAAATATATTGACTAATAAATTTTATTCAACCAATTACCCGATTCAAAATTCACCGATTTATTTGTTGTTGGTGAAACCGGCCCATAGACTTATTTATTCATTTTTTTATAGGAATAATTCATTATCTTTATTTAGCATGTTTTTAGAATTTAGAACAAAAAATACCGGAATACGTCGATTTTTAAATAGCGACCTATCGAGCTATCGATTTTAAATAGCTTCATAAACATGTCAAAATCAGTATATTACGGGCCAGATTTTTTCGTCGGGGGGTTTTTGAGGTCGCTGAACATGAATACGCCAACAAAACAGACCCCCGGAGCACCTGGTGCTCAAGGTAACTGCTAAGGCACGTCATCTTCTGGAGTGTTCGGCAGTAAATTAATGCAAACAGATTACTCAAGGGTTTTTGGGATCGCTGAACAACTGAACACGGATACGATATCAGCCGACCCCCGGAGCACCTGGTGCTCGGGGTTACAGCTAAGGCACGTTATTTTCTGAAGTTTCGAGGTTTTTGATATTTGAGTTTTTGATATTTTTTTATACCCCCGAGTACTGTTTGCATCGATCTACAGGGTGATTGATTAGTAGGGTAAAGCTCAATAGATCCGCTATAGTAATAGATAGCAATAAAAGTTAATAACAAAATGTTAGCCACTTTTGAGCTTCACATTACAAAATTAGTTAGAATGTTACAGGGTGTTCGATAACACAGTGGCAGACCAAACTTATGTTTTTTTAAATATAACACCCTATATTTTATTTTAAATTCGAAATTCTGTTAACTTCTCTTTATCACAAAAATATATAAAGGTTTGTTATGTTATACAGGGTATTTACAAAGTTATAACCAATTTTATATGAAAATCGTAACAAGTTCAACTCCCTGTATAAAAAAAATAAGCAAAACAGCAATGGTTTATTAATGCCATATTTTTTTGGTATTGTCAAAATTTTCAAGAATGATTGATATTGCTAATTTTTTTTATATCAAATACAGGGTGAGTCAAAACGCAAGTACATTATTTTCTCATTAATTTTAAATGGAACACCCTGTATTTTATGTCACTATTGAAAAGTACCATTACCGTACTTTAATTTTTAGATAACAGTCCCTATGTCTAAATTTATTGGTTTTCGAGATATTTTCATTTTTCAATGAATCAGTAGCGTGGCCACTCAAATCACCGGAATTTATTAAACTGGATCGATTTTTTGGGGTTACGTTAATAATGAAGTTTGTAAAATACCTCCAACAACAAGGGATGAGATGAAAAATAGAATACAAAGTGTATTTCGATGTGTTAAATTACAAATGCTTCGTAGAGTAAGTAGCTCATTCAATGATAGTTTTTAGGCGTGCGTAAATGTGTTAGGAGGTTTTTGAACGCCTTATGTAATTAAATATTAAAAATATTTTATTAAAATTAGCTTATAATTTTTTCAAACATGTTTGTTTGCAAAATGTATTACTGATAAATTATTGTTCGTTCTTTATTTGTTACATTGTTAAATTTACATACAAAAGTAATGTTTAATTCTCTTCACAAAATGTTGTATTTGTGTTTGTGTGTTTTTTTGTAAAATTTATTACTAATTTTCTTTCTTTGTTACATTTACATAAAAAAGTAGTTTTTAATTGTTTCAAAAATGTTGCATGTGGTGGTTGTTTTTTTTTTGTAAAATGTATTATTAATAAATTATTTTTATTTCTTTATTTGCTACATTGTTACATTGATACCGGATTGATAATCAGTAATCGTCAATTGTCAATTCAGTCATGGCTTACTTAAAATTTAGATAAATTTAGACACCTAAAATAATTTGCTCTGAATATTGAAAATATCTCGAAAACTAATAAATTTGGACATAGGGAATGTTACATAAATATTAAAGTACGGTAATGTTACTTTTCAATAATGATATAAAATACAGGGTGTTTCATTTAACATTACTGAGAAAATAATGTACTTGCGTTGTGACTCACCCTGTATTTGATATAAAGAAAATTGGCAATGTCAATAATTCTTGAAAATTTTAACAATAAATAAAAAAGGCATGAATTAACCATTGCTGTTTTACCTATTTTTATTTATAGAGGGAGTTGAACTTGTTACGATTTTAACACAATATTGGTTATAACTTTGTAAATACCCTGTATAACATAACAAACCTTTATATTTTTGTGACGGAGAAGTTAACAGGATTTCGAATTTAAAATAAAATATAGGGTGTTCCATTTAAAAAAACATAAGTTTGGTCTGCCACTGTGTTATCGAACAACCTGTAACATTCTAACTAATTTTGTAATATGAAACTGAAAGTTGGCTACAATTTTTGTTATTAACTTTTATTGCTATCTATTACTATAGCGAATCTATTGAACTTTATTCCACTAATCAATCACCCTGTAGTGCCAAAAATCCTCGAAACTCCAGATGACATGTCTTATCAGTATCCCTAGGCACCAGGTGTTCCGGGAGTCAGTTCTGATGGCGTATTCATATTCAGTGACCCCTAAAACCTCCGAGTAACCAAATTTGAAAATCTGCCCTTAATATCCCGATTTTAAATTTAAACTTTTGGATGCATTTTATGCACTGTAAATGCAATTACACATTTTCACCCCTTTTTCTATTGTAGACTTTTTTTCTGGCGTCATCCCGAACACAATGCAAAAAGTTGCATGTCGATAGGTGCTGTATTTAAAGATCGATTTATTTTATCATAAATGTCCTGGTCTAGTAGAGACATCTGAATATGAACTAGGTACTTATTAGTTTATTGTCAAACCACGTAAAAAATTCATTTGTATGGAATACCACATCTCTAACAGATTATTATAATTTTTACTTCAAATAACGCTCCAAGACATGTTCCTAACCATAAATTTTATACTGTTTATTTTAATTGTTAAACATCAAAATAGCGAATTACAAAAACGATGTCCACATGTTTTGAATTGAACCTGCTATGCGCTTTTTGTCTTATTTTGGAACCAGGATGTTATACGACCTACTTTTTCTTGCTCATCTGTTGTTTATTAACACAACTCACGAAGTTCATAATCTAATCGGTTTTAAAATTAGTGTTTGTGATTTATTTTTAGGCTACAATTGAAGTAGGAGTTGTCTGAATATAAATATCTGTAGAATGCGTTCCACAGGTTTAGATGCCGATAGTAAATTTTAGTATCTTTTTCATAGACTGTTTTTACTACAGATAACTTTATATTTCAAAATGGTCACAACGTTTTGGATTAACGCAAAATAAGGTATTTTGAAAAAAGCATTTCACGAAACCCGACCACGGCAGGAAAAAAATAAATCGATTTTTAAATAGGTACAGCACCTACAAACTTTTTGCATTGTGTTTAGGATGGTGTCAAGAAAAAATCTACAATAGAAAAATGAGTGGAAATGCATAATTACAAATATTTTAAAATTCCTAAAATGCATCCAAAATTCAAAACTACATAAACATGTCAGAAAAGTATATTAATGGACATATTTCGTTACTCAGGGGGTAACTCAGGGGGTACTTTTTTGAGGTCACTGATGACGAATACGCCATCAGAACCGACAACCGGAGCACCTGGTGATCAGGTTCACTGCTAAGACACGTCATCTAGAGTTTCGAGAATTTTATAGTAATACTATATTAGAACCGACCTCCAGTGCACCTGATACCCAAAATCCCTCCAAACTCCAGAATATAACATGCATCAGTAGTGACCTTGGACACCAAGTGTATAGGAATAAATAAACCAAGAATTTTTTTGAAAAAAGGCTTATCAATACTTGCAATCAATGAAGATCTTCCTAAAATGGGACAGACGAAACTATGAAAAACTAAGAGAATTAAAGTTGAAGTGGGCAAAACAGGACAGAAAAGCGACTCTTATTAATTAAAATTAAATCGATTATAGCAGAGGATCCGATATAAGGTCGATTTGCACCGATCTGTTTAATGGATAAAAATTATTGGATATGTAATTTAGCATGTTAACAATTACAAAAAACAAGGGTTGTCCGATCTAATCTTGTTCTAACTATAATTAATTAATAATTAAAAAATGACATTTTTTTTATAAATTTAAAAAAAATTCGACCCGGGCGGATATTATATAAGGCTTTGGATCATTCTAAACAAAAAAGGTCTTTTGTAATTTTTCTCTAAAGTTGATCGTTTTCGAGTTATAAACAATTTAAAACTGAAAAAAGAACGAAAGATGGTAATTTTCAAGGTTCAAAAACATAAGTAAAAATATCATTTTTGTAATCATCAAGTACACAAATTCTAGTTCAAACATTTTTCTATCCGGTCTCGATAAGAATTTTAGGCATGTTTTAATTTAAAACATATTTTTTTAATTGTTAATGAGGAAGCTGTCTTCTAGGGAGACGGGCATTAACAACTAAAAAACAATGCTTCAGAATAATATAATAAGTCCAAAAGACTTATCAAGAACTGAGAATAAGGTTTGAGCTTCAATTTAGGTACTTCGTAATTTCAAAAATGATATTTTATACTTGTGTTTTTGAGCCTTGAAAATCGTCATCGTTCGTTTTTTTTTTTTCAGTTTTAAATTGTTTATAACTAGAAAACGATCAACTTTATAGAAAAATTACAAACGACCTTTTTTGTTTAAAATGTATATATTTTCAAAAAAAAACCTATTTACCACAAAGTGGTGTAAGGCTTTTGTTTAAAATGACCTAAAAAATCTGAAATAATATCTGCCGACGTCGAAATTTTTTTTAATTTATAAAAAAATAAATTTTTTAATTATTAATTAATTATAGTTAGAACAAGATTAGATCGAGCAACCCTTGTTTTTTGTAATTGTTTACATGCTAAATTACACATCCAATAAGTTTTATCCATTAAACCGATCGGTGTAAATCGACCTTATATCGTATCTTAAACTATTACAAAAGCCGAAAAAACGGAAACTTTACCCTTTTTCGAGGCCATTTTTCAATAGGTTGGACATCGAATTTTAATAAACAAAAAGTAAAAGATGAAAGATTATGTCAAGTAGTTTGAAAATGTGTTTCTATTTTGATTTAACATTGCAAAAGTCGGTTTAAAAAATCTATAAACAAATTAAGATAAACGTTGGGTTTCGGGATATACATATTGACTTAACGAACGTCTAAATTTTATTTTTGTTTGTTCATTTTCTGGTCTTGGTTTTGAACCTTTAGCAACGTAAATATACATAGTTATCACTAGCTCAGGGGAGTAGTATGTACTGTGTGTTGAGTAAATGTATTGCTACTTAGTAAAGTCGACTTCATTGTCTTTACAAAGAGACACTTATTGTATCCGAACGTCTGCGGTCGCTCAGATCAGTGCCTAAGCGAGTATTTTAGGTACCTTAAGCTAGCATGGCCACATGAGCAAAACCCAATTTAACCTATGCCATAATTTTTCACCAATTTTTCACTAATTTATTACCACCCTAATAATTTTTCACCCCTTAACCCCACTTCAGGAGAGATGTCACGCTAGCTTAATATTCAAGCTAGCAAAATTCTCGATAAAACGGCATTGCATGAGCGGAATCCAATTTAACCTATGCAATAATTTTTCACCCATGTTAAACTAATTTATTACCACCCTAATAATTTTTCACCCCTTAACCCCGCTTCAGGAGAGATGTCACGCTAGCTTAACATTCAAGTTAGCAAAATTCTCGATAAAACGGCATTGCATAAGCGGAATCAAATTTAACCTATGCAATAATTTTTCACCCATGTTAAACTAATTTATTACCACCCTAATAATTTTTCACCCCTTAACCCCGCTTCAGGAGAGATGTCACGCTGGCTTAATATTCAAGCTAGCAAAATTCTCGATAAAACGGCATTGCATGAGCAGAATCCAATTTAACCTATGCAATAATTTTTCACCCATGTTAAACTAATTTATTACCACTCTAATAATTGTTTACCCCTTAACCCCGCTTCAGGAGATATGTCACGCTAGCTTAATATTCAAGCTAGCAAAATTCTCGATAAAACGGCATTGCATGAGCGGAATCCAATTTAACCTACACTATAATTTTTCACCCATGTTAAACTAATTTATTACCACCCTAATAATTTTTCACCCCTTAGCCCCGCTTCAGGAGAGATGTCACGCTAGCTTAATATTCAAGCTAGCAAAATTCTCGATAAAACGGCATTGCATGAGCGGAATCCAATTTAAACTATGCAATAATTTTTCACCCATGTTAAACTAATTTATTACCACCCTAATAATTTTTCACCCCTTCACCCCGCTTCAGGAGAGATGTCACGCTAGCTTAATATTCAAGCTAGCAAAATTCTCGATAAAACGGCATTGCATGAGCGGAATCCAATTTAACCTATGCAATAATTTTTCACCCATGTTAAACTAATTTATTACCACCCTAATAATTTTTCACCCCTTAGCCCCGCTTCAGGCGAGATGTCACGCTAGCTTAATATTAAAGCTAGCAAAATTCTCGATAAAACGGCATTGCATGAGCGGAATCCAATTTAACCTATGCAATAATTTTTCACCAATTTTTCACTAATTTATTACCACCCTCATAATTTATCACCCCTTAACCCCACTTCAGGAGAGATGTCACGCTAGCTTAATATTCAAGCTAGCAAAATTCTCGATAAAACGGCATTGCATGAGCGGAATCCAATTTAACCTATGCAATAATTTTTCACCCATGTTTAACTAATTTATTACCACCCTAATAATTTTTCACCCCTTAACCCCGCTTCAGAAGAGATGTCAGGCTAGCTTAATATTCAAGCTAGCAAAATTCTCGATAAAACGGCATTGCATGAGCGGAATCCAATTTAACCTATGCAATAATTTTTCACCCATGTTAAACTAATTTATTACCACCCTAATAATTTTTCACCCCTTCACCCCGCTTCAGGAGAAATGTCACGCTAGCTTAATATTCAAGCTAGCAAAATTCTCGATAAAACGGCATTGCATGAGCGGAATCCAATTTAACCTATGTAATAATTTTTCACTCATGTTAAACTAATTTATTACCACCCTAATAATTTTTCACCCCTTAACCCCGCTTCAGGAGAGATGTCACGCTAGCTTAATATTCAAGCTAGCAAAATTCTCGATAAAACGGCATTGCATGAGCGGAATTCATTTTAACCTATGCAGTAGTTTTTCACCCATGTTAAACTAATTTATTACCACCCTTATATTTTTTCACCCCTTAACCCCGCTTCAGGAGAGATGTCACGCTAGCTTAATATTCAAGCTAGCTTTGCGGCTTCTAATAGTACTGATCATTACCTTTCCAACGCATGTCTAATTTTGAAAATCGGTTATACCATTCAAAAGTTACCGAGCTCAGAAATAAATATGACTCAATTTCTAATTAAAAAAGGGAAAATGTTTGTGGGTATGTACAAGTGTATATGTGTATAAGTGTATACAAGTGTATACACTTATATTGTATGTATCTATGTATGTATTGTATGTATGTATGTGTGTGGATAAGTTAAACCGATCTGAATTTTTTTTTCTGTGTTTGAAGAGGGGGTTAGGGCCGATTCAGAACCGGTGTAGTTTGTGATTTTTGACCAGCCATAAGCCAGTTATAGGACTTGGTAGGTACAAAACGGTATATTTTTTGGGGCTATATATCTTCAGTTCAAGAATATACAGGAGAACCGCAAATACACCCAATCAATAGTGTTGATTTCAGATTTCAAATGGTCTGTGAGCCGTCAGGATTAGACATACACACGGCTCAGTATTATAGCCGAAAAACTGAAAAACTAAACTTGGAAAATTTTGGTTTTTTGACAATTACTAAAAATTTCAATCTACGAATTGCGTAAATAACTGAGCGTTTGTAGAAGGACTCTAGACGAATCTAACGAGGTGTACCCCATATCCGGGAAAATTCGAATTTTTAAGTTACAGGCTTTATAAGTATGACCAAATCTATTATCTATGGGAAAGAACGGGTTTCAAGCTCAATAATTCCTGTAATCAGTTAGCATACTTGACCTTAGATGCATCAGATACTACTTGTCAATACGTTTCAAACTCATGTTTAGTGATCAAAATCGGTTAAACCGTTTAGAAGTTATTGAGCTACAGAAGTATAATCCAGTTAACGATTATTCTCGAAATGGTTTATGTAGTTGTAGTGATTACGACGCTAAATTTGATCTGGCAACGGGCAATCAGAGTTTATTTACCAGCCATCCCAATATTTTTTTTCAATCTATTTCGAATAGAAAAAAATTGAGTGTAAATTCGATGGACACTAAGTCATTTGGGAGGTAATGCGACAAAGTAGACCATTTATAAAGCTTAACGTGTAATCGAGAAAAACATTGCATTCAACTTCATACATTTAATTTATAAATAACTTTAAAAAACTCCCAATTGAAGAATAAAAAACCGATAAATGCCGTAAAAATGAGTGGCGCATACAATATTCCAGCTACAAAAGATCTGATATGAATATTACGTGGCGCGACAATGTATTTTCATTTCGATGCAAAACAAAATTCTAGTTTTATTTTAAAAGATTTTTACATAATATTTGCTAAATTTGAAGTAAACGCGCCACAAAAGAGTTTCAAAATTCAAACTGTATCAAAGTTAGTCTTTTGTGACGCGTTTTACTTCAAATTGAGCAAATATTATGGAAAAATCTTTTAAAATAAAACTAGAATTTTGATTTGCATCAAAATGAAAATACATTGTCGCGCCACGTAATATTCATATCAGATCTTTTGTAGCTGGAATATTGTATGCGCCACTCATTTTTACGGCGTTTAGCGGTTTTTTATTCTTGTAATTATTATTGTTATAGGACTCAATTTTCATCTTTCAATATTTTTTAAAAGATCAGTCTAAAAAACTGATTTTTAGATTTTATCATTAATAATGAATAAAACACGAATAGGTATTATATATCTACGGACAATGAACTGATATATAAGTATAAAAGTAAAATAATTTTTAAATTAACAAGTATGTAATTTTGAATATAGCTAACACAGCCCTTTGGAACATTTATTACTTAATTTTTATAATAGGGTACCGATAATAATGCATTTTATGATACTATTCTTTCCGCATTTCAAAGTCATAAAACCACGACCCAGATGTTTACCTATTGTATCTACTACTATTGTTGTAGTAAGTGAGTCTGTATTAAAATTTATTTACTTCTATGAATAATTTTTAACCACGTTAGTATAGGAAAGTTAAGATTTAAGGACAAAAAAAATCATTTTTTACAATTTTACTGTATGTACTTTATATTATTCTGAAGCTGTTTCTTTGTGGAATCTTTTTGAAAAAAATTTACTATTTTATTTAGAAATATATACTATACCTAGTTTAAGCCAGATTAAATTAAATTTTTAGAAGAATTTTTTTACTAAGCAACACAAACAAACTATTTTTAATTTATTAATATTTTGTATTTCAATGACGACTTCCGAAGTGGAAGTCGAAACATCAATAAATTTCATTTTTAACTTGAATCGTGGCTTATTTACAAATAAAACATGTAGTACATTTCACTATACCTACTATATTTATAAGTAAAATAAGAAAGGGCTCTGGTAAGTTTTTACTTTTAATGTTAATCAACCTCATAATTTTACAACCAAAACCACACTGAATGGAAAACATTCCACAAGCTACACATTCGCGTTAGCTGAATGCAAAATATTTTTGCATTCTAATGTATAAATGCTTAATTATTAATTTGTACTGCTAAGTAGTTCATATTTTGACTTAAGTAGGCTAAGTTATAGAGTACAGGGGAAAAACAGTAAATGTCACATTGTATACATATCGAGATAAACACCAATAAACGTTTCATTCTTATGATATTCTAAAAACCACTTAGGATATTCTTAGCAAAATTCTGGCGACTCTTGTTCTAAAATCTTAATATAATATTAATCTAATATTATTATATACAGGATGAGTCATGAGGAACTGTACATACTCCTACCTCGTATAGAGGCCCCTATGGACTATAACAAATGACCATTAAAAAGTGTCTGCTCTCATTGTTTAATAATATACAGGGCGAGTTTTGCATTTTGACAGAAATTTGTATTCGTCATAATTTTTGAACGGTCAGATCGATGTGTCTCTTATTTTGTCAATCGTTACACTATTACCACCTAATCAACTGATTTATTCAAACTAGAAAAAAATCAGGTCCGGCTTTAAAAAATTAGTTCGTTTGGGTCTTAGAAAAAAATTTACAAATTACACAAATAGGCAATTAAAATGGCATATTTATTTTTTCCCCACACGATTACTTAATTTTTTATTAAAAAATCAAATTCGTCAAAATTGCAATTTTACCATAAAAATAAAAAAAAAATAAACAACGTTTTTCTTAAAATTAAAAGTTTTACCATTTTTTTTTTCTATAACACGTCTAGATTTAAAACTCCCCATAACACTTCTCTTTGGACTCTATAGTTTAACATAGACGTGATTAAATAGATAAATTTTAAATTTTTTCATTTTTCATTTATTAAATTAAAATTCATAACTTTTACGAGAAGAAGACTAAAAGTCTACAACAATTTTCATAATCTTCACAATGGTAAGAGATATGTGCTGTAAAAATTTTAGAAAAAAAAATATTAAAATGGAACAAAGTTGTAGCGAGTTAAATGTGATATATTTTTTTCATTTTTGGGTTAAAATTCCGATTTTGACAAATTTGATTTTTTAATAAAAAATTAAGTAACCGTGTGGGGAAAAAATAAATATGCCATTTTAATTGCCTATTTGTCTAATTTGTAAAATTCACATTAGAGTTTTTAAAAAGCATATACAGGGTGAAATTTTTTCTAGACCAAAACGAACTAATTTTTTAAATCCGGGCCTGATTTTTTTCCAGTTTGAATAAATCAGTTGATTAGGTGGTAATAGTGTAACGATTGACCAAAATAAGAGACACATCGATCTGACCGTTCAAAAATTATGACGAATACAAATTTCTGTCAAAATGCGAAACTCGCCCTGTATATTATTAAACAATGGGAGCAGACACTTTTTATTAGGTCATTTGTTATTCCCCATAGGGGCCTCTATACGAGGTAGGAGCATGTACAGTTCCTCATGACTAGGGAGCGGATTTATATTCGATCAATTTTTATGAAATATGCGCATATATATGCGGTAAAAAATTACGAAAATGTGCAAGATATGCACAAAAATTCAAAAAATGCGCATTTCAAGAAACCACAAATTTTCTGTTCTATTCTATTCTAGGGGGTTCTTTTATAGGGGGGTGGTGGCAATCTTATTTATTATCTTTCAAATAAAATAATTTTTTTATATATGCAATTTATTCACAAAAACTGCTACCAATAGTTACCTATTTAAAATAAAACAACAATATCACTATAAATTATCTTCGATTATAATTCACTAAAATTTGTTTTTCCAAATTCGTTACGAGGAAACATATTCTTTGATCAGATAAAATATTTTTATAACTTGAAAAACTCCTTTCAACATCAATAGAAGTAATTAAGGCGTATTTAAAATAACTTGTTAATTTCCGTTAGAAATTCGTAAAACTATGGTTAAAGGTGTAAATTCTTTTGACAATAGAGGATTTAAAAGAATTATCAGAATTATAGGTACCTACTAAATATAATAAAAGTAAATAAAATTCGGATTTCCAGGTAAACCATCCTCCATCATTACAACCTACAATAATTTTCTAACGGCGTACGATAAGCACTAGTAAATAAGTACTTTGTGTAAAGATCGGGTATTTTCTAAGAAAAAATGAACGGCAGTGAATGATCCGTCTCTCTTCAGGTAGTCCTCGAATTAATATATATGAAGGGCTTAATGTGAAACAATGAAAAGCCTCAAAAAGGTAAAAATGAGATATTTGACTTTGAATGTTAAAAATAATATTAAAAAATCCAGTAACAACTTTTATTGTTTTAGTTTAGATATTTCGATGCATCATGCCCTATGAGACCATAGTTGACAACAATATTAATAAAATTACTTGAAACTCGAGAAAAAACAGCATTTATTTAAAAAAAATGTGGCATGTTACATTATTCCATTAATAATAAATACCCAAATTTTAGATATATGTAGATTCATAATTTTCTATTATTGACTGAGTTCGTGGTGGTTTCAACCCTATACGTGTTAAACAGTGTTTATTTCTTTGTCTCCATCAACTTGTTGGAATTTTTGACGGGTGTCGAGTAGATACTAGAGACAAACTAGACCTATGCAATAGTGTGACCATAGATTTATCGGGCCATGTATTAACGAAGGGCTGAGATAATTTGTTAGTGGCTTGATATACTATTACTTTAACCAAGAATAACACTAACTTGTTTTGAAATCATGTGTGGCTTGTCATTGTTTCACATTAAGCCCTTCATATAATAATATACTGTTATATTTCTATTTGATATGAAAATTAAATTTTGATAATTATAAACAAAATTCAATTTAATATAAAATATTTTCAATTTTCTCAACCACGGGCATATAAATTTAGAACAACCTGTATACAACAAATTGTTATATTTAATTTTAAGAAGTGAATTAGAAGAAGCTTACGAAACTCGGGACAATGCGCCGAGAATAAACAAAGTGAATGGCGCGTACCATTATCGTTGTTCGCGGAAGGTTCGATCATTAGCCTATGCTAAATAAGACTCAGTTGAAATAGAGAATAGGTCATTATCGTTGTTCGCGGAAGGTTCGATCATTAGCCGATGCTAAATAAGACTCAGTTGAAGTAGATAATAGGTCATTAAATTTTGTAAATAGTAGAAAGTAATTTTAGAATGGGAATTAACTATTTTTTTTGGAATCCATTAAGCATATTTAGATAGATTAAAAATTGGTTTTGAGGAATACTGCGAATGAGAGTTGGTGGTGGAAGGTTGATTTGTGAATCTGGAAGGGATATTTAGAAAGTATGGGAATGAATGACAAATATAGATAAGAATGTTTTGAGCTGTCGAGAAGTGAAGTCGAGTAGTAGACGGTAGTGTACGGAGAGTGAGAAAGCCGGTGTAGTTCCGTGAGTGTGGAGTATCTATCGTGGAACGAGAGGTAGGCCAGGTCGAGAGTAAAGAACCTCCTTGAGCCAAGAGTGTCCCGGTAGCTGATTGCAGTTTCAAAAAAGGTAGAACACAGCATCACGACAGAAGCAGGAACGAGAGCTATACGAGCTAGTTTCAAAGGAGAACATTACTGGAAGCCAGGACGAGGTTTTGATCGCAGCCAAGGATAGCAGGAAGCGGGTCTTGTGTGAAGACATTCTCAGTTCACCAGAAAAAGGTCAGTCTCATTTGTTTGGACATGAATGTATGGGTTTTTCGTATTAAATACCACATTTAAAATTGAAGAACATAATCAATAATATCAGAAAAGCTTCATCAAAATTAAATAGAATTGTTGCTAATAAATCATAATAGTTAAATGTTAATAAAAACTTTCAATTGGAAACCAAAAGGAAATAAGATTCCCATGTGTAAATGTTATGTTTAGGAATAATAAGATATAGCAAATATTAAGCAGTGATTGCCATTTAAATAAAATAAACAATATTTTGATTATAATTGTAACCCATATGTGTGTATTATTTTACTCTTTTCTTTCCTATCCCGGTTAGGAACCATTGAGAAATACTTAGAAGCCACGTAAGTAAGTAATTAATTTTATAAAAAGCCCTGAGATTGAAAACATATTGATATGTGATCTGGTAAATTAATTAGATTATTATAAATGCATTGATTAAATTAAATGACATATAAGAATATTATCTCATATCAATAATCAAGATCACATCAATACATACGACAGCCTGTGCGGGGAAATATTTTGTGTTGAATTAAAAAATTTTAAATTTTTTTTGGACTTAAATGTTTTTAAATAGGCACAAAATATACATGTTTCTTTAAAAATATGCATGTTTCTTTAAAAATATGCATGTTTCTTTAAAAATATGCATGTTTCTTTAAAAATATGCAAAATTTAGTAAAGTTCTCAAATATGCGAAATATGCATGCAGTATGCATTTAGCATAAAATCCGCTCCCTACTCATGACTCACCCTGTATAGGGTGGAAGGCACTTATGGAACAAAATTATTTCTGTCCTTGTTTAAAACAATTTTAAAAAACGCCAAGACCCGTCCATTTTTAAATATAAATATACGCTTTTTAAACCTAAATTTGATTGTACAGGGTGATTCACGCAAGTCTAGCATAGTCCATAAGCTTTATTTTTAATGAAACACCCTATATATTTTTATACTTTTAAAAGTTGCTTAACAACCTGATTTCATCGAACTACATCATGTATGGTATATTATGAATAAGACAGGGTGAAATTTTGAAATTATAATGTGTGGAAACCACTTATGGAAAAAAATTGTTTGTGTCCTTATTTTAAAAAATTATACCAAATTATTCTATATGGTCCACATATTGTTCTCCTATTGGTCCATAAATTGTTCTATATGTTCATTTTGAGCGTCCGGTTTGGGGGGCGGGGAGAGATGGGGGAGATGGGGGAGAAGTCGGTAAATTAGTAGTTTTTTACGTTTTTCGTCAATATTTCTAAATCTATGATTTAGGATAAACAATGTTCTATACAAAAATGTTCTACATAAAATTAAACAAAATTCCATAAAAAAAGGTCCTATACATAATTGTTATAAAATCAACGGTTCCGGAGTTAAATACGGAGGGTGAAAAGTGGAGGTGATGATTTTGGGTGGTGAGGCTAACGTTTTTCAAGGGCTTAGCACTAAAATACCATCGGCCACTAAAATAGCAAATTTTATTTACAAAACACAATGTTGTTAAAGACAATTTCTTTCATCAGTAATAATACCTATTATAAACAATTCCGTTCACGAGGTGCCATTTTTTTGGAATTCTGCTGGCTTGAATATTAATCTAGCGGAACATCTCCCCTGGAGTAAGGTTAAGAGGTAAAAAATTATTAGGGTGGTAATAAATTAGTTTAACATGGGTGAAAAACTACTGCATAGGTTAAATTGGATTCCGCTCATGCAATGCCGTTTTATCGAGAATTTTGCTAGCTTGAATATTAAGCTAGCCTGACATCTCTTCTGAAGCGGAGTTAAGGGGTGAAAAATTATTAGGGTGGTAATAAATTAGTTTAACATGGGTGAAAAATTATTGCATAGGTTAAATTGGATTCCGCTCATGCAATGCCGTTTTAGCGAGAATTTTGCTAGCTTGAATATTAAGCTAGCGTGACATCTCTCCTGAAGCGGGGTTAAGGGGTGAAAAATTATTAGGGTGGTAATAAATTAGTTTAACATGGGTGAAAAATTATAGTATAGGTTAAATTGGATTCCGCTCATGCAATGCCGTTTTATCGAGAATTTTACTAGCTTGAATATTAAGCTAGCGTGACATCTCTCCTGAAGCGGGTTTAAGGGGTAAAAAATTATTAGAGTGGTAATAAATTAGATCAACATGGGTGAAAAATTATTGCATAGGTTAAATTGGATTCTGCTCATGCAATGCCGTTTTATCGAGAATTTTGCTAGCTTGAATATTAAGCTAGCGTGACATCTCTCCTGAAGCGGGGTTAAGGGGTGAAAAATTATTAGGGTGGTAATAAATTAGTTTAACATGAGTGAAAAATTATTGCATAGGTTAAATTGGATTCCGCTTATGCAATGCCGTTTTATCGAGAATTTTGCTAGCTTGAATATTAAGCTAGCGTGACATCTCTCCTGAAGCGGGGTGAAGGGGTGAAACATTATTAGGGTGGTAATAAATTAGTTTAACATGGGTGAAAAATTATTGCATAGGTTAAATTGGATTCCGCTCATGCAATGCCGTTTTATCGAGAATTTTGCTAGCTTGAATATTAAGCTAGCGTGACATCTCTCCTGAAGCGGGGCTAAGGGGTGAAAAATTATTAGGGTGGTAATAAATTAGTTTAACATGGGTGAAAAATTATTGCATAGGTTAAATTGGATTCCGCTCATGCAATGCCGTTTTATCGAGAATTTTGCTAGCTTGAATATTAAGCTAGCGTGACATCTCTCCTGAAGCGGGGTGAAGGGGTGAAACATTATTAGGGTGGTAATAAATTAGTTTAACATGGGTGAAAAATTATTGCATAGGTTAAATTGGATTCCGCTCATGCAATGCCGTTTTATCGAGAATTTTGCTAGCTTGAATATTAAGCTAGCGTGACATCTCTCCTGAAGCGGGGCTAAGGGGTGAAAAATTATTAGGGTGGTAATAAATTAGTTTAACATGGGTGAAAAATTATTGCATAGGTTAAATTGGATTCCGCTCATGCAATGCCGTTTTATCGAGAATTTTGCTAGCTTGAATATTAAGCTAGCGTGACATCTCTCCTGAAGCGGGGTTAAGGGGTAAAAAATTATTAGAGTGGTAATAAATTAGTTTAACATGGGTGAAAAATTATTGCATAGGTTAAATTAATTTCTGCTGATGCAATGCCGTTTTATCGAGAATTTTGCTAGCTTGAATATTAAGCTAGCGTGACATCTCTCCTGAAGCGGGGTTAAGAGGTGAAAAATTATTAGGGTGGTAATAAATTAGTTTAACATGGGTGAAAAATTATTGCATAGGTTAAATTGGATTCCGCTCATGCAATGCCGTTTTATCGAGAATTTTGCTAGCTTGAATATTAAGCTAGCGTGACATCTCTCCTGAAGCGGGGTTAAGGGGTGAAAAATTATTAGGGTGGTAATAAATTAGTTTAACATGGGTGAAAAATTATTGCATAGGTCAAATTGGATTCCGCTCATGCAATGCCGTTTTATCGAGAATTTTGCTAGCTTGAATATTAAGCTAGCGTGACATCTCTCCTGAAGTGGGGTTAAGGGGTGAAAAATTATTAGGGCGGTAATAAATTAGTGAAAAATTGGTGAAAAATTATGGCATAGGTTAAATTGGGTTTTGCTCATGTGGCCATGCTAGCTTAAGGTACCTGAGTATTTTGTAATTTTTACAGTTTAGGCCAGCATTTTATACTTACAATTTAAGATGTATTTTAAGAACAAAAAAGGAAAACGAATTCCAAATTGTAAACAACTAAAAAATCCTAATGATATTATGATATTACCTCGAAACGAAGCTCCATACTTCCTTCCGTATTGACTACGTAAATATCGATTTTCGCGTAGAGCCCTCAACAAAATCCGAGAATATACCCCAAAATACAATTTGAAGGTAAATAGTTAATTTTTTTGCAACTAAGTTGCTCGCCATTTATTTTGATTTTTGTTCCGCTGGCAGACATCGTAGCTAACGATTTTCTCGAATCTTGATTTCAAAATGGAACTATTTATATAAATGCAGAAAGGCATCAGGAATTCATGTTTAATACTGTTACTGTTGAAATCTGTATTGTAGAAATAATAGAAATTTATTGGAACATATAAAATGAAAAGAAGTTATGTAGTAGATTTCTAGACAATACTCTACCAATGAAATTGTTCACTATATGTATAGTCCACGAGCCATCATACAAGGAAAAAGTTTATTACCAGCAAGCTGCATTTTCTTGAGCAACTTTAGATTTCCGAGTCAGACAAATTTTTGTTTTTAGGCCAATTGACAACGGGTAGCTTTTCTGGGGAAAATGGAAAAACTGGTAATTTTCACGGTAGAATGTTTGGTAATTGCCACCATGCTAATTTTATATTTTATCATATAAGAGTTTGAGATAAAATACAAAGAAAATATTGTCAGATAGTTTTCTGGGTTTTTCAACTTCGTCCCCATCTTAAACATGTCGAGTTCATGCATGTTTCATGAAAGTTTTTTAAATCTCTCAAAAAAGTCGTATTAAGAAAGATCTTTGGGCCTGAGCTGGATGAAGCAGCAGGACAACATAGGATAAGAATTAACAAAGAGCTTGAAGAACTATACCCAGATGCTGATATAATAAAAGAAAAAAGGGACAGAAGACTCTAATGGACAGGACACGACAGAAGACATTCAGCTGAAAGAACAGTAAGGGCTGTTTCACATTATAAGAATTTTGAACGTGCGAGGGTTTTCTCGTGCGGTAGTTTTGACGCACCTAGAATTGGTTGTCCTTTTTACACAATAAGAATTGAGTCGCACGAAGATATTTTGCTGTGTTGTTTGGTCTATTATTTTTATTTACACTTTGTGGCTGAGGTAGGTACATGATACGATGTCTGATATGTATCATTACGATGTATCATTACAAATGGGTATTTTTTGTCCATACTTTTGTCCTAATGTACTGTAACGCGTATTTAATTCATTTGCAATTTCTATTTTGTCAGTTATTATTTCTTATGTTTTTAATTAAAAGTCTTAATTTGTTTTTATAATCGTTGTTCTACTAAGTTATTTGTGGGAGCTTGGATTAGCTCATCTAATTAGCTCATACAATATATGTAATAAACTATTCTAAATGGGAAATAAGCCACAATTGAACTAAAAAAATTATTTTATTAACGTTTCGACATCCGATTTGGGCGTCGAAATGTTAATAAAATTATTTTTTTAGTTAAATTGTGGCTTATTTCCCATTTATAATTCCACAAGGAAACAGCTTCAGAACAACATTACAATCTATGTTTTTCATGTACAGAATTTAAAAGACTCTCTGTCATCCACTAATTTTTAAATGTTGTTCCCCTCGTTTTAAATGTTGTTTTTAGATAATTTTACACAAGACGTGAGACGTGACCGCCGCCCTACTCCAGTCTTCACTGAGTCGTTTACCCTATAAAACTAAATATAATTTCGTAGAATAAAAGGTATAGTTATATTATATGGAGCGAAATCAAATTATAGCGTTGTGGTTACTTTATCGTCGAAGAAAGAGAAATAAGAGGAACCGAATTCATTGGGTCCATCCCATTAACGCAAAAAGATACGATTTATATATTTTATATTCACACATATTGATGAAACAGCCTCTATACTCAACGTTAATTGCAACTATGTAAAATAATGTATATTTTAATATACTTAGCAGTTTTAATTATTGTTGTTATCAGTAACATATAAATAATTTTGCTGTACTTACCAAATGTGTTTTTTCTTTACCACCTAATTCGTCAAATTCACTGTTAAGTGCACGGCATACACCATTCCAAGCATTTCTCGTCAAGTTTCTATCTTTATATATTTCTATTGTTTTGTCCCAAAGAACAGGTCCCGCTTCAATTAATGTTATTGATATTTCACTATCAATCTGAGACATCATAATATAAAATTTATAATGCACCTACTTCAAACAGCCACAAAGTGTAAATGAAAATAATGTACCAAACAACCAAGGAAACTACCTTCGTGCGACTGAACGACAGTATCATATGAAAGGATGCATTAAGTCCGCTATATTACTGGGTGCGTAAAGACTGCCGTCTGTTGTTGTAAGCGAGGGCGACTTCACCGAACGTTCCAACCACCGTCTAGTGAAAAAGGCTCCATATGATTACATGAGCCACCATTGGAATGTCGTCGTGCGTTCTAACTCTCGCACGTTTAAATTTTTATAATGTGAAACAGCGCTAAGGCTGGTATGGAAGGAAGTCCGGTGGAGAGATAATATAGCAGGAGATCTTAAATCTATCATAGTAATGGAGGAATGGAGGGGAGGCATGGAGCAGGAATGGTTGTAATGCCACGGAGTAAGTAAGGAAGTACAGAGTTTATCTATTTTATTTTTATGTAAATCTCAACCATTTGTTGAACTTTAGTACGTTCTTTAAAGGTAAAGGAGACCCAATGTCACCTAAACTTTTTAATACGGTCTTAGAACATGCTTTCAAGAGTTTGGATTGGATGACAAAGGGAATAAAAATAGATGGAGAATACCTAAACAACTTACGTTTCGCCGATGATATAGTCATAGTAGCTGAGGATCTAGGTATGGCAAGAGAGATGGTACAAGAACTCGTTGTAGCTACAGAAAATGTAGGTTTAAATATAAACATCTCAAAAACAAAAATAATGACAAATTTGGTACCCAACCAGAACATCAGTATTGGTGGGAAGGAAATAGAACTCGTAGATAGATATAAATACCTGGGACATGAAATTAAGATTGGCAGGGATAACCAGACTCATGAGCTGAAGAGAAGAATCGGTCTTGGGTGGGCAGCATTTGGAAAACTGAGAGAAACTTTTAAAAGTGAGTTACCCACATGTCAAAAGAGAAAGGTATTCGATCAGTGCGTCCTCCCAGTCTTGACGTACGGATCAGAAACACTTACCTTAACTAAAGCCTCGGCTACCAAACTAAGAGTCACGCAGAGAAGAATGGAGCGGTCAATGTTAGGAATAACTCTGCGAGACAAAATCAGAAACGAAGAAATCAGGAGAAGAACAAAGGTGACTGACGTCATCGAGAGGATAGCCAGGTTGAAGTGGAGATGGGCAGGACACGTAGCCAGAATGACAGATGGGCGATGGACGAAGAGGTTATTGGAATGGAGGCCAAGAGAAGACAAGAGAAGCGTCGGTCGACCGCCTACAAGATGGACTGACGACTTAAGAAAGGTAAATAAAAACTGGATGAGGGCGGCGCAGGATAGATGGGGTTGGAAACGAGGGGAGGAGACCTATGTTCAGCAGTGGACTTTTGAGGCTGGATGATGATGATTAAAGGTAAAATATTGCATAACCTATTGCAAAAATTTTAAAGAACTGATTGGATTGACATGAAATTTGGCATAGACATAGCTAACAAGTCAAAGAAAAAAAAATGATATTGTGCCGATGTGCGCTTTTGCCCTAGGGGTGAGTTTCACCCCTATAGGAGGTGAAAAATATATTTTCGAAATAAGTCCGGAAATGGATAAAATGACTTATTCTAAGCAACTTTTGCTCTATAAAATTTTTTTACCAAGTTAATACTTTTCGACTTAGTATGAGTGCGAGTGAATATGTTCATTTTTCTACAAAATAACCACGTTTTCAGACGGTTTTTCGCAAGTAACTCAAAAAGTAAGTATTTGGTCGAAAAAAAATCCTTATTAAAAATATAGCACGTAAAAAAGTGAAAAATATTGTGTATATTTTAGGTCACTATACTTAGTATATATATGAAGCAGAGTTATAGCCAATGAAAAATAGGTTCATATTCGTCAAATGCCAAATCGAATATTTTAACGTGACATAATCAAAAAACGAAGCACTTTTTTGAGAAAAACTGCACTTCAATAGTAATAATAGAAATTTTTTGAAAATTTAACTTTAAAATTTAGTATCTTAACTTTAAATTCATTTAACCTATACATGGCTTTTTAGTAATTTTCAATTTTTAATTAATATTTATGAACATAGAGGTCGCATAAGATTGTAGTTCCTTCTTTATCATTTTAATAAATGACAGTCTTCCTCAGCTGATCTGCTGTTCACGTGGGCTCAAAATGGTTTGACTGAGCCATGTTGTCTTATTAATTAATAAAAGAATTTAGATGTGATTTTATTCACTTTAAAGGGTTATTATACCCTATATCTGTGGCTTTTGCCCAGTATCCATGTTTTTTATTGTGTCGTTTAGCAATTGCTCTTCTATGAAGGTTTTATGAGAGGACGTAAGTTTTTCACTCATTTTTTATATAAAAAAAAATCTTATCTTAAATATGTACTTTTAGGAAGCTCTGATGATGGCACGTTATGTGTTGAAAGTACTTAGCTGATAATAAAATATTTTTTACACACTATCAAAAGTTTTTTGAAAACATACACCTGTTTGCCGTTTTGACCTATTTAGAAGTGTGTACAAGTCTTACAGTCTTTTCCAAAACTGATTTTAACTTTTTTAAAGTGTTTAAAAAATGCTTATTTTTGTTTAAAAAAAATATTTAGCCTAAAAAGTAAACAATTTATGCTCAAAATAAAGTTGGTCCCATTTTTTGGTAAGAAATCGGGAAAATCACCCTCTAATTAGCATTTCAAATAAACTTAATTGTTACCACTTCACAAGTTTTTTACTCGCGTATGTATTGATCATATATCTGTAAGTTTCATCGGTTCAAAGTCCTTATTTTTGAAAGAGCTGTAGTTAAAAGGGCTTGAACGAGTCAATTATCACGAGTGTATGCAAATTTAGAAATACCGAATCTTAACCAATTTTTGTCTTATAGAAAAACAAAAAAATTGAAAATATTTAGAAAAGTAAAGCCGACTTTTTTTATTGTTTAAGATTTTTGGTATCTCTAACAATTTTTAAGTTATTATAACAAAAATAATTTTTTTCAAAATTAAAATTTTTAAAAATTTTACTTTAAAACCACATTTTTTCAAAAATAAGCACTTTGAATCGATAAAACTTACAGATCATATAAAAACAACATAAGTAGAGTAACTTTTGAAGCTGTAACGATTAATTTTATTTAAATTACTAATTGGGGAGTGATCTTCCTGATTTTTTTTGCCAAACAAAAGGGACCATCTTTATTTTGAGCGTAACTTGCTTACATTTGATGCTAAATTTTTTTTTATAAAAACAGAAATAAAGCTTTTTTTAAACACTTTAAGAAAGTTGTAATGTGTTTTCCCCAAGAATGCTTCATTATTTGGATATTTCACATTGAATTATTCTATTCGGAATTTTTCGAATATGAGCCTATTTTTCATTATAAATAACTCTGCTTTTGCTAGGTATAGAGACCTAATATATACACCGTTTTTTTTTCACTTTTTTATAGGCTATAGTTTTGCTAAGAATATTTTTTTCGACGAAATGCTTACGTTTTGAGTTATTTGCGAAAAACCGTCTAAAAACGTGGTTATTTTGTTGAAAAATGAACATATTCACTTGCAAATAACTCGAAAAATATTGATTTGGTGAAAAAACTGTACAGAACAAAAGTTGCTTATAATTAGTCAGTTTATCTATTTCGAAACTTATCTTGAACATATATTTTTTCACCCCCGAGATGGGGTGAAACTCACTCCCAGGTCAAAAACACACGTCGGCACCATATCACTTTTTTTCTTTGGCATGTTAGCTATGCCTATGCCAAATTTCATGTCAATTCAAGCGGTTCTTTAAAATTTACAGCAAAAACCGTGAAAGAATGTATTATTAATGGTTTGATTGTTTTATTTTTATACGTATTTCAACCATTTGGTGAAATTATGGTTTATTTGTTTCTTGTGTAAAAAAATATCATAATTAAAAAGTAAAATGTCAGAAGAAGGTAGTTTCAGGGCCATTTTAGTATTTCTGTCAAATATCAGATATGTTCCGGAAAGTATCACCGACGTTTATTTGACTTTAACCAAAGCGTATGTAATTGAGCTCAAAGTAACAGAGATACCTAAGCTCATTTTTCATTTATTCCAACTAATATAGTTGCCGTTTAACTTTCGGCTAATCTCTTCCAATATTTCCCCCCAGTTGGATAAAGCTTTGAACGTCTGTTCGGTAACTCCTTTAAACTTCAGAAACGTAATTAGTTTCCCCGTTTTAACTGCCAACCAGCTGTAACTTTTCAGCTGAAGTCTGCGTTTTCTATAATCAGTCGAAGAGTAACCTTGTTATAAAAGCTAACGGGGCAGCAAAGAAGCTGCCATATTATTGTAATCAGACTTACCGACTATTTCAAAGTATCTACGTGGAAAAAGTTTGTATTTGATGGGTTAAAGACGTATTTTACGTTAGATCAAAGCAAAGTTAGCACGTAATTATCAATATTTCGAAGTATTTACTGTTAAGTATTGGAAATTGAAGTAAATGAATAGACTTACTTACAATCACTTTTATTTTACCACAAAAGACCGGTTTCGTTATCTATAATTTACAAAGAATCATCAGATCTCCTTCTTCTTCTTTGTGTGTCATGCTTGTTTTCAAGCGTTGGCAATCGTCGTATTAACAAGCTGATGAAATGTTTCTCGGTCGGCAGCTATATGAAACAATTCCTCGACCCTTCGACCTGTCTATTGTCTAATATTACGCAGCCAGGACAGTTGTTTTCTTCCAACCCAGCGTTTTCCTTCGATTTTGCCCTGAACGATCAACCGGAGTAAGCGATATTTAGGTCCTCTCATTATATGACCGAAGTATTGAACCTTCCTCATTTTTATGATGCTGATCAATTCTCGCTCTTTGGGCATGGTCTCCATTACACTTCCGTTGGATAAGTGTGCTGTCCACGGGATTCTGAGCATGCGACGGTAACACCATAACTCGAACGCTTCTAATTTGATAAGATTCTTTATTTTTGTTGTCCAGGTTTCACATAACAAAACGGACCAGACGTTAGGGTGGTTCGAAAAAACCTTCTTTTTTTTTATTTCAGATCGCTATAGTGCACAAAAGTTGCCATTGGTATAGACGTGAAAAAAGCATTAATTATTATTTTTTTATTAATTTGTCTTCCGGTCGCGCAATGCCATCGAAGTTAGCAAAAATTGTGAAAAACCTTAATTTTTCATATTTTTTTAAGCAGGCCAAATGGTTTTAATTGCGTTCCTATAGCATGAGTTAACTAGTAAAAGTATGTAAAATCAATATAAATGCACTTATTATACATTTGTTTCATATCTTCCGGTCGCGCAACATAATACAAAATGAAAAAAATTAGTAGTTTTTGCAAAATTTCAAAGTTTGACTGTTTAGTACAATTTAATCATACGACTTTAGAGATGCTACAGTTCAATTCTATAACAATAATATATTTAAAAGCCAAGCATATAAGATAAATTTTGATATTCAAGTGGAATTCGGTCGCGCAGCTTCGTCAAAAACAGCAGACTACCGAGAGGCGAGGCGAAAGTGACGAATGCCAGCGAAGCGCGCGCAGCGACAAATAGAGATACATGTGGGAAGACCTCTACAATGGAGTATTTGTATTCTCCATTACAACGGACTGCCATTCCGCCACCTTTTCCAACACTTAGATGAAAATACAACAGGCACAATAGGACATCTGGACCGATTGGAAAGGCCCTACCTGATTATGAAAGACTACCAGTTGTTGATTTTAATCCTATCGATTGTGAGATTCAAAAAGTTGACAAGCGTATTCTTAGCAAGGACCGATTGTACTCGCTTGATATATCAGAAGTCGTCAAGTTAGGACATTGTTCAGAAGACTTTGTAGTACCTACGTGATCCTGGCCCAATGTCAAAGTTGACATCGCTGAGCGGTGCAATAATGTGGTTCTAATATAGCCATCTCTGGAACTGTGTCCACATACTTTACTTAAAGCTTCGGTCACTAGCTTAATGCATCTTTCAACTGCCTGTATATGACACGGGAAAGTATCTATACTCATAACAGGCTTGAAGTCATTGCTCACATATTGTTTTATTTCTTCATTAGTCAAAGTTCTTAACAGTGAAGGGGAGTCAATGTACTAGTGTTCCATTTGATAATTTCGTAATACTCTTTAGCTTCAAAGTTTAAGTTTGGTGGTTTAAAGATTCTGATAGAGTCACTTTCAGATATTGCTTGCTTTGCCTTCATGATACGTCTGAAGTTCAGCTATCGGATATGGTTTCTTTCATCAGTTACCGTAGCCAAAAGTAAATTTTCGGGATGGGCAAAGTAAGCATTTCGTTGTAAAACGAAATCAACAACTTGAAGAAGCTCTTCTGGTAAGTACCTTGTAGATTCAATGATTTTGTAATCATGTCTAGGCCCATCTGTGAATTTATGGTTTATTTTTATGGCAAACAACATAGGCATATAATATTTGAGAATGAATATGACAATATCTCTCAGATTTTCAGAAGGGCTGGACACACTGATGTAGAAACGCAAAACTCGGTTTGCAGTAGTAAGCCATCTTGAATGTGACATTGGGCCAGGATCACGTACTACAAAGTCTTCTGAACAACGTCGTGACTTGACGACTTCTGATATCTCAAGCAAGTACAATTCGTGCTTGCTAAGAATATGCTTGTCAACTTTTGGAATCTCACAATCAGTAGGATTAAAATCAATAACTGTTAGTTTTTCACAATCAGGTAGGGCCTTTCCAACTGGTCCGGAATATTCTATTGGGCCTGTTGTATTTTCATCTGTTGGAAAAGGTGGCGGAATGGCAGTTGGTTGTAATGGAGAAGACAAATACTCCATTGTAGAAGTATTCCCACATGTATCTCTATTTGTGGCTGCGCGCACTTTGCTGGCATTCGTCACTTTCGCCTCGCCTCTCGGTAGTCTGCTGTCTTTGACGAAGCTGCGCGACCGAATTCCACTTGAATATCAAAATTTATCTTATATGCTTGGCTTTTAAATATATTATTGTAATTGAATTAAACTATTGGGACCGTGCAAGTTCGGAAAAGCGACACCTGGTTTCTACGCTCTGCAACTTTATTCGCACTTTTAATTATATTGGCCAATCATATGGTCCTGGTTGCTGGATAATTGTCAAGGCCATAGTCCAAAAAAATAATAAGAAGAAAAATAAGATTCAGGTTATGTTATTAAAACGTAAACAATTGTATGTAGTAAATAAAATTAGTTATTAAAATGCAGTACTGCAAGCAAAATACAATTAATTAAATTTACCTTTATATAATAATTGCATATCATATCAATATTGTGGAACAATATATAATTTTTCTTCTTTAATGACACTAGGTATGAAATATATGTCAATTTGACAATTTCAATTGACAATATGAATTATTTAAGAAAGTTGCAATATTTCTCCGCTATTCGCGCACGATCGTTTCTCGTATCCCCTCCAAGTACTTACACACCGCGAATAGCATCTCTAAAAGTCGTATGATTAAATTGTACTAAACAGTAACAGTCAAACTTTAAAATTTTGCGAAAACTACTAATTTTACTCATTTTACAAACAAATGTATAATAAGTGCATTTATATTGATTTTACATACTTTTAGTAGTTAATTCATGGTATATTCATCATAACGCAATTAAAACCATCTGGCCTGCTTAAAAAAATATGAAAAATTAAGGTTTTTCACAATTTTTGCTAACTTTGATAGCATTGCGCGACCGGAAGACAAATTAATAAAAAAATAATAATAAGTACTTTTTTCACGTCTATACCAATGGCAACTTTTGTGCACTATAGCGATCTGAAATAAAAAAAAAAAGTTTTTTTGAACCACCCTACCAGACGTAGCACTTCAATACTGTAAAGGCGGAGATACATATGCGCTTTGCTCGGTGTGCGAGCCGCTCGCGCGCAGCGTATTCGTCAGATTGGTACGTGTTTTCAAGTGACGCACAAACGGCACGCACACGGCGCACCACGATCTAAATTCTGTCGGTTTTTCAACAAACGCTTTGATGGTTCGCAATACGTATTTGGACGGGTTTGCGAGTGGTTTGTTGGTTTTGGCGCGCATGAGTTGAATATTTGTTAGTAATGGAATGGTCGGAACTGTCGGAAGGAAATTGATGTTTACCGTGGAAAATCATTATTGTGGGATCCTCAATAAAGAACCATTTAATTTAAAGAAACAACTTAAATCCGATCTGAACGGAAATAGAAGCTGAAATAAAAAAACGTACATGCGGACCTTTTTAAAAAATGTTAGTTCATTGTTGTACTAAAAATAACATGTATTAAAAATAAGATTTACTATTTTATTTGGGCATAAGCCACAATTCGAGTTTGAAATCAAGTTTACTTGACCTTTCGACTTTCACTTCGGAAATAGTTATCAATATCAAAAAAACATTCATAAGCAGATATATATTATGTGTCACCGGAAAGCGAAATAGGTAACGCACGACTTGGAGAACCTATAGTTTTCTAACTTCGTGTCTGGTGAAGCAACGCAGTTGAAACAAGCGGATATATTATAATTGTGTCACCGGAAAGCGAAAAAGGTAAGGCACAACTTTGAAGACCCAATAGTTTTCTAACTTCGCTTTTGGTGAAGCAACAGAGTTGGAACAAGCAGATATATTATAATTGGGTCACCGGAAAGCCAAAAAGGTAACGCACAACTTGGAAGACCCAATAGTTTTCTAACTTCGCTTCTGGTGAAGCAACGGAGTTGGAACAGCAGATATATTATAATTGGGTCACCGGAAAACGAAAGAGGTAACGCACAACTTGGAAGACCCAATAGTTTTCTAACTTCGCTTCTGGTGAAGCAACGGAGTTGGAACAAGCAGATATATTATAATTGGGTCACCGGAAAGCCAAAAAGGTAACGCACAACTTGGAAGACCCAGTAGTTTTCTAACTTCGCTTCTGGTGAAGCAACGGAGTTGGAACAAGCAGATATATTATAATTGGGTCACCGGAAAGCCAAAAAGGTAACGCACAACTTGGAAGACCCAATAGTTTTCTAACTTCGCTTCTGGTGAAGCAACGGAGTTGGAACATGCAGATATATTATAATTGGGTCACCGGAAAACGAAAAAGGTAATGCACAACTTGGAAGAGCCTATAGTTTCCTAACTTCGCTTCTGGTGAAGCAACGGAGTTGGAACAAGCAGATATATTATAATTGGGTCACCGGAAAACGAAAAAGGTAAAGCACAACTTGGAAGAGCCTATAGTTTCCTAACTTCGCTTCTGGTGAAGCAACGGAGTTGGAACAAGCAGATATATTTTATAATTAGGTCACCGGAAAGCCAAAAAGGTAACGCACAACTTGGAAGAGCCTATAGTTTTCTAACTTCGCTTCTGGTGAAGCAACGGAGTTGAAACAAGCAGATGCATTACAATTGTGTCACCGGAAAACGAAAAAGGTAACGCACAACGTGGAAGAACCTATAGTTCTCTAATTTTGTTTCTGGTTGTAGGAACAAGCAGATATATTATGGTAGGGGAGCAAAGTATGCTAAATGTGCAGTCACTCGAGCGCTTTGGGGACCTATTGGGCTGTGATTATTAGGTCCTAAAACCAAAAAAACTTAAGTAAAATTTTCCATTTTAGTGGGGACTTCCCATTTTTTAATTTCATTTTCTATTTCCTACAATCTTTTTTCCGATTACAGCGCCATCTATCCATAATTAGAAAAATTGTTTCGAATAAAAGTTGTTTATTTTTATACAAACGATCCAAATCTGCAATAAGAAATGGGGGCTACCACTTAAGATTTTAAAGTAAGCCCCCCACCTCACCTCTGTGGGGGTCGTGTTTGGAACCATTCGACAGATTTTTTAAAAATATTGATAAAGTGTATTTTGCAGTTTTTCGATATGATATTTATTTTCCGAAAGATCGCGGGATTTGTATTTAAAATTTTAAATTTACCCCCCCCCCCTCTCCGTGGAGGTCATGTTTGGTATTTTTCGATAGATTTTTGAAAAACATTGAACACGTAGTTTTTAGTTTTTCAATCTGACGTTCATTTCGCAAAATATTCGCTTTTTTTGTGAAACTTTTTGACTCACCCATTTCCGTACACCCCGCTCAAATCGTCATATTTTTGAAATATAGACTCTTTTGCATGTACTTAACTTACCTAATCTTAATCTGACAATTTCGAGTATTTTTAAGGATAGATTTTTTTTTTCGGGCCCCCCTGAACGAATCCCCCTGTGTTAAGAGCCAATAGATGGTGGAGGTACATCTGCAGGGTACAACGTTTCGCCCCATATGATAATCTGACGCGCTCGAGTAACTGCAAAAATCCCCGCTTGGGCTCCCCTACCATTATATTTGTGTCGCCGGGAAGCGAAAAGGTAGTTCCCGGAATGTTCTCAAACTGTGGCTTATTCCACATAAAATAGTAAATTGCATAAGATGACACAAGAAAATAGTTTCAGAATATGTAATAACAAAATAAGATGTAGTAGAAGTACAGGACAGAGACATGATTATCTACAATTACTAAACGTTCGTATGTTTCCTCTGGGTCGTCAAAATGAAAAATTTTAACGAACAATAACCGTGCCTCAAACGCGCGGCGCTCACACGGCGCGGAGTTCGCGGCACGGATATGTATTTCCGCCTTTAGACGTGTGGTCAATGACAGACTTCTACTGCACAATACAGAACGCCAGGTAATAAAGCTTTTTCGTGAAAGTTCTGTTCTGGTCGAAATTTCCTCATCACTTTCAACTACGCAGTCAATCCAGCTACCCGGAAATCCAAAGCGTTCCACCATTTCCAGGATTATGTTATCTGATTTTAGTACTGAGTCTTTGATATTAATTTTTCCACCTACCTCTACCGAAAGTATACTTTTCCGGACCTGATTGTAGGGAGCAAAGTTGTACTTTTCCTCCCTAGGGAGGAAAAGTAAAAGTGACGTCATGGTATTTTATTCATGAAATATAACTTATTGACGCCCTGTACAATATCTATTTTCTATTACGTAAGAATCTATACATTTTAACGTTTATTTAAAAACACTGTATTTTTCAGAATGGTAAAAAACAGTAAATTGTAATTCTGATTTAACAATGTTTACATTAATAATTTGACTTATATTTGACAGTTGACAGTTATATTGTAGCTACTTGTTAGTTTTAGTTCTAATAAATTTTGTTGGTTAGTTACATAAATAAATTAAGTAAAAATGAAAAAATGACTTGTTATTTGAGGAAGGTGGAAAAACCATATGTATAACATGGGAGTAAAGCACCTTTTCCTCCCTTGAATGATTACTGCCCTCCGCTACGCGTCGGGCAGTAAACTTCATTCTCGGGAGGAAAAGTAACACTTTCCTCCCTTGTTATACAAATAGCTATTTCCGACCACCATCCATCAGGTCTCCGGTATAGAAAAATTAAATTATGCCGATATCATTTAATTTTGCATCCCTGGCATCATTTAATTTTGCTGTACTGAAAGCCTGATGATTTGTAAATTACAGAAATCGAAACCAATCGTCTGTGGTAAAATAAAAGTGATAAATGAATTATTTGTGAAACTTGTTAAAAGTTAAAAGTCAGAGACCGTCATGGCTGGGACAGAGACAACAAGATACAAAATCAACAAAGAAAAGGATAAAAAAAAACAAAAAAAGGGCCCAGAACGAGATGGTTAGATGATGTGGAGGGCGACCTGAAAACTATGAATGTAAGACAATGGAGGAGAAAGACACAAGAAATATCTGAATGGAAGAACATAGTCAGACAAGCAAAGACCTATCCAGGGTTATGATGACAAAAACAGAAGAAAAAGAAGAACTACTATTGAAATGTTTTCGATATACTTAAGAATTAAGATTTTTCTCACTCATTAACAAAAATAAAATGTAATACTCATACCACTAAACCAATTTATTATTATTATGTCAATAAAAAAATGTATTTTTTCTTTATATTATCGAAAACCATAAATTGGAAAACCCAAAACAGAATTAATGTATTTTAAATGACAATAGGTACAATTTGCTTTTATCAAATTGTTGTTAATATTTGATTACTTCCTATTATGAGTTGATGTATTAGCGTGTTTTAGTATACAAACTATTATTAAAAGAAATGGCTCGTATGAATAAAAATGAGAATGTAGTTTATACTCCAATTGGTATGAATAAAAAACAGAAGCAGATACTCGACTTGAGTAGGTAAATTTATGTACAGTTTGTTGTGAGAATATTCTCATTTTTGATATGAATAAAAATATCTTTATGCTCTTTACGGTGAGAATCTACTCCATAAATTAGAAGTCTAATAGTTATTACCAGACTTCAGTTTGATCGTGGCAAAGCTATGGCTGAGTTCATGTTTAATTTGTGTTCAAAAAAATATTATAAACCAAGAAGAAGTACGTGTGATCGTGACTTTAAAGATTTATATCGATTTAACAAAGAAAATGTTGAGTGGTTTTTACATAACTTTTTGAGTGAAGAATTGGAAGAAACAAGAGACGGGGCTATATTACTCTGGGCTAATTAGCAAAATGCATGGAAAAGTTATTTACCAGCAATTTCTTTTTTTATAAACAAAATGGCGCCGACAAATCGTATTTTTTTCAATTATTGCTCTATAACTCCGAAGATTTTAAATTTACACTAAAAACACTCTTATAAAAATTCACCGCAATTAAATTCTGCATAGGGATATGTTTTTCTTGATTTGCTCCGACGAAAATTTTCCTCTGAAAATGCGGGTTTTTCCAACACAATCTCTAATTTTCAAATAAAGTTTTAGGTAAGTAATTATTAATTAATAATTAAATAACTCAGTAACATCAAAGCTTTCTTGCTATAGATTGTAATTCTAGAAGCCGGTAAAAATTAAATAAATATTTTAACAACAATTCAGTTGTTAATTAACAATTTACGATCGCAATAATAACCAAAATAATCATGATACATTGATCAAACTTATAAAGATTATAAAGATGAGATGCTTATTTAATATTTTATCGACAAAATATAAACTTTTCGTTTTTCTGCATAATCTTTAAATTTTGAAAAAAAAATAGTTATAATACGCTGGTCTAATTAGTAAAGTACAAAGAAAGGTTATTTACCAGCAATTTTATTGCTGCAATCGAATATTATGATCCTATATATTAATAATATAGGTATGCAAAGTCCGCAGATAGTGTGCTACTTTTTTTATTAACAAAATGGCGCCCCCAAATCGTGCTTTTTTCTATTATCGGTCTATAACTCCGAAAACTTTACACCAACAACACTCAAATAAAAATTCACCCCAATTTAATTCTACATAGAGGCATGTTTTTCCCGATTTGCTCCGACGAAAATTTTTCTCGGAAAATGTGGGTTTTCCCAACAAAATCTCGAATTTTCAAATAAATTTTTTGAGCAAGTAATTGTTTATCAATAATTACGCAATAACAACCAAAATAATCATGAGACATTGATCAAACTTAGAAAGATTATAAAGATGTGATGCCTATTTAATATTTTGTCGACAAAATATAAATTTTTCATTTTTTTGCATAATCTTTAAATCCTTAAAAAAATAGTTATAAACAAATTAACATTTCTCAGAAATTGTTTATTATATTATAATTTTAAAAAATACTTCAAATGCGTATTTCAAAGGTCTTCAAAATTAATGCTTTAAAATTTTTTTCCAACCATTTGCAAAAAAGTTATGAAACAGCAAAGTAAACATACGATTACTCCGTTGTTTATAATTTGTTTTAATTGTTTCAAAGCTTAAAAGTGAGTTTATGGTACAAACTAATTACTCTCAAAAAAATCAAACATTAGTTCAATGGTTATATTTTAATCAAAGATAAGATTGAAAATGTTTTTTTTTAATTTTTAGCGCGAAAGTAGGCTTGATACAGAGCCGGAGATAAAATGTTCACTCGAAGCGACTGACACGCTTTAAACTCGCGCGAGTTCAGTTGTGTATGTGGACTGGTTATAATACATAATTTTATTTATTAACTACTGCACGTCGCGCGCGGTCGTCACTTCGAGTGAAAATTTTAGCTACGGTACTGTATTAGTCTACTTTCGCGCGTGTAAATTACAAAAAAAAAATTTATAATCTTTAATTAAAATATAACCATTCAACTTTTACGCTTTGAAAGAATTAAAAAAAAATTATAAACAACGTAGTAATCGTATGTTTACTTTGCTGTTTCATAACTTTTTTGCAAATGGTTGCAAAAAAGTTTTAAAGCATTCATTTTCAAGATCTTTGAAATACGCATTTTACCTATTTTTTAAAATTAGAATATAATAAAAACTTTCTGAGAAATGTTAATTTCTTTATAACTATTTTTTTAACATTTAAAGATTATTCAAAAAAATTAAAAATTTACATTTTGTCGACAAAATATTAAATAGGCATCTCATCTTTATAAAATTTCAAAGTTTGAACAGTGTATCATAATTAATTATTTTGGTTATTATTGCGACCGTAAATTATTAATAATTAACAATTGAATTGTTGCTAAAATATTGGTTTAATTTTCACCGGCTTCTGGAACTATAATCTAAATCAAGAAAGCTTTTATGTCACCGAGTTATTTAATTATTGGAAAATAATTACTTATCTAAAACTTTATTTGAAATTTAAAGATTTTGTTGGGAAGACCCGCATTTTCCGAGGAAAATTTTCGTCGGATCAGATCAGGAAAAACATGTCTTTATGCAGAATTTAATTTCGGTGAATTTTTATTAGGGTGTTTTTGGTGTAAAGTTAAAATGTTCGGAGTTATGGAGCTAAAATTGCAAAAAAAACGATTTGGGGGCGCCATTTTGTTAATAAAATAAAATTTTAAATAAAACTGCTGGTAAATAACTTTTCCCAAAAATGGCCTATTCTCCGATAATCATCCCAGACTATATGTAACTTTGATAAAATGAAAATAGTTTTAAGATATGTAAGTGATCCAGGATTTCAAACAGGAGTGGGAGAAGATATTGGTGTTCATCAAACTACTGTGTCTAAGGTTGTGACGCAAGTTGCTGACCAGATAATAGAAAAATGCGCATTGGAAAAAATTTCCTCATACTCTGGCGGATATAATAGAAGCTAAAGAACGATAGCAAACAAAGTACACGTTTCCGTGTTGCGTGGGTGTGATGGATTGCAACCACATAAAAATAAAAAAAACACCTCTTCATGGTGATGAATATATCAATCGCAAAGGATATCACAATATCAACATTCAAGCCATAATTTGTAATGCAGATGAGTGGTCCACAGGTGTAGACGCATCATGGCCAGGATCCGTCCATGGTTCACGGACATGGAGAAACCCACAAATTTATAACATTGCTAAAAATGAGTTTAGGTTATTACTATATAATATTAATTGTCTTTCACATTACATTTCGAACATTTGTACTTATGGAAGTGGTATTTTCGGGCCGCTGATCACAGTTTAAAGAAGCAGAAGAAGAAAAAAGAAGACTATCAAGCTTCTTGACACGTGACGTACGCGCATCACTGTTTTTGTATTTTATTTTTATCGCACAAGACATGGGTGGGTTCAAAAGAATCAATGGGGGGGAGCGTACAAATGTTCGAAATGTAAGATAGGACAATTATGATTGTCCCTCCTTAACAGGTAAGTCAACCAATGAACCAATCAATTAATTATTACTACAGTAAAACCTCCGTTAACGGCCACCTGTCAAAACCGGCCACCTGAACTAGCCGGCCAGTTTCAAAGTTCCCCCAACCAAAATTTGTGGACTACAAAACCTGGTATTAGCGGCCACCTTTTTATATCGGCCAATAGTTTTGTCATTTTTAGTGACCGTTATAGACAGGTTTTACTGTATTAATTTTGTTTAACCTTGCCTTTCTGCAGCATTTCTGGATTATTTCTTGGAATGGCAAGGATATCTTTCATTTTTCCTTGGTGTCTCATATAGTTGTACCTATGTATTCTAGTTTTCTGGATAAATAACCAAAATCTACAACCCTTCATTCCGTGGGAGGACTTCCTCAAGCTGGATCCCCCAATGTCGCCGGCGATGCAGCGATAACAGCAACTAGACACCTAGCAACCGACCAACAGCTTTAGGCCTGGTGGCCAGAACATCTGCAAGCCCCAGAGCCAGTGTAGAACAACAGCAAGACACCAAGAACCCGCAGACAGATACCAAGTGCCGTCAAATAAGTATATCTAATCTCTGATCTGTTAAGTTTCGGCAAGGTCTTGTATATTATCTTTTAATACATTAATTTTGTCTCTTATGAAAAATAAACATGGTTAGTTAAATTGTTGTTTTATTTGCTCCATTCTGGATTTTCATTGTTCATGTTTTTGATTAGGACAAGGTGGATTCACAACTTGGGAGATTGAGCTAGTCTAGGGCCTAGGGTAGACGATAGCTATCATTGTTGATTGAAATATTATTCTTGGAGCGTATAAAGGAGCGTATATGAATGGAAAGATGTTTTACACAACTAAAACAACGATTTCCAACAATTTAAAAATTAAATAGAAAGTATCTACTCTTATGTACTGTGAGCAGAAACTCATCACATCAAAATATTTTTATTCATATGAAATAGAGTACAAACTTATACCAGCTTATACTTTATGCTGATACTCATGAGAACATCGTCAAAGTTTATACTCCATTTTTATTCATACCACCCAGTGTGTTAAATCTTACATGTGTTCGGATTTTATTGGCAACACTGATCCGATATTCTAAAAATAACCTTGTTATGTCAACCCACCAGAACAGGGGGTGAGAGGTGGTAGAGAGAAGAGGCGATATTTTCTGAATATATACTTGTTCTTGTTATTGACCTATATTTCATCGGCACTGACAGGGAAAGCTTCGAAGAACTGACCCACCAATTATACAGCTATTTGCTTACGTTTCCTTTCCAACTTCATCCACAAACACGTATACCAAGTGACTATTGTGTGGGAAATTGGACTGGCATGTATTTGTTTTGTTTTGTTATGGAACACAACGATGATAGACCATTTAATAAGTTTTCCATTCGGTGATTAACAATGCATAATTGTTAAAATGTTCATTACGAAGTAGTTTGTGTCAGACGGGTTTCTGGTAAATTGATTGAAAAATCTATGTTTACGTTTGTGGTTTTATTTTATCTAAAGACAGTGGCGGCTAGTGACGGGTGCTACGGGGAGCAGCCCTATCTAGAAACATTCGTCATCATCTCGCCGTTATCGTCCACTGCTGAATATAGGCCTCTTCTAAGTTTCTCCATGTCTCTCTGTCTTTAAGCTACAATCATCCAGCACCCGGCAGTCCTCTTTACAATCGTCACTCCAGCGCATTGGTAGTCAGCCTCTGTCTCGTTTGGCCTCCCGCGGTCGCCAATCCAATAATCTTCTAGTCCATTTCCACATGACCTGCCCATCTCCAAGTCTTTTTAGTTACGTGTTCTTTGATTTTTGTTTTTTGACTGATGGTATTATTTTGTATTCGGTCTCCTTGTAATTCTTAGCATGGCTCTCTCCATGGTTCATTGGGTCATCCCTAGATTTTCCGCTGACCTTTTCGTTAATGTTATGGTCTCTGCTCCGTATATTATCACCGGCAATACGCACTGTTCATACACTTTTCTCTTCAGACATATGGGCATATCGTTTTTACACATTTCCTGTTGCTTACCAAACACATCCCAACCCAAACCTATTCTGCGCTGTATCTCGTGCGTTTGGTCTTTCTTTCCAATTTTTATATCGTGTCCAAGGTATTTACACACATGTGTTTCTGTTATATCGGTGTCGTCTATTCTGATGTTTTGTGTAAGTACTAAATATGTCATTATTTGAGTTTTGCTCAATTTTTAAAAAAAATCGTTGGTCAAAAACAAATTTTGGACCAACTTTGGATATGCTTTATAATACTCAGGGAGGTAGTGTAAAATTTGACCGGAGCCTTTTAGCATGGGTGTTTTTCTTTATTGAGTTAGGTGTTCCATTAAAAAACGGTGTGTCAGCCGGCGCAAAACCGGGGCTTTTAGGCAAAACAAGATAAAATATGAAACTAGATGGATAAACCCTACAACTATATGTCAAATATTTCTCTCCGTGGCTTACATCCATCATGGCCTAAAATATCTAGCTCCTGGCTTTCACCAAGGTGAGCCGGGTTCCATTCCCTACGTTGAAAGTTTTTTTTTTGTTTTTAAAATTGACATTTTAATTTGAAAAATAATTATTTTTATAACACCATGTCCTTTATAGAATCATAAACTATGCATTTGATCATAATATGATGACCTCAAGCAAAGTGGTTGTACATGAACCCGGGAAGGTTTCTGAGTTAATACGACCAGCCTAAGTAATCATTATTTGCGCAGACAGCACAAAATACTATTGTTTATTTGAAAAAAGGGTTATTTAGTGCTGTATGTATCTTTTGGTTCTAAATCATATAAAATTAAGAAAAACAGTTTGTCCAAAAAAATAAAAAAGAATGTAATGGGGGGGAGGCAACCCCCTATTCACTTAGATTAGTCGTACCAACTCAGCAACCTTCAGTCATGTACAACAACTTTGCTTAACCCGGCATTGGTCGCTATATGAGATTTTCTCTCACGGTTTCAGAATATTGCACACAACTTTTTCCCTGGTAAATTACACATGCATTAGTTCCTTCTAGTCTCCGAATTATCCTTCCTCTACAATCGAATAGACTCATCTGCTCATATGGTGGTTCAGTTGACTTAGTATGGCCCAATTGTTAAGTCAGTGCGCTTAACGTGAGATATTCTCTCATCGCGCTACCACCGTGCATAACATTATTCAGCATTATTTTATAGCACTATTTTATTTTGTATTTGCAATATGAATCGTGCAAAGATAATTTTAGAACTTACCTTGTTGCAGAACAATAAAATAAAGGTACTAGTACAAATTTGAAATTTATATTGAAATATTAAAATTAATATTATTTCTAGATTTTTAGATTAGGTTAAAATTTAACAGCGCATCAACAGTCACATTGTGTAAAGCTAATAATAACTTTATTAAGTTTAAAATCTATTTTGAAAATTATATTTCGTAAAAAAAGGCAAAAGTTGGATACCTTTGTGAGACAAAGTCTCACGCGCGACCACTCACGTAAGAACCAACCTAGCGACTAAGGCTGGGTTAAGGTCAACGTAATAATGATCAAATACATAGTTTACAATTTGTGTCGTATAAATAATAAAAACGTGGTATTATAAAAATAATTATTTTTCGAATCAAAATGTCAATTTTAAAAACAAAAAAAACTTCCAACTTCTCAGCTGGGTGAAAGCCAGGAGCTAGGTATTTTAGGCCATGATGGATGTAAATCACGAAGAAAAATATTTGACATATGAGCAGTTTCCGATAGTAAAGGCGAATTCAACATTGTACTACCTGCATTTTTAAATCCAAATTTTTCGAAACTTGCTTTTGTTGAATTCGCCCTTACTATCCGCAACGCCTCATATAAGTTGTAGGCTTTCTCCATCTAGTTTCATATTTTATCTTTTTTTGCCTAAAAGCCCCGGTTTTGGGCCAGTTGACACATAATTTGTTAATAAGCTTTGGAACACCTAACTGAATAAAGAAAAAACAGCCAGGCTAAAATGCTCAGATCAAATTTGACACTACCTATATAAGTCCCCCGGCTATAAGTCCCCCATTCAATTAAATAAAAACGCTGAATTCTTTTGAATTCATCTAGCCCAAAGTGAAAGTAAACAACTGGTGTTTACCGTGTTAAAAAATCATGACAGCGTCCGCGCGGGCCCATAACGCACCTTTGTGCATCACTACAGACGTGTCTGTGCTACCACGGACGACAACTTCCTACGGTGCGTGGTGCGAGCTAATCTGTGTCCGTTCGCAATATTGCCGATCGTGGGAAGCCGCTATAAGGCGGCGTTCATACTCGGGCGATAAAAGAAAAATAATGTGTGTGTACTTTGTACGCACGTAAGAAGATATTCTTCTATTATATAATAGGTAATTTAAACGAAGTAAATATACTTAAAAGGTTATTTGTACTTATTTTATTTAAAAATCAAACTAACTTTCTTATCTACCACTTTCAAAAAAGAAGAATATCTTCAAAAATTATATAATAATATACTTACAATCATAAAATCTATAAAAAAAATAAAAAAATAATAACTTGCTTGGGGCTTGAACCCACTTCACGTCTACCGCGCCCTACGAAAGTTGACGGCATTTCAAACTGCACCACATTCGCGTATACGTCATGTGGGAATATACACAAACTAAACGTTTACACCATAAATTTATATGAATTTAATAAAATTATTAGTTTGATTTTTGTCGAAATAAAATACAACAAAATATAGAGTAAGAAAACGATATATGAGATGAAGATTTGTAGAAAGTTTATTCGTAATCAGATTATGTAAATTAAAGCATTGCCTACTAATAGGTAACTACATTATTTTGTTTACATTTTCCAAATAGATAGGTATTGAAACTATTAGGTATTTCCAACTGAAACATTTAGAATTACGTACCTGCGGCTTTTCAAAACTATTTAAAAGTCACTATAATTATAAATTTGATTTTATTTCTGTCCACACATCAATAAAAACTAATATTATACAATATTTTTGTTTACCGATAACCTCCATATTGAACAATTATTGACAGATCATTTCAAAATTTCAACACCCAATCAGAGCCCGTATAACGACTAATACCATACTGTCGGTATGCGCATGCGCGCGGATCAATCAAATTTTACCCTCAATCGATTCGCCGCTAAAGAAGAATATCTTCAATAAGCGATATCCGGTAGGCGATACGCACAAACAAATACTTAAAATCTAAATAGGGACAATAAAAAAGGTTCACTTCCGCGCGATTGCACAACATATCGCAAGTGATATAATAACGTTCGAAGTACTACATGTCGGTCGCCCTCGCGATTTGTTGCCTACAACATTTCAAACTGTTAACATGTCGGGAAGAAAAGAAGACAGTTCTGTGATTCTTTTCATTAATTTAGTGAAAGCTAGGTGGAGCATTTGGAACTATTCCATTCCTGCTTACAGTAAGACAGATGTGACGAGCACTGTATAAAGGGAAATTGAATCAGAAATAAAAGATACAGGTCTCCGAACTTTAATAATTCGTGTTGACGCAGCTATGGTGAGCGTTGATCAGATTATAAAGATGTATCCAATATTTTCTTTTTCTTCTCATTCTACGCCTAAACCAAAAAGCCACTACAACGTCTTCGTCATTTGAGGTCATAATTTTAACTGAAATGAATTTTGCTTGCATCATCATCGCATGGTCGCGGCGATTTATCGTCAGTTCTATTTGAACCTTCCTAGCAATATATCGTGGCGATAAAATATCGCTTATCGGCTATCTCCCGAGTATGAACGCCGCCTAAGGGAAATATTTTAATGAGTGCGTTGCTTTTCAATAAATGATGAATGAAGAACCACGGATGCTAAAGATACCTCTAAAATATGTTCCAACGACAATAATTATTTGCCACTTCAAAAGCGGCCCCAAATAGTTTTATGCGAGACGAAAATTTTTGGACGGTTTATGAAGGTAACTGACCAGCATTAATAATCCGGTCAACTTAGACATCAAAATGCTTGACAAATAACAAAAATTGCCGTAGAGCCAAATTTTGGTGGAGAGCTAGGGTATACCATAACAAATAAAGTTTAAAAAGTCCCCATCGATCCCATGTGTGCATCAAAAGTTATTCGGGGTCAAAGGTCAAAATTTGAGATTATTTGGATTTTTTTCGAAAACGGTAAGTTTTATCAAAAAAAAAAATTAAACCAAAGTTGTAGATCTTAAAATTCTCTACAAAAATAGTCCTAACTATTTTTTTCCTAAGAGTTGCCATTCCTGAGTTATCGCGATTCAAAGAGTCACATTATACATGATATGCATATGCACACGTTTCCACACCACGCCTGTGAGGTAGTGTACTCGGCGCGTTTTTTTACCGTGGTTTCCCCTGTAGGCCTGCTCCACTAACTGTTTTGACAATTTTAGGATAATTTAAGGAAACAATACCGGTCAAGTTCTAGATATTACCTTATTATTGATATTGATTATTGATATTGCTATTGATTATTAGGTTAACTATTGTTTTGATTTCTTTAGATATTTTAATCAGATTCATATTCTTGAAAGTCTACTTCAACAGTCAAGTCTTCTTCGATTTCATCTTCTTCCTCTTCCTCTTGCTGGATGTTCAAAAATTGTTCAAATGTGACTGAGTCATTGGTCTCTTCATTAAAATCACAGGAGTCTTCCTCTGTTGTACTAAACTGGACATTTGAGCAAGACTGACCTTGGCAGTTGGTACACACTGGAGAACACAGCAACCCGACTTTTTTACATCCACATTTGGCACTACAACCTTTTTTGCAATTGCAAAAAATAGTGTTAAGGAGTTTTTCTGGAGCAGGTGGGAGTAAGGTTTTAATCGGTTCCAGAGTATTATATATTAATTTCCAACCCCAGTCTTCTGGATTCAGTTCATTGCCTAGCCATGTTTGAACTTGATAATATACTCGATACAAATGTTGAAAAGCAGATGCTGATGTTGGAGGAAGACATGATAGTTGTACTTGTTTCTTGTTTTGCGTATTTTTTACAAAAGTTAAGTATCGGTATTTATCAAGACAAATAATGTTTTTTGGAGCTCCATAAACCGCAAGAAGAAAGCGAATTCCTTCCGTAATTATTGTTTGCGGTGTAAAATCAAGTTTTGTAAAAACTTTATAGCAGTCAGTCAAATCTTTTTTTTTTCGAATAATTTAAGTACTGACGTTTTGACCCTTCTGTACATTGCGGACGTAGTGTCGCAGCCGGTTATCGCATGTAAAAATAAAATGTACTTTTGGCATTTGGGATAAGCCGATAAACTATTCGAAGAATATATCTCTGTTCGCTGTTGAGCCCTTCCAGGTTTCAGAAAATAAATAACTTTATCTACTGGAGTCCTTGCAGTAATCAGTACCAACAAATCAACACCTTCACCAACTACAATTTTTGTGTTTGTTGCCTTAAATTTTTCAATTGCTGTCTCAATTATAAGGATATCTGCGTCATTTTTAGCTTGTTTCACTTCAATATTCGCAGCTGTGAATTTGTCAGTTAACATTTCAGCTTTCTTTCAGCTTTCTTCTTGCGGTTTATGGAACTCCAAAAAAAATTATTTGTCTTGATAAATACCGATACTTAACTTTTGTAAAAAATGCGCGAAACAAGAAACAAGTACAACTATCATGTCTTCCTCCAACATCAGCATCTGCTTTTCAACATTTGTATCGAGTATATTATCAAGTTCAAACATGGCTAGGCACTGAACTGAATCCAGAAGACTGGGGTTGGAAATTAATAGATAATACTCTAGAACCGATTAAAACCTTACTCCCATCTGCTCCAGAAAAACTCCTTAACACTATTTTTTGCAATTGCAAAAAAGGTTGTAATGTCAAATGTGGATGTAAAAAAGTCGGGTTGCTGTGTTCTCTAGTGTGTACCAACTGCCAAGGTCAGTCTTGCTCAAATGTCCAGTTTAGTACAACAGAGGAAGACTCCTGTGATTTTAATGAAGAGACCAATGACTAAGTCACATTTGAACAATTTTTGAACATCCAGCAAGAGGAAGAGGAAGAAGATGAAATCGAAGAAGACTTGATTGTTGAAGTAGACTTTCAAGAATATGAATCTGATTAAAATATTTAAAGAAATCAAAACAATAGTTAACCTAATAATCAATAGCAATATCAATAATCAATATCAATAATAAGGTAATATCTAGAACTTGACCGGTATTGTTTCCTTAAATTATCCTAAAATTGTCAAAACAGTTAGTGGAGTAGGCCTACAGGGGAAACCACGGTAAAAAAAACGCGCCGAGTACACTACCTCACAGGTGGTGTGGAAACGTGTGCATATCATGTATAATGTGACTGTTTGAATCGCGATATCTCAGGAATGGCAACTCTTAGGAAAAAAATAGTAAGGACTATTTTTGTAGAGAATTTTAAGGTCTACAACTTTGGTTTAAGGTTTTTTTTGATAAAACTTACCGTTTTCGAAAAAAATCCAAAAAATCTCAAATTTTGACCTTTGACCCCGAATAACTTTTGACGCACACATGGGATCGATAAGGACTTTTTAAACTTTATTTGTTATGGTATACCCTAGCTCTCCACCAAAATTTGGGTCTCCGGCAATTTTTGTTATTTGAAATGTCTATATAGACCGGGTTATAATCTAATTCCAGTATTTGAAATTCCCGGAATGAAGCAGATACATTTTCAGAAGTACGTAATAAAATTTCTGTATACAAATACATAAAAATTTATGTGCTGATACTCTGCAATTTCGATCTCTGGGTTTTTCTTTGGGGTATTTTTATGGTTGATATATACATCGGTTTAACTAGTGGTATATTGGGGATTGCAGATAGCCGCCAAACATTGGGGAGTGTTTTGAAAAATAGTATTTGAAGCGGTAGGAAATGGTTATTTCTGCGTATAAGGGAATGACAAGTATCTATACAAGGGTTGTTTCATAGTCATCTGGTTCAATACAGAGGAGAAAGAAGTTGGATGAATCTTATATATTGTTGTATAATTTTTTATGTAGTCCAGGAACCGAAGCATTTCACCTCGCAATTTTTACAGAATGGATGGATTTGCTTGAAAATTTGAGAATAAGTAGTGGATAGTTCAACGATCAAAATCTATATGATGCCGAAAGGCGCTTTTACCATGGGGTCGGTTGCCACCCCATCTTAAAGGTGGAAATTTTTTATTATATTTTGACAGCAAAAGTTGATAAAAACATTCATTCTAAGCAAAAAATGTTCTATACATTTTTTTGATAAAATTAATACTTTTCGATTTATTCGCTATCGTTAGTTTTATATAGAAAAAATCAATGTTTTTCGATATATACTCATTTACCAATCACTCAATTTTTGCCGTAAAAAAAATTTTTTCAAACCATGTTCTTGGGAATTAAATAACCTACAATTTCATATTAAAACATTTTTTCATATATCTTATGCTAATCTTTTTATTTTGAAGAAACTGGCATTTTTTACCAAACTACAAAAAGTCGTTATTCGCTTTTAACTCTAGTTTTTTAAAAACTAATCATTCTAAGCCAGTCAAACTTTTAAAATCTATTAATAATACATAAATAAAGAAGAATTAATAAGGCCAATGAGCAAAAGCAAAGCTAACTTCTATTATTATGCTTCCAATTAGATTTCTTTTTTTTTTGTTTTGAAAAAAATATATTGATTTCTTAACCGTAACCTTTTTAATTTTTATCTTAGAAAGTTTGTTAAAAAATAATTTGGTAGGTTTTTACAAGATGTATAAGACTGTTAATACCAAATCCTTTTAGAATCCTCAGTCGCAAAAAGTGGTGACTTTGAAAGGGTTGGTAAAGGTGATTTTTGCATGTTATTACAAGTTTTAATTGTCAATAGCTCACTCAATTTTTACCGTAGAGAAAATTTTTGCAAACTAAATTCTTGGGAATTAAATAAGCTACAATTTTTGTATTAAATTTTTTTTGTATCTCTGATGATAATCTTTCTATTCTGAAGAAAAGGGAATTTTTTACCAAACTTCAAAAATTCGATATTTGCTTTTGACTCCATTTTTTTTAAAACTAATCATTCTAAACCAGTTAAACTTCTAGAACCTATTAATAATATATAAGTAAAGAAAATGAAATAAGGTCAATGACTAATTTTAATCAGGGTGGTGATTATGGGTTTGCTTTCGATCACTTTTTCGCTGAAAAATATAGGGTCTGACATCCTTTTCATTATAAGCCACCTAATTTTTGAGCTAAAGACTTTTTTTTTATTTTTGAAGATAGATATTTTTAAATACTTTAAATTAGTTTAAACAAGTGATCCTCGAAAAATGCATAGTTTTCCCGTCTTTTGACTTTGAAACTACAGTATTTAGCATTTGCCGAAGAAGACCTAACATATAATAAAGTATAACTCGATTACTATTGGTCTTAAAGAAAATTTAAAAACACGGTTTTGTTCATTTTTTCAAAAGGTACATTTTTTAAGCAAAGTGGTTTTGATAAAACAAAAACTTTTTGAGTTATTTGCAGAAAACTGATTAAAAACATTAATTTTTTTAATATAAAACTAACACTTTCGATAGCGAATAAATAGTAAACTATTAATTTTATCAAAAAAATGTATAGAAAATTTTTTGCTTAGAATGAATGTTTTTACCAACTTTTGCGGTCAAAATATAATAAAAAATTTTCACCCCTGACATGGGGTGGCAACCACCCCCATGGTAAAAGCGCCTTTTGGCATCATAGAGATTTTGATCCTTGGACTATCCACTACTTATTCTCAAATTTTTAAGCAAATCGATCCATTCTGTAAAAATTGCGAGGTTTTGTCCTATTTTAAGCTTCATTACTTGGACTAATGGGAAAATTTTAGAAAATAAATTTATATCAGAGACCACGAGATCATAGATTTTTATCGCCCTGTATATGACTAAAAATTGTAAATATTATAATTTAATTAGTAAGCAGTGTTTTCGCGGAAAGTGAAATCGTTAAGGTGGTTTGTTAATGGGTCTCGCAACGGACTCAAACAATGGTGCGGGAACATTAGAAAGTACATTTTATTTCTCTGTGGAATCGACAATAGGACATTTGTAAATGATGCGGAGAAGGAGAGACAATAAACAAATTTATTAAGTTTAGAATATAAGGCCTTTTGTTTAGCATTTTGAAACAACGAAAAGTAATTTGGTATCTCCTATAATTTAACAAAAAGGAAAGTTGTAAACAAAATAAATGGGTTCTTAAGAAATGAAAATATGGATGTAGTGGGTAGAGAGGACGTTTGTGATTGGCAGAGAAAGATGGATGGAAGGGATGAGAGTGTTGAGTCTGATTTTGAGGAGAGAAAAAATGGTCACTGTGTAATGAATATCTGGAGAGTTTTTTTAAGTGAGAAGTCGGTGTAAAGTGGTGAAATTGGCCTTTGTGAGCAGATCGTGTTGAAACGAAATCGTTGACCGAGTTGAGAAGTTAATTTTTCTGTGTCCGAGGAGATTCCTGTTTTCTGTCTAGAACGAGTAGCCGGTGGGTATCAATTTGCACAAGATGTCGAGCAGAGAGAAAACTGAATAGAGATTTCGAGCGAGTCCCGTTGTTTGTTTGTTCGTGAAGCAGTTTGGACGAGAAGGACCTTTCGCTACATCCTAGGAGCAAGTGTGGGAGAATCGAGGACTGCGCAATCCAGGAAGAAGAAGTAAAGAAGAAACAAAAAGGTTAGTCAGAATTTTTGTGAAACGGAGAGTTTGTTTTATATCCACACCATATTTGTTTATTTTTGTATTGAGCATTTCTATAGCATAATTTAATCATTCCAAAATTTAAAGAAGAGATAAGTAATCAATTCAAAAGGAGAAAAGTAAATTTTAGTATTTTTGTAAGAATAGTCTAACGAATTATTTAAATAAAATTTTTGTTAAAACAAAGGAGATATCAGAATTACAGCTTAATTTATTGGATGAGAAAAAAAGCAACAGAATTGAATTTTAGTATAATTTTTAAATCTTATATTTATGGTATATTGGATAAATAAAAAATATCTATAACATTTATATGACATCGAGTGTGTTTAATTTCCCTGTTTTGTCCCTGGATAAAGTAAGCAACTAGAGAAACTAGAATAGACAAGGCGGAAACGGCGGGTTCGTTGGGAAAAATATTCCCATGAGATATTTTTGCATAATCACATTCGTGAGACATCCCAGAATAAGGTTCAATAAGTCGCCCAAGTGAAAAGTGGGCCAATTTTTTTTTAACAATTTTTTTAATCAAATTGCAAAAATCAATACTTTTGGCCCGGACTAATTTTTTTTAGGATTTTTGGACCATTCTGGACAAAAAAGGTCTCTTATAATTTTTCTCTAATTTGAAAAACGCGAAAATGGCCATTTTTAAGACTTAATAACTCGGTTAAAAATTATTATTATGAAAGTCAGAAAGTGACTAAATCAAAGTTTAAAGTCGCCGCTACATGATCCTGAAGAAATCTGTGTCATCAATTTACTACTAAGCTGTTATTTTTAATTAATAACAATGAGCAGTTAGATCGTGACTCGGCTGTAAATGTGAGTGCGAGTAAGATGCACAATTGGACTGCTGGAATGGCTTCTCTCTCGCACTCAGCATTTACAGCCTCCGCACACGTGCATGGCGCTTATTATTATTTCTTAAAAATAACAGCTTAGTAATAAAATAATGACAAAAATTTATTTAGGATCTTGTAGGGGGGGTTTTAAACTTTGATTTAGTCATATATTGACTTTCATAATAATAAATTTTAACCGAGTTATTAAGCCTTGAAAATCCCCATTTTTCGTTTTTTTCAATTTTAAATTGCTTATAAGTCGAAAACGATCAACTTTAGAGAAAAATTATAGGAGACCTTTTTTGTCCAGAATGGTCCAAAAAATTAAAGAAAAAATTGTTCGGGCCAAAAATATTGATTCTTGCAATTTGATTTAAAAAAAATTGTTAAAAAAAAATTGGCCCACTTTTCACGTAGGTGACTTCTTGAACCTTATTCTGGGATGTCTCACGAATGTGATTATGCAAAAAAATCCCATGGGAATATTTTTCCCTTCGAACCCGCCGATTTCGCCTTGTCTAGAAGCCACAAACCTAATGTAATGCATTAAAATTAAAATAGCCCTGAGAATAAAATTTATTAGAAAATTCAATTTAATTTTGGTTTTGTTTTACATAAGTAATAATTAAAATAATTAAGTAATTAATCAAAATAAGAATTTGCTAATCAATCTCATAAAAAGAGAGAAATACAGAGCATAACAATATATAATTTTGAGAAAGGATTTGAGAATTAATCAGGTTTTGAAAGTAGGCCAAAATGAACATTTCGTTTTTTTTTGACGTTTTAAGCGTTAAAATATGTTTGAAACCTATTTCAACATACTAGGGCTACCCAGAAAGTACGTTACGTTTTGGCATAGAAAAAAAAAACAAGAACAAGAAAAAGATTTTATTGTATACATTTGAAAGAGACACCCGAATACTATTTTTCTATATAATCTCCCAACATGGTCATTTATCATAGCGGTGAACTAGCTTTGAAATACCATTGTCATAAAATTCTGCCGCCTGAGACTTCAACCAGGTGTTCAACGTCGTCCCGTATAGCTCCGCATCGTCATCAAAGCGCTGCGTGCCAGCCAGGTTTTCATTGCTCGAAACAGGTGGTAGTCGCTTGGTGCAAGATCTGGACTATATGGTGGATGAGTAAATACCTCCCACTTGACTTGAAGAGACAAGTTCATCAGTCACACTGCTTGGCCGTCCACTTCGTTCTTCATCGTACACATTGGTTTGACCATTTTTGAATTCAATGCACCATTGACGAAGTCAAACTTCAGTGATCACAGAAAATTTTCAATTGGTTTGTTGTTTTTAGCCAACAAAAACCGTATTATCGCACCTCACAACTGGCGGGGTTTTCGATCGCGGCACACATTTCAAACAGCTGTTTTAAAATATCGAGAAAAGACAGTGACTTGAGGGGATGCCAGATGAAATTTCTGGATCTCCCTAGACGGGAGCTTCAAATTCCCTAGAAATCCCTAGCTCAGTTCCCAAGCACAGAACAAAAAAATGTTTACTATTCCGTGTGTGATAGAACAAAAAAAGAAGAAATTGTCATTTGTCGGCTGTCAATTTAATATTATATGACGTCATTCTTCTTCTTTTTATTCTGTTTTGGACAATGACCTTGACAATTTACCCAGTTAACTCAGGAAAAAGAAGAAGTTGTCATTTGTCAGCTGTCAAATAACCTTTATCTTCTTCTTCTTATTCTTTTTTTGGACTGTCCTTGACAATTTACCCAGTGATGTACCTATAAAAGGAAGAAAACTGTATCGTTAAATTTGAATTCTACATATTTAATCACTGCGCGCTAGGTGGCGCCAGCAATAAATATAAAAATTATGCCAAACTTTAAAAATCCCTGGATTTCAAAGATAAATCAAGAAAAATCCATTTCAATTATCAATTTCTATATCAATAGCTTAATAGGAGATACTTAATACTAAGTTTCTTTTACAAACCGTAGATAGCGACTGAAAAACTATCTGACGACTTCTTCACTAACTAATTTTTGTAATTTGTTGATAGTCCAGAATAATAGCTCAAACATTCTAAAACACTTTGGGAAAATACTCTTCGAAGCATCCTGATGAAAAGTTCTCAGAGGCAGATCTCGATCTGATGGAGGATTTTCAAGATATAGAGGCAGAAACTCAGAAAATTATAAGATCTACCGGATATTCCAATTCCCGGAGTTACTGGTTATCTGGCAACTTGTAGAGGTTAGGATCAAAGAAAAGTACTATTAATCTAGGATTTTTCCCATGCTTTTTGGCTGTATACCATGTGATACAAAAAAACAGTAACATCCTGTATAAAAGGATTTTTTTTAATATACCTTTTAGACAGGATTTTACTGTTTTTTTTTTATTAAATTGTGAGGTATTCTAATACTAAAAGTTACTCTTGCTTTAATTTGGTAAAATACATAGTATTATCTTGAAATTTTTTTTCAATTTTTTTTTCAATTTTTTTTCAAATTCAATTGTTCAAAATTACCGTACCTACCATGCCAATGGCCATTAGTTGTCGAGGCATTAGATAAATTAAAAAAAAAAAAAAAAGAAGAAGCGAAAAATTGTCAAATTGATTTTTATAGAAAACGGTGTGTCCTACCGACTTAAAACAAGAGTACCTTGTAGTACTAGAATACCTCACAATTTAATAATCCAGTATAAAAAATGCTTAAAAGTTAAAGACAAAAAAGTTATGCATAAACTAACCGTTGCCCCACCCAAAACAGATGCCTATGACTGGTACTAGAAATTCACAATGGATGAAATCGATTTATCTCTGGAAGATAAATATGTGTGCCAATTTTCGTTTTTCTAACTAGAAGCTTTCTGAAGGTATTTAATAAAAACTAATTACAAGACGCCATTTTCAAAGATCTCTAGCTCCCTTAGGAAGCATTTTCGGACTAGGTGAATTTGGTTAAATTGTTTTAAAATTATTTGAGGAATCTCTTGTCTTCGTTTGTCAGTAGAGTTTCTGGACACAATGTATATTAAAAACATCAGAGATCTTTTATTTTTCTAACAGAACATTTGTAGCATTTTTTGCAAAGAAAGCAGATTTCGTCGATTGCTCAGAAATTTTTAACAATTAGTTTGATCAACGTCGTTAGAACGTTATCCCATGCGTGCAAATAACTTAAAAGTACAAAATTACAAGAAGCGTCCTTTCTTTGCGATCTTTTTGAATAGGATTCTATTGTCGCTTTCAAAGACTTTTTTGATTTAAAAATATCCATGTCTGGAATAAAAATATCATCGCTGAGTACATATAAATTCTGCTGGACATACAATAAATTGCGAGAGAAATATTGAATTTAGCGTACTTCCTGGAGTCAGACACAGATGCGTGCTGTCTCCATTTCTTTTTAACAAAGCTGTAAGCTATGTTCTCTCCAAACTAGACTCAGGCACAAGAGGGATACAATGGAAGTTAACCACACGCCTAAGCGATCTAGAATACGCTAGGACAAAAGTTTTAAGATGTAGCTGACCAATTATTGGAAACACTTTCCACTTAAGCCAATAAAATAGGTTTGAAAATGAATACATATTAATAAAACCAAATCCATGAGAATAAGTGCAAGAAGCAACATACTATTTACTATTAACAACATGCAGATTAAAAATGTGGACAATTTTACGTATCTTGGAAGGGTCATAACAGAAAGCGGAGGTACATAAGACGATATTCGTATGGGGAAAAGCTCAACGAGCACTCAGCATTAGGGCTTACAATACCGGGATTCCGGGATCCCGAATACCGGAATCCCGGACGACTTTTGTCCGGTATTAAAAACCGGTATTTATCTAAAAATACCGGTATTTTGGTATTACAATAGTTGATAAAAATTGAATTTATGCACAATATAAACCTATTTTAAAATAATATTTATTAATTACAAGAATTATTTTTGAAGACAAACAAACAATTTCGTTGTATTTATTAAAATCTATATCAGGCATATTTTTATTACACACATACCGAACCAAGTATGGCACCATCGAGAAGCGGCGGTGTCGGCAATATAAAGCGATTGTTTATGTTTTTAACAATGCAACATTTTCTTTCGAAATGCCAAATTTGCAAAAAAAATTAACCTGATGGAATTTTGGAAAAATACAAATCCACTTTTCCTGAGCTGTATTATTTGGCTATAAAATATTATTTGTCAATACCTGCCACATCAGTACCTTCCGAAAGAGTATTTTCAAAGTCTGGGCAGTTAACAAACCTAAGTAATTTTTAGAAATTAGACTAGACATTAGAATACCGGTTTTAATACCGGTATCCCGATATTTCAAATTTCAAATATCAAATACCGGTATTCAGATTTTAGTTCGGTATTGTAAGCCCTACTTAGCATACTTAACACTGTTTGGAGCTCTGGCCATTGTACCACAAAGACAGAGATCCGAATATTCCAGTCAAATGTCATGTCTGTTCTACACTACGAATGTGAAACCTGAAAAATAACAGAAACCCTTACACAAATTGCAGGTGTTTGTTAATAGATTCCTACGAAGAATTGTTCGAATTTTCGGCCTAACATCATCAGAAACGAAGATCTACTACACCTGACCGAACAACAGAGGGTAGAAAATGAAATAAAGTCCAGAAAGTGGGGCTTTGTCGGTCACACACTCCGGAAAAAAGGTTCCAGTATTGCAAAGACTGTACTAGAGTGGAATCCCCAAGAAAAAAGAAATACCCGGCGCTCAGCACAAACTTGGAAAAGATCCATCATGGACTAGGTAAGAGATCAAGGAAAGTCTTTGAATAAGGAGAATGCCTTGCGCAAAATAAAACTCGATGGCGCATTTTCACTGAAACTCTATTCTCAACGTAGATGTTCAGGAACCATATACCGTACTACTTAGGATGTAATTGTGATAAATCTGTTTTTCATGTTAAATGTATTCATTTAATATTGCTGTAAGTAAATAAAATCATTCGAATCAAGAAATATTGTTAAAGTCAGATATTTTATGTCTCAAACAGAACATATTTGTAGCATTGTTTGCAAAAAGAGCAGATTTCGTCGATTGCTCAAAAATTTCCAACAATTAGTTTGATGAACGTCGTTAGAAGGTTATCCCATGCGTGCAAATAACTTCAAAGTACAAAATTACAAGAAGCGTTTCTTTGCGCTCTTTTTGAATAGGATCCTATCGTCGCTTTCAAAGACTTTTTTGATTTAAAACGTTCCATGTCTGGAATAGAAATAACATCGCTGAGTATAAATTCAGCTTGACATACAATAAATTGTGAGAGAAATATTGAATTTAGCGGCACAAATGAGTGGTGGCCCTTTTAGAAAGCCCTAAAGTAGGTCAAAATTTAATTATCATTTAAATAAAGGCTCAATTTAAAAATCGATGTCGGATGGGCTGTGAAATTAATTTAAAGAATAATAAGAATATCAATTAAATTTTTCAATTTGTTTTCGTGAAAAATGGATCTCTGTAGATCTATAATTTTTTGCTCGCGTTAACTAAAACCTATTTTATCGCTATGCATAGAAAGTCTTCAGCACTAACCAAAAATGAGTGACGCATTTCATCTCTTAAAAATACGAATAGTACGAATAGCAAGAGACAAATCGCCAAATGGAAAATCATTGGGACTATCGAGGAAAAGATAGTCAGGCAACGTCAAATGAGGCTAAAAACCGAAGTAAAACAGGCATGAGCCTATTTATAAAGTAGGAAGAAGAAGAAGAAGAAGAAGAAAAAGAAGAAGAAGAAGAAAATTAGTATTATAATATGCATATATCGGCACCAACAACTAAATTTTCATTTCTAAAAATGATACGAGCCATTCACCGGGCTTCGGAGGGTACGTTACGCCATTGGTCCCCCTGGGTTAGTACTTACTTTAAACAGGGTTAAAGATGCAATTGGCGCCGGAACAATCCAAAAGGATCTCCCCGGCAAAACTGCCATACGATATTATTATTATTTAATTTTATGCAACCGAAATAAATTCAGAAAGAAAAAGAATACATGAAAAAAGATACAAATGGACATCTGAAGAAATAAAAAATAGTGAATTTAATAAAAAAATAATGCATGTGTTACAGTTCAAGTTGATTATCCAGTTGGAGTTGACTTTTACTAGTTTGAGTTAACTCTAACGACTGGTTTCAGTAAAAGTTGATTATAAATATAAAATGAAGATTTATATTCAACATTTCCTAGTAAAAGTAGACTCCAACTAGGAAATGTATACTCTTCCCAATGCCGTTTAGTAAAAGTTGATTCTGATTCACACAAACAGCCGATTCTAGAAATTAAATGTTCCTGAATATGTTCAAATTAGTCTAGGCTGTATCGTCGCCCCCGTTAGGTAAATTACTCCGTTTCGAATTTTTTGCACAAACTTACTCAAAAAGAGGTCCTTATAACAAATCTACTGGGTGCCAGGCAGTACCTTGATCGATAAATTGTTTAAACAATTTTTTTAGACAAATTCACAAAAATAATTTTTTCACTGCGAATATTTTTTTAGATCATTTGGGTTATTCTGAGCAAAAAAAGGTATTTTGTGATTTTTCTCTAAAATTGATTGTTGTCGAGTTAAACGCGATTTAAAATTTGAAAAATGCGAAAATAGCCATTTTCAAGGCTTAATAACTTAGTTAAAAATTATTATTATAGAAGTCCGAAAGTCACCAAATAAAATTTTAACGACCCCCCTACAAGATACTGAAGAAATTTTTATTATTATTTTATTACTAAGCGGTTATTTTTAATTATTAACAATGAGCGCTAGGAGCGTATTGACGCAGCTATCAATGTGAGTGCGAGTGAGATGCACCATTTTGACATTTAAAAATTCAAACTTCTGTCAAACCACAAAACTGTCAAAACTTTTTTTGTAATTTATTGCTCACATGTCATCACCATGACAAGGCGAAAGTTCTTCTTGTGGTGCTTTCTCCTTTAGTGGAGGTTAGCGACTACACTGGCAAATCTGTCTCTGTCCAATGCGGCTCTAAACAAAGATGTTGAATCAAGGCCGGTCCAGTCTCTGATATTTCTAAGCCATGAAATCTGGCGCCTACCGGGACCCCGTTTTCCTTCAATCTTACCTGGATGATCAGTTGCGTGAGGCAGTACTTTTCGTTTCTCATTATGTGTCCCAGGTATAGGTCTGGATCCCGCGTATGAAAAAAAAGTTGATTAATAGCAAGCTGAAAATTTGTTAATAGCTTAAGGGTGTCTAGTCGAATAAACTTTGATATGTGTGAACACTGGAACAGGGGTAGTTTTAATTGTGGAACAGGTTAAAAATTTGGAACGGTCACAGCACGAAAACGGCACATTTATTTTGTCCGACAGAACAGACTTAAACTCTTCGAACAGAGATTAAACTCTCATGCAAAAATCAGACTGCTATTTATCACCAAATGGGCGTTTTAATGAGTGGAACATGTAGAATATGTCAAATGACAGGAATTATGACAGGTAATAAATAGCAGTCTGATTTTTTCATGAGAGTTTAATCTCTGTTCGGAGAGTTTAAGTCTATTCTGTCGGACAAAATAAATGTGCCGTTTTCGTGCTGTGACCGTTCCAAATTTTTAGCCTGTTCCACAATTAAAACTACCCCTGTTTCAGTGTTCCCATATATCAAAGTTTATTCGACTAGACACCCTTAAGCTATTAACAAATTTTCAGCTTGCTATTAATCAACTTTTTTTTCATACGCGGGATCCAGACCTAGTAGCTAAATTTTCTGACTTTAATGATTTTTAGCAGTTCCCTATCTGTACCTATTCTCCTCAGAATATATTCGTTGGTGGTGTGGGTTGTCCAAGGTATTTTCAAGTCTCTTCTATAAAGCCAGAGATCAAAGGCGTCCAACTTGTTCATCAGTGTTGTGTTGTGTCCAGGCCTCCGTTCCATACAAAAGTATTGACCACACATAGCAACAGAAAACGACATCTAAGGCTGATATTAATGCTACTGTTACAAAATAAAAATTTCATTTTGATAAACCCCTGTCGGGCTACCCCTATTCTCGCTCTTGAGTTCTTGTTTATAATCAAGTTGATTGTTGAACCAGCAACCAAGATATTTGCACTGGCTTACGTATTCAAGCTGTTGGTGTTTCACATATTTATTGGAAGAGCTAAATTTTTGTTCCTTGATATTCTTATAACAAAAAAAAAATATAAGACCGGAAACGAAAAAAAGAATATATAATACCATATTAAAACCAGTAATCGTCTATGGCTCAGAAGTGTGGCAGTTATCACAAAAACTTAAAGGTAACCTATAGTTAGAATTTCTTATACAGATGGAAGTCATCATGTTTTTTATATAAGTTTTCGATTTCTTCACATTGTTCTGTTATCCATTCTTCTTTTGCAATTTTTATTTTTTGTTTAATGGTTCTATTTAATGCTTTGTACATTGCTTTGTGCTGTTTGCATTTTCTTCTTTCATCCATTAAATCAATATTTCCTCTGTCATCCATCTTTGCTTCCGTGGTCGCTGTTTTGTGAGCATTTCAGTTGCCGTTGCAAGGGCGTGTCTGATTTCCCCCCGAAGGCGAAAGTTAAGCATGTTTAATGGTATGAAAGTGTGCTAAAAAAGAGTGCGAAAAAGTAAAACCCATTTAAAATACATTGTTACTTCAGACACACTTTAAACCCTTCATGTACTGCTATCTATATTTACAATTTTCACACAATAAAACTTTTACACTTTACATAATATGAGATAGAGTAGATAAAAATTATTTTTGTGAATTTGGTTAACAAAAATTGGTTAAACAATTTTTCGACCGCGGTACCGCGTGACACCCTGTGTATTTGTTATAAGGATTGTTATACGGATGTACATATTTCTTTGAGTAAGTTTGTGCAAAAAATCGAATCAGAATAATTTACCTAAGGGGGCGACGTTACAGACTATACTAATAAGTAGTTGAAACGGTCAAAACAAAGAAACGCACACTCATCAAAAATGCACTTGAGATTCTCGTATAATCAACATTTACTGAATCGATCCAGGAAGAGTCAACTCCAACTAGTAAAAGTTGATTTAAATTTTTAAAATCAACTTTTACTGCTCGTTTCAGTTGGAGTTGACTCCAACTAGTTGGAGTCAACTCTAACTGAGAATCAACTTGAACTGTAACACATGCATTAAATCAAGTTAACATGCAGCAGATAAACTCCAATGATATTGATGATTTGAATAACCTGATAACCGAAACAGTGCACAAAAGCATTCTGCAACTGAAAAAACCAAAAACAACACACAATGAATTAGACAAAGAAATATTACAACAAATAGAAAAAAGGAAGATCTTAAATAAATCTAACAAAAAGGGAGAGTCTCTGACGTAAGAAACAAGTCACCTAGGACAGGGGTCACCAATTAGCGGACTGCAGTCCGCATGCGGACCGTGAGCTACTTTTGTGCGGACCGTCATTAAAATCAGAATATAGCGTTTGGCAATTTTGAAAATGTTTGGCCATGAAATTGTATATAATGTTTGACTCAACTTATGTGTGCTAAGCCGCTTTATCAAGAACGAACTGTATTAAAAATCGGTACAGATCTCAGCTAACAGATGAGTATCTGAACTCCCCAATGAGAATCAGTTGCACCAAACTCACTCCAAACTTCAGACAGGTTATACATAATAAAAAATGTCATTTTTCTCACTGATAATTTAATTTTGTAAAGAATGACAAATTTTCTGATTCGGCTTTTTTTGTGGATTCCTGTTCAAAAATGTCCCCTTAAACAAATCAGAAGGGGCCCGGGATGTCGGGCAAAACAATATTTTTATCCAAATTCAAAATTACCTTTTAGCACCAAAAAGTGTCTTTAAAAAAAAGGTCTGTTGTCATTGTTTTCAAAAGTTGATGGTTTTCGAGTTATAAGCGATTTAAAATCTGAAAAATGTGAAAATACCTACGCATTTTCGAGGTTTGGAAACTCATATGTAAATGATTAGTTTTCAGGTTGCAAAGTGCCTAAATTGAAGTTTATAAATTCAATTTCAAGATTCTAACGAGTAATCGGGACTTACTTCAATAGAGACCGTTGTTTTTTAATTGTTAATTATGCGAGTCCACTCGACTTTTAAGTCGCCGCACATCGCAATTTATGGTGCGTCTCTGTCGCACGTATTATACATATTATACGTAATTATGCAAAAAATGCCCAACAAATACTCCACATTTATTAAAATTTTATAATTTATTAATAACATATTTTTTCTTAATGATTTATTTATTTATTCAATTAATTATTGCCAATGTGCTAATTAAATACTCCAATAAAATATACTCCAATAAATTGAAATTGAATGTTTAAACTTCAATTTAGGCACTTAATAACCGCAAAAATAATAATGTACACATGAATTTTCAAGCTTCGAAAATGCTTATTTCCGCATTTTTCAGTTTATAAATCACTTAAAACTTGAAATCTATAAGTTTGGGAAAAATGACAGAAAATCTTTTTTGTTTAAAAAATTTTTTTTTTTTTTAAATGCTAAAAACATATTTTCGGAAGCAAAAAACGTGATGTTTTGGATTTAATAAAAAACTGTTAAAAACAATTTCTGCCTAAAAAGTTCGCACTGCACCCTTCTGATTTGTTTGTCCAATTGGAATAACAAGACAGGTAGTGGTAACTCCGGACCCCGGAAGTGTTATAGGTTTTCGAAACGGACCCTCAGGAAATATAATTGGTGACCTCTGACCTAGGAGACTAATCAACTGCATCAAAAGTATTGGCGTGCTAGAGTTTAACTAGATGGTATGCACAAAAGATATATATTTTTGTCTGTTTTTGTGTAGTGTAAAAATTTGCTTTCGACCTCTAACATTTTGTCTGAATCATATTTTTTTAACGACCCTTCGCTAAATAACGCACGTTACCTGACATTCCAATGCTGTCATGAAAAATGTGGTTATTTTACTTAAAAATGCTTCAGTCACGGCAATTTTTTCGAACCGATATATCGATGTTTTCTATTTTTATTTGTGTTGGTAAAAGTTTCGTCACTCTATAATGCTATTTTTAAAATTATATTTCGTTTTTATTTGAATCTTCTCGATTCATTTAAAAATCTAGGCTGAAGTCTATTTTTTTAGTCTGCAATAATTTAGACTGTGTCAGGACTAAGCTTTTGTTTCCGTTATTAAGATCATTTCAGCAAAATAGAAACATTTGGCTCTTTCTTCTCTCCAATTTTAGCTAAAATATTTATGGTGGGTTTTGAAATAAATATTGTTTTTAAACAGAATTGAAACACAAAAATGGTCGCAATATTATATGATTAATACAATATTTATCTTGTTCTTTAAGTGCAATCGAAGGTTGGATATCATTATCACTATCTTTATATTTCCCATCTAAATGTTAATCATTATCACTATCTTTACTCTATTTACCGCTGCTCTGAAGAATTATATTGAACTGCATTTAAACCAATCCCTTAAATTTTTAATCGACGACACTCTCCTTCATTTTATATTCATTCCTCTTCTTATCTTTCCCTGTATTATTATCAATCTTAGCATTTTATATCGCTTTCACCCCATTAGGTGTTCCAGATATTCTAACGTTCTTATTTTTATTGTGGTTAATATTTCGTATTCATTGCCTATTTCTCGGAATACTTCCATGTTCTTTATCTCCTGTATTCATGTTATTCTAAGCATCCTTCTGTAACACCACATTTCGAATGAGTAGTAATCAACCAATTCTAGCACTGATGATGGTATTTTATATATCGAAAACGTTATGTGATTGATGTATGTAGGCCTTGAAGGGATTTTAATAAAATTGTATACCTTTTATAAAGGATTTTTCAATAAAAAAATTTTTGTTATTAAATTTATAAGAAGTCTTATTTTATTTTAAGAAAAGTTATTTTAATAGAGCTGGTAATTGAATTTTCTTTCTTTAGTTACTCTTTAAGTTATTTACCAAACTTTTTATTAAATTATCAAACAATTTGTCTCATCTTTTCCAAGTCTCTCGTCCCTGCTAACCTTGTGATTTCATCAGACATGTCATATAATCTCCACAACAATGCTTTTGGGAAAGAAAACAGTCCCTAAAGTAATACTCCTTGCCGGGCTAGCAATTAATAAAGATGAGATGATTCCAAAACACACAGCAGGCTCGCTTAGGGGAGCTTAATTCAACATAGGTATAAAAATTGGGACAGAAAGGGCCACGGGAAAGATGTAACAACAACATCGTAAATTCGGCACAACTTTGAGCATAAAAGAAGATTTTGACGTGGATCGCATTTTTGTTAATTAGGTAAAGTTAAATTATTATTTAAAAAGAGATTTTTATGTATAGCATAAGCTTCAAAACGTTGTTCATTTTTTAACTTTCTCTTTGTATAGGATAGCTTCCCTATATTTAAATAAAAAATCATCAAATACACATAAATACAAATAGCTAGATATAGAATCAGACTATACGTCAATACGTTTCTATATACATTTTAAATGCCTGAAGCTTCTTAACTGATTGCTCTATCAGCATCCATGCTTTTGCTCCTTAGAGAAGTACGAGAAATACATAGCATTGAAGTATCCGTACTTTGCTCTATTTTTGAATAATTTCTGCATCCGTATGAAGGCGTTTTCAATTGTAGCTCTTATTTCTGTGGAGTGTTTCCATTTATCCTCTCATTCATCTTCCCAGATAAGCATATGATATGAAGCAGCAGATATGACAGTATAAACTACGTAGCGTCTATGGCATATACTTATGGCAGTGACTATTATTCCTAGGATCCAAAGTAGCATTTCCAGGAAAGAGAGGTTTTACAAATAAATCGGAAGAGAAAAAGGAAGAGTTGTCAAAAACTGAAAAAAAACAACTATAATTTAAAAAGCTTAGACCAAGAAAGGTCTGGACTGAACAACAAACTCAAAGATGTTGATTTCAGAGATTTCATCAATGTTAAAAAATACTATGAATGGATCAAATTATGCATCCATGAATTAGCAAAAGAAGCTTTGGAACAGTATGAATGAGGGACACAAGAGCAAAACTATACTGGGAGATGAAGAAATAGAAAAGGATACTGAAGAAAAGAGAAAAGATACCAACAATTCCTAAGCGCTAAGGCCAGAAGAAGGAACATATTTCAGAAAAAAGAAAGCTTGGTGCGGCAAAATTAATTCATGTCTTGGAGATGTCTTCAAGAGTACCGAAAACTGGAAACTGATTAAAACATTACGATATAATAATAAAAAAGAAGTAATATCGCCAATAACATAACAGAAGTGGGATGAGTATTTCAAAAAGCTCCTAGCTGAAAGCAGAATGGATTATCTCAACATACTTGCAAAGCAGAAATGTGATAATGGCTGAATCGCCTGCAATAAAATCGCCAGGGCAGTAAAGAATTCCCTACAAAACAGCAGAATAGACTACAGATATACCGACTTAATTACAAATATATATGATAAGGCAACAACAACTATTAAGCTAATGAAACAAACAGAGCCTATTAAAATAAACCGAGGAGTAAGACAAGGAGATACCATCTCGCCCAAGCTATTCAACCAAGCGCTAGAAGATGTGTTCAAACAACTACACTGGGATGGCTTGGGTATAAACATAAACGGGCAATATCTGAATCCCTTACGACATGCTGATGATATTAATAACAGAAAGAATTGAAGAATTACAAAGAATGATGGAAGAACTAGATAGAGAATCGACAAAGATAGGACTGAAGATGAATTACAGTAAAACAAAAACCATGACCAATCAACAAGAAGAACTAATAATTACAGTGGCACAAACAAAAATAGAACAAGTAAAAGAGTATATATATCTAGGACAAATCACTAGATTAAATAAAGAAAATCAAATCGAAAAAATAAAGAGAAGAATAAGATTGGCCTGGGCATCATTCGGAAAACTGTTTTATATTCTAAAGAACAGAAAATATCCGCAATACCTAAAAAAGAGTATTCAATCAATGTATACTCCCTGTTCTAATGTATGGCTCTCAGACATGGACGTTTACAAAAGAAAATATGGAAAAAACAACAAAGACAGAAAGATCCATGGAAAGACAAATGCTGAACATTAAACTATCAGACAGGAAAAGAAACGAATGGATCCGTAACAAAACAAAAGTGAAAGATGTCTCTACCCAAGTAGCAAAGCTAAATGGAAGTTCGCCGGACAAATCCTACGGCAGAAGGATGAAAGATGGACTAAGATGATTATACATTGGAGACCGTGGAACCACAAACGAAAAGGGGGAAGGCCACAGATGCGATGGTCGGATGACCTGAAGAAACACACTGGGTCAAATTGGATGCAAATTGCCCAAGATAGAGAGGCATGGAAAAAGGAAGAGGAGGCCTATATCCATGGATGGATGTTTAGGGCTGATTAGATACATAGATAGAGGTAAGACAGATTATGTAAGACTATGAAACATGGAGAAGCTCCTGGGCCGGAAAAATGTCTCTACAAAACTCATTAAATACTGACCGAGATTGTTATACTATCATATCTCCCATAAGATTATAAAGAATGGGATTTAGAAGTGACTAAGGAGAAAACTAAATACATGTATATTGGTGAGGAAAACAGCAGCACTTACAAGAGCTAGAGGTAGGACAACAGAGATCTGTAAAATATAATTACCTAGATTTGCAAATTACATACAACGGTAAATTAGAAGAAGCTATAAGACACAGGAATGCACGGGGTAGGAAAGCTATCTCATAGCATTCTATAGGACCAAATGGTATCCAAGGCCAACAAAAGAAGAATTTGAAACACCATAATTAAAGACGTTGTTACATACGGTACGTAAGTGTGGCAAATAAATTTAGCTGGAAAGCCAAGGCCGGAAAAAGTAAGAAGCGAAAGGCCACACAGGCGATCATTTACGGCGCTGTAAGAGCAGTAAACATGACGAGGCATTGGTTGACTAACCAATATGTAGATGAAATAGTTGGTCAACCAATGCCTCGTCAGGTTTACTGCTCTTACAGCGCCGTAAATGATCGCCCGTGTGGCCTTTCGCGTAGATGAAATAGGAGTTAGTCAACCAATGCCTTGTCAGGTTTACTGCTCTTACGGCGCCGTAAATTAGCAGAAGATGTTAAAACAAAACAATTAATTTGGTTTATGTCTTGTAGGCCATTAAAATGTTACATTTTTTAGGCCATACCTTGCATTTGTTAGAGAAGTCAATTTTATTTCTTTAATCTGTAGGGGGGATCAGTAGAAGCTTAAGTTTAAGTTTTTGGGGTCGCCACCCTTGTCCCCCGGCCGCCATCTTGGAAATGGAGTGCAAAGGGATTTCGCGCTATATCTCGTAAACTACCATCCCTACGGAAAATCTAATTTAACATAAAATATAGCAAATTAAATTTTCTACAATATTGTTTCTATTAATTTTTATCGTCAAGTGACCAACAAAAAAGATATAAACAAAAATAAGTAAAAATTTTTTAACAAGTTTCCTTTTGGAGGTTATAACTTTTTTTCAGTTCCTTTTAAAACAAAATAACAGTATATCAATTTTGTACAGGGTTTTTCAGCGAACAGTTTCCACTATAAGGTTGTTTAATTCTATTTATTTATATAGGTTTGACAGCGCTCCAAACTTGACCAGATGCTCGAATGCTCATAGGAATACAATAAAAACAAAACGTGAGGCTTACTTTTCTATCTATATATATTTCTTATTCATACAATTTATTATGAGTTAACATTCCTATGCTATTATTAATCTATTTTTGACCTTTCTCCCCACTATAAAACATATAACCCTAAGCATATATAGAAAAGGCCCCAGAAGTTGTTTGAGGACAAATTCGCCGGTCCAGAAGAAGTCCAGTCCAACATTGTTTGATTTGCTTGTCTAGATAATTGCTAAGAAGAAATACGTTCAATGTGCGTCCCCGTTTAGGATTTTGTCCTCTTCAGGGTGTGTCGTGAATGTATTGTGTGGCAGTAAAAGCAAACAGTCCGAAAAACACACTGGGGCAAGTGTCGTATCCTGGTGTTTTTCCTTGGTTATGCCGGACGGTGGTGTCCAGAAGGCTAAAAGTCAACAGAGAAGAAAGTTTTGATGGATTGTTGTTGGTTCCCTCTCGACCAGTCTCCCTAGAAACCATTGTACAACGACAGGCGAACCTGCGTCCCTCGTGGGCGGTCAGGAGGTGGCTTTTGAGCGTAGCGTGGACAGTGAGCGTTCGAGTGGAGAAAATAGTTGCGGCTATTTTCTTGGGACGAACAGGTATAATTGTGCAATGAAGTTGGAAAACCGCAAAAAACCAACTTCTCCCTGTTCGGGGTAGGGAAGAGGATATGTTATAGGTGGGTACGGAAGGCTAACGGAGTAGCCTCAAGGATGTTTTCGTACTCTGCCGGGAGTTCGTCAATGCATGTTTGCATTAGAGCAGACGGTAAATGAATCTTTTTGTGTTTGGGCGTTCGGCAGAGTACGTGGCCGGAAGATGAACAGGAACATTTGAGAGATTCTTGTGTGTCGTAGGGGGGGCCGTTGATTACTTTGATTGTGAAGTTCCTGTTCAGAGAGTTTATTCTCTCGGTGATTTTGGGGATGTTTGAGATGTTATGGATTTCGTTTGAGGGGTATCGCCAGTGCTCATAGTTGCATCTACGCAAGATTCTACGTTCTGCCCCCAACAACCTCTCTTGTTTTGATCTAGCACAAAGAGAGTAGATGCATGATTTGTACTCCATGACGGGTCGAATAAAGGTCTTGCAAGTGTGGATGAGAGTCTTCTTGTGTGTCTTTCCAGAAGAAGAATGACGCAACCGCAAAATGCAAAATTCTTAAGAAGAGCGAAAAACGATTTTTGATATCAAAGTCATAAAGTATGATCAAAATTAGCCATCCACCACACCGTGACCAGAATATTGAAATGTAAGCATTTTTTGGGGTGTGCCGCTTGTCTATGAAGTAACATAACTTTTTTCCTATTGTATATTTTGATTTTAAATTTTCCAAAAAACTTTTTCATTAATCATATTTTATTACTGTGTTGGATAAAATTATAAACTAACAAGTTTGTCACTCAACTTTTTTAATAAACATGAAACTAACGGAATATGATGACAAAAATGTTTAAAAATTAACAACTCCTTTTATAATGTGTTTAAACATTTTGGACAAATTTCAGTGTTATCTACATACTTCAACGATGACACAGTAAAATTTTCAAAAGGAAATATTTATAGCGACCAAAGATACAGCGAGGTAAATTTGAAAAATCATCAAAATTGACTTGACATTTTTGTACAAAATTTGATTTTTGAACATGTTCCACCAACTTTAGATAAAAATAAACTTCATATTCGTATTTAGCTACCTCAAAAACATAAAAAATGACCAAAATTAGTCATTCACCTTAAATTTGATTTTCGTGATCGGCATAAGGTAATTTTAATTAAAGTATTGTTTTTATTGTAATCCTACGAGAATTTCAGAATCTGGTCAAGTTTGGAGCGCTGTAAAAACTAGATAATAAATATAGTTAAAAAACTTTATAGTGAAAATTATTCATGGAAAAATCCTCTACAAAATCGCTATGATGATATTTTATTGTGAAATGAACGGAAAAAAAGTTATAACCTCCAAAAGGAAACTTCTTACTAAATTTTTTCTTATTTTTGTTTATAACTTTTTTGTTGGTCACTTGACGATAAAAAGTAATAGAAGTAAAATTGTAGAAAATTTAATTTGCTTCATTTTGTGTATATTTTCTGTAGGGTTGCTAGTTTACGAGATACAGCGCGAAAGCCCTTTGCACCACTTTTTCCAAGATGGCGGCCGGGGGACAAGGGTCTCAACCCCAAAAACTTGAACTTAAGCTTCTACTGATTCCCCCTATACATTAAAAAAATAAAATTGACTCCTCTAAGAAATGCACACTAAATGTAACATTTCAATGGACTACTGATAAATGTTTTTAATTTATATTTGAAATGATCAAGTATATTGAGACATTTATCAATGTATTAATAATTTTAACGTAAATAGTATTTGCTAACAATAGTGCGCATGAAAGATCATGAATCTTTTTTGTAAGGTATTTTATGTATGACTACTATAAATACGTACAAAACTTGTGTTTGACCATGAAATTAAATAATACTCATCCAATAGCACAGAAACTGTTATGTTTGCAAACAAACCACTGATAATATGTGGTGTTGCCAAGTTCAAAATCGTTATACAAATATAACTTAGTGATATTGTATTGATTTATCAGACTGAGTTGGTTGAAAGTACCTATTGAAATTTTGATATAAAACACAAGAAATCTTCAAAAAAATTACCTAAACGTATCAGATTAAACATTAAGAAATATTAGTAGGGTTAATAGTCCTAGACTATTAATAGTTAACGGAACTACTATAATACTTCTACTTCTTCTTCTTCAGATGCCAATCCACTAATGGATGTTAGCGATCACATTTTACATGAACTGTCTGTTCTTGCAATGTGTATAAGATATTGTATGTCGTTAATCCCTGTCTATTGCCTTATACTTCGGAGCCAGGACATTTTCTTGCGTCCTTTTATATATGGTCATAGACCAGGGGTCACCAATTAGCGAACCGCGGTCCGCATCCGGACCGTGAGCTAGTTTTGTGCGGACCGTCAATAAATTCAGAATATACCTAGTGTTTGGCAATTTTGAAAATGTTTGGCCATTTAATTGTGTACTATGTTTGGCTCAACTTATGTGTGCGAAGCCGCTTTATCAAGAATGAACTTTATTAAAAATCGGTAGAGATCTCACTTAACAGATCTCAACTCCTTAATGGGACTCAGATGCACTAAACTCACTCCAAAAATGCCTGATAATTTAATTTTGTAAAGAGTTTTCCCCCTTATTATTATACTTATTAATCATTAATTTTGAAATTAAATAAGCTGGTATATAAAATTGTCATGTGCATTTTTTTATATTCATTTCCTCTCTACTATATGTTAAGTAGGAGTACTTTTCAGATATGCATTAAATTAAAATAATTTTCAGATTTAATAAGTTTGCAACAAACACCTTGCATTGAAACTAATTTATAAAAGATAACATGTTAATTAGCATTTTATACTATGATTATTTATTTTAAATTCCTCAGTTTCCTTTCTACAAAACTGAAGATGTCTAAAAACTTCATTAGCATTCAACATATAAATTCCTAATTTTTAAAATACTCTCAGTAACAATTGACAATACTGCTGTTTTCAATGAATTTATATTTTATTTATTGTACCAGGAAAACTTACAGAAAAGTATACAGTAACTAAAAAACAATCAGATATTATTAGTTTTCCTTTCTATATTAGTCTGTTTCTGACTCGATTTCTTTGCGGATTCCTGTTCAAAAATGTCCCCTTTAAACAAATCACAAGGGTGCCGGGTGAAACAATTTTTTAAGCAAATTCAAAATTACGTTTTTGCCTCGAAAAATGTATTTTTAGATTTCTTGGGTAATTATAAACAATAAAAGTCTCTTGTTATATTTCTGAAAAGTTGATAGTTTTCGAGGTATAAGCGATTTAAAATCTGAAAAATGCAAAAATATGCATTTGCGATGCTTGAAAACTCTTAAGTTTTAATAAAATGACAGATCTTTTTTATTTAAGATGACCCAAAAATGCTAAAAACATATTTCACGGGCAAAAAAGGTGATGATTTGAATTTGTTAAAAAATATATTAACAATTTCTGCCCAAAAATTTCACCCGGCACCCTTCTGATTTTTATAGGGGATATTTTTTAACAAGAATCCACAAAGAAACCGAATCAGAACAGTCAGACACAGGCAGCATAAATCCGGACCCCAGAAGTGTCACAGGTTTTCGAAACGGACTAGACTAGACTATGAATAGTTCACGGAACTACTATAATACTTCTTCTTCTTCTTCAGATGCCAATCCACTAATGGATGTTAGCGATCACATTTTACATTAACTGTCTGTTTCTTGCAATGTGTATCAGAAATTGTATGTCGTTAATCCCTGTCTATTGCCTTATATTTCGGAACCAGGACATTTTCTTGCGTCCTATTCCTCTCTTGCCTTCAATTTTACCCTCGATTATAAGTTGAAGGAACTGGTATTTTTGGTTTCACATGATGTGACCCAGATATGACGTTTTCTTTCCTTTTCTTGATGGTTTCGAAGAGTTGGCGTTCTTGGTTGATTCTCTTAAGGACATCTACATTTGGGACTTTCGCCGTCCACGGTATCTTCAGGATACGGCGATAAAGCCACATTTCGAAGGCTTCTAATCTGTTTATATCCCTCGTTTTGAGTGTCCAGCCCTCTACGCCATATAGCAGCACCGACCATACGTAGCACTTAGTACATAACAGTACCTTCCTGAATTTTACGAAAATTTGTAGAGCTTGCTCAATGCGATATTTTACTTCCCTGTCCGATGCCCAATCTTCAAAAAGCCACGTTCCCAGATATTTAAACTTGCTCACTCTTTCAATGGACTTGGTATTCAGTGTTATGGTGGAGTTTTCAAGTGCAACCAACTTTCTGGAGATGATCATGAGTTTGGCCTTTTTGGTATTAATCTCTAATCCCATTCGCTTACTGTATTCTCCATTCACTATGATGAAATATGGCTTCCGAATCAATGTTAAATAAAAGAGGGTAAAGCACACATCCCTGTCGAACACCCCCTCTTATATGTATGGGTTTGGATATTCTTGATTGTGCCGTTTGATACCAGTACAAGTTTTCAATGCATCTTATGTCTTTTTGGTCTATATCAAGTTTCTTTAGGGTCTGTATTAACTTGTGGTGTTGGACACGATCAAACGTTTTGGAAATCTAAAAAGCATAGAAACACGTCATTCCTCAGATCGTAACAATTTTGGACCAGTACCTGTGTTGCTACTATTGCTTCTCTTGTTCCTAACCCATGAAGACATTACGTAATGTAAGTACCTATTTCATTATTCAATCCTGCATATCTTGTATTAATTAATTTTTGTTCTCTGCAAAATTTTTTCAAAAGCTAATTCGACACATAGGTAAAAGAAAATAGGAACCATTTGAAAATATTTCTAAATGGTATAATCTTATAAAAGATTAGTAAATTAAATCTTTAGGTGATTAAACCGTAAACAATTGAAAAATATTATTAACTCTTGCAGTCGGTAGTACCTATCACAGTAAAAATAAACATCTCAACATCTAGCAATTTTTTTCAGGATATATTAAAATATTTCTATAAAGAGGTGATACCCAAAAATACAACTATATTTACTATTTAGATTTATTTTTTTATAATAATTATTAATATAAATTGTAGATGGCTAACATGCAGCTTTTCTTTGGGTTCTACATCGATATTTTGTACGAACTAATAAAATGGTTAAAAAAAGATCTTAATGGACAACCAAATATATAATAAAATATACCATCAGAGATTTCCAGTAATCATTCTAACAGCGGGAAGACCCAGCAAGAAGTCGAAGATAATATTAGATTTTGAAATCAAAGAAAAATGCCATTCAACCATTTGTTTTTTGTAGGGTAGTGATATTTTAATCCCAGAGAGATGTTGTATTTATGGAGATATTATTGTAGATGTATTTATTTTCATGATATCAGGTATACATTCTTTATATAATATAAATATATTTTTATATATTTTATAAGAAGAATCAATTTCTGTTATATTTAAATAAATTACATAATTTTAATTAATTATTAATTTTATTAAATTACATTATAAAAAGTTGTTTGTGTTAATTAAATTTTTTTTTCTTTAAACTTATAGATACTTTATTAGTTTGAGAATCGGCAAAAAATCGTTGCTTCAACCTATATTTGTAATATTTATGTAGATATTAAGTCGTCATTTTGTTTACTTATTAACTATTTGTATGTTATAGACAAATATACATGAAGATGACATTCACTGAACCAAAAAAGTAAGTAAATATAATGAAAAAAACATTGATTCAAAAACGGAGAGCATTAATTTTCGTCCAAAGATCAGTATCGTTGGTCCAATGTAAGTAGATACATTAACTAATGCTCAAAAACATTAACTTCTATGAATTAGTACGTTCATTCAATGTACTTTCTAGTTAAGAATTAATGTACCGATACATTATTTCAATGTACCGATCCATTGATTCAATGTACCGATAAACTGATTCAATGTACCGATCCATTGATTCAATGTACCGATACATTAATTAAATGTACCGATACATTGATTCTTAACTAGAAAGTACATTGAATGAACGTACTAATTCATAGAAGTTAATGTTTTTGAGCATTAGTTAATGTATCTACTTACATTGGACCAACGATACTGATCTTTGGACGAAAATTAATGCTCTCCTTTTTGAATCAATGTTTTTTCATTATATTTACGTACTTTTTTGGTTCAGTGTAAACCTTGCCTAAATCCGAAATGAGAATCATATACACGGTGTCCCGAAAAGATTGGTCATAAATTATACCACAGATTCTGGGGCCAAAAATAGGTTGATTGAACCTCACTTACCTATATACAATAGTGCACACAAAAAAAGTTACAGCTCTTTGAAGTTAAAAAATAAAAATCGATTTTTTTTCATATATCGAAAACTTTTAGAGATTTTTTATTGAAAATGGACATGTGGTATTCTTATGGCAGTAACATCTTAAAAAAAATTAAAGTGAAATTTGTGCACCCCATAAAAATTTTATGGGGGTTTTGTCCCTTTAAACCCCCCCCAAACCTTTGTGTACGTTTCAATTAAACTATTATTGTGGCACCATTAGTTAAACACAATGTTTTTAAAACGTTCTTGTATCTTTTACTTTTTCGATAAAACAGTGTTTATCGAGATATTTTGAATATTTTTCGAATCCACCACATATTTGTATATGGTTGAGTTCGATTATAGAGACCTGTTAATAATCTGAAAATTTATTTATCTTACATTAATGGGTATATTTTGAAAAAGAAGCCACATCTCGATAAAAGGTGACTTATCAAAAAAAGATTAAGAGGCAAAAAGTTTTAAAAACACTGTGTTTAACTAATGGTACCACAATAGTTTAATTGGAACGTACACAAACATTTTGGGGGTTTAAAGGAACCAAACCCCCATACAATTTTTATGTAAATATATTAAAAAAGAAGCCGCATCTCGATAAAAACTGGCTTATCGAAAAAATACTAAGAGACAAAAAAGTTTTAAAAATATTGTGTTTAACTAATGGTGTCACAATAATAGTTAAATTGGAACGTACACAAAAGTTTGGGGGGTTTAAGGGAACAAAACCTCCATAAAATTTTTATGGGGTGGGCAAATTTCACTATAATTTTGTTTTAAGATGCTCCTGTCATAAAAATGATACAGGTTCATTGTCAATAAAAAATCTCCCATAGTTTTCGATATATTAAAAAAAATCTATTTTCATTTTGTAACTTCAAAGGGCTGTAACTCTTTTTATGAGCACATTTGTACTAAGGTAAGTTAGGTTCAATCGAACTACTTTTGACCCCAGAATGTGTGGTATAATTTATGACCAATCTTTTCGGGACACCCTGTATAATATAATACTTAATAATAATAGTCTCCCGTTTTATACCGCTCACGCGGCTTTGGGATTATAGCAGGGTAGTCTACTATATCTAGGGCCTACGGTACACAAGGAAGGTAACAGGGTCAGTGCTACGTTTTAACCGCCTATTATTACCCCTGGTTTTACCCAAGGTACTCATTTTATTCAGGCTGAGTCGATCTGGGGCCTATAGACATTTAAAAATGTCTAGTTGTTCTTACCGGCGCTAGGATGTGAACCCCGGCCTACCAGCACTCGAGCCAAGCATACTACCGCCTAAGCTACGCCGCCCACAATGAGTATTTTATTACGCCGCGTAATATAATACTTCAAGAGTATAAAAAGAAATGAAAGGCATAATTTACAAATCAGTCATCAGACCAATTATGACATACGCGGCAAAAACACGATCTGAGACAGATAGGACAAAAAGATTCCTCGAAACAGCTGAGATGAAAACTCTTCGAAAAGTTGATTGTAAGACACTATGGGACATAGCTAGAAGTACAGATATGCGACGGAGATGCAAGGTGGAGACCAATAATAACTGGGTTAGAAACAGAAGAGTAGAATGGAATAACCACGTAAGCCGAATTACAAAAAATAGAGTAATAAGGACAGCGAGAGACGGTTCCCCAATAGGAAGATGATCAGTGGGAAGACCACGAAAACGATGGAATGATAAGGTCATTATCATCACGTAGCGCTACAACCCTGGGTGGGTCCTGGCTGACTGTACAACTTTCTTCCAATTTGTTCGGTCTTCCATCAACCTAGGGTCAAATGGGATGTTCATTTTTCGGAGATCTGCTTGGATGTTATCTCTCCATCGCATTCTGGGACGTCCGAGTGGTCTTTTGCCTGAAGGAATCTCCTCCCATACCAGTCTTACAAGTCTCTCGTTATGAAGTCTGTGCACGTGGCCTGCCCATCTTAGTCGCTGTGATTTAATTTCTTGGACAATATTGGTGTCATTGTAGAGTTAATTCGAAGTTGGTTCTGATCCTATACTGGTTTGTGTTAATGTCGTGGTGAGGTCCGAAAATTTTTCTAAGTATTTTTCGTTCAAAACGTCTGATCTTTTCTTCGTTTGATTTGGTCATGGTCCACGTTTCGCAACCATATGTTCGTACAGGTCTGACGATGGATTTCTAGATTTTGATCTTGCAACTTCTTGTAAGATTTTTTGATTTTATAAGTCCAGTGCGAATAGACAGCGATTTGCTGATTGGATTCTGTCTTTTATTTCTTCAGTAACATCATTGTCAGCTGTGATTACGGCCCCCAGATACTTAAAACGTTGTACTCTTTCGAAATTGAAGGTGTTGACCGTCACATTTTGTCCTATCCTGTCTCTTCGCGTCGTTCTATTTATACACATATATTTCGTCTTCTCTTCATTAATCCTCAGCCCTACTTCGCTTGTTGCTCCTTCCACCTTGTTAAAAATGGCTTTTGTGGATAGGATGGAGTCTACAACGAGATCAATGTCATCTGCGTATGCTAGTAATAACTTGGGACCTTGAACAGATAGCAGTTCTGTTTTTATTTCGGCCGACCTCATGGCTTTCTCTAATACAAGTTTAAAAAGTAGTGGAGATAACGCATCACCCTGTTTGAGTCCACTGTTGATTTCGAAGCTGTCAGACAGTTTATTATTTACACGTACTTTTGATATTCCACCCTCCATACAGACTTCAGTCATCCGAATGAGTTTCTTTGGTATTGAGAACTCCGCCATGGCATTCCATACTTGGCTTCTTTCTACGCTGCCATATGCCTGTCGAAAGTCTATGAAGAGATTGTGTATGGGTCTGTTATACTTTCATCCCTTTTCTATAAGCTGTCTCAGCGTGAATAGTTGATCTATTGTGGATCTGTTTGCCCTAAAACCGGCTTGATATTCTCCTAGGACATTTTCAGCATAAGGGGTTAGTCTACTAAGAATGGTGTTTGAGAGGATTTTATATGCCGTGTTTAAAGTGAAATTCCTCTGTAATTTGCGCATTTTGTTGTGTCCCCTTTTTTGTGGATGAGCACTATGATGTTTTCCTTCCATCTTCTGGTATCCTTTCTTCTAACCATATCTGTGTTATTAATTGGTGGACTTGGCGATGTAGTGTTTCTCCACCATATTTCAGAAATTCTGCTGGTATCACGTCCGTACCCGGCGCTTTGTGATTTTTCAGCTTATTTAAGGCCTTTCGGGTTTCTTCAAAAGAGGGATTTTCGACGGGCATGTCTGCTGTTATAATATAGATCTCTTCCTTGTGCTGTTCTTCCTGTATGATGTTTAGAAGGTCCCTGAAATACCCTTTCCATTCTTCTGTTAGTTCTTTATCGTCGATTATCATATGGCCTTGATTGTCTCTCAGTGTATGAATAGAATTGGTTCTATGTCCTCTTTTCTCTGTGGAGAATGCTTTATAGAATTCTTTTGAGCCTGGTTTGGGTCGGTCTCTCTCCATAGCTTCATATTTTTGTTGTTCATAGTTTCTTTTCTTTGTGCGTATCATTTTTCTTGTTTCTTTTCGGCAGTCTTCGTATTCCTTTTTACTTTTGTCTGTCATTGAAGGCAAATGAAGGTACTGAAGGCAAATTGAAAAACAGACAGTGTCGTGTGTATACAAAAAGAAGAAAAAGAACAATTTTTATCTTTAATTTTGGACCTTATAAGGCGAAGGGGCAATTACTTCTTTCCCCCTGTCTATCCGCCACTGGCCTTATCTGCCCTGCTATCTAAATAATATGGAACCAAAGATTATAACGATGGCTGTAGATCGATCTAATAGACTACATACTATAAATTGATCGACATTTAAAACTGATAAGACGAAAAAACTAAAATATCCTGTATCCAAGGCATATACCTTTTTTAGAATTACACCCAGTCTTTTCTCATCATATTTTCTATTAAAGCTGCAAAAATTGTCGAAAGTATTTTTGAATTGAATTTCATAAACGCGCTTTCTGTGAAATCCAGGGTTTTGATTTTACACAATATCCTGTATCCTTGAAAGCTATTCAGCTCTTCCCGGTATTCCCGGAGTCTCTCATGTACCTAATCAATAACGTTTTAACAGTCATAAAGTTGTGTAAGTTGAACGCTAAACATCATGCAAACAAGAATCTGAGCCCGATGAAATTTTAATACGAATAAGCGAAAAATTCAGTGTTTCAATCTCAGACGAGCGATTTTAATACAATCATTTAAATTTTTCGTCGAAAGAGGAGAAATTAATGTACGGGTACATTTAACATATTTTTTTATTTTTTCAATTTAATTTTTCGACATATTCTTAATGTATTTTATCTTTTTTACGTCTTTTTTGTAAGTGTTTCATTAGAAGTTGACGCCCCCCCCCCCCTCCAGGCAAATATGTCTAGATCCGTCAGAATTTTTATCACGTAAAAATTAAATCTTACTTAAAACTTACCTAAATGTTTACCTAAACTTAAACAGCAAAACAATAATAATTGTATTAATACAATAATAATAATAATTGTATTATTATCAGATTGATATTAGTTTTTTTTTACCTTTGAGAATGGAATCGTACATTCCCAATTACCCAGCACATAGGCGACAGAGTCACCTTTTCTATTGCCAAACGAGAAGAATTTTATGGTGGGTACCACTACCATCGGCCCTACTAGTCTCAACGCAGATCTTTTATACATATTATTATGCTCTGTATTTTCTCTCTGTTATGAGATTGATCAGCATTTCATTAATTCGATTAATTAATTAATTATTTTAATGGCTACTCATGAAAACAAAACCAAATTTAATAAAACTTTACAATAAAAAATATTCTCATGGCTAATTGATTTTAATGTATTATAGCCTAATAAAATAAAAAAAAGTCAATATGTAAATTCGTACAGGTTAAAACAAATTTTATATCAAAGTTTAGGTGGGTACAAAAGATATTTTCAAGAAAGTATCCAAATCAAACAAGGGGATCATTGTTTAAATAATTAAAAAGGGGATCATTGTTTAAATAATTAAAAAGGGGTCATTTTTGCAAAAAAATTACTTTTTTAACTGCTGAGGTCATTCAATTACTAATGAAGGTCTGTGGGATTTTTTTCTGCAAAGTTAAAGGGTAAATCTTTCACATAAGACCTACTAAATTAAATTCGACCCCCTATTTATTTAAATAATTATACATAAAGCTTTAAAAACAAATTTGCAAAAAATTATTTTTAGCGTTTTAAATAAGCACTATAAAATATATTATTTTACAGACTAAGTTGGGTCATGTTACTAGTATTAAGCAAAAAAAAATTGGTTAAAAAATATTTAACAGTTTTTGAGATATTGAATTTTTTTATTAAATGTTACTCTATTTTCAATTGCAAAAACGCGGTTGTTGCCAAAGAAATATTCAGCTGTATTAAATCTTATTATTTTTATTTTTATGTATGTTTTCGATAAATGTATTGATAAATTCAAATTTCAATTAAACTTCCCCCTAAAATGCCATTTGAAAATTATTCAAATTTGTTTATAATTTGTTTTTTTAATAACGTCGCGGGGATTTAGTATTTTGAAATGCCGTTTCGATAATTGGGTTCCTGGAAATTTTTTACTAATTAACAAAATTTTTTTGTCGTTTTTTCTTCTTCTTTTTTTCGTGGAGTTATATTACTACGGGCCATTAGGCTTAAATTTTATTAAGAATGTCGAATCTCTGAGTTGTAGATTCTAGACCTAAAAATATTAAGATTTAACTAAAATCTCTTAAATAAAATGTGGCTATTTACTGAGTTACATGGTGTTTTATTTAAAAATTTAAAAATTATTGTTACCAAGTACTTTAAAACTATTTGACGTATCCTTATCATACTTGGCAGAAAGTGTGCCTATTATACACCCTACTAAATTGTGAATAATAAACGTTTCTAGTTAGTGCCAGAGGCGTACGAAAGGGGATAGTGAATGATTGACCCTTCCCAAATTCTACGCCACTGAGTGAATTACTATTGTAGAGAAATTTTTCGATTCTCCAATACTTTGTATGTAAATAACTTTATTGGTATCGATCAAGTCATCAGTTTAAGAGATATTGGAAGTTTAAAATGAATGAATGAATGAATCAAAATAACTATGCCGTTTCATTTTTAACGTCCAATATCTCGAAAACTAATAACTTAATCGTTACCAGTAAAGAGTATATTATTTACATAGAAAGTATTGGAGAATCGAAAAATTTCGCTAAAATAGTAATTCCCTCAGTGGCGTAGAATTTGGGAAGGGTCTACCATTAACTGACCCCTGTCGTACGCCTCTGGTGGTAGATAGAAACTTTTATTTATCACAATTTAGTAGACTGTATAGTACCCACACTTTCTGCCAAGTATGATAAGGATACGTCAAACAGTTTGAAAGTATTTGGTAAAAATAATTTTTAAATTTTTAAATAAAACACCCTGTAACTCAGTAAGTAGCCACATTTTATTTAAGTGATTTTAGACCAATCTCAATATTTTTAGGTCTAGAATCTACAACTTAGAGCTTCGACATTCTTAATGAAACTTAACCCAAAAAGGGCCCGTAGTAATATAATGCCAAGAAAAAAAAAGAAGAGGAAAAAAGACAAAAAAATTTGTTAATTAGTGAAAAATTCCCAGTAACCCAATTATCGAAACGGCATTTCAAAATATTTAATCCCAGCGACGTTATTAAAAAAAAACAAATTATAATCAAATTTGAATTATTTTCAAATGCCATTTTAGGGAAAAGTTTAATTGAAATTTGAGTTTATCAATACATTTATCGAAAATATACATAAAAATAAAAATAATAAGATTTAATACAGCTGAATATTTCTTTGGCAAGAACCGCGTTTTTGCAATTGAAAATAGAGTAACATTTAATAAAAAAATTCAATATCTCAAAAAATATTAAATATTTTTGGACCAATTTTTTTTATGAATACTGATAACATAGCGTAACTTAGTCTGTAAAATAAGATATTTTATAGTGCTTATTTAAAACGCTAAAAATAATTTTTTGCAAATTTGTTTCTAAAGTTTTATGTATAATTATTTAAATAAATAGGGGGTCAAATTTAATTTAGTAAGTCTTATGTGAAATATTTACCCTTCAACTTTACAGAAAACAATCCTATAGACCTTCATTAGTAATTGAATGACCTCAGCAATTAAAAAAGTAATTTTTTTCAAAAATGACTACTTTTAAAATTATTTAAACAATGATCCCCTTGTATGATTTGGATACTTTCTGGAAAATATCTTTTGTACCCACCTAAACTTATATATAAAATTTGTTTCAACCTGTACGAATTTACATTTTGATTTACATGTAGTGTAATTTTATTTTACTAGACTACCTTTAGTTTGTGGCTTCTAGTATTTCTCGTTGCTTACTTTATCCAGGACAAAACAGGGAAAATAAATATACTCAAAATCATATAAATTGTATAACTATTATTTATTTATACATATTATACATATACCATAAAATATAAGATTCAAAATGTATGCTAAACTTTATTCTGTTGTAAAAATTTCTTATCAAATGAAAAAAAACTTTATCTACTATCTCCTTTTTTTTAACCAAAAGATTCGGTAGACTATTCTTATTATTATATAAAAAAACAAAATTTAATTTTCACTTTTTAAATAGATTACTTATATCTTCTATGAATATATAAATGAATAAATTATACTGTAAAACTGTTAAGTTGACAAAAATCAAATATGGTATGTAATATAAAACAACTCTCTCTTTTCACAAATAATCTGACTAACCTTTTCTATCTTCTTTACTTCTTCTCATGGATTGTGTTGTCCTCGGTTCTCCCACAACGTGCTCCTCTGATGCTGCGACTGCCCTTCTCCTTTAAACTGTTTCACAAACAAAAACAGCACTCGCTCGAATTATCTCCTCAATTAAATCTCTCGATACAAACAATATCAATCTTTATAATTCCAAGATTTCTTCTCTCAACGCGATATCTCGTGCAAGTTGATATAATCCGGCTACTCGTTCCAGACAGAAACTGGAATCTATTCGGACACAAGGAGTTTTTACTTCTCGACTTGATCACGATTTCGTCTCAAACACGAATCTGCTTTCACAGCCACCAAATTAACCACTTTACACAAAAATACTACTTTCGAACTAGACTGGTTGCTTCCTATCTTAATTACACAGTAAATTGTTTCTCTCTCCTCAATCTGAGACTCACCACTCTATTCCCCTTCCATCGGTCTCCTCTCCAACCACAAGCATTATCCACCCATCATATCCCTACTTTTTTTTCTTAAGAACAATTATTAGTCTTGTATACAAATTTTATGTCTTGTAAATTTCAAGGAGATATTCTAAACTAAACAAAACTGTTTACCATCGTTTTTTTCTAGGAAACCATTTCGAAACATGGTCTATTGTTTCACTCCAAAGCGGCACATTAACTTTCTAAAACGACCGTATTTTAGTTCATTGTTTTGAAATGTACAAATCCGTTCGTAGAAACTTCCACTCTTCCACGAAACACTGCTTACGGCTAAATTATTTTATTTACAAATTTTGGTCATATACAGGACGATGAAAATTTACGATCTCGTGGTCTTTGACATAAAATTAATTCTCTAAATTCTCCCCATAAAAATTATTTAACAATATATAGTAGTTGGTTAAACTGAACTGGAGGACAAAATCTTTTGCAACCATATCATCAGATTAGAGCCATGCAGCCTCACCGCACTTCGACCTATAAGATCTTTTGTGCATACTTTAATCTAGTTAAAATCTATGATGCCAGTACTTCTGATGACGTTGATTAGCTTCATAGGTGACTTGTTTTCTATATCAGAGGGCGCTAGACTGACCACTTCTGGGAATTTTAGTTGTTTGTAGAAAACATTGCTGCACAGTTGCATAGTATAATATACTTTTTTCTACAACCGTGTTAAAAATGCAATTTTTAGCACTTCATACGAGCGTTAAAAACGCTACTTTAAGGCACTAGTGCTTTAAAATATTTTTAAGGCACTGCAGTTCGTATTGACCGTATAGACAATTTTGATGTAATGTCAAAAAAATATAAAAATGGAATGTCAGTCACGTTCAAGTAAAAGTTTTTGTAGCTATTGTCCTGTAATTACGTTTGTGGAAAAAATATTGTATGATATGCGTGTTAAAAATTACATTTTTAAGGCACTCATGTGAATTGCAGAACTCGCTATCGCTCATTCTGCAAACTTTCACATGCGTGCCTTAAACATGTACTTTTAACACTTATATCATAAATAACTATTATGAGCCTTTTTGCTTGCCTTTGTCCTGGTGTGTTAGACCAATGTAATCGTAGTTGATTAAGTTCCCAAGTCCGGAGTTCCTTTCTGGTGTGGCTCTTCGATAGTCCATAGAGGAGTGTCCTTGAAATGGGTTATTAGCCCCTTCTTTTGCGAGACGATTTCCTGCATTTCCCTTGTGACCTGGCACCTACATCAAAGTTACTTTGTTGCATTCCTCCAGCTTCTTGAGGGATTGTTTACAGTCCCAAACCAACTTTGACTCACAAGTAAATGATTCAATCATATGATAATGATGTTATCACACTATGATAATAATCTCACATCTCAAATTCTCAAAATATAGTAGAAATAAAAAAATAAAAATTGGACAGATCGTATAAGCAGTCAGATTCGTTTTTTTTTACATTCGAAAAGTGAAAAGGTTACCTTATGTAAATACTTGGTTGAAAGTTATTAAGAGCGATAAATTAATCAATGCTACACCAGAAACTATTTACAAAATTTTCGTGTACGTGATAATTATACAGCGGATGATAAAGTGGGAGTTGAAGGCAGAGGCATTAAAAGAAGAGCCATTTCAATTTTAAAGTTTGTTTGAAGGTGTAAAAACATTTTCAAAATTACATTCAAATGTCGATTTCTTAAAATATTTCATTTAAAATTAATTATAGAAATAAATAAATTTCATTACGTGTGTATTTTAATATTATTTATTTCATTCTAATGGTTTTGGCATTTTAATATAGTCCAGTAAATGGTCGCTTTGGAGTTTAATTTTCCTCGTCACGACGGATATGCTTGAAGACGTGACCCGTCAAAATAGCCCGGTCAAAACAGCCCCGTCAAAGAAGCCCCGTCAAAGAAGCCCCCAAAATAGCCCGAACACAAAATAGCCACAAAATAGCCCGCAAACAAAATAGCCCCGACAAAATAGATCGCACACAAAATAGCCCCGGTCAAAACAGCCCCGGCTAAAATAGCCGCGGCTAAAACAGCCTCTTATAAACAATTACATAATGTCCAAAAACTTTTTTTAATTTAAATTATTTGACAAAAAGGAAGAATGTATTTAATTTATTTAATTTAAAATTCATTTTACTGTTGCCAGAGAAAACAGAAAAAAATGTTTATATCATAAATTAACATTGATTTTCGCTAACTTAAATGTTCAAACTTCCAAGATTCAGGAAAGACAGGACTCGAGTTCTCTGAAAAAAAAAATTTTATTTAATAAGATAAACATCTGAATAGAGGATAATTACCATTTTCGAAAAAATGTATTTTTAAGGAATTATTTCATGATGAATTCTGAAGGGAGCTTTTTTTCGGGGCTATTTTGTCGGGGCTATTTTGACGGGGCTATTTTGTCGGGGCTATTTTGGCGGGGCTATTTTGTCGGCGGGCTATTATTCCGCGGCTATTTTGTCTGCAGGCTATTTTGTCGTAGCTATTTTGTGTGCGGGATATTATGTCGGCGCTATTTTGTCGGAGCTTTTTTGACGGGGCTATTTTGACGGGGTACCCTTGATGATTTGGATTTAGGTTTTAGAGGTTACCCTCAACTTCACTTTTGGACTTGAGCCCAGGGTTGCTTTTACTTGGGGGGTGAAAGCTACTCCTTCTCGGGGGTGAAAAAACATACGTTCCAAATAAGTCCGGAAATGGATAAACTGGCTCATTCTATCAAGCTTTTTCACGAAATATTAATTTTTTAACAAAAAAACACGGTTTTAGACGGTTTTTGGCAAATAACTAAAAATGTAAGTATTTTATCGAAAAAAAATATTCTAAAGCAAAAAATATAGCTTATAATAAACGAAAAAATGGTGTATAATATATGTCTGTAGACCTAGCAGAAACAGTTTTTTTTTTCAAAAATCTAGCCAGAGTTGCTTGTGATTGATTGTTAACAAAGTTGAAAAGATTGAAACAAAATTGTAGCTCATGAAAAATACATTCTTATTCGTCAAATTCCAAATCGAATATTTCAACGTGAAATAACCAAAAAATGAAGCAATTTTTGGGGAATATTCAACAAAATTTCTTTGATAAAGATCAAAAATATAGCTTATAAGAAACGAAAAAAATGGTGTATATATTATGATGTCTGTAGACCTAGCAGAAACAGAGTTTTTTTCTGAAAAATTGCTTTGGCAGAGCCAATTAACCAGACTTGTTTGTGATTGATTGTTAAAAAAGTTGAAAAGATTGAAACAAAGTTGTAGCTCATGAAAAGTAGGTTCTTATTCGTCAAACTCCAAATCGAATATTTCAACATGAAATAACCAAAAAGTGAAGCAATTTTTGGGGAATATTCATCAACATTTTTTTTATGAATATTCATCAAAAATATAGCTTACAAGAAAAGAAACTTACATATATTGATATCTGTAGACCTAGCAGAAACAGAGTCTTTACTGAAAAATTGCTTTGGCAGAGCCAATTAGCCAGACTTGTTTGTGATTGATTGTTAAAAAAGTTGAAAAGATTGAACCAAAATTGTAGCTCATGAAAAATAGGTTCTTATTCGTCAAATTCCAAATCGAATATTTCAACGTGAAATAACCAAAAAATGAAGCAATTTTTGGGGAATATTCAACAAAATTTCTTTGATAAAGATAAAAAATATAGCTTATAAGAAACGAAAAAAATGGTGTATATATTATGATGTCTGTAGACCTAGCAGAAACAGAGTTTTTTCTGAAAAATTGCTTTGGCAGAGCCAATTAGCCAGACTTGTTTGTGATTGATTGTTAAAAAAGTTGAAAATATTGAACTAAAATTGTAGCTCATGAAAAATACGTTCTTATTCGTCAAATTCCAAATCGAATATTTCAACATGAAATAACCAAAAAGTGAAGCAATTTTTGGGGAATATTCATCAACATTTTTTTTATGAATATTCATCAAAAATATAGCTTACAAGAATAGAAACTTACATATATTGATATCTGTAGACCTAGCAGAAACAGAGTCTTTACTGAAAAATTGCTTTGGCAGAGCCAATTAGCCAGACTTGTTTGTGATTGATTGTTAAAAAAGTTGAAAAGATTGAACCAAAATTGTAGCTCATGAAAAATAGGTTCTTATTCGTCAAATTCCAAATCGAATATTTCAACGTGAAATAACCAAAAAATTAAGCAATTTTTGGGGAATATTCAACAAAATTTATTTGATGAATATTCATTAAAAATATAGCTTATAAGAAACGAAAAAAATGGTGTATATATGATGTCTGTAGACCTAGCAGAAACAGAGTTTTTTCTGAAAAATTGCTTTGGCAGAGCCAATTAGCCAGACTTGTTTGTGATTGATTGTTAAAAAAGTTGAAAATATTGAACTAAAATTGTAGCTCATGAAAAATACGTTCTTATTCGTCAAATTCCAAATCGAATATTTCAACATGAAATAACCAAAAAGTGAAGCAATTTTTGGGGAATATTCATCAACATTTTTTTTATGAATATTCATCAAAAATATAGCTTACAAGAAAAGAAACTTACATATATTGATATCTGTAGACCTAGCAGAAACAGAGTCTTTACTGAAAAATTGCTTTGGCAGAGCCAATTAGCCAGACTTGTTTGTGATTGATTGTTAAAAAAGTTGAAAAGATTGAACCAAAATTGTAGCTCATGAAAAATAGGTTCTTATTCGTCAAATTCCAAATCGAATATTTCAACGTGAAATAACCAAAAAATTAAGCAATTTTTGGGGAATATTCAACAAAATTTATTTGATGAATATTCATTAAAAATATAGCTTATAAGAAACGAAAAAAATGGTGTATATATGATGTCTGTAGACCTAGCAGAAACAGAGTTTTTCTGAAAAATTGCTTTGGCAGAGCCAATTAGCCAGACTTGTTTGTGATTGATTGTTAAAAAAGTTGAAAATATTGAACTAAAATTGTAGCTCATAAAAAATACGTTCTTATTCGTCAAATTCCAAATCGAATATTTCAACATGAAATAACCAAAGAGTGAAGCAATTTTTGGGGAATATTCATCAACATTTTTTTTATGAATATTCATCAAAAATGTAGCTTACAAGAAAAGAAACTTACATATATTGATATCTGTAGACCTAGCAGAAACAGAGTCTTTACTGAAAAATTGCTTTGGCAGAGCCAATTAGCCAGACTTGTTTGTGATTGATTATTAAAAAAGTTGAAAAGATTGAACCAAAATTGTAGCTCATGAAAAATAGGTTCTTATTCGTCAAATTCCAAATCGAATATTTCAACGTGAAATAACCAAAAAATGAAGCAATTTTTGGGGAATATTCAACAAAATTTCTTTGATAAAGATCAAAAATATAGCTTATAAGAAACGAAAAAAATGGTGTATATATTATGATGTCTGTAGACCTAGCAGAAACAGAGTTTTTTTCTGAAAAATTGCTTTGGCAGAGCCAATTAACCAGACTTGTTTGTGATTGATTGTTAAAAAAGTTGAAAAGATTGAAACAAAGTTGTAGCTCATGAAAAGTAGGTTCTTATTCGTCAAACTCCAAATCGAATATTTCAACATGAAATAACCAAAAAGTGAAGCAATTTTTGGGGAATATTCATCAACATTTTTTTTATGAATATTCATCAAAAATATAGCTTACAAGAAAAGAAACTTACATATATTGATATCTGTAGACCTAGCAGAAACAGAGTCTTTACTGAAAAATTGCTTTGGCAGAGCCAATTAGCCAGACTTGTTTGTGATTGATTGTTAAAAAAGTTGAAAAGATTGAACCAAAATTGTAGCTCATGAAAAATAGGTTCTTATTCGTCAAATTCCAAATCGAATATTTCAACGTGAAATAACCAAAAAATGAAGCAATTTTTGGGGAATATTCAACAAAATTTCTTTGATAAAGATCAAAAATATAGCTTATAAGAAACGAAAAAAATGGTGTATATATTATGATGTCTGTAGACCTAGCAGAAACAGAGTTTTTTCTGAAAAATTGCTTTGGCAGAGCCAATTAGCCAGACTTGTTTGTGATTGATTGTTAAAAAAGTTGAAAATATTGAACTAAAATTGTAGCTCATGAAAAATACGTTCTTATTCGTCAAATTCCAAATCGAATATTTCAACATGAAATAACCAAAAAGTGAAGCAATTTTTGGGGAATATTCATCAACATTTTTTTTATGAATATTCATCAAAAATATAGCTTACAAGAAAAGAAACTTACATATATTGATATCTGTAGACCTAGCAGAAACAGAGTCTTTACTGAAAAATTGCTTTGGCAGAGCCAATTAGCCAGACTTGTTTGTGATTGATTGTTAAAAAAGTTGAAAAGATTGAACCAAAATTGTAGCTCATGAAAAATAGGTTCTTATTCGTCAAATTCCAAATCGAATATTTCAACGTGAAATAACCAAAAAATTAAGCAATTTTTGGGGAATATTCAACAAAATTTATTTGATGAATATTCATTAAAAATATAGCTTATAAGAAACGAAAAAAATGGTGTATATATGATGTCTGTAGACCTAGCAGAAACAGAGTTTTTTCTGAAAAATTGCTTTGGCAGAGCCAATTAGCCAGACTTGTTTGTGATTGATTGTTAAAAAAGTTGAAAATATTGAACTAAAATTGTAGCTCATGAAAAATACGTTCTTATTCGTCAAATTCCAAATCGAATATTTCAACATGAAATAACCAAAAAGTGAAGCAATTTTTGGGGAATATTCATCAACATTTTTTTTATGAATATTCATCAAAAATATAGCTTACAAGAAAAGAAACTTACATATATTGATATCTGTAGACCTAGCAGAAACAGAGTCTTTACTGAAAAATTGCTTTGGCAGAGCCAATTAGCCAGACTTGTTTGTGATTGATTGTTAAAAAAGTTGAAAAGATTGAACCAAAATTGTAGCTCATGAAAAATAGGTTCTTATTCGTCAAATTCCAAATCGAATATTTCAACGTGAAATAACCAAAAAATGAAGCAATTTTTGGGGAATATTCAACAAAATTTCTTTGATAAAGATCAAAAATATAGCTTATAAGAAACGAAAAAAATGGTGTATATATTATGATGTCTGTAGACCTAGCAGAAACAGAGTTTTTTTCTGAAAAATTGCTTTGGCAGAGCCAATTAACCAGACTTGTTTGTGATTGATTGTTAAAAAAGTTGAAAAGATTGAAACAAAGTTGTAGCTCATGAAAAGTAGGTTCTTATTCGTCAAACTCCAAATCGAATATTTCAACGTAAAATAACCAAAAAGTGAAGCAATTTTTGGGGAATATTCATCAAAATTTATTTTTGAAGAGGTTAAAAAAGGGGAAAGCTTTAAAATCTGTACTGTTCAGCAAGTTTCATTTTGTCTTTCAAGGTTTAATGTGAGTTTTTTATGCGCGCTTGCTTGTCGAAGAACTACCATCCGTAAACATAACTTTGAAGAGTAAAAAATCATTTATTCTAATACCTACTGGTACAATTCGTGCAGATTTTCAATATAGAATTTAACTCGCTAGTAAAATAAAAAGTTTTAAATGTAAAAAGTCATGAAACCGTCTACAATATTATAATGTAATGTGAGAAGCAGAACGTGTGAAGGTATAAATTTCTTTGGTAAAAATACAGGAAAGGGTTGTAAAAGCATAAGTGTATGCAAGACTACAGTTAAAACTATTTTTGCAGTTGTATTTTTTATGGTTGTTAAATTTTCACTTCCGTGCGTCATTACTGACCTGGCTATTGTTTTATAGCGTATTTTTCCTAAATCCACATTGTTCTTCTCCTATCAGAGACTCACACACAGTTTGTACTCGGCTATTGATTAAGCTGATTTTTTTATAATTGTTAGGGTCATTTCGTTTGCCTTTTTTGAACAATCATATCAACATTGTGGTTTTATTACCACTATTATTTTACCAATAAATTGATATAGTTAATTTATTACGAATTATTGATTAATTGTTTATCAATTATTGGCGAACGTTTGGTATTTTACGTTGTTTACAGTACAGATGTTAGTAGCCTAATAATTAAAATCTTAATAATATTCCTTCATATTGCAACATAGATATCGAAAGAAATAATAAGGCAATGCAGTAAAGACCAAACGGGTTACATCTCCCAAATATGCAGGGAAATAGAAGAACATGGTTATCGTAATAAACCGAAACCTTTATTTCAAGTGGTCAAACTCCTTTCCAGAGGTTGAAACCTCAAACGTCGTTTGTGATCGACAAGGAAGGTAATCTAAAGTCCGATACTAGTCCAGGGCGGATCTGTTTTGAGATGGAGGTTGAGAGGTGACTCTAATTTTTTTGCAGAAATTGCTTGATTTTAACCTATATAATAATAATAGGGAACTTGCACATTTTTTTATTACATAATAATGTTCAGTTTTGTATAAAAATGAGATTTCCAAAATTTCACGCTTCAAAAACTCATAATAACTTTAAAGTACAAATTTAAAGTCTTCTTTATCTTAAAATAGTTCAAACTAGTATCTTAAATAGTTCAAACGACCCGTGACGTCACAGAGTTTAACTATGTGGTTCTGTTTATGGTTATATTTACGTATATTCTTCTTCTTTAGTTTATTGGCCTCCACCTACTTGGGTATTTGGCCAGCTCGTCATCGGGGAATAAAGGAAAAATATTTATATTCTAATGACATTTATCGTATGCCGTTGTAATAATATATACCAGTTTGTTGAGATTGGAGTTTGATACAGTTTTTGAAGGAAAGGAAAGAAGGTTTACTATTGAAAATAAAACCATTTTGTAAAAGTATAAATTTTCTATGAATAGTTCAAACGATCAAAAACACTTTTAACGTCACATAACTGTATTTTTTACTGACGTTTATAATGTCTAATTTAAAATTATATATATGTTATAGTCAAAGCCCGAATTTCAGGCACTCCTAGGTTTGACTAGTCAATCCTCAGGTCTGACTGACGGTCTTAGTCAAAGCCCGAAATAAATAACATTTTCGGCCTTTGACTAGTCAAACCTAGGAGAGACTAAGTTGGTCAGGCAAAGGTCGAAATTTAATTTTATGAAATCGGGGTTTGACTAGTCAAACCCCGATCAGCTATTAAAATTTCGTAATTTGTTGGATTAGGTTTAATAAAACGTTATTTTTTAATTTTAATGTTACCATTTAGCATTACCATTTACCATTACATTTTACAAAGCCTTGTCTTCCAAATTTAGAACCTTTTGTATTAAAAAAAAATACAAATTTCTCTTTATAGAGATAGCTTAACATCTGGAACATCTTCGAAATTAAGAAATTTTTTTTTGTATTCTCTTATTTGATTTCTTGAAAAACGTAATTTGGTTTTGACTAAATATATGAATTTTATTTTAGCATAAACATATAGAGTGGAAATGTCATCGTCAACTGCGAAAGAAGATATTGCAATCGGAGAAAACTAAGGATCACCATAATACTAAGGAATCCCCTGGACCGTCATCACTAGGAGAGGAAGAAAATTGTCAAACAATTCAGACTACTTCTTCAGAAGTGGTTTGTTGTATTTGCCAAAAAAAAGCCCTGACGCACATACGTGCATAATTTATAATTAGGTGGTACATGTTGTGTGCGCTGACAGCACACTTGGTGCATACTATGAAGGTTTTAACAGAAAAGGTACATGCATGCGTTGTGCACAGATAGAAAAAATTAAAATAAATAAAGGAAAGGCGATTGAAGGTCTTCATTCCAAGGATAATGGTATCAAACAATTGAGTAAAAAAATTTTCCTTCAATTTCGATCGGAAAAACTGTAACAATACCTCTCCCCAGCTTTGATAAGGTCAAAAGAGATGCTCGAAATATCTTGGAGATCATACAACATAAAACAATTGACGTTTTGTATAGAGATGGTACAAAATTGGGAACAATTAACACACACTTTTCAAGAAATCAAATATGCAAAAAGAATTTTCTTAATTTCGAAGATGTTCCATACGTTAAGCTGTCTCAAAGAGAAATTAGTATAAAATATTCTAAATTTGCAGGACAAGGATTTATAAAATGCTACTACAATAAGAAATGCTCTTCAAAATTATGTAAGTGTAACAAAAAGGTCTAACGTATTGTGCAACTCTAAATGCCATGATGCCTCAACATGTGAGAATAAACACTCTTTTTTTATTTTTAATTGCGACAATATACAAATACTAACCATTAAAATTAAAAAATAACGTTTTAGGTCTGGATCCCGCGTATGAAAAAAAAGTTGATTAATAGCAAGCTGAAAATTTGTTAATAGCTTAAGGGTGTCTAGTCGGATAAACTTTGATATATGGGAACACTGGAACAGGGGCAGTTTTAATTGTGGAACATGTTAAAAATTTGGAACGGTCAGACCACGAAAACGGCACATTTATTTTGTCCGACAGAACAGACTTAAACTCTCCGAAAAGAGATTAAACTCTCATGCAAAAATCAGACTGCTATTTATCACCTGTCGTAATTCCTGTCATTTGACATATTCTACATGTTCCACTCATTAAAACGCCCATTTGGTGATAAGTAGCAGTCTGATTTTTGAATAAGAGTTTAATCTCTGTTCGGAGAGTTTAAGTCTGTTCTGTCGGACAAAATACATCTGCCGTTTTCGTGGTCTGACCGTTCCAATTTTTTAACTTGTTCCACAATTAAAACTTCCCCTGTTCCAGTGTTCCCATATATCAAAGTTTGTCCGACTAGACACCCTTAAGCTATTAACAAATTTCCAGCTTGCTATTAATCAACTTTTTTTCATACGCAGGATCCAGACCTATTTTATTAAAGCTAATCTAACAAATTACGACATTTTAATAGCTGATCGAGGTTTGACTAGTCAAACCCCGATTTCATAAAATTAAATTTCGACCTTTGCCTGACCAACTTAGTCTCTCCTAGGTTTGACTAGTCAAAGGCCGAAACTCTTAATTTATTTCGGGCTTTGACTAAGACCGTCAGTCAGACCTGAGGATTGACTAGTCAAACCTAGGAGTGCCTGAAATTCGGGCTTTGACTATAACATATATACAATTGGTGTAGAATGTAAACATACAACCCCGTGACGTCACGACGCGTTTTGGGGTGGCTGGTATAAGTTGAATTTTTAGTCGTCTTTAGGGGCCAAACGAAAGACAAACAAAACTTTTTTATCTTTGATACAGGTTCTAAATTATGTTCTGTTGTGATTTATACCATTTCTTTCGAATTTAAAATTGTATGCAAGTTCCATATTGAGTTATCCTCCCACTCAAAAAGGTCGGGAATATTGTTTAAATAATCAGAATGTCAAAAAATTAAGGAAAAATTCGATTTTTGTCTTCGTGTTTTGATTAAAACTTTAAAAGTGTTCACTTCCGAGAAAAGTTGTACTGACATAAAAGTTGCGTAATTAAATTTACTACAATATAGGATTGGTTAAAAATTTTTAAAATTGTTACCCTTGTTGCAAAATAGCAATAATTGCGAAAAAAATCATAAAAAACAAGTATTTGCATTTTACGTTTTTCAACAATTTTTGCTACACTTAGGACCATCATACTTCACTCAGAAAAACTTTATGATATGATAAAACAATACTGTAAATTTAGTTAAGATCGGTTCAATAGATTTTGCAAAATAAATTTTGAAATCCAGCTTTCGCAAAAAAAAATCATTTTTTCAAAATGTTGCAGGACTGAAAATAAAGCAGATAGCAAGTTAAATTTTTTTTACAAATAGAAGATGTACCTTTCATTTGCAATTTGCAAAATTAAAATCGGTTAACTACCACGGCGTCAGGAATTTTTTTAAATAAACATTAATTTTTGGTGATACGCGCAGGACAGCAGTGTTTGATTCACACAATTTGATTTCCACCAAAATTTCTTCCAATCTTTATCTAATAATATACTATTTTCTTACTCTATATTTTGTTGTATGTTCATATTTTAATTCCACAAAAATCAAACTAATTTGATTATTGTTTGTGAAATATTGTTTAAACAATTGCATATGCTTAAAAATAATACACTTTTATTTTCTAAGTTAAAATATATGAACAAAGAAAGTTTTTGCTAAAATTATTTATTTCGAAATGTACTAAAAATTAAAATTTATCAATCATTACCAAAGGTCATTGGAATGCTCAATCAGAGAGAACGTATCCGCTGCCCTGCACGTAGCACCAAAAATTAATGTTTATTTAAAAAAAAAAATCCTGACGCCGTGGTAGTTAACCAATTTTAATTTTGCAAATTGCAAATGAAAGGTACAGTATTCTTTTATATGTAAAAAAAAGTCAATTTTCTGTTTTCTTTATTTTCAGTGCTGCAACATTTTGAAAAAATGAATTTTTTTTGCGAAAGCTGGATTGCAAAATTTATTTTGCAAAATCTATTAAACCGATCTTAATGAAATTTACAGTATTAATTTATCATATCATAACGTTTTCTGCGTGAAATATGAAGGTCCTAAGTGTAGCATAAATGGTTGAAAAACGTAAAATGCGAATACTTATTTTTTTATGGTTTTTTCGAAATTATTGCTATGTTGCAACAAGGGTGACAATTTTTAAAATTTTCGGTTAATCCTATATTGCAGGAAATTTAATTACGCAACTTTTATGTCGGTGCAACTTTTCTCGAAAAAAGAATACTTTTAAAGATATAATCAAAAACCAAGAAAAAAATCGAATTGTTCCTTCATTTTTTGACATTTTGGTTATTTAGACCTTTTTTAAATGTTTCGGACCTTTTTGAGTGGGAGGATAACTCAAATATTATCATATGAGTTATTTTCAAGCAATTTCTGCAAAAAAATATGAGTCACCTCTCAACATCCAAATGTACATTTTTACAGATGCGCCCTGGTCTATACTGACGAAATATTGAAAACGTGGAGAAACTATTGTAGCGATTTATATAGAAATAAGAAGACCAGCAAAAAATGTATGGTGGTCCGACTACCTTAGAGAACCTGCTGTCGTGCTCTTTGAAGTAAAAGCTGCAATTAAATCGCTAAAAAGAAATAAATCCCTAGGAATGGAACATGAAAAAGGGATTTTAACAGCGCAGCCGGTGGGAATATGAAGACGAAGCTTGCCAAAGCTAAGGTACACTAATCCTGGACCTTAGCTTTGGTCTATCAATGTTCTAGTTAGATCACACAATGTAGTAGATACACAATGAAGTAATTCCAAATTTGGTTGAAAAATGAGTACGCAAGAAACTGTTCGAAGTAGTAAAAGAGTTTAAATATCTGGAGGCAGTAATCACGGATGGCAACCACAGAGAAGAAAGATCTCATCAAGAATTGCTGCGCGGAATAGAGCAGTATACTCCCTCTCATCATTGTTAAGATCTTCATCATCATCATCATGGTGCTACAGCCCTTAGAGGGCCTCGACCTTCTCAAGCGTTCTACGCCATTCTGTTCTGTCCCTTGCCTGCACTTTCCAGTTGCCGACTCCGATCTTCTCGGCATCTTGTGTTACCCCGTCCATCCACCTCAACTTTGGTCTACCCCGTCTTCTCATTCCCACGGGTTGAGCTGTTAGAATCCTTTTTATCATGTTCGATTCAGGGGCTCGGGCTACATGTCCTGCCCACTGCAGGCGATTTCGCTTAATTATAGTGATAATATCTTTTCCACCAAACGTTTGCTTGTAGATATTCTGCAGTTCAAAGTTATATCTACGCCTCCATATTCCGTTCTCATAAACCGATCCGAATATCTTGCGTAGTACCTTTCTTTCAAAAGTTGATAGAGCGGATTCATCTGTTTTAGTTAGCGTCCATGCCTCTGGACCATATGTGAGAACGGGGATTATCAATGTTCTATACAGCCTTATACGAGTTTTCTGAGACAAACGTTTGTTAGATAAGTACTTTGATAGACCATGATAACACCTGTTTGCAATTATTATTCGCCTTTTTATTTCCTCAGATGTGTCATTATTGGGGTTAACCGATGTCCCTAGATATATGAACTCTTTGACCGCTTCGAAGTTTTGGTCATTGATGATTAGATCTGCATCAACATTTCCAGCTCTTGTGTTTGTGTTGGTCGCCATGAATTTTGTTTTATTTTGATTTATATGTAACATTGTTAAGATCTAAGCTACTAAAAAGACAACATAAATTAAGACTGTACTTCTTCTTTACGTGCCATCTCCGCGACGAAGGTTGGCAATCATCATTGCTATTCTCACTTTTAATACTACAGCCCGAAAGAGTTCAGTTGAGCTGCATCCAAACCATTCTCTGAGATTTCTCAACCAGGACATTTTTCTCCTACCTATGCTACGCCTTCCTTGAATCTTTCCCTGCATAATTAATTTTAGGGGTTCATATCTGTCACCACGTGTTATATGGCCCAAGTATTGAAGTTTTATTGTTTTGATGGAATCCAGCATCTCCCTGCTGTTCTGTATTCTCCTTAGTACTTCCTCATTGGTTATTCTGTCTGTCCAGGAGATTCTCAGCATTCTTCGATACGTCCACATCTCAAATGCTTCCAATCTATTGAGACATTGTTTATTGAGAGTCCATGTCTCCACACCATACAAAAGAACAAAAAATACATAACACTTTAGTACTCGCTTTCTAAGATTTAGGCTGAGATCTCTACTATTCTTGTTCTCATGATCATTTTTCAGTGCGTCATTAATTATGACGTCATATACTGTATTGGGTGTGTCGAGACTTATTTCATGTAATTATTGACGAATCTGACACATGCCACAATCGTACTTAGCCATAGGTGAAAAGCTTGTGGAATTAAACTAATTAGTAATTTAGTAGATTTGATTTTTACACAATATGTTAACATGTAGGTATTTTTTATAAAGGGGAATAAAATTAAAAAGTAAACAATATTGTTAATTAAATTTATAAATATGGAAACATTAAAAAATGACACAAAACTGTCCATAAACTGTGTTTTTATCTTCTTCTCTAGGTGCTGTCTCCGCTTCAAAAGTTAGCAATCATCAGAGAGATCTTTATTTCTGAAACAGCGGCTCTAAATAATTCATTGTTATTACATCCAAACCAGTTCCTAAGGTTCTTCAGCCATGAGTTAACTATGGATCTTTTTCTTGCATAATGACCTGGAGTATTAGATATACATCTCTCATCACATGTCCCATATATCTCAGTTTTCTTCTTATTTGTTAGTTCTCGTTCCTTATGCGTAAGTCTCATTACCTCCACGTTGGCTATTCTATCTACTCGTGAGATATTTAACACTCTTCGGTACAAATCGAATGTCTCTAGTCTCCTCACGCCAATGACTAACTTTTAACGAACTAAATTCTAAACCAAAACACAAAATAATGCACAAAGACGTTGTGAAACACAAGTGAAGTCGAATTCGAAATTTCAAAATGACAGGTACACAAAATACTGACCTGAATAATAACCGTCACTTGACTCTTTGACACTTCTAAAAAATGGCCAAAATGGACGAAGTTTTTGTCAAATGTTCGTAATACGTGTATTTGATTGGCTAGAAAAAACGCGCATTCTAAATATCAACGAATCAAAGGTAGGTTAGGAATAGACGTCTTATGTATATAACCATTGTAATGCTGCATTATTTTTGTGTTTAATCACGGAGCTACCGCTTTTTCCGTCTCATCTAACTTAATGCATTAGAGAGAAATAGAAAAACTGTGACGCACTGAAAAATGATCATGAGAACAAGAATACATAATATTTGTTTCATATTAGTGAATGCACTTCTAGCCTTTTCTATTCTAATTCGGATTTCTTTGGTATAATCGTTTGTTTCACTAATGTTTGTCCCTAAATAGTTATAATTCTGAACTCGTTCTATAGTCTTATTATTTACGTGTAGATTTATATTTCTAATATTTTTCTTTGATATAACCATGAATTTCGTTTTCTTTATGTTTAGTGACAGACCAAATTCTTCACTCGTTACAACAACCTTATCTAAAATTCTTTGTAGACCTGTAATAGTTTCTGCTATTAGTATTGTGTCATCGGCGTATCTAATTTCACATTGGCTAGGCCATTTATTTTTATCCCTGCTACTTCATGTTCTAATGCTTTTTTGAATATTTCTTCTGAGTATGCATTAAACAGTGATGGCGACAAGACACAGCCCTGTCTAACGCCTCTTTTGATTTTTATTTTATTGGTGTTTAAATTATTTATTCTTATGACAGCTTCTTGTTCATAATACAGATTATTTATTATTCTTATATCCCGTGTGTCGATGTTCTTTGTTCTCAGTAGTTTTATTAACGGATTATGTTTCACAGTATCGAATGCCTTGTTATAATCTAGGAAGCAGACATAGATGTCCTGGTTTACATCTAAACATCTCTGCATTAGCACATTTACTGCAAATAATGCTTCTCTGGTTCCTTGAGCATTTCTAAATCCGAACTGAATTTGTCCAATGTCTTGTTCTAACTTTTTGTATATTCTACGATGAATAATCTTTAGAAATACTTTGAGTATGTGGCACATTAGACTGATTGTACGGTGTTCGCAACATTGTCTGGCGTTTCTCTTTTTCGGTATAGTCACGAATGTTGATAGAAGCCATTCTTTAGGTAATATACCTGTTCTGTATATAATATTAAATAATTCGACAATTACATGTATATTGCAATTACGTATTGGACACGTAGTAAGGAGAGACCGGTATAATATTAACTTATTATGATGGGTAAAATCGATGGACGCAGAGGAATTGGTAGAAAGCAGGCCTCTTGGTTGAAGAATATCCGGGAGTGGACAGGAATAAAGAAAGCAGAACACCTATTTAGAATAGCTCGATACAGAGACAGTTTCGCCATGTTAATCGCCAACGTCAAGGGGACTTGATAGGGCACGTTAAGAAGAAAAATTGCAATTACATGTATAAGTTGCAATATTTCCGTCGGTATTTCGTCCGGTCCTACAGCTTTCCCAGTTTTCAGTTCTTTAATGGTGTGTTTTACTTCACTTTCTGTTATTTCTAGTCCAGTCTCTTCAACGAAATATTCGTTATCTATTGTGTCTCGGTTGTCGTTAAACAGCTGTTCTACATAGTTTGTCCATACCATCAATTTGTTTTCTGTATCTATTACTATATCTCCCTTTTCATCAACAAGTATATTTTGTTTGTATTCTGGTTTTCTAGTTAATTCTTTTATTTTCCTGTGTACATTAAAGCTGTCATGCTTACGTTGTAGCGTTTCTATTTCATCACATTTTTCTTTTAACCAATTTTCATTTGCTATGCGAATTTGTCGCCTTATTTCGTTTTGTGTTTGCTGGTATAACGATTTATTTTTGTCCTTATATACTCTTCTTTTGTTCATTAAGTTTAGTATTTCGTCTGTCATCCAATCTTTTTTCTTTTCTTTGGGTTTGCGTAGATGCTTTTTTGAAGGTTCTATTAAGTCAGCCTTTATTTTTACCCAGTTTTTGTTGATATTTTCTTCATTGTATTCCCCTCAAACTGTACGGTGTTTAGACGTTCGTTAATTCTTTCTTTGATAGTTTCTTTGATTTCTGGATTTCTTAGTGCACTTATATCAATTCTTTCTTCTTTTACTATTTTCTCTATTCTTTTCATTTTAATTTTCATGTGAGCTACTAAGAGATTATGATTAGATGATATATCTGCTCCAGGCTGTGTTTTGACTGCTGTAATACTATACCTATATCTTTCTTTGATCATTATTTGATTTCTCATTATCTGATGTTCATTATCTCTTGGCGATTTCCACGTGTACAAACGTCTATTAGGTAATTCAAAGAACGTGTTTGTAACAATCATATTATTATCTTGGCAGAATTGTATCAATCTATCTCCTCTTTGATTTCTATCACCTAATCCAAAATTTCCCACTACTAAGACTGTACATTACATGTCAATTATTTGCCCTGTTGTTACATATGGAAGTCAAACATGGATTTTACGTCAACACGAAATAAATAGGCTGATGGTATTTGAAAGCATGGTTCTCGGAATGATATTTGATCATCAAAGAGATGAATTGGCAGGAGTGTATAGTGTATAGAAAGCGCCGCAATGCTGACTTGGTGACTCCACAATGGTACTGAAACATCGTCAGACATATAAAAGCTAACCGGATAACACGAGCAGGTCATGTGGTAAGATTACAGGAAGACAGAGTGTCAAAGACAGTAGTTTTTGAGAGACCAGACGTTAGAAGATCAGTAGGTCATCCCAGAAAACGATGGAAGGAGACGTTGAAGCGAATTTATCCAGGATTGGGGCATAACAATGGGAAATGGAAGCGCAAGATTCCATTTTCCATTGTTGTGAGAAGACTCACCCCGAGTTGTAAAGCTAATAAAAAAAAAAGAAAAATATATTTTTGAACACAATAAATTTCTGCTTGAAAATAAACTTGCGTTTCTTGGTTATGTAAAAATAGTCCTTTAAATAGTCCTCCAAACCAGTGTACATAAATATTAAAAAAAAAGATTACTGAAAGAAAATAAACTAAACTTCTGATAAAAGTCTATATTTCTTAGCCACCTCGATTTAATGCCTTCAAAGGTAATTATTTAGATGCAGATTACCTTTATCGCATTAAATTTTACTTAAAATTTCACGTAATTTACGTATTTTCTATGCTAATTTGTGTTTTTACGAGTGAAAAGATAAATATAATATTTCTGAAACAAAAGCTCGGCAGCTAGTTGCCATTTTGTATGGCCATATCTCATCAAGTTTGTCAGATAAAATCTAATTACTGCCATGCAACGAACTCTGCCCTATATTTTGCTGGAATTTTAAAATGGAAAATTGTCCAGAAATAAATGCAACTCTGTACCGTGGAGGTAAACAGTCGTATATCCATAATGTATACATTTGCAGGAGAGCGAAAAACGTACAGACTAGTCAATAAACTATAAAAAATTTTGTACTTCCATTACATTGAATTTAACATGATTGGTATATTATACTACGTAAATGGACTTCTATTACTGGATATTAGTATTGTTAAGAAATTATTTACCTGGTGTATGATATTTATGATATTCGGAGTTACGACTTTTTACCTCTATGTCTTTAAACAGGTAATAATATCCAAAATAAAAATCGTAAGTGATTACAAAAATAGTATATTCCGTATTTAAAAATGCAAAAACCAGATCACAATGTTTGGAACAAAAAAGAACTCTTGTTTTTCATTATTCCGTTTTAACACCCTCAAAATACCATTTAATATAAAAATGGAGCTACGATTGTTTACCACTACCGCATACGAAAGCATACTATCTATATACCCACGTATTTATGGAGTTACGATGGATATACTACTGTTTCCCTCAACTGACTAATGGAGTTGCTATTGTTTCTAAGCGCCTTATCTAGGCAACTAACAACGCTGGATGTACGATTCTTTGCCACAATATGCTATGAAAATCTGACAACAAGAGTGTGGTATTAACTCCATTTCGGCAAAAAGTGGAGTTACCACTGTTTACCTCCACGGTACAGAACTGGAATTTACGATTGTACAAATAAAGGTAGGTATATTATTATAAAAATTTAATATTTTAGAGAAAAATAAATAGAAGGGAAGTACATTATTATAAACATAAACAGTGGGGTTTCAAAAATAATTAATAATAATAACACGTAGTAGAACGCTTAGTGGAACTGTAGTGGTCGAATTATTTTAATGAAGTAAAGTGAGCTCTTTGTATGGGTACCTATATTACACAACCAGCGAAAAGTGACAAATAAATAAGCCCTAAGCGCCGGTTTTAACCTAATTTGCTTAAATATTTCATATTCTCAAAGTTCTTTGGTAAATCGCGATATTTTGGCGTAATTTCTCCGAGTAACCTAATTTTTTGTATCGTAGAGACAACCAACCACCTGTCAGTATCTTGAAGATGTTGGTATTCCAAAAATGGACTGGCCTGCTCAAAGTCCATACCTTAATCCTATTGAGCATATATGAATCCTCCTCAAAAGGTGTGTAAGGCATTGTATACCTGCTCTAACATTTGAAGAGCTTCGAATTGCTCTCATTGAGGAATGGATCAATTTTCCCCAAAGGGACATCCAAAACGTGAGTTCTATGCTAAATCGACTGATGAGTGTCATCCAGAACCGTGGTGGCAACATACATTAGCGAAACGAGTGATCTTGTCTTTTCTTGACTATAAATTCAATTATTGTTATAACTGTAACTGTAACGGTACATCGAAATTTTTTTCAATACACTTATTATTTTCTTAAATTTTTCCTTATTTCCAATTTGCTACTAATAGGTCTTGGGCATTCGAGATGTGGTGCTACAGGAGAATGTGGAAAATACCATGGACAGAGAGAGTAACAAATCAAGATGTTTTGCTGAAGATGGGGAAGGAATGCGAAGTCATAAACACCATACAAACGAGAAAATTGGAATATCTAGGCCACATAATGAGTGGAAAAGTAGTGCCTGCTAAGGCTCATAATCCAAGGAAAAATCTGGGGAAAGAAAAATATGGGACGTGGGAGGATTTCCTGGTTGCGAAATTTAAGGGAGTGGTACGGGTGCAGTTCAATACAATTGTTGAGAGCTGCAAACAACAAAGTTGAGATTGCTGTGATGGTAGCCAACCTCCGGTAGGAAACGGTTCTGCAAGAAAAAGAAGGTATTGGACCCACCATTTAAAGAAACATTTACTACCTCTCTCATGAGACTTTCTTTATTCAGTTATTCATGTCGAGTCGGAGAACTTTTCTATTTCGGAAAATTTTTGGAAGAGGGGCGTTTCGTAAATATAGAGGTTTCTAAATTTCGCCGCGGCCGAAAACTGGAGTACCGTTTCATCAGCTATGACGGTATAAATTTTATGACTCTTTATGACAGTGTTGCCAATCGCATTTCTCTAGATTATCCGATGATCGCTCGAAAAATATCCGATTTGTCACGAAAAGGTACGATAGGTCAAAAATTATTCTAGGTTCGTTCCAAGACGACACATTTGTACGATCCCTTGAACCGCCACGAAATCGAATTGACTGTTTTAATGCGCAGAATCGCCCTTGAACGGTTTTCTTTCGATCCCGACCCGATTACCGGTACGTAACACTCTTGGAACGTATTTGTGTACCATTTCAAGTCTGAGTTGCGCCGGAACCATTTTCAGTACGAGTCCACTAGTAGTAGTAAGAAATGTATCATTTCTTTATAAAATTTATCATTTCAACTTAAAAATCTTCCTCAGAATCCATATTTGACATAACATCGCTGTCTTCTACGAAAAGAAAAATAATAAATTATTCATATTTTTAAGATTAATTAAAAAAAAGAATTAATAATAATTATTTAAAGGAAAATCAAGATTCACAAGTATTAATAGCGTGGATTGTGGATTATTCTATTATTGAATCATCAGCTGATCTATAGCAGTGCCCAGTAAAAATGAAAACAATCCTAACTGCGCAAGTCAGTACAACTAGTTTCTGCTTGAAGGCATGTATCAAAAGGACCGTTCAGTTACCGATTTCGAAAGGGTATTAACATGGATCGCCTGGAACAACACAGTGTACGATACGAATCATCGTTCATGTTCGCATGGAACGCATTTTTTATAGTGCGCATGACGAGGGCACTACGAAGGACGATTTTCATGTCACTTGGAACGCGCCTTCTGTTATTAAAATCAATGTTGCCAATGTTATTCTTTTAGTCCCCTTCAATCATCAAATAACAAAATCCGTTGTTCGTACGCCAATCAGTTGATTGTAATCAATTATCATTATGATAATTAACATAATTGATTGATTGATTAATTATTAATTATCAATTAACGTAACAATTATTAACATAATCGATTAATTAATCAATTAATCTCATAATTGTAATCAATTATGTTTTCAGCAACCCAATCAAAGTTGACATTGACAGTAATTAAATATTTGATAATGATCAGTTGATTCCATTTCTGATTAGCGTTCGAACAACCGGCCCTTTAATCTACTGGATTCTCTATTTCACAGTTTAAAAATTTTCGTTTATAAGTAGATGAAAATCTCGTATCCTTACCTAATTCATGTATGTAAATACTATTTACTTACCAGATTTAGCCAAACGGCTCACACTCCCTCCTAGGGAAAAATTGACTCATCCCAGATACCTACTGTATCAAAAGGATTGAGATCTGGTGGGACTCTTTCCATGTTATCGAGCCCTAGGTGACTTGGTAAAAAGGTGTATCTCCCAAAAATTTTTGTACACCTATTTACTTACTATTATTATATTATTCGTATTTTGTATTATCGTAAGTGTTAAATTCTGAATAAATAAATAAATCTAATTATTTCATTATTTGGATCGTTATATTAATTTATTATAATTATTTAAGTAAAAAAAAAATACTATAAATATTATTTTATTAAAACATAATACCTACCTAAAACTAGGTACTGGAAAAATAAATAATAAATAAATCAATACAAAATAAACTACAGGTACATTAATAGCATAGGCGCAAAATTTCTGGTCAATGCTTTTAAAATACATTATTTTTTTCGAGTCCTGAGAAAGCTAATAAGTATTATTTAAAAATTTAAACGCAGAATGAAAGATTACATTATTACTGAGGGCCGAAAGTCCCTGAAGACTTCTATAATTTTTATTCTAATATGTTACAGGGGTAAAAGAAAAAGAGAATATTAAGTGTGATTTTTAATTTCAAATATCTCATTCAAAAGAAACATTTTGTTTATTCTAAGGGACTTTCAGCCCTCCGTAATAATGTAATCTTTCATTCTGCTTTCAAATGTTTCAAAAATATTTATTAGTTTTCTCAGGATTCGAAAAAATGAATACGTTTAAAGATTATTGGTCCGAAATTTTGCGCCTACGCTCTTTTAACAATTTCTTCTTCTTAAAGTCCGTCTCCTATCGGAGGTTGGAAATCATCACAGCTATTCTTATTTTACTGGCGGCCGCCCTAAATAGGTCGATGGAACTGCAGCTGAACCATTCCTTCAGATTCCTTAACCAAGATATTCTGCGCCTACCGATACTTCTCTTACCCCTGATTTTACCCTGGATGATTAGTCTCAGCAGCGAGTATTTGTCACCTCTCATAACATGGTCAAAGTATTCAAGCTTTCTTCTTTTAACAGTAAGTACAACTTCACATCCTTTTCCGATGTGATGGAAATGAAGGTTTCAAAGGTTATTAAGGTTTAAAAGTTATTATCCATAATACCCGTGGTGCGTTCAACGTTAATGCCCGACTAAATAATTTTTATAGGCAAAAAATTTGAAGGATTTTTGAGTTAATTAGTAGGAATCTAGATATTACTAGTTTCAAATAAGTAGATTTTTCTACAACCACTATTCCAAATGCATTTTTCTGCACAATTTTATGTTAACAAACTTAATATTTTCTCACAGAATAACTGACAGTAGTCTGCAGAAAAGTGACGTTTCTGTGCCGGAAAGTTCTTTTCTGGTTAGTACCATTACATTCCTCAAAAAAATTATAAATATAATTAGGTAAGTATAACATGTTTTGATGAGATGGTTTTGTTTAAGATATTAGATTTGATAGAACTTTACAAAAAAGAACTAGATTTAACTATATCTCATGTCCGAGAAATCTGGAAACGTTTACTTAAGCACTGCACTACATAAAAATCGTGCGTGAATTAGCTTTCATAAGTTTAAAGACTAAAAACTAAAAACTCATAAATAACATCGGACGGCAGACGGTTTTTGAAATTTGAATTGGATTAGTATGCCTTAAGTGGATGCACTTGTACATTTAAATTCTAATCAAAAGAATCGGCACATGTCCCTTTTGTCAAAAGATGAAAAGTATCGGATGTCACTAACATTCATCCAGTATAGGCTATTTATAAAAATTTGAGTGGAACCAAACAAAATTAATGTGTTGTTGGTGTTGGGAATATATGGATGAGAAAGTTTTAGTCGATGGTAGATACACTGAAAAATATCCGCAAATATCCGATTTATTTAAAGATACGAAGAAGATACGACAACTCTCAAAAAGGTACGAAAATCGGATAATTATCCGCCGATTGGCAACACTGCTTTATGACTTCAATTATGACTTTAAGAAGTCATAATTAATGATTTTTTAGCAGGATTTTTTGATGAAAATACTTACAATTTACTATATTGTCCCACAAATTTTTAAGGGTACTCCAGTTGGCGGACGTACCAAAGTTTAGACACTTTTATATTTACCTTCCCTATTATTTAGCCACCTTCCCGAAAATTTTCGGAAATAGAAAAGTTGTCCGACTCAATATGAATGACTGAATAAAAAGAAGTCTCATGAGGGAGGTACCTACTATTTGTTTAATGGTGGCCCAAGGACTATAATTACAATGTGGGTTTACGTACTACAAGAGTAACTGACTCAATACATAATAGATTTAATTTAAATCTATAATAAAAATGCAAAAAATTTTAAATATTGTGGGTTTTCTCTGACGCGCGTATATCATATAGTATGGTATAACCAGACCCAAACCCAGACATCCCAAGTGAAAGTTATCCTAAAAGACCAAATTGTTCTATATGGTCCACATAATGTTCAGAAAAAAGTCACACCATTTTGAGGTCGGGTTTGGGGGGAAGAGGGGGGAGTAATCGGTAAATTCGTAGTTTTTTATGTTTTTCGTCAATATTTCTAAAACTATGCGGTTTAGCATGAACAACCGTCTATACAAAAATGTTCTACATTAAATTTGAAATAAAAAAGGTCCTATACGCTCTGAGCTTCGCTGGTGGCGCTCCTAGCGGATTACTAATTCAACTTTCACCGGTAATTTTTAAATTTATTATTTAATTGTTATCGCTTAACATTTACAACGCAAAAAAGTAATTAAATTGTAATCGATTTTTTTAAGATTTTGCTAATCATTTTGACGTTCTATTGATAAAATATGAATTTCTTACTTCGGATACTTTCACAATTATCGTGTAGATGGCGCTAAGATTTTTAGATTAAATTATAATTACATATTACGGAACATTAAAAATACTTAAATTCAGTATTTAAAACGTAAGTATATTTAAGGTAAAAATATATACCACAGCTTTGACCAACTAATATTTTTTATAATTAATGTTTTTAATTTTAATTTTAAATTAATCACTTTGACATTTATGTCAAATTTCCGGTAAACGTTTACAGACTTGCCACTACTGGCGCTCGCGAATTTGTAAATATCCCCTCTACGTACGAGCTCACAGCGTATACATAATCCTTCTAAAATGAACGGTTCCAAAGTTACGGAGGCAGTATATTATAATTGGTCCAAAAAAAGGACTAACCCAGACATCTAAAGTAAAAGTTTTCCTCCAACGCCAAATTGTTCTATATGGTCCACCTATTGTTCAGTAAAAAGTTACACCATTTTGAGCGTCCGGTTTGGGGGGGAGATGGGGGAAAAGTCGGTAAATTAGTAGATTTTTTACGTTTTTCGTCAATATTTCTAAAACTATGCTTTAGCGTAAACAATGTTCTATACAAAAATGTTCTACGTGAAATTTAAAACAAAAAAGGTCCGATACATAATTGTTATAAAATCAACTGTTCCAGAGTTATGGAGGGTAAAAAGTGGATGTTTTCGATACTTTTTATATTTTTGGGCAATTTATAGAAATTTTCTTTAACAGGATTGTGTTTTGTAAATAAAATTTACTATTTCAGTGGCCGATGATATGTTAGTGATAAGCCCTTGAAGAAACGTCAACCTCACCACCCAAAATCATCATCAATTGCCCAGATAATATAAAAAGTATCGAAAACCTCCACTTTTCACCCTCCGTAACTCTGGAACCGTTGATTTTATAACAATTATGTATACAACCTTTTTTGTTTTAAATTTTATGTAGAACATTTTTATATAGACCATTGTTTACGCTAAAGCATAGTTTTAGAAATATTGACGAAAAGCTTAAAAAAACTACTAATTGTCCTAAACCGGACGCTCAAAATGGTGTAACTTTTTACTAAACAATAGGTGGACCATATAGAACAATTTGGCGTTGGAGGAAAACTTTTACTTTAGATGTCTGGGTTAGGCCTTTTTTGGACCAATTATAATATACTACCTCCGTAACTTTGGAACCGTTCATTTTAGAAGGATTATGCATAGGACCTTTTTATTGCAAATTTAATGTAGAACAGTTTTGTATAGAAGGTTGTTCATGCTAAACCGCATAGTTTTAGAAATATTGACGAAAAACCTAAAAAAAATTCGAATTTACCGATTTCTCCCCCCTCTAGCCCCCAAACACCACGCTCAAAATGGTGTGACTTTTTTCTGAACATTATGTGGACCATATAGAACAATTTGGTGTTGGAGGATAACTTTCACTTTGGATGTCTGGGTTATGGCATTATTTAGATCAATTATATCATACTAATATTAGTAATTTGTTAAAATGTTCATTTGACGTATTTTAATTTACATAGTTTATTCATAATTAATGTTGATGGGCAGGAACAAAAACAATTTGAAGATATGAAAACCGCAACTGTTGAGTAGATAAGTAAACAATTTGAAAGGAGATTTAAAAACATTAGCAAAACATAAAACAGACACGGCTGAATTATTTTAATGAAGTAAAATGAGCCCTTTGTAAGAGTAGGTATATTACACAACAAATCCGAGCGAAAAGTGACAGATCAATACACGCTAAGTGCCGGTTTTACCATAATTCTTTTCTAGATTTCATATACTCAAAATTTTGTATGAAATCGCGATATTTTGGCGTAATTTCTCCGAGTAACCTAATTTTTTGTATCGTAGAAACAAACCAACCACCTGTCAATATCTTGAATGAAGATGTTGGTATTCCAAAAATGGACTGGCCTGCTTAAAGTCCAGACCTTAATCCTATTGAGCATAATATTATATGGAGCCTTCTTAAAAGGCGTGTAAGAAGACGTATACCTGCTACAACAACATGTGAAGAGCTTCGAATGGCCCTCATTGAGGAATGGACCAATTTTCCCAAAAGGGTCATCCAAAAACGTGATCACCTCTATGTCAAATCGAATGGTGAGTGTCATCCAGAACCGTGGTGGTAACACACATTAACGAAAGGAGTGATACTTATCTTTTCTTGACTAGATATTTCAATAATTATTGTTAAACTGTAACTGTAATAATAGTATTGTACCCTCGGAGATCCGTGGAAAAAATTTACACTCAAAATAACAAAATTCAGTTTGGCAACACTGTGTGAATGTTGATAGTAACATATCCTTTTTAAGACAAACACAACTGTAATTTAGTCCAAACAAATTAATATATTTTTTTTTGCCAACAAAAATGAGATTTTTCAACCAAATAATGTTTCAAATATGATGTGCAAAATAATTTTTAATTGGGTTCTGCTAATGGGCTTGCTTTTTTTGTCATTAAAGTAAAAAAAACTTAAAATTTCACTCATTAAATCATTATTGTCCGGTTATCGTCTTAATTATTTTAACTGTACTAATATCCGTCGAGTAATTCTGAATGATTAATAGGTTGTTAAAACATTTTATCTGTAGCGGCTTCTGGAATATCTTAAAAATATCGAATTTCATTGATAAAATGCACATATCCCACCGATCTTCGCTTCGACCATACATCGAATTTTTTTTCAATACACTATTATTTTCTCAAATTTTCCCTTGTTTTCAATTTGTTACTAATAGGTCTTGGGCCTAGGGATGGGAAAAATCTACCGATTATAACCTGAAACCGGTTTTTTTCCTTGGCAATAATCGGTTTTTCCGGTTGTTTTTTTTTGACCCGGTTATAACCGGTTTATTCTTTTTAAAGTAATAACCGGTGAAAAACCGGATAAGTGGAAAAAATACTGAATTTAGAGAAAAAATGGGAAAATTTTTCGCTCCCCGCGCGTAAATGAGAAATTTTCAGCTGACTGAAACCGATTTCACAACATTGATGACTGATTTCTATACTGATATAGAAATATAGACTGATATCGATTGGAATGGAGTATCGCAAACTAAAGCGCAATGTAAATGTAACCTATTGGGTATTGGCTATGAATAAAAAAACCACACACCGGTTTATGGAATAACCGGTTTTTTTTGTCCGGTTATAACCGCCAGGTTAAACCGTAGTAGAAAAAACCGGTATAATAACCGAAAACTGGTGTTTTGTCAATAACCGCCACCCAGTCTTGGGCCCACCATTTAAAGAAATTTATTACCTTCCTCGTGAAACTTTCTTTATTCAGTTATTCATGTCGAGTCGGACAACTTTCCTGTTTCGGAAAATTTTCGGGAGTTAAAATATTACCAGTTAATTGTAAATATTTTTATTAAAAAATCCTGCAAAAATCAGCTGTGAGGGTATAAATTTTAAGACTCTTTGATGCGTGCGGCCCCCTATGGTGGCGCTGGGGCGCACTATGAAGTCATAAGGGATGATTTTTTGCAGGATTGATTGATGAAAATACTTACAATTAACCGGTAATAATGTCCGACAAATTGTCGGACGCATCAAAGTTTAGAAATCTTTTTATTTACCTCCCCTATTATTTAGCCCCCCTACTATTTAGCTCATCTCGCGAAAATTTTCCGAAATATAAAAGTTGTCCGACTCAACATGAATAACTGAATAGAAAAGTCTCATGAGGGAGTACTATTTTTTTAATGAAGGGCACAAGGACTATAATTACAATGTGGGTTTACGTGCTACAAAAGTAACTGACTCAATACACGATTTAATTTAAATCTATAATAAAAAGACAAAAAATATTTTAAATTTTGTGGGTTTTCTCTGACGCGCGTATGTCATGTTAGTAATTTGTTAAAATGTTCATTTGACGTATTTTAATTTACAAATTTTATTCATAATTAATGTGGATGGGCAGGAACAAAAACAATTTGAAGATAGGAAAACCGCAACTTTTGCGCGTTTTAATTTAGTAAATGTTGAGTAGATAATAAGTAAACAATTTGAAAGGTGATTTAAAAAACATTAGCAAAACATAAAACAGACACGGCTGAATTATTTTAATGAAGTAAAATGAGCCCTTTGTAAGGGTAGGTATATTACACAACAAATCCGAGCGAAAAGTGACAGATCAATACGCGCTAAGCGCCGGTTTTAACATAATTCTTTTCTAGATTTCATATCCTCAAAGTTTTGTAGGAAATCGCGATATTTTGGCGTAATTTCTCCGAGTAACCTAATTTTTTGTATCGTAGAGACAAACCAACCACCTGTCATACTGCACAGGGCTGAGCCTCCGGAATATTGATTTTCTCAATGGCAATGCAGATATTCAGCCGACAACAATTTTTCTCCGACACCGCGTTGATTAAACTATCGTAATATCTTTACGAGGTTAAAACGCACACAATCCTCGCTGGTGAAAGCCAGTTTATTTTGGTGTATTAGCGTCCCGATCGGTTTTTCATGAACGAGAGTCTCCGTCCATTTGCGCTGGAAATCGCTCAAAAAATCGACGTATATAAATGAAATGTGCTGTACTTACTTTCCTAGTTCTTCCTTAAGGTCGTAATTATCGCTGAAACGCGTACAAGCAAGCGGAACTGCCATAATCACTCGTGAAGTTTCTAAATTCTACTATTCGATCTTTGGAGTAAAAATGCACAGACAGAACGGAACGTCGAATCTAGGGCCTGTCGCGCACCACTGTCAATTGTTATGCTACCCATAATACACAGTAGGCTCTGGACATAGCGCAGGTCACTTTGAAATATCAACCTGTCTGCTAGTTTGCGGGCAGCGTTGTCGCTTCTCATATTTTTTCTTTGAACTTTCGATGTTTTTTCTTTGAATATTTCGATAAAAATAATCTCGTGCATGTGTAATTACGGTGTAGCGCCGAGCTGCATGTCGTTTATTTGTTAATAAATTCATGCTAATTATTTTTTTAATATATACGGTACCGGTATCTATGAATATAATTTGAAAACATTCATGCGAAAAAAAGTTTTATTACTAATATATCAGTGGCGCACCCGGGGGGTGGGGGTTAAAGCCCCCCGGGCATTAAAATTATAAAGACTAGTAGGAAAATGTAACTTGTCTTTCAAAAACAATAGAAAAAAATTTTGGTGCCCAAGCGAAGCTAGGACAAATAATCCCCGGGGCAAATAATCCCCGGACAAAAAATCCCGGACAAATAATCCCCACAAATTTTTTTGGGCAAAATATCCCCACAAAAAAATCCCGGACAAAAAATCCCCAAGAACTCTAAAAATTTGCCCGTGAATGTAATCGACTCAAATGTTTTTCAGCCTCAGTGCGTGAGAGCTATAGCAATCGCCATGAAACCGCTTTTTGACACGAAAATAATGATTAGCAATTAAGATTAAGCATTGTTATTTCGATTACCAAATTTCGAATTTTAATTCATTGCCGAAAACTTCAAATTTTACATGACAAACGAGTGTGAGTTTTTTCAAAAATCGTGGAGGATATGGGAATGCGCTAAGGCTGTGGGAACCATTTTGTAATTATTCGCTTAAATCTTTTACTTACTCTGCTTTGAATAACTATGTTCAAAACATTGCCTATTCGTGATGAGAACTGCTGGTCCCGAAAACGATAATCTTGATTGTAATGCAAAAAACCTGTTACTTTTTGTAAATTTAACGTCAAAAATATTTAGTTATTATCATCATCAATGGCGTTATAACTCTTCGAGTGTCCTTGCGAGTGGTTTACTATTGGCTTCCATGTGTCGGTCCTGTGCCACTATTTCCCATTGTCTCACTCCCATTTTCTCCAGACCTTCTCTGACTGCACCTTTTTCTGGGCCGTCCTACAGACTTTCTCCCATCTGGCCTCTCTCCGAGCAGCTATATCTGGTTTGATTTTTGGATAAATGTTTAGCATGGCATATTCTAAGGCCACGTTAAACAACAATGGGGACAACGGATCTCCCTGTCTCAGTCCGGAATTTCCGCAGAAATCATTTGATATTTCCCCACCTCTTCTAATACGTGTGCAAAGAAGTTACTTACACACATTTGCGTTACCGCAGTTAGTTTTTTGGGTACGCCCAGCTCGACCATTGTATAGGGCTTTTCATCGATTGTCATTTGTTTCGAGCTTCTGTCATATGTTGTATAATCTGTGTATAATATTAATATACACGGATTATACGACACAAGACAGAAGCTCGAAACAAATGACTGTGAATGAAAAGCTCTATTCCATAATGTAGGATGATTAATTTAATCATAAGCCTGTTTGATATCTATAAAGATCTGATGCACGTGTTGATTATACCCCCAATCCTTTCAAGCATTTGTCTAATAGTAAATATTTGATCAACAATCGATCTTCCGGGCCTAAAATCACACTGGTAGTCAGCAACTATTTCTTCGGCGTATGGTAGTAATCTTTTTAGTAATACATAACGAAAAATATTTAGTCATCAGTTTCAATTCACTGCAAACAACATTTCAGAAACCTGCTTCAAAAGCTTTCAAAAGCTATGTCAAAAACCTGTGTTCTGCGTTTTCATAACAAAGCCTAAACATTATTAATAGCGCAAAAATGTTTCGTGGATTCACACAGGTAATAGGCAATGTTTTGAACTTAGTTATTCAAGGCAGAGTGAGCAAAAGATTTAAGATGATTCCCACAGCCTTAGCTCATTCCCCATACCTTCTACGATTTTTGAAAAAACACACACTCGTTTGTCATGTAAAATTTGAAGTTTTCTGCATGTAATTGGAATTCGAAATTACAATAATTCATGCTTAATCTTAATTACTAATCATTATTGTCTTACCGAAAAGCGGTTTCATGGCCATTTCTATAGGTACCTCTTATGCACTGATGCTGAAAAACAGAGTCGATTGCGTCCACGGGAAAATTTTTAGAGAACTATTCAGTGGCAAATATTTCATGGGGATTTTTTGTGGGGATATTTTGTCGAAAACAATTTGTGGGGATTATTTGTCCGGGATTTTTTGTGGGGATTATTTGTCCGGGGATTTTTTGTCTGTGGATTTTGGTCCAGGGATAATTTGTGAGGATTTTTTGTCAGGGATTATTTGCCATATTTGCCCGAACCCCGCCCAAGCCAACCCCCCCTAGAGGAAAATTCTGGGTGCGCCACTGTAATATATTGAAATTTCATCTTACCTACATAAGTACACACTTTTATTTATTTTTTTTTTGATAAATTAAAAGTTCTCCCAAAGAAATTCTTGATAATTAACTTCTGATTAAATTTATTGTTCTTCTTCTGTTAAGCTAATAGACCGGATAGCTCAGGCGGTAGGCAGGGCCGCCGAGACGAATGAGTAATGAGCGGGCCCCGGTAAGAAGGCAAGAGCGGACCCCCGGTAAGAAGTGAAGAGCGAAAACATTTGTTTAATTTTTATTGAAATAAAATTATCAATAATAATAAGAAACATTTCAAATATAAATTTTATTAAATTTTGATTGTACCTATTTATAATAGTGAAAATATTTATAATAGATACAGGTGCTTTTCGAGTTTTCTAATTGGCAAAGATGTCTATAATTTTCGAAAATTCGAAAATTTTCTTTTAGCAAATCATTCTCAATGCTCAAGTTGATAGGCCAGTTAACTGATCCTGTTTCATTGTAAATCTCATAGTAGCATTTTTTATGCGAGAAAGACAATAAAAGCATCTTTTTGCTTCTGCGTCTGTCACGGGTACTGCGGTGCAAAATATTCTTTTAACGTAATAACGACGTCGACGCTTAGGAAATAACGAATCCAATTTCAGATGTTCAATTTTATTAAGTAAATCTATTGGAGAAATTTGAGAGTCATTAATATTATCCTTTGAGAATCTATAAAACTTTAATTCGACCAATAGCATGGTATGGCAATGAAGCATGGCTACTGAAAGAAACATCCAAAAACAAATTTGACACATGCGAAAGGAAAGTACTGAGGAGAATACTAGGGCCTGTGGGGGAAAACGGAATCTTCAAAAGTCGATACAACAACGAGCTTTATCAACTTTATAAGGAAACACCCTGTCAGACTTCATTAGAATACAAATATTGCAATGGGCCGGACATGTGATAAGAATGGGAGAGGATAGGCTACCAAAAAGAGCACCGAACGCTAGAATGCAGGGAAAGAGACCGGTTGGAAAGCCAAGAAAGCGCTGGGAAGACACAGTAAACAGTGACGCATAAGCCCTTTTAGGAGTCCGTGTATGGACATGGAGAAGAGCAGCCACAGACAAACAAGGGTGGAGGCAAAAATAAAGGATGCCAAGGCTCAATTTGGGCTGTAATGCCGTAGAACAACAAGAAGAATATATTATCCTTGTATATCGCTCTCAAATGAGAAATTTCATCTGTCAATTCTGCCTGATATCTTCTTTATAAAACTCACGCAATATATCAATATTTTTCTTAATATTGTAGTCATCTTCATCTCGGAATGTCCATAAAATCCTTAATAGCGAATAAATTTCATTGCTGCATTAAATCTTCTGGCAAAATTTCTTATTATGCAATCAATGACAATGTCAAATATTTCAGTCAACTATTGCGTCGAGCTCAAAATTATCAGTCACTAGTCACTAGGTATACTAGGCCCAAGCAAATCATCAAAAAATCTCGCAGGCTTCTTGCGCCGTTTTCCTTTATTTGATGTAAATTCTCGATTTATTCCATAAATGCTGGCAACTAATTTAGATTGTTCAACAATGGAAGACCATGAATTTCTGATTTTACGGAAAAATTACGTCTTTGGTCTGGTCGACGCCGGGCACCTTACATCACCGGGCCCCGGTAAAATGTACCGGATTTACCGTCCTCTCGGCGGGCCTGGCGGTAGGATGTCTATAGTTCCCAGGTCGACTCAGCCTGAATAAATTGAATACTTTGAGTAAAACCAGTGGGTAATAACAAGCGGTTGAAGCGTAACAGTGGCCCTAGTTAGCTTCCTTGTATACCCAAGTAGCACCGAACGGGTTTATTAAGTCTTTTAAGGATGCTTTAAAACTGCAGAATAAAACTAAAATTAAAACCATTTGGTTTTTAAGTAAACCTTAAGGTTGCAATAAACCCGCTTTCAGCATAAAAGGGCCCACAATAAAAACCTTCTTAAAACTTTGTTTTCTTAAGCAACTGGTTTTAAAGCTGCTGTGAAGGTGCTTTTAAAACCATGTTAAAAGACACTTTAAGGGCCGGTTGTTCGAACGCTAATCAAGAAGTTGATTATAATCAATCATTTATTGTAATCAATTTTCTTGATGGAAATCAAATCGCGACATGAAAAATACATGTAAAACACTAATCAGTTATTGATTGTAGGTAAAACAGTAATTAAAATATAGCCGCAGCTCTTAAATTATTAAAAATTGCTTATTATTATTATTGATTTGTAAGTAAAAACAAGAAATTAACATCAGAAAGAGTTTAATTATGTTTTATTTTAAATTAAAACCAAAATAATAAAATAAATCAGTCAACATAACCTCAAAATGCGACATCTGTCAGAAGTACGCTTAATCAAATATAATTGTAATTAAATATTTGATAATGATCAGTTTTGATTAGCGTTCGAGCAACCGGCCCTTAGTGCAGGCAGTTTTATAGCAAACTTAAAAAGGTTTCTTATATGGAGATTTTTAAAGGCAATTTACCATATTAAATGATTCTTTAAACCCATATACTCCATATAGGCCAACAAATTTTTACATGTTATAGGTAGATACGTATTTTTCTAACCATAAAATAATAAAAAGTACTTGGTTATTTCAGACTGTCAAGGTAGAAAAACACTTGCGCACCCAACTTTATTGATAATGTTAACAAAAATAGGTCTAAATAACTCACCCGCCCTAAAATTTCTGACTATTGGCGATTAAAAAATAAAAATAATAAAAAAATTTTAATTCGAAAAATATTAATTTGAAAGAAAAATAATTGTATCTACAATTTTAATGTTTTAATGTTAAAATTAATCGAATTTATGTCTTTAAGACGCTGATTTATAATTTTTATGTAAGCCTTATATTGTAATCTATCATGGCTTTCAGCATCTCCTGAAAGCAATATGGCCGAAAATAAATAAAACTATTTGGTCTATCGACAAATAATTGTTAAGAGCAAATGGTTTTATTTTATACGTTTCCAAGAGCATATACCCTACATAAAAAAGGTTGCCTTGAAATTAAAGCCGTTTAGTTTTAATGCCACTCGGTTTTAACGTGAATCTAACCTAAAATTGAGGCGTCATAGCGCTGTGTGTTATAGTTTTCTTTTAAAATGACCAGTTCGTTTATATTTTAAGTACTTGCGACTTATTTCTTCCATACTAACTGTACTTCCACTTTTTACAACACACTACACCACTTTCGCTGTAAAACAAATGGCCGACCATTTTGGACATGAAAGAAAAGGGGATGAGTCTAGTTTTATTGTTTCTAACAAGAAGATTAGTTTAGTATTTCCGATAACCAAATTGATTCAGTTAAGAGCGTTTGGTTTTAATATAGCCTACTAATTGCTTTTAAGAAAGCAACAAAAAAAATAGTTTTAAGGCATATGTTTTACTGACATAATAGTCTTAAGATCAAGTAGTTTTATTAATAGGTTTTATTAGTCATATTAGGAGAATCTTTAAAACTGCAATAAAACTAAAAGGTAACAAACTAGAATCTAATAAAACCAAACAGTCCGGAAGTTTGTTATAAAACTGATTAGTTTTAAAGTTAACTGAGAATAAACCATTTTAAAACCACAATAAGACAAATTATCTATTAAGATTAATTAGTCTTATTTGATACTCTTATTAGATACTTTAATGTTTTTATTGTGCTACTTGGGTACCGTAGGCCCTACAGATCGCAGACTTCTTCTTCTTACTTAAAGTGTCCTCTCCTCAATGGAGGTTGGCTACTACAATTGCAAATTATTCTCTGTCTTCAGCTGTTCGTGTTAGCTGTTCAAAATTTAGCCCTGTCCATTGTCGGATGTTTCTGAGCCACGATTAGTCTTTTCCTTGCTCTCCTTCCTTTCACTATAAGTTGAGCATATTGGTACCTATTAGTTCTCAGTATGTGGTCTAGGTAAGACGCTTTTCTAACTTTCACTGTTTTCAAAAGTTGTCTTTCCTGGCCAATTCTACGCAGCACTTCTTCGTTTAAGGTATGCGATGTCCATAAAATTTGAGGATTCTCCGTTAGATCCACATTTCAAACACCTCCATTTTATTTACGGTTGATATTTTAAGGGTCCATGTCTCAACTACATAGGGAAGAGTCGACCAGGATCCACACATTTGGTCTATCGACAAAGAATTGTTAAGAGCAAATGGTTTTATTTTATACCTTTCCAAGAGCATATACCCTACATAAAAGAAAGGTTGCCTTGAAATTAAAACCGTTTAGTTTTAATGCTGCTGTCAATAATGCCAGTCGGTTTTAATGTGAATCTAACCTAAATATGAGGCGTCATAGCGCTGTGTCTGTTATATTTTTCTTTTAAAATGACCAGTTCGTTTATATTTTAAGTACTTGCGACTTATTTCTTCCATACTAACTGTACTTCCACTTTTTACAACACAATACACCACTCTTTCGCTGTAATACAAATGGTAGACCATTTTGGACATGAAAGAAAAGGGGATGAGTCTAGTTTTATTGTTTCTAACAAGAAGATTAGTTTAGTATTTACGATAACCAAATTGATTCAGTTAAGAGCGTTTGGTTTTAATATAGCCTACTAATTGCTTTTAAGAAAGCAACAAAAAAAATAGTTTTAAGGCATACGTTTTACTAACATAATAGTCTTAAGATCAAGTAGTTTTATTAATAGGTTTTATTAGTCATATTTAAAACTGCAATAAAACTAAAAGGTAACAAACTAGAATCTAATAAAACCAAACAGTCCGGAAGTTTTTTATAAAACTGATTAGTTATAAAGTTAACTGAGAATAAACCATTTTAAAACCACAATAAGACAAATTATCTATTAAGATTAATTAGTCTTATTTGATACTCTTATTAGATACTTTAATGTTTTTATTGTGCTACTTGGGTACCGTAGACCCTACATTTCGCAGACTTCTTCTTCTTAAAGTGTCCTCTCCTCAATGGAGGTTGGCTAGTACAATTGCAAATTCTTCTCTGTCTTCAGCTGTTCGTGTTAGCTGTTCAAAATTTAGCCCTGTCCATTGTCGGATGTTTCTGGGCCACGATTAGTCTTTTCCTTGCTCTCCTTCCTTTCACTATAAGTTGAGCATATTGGTACTTATAGTTCTCAGTATGTGGTCTAGGTAAGACGCTTTTCTAACTTTCACTGTTTTTATTTCCTTGCCAATTCTACGCAGCACTTCTTCGTTTAAGGTATACGATGTCCATGAAATTTGAGGATTCTCCGTTAGATCCACATTTCAAACACCTCCATTTTATTTACGGTTGATATTTTAAGGGTCCATGTCTCAACTACATAGGGAAGAGTCGACCAAACGTAGCATTTTGATAAACCTAGTCGAATTGCGAGTTTCATTCGAGAATCACAAAGCAGTTTTTTTATTTTTTCGAAAGATTTTCTGGCCTATTCTATTCTCGATCTTATTTCTAGATCAGAATTTAGGCTACTACCAACATACATTGACATCACATTGGTTTTTTTTTGTTAATGTTTATTTTCATACCAAATTGCTCACAGGTCGAGTTGGTCTTGTCTATGAGTTGTTGTAGACCCAAATCGGAATCCGCAATCAACACCCCCACATAACAATGATGTTCGCATCATGTTCTAAGCATATACTACCAACATTCGTCGGAGTATATTCTTTTTAGTATATGTGTAGTACAAGCATAGCATCTACCTTAAAAAACATTCTAAATTTCATGTTCTTTGCTTATACTTCAGAGTATATTCTCGTACCGAATATACTAAGTATATTCGTGTACGTAGGATCTCGGAATATTCGTAAAAGTTTATTCTTAGAATATACCTTTATCGAATATTCTTAACACATACTTATAAGTACATTCTTAACACATACTTATAAGTAGATACTTTTAAAATATCTTAAAAATAATTTGTATGTATAGGAAGTATAATATTAGCCTTATAGATTATCAACTTCGTTATTTTTTAGAATACATAATTAATAAAATTTATGTATGTAGGTAGTATTGGACGAATTTCATTTCAAAATTGTTGTAGGGTAAAAAAGTTTAAACATTAATTGTATTAACGTTTACATAGATACTATTAAAAATTCGTTTTCATAATTGAAATGACTTTACCATTTCGAGTTTATCATGAATCATTAGTATTTTTACATCCTTGGAATTTGAATTTAGGTACATTCAATTCAATAGTCCATTTCGCAGAACCAAAACGTGCCAAACTGCACAACCAAAGCAACCAAAGGCTTTGGCGTTGCCAACCGTCGAGTAAGCTTTTTCCGTCAACTTACCTTAAAAATTCCCACTTTTATAAAAAAAAAACTTCCCTCCTGTTTACAAAATCTGAGAAGATATGTTGAATTATTTTCAAATATTTTGATTTTTTCTTAATATTTTACAATTTGGACTGAAACAATAATTCCCTTTTGAGTTAACTTTTTCCCTTTATCACCTTTTATGTTGAAAATTCCCGCAAAAAGGGAAATTTCTCTCCGTTTGGCAACACCGATTTTGTTATTCCACAATACATTCATAACCCTCCCCCCCTCCCCCATCATATTCTGACCATTTCTATTCTTACCTGAATGGATCAGCAGGGATAGGAAAAAACCGTAAAATATGAAAAAGAAAACAGGCGTTATTTCATTATTTGTATCATCTATGGATCTCGATCTATGCAGTGTTAAGGATGAAGGCGAATGATGTAGTAGTAGGACTAGGACTAAAGAACATACATAATCTGTTTATTTTGTTTGCGGTGCTTCAAAATACATATAATCTATTTTGATAACTCAATATTACTTAAATAGGTAAGTACATATAAGTATTATATAAATTTTAGTTACTTATTATGCATAGTTTAGTTTAGCTAAATATTATATAATGATTTATATAAATAACTAAAATTTATAAATATGTACTTACTTTTTAAGTAATATTGTAGAATGTAGGTACTAACTACATTCTCATTTGCAATTAAAATATGTAAATAGATATTTGGTAGAACCCGTAGAACCTAAGATGAGATTAGGTGATGCTGAAAACATACTTCTAAGCAATATAGCACTTGATAGCACTTTCTTAGAATATTCTTAAAAATATAATATTCTTCCCATACAAAGATGTGCGGTAGTACGTTCTTAGTATATAAATAGAAGGTTTATAGCACTTCCTTGGAATATTCTAAAAAGTACCTTCTTGGTATAAACTAAAAGGATGTGCGGTAGTATGTTCTAAGTATACACATAGAAGGTTTATAGCACGTCCTTGGAATGTTCTAAAAAGAACATTCTTGGTATATACTGAAAAGAAGTGCGGTAGTACATTCTAAGTATATACATAGAACGTTTAAGTACTGTAATGTAGTATATACTCAGTATCTGCTCTGCACATTCGCAATGGTAATTACGCACATTCTCAGTATATACTTTTTCTGAAAAGTATGTTCTATGAATCTACTAAGAACATGAAATTGTTATGTGGGCCGTATCATCGGCGTATCTGATGCTGTTGATATGTACGCCATTCACCTGGACTCCATCCATGGAATGGTCTAGTGCCTTTTTAAATAGAAACTCGTCTTCTTCTTCAAGTGCCATCTCCGCGACGGAGGTCGGCAATCATCACTTTGGAGACGGCTGCTCTGAAAAGTTCGTTTGATGTGCATCCGTACCATTCTCTCAGGTTGCGTAGCCACGATATTCTGTACCATTCGAAGTACACGAATTATGCCATAATGATTTTTTTACCTGAAAAAGTTAAATACTAAAACAGCGACAATTTTTAATAAAGATGTACAAGGAAATACTTTTCATTTCAACGAAATTTGTGAAATTCAGGTAAAAAAAAAAGCTCTGGTACTCACTTCTATTTTAAAACTTCATTTGCACAAGAGGAGTACAGATCAGTTGATACCACTAAGAAAAAACAAGAAAATGTTTAGAAAGCATTGATATTATAGCACTAGAAAAGGCTTACACTGGCAGTCTGCCAATAACTGAAAAGAAGAAAAAAGACCTTATTAGCCTTTTTGAAGACAGGAGTGTTCCACCAATTCACGCTGATTTCTACTGGCAGCACTGGCGGTTTCTCCATAAGTGCACATGTGCACGTGAACCCCCAAAATTATTTTCACACCAACATTCATATACTTATGTAATATTTATCACTCTATAAATAACATTTTAATCTAACTATACAGTAATTGAAATTCGAAATAACAGATCCAAGGAGTTTATAAGTATCTAATAGGTAATATTTAATTATTTTTATTCTATTTCAAAGGAGAAAGTTCACGGATGCGAGGCCTTAGACAGAACCCCGCGTTCACCGCTCTCACAGTGGTTCCTATCCCGATGACTTTTCATACACAAAATACAACTCAACCCACCCCGCTACCCGCTATAGCCCACAAGTTTAGATGGCCACAGGATCACAAGTTGGATGTGATCTTATGGCATGATCTTTGGTGTTTTCAACGTGCACGACACACGTATGTTTAAATTTTGCTTTCATGAAGTTCGAATTTCGGAACTATATTAAGAATGGAAGGATTTGTGGACTTAAATGTTAGCGTGGAATATTTAAAATCAATTAAATTTTTTTCATTATATTTAGAAGAAAAATTAAAAATGCCGAAACCAAATTTGTTAATTAAGAATGTACCAAAGTGCAAACGCCAGGATTATAAATGATTATTTAAAATGGAGATTTGTGTAAAAACTTACAAATTGTGTAGGTGTGAAGCACATATTTGGAGAAGAGGAAGCATAATGAATAAAATAGAAGATACGATTTTAACTATCCAGTTGGAATTCCAGATTGGAATTCTCCAATTATGTACTTGTTACGATGCCAGTGACAACTGCAGAAACAGAACGATGTCTCTCTGCATTGAAACGTATCAAAACTTTCCTTAGAATAGCTATGGGCCAGGATCGATTAATTGCACTCGCAATGTTTTCAATAAAAAAAATGATTCAAGAAATTAAAAATATTACTGAATTTGTTTGTGAATAATTTATCTAAAAAATAACAGGCGACTGACTTTCGTTACAAAACTTGCTTGTAACATTTAAACACTAAATTATAATTTTAAGTCAATAAAATACATTATTTATTGTAATTTTTAATAAGGTCCTTTGATTTTTACAATTTGAAGACACTCAAAAACCTTTACTTACGGAAATAGGGTCTCAAGGTCTTTTTATATGTTAACATTATGTGTGCACCCCCAATATTTTACACCAGGCGCCGCCACTGACTGGCAGTTAAAGCATTGTTAATCATGACTCTTCCTATTACATATGAATATATCCTTTTTTATTTCGTTCTTCTTATAGTTATTAATAAACAAGTAATTGGACTTCGTAAGTCCTAGGTTTTCACCCAAAGTAATCGAAAGTAGAACTGGAAGACGATATTTGAATTTTACGTGTAACTTTGCGTGGATTGATATACGAATTTACTAATGTTGAGTCATTCTTACTAAACTTTGACATTTGTCACCTCATTTGTGATTCTACCCGGTATAATGGCAGAGGAGTTACATTGGCGGTCCTACGGACCGACGGAAAGATTGCCCAGGTCAAATATCTCACCTTAGTACCATCCTTGGATTATCAGCTTTTATTTGACACCTCATTTGTCATTCTACCTGGTATAATGACGGAGAAGTTATATTCGCGGTCGTACGGACCGACGGAAAGACAGCCTAGGTCAAATATCTCACCTTTAGTACCATCCTTGGATTATAAGCTTTCCTTTGACACCTCATTTATCATTCAAGCTGGTATAACGATGGAGGAGTTATATTCGCGGTCGGAGGGACCGACGTACAGACCGCCTAAGTTAAATATCTCACCTTTAGTACCATCCTTGGATTATCAGCTTTCATTTGACACCTCATTTGTCATTCTACCTGGTATAATGACGGAGAAGTTATATTCGCGGTCGGAGGGACCGACGCATAGACCGCCTAGGTCAAATATCTCACCTTTAGTACAATCCTAGGATTATCAGCTTTCATTTGACACCTCATTTGTCATTCTATCTGGTATAATGACGGAGAAGTTATATTCGCGGTCGTACGGACCGACTCACAGACCGCCTAGGTCAAATATCTCACCTTTAGTACCATCCTTGGATTATAAGCTTTCATTTGACACCTCATTTGTCATTCTACCTGGTATAATGATGGAGGAGTTATATTCGCGGTCGTACAGACCGACGGACAAACCGCCAAGGTCAAATATCTCACCTTTAGTACCATCCTTGGATTATCAGCTTTCATTTGACACCTCATTTGTCATTCTAGCTGCTATATTTCCGGAGGAGTTGTGGTTACGGACAGACGGACGTGGATAATACAAAGATTTCACATTTTTTCAAAATGGGTGAAAACAACATCTTTTTTCATTCAAGTAATTTGTAGTATTCTTTATTGAACCTTTATTTTAATTGATATGAATAACAAAAAAATGCCAGTTTTGTATTTGTCTTAATATTATTCTTGAAGGGCAAAATATTGATGTGCAATAGTGGCATAACTCAAATTAAAGGTTGAATTTAAAGAGGTCTGTGTTAAAATTCATTAAAGGCAGCCTAACCCTCTCCCAAATACAACAAAATTTATTTTTTTCAAAAATCCCAATCCATGTAGTAAAACAAATAAGACAAAATTATTGACACTCAAACTTTAAACGCCTGTTTTGGCAAATTACCAGTTTTTGTGTTGTGCCACTATTGCATACAGCCGACGATATTAATATATCTTTCTGTTGGTCGTAGCATTTTTGGGCGAGAACTAGTAAACTGAAGAGGGCTTCTCTCGTTCCCATGACGGTTCTGAATCCAAACTGATCGTCTCCGATTATTGTTTCGCGCTTTCTATAGATTCGATTATGTAAGACTTTTATTACTAGGACTTTTATTGCATGACGCAGACTTATCAGACGGAACTCGTTGCGGTGTTGTGGGTTTGGCTTTTTTGGTAATGGGATGAATATTGGCTCTCGCCAATCTTGGGGTATTTTTCCTGTACCATAAATGCGATGAAATAAAAGGACATATCGTCTCTTCGCATGAAAAGTATACAATCTCCAAATTTTTACGAAATTGAGTTAAGTATATAGAAACGCTCAGTGTCATCAATATTTTCTCTGGAATAGTGACAATCAATCGTAATTCAAGAAATATCCGCTAGGGAGCGCATTGGTTAGTTTTAAATTGGAAGGATTGTGCATCTCTTTCTCTCTAAAACGGTACAATCTTTAGTTGTGTTCACGATCGAGGAAGTTCGCACGCTGTTTCACTTAAAGAGTATACAAAACCAAAAAGGTCAACTTGAAGGTAAAGCTTTGTGTTTCATTAATAGTATATAATTTCGAATTTATTTAACTTTTCTCATAATATTTTCAAACATTCTTCTATTTAAAATCATGTAATTTTGAAATTGTATAGTTTTCGTGAAAAAATTTACTGGAATATGATGTAATTTTTATCAGTGTAATAGTATATTTCCGTAATTGTATACTGTTTCAGATAAATTTTCAGAGCAAAAGAAAAATGGTTTATTGGGTTTACTGCAAAAGAAAACCATTCCAGGTTATCATCTTGGATTCTATGAAAATCTTTGAAAAACTTTCCTGTTCCTTTTAATTTGTTTTTACTTGATTGATTGTTTGTATTTAATAGTAAATGTGATTTTGTTAAATAAAGGGTTTTGTCTTCGGTGCACCCATTTCTAAGACTAAATTTCATTGTAAGGTTTGTGCCATATTACCTGCTATTTGTTATAATATTTTTGAGAATAAAAATTTGCTTATAAGCCTAGTTTTTCATTGAACATACCCTATTTTATCATAATAGTACTTTTTAAACATCTGTATAATAATGGAAATTAATAATATTTTCTCTAAAAAAGTAGCAAAATTCAAAACATCTTATTTAAAAACAAATTGTTTTATTATTATTATTTATATGGTTGAAATATTTTCATGTTGTTTCGACATATAAAAGATACAACTAATACAAACTAAAACAAAAACCTGCCAATGTTTATTGTGGAAAATTTTATTTACCGATAAATCTTAAAAATGCTCTCCTGAAAAGTTTGTAAATTTTGAGATTGTACAGTTTTCATCCGAACGGACGATATATTTCGAAGTTGTGGTCATTAACAGTTATGTCCTGCTTAACTCTTGGTCCAGGGCCGTAACTACCATTGGGGCAACCGGGGCAGTGCCCTGGGGCCCCCGTTTGGTTGGCCTGTATAGATTGTAACGAGGTTGAATAAACTTTTTAAAGTACTTTCAGTCAAGTTCTACTTCGACTTGTCCGATTGTAATAAGTACACGGCATATTAATTCTAACAACTTCAATCGATTTTAACCTGTTTTACCTGCACCATTATGTAAAATTTTGTCTCAAAATCTCTCCATGAAGTCACCTCATTTTCTTTGCTTTCAAACCACAAAGGAATTTGTTTTTTAAGATTTTAATGAAAGGTACCGGATGTCGTTTTCTAATATCCCCGCCAGATTGATTCTGCTCTCATTAGAGCTGTATACAATTACTTCCCGACGGTCTCCTCCTTTTTGACATTTTCCTATATCCTTCAATGTTTCTTCCACTTTTTCCATATCTAATTTTAACGTATTCTCAAATTTTTCTTCCACCTTTTCAATTTTCTGTATCTTCTCATCAATCTGGTTTACCTCTTCCTGCATTTTCTCTAAATAAACCTTTATATCTTCATATTTTTCCAACTCCCAACGAACAGTGCGATGTTTTGAAGTGCCTTTCAAGTCTAGTTCTGACAAGTAACAACAAAAGAAATGAAAGAGACGAAGCAGCACAACTGAAAAAAAAAACTAGAATCATTCAAATTTGTGTTGTTACTAGTTGTGCAGAATACAATCCTTGAAATCCTCAACATAGTCTCGAAAACACTACAATCAAAATCTTTGGACCTTTGAATAGCTTAGAGTTTACTTGAAGAGAACCTCTTAAAACTAGCTGAAATGAGAGAATTTGATACCTTCTTTGAAGTGGCTTCAAATATGTGTCAACGTTGGGGAATACCAGTAGAGTTCGCTCCAAAAAGAATGCAGAAGACGAAAAAACATTTCGATGAACTGTGCGAAGATGAAAGACTTCAAGATCCCAAGTCATGCTTTAGAGTAACCGTGTTTTACTCAATGATCGACACATTATGCCATCAGCTAGACACTCGCATTCAAGGAATGAAAGCAGTGTTATAGGTATATACCGAATTGTCCAACCTGATTTTATTTTGAATGCAAACGAATAAGACCTTCAAAACGAAGCAATCCACTTCGTAAAACGTTTTCCAGATGATTCAAGATGAGAGATGGTAGGAGAGGGTTAACCCCACTGGGTTAACCCTCGTGACCTCCCGGCAGGGGGCTCCAAAACACGTTTGCCCCGGGGCCCCCAACATTGTACTTACGGCCCTGTCTTGGTCTTGGATTTTTGGTTACTAGCATTTAGTATTTCGTCTTCTCTTCGAAAACCCAGACTACCTGTTTTTTCCTCGAGTTGTGAAGACACCCCTCCCACGTATCTTGTAGAATGACCGACAACGTCTAGATCATCAGCAAAAACCAACAAAAGTTTTGATCCTCGATTCGCAAATCTCCTCAGCTCAGACAATAATTTACTTATTGCATATTCTAAGTCCAAATTGAATAGCAAATAAAGGGCCTCTTTGCCTAAGTCTTGGATGGTCTGTCCTATCTTTACCTAAGCTTATGAGTCTGTAGTCTGTCACGCACATTTGAGTTAGCTCCACTAATCTGGTAACATCAGGGATGTCCTCCTCTGAGTAAGATACAAGACTAACCTACACTGCCGTCCTCAAATAAAACGCGGTATGTGCAGCTAACTTAAAACCGAGAAATCGGCTCTCAAAGTTTATTCGCAGGACTCAATATGTTTTGACAACATTTTAACGCAAAACAGCTTCTAATGATAGTTGACATTATTTAAAAATATATTCTTAAAAAAATCATGTTTTTATCAAAGCTGTAAATAAAAAGTCATATACGGCGTTTTAATAATTGAGCAGCGGACATTTTACTGGATCAGAAATAGTGCCGTATCTGCATTTTATTTACAAATAGGATTTTTTACAAGGAAGAATAGTTACCAAAAAATAAAAATAAATAGCTTATACTTGTTTATTATACATATACGCAAAATACCTACATGTTATGGTGGCTCCTACCTTCTGAGCCACCTTAGATAATTAAGGGTTGGTTACCCCCTACCATAAGGGTTGATGAAATAACTCGTATCACCGTAGATGCATTTATTTTGTAAGTTAGGGTGCTAACGGTAAAGAGCTGGTGGTACGTTAGTTCTCAGTAGCTGTGATGTTTTCCCTTTGGGATCTCAAATATTAATGACTTACTCTTCGCAATGGAATTAGAAAATAATAATTAGTCTTCTCCTGTTTATTGTTTTGGTATATAATGAAAGTAAGATTGTTTTGGTTAAAAGCGCTGAGTCGACTAGGTTATAAAAATAATGAATACTATTGTTATTTCAAACCGACCTTGGTCAAATCTAAACTGTTACACCGATATGTGCTAATGTAGGTCGATCGTATTTACTATCAACAAACGTAGTTTGTTTTGCTAAAGACATTTTTAATTATTAAAAGGATTTGTTTTAATAAGAAGATTACTAAGAGATGCCGTGTATCCCAACACAATGTCATAAATGCGCTGTGCTCAATTAAAATGCAGCAAGTACATGATATTCGCTAGAACATACCGCTTTTAGTTGAGTACTCTGTAGATACCGCATTTTAATTAAGCAACTATTGAAATTTATCACATACGGCATATTCCAATTTGTTTATTTTGGTAGTAAATAAAATGATACGGCTTTCAGGCATTGCAGAAGCATAAATAAGGTCACAAGGAACCCACATATAGCAAAAACTCCAATTTTTTTTTTGCAGATACCGCGTTTTAATTGAGGACGGCAGTACACTTTCCCATATTCTCTTTCTCTTCTCCCTAGCAACACTGCCACTTTTAAAGAGCTAATCTACTCGACACCGACACTCACTTCCGACTGCCGTGAAAAAAAGGAAGCAGCCATACCTTGAAGACGCCAAGATGTTCATTTAAAATACACATAGATATTCTTTGCGATGCATCAATCGGAAAGCTTGCATCGATGTTTTAGGATATATTGAATAAAAACATCGATGTTTTCGACCCAACAATTAAAACATCAATAAAATTAAGAACGAGAACGAGTATAGATTCTGATAGCTCAAAATACAGAATAGAATAAGACAGAACTTATGAAATCAGAAAAATTAGACACAGTCTAAAATTGTAATTATTTTATTATTTAACTGTATTTTAACTGAAAAAATAAAAAGACTAAAGACTAAAACCATAAGAAAAAATTTCCTTTAACTAAAGACTAAGTTTTCAATCTAATAGCACATATAAAACAACATCAAAAAATGTTACTTTACATCCTACCAGATTGAAAACAATGGGAACCTTCTCTGGTAACACCTTCGGGGCTTCTACAATTTGCAAGCCATAACGGATACTGAGACTAAGGAAGATGAGGGAATTTTACAATTTATAATTCACGTCCCATCTGCTCAGCGCGGTAAAGTTCCAACCGGTAGAGGTGGTTGCTGCACTCTCCGATTGGACTAGAATACGAGGCAGCTGTATTTTCGTTTTGCAACGAAATTGAAAATGGTTATTCATTTTTGATTTACATGTTTACTCTGATTGGAGTACGAAGGGAACCATTCTCGTTGGAACTTTACCGCTCTGAGCAGATGGAACGTGAGTTATAAATTGTAAAATTCCCTCATCTTCCCGAGTCTCAGTATCCGTATGGCTTACAAATTGTAAAAGCCTCGGAGGTGTAACCAACGAAGGTTCCCATTGTTTTCAGTCTGGTGGGATGAAGAGTAACATTGCGTTGTTTATATGCCATTAGACTGAAAACTTAGTCTTTTGCTAGCAGTTGCCGCTAGGGCATCTATGCCATTTCGTTCGTTGCAATCCGTGACTGCACGCCGGGGTTTGTTTTGTTTGGATCAGAAAGAGCAGCATATGTGCCTCCTGATGAGAGACTAATAAGTTTCGAAACCGGTAGAGGTGCTTGCTGCACTCTCTGATTGGACTAGAATATGATGCAGCTGTATTTTCGTTTTGCAACTAAATTGAAAATGGTTATTCATTTTTGATTGACATAATTATTTATACAGGGTGTACAAAAAAAAATTTATTAAATTAATTTACACAAAAAGAAGAAAAAAATTTTTGCACACCCTGTATAAATAATTATGTCAACGTTTATATTACTCAATATAGAATTAAATAACCTTTCAAATGAGCTATCACACAACCCTTACTCTCATTTAAAAAAATCATCGATTACGTCATCACTTCCAGATGGATGACGTCACTAGTATTATATATATGCCAAAAAGTCCTAATTTAAAAATAAAAATCAACCTGTCTGAGGATTTCTTTTCAAATCCCATTCTGGAGATAATGAATTTATGCAAACTCAAACGTCCTCACTTATACTACAGTGTCGCGCCCGCTTGATTAGCAATTAAAAAACAAAGGGGTTTTCGATATTGTATTGCAAAGAAATATTCGGGATTTCATCAATCGATGTTTAAAGAATATCTACCTACCTTGGCAACATTAAAATTTTCAGTTAAATGTCCGATTTAGGGTTAAAAATGGCCGATTTCGCAATATTTAAGATTTTAATCGCTTATATGTCAAAAACTATTAACCTAAGAGAGAAGTCACTAAAGACCTTTTCTATTTGGAATGATTCAAAAAACCTTAAAAAACTTTGTTCGATGCAAAAAAAAAATAATTTTAGGAAAAAGCCCTAATCTTTTCCCTCGGCTGGCAAGGTCTTATGCTGTTCAGAATCGCCTGTCATTGTACACATTTCTTCTAAATGACTTACTCAAACACATACTTAGATTTAAACCTTACAGGAGAAAGTTTATTTTACCCCCTAAATTTGCACTTTTCGATTCACCTGGTAGATACACGTACACGGCTGATGCCTGCCAGGTCATGGTTTTTAGCCTTGGTGTGCTATGAATTATCACTAGACAAATTTCTAGCCTTACAGGACGACCGTTAGTCGGAGGGTTCACTAGCTCTTAGACTAATATCATTATTTGATAGACATTTAGAAGTGGTATTTTTAAAACGAATTTCGCTTTTGCGGCCACAACTAAGTGATTTTTACTCAGGAGATATTAAACAAAATCCGAGATACAATAGATACCTGATTCTTATATATAATAAGGGGCGAATCTGTTGCTCAGGTAAAATTTTGAGATTGTTCTATGTATAACATAACTGTATTAAAAAAATATTAACAGATAAAAGTACAAAATAATTTATTTATTGAGACGAATCGCTACGGTAGTTATCAGGGTCAAAGTCCTCATCATCTTCATCCTCCTCGTCTATATCCAAGTCATCCATGTCTTGGAACAACGATTCATCCACCTTCACTGCATCTCCTTCGTCCAAGAACTGGAGATCTGATTCATTAAGAGTGTTGTCAGTCATGAATAATTCTCGTCCTGTGAGTTTCTTTCCTTCTTTTTCTAGTAACTCCCTCTTCTTAGTAATACCTAAAACAATTTAATATTTTACTATACATACAAACCAAAAACTAAAAAAAAAATGGTTTCATAGTTTGTAGGTTAAACTGTTTCGGAAATAAATCTCTAGATTGTGGTCAGTGGAAATAAAAGAATTAGTAGGGGGGCAAAAGAAATCTTATCAAATGTGGCTAATTACTTAAGACTAACAAAATAGACAGATATAAGAAGATAGATAGATTCAACAGAGAAGTTAAAAGAGTGGTAGCAAAAAGGAAAAATCAAAAATGGGAGGAAAATGTTATTAGATAGAGAGATACCTAGAAGGAACAAGTTTTTCACAGGTGTAGAAAGAGTATAAAGAATTTGAGAAAATAATGAAAAGATCGAAATATGGAATTAATAAGTAGTAAAGAATGCAAACACTACAGAGCTCCATTAACTGAAAGTAGAAGTCAATTTAAAAGAGAAAGGCAAAAACATATCAACAGAAGAAGGACAGAAAAGTGACGACGGTCCTGGGGTTTCGTTAGTATTATATTGATCCTTAGTTTTTTTCTCCTATTGCAATATTCTCTTCTTTCACAGTTGAAGATGACATTCCCATTCCATATGTTTGCGCTAAACACACTTTTTTCAAGAAATCAAATAAGAGAATGCAAAGATAATTTTCATAATTTCGAACATGTTCCACACTTTAAGCAATCTCTAAGAGAAATTAGTACAAAATATTCTAAAATTGGAGGACAAGGCTTTATAAAATGCTACTGCAATAAGAAATGCTCTTCAAAATTATGTAAGTGTAAAAGGTCTAACGTATTGTGTAACTCTAAATGCCATAATGCCTCAACCTGTGAGAATAAACACTAATTTTAGTATTTTAATTACGATAATACAAAAATAATAAACATTAAAATTAATAAAACACGTTTTGTTAAACCTAATTTAACAAATTACGACATTTTAATAGCTGATCGGGGTTTGACTAGTCAAACCCCGATTTCATAAAATTAAATTTCGACCTTTGCCTGACCAACTTAGTCTCTCCTAGGTTTGACTAGTCAAAGGCCGAAACTGTTATTTATTCGGGCTTTGACTAAGACCGTCAGTCAGACCTGAGGATTGCCTAGTCAAACCTAGGAGTGCCTGAAATTCGGGCTTTGACTATATAGCCCAGTAAATGAGCGGGAAATACGGCGAGACCGTGTAATTTTCAGGGGCAACTCCGAATTGCATGAAAATTTGGATTTAGGTTCTACTTACCCTCATCTTCAAAGTTGAAATTGTGCCGTTGGTTGCTTTTATTTGGAGGGGTGACCGTCACCCCTTTTCGAGGGTAAAAAACCATAGGTTCAAGATAAGGCCGGAAATGAATAAATTGACTGGTTTTAAGCATTTTTTGTTCTATAGAGTTTTTTATGTTAGTCAATACTTTCCGAGTTATTTGCGATTGAAAATGTTTATTTTTCGACAAAAAAACTACGTTTTTAGACGGTTTTTCGCAAATAACTCAAAAAGTAAATATCTGATCGAAAAAAATATCTTTAGCAAAAGTGTAGCTTATAAAAACCCGAAGAAAATGGTGTATCAATAAAGTCTATCAATCGATTAAAAACAAAGTTGTGGCTCATGAAAAATACGTTCTTATTCGTCTAACTCCAAATCGAATATTTCAAAGTGAAATCACCGAAAAATTAAGCACTTTTCGGGAAAAACCCATTTAAACTTTTTTAAAGTGTTTATAAAAAGCTTTATTGTAATTGTTCATACAAGTCTCTAGCATTAAAAATAAGCGAGTTACGCTCAAAATAAAGTTGGCCCTCTTTTTTTTGGTAAAAAAATCATGAAACTCTCCCCGTGTTTAGCTCCCCAAATGAAATTAATCGCTACCTCTTTACAAAAAATTTACTTATTTATCTATCTTTTATATGATCTGTCAGTCTCGCCGGTTTAAAGTGCTTATTTTTGATAGGGTTATAGTTGAAAAAGCTTGAACGGGTCACTATCCACGAGTGTATGCAAATTTTCAACAGCCATATCTTAACCGATTTTTGTCTTCACGGAAAAACAAAATGAAAAGAGAATATTTATAATAGCAAAACCTACATTTTTTTACTCCTTAAGATTTTTCTTATCGCTAATACTTTTTAAGTTATTTTGAAAAAAAAAATTTTTCAAAAATTTTTAGAAAAATTTTTTTTACTATAAAACTAATTTTTTTCGAAAATAAGCACTTTAAACCAATCAAACTTACAGATCATATAAGCAATACATATACAGTTAAAATAAAGGGTAAAGCGGTAACGATTAATTTTATTTAGGGTGCTAAATAGACGGAGGTTTTCACGATTTTTTTACCAACTTTTTTTTTCAGTGTAACTCGTTTATTTTTGACGATAAAAATTTTTGTAAAAACCAAATATAAAGCTTTTTAGATACTTTAAAAATATAAATAAGCTTTTCCCGAAAAGTGTTTAATTCTTAGGCCATTTTGCGTTGAATTATTCGATTTGGAATTAGACGAATAAGAACGTATTTTTCATGAGTTACAACTTTGCTTTCACTCAATTTATATACTTTATTGATACACCATTTTTTTTTTGTTTTTTTATAAGCTACACTTTTGCTAAGAATATTTTTTTCGATAAAATATTTATTTTTTGAGTTATTGGCGAAAAACTGTCTGAAAACGTAGTTTTTTTGTCGAAAAATCAATATTTTCAATCGCGAAAAACTCAAAAAGTATTAACTTACGTAAAAAACTTTATAGAACGAAAGTTGCTTATAATCTGTCAATTTATCCATTTCCGGGCTTATTTTAAACATGCGTTTTTCACCCCCCGAGAAGGGGACACCCCAAGTAAAAGCAACCAACGGTACAAATTCAACTTGGAAGTGGAGTGTAAGTAGAACCTAAATCCAAATTTTTATGCAATTCGGAGTTTCTCCTGAAAATTACACTCCAAAACGGTCATTTATTGGGCTAATAACATATTATAGTGTCGCGTGTAGGGGGGTGTTGGTGTGCGCCACTGGCGAGAACTGCCGTTCTCTGGTAATTCAAATTTATTCATTTCTTCCTGGACCGAAATCTTAATCACACCATTAAAATACAAATGACTTTGTAATAAGCTTAAGATTAAGGTTTTCTAAAATATTTTTAAAGGTAATATACTAATATTGGGACCGTGCAAGTTCGGCAAAGGGACCCCTATTTTTACGCTCTGCAACTTTATTTGCACTTTTAATTATATTGTCCAATTATATTAGTCCTGGTTACTGGATAATTGTCAAGGCCATAGCCCAAAAAAAAATAAGAAGATTCAGGTTATGTTATCAAAACGTAAACAATTGTATGTAGTAAATAAAATTAGTTATTAAAATGCAGTACTGCAAGCAAAATACAATTAATTAAATTTACCTTTATATAATAATTGCATATCATATCAATATTGTGTAGCAATATATAATTTTTCTGCTTCAATGACAGAAGGTATGAAATATACGTCAATTTGACAATTTCAATTGACAATATGAATTATTTAAGATAGTTGCAATATTTCTCCGTGACTCGCGCACGGTCGTTTCTCGTTTCCCTTCCAAGTACTTGGACACCGCGAATAGTAGATATAAATTGCTGATATTTTTGCTTACCTAACTCATCTTCAAACAGCTTCTTCCACTTCATAAATGTCTCCACTGTTACTTTAGTTCCTTCAAATCGTTTTAATTCTGCCTCTTCCTCCTCTTTTAGTCGCCTTGCTACCAGTTCATCCTTTTCTTTTTTAATCTCCTCCCATTTGACATTTAACCATTCCTGCGCACTCGAAACTAAAGTAAATACCATAACCATACCTGAAATAGAAACGAAATAAAGAACCTGAAAAATAACAAAAAAACAGGACTACCAGAAATATCGGCTGAAATGATAAAATCGGGAGGGAGAAGACTACAAAAAAATAGATATATGTATTACCTGTTAAAAAGAATATAGTAGAAAATACAAGTAGAAAAAATTCTAGAAGAGTGGACCAAAGCAAGGGTATGCCCTATACATAGGGTTACCATACATCCGGACAGTCCAGATTTGAAAGACATGTCCGGATTGGCATCCAAATATGAGAAATGTCCGGATTTTTTTAAACTTTTTTAAAAATACTGATTTACACAGATGTTGAATTACAGTGTGCAGTAAAAGAAGCCACTTTTGCGTATCACACTGCAACCCATGGACTTAGTTTTAAAACGTCTGTTTTAAAACGGCCATACTTATTAAAAAACTGTTCGAATCCAAATTTTCAGGAGCTCGCACTAAAACCGAAGCTGTTAGCTAATAGACGAAGAATAACCTATCCCTGGGCCCAGTACAGACTAAGCAAAACTTGAAATGTTTATCCTTTTCTTTTTCATGAAAGTTTTTAAGTTGATTGTTTTTAATTAAGTAAAAGTGTATTAAACATAACGTCATTATATATTTGCAGTTTATTATTTTAACTATTTTTTCTATTTTAAATATATTTTTTTATATCGTTCTGTAATATTATTTTCTAGGTCTAAAGTATGTTAAAACATATGTGTATATGTATTTTAAACTGGCAGAGATTTTCGATGTTAGCTGCATATTGTAGCGAAACAGCTATACTTTTAATTGTGCCATATGCATTTCGCATAATATATGTACAATGTAGAGGTAGCAACACCGTCAAATTTACCTTTTACATTTTCTACAACCCCTTGGCCTACCCCTATCCGGATTTGGCCTTAATTAATTATGGTAACCCTACCTATACATAAAAAAAGGTAATAGAATGCTTGGGGAAAACTGTAGAGGCATTGCACTACAAGAATACAAGAAATAGTTTACAAAATATTTAGAAAAGATATTGGGAGAATACCAGGCAGGTTTTAGAAGCAACAGATCAATGACAGATTAAATATTTGCCCTAAAAGAAATACAGACTACCTATTACGAACATAAAGCAGTAATGCAGTCGGAAAAATGAAAGAATACCCATGAACGATCACATCAATCACTTATTTTGTATTTGCTGTCTTTTTCTATAAATAACAAACGTTTGTTATAGAAAAAGACAGCAAATACAAAATAAGTGATTGATGTGATCGTTCAAGGGTATTCTTTCATTTTTCCGACTGTATATGCTTTGTTCATTGACTACTGAGTGCATGCCTACAACATAGTAAACAGACAACAAATGTACTAACTGATGAAAGATTGGGGATACCAAGTAAAATTGTCAGGATGGTAAAGATGTTGGTGGAAAACACAACAAATGAAATAGCATGGAAAAAGCATACATCCAAAAAGTTTGAAACCAAGATTATGACAAGGAGACCCACTATCACAATTACATTCAACCTGACATTGGAAGGAATAATCAGGAAAAGCAGAATAAACATGTAAGAAATGATATATAAATACAGCCACCAATGCATAGCATTTGCAGATGATCTGACACTATTAGCAACAAGCAAAAAAGAACTAAAAAGTTAATGAAAAACATAATTCAAGAATTTGAACTTAAAATAAAAGAAGAGAAGACAAAGTATATGATAATGGGAGAGACCCAAAAAGAAAATATCATCATATTATTACAAATATATGGAGAAAAACATACTTGTTTAAAAGAGTTAAAGAAATTGATTACCTGGGAGTCAAAATAGATGAAAATAGTCATGAGGAGCAGGAGATAAAGGCAAGAAGAGATGAAATAGCATGGAAAAAGCATACATCCAAAAAGTTTGAAACCAAGGAAGGATTATGACAAGGAGACCCACTATCACAATTACATTCAACCTGACATTGGAAGGAATAATCAGGAAAAGCAGAGAATAATATGCAAGAAATGATATATAAATACAGCCACCAATGCATAGCATTTGCAGATGATCTGACACTATTATCAATAAGCAAAAAAGAACTAAAAAAAGTTAATGAAAAACATAATTGAAGAATTTTTACTTAAAATAAAAGAAGAGAAGACAAAGTATGGGAGAGACCCAAAAAGAAAATAACATAGTATTACAAATATATGGAGAAAAACGTACTTGTTTAACCCTCATATGGCGGTGCGGGGTGCACCTGCACCCCAGACCTCGTTTTTCTCACCTATCTTTTTTAATAATTTTTTTTTATTTTTGTCCATTTTTTATTAGTATTAAATTCAATTCTAAACGTATTCCACCCATTACAGCATTTAAAACTCTTTGTGTTTACATGCTTTTTTGAAAAAATGACTTTTGTGTGCAAATGATGAAAATTTCGTATCCTGAATTGGGACATTTCTGATGTTCCACCTGGAGCTAACAGAGCACGGTTGGTGTTACTTATGTCAGAGAAAAAAGACCGAAAGTCACGGCATAACTGTATTGTGTGTAAAAACTTTGTGTTGCTCATTCTGTGAAAAATTTCATGTGTTTGTCTTGCGACGATAATAATTTTTTTAAGAAGAAATTGAAGTATGATGGTTTATGGTATTGCGTTCAGCCAGAGATTCAACCAGCTGGTAATAATACTAATGATGGTAATAATGTTGTTAATTTAGACAATCCAGCAAAAAAGCGTCACGAGGAGAAAGCACTTTCAAAAATAATACTTTCTCTGGATAAGAGTACATATCCTCATGTAATGCAATGCAAAACAGCTCTAGAGACATGGCTTGCACTTGAAAAAGCATTTGAGGATAAAGGTCTTCATCGTCGACTTCGTTTACTACGACTTTATGTTCAATTAAACTATCCAATTTTAGTGCAATGGAAGATTATGTAAACGAAGCGATGGACTTATCTCAGCAACCATCATCCATCGGTTTTCCAATAGAAGATAGTTGCTGAGATAAGTCCATCGCTTCGTTTACATAATCTTCCATTGTACTAAAATTGGATAGTTTAATTGAACATAAATTTCGTAGTAAACGAAGTCGACGATGAAGACCTTTATCCTCAAATGCTTTTTCAAGTGCAAGCCATGTCTCTAGAGCTGTTTTGCATTGCATTACATGAGGATATGTACTCTTATCCAGAGAAAGTATTATTTTTGAAAGTGCTTTCTCCTCGTGACACTTTTTTGCTGGATTGTCTAAATTAACAACATTATTACCATCATTAGTATTATTACCAGCTGGTTGAATCTCTGGCTGAACGCAATACCATAAACCATCATACTTCATATTAGTATTATTAGTATCTTATAATACTATTGTGCGCAGCAAAGTTAAATAAAGTTCAGGATCTTGAATTTAAAATGTATTTTAAGTATTTATAAACTAGACAATCTAATGACAATTATTGAAGTTATTTACCTTTTCAAAGCATACTAATAAAACAACATGAACTAGTATATAGTAGACACTTAGGATATTGCCTTTTTAACAGAAATGAGTACTTTTTGAAGTTATACTTCTTTACCGGCGATAGAGGGTGATTTTTTTATATGTTAAAACCTATCAGCCCGGCGCATGCGCATTATAACTTTGTTCTGATTGGATGTTCAAATGACATGTCAAAAATTATCCGATATGGCAGCTGTGGTTTGGAGGTAAAGGTAAAGGTAAACAAATGTATAATATATTAGTTTTATTGTTGTGAGGACAGAAACAAAAAAGTTTATAATATTGTAGTGACTTTTAAATAGTTTTTAAAAGCAACAGGTACGTAATAATTGTTAATGTATCATGGGTATAAACCTACCTATTTGATCTGCCAGAATACATAGTATGTAATACTTTTATTTATATAATTTGATTACCATCAAAATTTCTATCAATATTCACCTAATATATTGTTTTTTTACTCTATGTTTTGTTGTATTTTTTCAATTCTAAATCATTTCAATTCAAAATTAAAATAATTTGATCAATTTTCAAAATATCAAAATATCACAAGTTTAATCCGTTTAGTTAGTCGATCTTCCTAAATAATGACACATAGTGTCTGTGGCTAAGCGGAGAAGGCCAATGAATTCCAATACCAACCGCTCTTATCAGCGGTGGTTCGAGTCCCAATAGAAACTTTCTTTTTTGTTTTTTTTAATACATTTTATGATTGTAAGTATATTTATTATATAATTGTATTTTCAGAAAATACGTATTTAGTTAAAAAAAATTTCGACAATTAATGTTCAGACATCATTTGTGGCTTGTTTAATGTGTTTGTGTGTGTTTTATTCTTTTATTATTTTAATTTTTGGCACTGTTCTAATAAAAATGTTTGAGAAGTAGTAAGTATAAATTAGTTTAATATTTAAACAAAATATAAATAAAAAGTATATTAATTTCGTTTAAATCGTATAATAGAAGTATAACTTCTTACGTGCGTACAAAGTACACACACATTCTGTTTTTGTAAAATTATGTTTCATACTATAATAAATATAAGTCCTAATTATCTTTCAAATTAATTTCATAAAAAAATGGATATACAGATGGGGTGCAAATGCTCCCCACACCGTTATTTATGTAAGAATCTAAGTACAGCCTTACGAGGGTTAAAAGAGTCAAAGAAATTGATTACCTGGGAGTCAAAATAGATGAAAATAGTCATGAGGAGCAGGGTACTGTACGCGCACTTACATAATCAACTTAGTCACACGAACAGAGACGTGCCACCTGACAGTAAAGACTGAATTTTCATGATAACTTTGCAAGGACTGAATATTTCTCCTTCCAAAGAAGGTAACTGCTATCAATCAGTAGTATTAGGAATATATGAAGCTTGGTGCCGATGGGTGCAGTTGTTCACAATAATCTTTGGAACATGTGTATGCTACAGTCTGTCAGACCGCACGTCACCAGTTAAGGATTAATAAATAAATAACCATACCTAAGTTTTCCTCAATTTGTTCATTAAGATAATCTAAAAGTAACTGTTCGTATTCATCATCGAAGTTTTCAAAATTTTCTAGCTCTATTATTGGTGCTTCTTCTGGATACTTTGGAGTGTAGGTAATTACAAGATCACAACTCAAACCATTTTCGGTTTCAGGCTCAAATTCTTCTGTTTTTATGGGTATCGAAAATTTATGTAGAGGTTCAAATGCGAGAATTTCAAAATCTCCATAATAAATGGATTCTAGGGCTTCAATTTCATTTTTTTGTTCTTCCTGATAATCCATAATTACTTATAAAGAATAAGGACTAGATTACTTTTATATTAGTAGGATCTATTAGAACCTATTTGTGGCGGATATACAAATATTTTTTTAATTGACTATAAAATGAAATTTGTTTTTTTTTTTATTTAATGAACTTTTTCACCACCTTATAACATCTGTCAGACCTCTACCTAACCTATAAAATATGTAGCCAACTTAACACGGATCACTATCACTGCTAAGATCTTCTTTTCTTGTTTCGAATATATGCCTACTACACAGTAAAAATCCTGTTTAATTTAAAAACTGTTCAAGAAGTGATTGTACAAGTGTAGTTTTTGTAGATAATTTTTTAGATAGTTTGTATTCATAATTGACTGGTATCGTTAAAATAAAAACGTTTTAATTATGTTTTATTTGTTTGAAAACGTAAATTTTATAGTAGAGACATGGTTTTTTCTGAGAGTTCAATTAGAGAGAGTTCATTAAGATTTCTTTTAAAACGTTAATGTAAGTTGCAGTACCTAATGGTACCTATGTTGCAGGTTCCGGCAAACTTTTTACTTAAAATTGTTAAATTGTTTCTTTTCTGTGACTTGACTACTGAATTAACTTATGAGCGCCAATTTAAAAAATACGAATGTTTGGATTTTTATTCCTACACGGAAGGTTTGGATTTGTAGTAGAATCCTGGAATCATGGAGTTATTTGGAATTGGAGTTAAGAGTGTTTAGAATCAATCAAAATAAAACTTGTTACTCGCGGGAGGGGATATAATAACCAAAGCCCGACGCCTCAAAAAAATGCCATTATAAAAATGCAAATATAAAATTAGAAACATCTCTGAATCTGACATGCGCTCTCATGGTGCATTATTGGTTCAGAATTCGTTTAGAATTTAGAATTCAGAATCAGAAGGCACAAACTAATATGGAGAGAGGCACAAACTAATAAATTATCATTTAATTATTGACCTTTGTACCAAGATCAATCACCACCTCGGCAGGGAATCCATAACGATAGAGATGGCACCTCCATTTTTAAACAGTTACCGCTACTTTTCTCTACATAAAAGTAATATCTGAAATTAAAATTAAACAAGGGTTTAATAAGAGATTCAATAACAACAACAGAGAAAAAAATGGTAGAATATATAGGTACTTCTGATATTCTTAAAAAGGGTACGAATTGGAGCTAATAATTTATTACATGTGAGATCGAAGAATATCAAATTATGTAATAATGTAGCAAAAAGTATGTGAGTCAGAAAATTATGCGATAATTATTTTAGAGGCATTTAAATATTTAGAGGAATCTTTAAAACCCGAATAGAGGCGGAGTACCAAAAAATAGAAGAACAGGACCAGAGGCGGCTCTAGCCCATGTAGCGCCCGTGTGCAGTCGATGCCCTGGCACCCTTTGGTAGACGAGCAGTCGAAATGGAATAGTCGAATAGGTACCTGCCTAGCACTAGTACATAGGGTATTAAAGGGTATTAGGTATGCTTATAACACAGTATAAAAAGGGACAGTAGAACTACTCTCCGAAAACTTGGAAGTAAAATCTTTCAACGCGCATGGCGACCGCACAAGGTTCCCAGTCGCTAGACCATCACTCTTGCATTGCTAGTCGCGTAGAAACGTACGGGTTTTAACAGGGAAAACCCACATCCACCACTGGTGAATTACCAATTACGTACTGCCGGTATTACTTCTTGAGATCAAAGTGCCGACATAGAAGAAGTTTTACTGTGCCTCCTTATTATACCTTGCTTAAAATGTGTAAACAAAAATCCAGGTGAAAATAGTGCAATATTAAATGATGTCAGGAGCCAATAGGGTATTCACGGCGTTAGAACAACCTACCCATATGAGTTAAAAATTTAAGAAAATGAACTTTTTTAGCTATGAGGTAAGGTTTACCTCTAGTTATGAGGTAAGCTATGAGGTAAGGTTTCCTTACTTTTAGGAAGGAATTGGTTAGATGAATAAAAAAGAACAACAACGAATTATTACAGGACGCACATACTACAACATATAATTATAAAAAAGATACTTTTTGTGCTTTTACATTAGCAAAATTTTGAATAATATCACTTACTTCAATTTTTATTTCATATTCAATACTTACTAGTGATAATTTTGTCAATCGACTTTGCGACAATGTTGACTTCGCGCTCTGAGTCCGCTGAAAGTCGCAATAATTGTGGTAGGTAGTAATAAAAGAAAATCCTTTAAATAATTTTAAACAAAAGAAAAGCCAAAAATTGGACAATACAGAAGAAACATGAATTAAAAATAGAAGTCGTGGAGATGAAACACTTAAGAAAGATCGCAGGAAAATCAAAATAGGATAAGAAATGAAGAAATAAGAACAAGAACGGAAATAGATCCAATATTATATCACATCCAAAATAAACAACTAGAATGGTATGGACATATGATAAGAATGAAACCAGTAAGGATGCCCAGGAAAATTCTGGAAACGGGAAACACGACAATAAGGAGAAAAAGGTGTCCCCGAAAGAATTGGAGGGATCCAATAGAGGACATAGGAAATGCACGAAGGAAATCGAAGGAAGAAATGAGACGCCTAGCTAAAAACAGAAAAGCGTGGAAAATGGGTGAAAGTACTTTATATTTACATGTTAACTTAAATATAAGACTTATCCATTCCACCAAAGCTTATTTCACAAAATTACCCAGCGACACGAGTACAAACGCCTTTGAAAATGCCCGGCAAGTTCCTAAGGAACTTGCATAAAATTTTAAATTCGAAAAAATGCTATAAATCGATTAAAAATTCAAATTAGAGCAGCCAGCCCAAAACGCGACCTCATTGGTCGTGACATCATATAATTGTAGTATTGGATGTCCTCGCCATAAATCCATTAGGTTTGGCATTCGTTTTGACACTGACACTCAGTTTTATAAATATTTTGATAGATTTTCTAATCTCAACAAACTGGTACATTATTACAATGACATACGATAAATGTCAATAAAATATAAATATAACCATAAACAAAAATAAAATACAATTAGATGACGTCACGGGTCGTTTGAACTATTTTAAATACACAGAAGATTTTAAATTTTTACTTCTAAGTTATTATGAGTTTTTGAAGAGTGAAATTTTGGAAATCTCATTTTTAAGCAAGACTGAACATTATTATGTAATAAAAAAAATGTGCAAGTTCCCTTCGGAAACATTGTAAGTATGTCTTCAAATGAATCAAAAGATTGCCGCCCGTCCGTTGGACGGACAGCCGGGCGGGCGGGAATCTATAAATCGCGATTAAGTGCAGGGCCCCCGCAAGGCTGACTGGCGCCCGCGTGCGGGACATATTTTAGCTCCCTTTAAAGCTACTATATAAAACCAATAAAACTAATAAATATTTTTGAAAGATTTAAACGCAGAATGAAAGACTATATTATTACTGAGGCCGAAAGTCCCTGAAAACTTCTATAATGTTTATTTTAATAGGTAAGCGCCGGACTCCACTTGCGATTTGTAGTCGCGCGATTTCGCCAAAATTGAACACATTGTTTCAAATACAAGTCAATCCATTTGCGACTAAATAATCGTGGAATGACTTGTATTTGAAACAATGTATTCAATCTTCGCGACAAATCAATCGCGTGACTACAAAATCGCAAGTAGAGTCCGGCGCTTACAGGGGTGAAAATAAAAGAGAAAATTTAGTGTGATTTTTAACCTAGGAGCAGTCGCGCCGTTAGAAAAAATCTAACATTTTTTCCTTCTTCGTGATAACTCGATGAAAAATTTTGCAACCTAACTTTCCACTCGTAAGTGCTTCGAGGAAGGGTGTAGTAATGCGTGGGTTTTTTCTCTTTTTTTTTTCATCTTCTTCTTTTTTGGAATTTATGGCTATGGTGAGAATTAATTAGCTTTAATAACTGTTATATATTTCTAACATAACAAGTAAATAAAAATACTATAAACTAAAAATTTGTTGTAAATTCGTATTTAAATTCATTTTGTTAGATAAAATCTAACGCGCGACCGATTGCGTGACAGAAAAGGGCGCGACTGTTCCTGGGTTAATTGCAAATATTTAATTCAAAAGAATCTTTTTACTTATTCTAAGTGACTGTTGGCCCTCGGCAATAACGTTATCTTTCATTCTGCGTTTAAATTCTTTAAAAATACTGATTAGTTTTCTCAGGATTCGAAAAAAAAATGAATACATTTAAAACACATCGAAAATTTTGACAGGCGACATTAGTGAAGCACCCTGTATATTAAATGAAAAATATACATTTAAGTAAATAAACAATAATATTTTGTCATTTCAAAGTTTTCAAACAAATTTTATATAGAGTGTCTACATAACTAGAAACCATATGGGAAACTGTTTTATTATTAATTTTACGAGAAAAAGTTATTCTTCATAAAAAGATCTGCATTGTCTAGAACTCAGGATACAACTATACAACCATCAAATATCAAATTTTAGGAATAGTCAAAAAATATGAGTTTCGGTCAAGAGCAAAGTTCGTTTAGTTTTCACAATATTGAAAAGTTATTATGAAAAGTTGTTCAGCATTAAATACTATGTTTCTACATATAATATGCAATTACATCTAGGTCTGGATCCCGCGTATGAAAAAAAAGTTGATTAATAGCAAGCTGAAAATTTGTTAATAGCTTAAGGGTGTCTAGTCGGATAAACTTTGATATATGCGAACACTGGAACAGGAGCAGTTTTAACTGTGGAACAGGTTAAAAACTTGGAACGGTCACACCACGAAAACTACACATGTATTTTGTCCGACAGAACAGACTTAAACTCTCCGAACAGAGATTAAACTCTCATGCAAAAATCAGACTGCTATTTATCACCAAATGGGCGTTTTAATGAGTGGAACATGTAGAATATTTCAAATGACAGGAATTATGACAGGTGATAAATAGCAGTCTGATTTTTGCATGAGAGTTTAATCTCTGTTCGGAGAGTTTAAGTCTGTTCTGTCGGACAAAATAAATGTGCCGTTTTCGTGGTGTGACCGTTCCAAATTTTTAACCTGTTCCACAGTTAAAACTGCCCCTGTTCCAGTGTTGGCATATATCAAAGTTTATCCGACTAGACACCCTTAAGCTATTAACAAAATTTCAGCTTGCTATTAATCAACTTTTTTTTCATACGCGGGATCCAGACCTAATCCTTATAATTAAAATATTGTGATCTGGAAAAGCACTTTACTCTTGATCGAAACTCATATTTTTTATACCTATCTCACATAAAATTGATAAAATTTGATCAAGGACGTAACCAGGATGATCCTAAGGGGGGGGGGTTACAACTTCAAATGGGCTTGATTTGTCAGCATCACATAATGGTGTTAAGCGTATAGAGCTCAAAGTAAATCCCAATGGGGGGGTTATAACCCCCAAAACCACCCCCTGGTTACGCCTATGAATTTGATGGTTGTATTTTAGATTTTAGACCATGCAAAGCTTTTTATAAACAACTTAACCGGACACACAGACCAACCTTGGTCTGTGTCCATCTAACTGGCAAGTACCACACGTTACCATCGAGCAGTGAATCATGTTGCCCTTTGAGCACTCTTAAAAATTTATCACTTAACATCGATTTAGAGTCGCCACTAACATCATTTTTTAAAAATGTAAATCATATTTCTCGATGTCACCTATTCTACAAGGTTGCTAGTTTCATGTATTAAGCAGAACGCACTGAAGATGATCTGATCTAGATTGAAAACGTTTTGCGAATCCTTTTTGATGACTTTTTAATAGTTATAGACCGTTTTTTTAATAGACCGAATAAACTTTTTATACCATTATACAAACGAAGTTTTTACTTGTTCTGTATGTTAATTATATCTACTTCAAAGAAAAAAATTAGGAAGGAACAACAAAATATATTTCTGACGGAGTAAGTTCAACATTTCAGGACGGGAATAATCATCCGAAATAACACAATATTTGATTTTTGAGATTTCTCCAGCTGTTCATGAAATAATTAAAATTGTATACAAAAAATGATTATCTCATTTAAAATAAATATTTCTTATTTACCAAACCTTCGGTTTGGCGCCCCTTTGGGGTTACGCCCGCGTGCGCCGCACGCGTTGCACGCCCGGTTACGGGGGCCCTGATTAAGTGCCAATGTAATTTTTCATTAATCGTTTTAAATCATATTTTATGTTGAAACAAAATAAAGGACCCACTCTTTGGCGCTCGGTGCCCCCAACATCCCGGCGCCCGTGTGCACCGCACACCCTGCACAATAGGTAAAGCCACCTCTGAACAGGACAGAGTGGCTTCCGGACAAGACACGATTCATGGGCAATATTTTTTTAATCTACAACGAGCAATAGAGGAACGCTTTGCTAGAAATCTTGTCTTCATGGATCTCGAAAAGGCCTACGACATAGTACCTTTACAATCTCTATTTTAATTTGTCTTCAGAATCATTTCGAGTATCAAAGGGTTTTAAACAAGGGTGTTGCCTATCCCCTACTTTATTTAAAATTTATATTCAAGAGACATTACAGAAATGGAGACAAAAATATTCAGGTAAAGGGAATCAAAATCGGCGAGAGGTACCTGACGACATTATTTTTTGCTGATCATCAAGTAATAATAGCAAACTGTGAAGATGTTGATACGAACAATGGGGATTGATGAAAAAATTATCATTCATCATCATTCTCTTTGCCTTATCCCTATGCGGGGTCGGCTTTCCTAATTGCATTTCTCCACACAATTCTATCTTGGGCCATATAAATGTTAATCCCCTTTACCAACATGTCCTGCCTTATCGTCTCCCCCCAGCTCTTCTTTGGTCTTCCTCTCCTACTCCTTCCAGGAATCTGCACTTCAGCTATTCTTCGTATTGGGTGGTTAACGTCTCGACGTTGAACATGACCAAACCATCTTAACCTATGCTCTCTCATTTTGGCATCAATTGGTGCCACACCTAGACTTCCCCTAATATACTCATTTCTAATTTTATCCTTCTTTGTCACTCCACTCATCCATCTAAGCATTCTCATTTCCGCCACATGCATTCGCTGTTCCTCTTTCTTTTTCACTGCCCAACATTCAGTTCCGTACATCATAGCTGGTCTTATGGCTGTTTTATAGAATTTTCCCTTCAGCTTCATTGGAATTTTTCTGTCACACAACACACCACTCGCTTCTTTCCACTTCATCCATCCAGCCCTAATTCTACTGCATGCATCTCCATCTATTTCTCCATTACTCTGTAATACCGATCCTAGGTACTTAAAACTATTGCTTTTTACAATCATTTCACCATCCAAAGATACCATTTTATTTGTAGTAGCTCCATCTTTAAATGAACATTCCAAATACTCTGTTTTTGTCCTACTAAGTTTTAAACCTTTTTCCTCCAGAGCTTGTCTCCACTGTTCCAGTTTTTGTTCTAAGTCTCTTTCACTATTTCCTACTAACACGACATCATCAGCATACATTAAGCACCATGGAATGTTCCCCTGTATTTTCGCTGTTATCTGGTCCAAAACTAATGAGAATAAATACGGACTAAGCACAGAACCTTGATGCAATCCTACTTTCACATGAAATTTATCAGTCTCTCCCACACCTGTCCTAACACTAGTCGTTACTCCCTCATACATATCCCTCACAATCTTAACATATTCACCAGGGACTCCTTTCTTATTGAGTGCCCACCACAGAATCTCTCGAGGAACTCTATCATATGCTTTCTCAAGATCAATGAATACCATATGAGCGTTTGTTTCTTTACTCCTGTATTTTTCCATCAACTGCCTTATAATGAAAATTGCATCTGTTGTTGATCTACCCTGCATAAAGCCAAATTGATTCTCGGATATTTCGGTTTCTTCACGTATCCGTCTATCAATTACTCTTTCCCATATTTTCATGGTGTGGCTAAGCAGTTTTATAGCCCTGTAGTTTGTACATTGTTGTATATCTCCCTTGTTTTTGTAAACAGGTACCAGTATACTGCTTCTCCATTCGTCTGGCATTTGTCCAACTTCCATAATTCTATTAAATAGACCTGCTAGCCACCTTGTTCCTGTCTCTCCCAATGCTCTCCATACTTCCCCAGGAATATCATCTGGTCCTACCGCTTTTCCTTTCTTTATTTTTTGAAGCGCTTGAGCCACTTCCTCGTTGGTTATTTTGGTGACCATTGCTGCTACTGTATCCGTTGACTCTACAGGCTGTCTGTCAAATTCTTCATTTAATAAGCTGTCAAAGTACTTTCTCCATCTCTTTTTGACATCCCTTTCGTGAACTAGTATTTTATTATTTTCATCTCGGATACATCTAATCTGATTAAAATCTTTTGCTTTCTTTGCTCTCTGTTTGGCTATTTTATATATCTTCGTTTCGCCTTCCCTGGTATCAAGTTGATCGTATAGGTTTGAATACGCTTCTGCTTTAGCTTTTGCTACTGCTACTTTCGCTTCCTTTTTGGCGACCATATAGTTTTGAAGATCTATGTCCGATCTGGTTTCTTGCCACTTTTTATATAATTTTCTCTTCTCTTTTATGTTTCCTTGTACTTCATTTGACCACCACCAAGTCTCTTTATCTTCAAACTTCTTTCCTGACGTTTTCCCAAGTATTTCAATAGCCGTCTCTCTAATAATATTGGCCATTTTTCTCCAAATTGTGTTAGGGCTTCCTTTCATGTTCCAACATATTTTTTCTACTATTCTTTCCCTGAATAGACCTTCCTTCTCATCTTTTAGCATCCACCACTTGATTTTTTGTGGTCCTCTCCGATATTTTTGTTTAGTTTCGCTTTTTACTTCGATGTCCAGAACAAGCAGCTTATGTTGTTGGCTTACTGTCTCACTAACTATTACCTTGCAGTCCTTGCATTCACGTATGTCTTCTTTCCTTATCATGAAGTAGTCTATTTGGGATTGATGTTGTCCACTTTTGTAGGTAATAAGTTGAGTTTCTCTCTTTTTAAAGAATGTGTTAACAATCGCCATATCCAATGCTGTTGCTAATTCTAGCATGTCATCTCCAGCTTCATTTCTAGTTCCAAAGCCTAATCCCCCATGTATTGTTTCATATCCTGTCTTGGCTTGGCCCACATGTGCATTGAAATCACCTCCTATTATAACTTTCTCCTCCGCTGGAATATCACTCAGTATGTCTCCCAATTGATCATAGAAAGCTCTTCTTTCATTCTCACCCAGACCTGTTTGAGGAGCATACACACACACAACATTCAATACCTCTTTATCAATTACAAATTTCACTGACATCATTCTATCACTCGTTCTTACAACATCTACTACGTTATCTTTCATTTCACTATCAGCAATTATACCAACTCCATTTCTAGTGTTACTACTCCCTACATACCACAATTTATATCCATCACCTAGTTCTTTCGCCCTTTGTCCTTTCCACCTAGTTTCTTGAATACAAGCAATTTGAACTCTTCTTCGTTTGAGCGCATCCACTAACTCCAGACTCTTACCTGTAAGACTACCAAGATTCCAAGACCATATCCTGATTTTTCTAACCTGCAATGGTGTTCCCCCTGAGATAGTCCTCACCCGGAGATCCGAATGGAGGCTCATTTTACTTCCGGAACATTTTACCTCAGGAGATGCCATCATTTCAGTATAAGTTTTTATTTCGTTTGGAGAAGGTCTTTTCATTATTATGGCCTGAAAAGATTTTTGGATATTTGATGCCTGAATGCCTTTTCTATCAGCACCATACCTTGATGATGAAAAAATTATGGAATAGATATAATTGGACCCGATATCATGAAGTTCCTATACATAATAAAAGTGCATATGGACCTGGTAAGCGAACAAATGCGATAAAATATATATTCTGAGAAATATCATAGAAAAGAAGCTAGAAAACAGAAATAAATATTGTTAAAATTGAACCTTTTTTGAGATTGTAGTTACTCCGACTCTTTTCTAAATCACGTCTAACATTTTCGATTCAGCTACATTCATCTTCTTTTCCTGAATTTTCACGGCCACACTTCACCGCCATACACCAACGTAGGCCTCATCACAGTCTTGTATATCTCTCCTTTCAGCCTTACCCCGATTTTTTTATTACAGAGTACCTATATATGGGTACTATTATAGCTAGTACCCTGCTCATTCTCTTCCAGTTAAACCAACATAAGCCCGCATATCTTGTGGTAAATTTCTCGATCTAGTTGTCATATTTTCCATTATGTAGGAGCCAACGTATTTAACTTCTACTCACAGTAATATTCCCCTTCTCTCTTTCGTCAAGTTGTTAAAGAATGTATATAGTAGAAGCCAAAATAATAAGCAATTGAAGAGATACAGAGATCAACCAAAAGCTGAAAAAATACAATAGAAGAATTGAGAGCAAAAAGAATTAAAAAGTTTAGAATAAATGAATCATTAGGAGAAGGATCTTAAAACATGGAGAAAGTGGATTAGGAACTTAAAATAGATAGATCTGACACCTCAAATCTATACATAAGCAATAGGTATTTATGTAACGAGGAAGAAATTGCAACTACTGTATATTTTTTTAACAATTCGTAACGCGTTTATAATTTTACCGTTACCTACTGCTACTGCATACTTATTATGCATTATATGCGCTTTAATAGCTCATAAAACTGATCATACCAATATAAACGCCATTGAGTTCATTGAAAAGCAATTATTGAATAACAACGATTATATATTTGTAAATGTCTCTACTACTTCTAATTACCTTCTACTTGATGACAGATTACAATAGGTTTGTTCTAGCATCAGTTTCAAACGGTTTGAAACCATCAGCGAATAGTCGACCAGCGCGAGTAGAGCGGATAGAGCACTGGTGACTGTATTATGTTCTCTCACTGACCAACTGTTTGTTGATGGTGTCTGACTAGTTTGACTGTTTGCTAGAACAACAGTGGCGGCTCGTGACCGCAGTATGCGGGTAGGCTACACATATACTTCGGGTAGGCGACAAAAAATATCCTACAATTTGTAATACATTTTGAGCCGTCTTGCAATACTAAATGTAATCTATGAGCGCAACAATGTGTAAAAATTGCTTTTGGAGCATCTACTTTAATTTTTGATTGTATCCGTTTAAAGAGCCAGCCATTACACTTGCACCATCGTAAAATTGAGCAATTAATTTATTTTTGTAATCATATGGCTCAAGCACGTTTGAAATTAAACTATATAGAGCGTCTGCAGATCTATTCTCGCTAACATCAAAAAACCCTAAAAATCTTTCTGTTACCTGACCAACTTTGTTAACAAAACGGATTGTTAAAGTACACTGTGATTTTTCGGTTATATCAGTAGTATCGTCCGCTAGTATAGAAAAAAATCGACTTTCATTAATTTCTGTTGAAATTTCATTTTTTACGTAATCGGCAAGGCAATCTATTAAATCATTTTGTATTGTTTTTGACAAACCCGTGAACACCCCTTCTATTTTTTAACATGATCCTGGATTTCCTGATCGCGTTTAACTACTAAATTAAAAATTTCTTTAAAATTACCCATGTTTGAAGAATTATGGCTCTCATCACGACCGCGAAATGCAAGTTCTTGTTTTACTAACAGAATTGTAACATCAATTTCTTCAACTTCTTCAATCTTTTTCAACTTCTTCATTATATATCTTATTAGATAGAGAAATTTGTCCAGCTAAAGCACTGTCAATAGTTTGTTTATTTTTTTCTAACCATTTTAAACCTAAGCAATTGTTTAAATGTTCTTTTGAAGATTCATGTTTTTCTACACTAGCTGATAAATTTTTCAAATCTGAATATCCCAGACTCACCCAAGCATTTTGCTTTAAATTTGAGAGCAACAGACAAACAGAGAGGCCAACAGAAAAGTGAATTTTTAAAATAACTTCCGCTTAGCCTTATGATTTTCATACCATATTGTTTTAAACGATCTCGCAAATGGTCGATTGTCTTTTGTCTTATCTGTGGATAAAATTGTTAAATTTGGTAAAGGCCGGCCCATTGAAATAATTTCTGATCTTTCTTGATTTTGGCGCCTTGAAAAAGGCGTCTCGATCAAACTGCATATTACATCGTTTAAAATATTCATATTCGATTACTAAAGTTTTTCCACCAATAAAACTAATACACCTACGTTTCAACAACGTCAAATATTACTTATTTTATTTATGTATCAAATAATAATTTACTCTTCGAATAAATTGATAAGTTAACAATTAACCTCGCTTTAAATTTTTAATTATCTATATAATCTAATAACACAATTCGTCAGTTTAACTTTAAATTATCCAAATTGTATTGAAACACAATAAAAATATAATGGACGACTGACAAATAACTATTCACAGATTTATTTGCCGTTAGTGAATTATTACTAAATTAATATAAAATTAAAATGCCCTTCAATAGAACGATCTCAAATTTACCTGTTTATTATTCAGTTTTCATAAACAAATTTAAATTGTCCTACATAGTTTTATTCAATACTTAACCTACTAATAACAGCCAAAATCAAAAAACAATTATTTAAAACAGTTTCACAAGACACAAGAGAAGCAACTGATAAAATTTTGTAGGTCCGGCTATAAGGCTCTGTGCCTATCAGCCCTTTCAAAATCGTAGAATACGGTCGCTACCAGCAGACCTGCAGCAGGCCTGCTCGCGTAAACAGAGAGAGATCGCACGTCAATTCGGTGTTGGCGTCGTTCTATTTCAGGCTACGTTTTCAAGTGCCTGACCAAGGAAGAATATAGAATCTTATACAGTACACTACTGATACTACAAGGAGCGTACAATAATAATTATAACTACGGAGAAAATTTTTTGGATATTTTTAAAAATAATTTGGATAATTTTTGCTATTTCATTGTAGGTATTGTGTCAAAATTTATAAATTACAATTTTGAAATAAGTAATTTATATTAATAATTTATATTATTGTACTACATTTGAAGAGGGTAGGCGGCGCCTACCTTGCCTACCCCGACGGGCCGCCCCTGTAGAACAAACCTATTATTTATAGCTTCTAAATCTCCTCTTTTAGACAGTCATAGTCCATAGTCAGCCTAATGAATATCGGTTTCAAAATAACTATTTTATTACTCCAGTAACTGCGTAGCTCGTAAAAAACGATCTCGGAACATCATCACGGAACTGGTGATTATTCCCATCTTTAGACAAAAGCCGAGCATGTGTCTGTCACGACCTTGATTACGTAATACATGATGTCTGTGCAACAGTCATGGGATTCCACTTCCCCCTCTCCCTCTTTTTGGCAAACCGATCATAAGGAAAGTTCCAGTCGACAAAGTTAAGGTTTAAAAAGTTAATTCTAGATAACGCGTTTTATTAAAATTCAGGTTTGTTAGGAAGTTAGAAGTAGTTTAAGTAGCTGTCATAATTTTATACCATTTTTTGTTAATTCCTTTGTTTTGCACGTTTTCTACACTATCCAATAATTCGCCACCATGTCAGTTAGTAAGTAATCATTACCAGTAATTTTTTTCTTTATTGCACCATCTATATACTATCTAAGATTTTAAAATTGAGTGTTAAATATAGATATATACGCATAAATTTTATTTTAGCCACAATGAACGAACCTCCTAGAATTTACTATGAAGAAGAAAGTCAGTCAGACAAACTTCTCAGGAAATCTAAAGAAACACCTGTCTTTCCAATTGGTGAGTATATTTTTGATTCGTAGCTTTAAATTATCATCTGCAGATCAATAGTAGTTAAAATAAAGTGCATAATGGGCGTATTTATCCTTAGGGAGCTTGTAGTGAGTTATTTATAATATGTACTTACACCCATGTTGAAGGTCAAGCTACACAGACAGTTCAAATGGTTCAAGTTTAATTACAATGATCTGTTATCTAATTTAATTAATGACAGACACAACAGTCTGCTATCTAATTTAAGTAAATGACCTAGATTTTCATTTTGTAAGTCATATTTGACCCTATGAGATGCAAAGTGGCCTAACCCACAATTTTACCAAGATGCTTTTATTACATTAAGTTATCCCTTATTTAATTATTTTCAGATGCAGAGTGGCTCGAGCACTGGTTGCTAGCCCTATAAAGCACTGTAAAGCAACCATTGCTTGAGCCACTCTGCATCTGAAAATACTTAAATGAGGGATAACTTTAATGTAGTAAAAGCATTGTGGTAAAATTGTGAGTTAGGCCACTTTGCATCTCATAGCATCAATTTAGGGGTTTTATGAAAGACCAAAAGACCAGTGTTGTAGACTGCTGTTACAACATACAATGATGAGCGCGCTAATAACTGGCAAAATAGCACAAAAGATGGAAAACATATTAAGTTGTGCCGGTTATTGGCACGCTCATCACTGTATATGTACAGTAGTATACAAACTGAATCTCACCCTACTGTTATCATATGTATATACTGTTATCATATGTATATCATACTAATTATAGTTGATTTGAGTGTTAATTAATACATTTATTACTATAAAATGTTAATATTGGGATATGTACTTTTCCCTGGTTCTTTTGACTAAATGTTTGTAGTATTTATGTTATGATTCAATTTGGATTTGGTGTGGTTGGTGTTTTTTAAGCACTTTTCATCATCATGGTACTACAACCCTTAGAGGGCCTTCTCAAGGTTTCTGTGCCATTCAGCTCTGTCACTTGCTTGAATTGTCCAGTTGGCTATCCACCTCAACTGTGGTCTATCCCATCTATCTACCTCAGCTTTGGTGTACCCTGTCTTCTCATTCTCACTGTTTGCACTGTTGGAATATTTTTGATCAAGTTAGATTCCTGGGCCTGGGCTACATGTCCTGGGACCGTAGATGTATTTTCTTGATTATAGTGGTAACATCTTTTCCACGAAACTTATGCTTGTAGATATTTTTCAGTTCAAAGTTACATCTGCACCTCCATATTCAGTTCTCATAGACTGAATTTAATTTAATTTTTATTTATATTATTATGCAATCCCATTTTGAAGCTCTTTTAATCTAAGGTAATTTAAATTTTTAATCTAAGTTAATCTAAAAAAAACATCAAAAGCACTGTATTAACAGAGGTCTTCACAATATTGTACATTGAGATGTTTTAATACATGACCATCATGTCTTAGATACATTATTTAGCCCAGATCCTTGTCTCCTACTTTGTTATTTTGTTTAGTATGTACTGCCATAAAAACCTTTCATATAATGAATGTATACTTGATAACTAAGTTTTTTAAAAAGTCTTTTAACATCTTTGCCATTGGGTTTAATAGAGTTAGTGCCTTTAACAAGCCTTTTCCCTTCCATACTTCCGATAAATAAATCGCCATATAAATATGTACATATATCTACATAATAATAGGTTTGTCCAACCAGAGTCAGAAACAAGTTGAAAACCGCAGAATTTTATGTTATTGCGCAGAATCCTGACGTCTACAACTTGTTTCTGACTCCGGTTGGAACAAGCCTCATATCACTTTTCTTACCTTAAGTGATTACCCATCTGGTTCCTGGTCTATCAGAGGATACCATCCATTGATTCTGAATCACCAGGTAGGCATTACCCAAACATATTTGCTCTACCTTCTCGTGTATGCATTATTTTTAAGTTTAATTGTCTTCTTCAGTATCTTTCTGATTGGTATTTCTCTCATTTAGTATATACTCCATTGTCTCCATATCGCGCATGGCTTTTGGCTACTTGCCACTTTGTCTCTGGAACACTTTATCATATCCAGTAACAATCAACTTTTACAGGCATTAATAATGAACTCCTCATCCAATTAGTTCAATTTCCGCTATATCTATTTCAATTTTTCATACCCTCTCTCCTTATCTTCCCTCCTAGTGGCCAATATTCTTTCTACTCTATTTTCTAACTCTTGACTGCTCCAAAACAATATGTCCCAGTGATCATTTAGGTTCTCTTCCTGTCACATTGTTCAACCTTCTCGTATTCCTTGTGAAAAAGAAAGAAACTATCTTCTCATCTATGACCGAGCCGAAGACACCTTGTACAGACATTTTAAATATACTCTCCTCATTTAAGATAAAATTCTATAGATACCAGTGTACTGCCTGCCCTCGTGATATTCTTTGTTACATTGTCTATATGCTCTCACATGCATAGACAATAATATTTTCCCATTTAGATAAGAAATAAAAAGGATAAAAGGAATAAGAATTGTTACTTAGATTTAAAAACAAAAGAGAAAAAAATGATAGCTTATTTGTTTAAAAGAAATGCTAGACAAAGATGCATTCAAATGATCAAGATAATAAACAAAGAGTGATAATCATTTTTACCAATATAAAGAAGATAAAATTTAAAGTAATGTTTGCATTTGAGTGTAAAGAGTGATTCTTGGAAACATTATCATGTCTAGTACTGATTATTGTAACTGATAAGTAGTGTAATTAAAGAGATGATTAAAACCAATGATATAAATAGCCATATTTGCTTAATATATATCATAAAAATTGTATTATATTATCTGCAGTCTGACCTGAAATATCCAATCTATAAAGTGTAGATGTGTCTTGTCTCCTAATATGGTCACTTCTTATGTGTTCTAAATGAAATCTTCTTGCAGCTCTTCTCCAAAAGTCCATATCAATACTTATTAGTTTGCTCTTAATTATTTTTGGTTGATTACCATACTTCTGCCCCAAATGTTTATACTGGTTTTGTATTGTACTGTAGATTTGTCACTACTTGTCTTCCTTTTACTATAATGTATATTATATTTTCTTCATTTTGTCCTGTCTAGTTAAAGTATATGTATTCCTTGCAACTTTAAATTTTTTCCTGGTTAATGTCTGATTTTTCCCTTCTCCCCTTCCTATATGTCTAGTATTGTATCACCAATCAGCAGTCCCATTCTCATACATTTCTTTTCCCACTGTTGCAGGCTTCATCAATGTGATCAGGAACCCTGCCGAGATTTTATTTCCAAATTTAATTTTAAAAATAAAGTTTTTGTACAGTTCTTTCAGGGCATCAATGAGAGTAATGTTTTTGTTAGTAAATTTAATTATTGTGCTCTAGAAAGCCTTTTTTTATTACTTAACCCTCTAGTGCTCGAATTTTTTTAGTACCATTTAGACCAGTAAGGATTTGTTATTAGGTGGATGTGAGAGGTGGCATTCAGATTTTTTTCGGATAAAGTTAGGTGATAACTTCTTTAATAATAATTGATTTATGCTCCTTCTCAAATATGCCCGGAACATTATTAAAAAAATAAAATATTTAAAAATTTCAAAAAATTTCGTTTTTTTTTTTGCTTTTTTTGCTTATAACTTTAAAACGATTCATTTTGGAACAAAGTCGTATAGGAATAAAACAAAGATAATTCAATTTTCTATCAGATGCGATTGGTTAAAAATGTCTTAATTTATCACCCTTGCTGCAAAATAGCAATAAATATAAAATAAGGGGGCAAAACAAGCCTGTCCTTATTCAATGATTTTCCATCACTTAGGTTACACTTATGTAAAAATGTTATGTTTAAATTTCATTAAAATTGACTTACTAGATTTTGAATAATAATTTTGCAATCTAAACTTTTTTTTAAATTAAATTTTTTTAAAATCTTGCACAACAAAATCTAGAACATACAAAGATTTGTCAATTTTTTTACATATAAAGAAGCACTCCACCTATCTAATGCACTTTACAGAATTGAAATCGGATTATTTAAACAGCCTTAGCAATGTTTTAAAGTTATAAACAATTTTTTGGCTTATAAACAAATTAGTGCTGTGGCCAGGAGGGGGTGCTACGGGTTCCTTTATTTAGATGGACTTACCCAAGATTTTTATGTATTTTTTGACCGTATAACACGATTTTTTTGTGTAACAGTTGATTCGGATGTCGATAAAATTGTTATAAACAAAGAACTTGAGGAATTACATAACATCGATTTTTCGCAAAATATTTTTTTTTGTATTTCTTGGGTAATTCTAAGCAAAAAATCTTTTTACAAGTTTTTTTCGTAGGATGCATAGTTTTCGAGATAAACGCAGTGGAACTTTCAAAAAATCGAAAAATTGCAATTTTTGAAAGCGAATAACTTTTGATTAAAAAATAAAATAGCAATTCTGCTGACAGCATTTGAAAGTTTAAGTCAAATTATACCGGTTTTAATTATTTGCATTGCTAAAAATTAATTTTTTTATTATTAAACAAAGCTATTTGTTTATAAGCCAAAAAATTGTTTATAAGTTTAAAACATTGCTGAGGCCCCTTAAATAATCCGATTTTGATTCTGTAAAGTGTATTAGATAGGTAGAGCACCTCTTTATATGTAAAAAAATTAGCCAACTTCTAAATGGTCTACTTTTTGTTCAGAACGATTTTAAAAAATTTGAACTTTTTAAAAAACATTTAGATTGCAAATTTATTATGCAAAATCTATTAGGTCGATTTTAATGAAATTTGGTACACAGTTTAAGTATGCTACAAAGAATTTCCTAAGTGAATTACTAAGCTTCTAAGTGCCACCAAAGTGGTTAAAAACATTGAATAACAACAGGCGTAGTTTGCCCCCTTATTTTATATTTATTGCTATATTTCATAAAAGGTAATACGTTAAGACATTTTTGACCAGTCGTATATCATACAAAATTCAATTATCTTTATTTTATTTCTGTACGACTTTGTTCCAAAACGAATCGTTTTAAAGTTATGAGCAAAGAAAGCAGAAAAAATCGACGTTTTTCGAAATTTTTAAATATTGTAATATTTTTATAAATGTTCCGGGCATATTTGAGAAGGAGCATAAGTCAATTATTATTACTGAAGATGTCACCTAACTTTATCTGCAAAAATCCGAATGCCACCTCTCACATCCAAAAATAGACGTTTTTTCACAGATCCTTACTGGTCTATTACCAAATTTTAAATTAAACTGAAAATTACAGCGTAAAAATTTGTATGATCGACCAAATTTTTAACAGCTGGTGCTCATTCGATCTAGTCCAGGGGCTGGTTTGGGCATTGCAGCTATAAAATACTTAAATAGTAAGTCTGGAAACTTTTATTAAGGTCCGCCTTGAGGCGAACTAGGGCACTAGGGGGTTAAGTTATGCTAAAAATGGTCTATTGTGGATTTGCTCGCTCTGAACCCATTTTGCTCCTATGATTAATACAAATTATATTCGTTACTTATGAATCAGGGCGGATCTGTTTTGAGATGGACGTTGAGAGGTGATTCATATTTTTTTGCAGAAATTGCTTCAAATTAACTCATATAATGATAATTGAGTTATCCTCCCACTCAAAAAGGTCCGGAACATTGTTTAAATAATCAAAATGTCAAAAAATGAAGGAAAAATTCGATTTTTTTCTTCATATTTTGATTATAACTTTAAAAGTATTCACTTCAGAGAAAAGTTGTACTGACATAAAAGTTGCATAATTAAATTTCGTACAATATAGAATTGGTTAAAAAATTTAAAAAATAGTCACCCTTGTTGCAAAATAGCAATAATTGCGAAAAAAAAAACATACAAAAACAAGTATTCGCATTTTACGTTTTTCAACCATTTATGCTACACTTAGGACCTTCATATCTCACACAGAAACACTTTATGATACAGTAAAGCAATACTGTAAATTTCATTAAGATGGGTTCAATAGATTTTGCAAAATAAATTTTGCAATCCAGCTCTCGCAAAAAAATTCGTTTTTTCAAAATGTTACAGGACTAAAAATAAAGCAGATAGCAAGTTGAATTTTTTTTTGCATATGGAAGTGTACCGTACTTTTCATTTGCAATTTGCAAAATTAAAATCGATTAACAACCACGGCATCAGGATTTTTTTTAAATAAACATTAATTTTGGTGCTACGCGCAGGACAGCGGTGTTCGATTCACACAAGTTGATTTCCACCAAAATTTCTTCTAATCTTTATATAATATATTATTTTCTTACTCTATATTTTGTTGTATTTTAATATTTTAATTCCACAAAAATCAAACTAATTTTATTATTGTATGTGAAATATTGTTTAAACAATTGCATATGTTTAAAAATAATAAACTTTTATTCTCTAAGTTAAAATATATGAACAAACTAAGCTTTTGCCAAAAAAAGTGTTATTTCAAAGGATAGAGTATTTGTTGTTATTTTGCAATAAACAAATTTATTTATTTATACCGAAATGTAATAAAAATTAAAATGTATCAATCATTATCAAAGGTCATTGGAATGCCCAATCAGAGCAAACTATCCTCTGTCCTGCGCGTAGCACCAATAATTAATGTTTATTTAAAAAAATTCCTGACGCCGTGGTAGTTAATCGATTTTAATTTTGAAAATTGAAAATGAAAGGTACAGTACACTTATATACGCAAAAAAATTTCAACTTGCTATCTACTTTATTTTCAGTCCTGTAACATTTTGAAAAAATGAATTTTTTTTTGCAAAAGCTGGGTTGCAAAATCTATTGAACCGATCTTAATGAAATTTACAGTATTGTTTTAATTTAGCATACAGTTTTTCTGGGTGAAATATGAAGGTCCTAAGCGTAGCATAAATGGCTGAAAAACGTAAAATGCGAATACTTGTTTTTGTATGGTTTTTTTAGCAGTTATTGCTATTTTGCAACAAGGGTGACTATTTTTTAAATTTTTAACTAATTCTATATTGTAGGAAATTTAATTAGGCAACTTTTAAGTCCGTACAACTTTTCTCGGAAATGAATACTTTTAAAGTTATAATCAAAAAACCAAGAAAAAAATCGAATTTTTCCTTCATTTTTTGACATTTTGATTATTTAAACAATGTTCCGGACCTTTTTGAGAGGGAGGATAACTCAAATATTAATATTTGAGTTATTTTCAAGCAATTTCTGCAAAAAAATTTTAGTCACCTCTCAACCTCCAAATGTACTAATATTTTTACAGATGCGCCGTGGTCTAGAAGTCTTTTAATTCTTTTTCATATAGTCGGCATACTGGTTATGGTTGTTCCTCTGGACATAAACGTCAATGTTAAATTATAGAAGTAGGTATCACTAGAAGAAAAAAAAATACAAAACATATTTTTGTTTCAGCTATTGGTATTTGTGCTGCAGCAGTAGGATATGGAATATACGCCTATAAAAACAAAGGAAAAATGAGCACAAGTGTATACCTAATGCACCTTCGAGTTGGAGCACAAGGAGCGGCAGTAGGATCTTTAACACTAGGTTTGATATACACAATGATCAATCGACATTTCCTGAAGAAACCAGAATAGTTACCTTTAACAAAGAATTAATGCGCTCTTAATGTTGTACGATGTATCTGAAAAGTATTATAAAATTATCATTTTTAACAATGTAGTAAACTAGGGATTGATTATAAAAACGTTTTCAGGATATATCTATATTGTTTATGAACAATTCTATAAAGTCTATTAAATATGTATTTAAAGAAAAAAATGTTGATCTCTAACGAATAGAAACGTAATTAAGTATTATAAAATTATAATTTCAAAATTATTATTGCTAGGGCTACTATTTATGTTTTTGTTACTTTTTTATTAAGTAGACATAAATGTAAAAGATAATATCAAAGAAAGATACTATACATCTGGAAACATTTATTTTTTTGTGATTATTTTTGCTCAAATACCATGCCATAGGGTGTAAAGAAAACAGAAACTTTAGATGGGCTGGTCATGTAGTGAGAATGAAGACCATATATTGCCGGAAAACCCCTAAATTGTAAAATGCAGGGCACAACACCAAAAGGAAGGCCACAGTAACGGTGGCAATCTGATCTTACTGACCTTCATCTCCACTTTCCTCACAATTTACAGTTCATTTTTATCTTTACAAGTATGTCTTGCAGCGGTATCGGGTTCCATGGTTTCCAGATGGTTAAGGCTGTGTTGTTCCTCTTCATCTGTTTGTTCCTAGCCTGTTCTTGTCCCAAGAGAAGCTAGGAAACGGATGTTCATGCCAGAAGAAAACTAATGAACTCTAGGTGTCATTCAATGACACCTTGAGTTATGCCATCCTTAGCTTCCACTTGTTTGTGTTCAGCTCACTTAATTGACAGCTACAACCATCCCACAGCTCTTTGAGGTTGTCGCATTACTAGAGTTACTAGAAACTTTGACAGCTTATGTTTAACATCCAGTGTTTTAATGATTGTTGTAATATCATGATAGAGATCCCGTCATTTAGGTAGGCACTAATTTGCATATTATGGCGCATCTAAAAATGGTCCAAGAACCGTCTTAAAAATTGGTGATTGGTTATAACATTGAAGTATTGAAATTGTTTAATGCTAAGGAGTGGCTAAAGAAGAAACTTCAAATTTTGACTTCTATATAAGTGCAATAATATGCAAATTAGTGCGTTCCCAAATGACGAGATCTTTATCATAATTATGAGAGTAGGTTGGTTTAGGACAACTATCTCCAACTAACTAGGTACATAGTAAATTTAGTAATTATTTTTTTGTAATGTTGGTAAAATTGTGATATCGACTAGATATGTTGGAAGTTTGGTACAACCAGGGGCGGGTATTCATAGCCAATACTAATTGTAACTTAGAAGTAAAAAATTATCCATAAGCAGTTTTTTAACATTAACTGAATCGATTAAAACACTAAAACAAAGGTTTAAATGGTTATTTTCAAAATGTTATAGTTTTTTCTACAATTTTTGTATTCTGAGAACAATTTTCAAAGTGAAAATAGAAATGTCAAAGGTAAAGGTAAAAATACCATTTGGAAAAGAAAAATTTTTGTTGATGTGCTATGAACTTGGCTATTGTGAGCAAAACTGTGAACTTTAATGGTTGTATGATAATTGTTGATGATTTTAGGAATGTACAACTTGCCATTTTACTCAAATGTATAACTTTAATAAAGAAAACGCTTTAATATATCACTCATGTTTATGAATGTAACTTGGTTATTGTAATCTGTGATATGCATATGAAAAACTAACTGATAGTTACATGTAAAGTTAAAAATGACGTTTTATAATTATTAACAGAAACACTGTATTAAAATTACATAGATTTATTGTGTACGTTTACAGTAGTTGTTAATGTTACTTTAAATATTAATTTATTTTTAAAATATATGATTTACTTTGATATAATTTGATGTCTTTTATTTAAAAATGGATAATGAACCTAACAATATGAGATAAAACTCTGGATTTATACCATATAAAAATGTACCTAACAATTAGAGGACACAAATTAACAATTATAGAAGTAGGTGTAGAGTACCTATATATAGTAGGTATATATAATAGAATATCACCAGGAGAAGACAGAATATCGAATGAACTCCTAAAGTATGGAGGACAAAATCTGAGCAAACAACTATTAAAACTAATCCAGAAAATAATAAAACAAAACACAATACCACAAGAATGAAGATTAAGCATCCTAATACCTCTCGTCAAAACTGAGAAAAATCAGACCTGTAGAATTACAGAGGAATTAATTTATTAAACAAAACACTAAAATTAACGACCAAAGTGATAACAAACAAACTGAACAAAATAATTATAACATTAGCAGAAGACCAACAGGGTTTTAGGTCGAGAAGATCATGCACCGACGCTATATTTATAATGAGGCAGGTTCTAGAATACCCCCTACTACTTTACGGGGTTGAAGCATGGACCCTGACAGAATGGCTTTTAAAAAACCTAGAAGCATTTGAGATATGGGTCTCATTTGAGATATGGGAAGCATTGAGATAATATCAGTTGGGTAGAAAGAGTCACAAACGAAAGGGTTTTGCAACATTTGAATAAAAGTAGTGAACACGGTTAAAAGGTGTAAATTGGAATACTTTGATCATATAATGCGTCACCCAGAAAAATATGACGTACTTCACTTTGCCATGCAAGGTAAAATAATGGGAAAAAGAAGTATGTGGGCCGCCGCGCCGTACAACTTCTTGGCTTCAAAACCTACGCCAATAGTTTGAGAAAACTGGTACTGAACTATTTCGTGCGGCTGTGAATAAGAGTCAACGATCGACAAGCGGTCTCGACACCTTAAGAAGAAGAAGGTTCTAGAGAAATCATTAGAATACAACAAACCGGCATACTTATGTTTCGGGGACCTTAAGAAGGCATTTGACAGGGTCAAATTAAAGGACGTTGTCCATTTACTGTACGCAGGAGAGGTACCTCTAGGAATAATATTAAGACGATCGAAAATATCTACCAGAACAACACAATAAAAGTAAAAGTAGATGAAGAACTAACTGACCCAATTGAAGTTGGAATGGGATAAGACAGAGAGACTTCCTGAGCCCTCTATTGTTCAACCCGATCATGGATGAAATAATAATAAAAAAATAACTAAATAAGGATACTATATGGGAGAAAATCGACTTAAATAATTTGCTATGCAGACGACGCAATACTAATCTCAAAGATGATTTACAACATATGCTGATCAAAGTTGATTTACAAAAGGTCAAATGCATGGTTATAACAGCAAAACTAATAAGATAATTAGAGCTGGAGGGTCAGATAATAGAACAAGACATTGAGTTTAAATACCTATAGGCATCACACATCATCTAGCTACGGAAAGCTCGAAACAGAAGTGGAAGATCAAGTGCATAAAGCAAACAGAGCCGCATGTTGCCTGAATGAAACAATATGGAGAAATAAAAACATCGGAAAAGAAGTGAAAGGCAGAACTTACAAAACAGTTATCAGACCAATAATGACATACGCGGCAGAAACACGACCTGATACAGAAAGGACAAAAAGAATGCTAGAAACAGCAGAGATGAAAACCCTTTGAAAAGTCGATGGTAAAGATACTATGGACACACCATGAGCGCCCATATAAAAATTTTCCGGGGGTAGGCAGACGTGAAGATTTTGTACACTATGGATAACAATATATACCTACATACTTAGTTTAAAGCACCCGAAAAGCTAGGGGGGCACGGCCCCCCTGCCCATGGGTATGAGCGCCTATGGCACAGCATAAGAAAACCTCCCAGCTACCTCTTGGCAGTTTGAACATTTAATTTAAGCCATAAGCAATGTTTATTTCTCAAATAATCATATTTCTGTTTTCTGAAGCAGTAAAATGTTTTTTGAATTAAATAAATTACATACATTCTTCTTCTTATGTAAAATATTTAAATTAAAAAATTTTTTGGACACCCTATATAAATAATTATTATGTTAATATTTATATTACTGAATAGATAATTGAATAACCTTTCAAATGAACTGGCACGTCATGACTCCTATTCTCATTAAAAAATTATTTATTGCGTCATCACACCTAGATGAAAGACGTCACTATGATATATATGCCAAAAATTCATAATTTAAAAATAAAAATCGACCTGCTTCGGGAGTTTACAAGTCCTGGTTTACGAAATAATGAATTAATTTCATTTGGCTTTGCCACACCGTATACACATTATTATTTGCAGACTGACCAACTAGTAATATTACAAAATTATGAAAATATTGAATAGGTATTTTGATAAGGAAGTTTATCGAGGAATATAAAAAATGAGGGCTTGAAACAAACTAATAGGAAGATAGAATATGTGTGTCAGTCAGGCGGTTGGCAAAAACCAAGGTTTTCTTCAAAAAAACTAGGTTTTTTGGTTTAAACCAGATTTATATGTATTTGGTTTAAACCAGGTTTATTTGATACAAAGTATCATAAGTGTAAATACTTTAAAAATTAATAAATAATTTTATAATAGTAATAAAAAATGAAAAAAATAATGAAGACAACTTTTATTTTTATTTACACACAAAAAATTAAAATAACAAAAAAAAACATCTTCAAACTTAATAATATTCAAAATAGCTAAGTTTGAAAGTAAAAAAATATAATTTACTTATCTTAATTTTCTTCATTTGCGGTAGCTGTATTAAAGACTTCAAATAAAAACACCAGTTTAAAGGCTCAATAAAAGAACCAGATTTTTTTGTTAAAAAAACCAGTTGGTTTAAACGAAGGTTTTAAGCATGTTGGTTTAAACCTGCCAACCCTGGTGTCAGCCCCACCATTTAAGCCTTCCCTTCTCTCTTTCAAGTCGATGGTTTCGGCATCTCTTCTTTCCACCACATATTGAATATATCCAATCTTATATGATTACAAAAGGTGGAGGTCATCAGTAAAAGATCTAGGTGTTGCAATATGTACATAAAAATAGTTCAGTAAATTTTGTAAATAGTCCAGGACGCATCTGTTTTGAGATGGACGTTGAGAGGTGACTCAAATTTTTTTGCAGAAATTGCTTGAAATTAAATCAAATAATAATATTTGAGATATCCACCCCCTCAAAAAGGTCCGGAACATTGTTTAAATAATCAAAATGTCAAAAAATGAAGGAAAAATTCGATTTTTTTCTTCGTTTTTTGATTATAACTTTAAAAGTATTCATTTCCGAGAAAAGTTGTACTGACATAAAAGTTGCGTAATTAAATTTCCTACAATATAGAGTTGGTTATAAATTTAAAAAATAGTCATCCTAGTTGCAAAATAGCAATAATTGCGAAAAAACCATACAAAAAAACAAGTATTCGCATTTAACGTATTTCAACCATTTATGCTAAACTTAGGACCTTCATCTTTCACCCAGAAAAACTTTATGATACAGTAAAACAATACTGTAAATTTCATTAAGATCGGTTCAATAAATTTTGCAATCCAGCTTCCGCAAAAAAAATTCATTTTTTAAAAATGTTACAGGACTGAAAATAAAGCAGATAGCAAGTTGAAATTTTTTTTGCTGATAGAAGTTTACTGTACCTTTCATTTGCAATTTGCAAAATTAAAATCGATTAATTACCACGGCGTCAGGAAATTTTTTAAATAAACAATAATTTTTGATGCTACGCATAGGACAGCGGTGTTCGGTTCACACAAGTTGATTTCCACCAAAATTTCTTCCAATCTTTATATAACATATTATTTTCTTACTCCATATTTTGTTGTATTTTAATATTTTAATTCCACAAAAATCAAACTAATTTTATTATTGTTTGTGAAATATTGTTTAAACAATTGAATATGTTTAAAAATAATAAACTTTTATTTTTTAAGTTAAAATATATGAACAAAGAAAGTTTTGCTAATAAAAATGTTATTTCAAAGGATAGATATGTGTTTTTATTTTGCAATAAACAAATTTATTTATTTGTATCATGTAATAAAAATTAAAATGTATCAATCATTATCAAAGGTCATTGGAATGCCCAATCAGAGCAAACTATCCGCTGTCCTGCGCGTAGCACCAATAATTAATGTTTATTTAAAAAAATTCCTGACGCTGTGGTGTTTTTTTACTCAAAGGATAACTCAAATATTATTATTTGAATAATTTTCAAGCAATTTCTGCAAAAAAATTTGAGTCACCTCTGAACGTCCAAATGTACTAATATTTTTACAGATGCGCCCTGGTCTAAAACGGTTGCCAGCAAAATACAAGGAGTGCTATACATAGCTTACCCATAAGTTCTATAAAGGTGTAGGTGCAGTTTAAAAACATTTGATGATAAAACAGAAATTACAATTGTTAACATATCATATTTATTATACAATTTTATATACATAATAATTTGAATTATAATGCATTAACTCCTCCTATTATATTAACAGTCCTTCCCTTATACTTCTTGGAAATGTCATCTTGAATTTCTTTCTGGAGCTGCTTGGTTTTTTCTATCAACAGTTTTATAATTGGTTCGATACTGCCTGCTTCCTCTCTAAGAGTTTTAATTTTATCTTCCAAAATTGCCTTGTTGGCTTTCATTTTGTCAACAATAGCCAACTTTTGATTTAGATTTGCAGTTAATATATCTACGTACCTTGGAGAATGTTTTATATTGTGCAAATGCTGAATTTTCTTATTCGTTAATTGGTCTAAAGCTATACTAATATAATCGTTTAGCATTGTAATCGATTCTACAGTTTGCATTTGAATTATAGTTGGAGCATCTTGCATTTGCGAAGTGGAGAGCATATCAGTATCATTCATCATTTCGTATAGTCTCATTTTAATGAAGGCACTCAATTCCATAAGACTATTAATAACCTGTTCCTGAGTCTTGGGATTATCGAGGATAGTCAGAGCTTCTTCTCCTTTGGCTACTCCTCCATCAATGCCAGTTTTTTCAACTACTATACCCGATTCCTCCAAATTGATATCTAAATCTGCATGCGTTACTATTTCAAAACCTTCTTCTGGATTACTTGCTCCCCAATCAATATTTTGACTTTCTTCGATCACATCTCCAAAATCAATAGTACCATTATCAGTGTTAATATCGAAGTTAATTTCACCACCATTATCTCCAAAATCAATGTCGCCAAAGTCAATTTTATCACTATCAGAGGAACTTTTGTCTTCTGAAATATCGGGAGTACTTTCTTCTATTGAGACAGGCTTTTCTCCATAAATGTATTCATATGTAGTAGTGTTACCATGTTTTATAAGGTATTCTAGGAGTGGAAGAGCACTTTCATCAATTTTTTTACCAGATAAATACTTATTAAATGCATTATACAATTCCACAGCTGGAGCGACGATTTTTATCTTTTCCGAAATAGTTTTATATGTACCTGGTAGATCTTTAAGTAAATCTATTATTTCACTTTTAATCTTCTTTCCTGAAATTCCTAATTGATCACAAGAATTCTTAAATTCCTTTTGAGCAGTGGACTCTGCTCTGGAATAATCCTTAATTTTCTTCTCGCATTCCAATTGACTTTGCTCTAATTTTGAGACTTGTTTTCGCAAACTGGGTATTTCAAAACTTACGTTTCGGATCAACATTTGAGATACCTCCGCGACATATACATTGTCTTTTTGGTAAGATGTGACTATATCTTGCCAATCTTTCATTCTCTGGGAACCATATCTACCAAATAGGTTTTTAGAATCTGCTTCTGTTTCTTTGAGGATTTCAACAATTTTCAAACAATGGAAATAATTGATATGTTGTCCGGAAAGTAATTTTATTATACCTTCATGAGCTGGCATGTCTTGAATAGCATTGTTAATTTTCTCTCGAATTTTTAATATAGAGTTCTGCCAATCTGTTTTAACATGTCTACGACTTATTAACCACTCTAGTAATTTGGTAGTATTAATATCAATTGGTATATTTTGTTCATCCATCATGTTATTGGCAATTAATCAGTTAAACATATGTTTTTTAACACTTTGTTGATTTTGCGAAGTTAAGGAATAAAACGTCACTGTCAAGTGTGTCAAGATTGAAATGTCACTATTTTTATCACAGAACATACTTTACTGTTGAAGGTAAATACATTGAAATTTGGCAACAGAGAGTAGAGGGCCCATAAAACATCTGTTTGTAGTAATTCTTGTGTTTTGGTGTGTTAAAACTTTAAAAAGACCTCTTAGGGAAACTTCCGTTGCAAAAATATTTCCAGGACTTGCAAAATATTTGACATATCAGGAAGATGCTATGCTACTAAAAGAAACAGTCCAGTGGCGACGCGTGACTTTTCCGAAAGTGTTACCACAACCAGATGTAAAAAAATCTTATTTAAAAAAAATATTTTGAACCTCCCAAATTATATGTATATAATTATGTATATGTAATAGGTATAACATTAAATAATAAACAAACTAAACAGATTATCATAAAATTAACATAAAAAAATGAACAAGTAGGAAAAAGAACATATTTTGAAAACTATTGTTTATATTTTAAGTATTCCATTTTCAATAATACTATTTTTTTTTCAAAAATATATGTAAAAAAATATACAAGGAGAATGACTTTTCAAGTAGTTAATCGATTACGCAGCAACACTCTTCCATGTTTAAATGCACGCACACTGTAATGCCATAGATAAATAATATAGTATTACCGGATAGATAGGCAACTCACTGTAAAAATTTGGTTCCTTTCGCCACATGCGACCGTAGTGTTAACTAATCACCATTTGGCGGGAAATTTAAATGGACAAGCATTAATTTCATCCGTTCAGCGCCTCTTGCGGGCCCTTTTGTTACTAATTAAAATATCTTCTTATTTTACGAGAAATAATCTCACCTATATTATTAAAATAAAATACCAGAACTTACAAAGCTTGTTAAAGTATTTTATTTAAATAATATCTAAGTACTACTTATAACTTATTCGGAATTCCCAAGTTACAAAATGTATATGTTATTTTTGCTGTCAAATTTAGTAAGGAAAAGGGATATAAAAAAAGTTAGACAATGTTTTTGTAAATATAGGTACCTACGTGTATTTATTTGTTGTTTCGTTTCAGATAAAACAGTTATAAACTAATTACTATTTACCTATCTATGCATTTTTCTAACTTTTCTATGATTTGTACACAACCGTACACAACAATAATAAACCATGTTCAGTTTTTTTATTAACACAACACAAAACTTCTTTCGTTTCGTAACTAAAACAAAACTACACTTTATCAACGAAGGATAAGGAACCAACTTAAATTGAAATTACTAAGAACAAATCGTTAAAGATAATACAATAAAAACTGTAAACTAAAGTTGGATTTATAGTTTGACGTAGCGTAGACGTAGACGCAACGGAGACGCACTGGAAAAGATCAACACCGAATTTTGTGTACTCGTGTTTATAGATGAACGCAAGCGCCTGACGGAACGTAAGAGAAACGTAACGTAACATAAGAGATGACCAACTTTCATCTTTTACAGTGCGTTTCTTCCGTCTGGCCAATCATAAGGCAGAATTTTGTTCTGTCACTCAAAGTGGACCCGCCCCGCCCCCTCATTCCTTGTGTTGTGTAAAAAGTTGATTGTCAACATATTCGAATTTTGTTAATTATTTGTTAATACAATGGATGTTAAGTTATTAATTTAATAAAAATATATCATAGAGTCATTTCAATATTTCAGATAAATATGAGTTGTTTATTAGCCTAATTCGTGGTTATCCACACATATACGATAGGTAAATCCAATAAACATTTAAAGACCAGGAAATGAAACAAAATAGTTGGAAATCCCACGGCATGCGGCACCAAAGAGCATACTTTCGTTTATTTCCTAATCCATGTAACACACAAAACAGATAAATATTATAATAAATAATAGTACAAGTATAACTAAATAAACACAAAATTTGTTTACTGTTCGTGTTCGTATAATTTATAGGCTATGTTGTTGAATTAGAATTAAGTCATTGTTTACTCTTTCTACTCATGCGCAAAAATTCCGCTACGTCGATCTATAAATTGACATAATATTTTCTTCCGTCTCCAGTCCGTTTCTTACGTCTACGTTGCGTCTACGTCTACGCTACGTCAAACTATAAATCCAACTTAATGGAAAATTATTTCCACTAACTTTCATTGTCATTACTTTTGACAGAATTGACATTGCCGAGTTAAGCCTCGTTTGATTATTTTATTTGTGACATTCAGATATGGCGTTAACATAAATGATTGGTTAAAGTCTTCGTGAGCGAGATAGGCTGTCATTTCTCTTTATTAGCTGACCGTAGTGAAAGTGATGGGGGAAATTCCCCAGTTTGTTCATATAAGATTCCAGGGCATGCTGTAATGCACTGTACTGTAAGTTGGCCATGAGCCGATGGGTAGAGGGGATTTGACAGCTTTCACCAGCGCTGTTAGTGGCAGTTTTGTGCATTTATCTGATAAATTTAAATGGCGCGCCATGGGGAGAGGAGAGGGGATTTGACGGTTTTCTCCAGCGCTGTTAGTGCAGCGTTGCCACATTTAGTAGATTTCTACTTTTTTGGTAGATTTTTGATATTTTTAAAAAAATTCTAGTAGGCAATATTTTTTAGTAGATTTTTGGTATATTTCAACATTTTCTTATGACTAAAATAAAATTTGCTTTTTAATAGTATTTACCCCATTTCTAAATTAATTTTTAGACATTTTGTTACAATTTCCCAATGTCATTACCGAAAATAAGATTCAGGACGTAGATGATGAATATTAAACAGAAATTGAACTGGATTCTGGTGTAACAAACTTGGAGATTTCAAGTAGCAGTGCAATCAGTACCTATTTCAGGTGTTATTGAAGAGTTCTGGCATTCGGTGAGCCTGTTAGAAGCTAACGATGGAAAACTAAAATATCTAAGGCCCGGTCTTTTCACCTCCGAATAAAAGTTATTCGGACGTTTATTTGACAGATTTACATGTAATCTGTTGGATAAACTTCCTAATACATATTTATTCGGAGGTGAAAAGACCGGGCCTAATTATAATAAATATAACTTTGCAAAACAACAAATGTTGTGTTTGCGTGTTTCTAATGTAAAATGCGAAATAATTGTTTGAAGAATGTGATCCAGACATGCAGATGTTAAAATCAGTGGATGACAAAATATTATATACAAATATTAAATATGAAACTGATAAAAATTAATTATAGTTGGTCATTTTGTTCCCCAGTTAAGATATAAAAAAGTTTGGTTTTTGTTTACAAACAGTCATATTAATTTCTAGTTAAACTCCCTCTGTGGCTCAGTGGTAAGAGCGCCTGCCTTTGGATCTAAAGGTCCGAATGGTCGTGAGCTCGAATCTCACCAGGGTAGAGAATTTTTCGTTTATTATAAATTAATAAATGAAAATAGTTTCTATCCTTGTGGGATCGGTACCCACCGGAGGGACCGCATACGTTCGGATACAAATAGCGTATCTGCAAAGACAATGACTTCGACTTTGCAAAGTAACAAGACACTTACTCAACACACACACTACACATAACACTAGCTACCTGATTGGTAAAATCCACTGTACCGTCACCATGCCAATGCCCATTAGTTGTCGAGGCATTAGCTAAATAAAAAAAATTTCTAGTTAGTCAGCTGTTATTTTTATTATAAAAAGTCCTAAATTATATACAAATATATTAATACAAGTTTTATAGTATATTTTAATTTTTGATAAGTAGATTTTAGTAGTAAGCTAAACTTCAGTAGATTTTCTAAATAAAATGTGGCAACGCTGTGTTAGTGGCAGTTGGCAGTTTTGTTTTGTGCATTTGATAAACTTCATAAACTGAAATGGCGGATAATATGGATTTTTCAAAAAAGAAAACAAGATATTGCAGCTGTTGTATTGATTCATGTAAAAATATTGAATATACCAGTACTGGATGCAGTTATTATATTCGGAAACATTGCGTACATGTCCTGCATCAACTAAATCCTTTCCTTTTTTGGTGTTGCTGATTGAAATTGGATATCATGCTGGGAAATAAGACTTGAATCCAGTATAATGTTTAATATCCATTTTGATAGAATTCAAACAAATTACAATTCATACAAATTACAAATTTTAATAAGCAAAGCAGTAAGCACACAAAAATAAACAGAGGTAACCTTTAAAATCTTCTTCTTCTTCTTCCTTTATTGGGTTATATCTTAGACAAGGAAAAAAGAGAGGACGGGTAACACTCATTTAAAACACACGTTCCAAAAGTGAAGCCAGTTTTTGGTTTGTTTGTCACCAGAAACATGGCGGTCACGTCAAAAATAACAATGGGTTGCCAGTGGTGGGTGTTCGTTGAAGGTTAAAATTTCATAAAAAATAAAGTAAATCATCATCTAAAATTCGTAATAAAAACATATGTATGTATTGAAACATATGTACGTAATATGAGCAGCTTAATAAAACATTTACCGTACACAAATTCTTCATTTTAAATACATTTCATGTTTTTATTTTAAATACTCAATGCATAACAATACCCCAAAGATACGTCGATGATCAAAATCTCTGGTGTCGGTTTGGCTTCACTTTTGGTCATAGGATTACTCGTCCTCTCTCTTTCCTTGTCTAAGGGTTATATTATATCCCTCGGGATAATAACCTTTAAAATGTTAAATAATTCATATAAACTTATTCTTTTTCTCAATGGTCTCCTGCGTAAGCAGTCATCCAGTCGCAAGAACATATATTAAATATTAAAATTTATAATGAATAAAATAAAAAAACAATAATATTTCAGTTCATAATTTGTGTCTTTCTAGATAAGTATCTATTTTTCTCGTTTTGTATATTTCACATACATAAATTTTATCAGAAAAGTATAAGTTTCAAACCGCGAGATAGCGCTACCGTCGAAACTCACAGCCAATAGGTACTAAACCAATGTTACCAAACCAAAATATGGTTACAATGCTGATATACACAGCGTGCCAAAGCGCCGTCTCTAGAGCCGTTGCTCCTTCAAAATTTTCAGAAACGAGCTAGTCCCGAGCAACGAGTATGCTCCTGCGTTACCATACCCAAATGTGGTAACTGCATATAATAACGTGCAACGGATTCACATAATCTCGCCAATATTTTCGTGCGTCTAGTTGGCTATTTACTGAATTAGGTACTATTAATAAATATCTCTGTTAGTAAAAAATATAAATGGAATTATTTCATAGTAGTAATAAAATATTTATTTGCAAGATTTTTAACTGTTACCAATGGTAACAGTGGTTACATGTTACATGGACGCTTCGACAGTGAAACAGTCTCATGAAAAGGACATGGAATTATTTACAAATAACCAGCAACAAAAAACAAAACCATAGCTTTAAGTTATGTGATAGTGGACTTATGTAGTTAAGTGAAACCAAGTGAAACTATAATGATAATTTGATGAAATGGAAGTGGCATATTGGCAACAAAGAAAATGACATTTAATCTCTTGAAATTTTTAGTGTGGTCGTGTGGTGGTGGTGAGCCAAAATTAGAGAAAGCAATGTTCGGCCGTTGGCAACACTGTCCGTAAATATAAGACGTGTGTCCGGTGTGTGTAACTGTCAAACTGTCTAAAGGCCGCGTCTCACCATCAAATAATTTGATCAAACAGTTTGAGCAAACTCCGGAAGTACGTCAAAGTGACGTCACAATTGCAGTTTTTTTGAAATTCTAAAAATCTGTGCTCTCACTATCAGTCTAGTTTGATAAAATTTTTTGTATTGAGTTGTCTAACTTGTTTGTACTTTATTTAAAATTAAAATTTTTCATTATTATCCACAATGAACACTCAGGATGTGACGTCACTAACTGTCACTTTCAGTTTGCTCAAACCAGTTTGATCAAATTATTTGATGGTGGGACGCGGCCTTAAAGTGACAGTTAGTGACGTCACATCCTGAGTGTTCATTGTGGATAATAATGAAAAATTTTAATTTTAAATAAAGTACAAACAAGTTAGACAACTCAATACAAAAAATTTGATCAAACTAGACTGAAAGTGAGAGCACATGTTTTTAGAATTTCAAAAAAAACTGCAATTGTGACGTCACTTTGACGTACTTCCGGAGTTTGCTCAAACGGTTTGATCAAATTATTTGATGGTGAGACGCGGCCTTTATGTATGGTCTATACTTCGTCTAATTTACTAACCGTTGTACGTCATCCGCGTCATAGCCTGTGACGTCGCATGATACCAACACGAAATATTTGGCGGTAGGTGTGTTCGTTTTTAGAATCATTTTGCCGAGTACACTTAAATTACAGACACTAGACATATTTTATTATATACGCGTAGAAAATAATATTTGAAGATTTCTATTAATGTTAACCCATGATACTATAAATAACAAGATAATATATTGCACATCCGGAAGTCGTGACGTAACTGGAGACCAGCAAGTTCGTAATGGTTCGTAATCATTCGTAATGTCCGATTACTTTGAATTGTTCGCGGTTGTATTTTATATTTTATCTTTGACAGTTATTTTGACTGGAATCTCGACACTAAATTCTTTTCGAATACATTGAAGTTTAATGTTATTTTGCTAATTGAATAATTTCATCACATAATGCATACAAATCCCATTTAACTTTAACAAGAATTTAAATTCAACTTCCGGTCTCCAGTTACGTAATCAATGCGCGAACTCGGACGTATTTGAGCTACGGGAAAATACTATCTCTTTATTTATAGTATCATGTGTTAACCTAAAGAAACACACAATAATATGTTTCATTTAATTTGTATAAACGGATTATAAAGCGTTTTTATGAAGCACATTTGTTCGAAACACACTGTAACTGCAATCGAACTAAGGTGACATTTTATTATTTGACAGTTGCGGTGATGACACTTCATATTTGTTTATATTCTTTACTATGAGTGGTTATCGTTTATTATATTTACTGTTTTTATTATTTACTTTACTATAAAAAGATCCTCTACTATAAAAATATAAATTTCACCTAATTTTATATCACGACTTGGAATAATCCAGGTATCTGACAACTTTTTTAGTTGTTATTGTAGACATAATATACAAAGAAACCTATCGGCTTCTCCCAAGAGTTCGGAGCCGTTTTTTAATAATTATTAACAATTCAGTGTAAAAACGCTTGCACTGCAAATCTTAAAAGATTATAACTTAATTCTTTTTCTCTGTTTCTTAAGTTTTTATTTATTTACATTGAATATTAATTTGTTTTGTTGTATAATCCACGTTTACAAATAATTATGTGATCTATTTGATTTAAAATGGATTCAGGATTTTTTTATACTTTGGCAACTATGTCAACACAGATCTCTGGCGTAGATAATGACGTGCAACGGTAAGTAAATTAGACGGACTGTACTTGCGTCAGTGGTCAGTGTCAGCGTGTCAGTTGTCAGTCAGTGTCTACTCCAGTGAACTGTCAACACTGACAGTTCAGTGTTGACAGTTCATTGGTACAGTGTTGACAGTACTCTGTCTACTGTCTACTACATTAATTTCTACTTTCAGTACTTTCTACATAATATAAAAAAAATATCAACATCACTAAACATCAACAATAATAATTAATATAATCAACATCTCAAATCTCAAGCATCCTAGCATTAAATTCATTTCATGTTGATTTGAATTTATTAGCTATGGAATTTCATATTAAGATCAAGAAAGAAGAGTCTGTTGAATATGACCAAAAAAATATACAGAGTCAGCTTCAGCTATCCACATCAACAGATCTTGGACAATTGAAGAATGAACCAGATAATAACTCAGGTAAGAACAATTCAATAATCAAAAAATGTAACATTTATTTGTAAAATGTATATAAATATTCCTAAAAAAGGCTACATCAAAACAACAAACGTTTTCGGGATAAGAATTTCATCATCATGTTTTAAATTCGAAAATGCATGCCTGAATCACCAAAATAATAGGGTGAATATATAGGCGAAACTAAACAAAAATATCGGAGAGGACCACAAAAAATCAAGTGGTGGATGCTAAAAGATGAGAAGGAAGGTCTATTCAGGGAAAGAATAGTAGAAAAAATATGTTGGAAAATGAAAGGAAGCCCTAACACAATTTGGAGAAAAATGGCCAATATTATTAGAGAGACGGCTATTGAAATACTTGGGAAAACGTCAGGAAAGAAGTTTGAAGATAAAGAGACTTGGTGGTGGTCAAATGAAGTACAAGGAAAAATAAAAGAGAAGAGAAAATTATATAAAAAGTGGCAAGAAACCAGATCGGACATAGATCTTCAAAACTATATGGTCGCCAAAAAGGAAGCGAAAGTAGCAGTAGCAAAAGCTAAAGGAGAAGCATATTCAAACCTATACGATCAACTTGATACCAGGGAAGGCGAAACGAAGATATATAAAATAGCCAAACAGAGAGCAAAGAAAGCAAAAGATTTTAATCAGATTAGATGTATCCGAGATGAAAATAATAAAATACTAGTTCACGAAAGGGATGTCAAAAAGAGATGGAGAAAGTACTTTGACAGCTTATTAAATGAAGAATTTGACAGACAGCCTGTAGAGTCAACGGAGACAGTAGCAGCAATGGTCACCAAAATAACCAATGAGGAAGTGGCTCAAGCGCTTCAAAAAATAAAGAAAGGAAAAGCGGTAGGACCAGATGATATTCCTGGGGAAGTATGGAGAGCATTGGGAGAGACAGGAACAAGGTGGCTAGCAGGTCTATTTAATAGAATTATGGAAGTTGGACAAATGCCAGACGAATGGAGAAGCAGTATACTGGTACCTGTTTACAAAAACAAGGGAGATATACAACAATGTACAAACTACAGGGCTATAAAACTGCTTAGCCACACCATGAAAATATGGGAAAGAGTAATTGATAGACGGATACGTGAAGAGACCGAAATATCCGAGAATCAATTTGGCTTTATGCAGGGTAGATCAACAACAGATGCAATTTTCACTATAAGGCAGTTGATGGAAAAATACAGGAGTAAAGAAACAAACGCTCATATGGTATTCATTGATCTTGAGAAAGCATATGATAGAGTTCCTCGAGAGATTCTGTGGTGGGCACTCAATAAGAAAGGAGTCCCTGGTGAATATGTAAAGATTGTGAGGGATATGTATGAGGGAGTAACGACTAGTGTTAGGACAGGTGTGGGAGAGACTGATAAATTTCATGTGAAAGTAGGATTGCATCAAGGTTCTGTGCTTAGTCCGTATTTATTCTCATTAGTTTTGGACCAGATAACAGCGAAAATACAGGGTAACATTCCATGGTGCTTAATGTATGCTGATGATGTCGTGTTAGTAGGAAATAGTGAAAGAGACTTAGAACAAAAACTGGAACAGTGGAGACAAGCTCTGGAGGAAAAAGGTTTAAAACTTAGTAGGACAAAAACAGAGTATTTGGAATGTTCATTTAAAGATGGAGCTACTACAAATAAAATGGTATCTTTGGATGGTGAAATGATTGTAAAAAGCAATAGTTTTAAGTACCTAGGATCGGTATTACAGAGTAATGGAGAAATAGATGGAGATGCATGCAGTAGAATTAGGGCTGGATGGATGAAGTGGAAAGAAGCGAGTGGTGTGTTGTGTGACAGAAAAATTCCAATGAAGCTGAAGGGAAAATTCTATAAAACAGCCATAAGACCAGCTATGATGTACAGAACTGAATGTTGGGCAGTGAAAAAGAAAGAGGAACAGCGAATGCATGTGGCGGAAATGAGAATGCTTAGATGGATGAGTGGAGTGACAAAGAAGGATAAAATTAGAAATGAGTATATTAGGGGAAGTCTAGGTGTGGCACCAATTGATGCCAAAATGAGAGAGCATAGGTTAAGATGGTTTGGTCATGTTCAACGTCGAGACGTTAACCACCCAATACGAAGAATAGCTGAAGTGCAGATTCCTGGAAGGAGTAGGAGAGGAAGACCAAAGAAGACCTGGGGGGAGACGATAAGGCAGGACATGTTGGTAAAGGGGATTAACACTGATATGGCCCAAGATAGAATTGTGTGGAGAAATGCAATTAGGGAAGCCGACCCCGCATAGGGATAAGGCAAAGAGAATGATGATGATACCCTTTTAAAGTAGTTAATGTTTACAAAGATTGTACCTACATAGTGGTGTTAGGATGTTTTAAATTTTACTAGATTTAACTTCAGGCAACATATAATTCTGCCCCATGTGGGTTGTAATGTCAGTCTAGAGGGTGAACCTCTGATGAGTTCAGAAGTCTGTTAACAGACAGACAACACTATGTACAAACTTTGTAAACATTAACTACTTTAAAGGGCATTCACCCTATCATTTTAGTGGCTCAGATATGTCATTTCGAATTTAAAACCTGATAATGGAATTCTTATTCCAAAAACGTTTGTTGTCTTGATGTACCCCTTTTTAGGGATATTTTTTACAAACAAATTTTACAATATTTGTGATTCATGGGTATACAGCCAGCTACAGGAATTCAATTTCTTTGTGGATTTTATTTCAATAAACAATGTGATGTAATTTTTATTTATCCATTGCAGATGATACTAACATTTTAACTAGGTATAGGGTCACCCTTAAATAATTTATTGAATATTTCTAATAATAGATTAGAGAAGACATATGTGATGGCTCAACATGAATAAACTCATACTCAACAGAGAAAAAACAAATTATATCTGTTTCGTCACTAAAATAAATAATAGTACCTACCTTACCAGAAACTCTCTCAATTCAATCGCAAATGGTTACACTACACCAAAGCACAACATTTCTGGGGGTACATATTGACCAAAATTTAGATTTTGGAGTGCATATAAAAAATGAGATCTGTAACAAATTAGCATCTATCCGCTACTCTTTCAGAATAAGAGCAAATTATTTGGACGAGAAATGTAAACGAGTCATATATTTTTCAAATTTTCATTCTGTAATGCGATTTGGAATAATTTTCTGGTGGGAAATAGTATGACTGAACAGGTTTTTATATTACAAAAAAGAGCAATTAGAACTCTACTTAACTTGAAATACAGGGATTCATGTAGAGAAATTTCAAAAAACTCAACATACTAACAATGACTGGAACATACATATCGTCGGTCTAATGAGCAAATTGCCTAAGTCCATTTTTTCTGAAAATTGTTTTTTGGTGTCATCTAGTAGTAGACGGTAAAAGCTACCGCCTGACAATTCCCATAAGCGTCATTATTTTTTTATTTCGCGCCAATTTTGCTAAACAAATTTTGCTGAAGTCCAAACGTTCTTTTTCATTGAGACGAATATTGCCTATGTCAGTGTTTCTGAAGTTGTTTTGATTGAAAACGTTAGAAAATGTAAGTAAATAAATATATTTTGACTATTATTATTAATATGGATATAGTTTATAAGTAGAAAGTGTGTTTAAATATTTTGTTTAACTAATTTTGGTCAATTTTGTATTCCATGGAGTTAGACAATTTTCTCTTTTTTTACTTTTGTTCAAAAGTTTTTTGTCTTTCCTGTAAAATTTTCAATTTGTGACTTAGGCAATTGGCTCATTAGACCGACGATATATGAATGCTTACTTTTCATTTTTAAAAATAGGCATAAATTCATGAAACACATAATAAACCATAATTCTAATACACGAAACAATCTTATAAACTATAATGTACCAGTACATAGACTAACAACATCTGAGAAAACTACAGAATAAGCCTGTATTAAATTTTTTAATAAACTGCCTTATAGCATTAACATAGAAACTGATATAAATAAATATAGAGTCTGTTCAACAGTTATAAACCTAGAACCATACAAAGTGGAAGAATTCCTTCAAGCTGACCTGCAAGGAGACTGAGGGCTCTTTTATCTTAACCTACATAAATGACACTGTTCAGTATCGGCACTAGGGTATAAAGCACCTGCCTACAAAACTAGCATAGGCGCCCTTCAGTTTGTTTTAAGTTAGTATTTTGTATAGCACCAGCAGAAAAAGCTCATTTTGGCACCCCCTAAACAGGGGGCGCTCGTCTGCAATGCATCCCTTGCACGTCCGTTATAGCCGGCCCTGACACTGTTATTTTATGTTAAATGTAGGTTGTTTAGGACATTTTTATTTTTGTAAACTTGTGAATCCTGAGAATAAAGCTTTTTTCTATTCTATTCTATTCATTTTTTATTAGCTGTGGCAGTTAAAACAGACATTAAGGAGGAGGAGTTCCTTGAAGGTGACTTGAGATCTATAGAGAGTCAGCTAACTACATCCGTAGATCTTGAAGACTTAAAGAATGAATCAGGTGAATATAATTCAGGTAAGGCTAACACTCTGTTCGATGACAGTGGTCTGTCAGGCCAAAGCTAAGACTAGTTTTATTGTTCTGAAGCTATTTCTTTGTGGCATTTTTGTAATTAACTATTCTAATTGGGGAAATAAGCCACATTTTAACTTAAAAAATAATTTTATCAAAATACATATTTTGACATAATTTTATCAACATTTCAACTTCCACTTCGGACGTTGTTGTCATAATATGTCAAAATACCGACCCAATCCACCACCAGCTAATAATCTCTTATCGATTAGTGCCCTAACCGATTGTCAATGTGGTAATTTACAGCCGTAATTTTTTATTTTGGGAAACAAGTATATATATTTTTAAAATTTTCATTCTGTAATGCGATTTGGAATAATTTTCTGGGGGGGAATAGTATGACTGAACAGGTTTTTATATTACAAAGAAGAGCAATCAGAACTCTACTTAATTTGAAATACAGGGATTCATGTAGAGAGATTTCAAAAAACATACTAACAATGGCTGGAACATACATAATATATATGAATAATGAATGCTTACTTTTCATTTTTAAAATTAGGCATAAATTTATGAAACACATAATAAACCATAATTCTGTTACACGAAACAATCTTATAGACTATAATGTACCAATACATAGACTAACAACATCTGAGAAAACTACAGAATATGCATGTATTAAATTTTTTAATAAACTGTCTTATAGCATTAAAATAGAAACTGATATAAATAAATATAGAGTGTGTTCAACAGTTATAAACCTAGAACCATACAAAGTGGAAGAATACCTTCAAGCTGACCTGCAAGGAGACTGAGGGCTCTTTTATCTTAACCTACATAAATGACACTGTTCAGTATCAGCGCTAGGGTATAAAGCGCCTGCCTGCAAAACTAGCATAGGCGCCCTTCAGTTTGTTTTAAGTTAGTATTTTGTATAGCACCAGCAGAAAAAAAGCTCATTTTGGCACCCCCTAAACAGGGGCGCTTGTCTGCAGTGCATCCCTTGCAGGCCCGTTATAGCCGGCCCTGACACTTATTTTATGTTAAATGTAGGTTGTTTCAGCAACTCTTATAAATTGTATTTGACAGCATTCTCTCCATTGACATTTTTATTTTTGTAAACTTGTGAATCCTGAGAATAAAGCTTTTTTCTATTCTATTCTATTCATTTTTTATTAGCTGTGGCAGTTAAAACTGACATTAAGGAGGAGTTCCTTGAAGGTGACTCGAGATCTATAGAGAGTCAGCTAGCTACATGCGTAGATCTTGAAGACTTAAAGAATGAATCAGATGGATATAATTCAGGTAAGGCTAACACTCTGTTCGACGATGGTGGTCTGTCAGGCCAAGGCTACGACATAAAACTAATTCTATTGTTCTGAAGCTATTTCTTTGTGGCATTTTTGTAATTAACTATTCTAATTGGGGAAATACGCCACATTTTAACTTGAAAAAATAATTTTATGAAAATACGTATTTTTACATCATTTTATCAACGTTTCAACTTCCACTTCAGACGTTGTTGTCAAAATATGTATTTTTTTCAAGTTAAATTGTGGTTTATTCCCCAATTATCTTTTTTTTTCAACAAAAGATTACTTTGTGCTGATAGACCAGTCGTTCGTTTAGATAAGTCTTTTCATATACAGTAGAGCGTCGATAATCCGAATCCTGGCAATCTGAACGTACGCTAATCCGAACGCAAAAAAATTATAAAATTAAGAAATATGATCGCAGACCGAATTTTTGGATTTAATATGACAATATGGTCAAAATACGACCGCGGATTTTTGTTTTGTTTATGCAGAAATGCATACAATATATTGGTTTATTATGTAGGTGTTTTATTCCTTGTAACTAAAATGTATATACATATTATGTACTATGTTTATGAGTTTTGTATGTATTTTGAACATATGTTCGATAATCCGAACAATTTGATAATCCGAACTACCCCTGTACCAATTAGTTCGGATTATCAACGCTCTACTGTACCAAACGTCATAATCCTAATACAGTATTCGCGGTGTGCAAGTACTTGGAAGGGAAACGAGAAACGACCGTGCGCAAGTCGCGGAGAAATATTGCAACTATCTTAAATAATTCATATTGTCAATTAAAATTGTCAAATTGACGTATATTTCATACCTTCTGTCATTGAAGCAGAAAAATTATATATTGCTCCACAATATTGATATAATATGCAATTATTATATAAAGGTAAATTTAATTAATTGTATTTTGCTTGCAGTACTGCATTTTAATAACTAATTTTATTAACTACATAAATGTCGCATCGGAAAGGCAAAGAGTGCATTCTTGACTATGAGCTCTGTGTTCAAGAGCCATGACATCACTCTAAAAACAAAAATAAGGCTCCTTAAATGCTACGTGTACTCAGTGCTTCTATACGGAGTAGAAACGTGGACATTGAAGGCGGAAACTTTATCGAAACTTCAGACTTTTGAGCTATGGTTGTACAGAAGGATCCTAAAGATACCATGGACAGACAAAGTCACCAATGAAGAAGTACTACGGAGGATGAACACAACCGCAGATTTAGTCAACATCGTGAAGTGCCGTAAGCTGCAATACTTAGGGCATATAATGAGAAATCAAGGCAGATACGGGCTGCTCCAGTGCATTTTACAAGGTAAAATTGAAGGAAAAAGGGCTCCAGGACGAAGAAGAATATCCTGGCTTGCTAACCTGAGAGCATGGTATAGAAAGACCTCAACACAACTATTCCGTATAGCAATTAACAGAGTCATCATAGCAAGAATGATCGCCAATGTTCGGAACGGACAGGCACCCTAAGAAGAAGAACCTGTTTTATGAAATGATCCCGTGAACCCGAGCATCCCGCTGAACTGATTATTATTGAGTCACTTAGTTCTCTTGTTTAGGTATATCCATCATTTTATAAACAAGATCGATCCGAAAACTTACCAAGAATTGTTTTAGTATAATAAAAATAGTTCTGATATTTTATGAACTAAAACATTGATATGAAAAAATCATTTTAAATGGAATATACGGAATCTACTAAATTATATAACTTTATTAGTGACATAGTTCCAACTCATGTGATATGGATGTTAGTGATCTTTTTTTGCTATGTTCATATATTCATGGTTTTCAGGTCATCCAATCATCTCGATGTGGCTTCCTTTTTTTTATCTTCCTATCGGCTTCCATTGTAACATTTTCTTTGATGTCTTTGCTTCTTCTTGTCTATGGGCATGTCCCAGCCATGACAATATTTGACTTTTCACAAATATTACAATGCGGTCTGGAGGTGAATACCTAAAAACACAACATCTATGCGTAGGAAGTGAAGAAATGGAGAACTTGGAACAGGAGACAATTACAAGCTGCAATGAATACATTTATATGGGAATATTTAACTAGTACAGGACGAAACAAACAACTAAAGAAGGGGTAGTAAAAGGAAAACAGGTGGTAGGAGCCCTGAATTCGGTACTGTGGCAAAAAAATATAAGAACAGACAATAAAAAACGAATTTTCAACACAATATAAAAACCAGTGTTAACCAAAAAGTACAAAGATAAATGACTAGCAACTGAGATGGATTTTTGGAGAAGGTCAGAAAGAAGATCTAGACTAGAACACATAAGAAACGACAGACAACAAATGGAAATAGAAAGAACAATCATAGATAACATCGAAAAACAACAGCTAGTATGGTACGGACACGTAAGATGAATGGAGGAAAGAAGAATTCCCAGAAAACTGTTAGAATGAACCTCCATAGAAAAACGAAAACAAGGAATACCAGCAACTACATGGATCAAAGGCGATGTCGGAACGAAATTTATTAGAAGAAGACTGCCACAATAGAAAAGAGTGGCGATTAGGAACTGAAAGGCTTAGAACGCTATAAAACCGATTTAATATATATACAAATGTTACAATATCATACCCTTCTTTCAATTCATTAATCTCATAGTTTCATTTGTAAGATATGATTTTTTAATCGTAATTCTCTTTAAAGTATTTTTCATTACAGGAAGCTCTGAAGATGGCATGTGACATGCTGAAAGTACTTAGCTGATTTTAATAAATAATTTTACACACTATCAAGTTTTTTCAGATTCAGATTCGTTTATTCATGTCAATAACACAAGTGTTTAACACATGTCAAATAAAATTACACAAAGATTTGGACGCAATACAAATTAAAAAGATGCACAATATGACTAAGAGTATTAATAACATTAAATACTAACATTAAAATCACATTAAATTTGATTACATTAACAATGGACATTGCTTAAAGTCATAAAATCCTAAAATTTAAATGCAAGAAATTCCTCATTACTATAAAAAACATTTTCTAACAAAATATCTTTAATTGTACTCTTAAATTGATTTAATGGAAGACACTTTAAACTATCTGGAAGTTTGTTGAAAAATTAATAGCCCAGTATCCTGGCCCAGTTTGACACCTCCTCAATCTCCAGTAGGCTGGCACGAGATAGTGTTTATATCAAGTGTCATGTTGGTGTATGTTCTCATGGGTTTCAAAGTGCGCCCCTCCCCTCTTGATAAACATTAGGTTTTTAAGTATATATAGAGATGGAACAGTGAGAATTCTTAGGGACCTATATGCTTGCCTACAATCATCCCTATACCAAAGACCAGCAAGAACTCTAACTGCCTTACGCTGCCAACCAAAGACTGTCAACATTTCTGCTGAATGACCCCAGACTAAAATGGCATAGGCTAGATGAGACTGAAAAATTGCATGGTACACTGTTATTAAGACTTTATGTGAAACATTAGATGCCAGATTCCTGAGTACAAACAGATTTTTTGCTAGCTTTTTACTTAGACTGTTGATATGTTCACCCCATTGAAGCTTGGGATCTAATAATACACCCAGAAATCTGACACTGCTCATACCATCATTTACATTCTGTGTGTCTCTGAGAGAAAAAACAACTCTGTTGGTTTTTGCTGCATTGAGCAGTAATCGGTTTACGCAAAACCATTCATTGGTCACTGACTGTGCAGACATAGAACCCTCAAGCGACTCCCCAAGTGTATCAGTTGTAAAAGACACTGTGGTGTCATCGGCGAAGAGTGTGTACTTTGCATTTGTGTTAATGCTCGTAAGGTCATTAATATAAATTAGAAAGAGAATGGGTCCCAGAACAGAGCCCTGGGGAACCCCAATATTAACAACACTCTTTCTCGATAACACCCCAGAGACCCTCACAACCTGTGTTCTGTTTTCTAGGTAAGATTGAACTAGTTTTACACTGTAAGGACAGAAGTTGTATTTTTTGAGTTTTTGCAAGAGCATTCCATGATCTACACAGTCAAATGCCTTGCTCAAGTCACAAAACAGAACAGTATTAAACTGCAACCTATGAAAGGAGTCTACAATATGTGAGACCAAGTCCAGTATGCCAAGTACTGTGGATTTGTCCTTTCTAAAACCGAACTGAGAGTCTGAGAAATAGTTATTATTTTCAAAAAATGTGGTTATTTGTACTGCCATAGCTTTTTCAACAATTTTAGAGATTATTAGAAGCAGCGAAACAGGTCTATAGTTTTCTGGATTCTTAACGTCCCCTTTTTTATAAATTGGTGTAACAATTGCTTTTTTAAGGACTGATGGAAATTTATTTTCTTTAAAGCATAGATTTATTAGTTTAGTGAGTGGGCTTATAATAATATTTTTCATAAAAAATCACTGGGAAAATCCCAATAATAATATAATCATATAAATAATATTTTTAATCATTTTAATAAGGTTAACATTAAATCCATATATATCATGGCTATTTTTATTCTTTAAGCTGTTTATTATATCCCTCGTTTGATTAAAGGTAATTTCAAGAAATGAAAAGGTGTTTGTATGATTGACATAATTAATTTTATTAATAAAGTCAATATTTAATTTTGGAATGTCTTTAACTATATTAGTGGCAATTTGGGAAAAATAATCATTGAACTGGTTTGGCGTGATCTTTTGATCTTCTAATGAAGATCCTGATTTTCCTCGATATTTGTTTATCATGTTCCACATGGTTTTCTGTGGATTTTTTGAATTTAATATTATTTGGTCATTTGACCTCACTTTGGCTTTCTTAATTTCATTTTTATATTGATTTCTGAATTGTTTAAGTATATTATGGTTATTATCATTTTTATGTTGCCTATAAAATTCTTCTAAAAATTTTAGATGTTCCCGCATTGCCTGTAGGTCATTTGTAAACCATGTGATTTTTTCAGATTGGTCTGATCTTACTCTATATTTTTTTTGTGAAAAAGATTCTAAAAAACAACTTTCAAGAATATTCATAAAGTGACAGAATTTTAATTCAACATCAGTGTTATCTTCATAGATAAAATCCCAGTTTACTTCCGATACTTTGTTGAAAAATATGTTCTTACCTTTTTCAGTTATAGGCCTAATAAGCATAGTTGTCTCAGTAAAACCTGTAACCTTTTTTTGAATCTCAAATTTGACAATCTGGCCTTTGTGATCTGAAAAACCAGTCTCAAAAACCTCAGCAGAGTACAGGGGCAATCCAGGATCCATGAAAATGTTATCAAGACACTTGTTACCCCTTGTCGATTCATTTATAGTCTTGACTAGGTGAAAACCTTCAAGAACGCCTTGAAGTTTACGGGCACTTGCATTGTCAACAAGAAAGTCCACATTGAAGTCCCCAGTAACAAGGACTTGTTTATTTGGGCTTAATGTGCCTAGAACTCCTTCAAGAGAGTCCAAAAAGATGTCAAACGGGCCAGAGGGGCTATGGTATACTGCTAAAACTAACAAGTTAAAATCTTTTAGACATATACAACAATATTCTATACAAAAATCAATTATAAAAGTGTCATTATTAACAACATTAAAACATATAGTATTTTTGACGAAGATCGCAGAACCCCCTCCTCTATTTTGTGACCTTGCCGTGTAGTTGGCCAATCTGTAGCCCTCAATATGGACTGTTTGGATTTCCTCGTCTGACAGCCAGTGTTCTGTAAGGCATAGAATGTCAACATTCTTGTCCTTGATGCATGCCTCCAAGAGACCAATCTTATTTCTCAGTGACGCATATTGAGATGAAAAACACTAAGAGGTATTGGAGATTCACTTGAGTTTATATCTTCTTCATCTTTTGTCCCTGGTGGCTCTGGATATTCATAAAATGGTTGACTGAGATCCCAATTGGCCAAAGGGACGTATCAACAATTTCATTTGCCTGATCTGTGGGAACTCCTAGCTTGAAGGAACTTCTTTGATCCTTTTTAGTGTACATTTTCTGGCAAATAAACCCTGCTTTCATTCCATTCTCCATTAAATGAGCCTTAACGGCTGCCTAGTCCACTGAGGGGTGGAAGCCGGTTACAAAGAACCAAGGAACCAAGGTTTTTCATAACATGTTGCCAGTTTGAACTATATTTTAGTGTGTACAAGTCATACAGTATTTTTCCAATCTTTTATTACAATTATTTTGTGTGTGAATTTATTTTTCTCTTGTAAAAAATTGTTTATATTTTATGTTTTACTCAGGAAGAGAATGAAACGAAACATAATATGGAGACTTTTTTTGAACGTTCATCTCATAAAGGAGACTGTATGAGTTATGCTGAGGAGAAAACCGTAAATAAAAATATAGAAGTTCAGACTAGACAGAGACATTACAATTGTGAAATTTGTTTTAAGAAGTTTTTCACACATCTAACCTCAAAAAACATTTGGTGGTTCACACTGGAGAAAAACCTCACAAGTGTGAAATTTGTCTTAAGCAGTTTACGCAAGCAAGTAATTTAAAAAGACATTTGAGAATACACACTGCAGAAAAACTCACAAGTGTGAAATTTGTTTTAAGCAGTTTAGTGAAGCAGGTTCTTTGAAAAAACATTTGAGAGTGCACACTGGAGAAAAACCTCATAAGTGTGAAATTTGTCTTAAGCAGTTTTCCCAAAACGTCTCATTGAAAAGACATGTGATACAACACACTGGAGGGAAACCGTACAATTAAACAGTTTTCTTGAACACATAATGTTAAGCCAGTTTTCCCCATCCTAGCGATAGAATAGAATAGAATAGAAATATGCTTTATTGTCATGAAAAATTGTACAATTTTATCGACAAAGCTTATAAAAAGTCAAGACAACAAAACAATAACAATCCAATTTACTAAAATTACATAAATCGTTAATATATTTACAATAATAACAATAATAATGAAGTTAAACAGAAGTAGTCAATTGCAAAATTTAAGTAAATTGCAAATGCATAGTCTACCTAGTAATTAATAAGTTTAAAAGTTAAGCTGCTGCATATGACACCCAAATATAGACAAAAAAAATGATAATAAAAATACTACTTGTGCAAAGGGTACTGTAATTTCTTAGTTATTGATTAAGAAAATCTTCTACTGAATAATATGGTCTTTCAGATAGGTAGGCTTTTGTCAGTTTACGGAATTTGGGGAAAGATGCTGCAGATTTAAGTTGTAGAGGGAGATGATTGTAAAGTTTTTTTGCGGAATATAATATAGATTTCTTTACTAACTCAGAGGACGGGGTCGGCATATAGACGTCAAACGTAGAATTTCTCGTGAAGTAGTCATGATTAGGTCTTGGTGGAAAGACATGTAGATGTTTACGAATTAAGCAAACAGTTTCTAAAATATACAAAGATGGAAGGGTTAAAATTCTGTGATCTTTGAAGTAACTTCTGCAATGTGTTGTTCTTCTGAGGCCAAACAGATATCTAATTGCTCTTTTTTGTAATTTGAAAATAACATCGAATTGGGCAGCTGTACCAGAATCCCAAAAAGGAAGACCATAACGAAGATGTGACTCGAACAAAGAAAAATATGTTATTTTGGAAGATGCTAAATTGAGTTCATTCGAAACAGATCTTATAGCATAGCAAGCTGAGGATAGTTTCTTCCTTAACAAATCGATATGGCGGGACCATTTAAGGTTGCTGTCTAAAAAAATACCAAGAAATTTCACAGAATCAACGGTACTGATCTGGCTGTTATTAAGAGGTAAGGGTTGAAGGACTCCTTTATAAGACAATGCTACTGTTTTATCTACGTTAAACGAGAGTAAATTAGAGTCAGACCAGGTTTTTATTGTAAGTAGATCAGAAGTTATAGTAGCATGAAGAGTTGCAATATTTGAGTTGCTCCAAGTGATACTGGTATCATCAGCAAAAAGAAAGATTTTTCCATCGATTTTTAAACTAGTGATGTCATTAATAAAGATAAGGAAAAGTAGAGGACCCAATACTGAACCTTGAGGTACCCCACATACAATGTTTTTGAGACTAGAGTCTGTATAATTTGCTCTAACCAGTTGTTTCCTATCATCCAAGTAAGATTGGAACCAATCTAAAGAAATACCTCGAATTCCGTAGAAATTTAGTTTTCTTATCAAAATGTTATGATTTACACAATCAAAAGCTTTGGCGTAGTCACAAAAAACGGTGGCAGTGTGAAGATTATTGTTCAGTGCTTGATAAACCTCATGTAGTACAGAAAAGATGGCATCAGTGGTGCATTTATTATTTAAAAAGCCGAACTGATTTTGTGATAAAATGTTGTTTTCAACTAGAAAGGACATAAGTCGGGCTTTTATGAGTCTCTCAATAATTTTGGAGAGTACCGGTAGTAGTGCAATAGGTCTATAATTGCAGGTATTAGATATTTCACCACCCTTATGAAGGGGAATAATGATGGCTGTCTTCAGGCACTCTGGAAATTTACCTTTCTCAAAGGAATCATTAATTAGTGAGATGAGGACTTCTAACACATTTTCTGGGAGATTAGAAAAAATTTTTATCGATAGACCATCAGTACTACAGGAGGATTTGCTTTTGATACTATTGATTGTTTGGATCAGTTCAGATTTATCGACTGGTTTTATAAAGAATGAATTCGAGACCTTTCTTGAATTAGGGAGATAAGCAATGGGATCTTGTTGTGGCAAAATAGTTGATGTAATATTTTTACTCACATTAACAAAGTATTCATTTAGATTTTCAGGGTCTGGAAGGGAAATTGTTTTAGCAGTGTGGGTTTTATTTCGAAGATCGTTTATTATGGACCAAGTTTCTTTTGCAACACTTTTTGAGCTTCCCAAACGGTTATGGTAGTAGTCTTTTTTAGCTGATTTTATAAGGTTAAGATAGGTTGCCCTGTACTTGGTGATATATTCAGTGATAGAAACGTTGGTAGTAAATTTCCTGATATAGAGAAGAGAACGCATATTCTTGGAAGATATTCGGATACCTTTAGTAGTCCAGGGTTTGCGATGTTTTGGCTTAATTGCAATTAAAGGAAATGCTTTATTGAAGATACGGACAAGCTTATCCAAAAAAGTACTAAAATTATTATCCACGTCCATAGCAGGAAAGCGCCACTCAGAGGTTAAGCATAAATTTTGGAAATTACGAAAGTTCCGGGTGGAAAAAATCCTGCCTAAACGTCGGGTTTTCGAGGAGGGTTTGCTCAAGATATTAAACTTCGTATAAACTGCTTCATGATCAGATAGTCCAGCATTAATAATTGTAGAGTGGACATCAAGAGGTGAAAAATCTGAGACAGTATAATCAATTATGGTAGATGAAGTTTTTGTAATCCTTGTAGGAGAATCAACGTGCATTGTTAGACCATACGATTCAAATATGTTGACCAAGGATATTTGTGTAGCACTAGCAGCAGCATAATAAATGTTAAAGTCCCCGCATAAAATTTTTCTACTTTTATGGGGCAGGTCATCTAACAAATTTAGCAGGTTCTGAAAAAATAGTTCCACGGAAGAGTTAGGTGATCTATAAATGCAAATAATATAAAGATTAAGATTCTTATTGTAAATTAACGAAAACTCAAAGAAGGCTTCACTTAGCAGAAAGTCATATTTTGTTACCGAAGAAAAATCATTGCTCGTAGATAGAATTAGGGTGCCTCCGTAAGCTGAGCTTGGACGATCATACCTAGCAATTGTGGTGTATTTTTCTACAAAAAAAGGCTCGTTGACTTCAAGCCAGTGCTCTGTAACCGCAACTACCGGGGGAAATCCTAATTCCTCTAGGAACAAAAATAATTCATCAGTTTTGTACCTTATAGAACGAATATTAATCAGAACCATGCTAAAGTTGTTATCACTAAAACAATTTGAGGATTCTAGTCCCTCAGAACACGTCGTGATGTTTAAAAATTTCGTTTTGGAGAGGCAGCGGAATAGTAATTTCGGTGACATTCCCTTGATTTCTGCAGGTGAATAATTCTTTCAGAAGTGAGAAAGGATCTGTAAGCATCAAGATCAGCTTCCACCTCATCTGGACGAATCCCATAGGCATTGTTAAATTCCAGCAGAATTCGTCGTAGATCTTCAGTCCTAGTGGGAAGTCCCTCGGAAGCCAAAAAGAGTTTAACGCTTGTATTGGTAAATCCATCGTAAAACACTGAAGCTGGTTGGTCGTGTAGATAAGCAAGATGAAGTTTAATGGCTTTTAAGATATCCGGTTCCCTTAATCTGGCCAGAAGATATCGACTATTCGAGTTATTGGTTAATCTAACTCTTGGTGGGGTCAAAGGATCCAGATTTATCGAAGGTTCTAAAGTATCCTTCTTAATGAAATTTACAGGCGAATGGAACGGATTCTTAGATTTACAAACTTCGATGGCCTGCTTGTCTGTACTTATGTTTGTGTTCTTTGCTAAAACGACTCGACATAAACTGACCAGTCTTTGCTAAAACGACTCGAGAAGCAGATGTCTGCGTGAGATAACGAAAGGGTCCCCGCTATGTTTCATTCTAGCACATTCAAGGGCAAATCAGCTAACGGGATATAAAATATGCCATACCATTTTACTCTAGTGCAGAATTTGTTACCTACAGATCTTCACCGACGAATGCTCAACTTGTTATGGATGGAGGACAAATTCAAATAGCAATTTCGTTAGCAATATTCTTTTTACTGATGAAGCCACTTTCACACGTAAAGGCGTTTATAACTGGAGTGATTATCACATTTGGGATAACGAAAATCCACATGTTAGAGAAGCACACTTCCATTGAGTTAAATTTTTATAGATAATTTAATAGGTCCCCTAATCCGAAGGTTAATGTATTAAAGTTAATGGAGGCCGCTTTGAAAATTTATTAAATTGATTTATTGTTACAGTATAAATAAACCTTTTTTCAATAGTTTTGTCTTATGTATAGTTGAACCAAAAAACTAAGAGAGAACTGTATAGAAACCGAATGTAAACATAGACTCATCGACCAGGGCGGATCTGTGAAAAAACGTCTATTTTTGGATGTGCGAGGTGGCATTCGGATTTTTGCAGATAAAGTTAGGTGACAACTTCAATAATAATAACCTTCTCAAATATGCCCGGAACATTAAAAGTCGAGAAAATGAAGCTGAAAAAATGGCAAAACCTCGCACTTTTTTCGTCCAGCATCGATTTGTACAAAAATTTGGGATTAGCCTCATATTACCCTCTAGTTCATTTTCTATAGTGAGCCGTTGTACGCTTTTGGTTTTTTAAGGGTTAAAACTACCCCTAATTGTAAACAATTATAAAATAACATTTTAAACTTTAATATTGTCAACATTTGGTTCTTATTAGTTACATAATTATTGTTTTATGCTTTAAGATATACTATCATAATATTTCAACCCTTAAAACCACCCTTGTTGGAGCTATATATAAAAAATTTACTTATCCTAAAAGAATAATTTCTGCTTGCAGCGATTTACATGAAAATTTGAGATTAGGATAATCTCACCCTGCACTTCATATTCTATATCATGCTTAAGGGCGTTGATTATTTTTAGTGGTGTAAACTACCCCTTATTGTCAAAAATTATATAAAAACATTGTAAACTTTAATATGGGTAAAATTTGGTTTTGATTGGTTAAATAATGATTGTTTTATACTTTAGGATATAATACCATAACATTTCAACCCTGAAAAACCACCCTTAATAACATTACAGTTTTTATAAGTTGATATTTTAATAGATCTATACAGAAAAAAAAAAGAATTAAAGAATTACAAAAACATTTATTTACACAAAAATACGAATTTAGAAATATGTACAAATACAAATACAAATTCTTTTTTAGTCATCTTCCAGTATACGAACCGGTTCTGTGGTATTATACATACAGAGAAAATTATCCATAAGCAGACTATCCGAATTTTTCGAACAAAAAAATCGTTTTATAAACATAGCTCCTTCATTTTTGGCGATAAAAAGCTTATTCAGAAATGACTTTGAAGGATTTTTGAAGAGTTATAAGACTGTGTAAACTAAATTCCGTAAGATCCCTTAGTTTTTAATTAGGGTGGATTTGAAGGGCTCGAATCAGGGGGTGTTTGCTCGTAAATAGAGTTTTTAAACAGCTATATCTTGCTAACTGTTCACTGTAATGAAAATCTACGCACAAGAGAGTTTTAGTTATTTAAAAAGCTACAATTTAGTAGTATATCATTTTTTTCGTATCTTTAGTATTATCGGATATATTTTGAAGTAAATGGTGAAAAATGGGAAATTCCAAACAAATTATTTTTCTTTAAACTCAAATTTTTCTAAAATTAAGTCCTTTTAAATAAGTGAATCATCTTGGGTGTATTGATAATACAAATATAAAAGAAATTACAGAAAGGTGAAGACCAATTTTTAATTATGAGGGTAGTTAGGGGGTTGTTTTTACTGATTTTTTCGTAGAGCTATAAGTCGCCTAATTTTCAGGCTATAAACTTTTTATTATTATTTTTTGAGAGGCCTAACTGTATATGTACTTCAAAAAAGATTATTTAAGTCCTCGAAAAATGTAAAGTTTTTCCATTATTTTACTTTGAATATTTCATATTATGCATTTGACGAAAAAAACTAACTTTTACCATGCTGTATCTCGGTTTGTATTGGTCTTAAAAATATTACAGAAAAAGAATTTCGTTTGTGTTACTAAAAGGTACAATTTTGATATCTACAGTTTTTTTTATTAAATGCACAGGCCCGGCCCCAGGGGTGGGCGAACTGGGCAGCCGCCCAGGGCGGCAAATTTTAGAGGACAGCCAATTTTTGAAATTGAAGAAATAATAAATTATGTTTTTAATGTGATAAAAAATCAATATTATGAACAAGAGCGGCAAAATGCAACTGTACAAAACGAGAATTAAATAAGTGAAACAATAACAATTGCAAGGTTCATTCGACGGGAAATCGACAGCACCGCTTTCTTCTTCATCGCATAATAATAGTGAGATCATAACTAAATTAAATTCACTTAAAATTAAATTTACTGAAAATGGATATAATAATTGGAAACATATGGCTGAAGCTTTGTCCAGCCACGCTATTTCTCTAGCTCATCTACAGTCACAGCGACAGTGGTAGAACTAACAATTAGACTAGAATTGGGCAAAACTATAGACGAAGAAACACAAAAAGTTCTCAATTCAGAAAGTCGTCTTTGGAAAAATGTAATAGAATGACTTACATCAATCATAGAGTTCTTAGTACAATAGTGTCTTCCATTGAGGGGCAATTCTGATAAACATTTTCATCAAAACAATGGTAATTTTTTAAAGCTTGTTGAGCTCTTTGGAAAATTTGATTCTATTTTACAAGAGCACATTTGGACAACAACGAATGTTAGTAACAAGCAGCATCACTACTTGGGAAAACGTATTCAAAACGAAATTATTCAGCTCCTGCATGATCAAATCAAAAATAAAATTTTAAATTTTTTGAAATCAGCAAAGTATTATAGCATAATTTTATATTGTACACCTGGTATTTCTGGGGTGGAACAGATGACTATTGTTGTACGTTTTTTCGATTTAGATTGCTGTTCACAAAGTGTTGAAATTGCAGAACATTTTCTTGGATTTGTGCCTGTACTGGAAATCACTGGCTTGGGACTTACAGAACTTATTTTTCAAGAACTGAATGAACTGAAAATAGCTTTGTAAGATATGAGAGGAAAAGGATATGACAATGGGGCAAATATGAAAGTGAAGAACTTTTTGTCCCATGTTCTAACCATTCACAAAACTTAGTCGTGGAATCATGCTGCTAAAGCCGCACAGTTTGCAGTTTCTTTCTTTTCCTTAGTGACAAAAATTTACAACTTTTACTCAGCATCTATTCATCGTTGGGCTATACTGAAATTATATTTCTAGCATAGCATTGAAACCTTTGTCCGTAACTAGATGGGAACTCGATGAGAATTTATGCAATTACTCCGATCAGATACCAAATTGAAGAAATCTACGATGCTCTCGTAGAAATCACTGTCAATAAAAACAACGATAAAATGGTTGCTCATGAGGCAAGCTGTTTGGCAAATCAAATCCGTGATTTTACTTTTCTTTGCTTTGTGGTAATATGGCATGACATTTTACTTCACATCACCGTAGTCAGCAAATCACTGCAGAGTATTGATATGGGAATGTATCAAGCTGTCTGTTTATTAGAAATAACGGAAATCCATGTTAAGTCTCTCAGAAGTGATTTAAAAATCCAGGGCTATTTGACAGACGCAAAAGTTATGCATGATTTATCAGATAGATGTTTTATGCTTTATCTTTTGATGAGTCAAAAGATCTAAATTATGCTGATCTAAAAGATGAACTGAAAGTACTTTCCACGATTGTGAAGCCCAAGAGTACATCTCTAGAGACCCTGAAAATGATTAGAGAGTATGATATTGATTTCGTACCAAATGTTAGTGTTGTTTTGAGGATTTTATTAACCCTACAACTGACAGTGGCCTCTGGAGAGAAAAGCTTTTCAGAGCTAAAACTAATAAAAAATTACTTTTGATCAACTTTGTCCCAGGAACGTTTGAGTGCTCTAGGGCTCTAGCGACAATCTCTATTGAACACGAAATAGCTGTTCCTGGATCATGGAGAATTATTAAAATACTTTTCCCTTGCCAAGATAAGAAGAGTGTGACTTAATTAAAAAAGTAGATGTGTAATTATGGATAAAGATAATGAGTTTTTGGATATTAAAACATGTTAATATACGGTAATGTAGTAAAATCTCATGAAAATATTGCAAATATATGTGTTTTTAAGCGCGTATCGTTCAAATAAAGTAGAAAATGGCATATTAAATAATTTAGCACCAAGCATACATCAATAAAAATACAATCTTGGTGACCGCTGAGGGATGGTGGTGAGTCATGAATCTACAAAGTAGGGGGGGGGGCGGCCTTCGCCGTTCTTGCCCAGGGCGGCAAAATCCCTAGGGCCGGGCCTGTAAATGCATATTTTTCGAGGTGTTCCCAAAACTCTCTAAAAAAGTCGATTCTTTCATCGAAAAACTGTTACTTTCAAGCGCGAATAACTCGAAAAATATTAGTTTTACGAAGAAAATGTAAAAAACATTTTTTTCTTAAAATAACTTTTACATCGATTTACATAGTTAAAATGTAATAAAAAATTCTCGCCCCCGAGATCGGGTGGCAACCACCCCCAAAGCTTTAGCGTACAGCGGCATGATATAGAAAATGATCCTTGGACTATTTCCTACCTTCTGTGAAAATTTCAAGTAAATCCATGCTGGACGAAAAAATTGCGAGCCAAAATGCTTCATTTCCTCGACTATAATAAAAAAATTAAAATATTTAAAAATTTCGAAATACATCGATTTTTTCTACTTTCTTTGCTTATAACTTTAAAACGATTCATTTTGGAACAAAGTCGTAGCGAAATAAAATAATTATAATTGAATTTTGTATGATATACGACTGGTTAAAAATGTCTTAAATTATTACCCTTTCTGCAACATAGCAATAAATACAAAATAAAGGGACAAAATAAGCCTGTTTTTGAAGTTATACTTCTTTACGGGCGTAATGACGGTGAAATTTTATATGGGAAAACCTAGCGACCGGGCGCATGCGCATTATAACTTTGTTCTGATTGGATGTTCAAATGACATGACAAAAATTATCCAATATGGCAGCTGTGGCACAGCTGTGGGACTGTGTTTGGTTATAATGTATGCTTGTTGCGTTTTAAAATTTGTAGGAAGAGAAACAACAAACAAAAAGTTAGTTAATGGTTATACTGCCTTTTTAAATAGTTTTCATATTATATTTTTGGACTTATTTACATAGAAGAGATGATTGTTGCATGCCAATGTGAAAGCTCATCAAACTGTGCCTAGTATGAGTGCCGCAGATCTCGCTTATTCAAAGCTAAAGAATCTTTCACTGGTAAGTGTTTTATAAATAGTTGATCAAATTTTGTTATGATATTTGAACATAGCCACTTTGCACGACGCAAGTGATTGCGAAATGTATTAGTCGTTATACGGGCTCCGATACCTACCTTGAACCTACCAAAATACATAAGTAGTATGTAATACTTTTTTTTACATAATTTGATTACCATCAAAATTTATATCAATATTCACCTAATATATTGTCTTCTTACCCTATGTTTTGTTGTATTTTTTCAATTCTAAATCATTTCAATTCAAAATCAAAATAATTTGATTTACATAAGTTAAAAATGTCAAAAGGTTAATCTGTTTAGTTAGACGATCTTCGCACATAATGACAAGCTGCCTCTGTGGTGCAGTTTTAATGCGGGTGAATCCCAATACAACGCAAATACCAGCCGCGTGGTAAGTTGGTTCGAATCCCAATAGAAACTTTTATTTTTTTATTTTTTTTTATACATTTTATGATTGTAAGTATATTTATTATATAATTTTATTTTCAGAAAATACGTATTTAGTTAAAAAATTTTCCGACAATTAATGTTCAGAAATCATTTGTGGCATTTTTAATGTGTTTGTGTGTGTTTTATTTTTTTATTATTTTAATTTTTGGCACTGTTTTAATAAAAATGTTTGAGAAGTATTAAGTATAAATTAATTTAATATTTAAATAAAATATAAATAAAAAGTATATTAATTTCGTTTATAATCATATAATCATATAATAGAAGTATAACTTCTTACGTGCGTACAAAGTACACACACATTCTTTTATTCAATGTTTTTCAACCACTTTGGTTGCACTTAGAACCTTCGCTAGAATTCGCTTAGAAAATTCTTACAACATACTAAAACCGTCCACCACATTTCATTAAAATCGACCTGATAGATTTTGCACAATAATTTTGCAATCTAATTTTTTTTTAAGTTCAAATTTTTTAAAAACTTTTTGAACAAAAATTAGACCATTTAGAAGATTGCTAATGTTTTTACATGTAAATAGGCTCTCTACCTATCTAATACACTTTACAGAATTAAAATCGGATTATTTAAGCGGCCTCAGCACTGTTTTAAAGTTATAAACAATTTTTTGGCTTGTATGTATTTGTTTATAAAATAGTGCTGAGGCCGCTTAAATAATTCGATTTTAATTCTGTAAAGTATATTAGATAGGTAGAGCGCCTATTTATATGTAAAAAAATTAGCAAACTTTTAAAGGGTCTACTTTTTGTTCAGGCTTTTAAAAAATTTGAACTGCCTAATTTGACCTAATCTATTAGGTCGATTTTAATGAAATTTGGTGGACGGTTTAAGTATGTTGTAAGAATTTTCTAACCGAATTACGAAGGTTCTATGTGCAACCAAAGTGGTTGAAAAACATTGAATAATAAAAACAAGCTTATTTTGCCCCCTTATTTTGTATTTATTGCTATTTTTCAGAAAGGGTAATAATTTGAGACATTTTTAACCAGTCGTATATCATACAAAATCCAATTGTCTTTATTTTATTTCCCTACGACTTTGTTCCAACATAAATCATTTTAAAGTTATAAGCAATGAAAGAAGAAAAAAATCGATGTTTTTCGTAATTTTTAAATATTTTAATGTTTTTAACTATTGAAGAATATTTAATTATTGAAGAATTTCGTTTTCTATAAGTCTAGAAAAAAATTAAAATTATGGCTTGTAATCGCAAAACATAACCTGCCATAATTAACATATTTACGTTGTCGGACTAACGAAACGCGTCTGTAAATTTGTCGGACAAGAGATCGACAATCTTTATCAATTAAATATAAGTAGGTACTATTTAAATTGAAAATCAAGAGTTTTGTAATAAAAAATCGTAGAATCCGACTCCCGCAAGAGGTCACTCTAGCGCGGTAGTTTTGTTATTACAAAACTCTTAATTTTCAATTTAAAGTACTTATATTTAATTAATAAAGATTGTCGATCTCTTGTCCGACAAATGACACAGAAACGCGCCCAACCTGCACTCTAAAATTTTTCAGAAAGTGGTACACTTTGAATAGAAATCTGGGGTCCCGAAACGTTTCTACGAGCCATCAGTGATTGGTTATTAGAATATCCCGGTTAAAGTAATACTTTTGTTTGGCACGAAGGCTATTCCAATAAGCGGGTCCGACTGTTAGAGTAGGTATAGCCATGATTTTATTAACAAGCTCGATCCGAAAACTTACCAAGAAGAATTGTTTTAGAATAATAAAAATGGTAGTTCTGATTTTTTATGAACTCTGGACCTCGGAGGTAAACTGCACTATGTCGACATGGTGTTTTTTTGAACAAGTTTTTTAATCCACTTGTTTTATTAGTTAACTAATAAAACAATAATATGAAAAAATCATTTTAAATGGAATTTACTGGATCTACTAAATTGTAGCATATTATTAGTGACATAGTAGTTATGACTCGTGTGAAATGGATGTTTGCAATAAAAGAAGATGTACTTAGCTAATTTTAATAGATAATTTTACACACTATCAAGTTTTTTCATAACCTGTCGCCAGTTTGAACTATATTTTAGTGTGTACAAGTCATACAGTCTTTTTCCAATCTTTTATTATGTACAATTATTCTGTGTGTGAATTTTTTTCCTCTTGTAAAAATTTGTTTATATTTTAGGTTTTACTCAGGAAGAGAACAAAACGAAAATTATGGAGACTTTTTTTGAACATTCATCTCATAAAGGAGACCGTATGAGTTATGCTGAGGAGAAAACCGTAAATAAAAATATAGAAGTTCAGACTACACAGAGACCTTACAACTGTAAAATTTGTTTTAAAAAGTTTTCTCAGAGAGGTCATTTAAATGTTCATTTGAGAGTGCACACTGGCGAAAAACCTCACAAGTGTGAAATTTGTTTTAAGCGGTTTAGTGAAGCAAGTGCTTTGAAAAAGCATTTGAGAGTACACACTGGAGAAAAACCTCACAAGTGTGAAATTTGTTTTAAGCAGTTTAGTGAAGCATGTGCTTTGAAAAATCATTTGAGAGTGCACACTGGAGAAAAACCTCACAAGTGTGAAATTTGTCTTAAGCAGTTTGCTATAACAAATAATTTGAAAGTACATTTGAGAGTGCACACTGGAGAAAAACCTCATAAGTGTGAAATTTGTTTTAAGCGGTTTAGTGAAGCAAGTGCTTTGAAAAAGCATTTGAGAGTACACACTGGAGAAAAACCTCACAAGTGTGAAATTTGTTTTAAGCAGTTTAGTGAAGCATATGCTTTGAAAAATCATTTGAGAGTTCACACTGGAGAAAAACCTCACAAGTGTGAAATTTGTTTTAAGCAGTTTAGTGTAGCAGGTACTTTGAAAACACATTTGAGAGTGCACACTATAGAAAAACCTCACAAGTGTGAAATTTGTCTTAAGCAGTTTGCTATAACAAATAATTTGAAAGTACATTTGAGAGTGCACACTGGAGAAAAACCTCATAAGTGTGAAATTTGTCTCGAGCAGTTTTCTCAAAAAGTCCAATTAAAAAGACATATGATACAACACGCTGGAGGAAAACCCTACAATTAAACAGTTTTCTTGAGCAAAGTAACGTTACGCCGGTTTTCCCTATCCTAGCGGTGAACTGACCGGTCTTTTCTAAAACGACTGAAGAAGCGGATGTCTACGTGAGATAACGAAAGGGTCCCCGCTATGTTTCATTCTAGCACATCCAAGGGAAAACCAGCTAACGGGGTATAAAATATACCTTACCATTTTACTCCAGTGCAGAATTTGTTACCTACAGATCTTCACCGACGAATGGAATTTGCTCAATTTGTTATGGATAGGACAAATTCAAATAACAATTTCGTTAGCAATATTCTTTTTACTGATGAAGCCACTTTCACACGTAAGGGCGTTTATAACTGGAGAGATTATCACATTTGGGATAACGAAAATCCACATATGTTATTAGAGAAGCACACTTTCATTCAGAATAAATTTTTAGAGATAATTTAATAGACCCCTTTGAATTACCTGCAAATTTCAACGGCAATTTATATTTGGAATTTCAAAGTACCCTTTTTGATGAACTGGAAGAGACACCATCAAACCAAAGGAGACATAAGTGGTTTATGCAAGATGGCGACCCACCACATTTTCTCTTAGTGGTGCGAAATTATTTGAACAATCAGATAGGATTTCCTCCTAGATGGATATAGGACGAGGAAGTAAGTTTCCTTAGCCTGCTCGGAGTTCTGATTTTAACCCCTTGAGATTTTTATTTTTGTGGACATATTATGAAGACACTTGTGTTGTGCTCAAGAAATTAATACCCGTCAAGAATTATGGCAACAAATAGAAAATGCCTCAATTTTATTGGAAATCAACCGAACATATTTTTAAAAGTTAGGAGAAATTTTTCTGATAGAATTCAAAAATGTATTGAAGTGAATGGAGGCCGCTTTGAAATTGTATTAAATTGATTTATTGTTACAGTATAAATAAATATTTTTTTAATAGTTTTGTCTTATATAATCATTTTATTATCAAACTTAACAAGAAGAATTATTGTTTTAGTATAATAAAAGTCAGTTCTGATTTTTTATGAACTAAAACATTAATATTAAAAAATCATTCTAAATGTAATTTACGGCAGAAATTAACAGACGTACGTATCTAGCAAATAGAGCGTATTATGGATTAAAGAAACTTTTAACATAGTCACAAAAACAACGAAAATATTGATATACAGAACTCTAACCAAGCCCGTCCTCACTTAGGCGTCAGAAACATGGACAATAACAAAAAGTGATGCGAAAGGTTAGGCTGTTTTGAACGTAAAATACTCGAGACATATCTTTAAAGGCGTGCGGGAAACGGATTATTACGTAGACGCTATAATTTTGAGCTTTATCACCTTTATAGTGAGCCTAGTATTGATAGACCTATCAAAATAAACCAACTGCAGTGGCTAGACCACTTCGAGATAATGACATGGAGCCGTCGAAACACATTTATAACCAAAGATCGGATGAAGTAAGGCGCAGGATCAGAACACGATTTAAGGACCAGGTGGCGACTTGAAGGTGGAAGGACTGGAAGCTGACTGGATAATAGGCCAAGACCCACCATGGGTTGTAGAGCCAATGATGATGAAATAGACTGAATTTAATAAACTGACTAAAACTGTATAGCTCATCTATTAGTGACATAGTTATGTCTCGTATGAAAAGGAAAAAGGATGTTAGCAATGAAATAAGATTTACGCTCGATTTCATAATAAAGTTAAAGTGGACTTTAAATTTAAGTTGGTACCTTTACAATGCAATTCCTATGGGTAAATGTCAACTTTAAAGTGAACTATAGTTAATGTTCACTTTAAGTTGATTATGAAACAGGGCGTATGTATTTTAAACGCAAATAACTTAAAAACTAATACTTTCTCTATCGCATTGAGACAAAAGGATGATATTTACGTAAAAAGTAACCAACAATAAAAAAACATGCTGAAATTATGATTACGACAGTGGCGTATATTGTGAGGGGGAAAAGAAAGTATCTATCCCTACAGTACTCATTTCGTAACAGTTAATAACATCGAAATACTATTTAAATCAAAATAAAGATAAAATTTAGAGTAAACTGGAGTTCTTATTGATTGAATGTTAAGTGTTTTAGCTAACATTTTTTTTTAATAATTATACTACATTAATTCCAAAATAAAATATAATCAGACAGAGAAAGACGATAAAAAAAAAAAATATTTTAACTTCAAAGTGCGCAAGTTTTCATTTCTTTAATACCTAATACGTGTATTTTTTAATACTGACTGTGTCTATTATTTAAGTAAAATAAATAATGTTTTGTTAATTTAATTAAATATACCTCTTTAAAACTATTGTATTCTTCCTAAATTAATTTCTCTATGGGCCCACCATTATATATTTATAAATAGGCCCTCTACTTGACAGCTTCACGGTGTTGCCACCTAATACGACTAGTGTCTGTTCGAGTAAAGACGGCCATGACCCAAGTTATGCAATTTCTAAAATATAACTTATTTTAATTTAATTGTAGTTGTTTAAACTAAAAAGCCCAAGATAATGATGCACAATAAAATTTACTCTGGGGGTCAAAATGTAGTGTTCCAAGATGGTTCCAAGCAGTGATGTGAGAGCTTCCTCCCAGATCACTGGGTGCGTTCGGACGACCATAGCGGCTGGCGGTCAGCAGAAATCGGCTGAGTGGTTGTATCCAGCCGTGATAGGGAAAGCTTAGTAAATCTCTCAGCGGCTGGCTTCCAGCGGTGACGTCTGACAGCTACTTCTGGCTCAGCTGTCCAGCCGCTGTGGTCGTCCGAACGCACCCAATAATCTCTCCGCGGCCCAGCGGTAAGCCCAGCGGTGACGTCTGACAGCTACTGCTGGCTCAGCCACCGAACAACCCGAAGGCACAGTTGACTCGGCGAGAAGAGTTCGCGCATCTGTTTTGCGCACGGCCGGCGGCCATTTTTTCGGTCCACAGGTCCACTGCTGACACGATCAATTTGTGATTGTTGTTGTCAGATCACGCTTGTTTCGGGGTTACTTTGATTTTGTGTTGTTCTGTTCGGTGATTTTGTTTTTGTGCATTGTGCAATAATAATTAAGGATATGGACAAAAAGAAAGGAAGTTTGAATTCAATCTGTGCAGCGATCAACTGTAAAAACACGGTATCAAATTGCAGCTATAGTTTTTTCCGTTTTCCAAAAGACGAATCAAGGTAATCATTTTTAAATTCACAATGTTTTTGTAAATGTGTATGTACTTAAATGGGTAAGTATTGAAAATTTGGTGTTAACTATGAAACTTTACCTAATCAACTATTTTCAATGGGAAATAAGCCACAATTTTACCAAGAAAATGATTTCATTAACGTTTAGACGCCCAAGTCGGGTGTCGTTGTCAAAATACAAAATAATTCTTGTATTCAATCATTGAAAATTCAGAACAAAACTTTACCTATATGTATATATAAAATATTGTTGAAAACGTACTTATACATACCTTGTTATTGTAGAGCTTGGAACTCCTATTTTTTGTACAAAAAAAATTACAGAAAAAGGGATAAAATACATAGAATACAGAGATATTAGATCGCTATTAGGTCTCGATAACAATTTCAAGAATGGTTGTTTCTGTGCCAATTTCAAGCCAATTCATCAACGGTGTGACAATTCAGAACCCCATTATGCTACTGGTACAGTATCTCAACACTTCCAAGAACTAATACCAAGACCCGATAACCATCATAGAAAGTTCTAGTACCTACGCTGTAAACAGTGTTCCAGAGACAAGAAGTGGACAGAAACTCATTGGAGATGTAAGGCATGCCAGGACAATCCACTTCTTTGCCCTGGACCATGCTTCAAAAGATGGCATATAGAAAAAAATTAATTTGTTTTGTCCAAAAATGACTTTCTCTAATGTTCCAAATACCTAATAAAACAATTTGACGTAAAATTACATTAAACGGTTGCAGCCATTGTGTCCCATTAGACATAATATATTTGCCGGGTGGGACGGTGACGGTTCCTACCGTCATAGTTTTTTAGTAAAGTCACTTAATTTTAAGCAGTTAAGTCATTTCTAAAAATTTGAGTTCAAAATATTCCATAGTATAATAGATAATCAAGTGCGTTGGTTTGGTCGAAAAAACGTTAGCTGGTGTCCGTCAACGTGCTAAAATACACAATAATTTATAAGATAAAAAAGGGTTCAATATATACACAATATTTATTATTCAACCTACACAATAATTATTTTTCGTATGGGCATTTTGGTATTGCAATTTTTCCATTTAACTGTTTTAAATTTAATGAAACGACATATAAACTAATAAATAATTTATTAACAAATTATCCACCATAATATCTTAATTATTTAACGCTGCCAAAAAGACCAAAAAGACATACGATGTATTGAAAACTTGTACTGGTATCAGAGAGCACAATTAAAAATAGATTTTTTAATTAAAATTATATGTTAAATAAGTTTAAAATAAATAAATTTTATTTGCTACACTTATTTGAAAAATCAAGACCGGTGCTGCAACATATATTTAAGCAAAGCCGGATCTGACCACTTGGACCGATAAAATGGCGCAAGGTCACAGAATCTGTCTGACAGCTAAACAATGAAATTTATTGAAGTGCACCTTCGGGTTGTTCGGTGGCTCAGCTGTCCAGCCGCTGTGATCGTCCGAACGCACCCACTGATTCCAAGCATAGAGGTATATATAGGGCTTTTCATCGATTGTCATTTGTTTCGAGCTTCTGTCAAATGTCGTATAATCCGTGTATAATATTAATATACACAGAGTATACAACATATGACAGAAGCTCGAAACAAATGACTGTGAATGAAAAGCCCTATTAACATAGAGTGAGCCTTCATTCCGCGCGTCCTGACGACAAGATTTTTTCGACTGGTTTGCGCTATCTCTTTCTAGCACATTGTACCGAGAAACTAAGATGACATTAAGGTGTGAGCATAGGCACGGAAGAGGAGGACAACTGTCTAACTGACAACGCAGCTTAACATGCGTAAGAGTGAAACAGCACTAATCCAAAGAAAAAAGATGGTGTCGTCACTTCGCTTTGAATAACACTCTCTCTATGTCAATATATACCTCTATGATTCCAACGATTCCAAGCTTAGACAAGGAAAAAAGAGAGGACGGGTAACACCCATTTAACACACACGTTCCAAAAGTGAAGCCAGTTTTTGGTTTGTTTGTCACCAGAAACATGGCGGTCACGTCAAAAATAACAATGGGTTGCCAGTGGTGGGTGATCGTTGAAGGTTAAAATTTCATAAAAAATAAAGTAAATCATCATCTAAAATTCGTAATAAAAACATATGTATGTATTGAAACATATGTACGTAATATGAGCAACTTAATAAAACATTTACCGTACACAAATTCTTCATTTTAAATACATTTCATGTTTTTATTTTAAATACTCAATGCATAACAATACCCCAAAGATACGTCGATGATCAAAATCCCTGGTGTCAGTTTGGCTTCACTTTTGGTCATAGGATTACTCGTCCTCTCTCTTTCCTTGTCTAAGATTCCAAGTAATATAGTTTACAATGAAGTCAGCAGATGGTGCTGAACTGTTAACCTTTTCGAATTAGGGAATCCAACGATCTGTCAAACTATTCCAATATGTCTGGCGATTGGCATGCAATACATTGAAAGCATATGATAAATATTGTTTTTTAAGTATTTAAAGTAATTTTCGTATATTTATATCCGCCTAAGTATTGCTAACATACTTCTGTGACATAATAAAAAATATTGTTTACATCAATAAACTAGAATAAGTACTTAAAAAGTTTTATTTAACTAAGTAATTTGGAAGGTTGAAGAAAGGTAGGTTAACAAATTTTATATTTCAAAGTTTAATAATAAATTATATTAAGCATCCCTAAAATAGATTTTTTACTTATGTATTTTATTATTTTAGGTTAGTTAGTAATAGCTATGCCACTAACATGTATTGTAGTGAACTGTGGAAGCAGGTCGAAAAGGGATAAAGTATCTTTTTTTGCTATTCCCAAACCACTGAAGTTTAAACATGCTATCCACTTGAATGAATTAACTGTTAAACGCAGAAAAAAATGGATAAGGGCCATACGAACAGCAGACCTGACAGAATCAAAATTAAAATATCAAAAAGTGTGTTCCAAACATTTTATTCAAGGTTTGTCAATAATTTTCTATAAAGAAATAATATTAATCTTAATATATTTCAATAAAATATTGTAGGTGCCGTGGCAGTTAGTAGGCATTCGCATCGGGTAAAATTTTTTGGAAAATATGAAAATATACATTGTTTTAAGCTATTTTCCCAAAAAATTTTACCCGATGCGAATGCCTACTAACTGTGTATCTACGTTATATAATTTTGTTTTAGGACAACCTGCAAAACTTGAAGATGTAAATGATCCTGATTGGATACCAACCCAAAATATGGGTTACTCTAGGGGACCTGTAAAACGAAAGCAGGACCTTGAAAGACTGGAAAGAGTAAAGAAAAGATCTTCCACAAAGGTTTCACAAGAGGACAATGATACATTTATTGAGGTATACTAATTAAAAGAGAATGTCATTAACTTTAAATTGATTTGGAATTAAGGGGATCCGTACAAAGTTTCGGCTACAATGCTATTTAAATCGGATTCATTCTTTTCAAAACCTGAGAAAACTAATAAGTATTTTTGAAAAATTTAAATGCAGAATGAAAGATTACTTTATTACCGAGGGCGAAAGTCCCTGAAAACTTTTATGTTTATTTTAATAAGTTACAGGGGTGAAAAACTAAGAGAAAATGTAGTGTGTTTTTTATTTTAAAATATCTCATTCAAAAGAAAACTTTTTATTTATTCTAAGGGACTTTCGGCCCTTGATAACAATTTAGTCTTTCATTCTGCATTTAAATTTTTTAAAAATATTTATTTGTTTTTTCAGGATTAAAAATGGTGATATTTTCCAAATCGAACATTCGTTATCTTTATCATACAACGCACTGAGTCGAATAGAATATGGTGATAAGACAGTGACAATTTTAAATATTTGACATGGCATCAGGAATATTTTGAGTTATTGATTAAATAATATTGATAGTGTATTTGATGAATAATTGATTGAAGACGTGAACTTAATAAAAAGTTATTTATTGTTTATTATTTATGGAAGATCCAGGCGGGGAATACACCAGTATATATTCTGTGATCCAAGTATTTTGTTGTTACAGATGTTCAAAATTGTAAGCGTTCTATAGTAACAATATATTATTAAAAAATCACTTTTGCTCGATTGGGTGTTAGTTTTTGTTGTACAATATATAAATTATTACAATCACTGAATACATAGCTAGTGAAAAAATTATCATATTAATTAACTGAATTAATAATTTAAGCCATTATGCAAGTAACAGTTATCCAAGAACTTTCAAAAGCCATATTTTTAAAGTTAATGATGACATTGTCAACTAATGTTTACATATCCATACCAGTGAGAATTTTACTACACATAATTTGTCATGTAAAGACAGAAAAGGTAGGGATAGCAGTAAAATATTTGCGCTTACACTCTTAAAGGGAATTTTAATTATAGAGATCAGTGTATAATAGTCGACAGTACATGTAAAAACCTTAATTACTCTGTTACCAATGTTGTATCGGATTGTGAAGACATTATAAAAGATCTAGGTATTCAGTTTGACTCACAACTAACCTTCAAGATTCGTATAAATGTAAAGTATATGATTTTATAATAAGAAACTGTCATAAGTTTGATATTTTGAAATTAAAACTGTTGTATTTTTGCTTAATTCTGTTAAAGCTTGCATATGGTTCCACTATAAGGATCCCAATTTATAATCAATTATGTTTGTTACAGAATGAAAACAATACAGTAAGTGAAAGTAACACTACAGCAATGTATGAAGACAGTACTGGAACCGAAACTCAAACTGAGTTAACCTCAGATGATATTGAACAGATGGCTCAACAATTAAAATTTGCAAATAAAAAAATTGACGAGTTGACTCGCAGAATTAATAAGACCATTTTAAGTTTCGAGTCACTAGAAACGGACAATCCGAAATGTTTATATTATACCGGTTTAAATTTTTCTGTTTTGAAGTCAGTATTTGACAGAATTAAACCATTTATTCCATCATCCTCAGTAACTGTTTTAGATCCCTCTCAACAATATTTGTTGACATTGATGAAAATGAGACTTAATCTAGATTTTAAATATTTGGCCTACCAATTTGGCATTTCTCAATCAACATGTTCCACCTATTTTAATACCATCATCTCAATAATGTATCAAAGATTTAAAAATAGCATAAAATGGCCAGATCGGGAAATTATTAAAAAAAACATGCCTTCTTGCTTTAGAGAAGTCTTTCATGATAAGACCACAATTATCATTGATTGCTTTGAGGTGTTTATCCAAAAACCAGCTAGTTATTTAACCCAGCAGCAAACATGGTCAAACTATAAACATCATAACACAGTTAAATTCCTTATTGGAATTACTCCCCAAGGCTGTATTTCATATATCAGTAAAGCATGGGGAGGAAGAACATCAGATAAACAAATAGTAGAGCTCTCTGGTTTTTTGGATAAAATAGAACCCCAAGATATTGTGATAGCAGATCGAGGTTTTTTAATAAAAGAATTTTTAGATGTGTTACAAGCAAAGCTAGTAATTCCAGCTTTTACCAAGGGGAAAAAACAATTGCTTCCACTAGAGCTGGAAGAAACTAGAAACATTGCACAGGTTAGAATCCACGTAGAAAGAGTTATTGGCTCCATTAAAAATAAATTTAATATTTTTTCAGAGCCACTTCCGATTTCTATGTTAACCCATGTTACTGATGGTATAAATATAGTTGATAAGATAATTTTTATAGCATGTGTTTTGATTAATTTATGCCCTCCTATTGTTCCAATTTAATTAAATTTAACCTATTTCACCAGATTGTCGCCTTTTTAGTATTTCTTTTAATAATTTTTGGTACACATCTGAAGTGTCACTACGAAAAACAATCAATGACACCTTTGGCCAAAACTAGGATATATATATGCCATGTTGTCGAGGTTGTCAGTTAGTTTTGAATTATAAATAGCTACAGCAAGAAAACTTGCATTGTTTCAGACAAATTCAAACAAGCTTATATTTTTCTAAAACTTTTTTTGTTGGTTTTTAAATATGTTAAAGTAAAAAGTTCTACTCACAGATTTGGCCGCTAATTGTTTAAAGAATTAAAACTCTTTTGTATACTTAAATAATTTTAAAAATATTGAATTCATCATTTTACAAATCTTTGTTGTGGGGAAGCTTGCAGTTCTGATGATCTATTGTTGTTAAATCGGTATAATATAAACAAAATTGGGCATTTTTGTCTGTTTGATTTATAAATAAATAAACATTTTGCTTTATGTTGTAAAGTACTTTATAATCAACTATTTTCAATGGGAAATAAGCCACAATTTTACCAAAAAAATGATTTTATTAACGTTTCGACGCCCAAGTCGGGTGTTGTCAAAATACAAAATATTAAATTAAACAAAAATGTTATTGCTTAGTAAAAAATTCTTCTAATAATTTATTTAATCTGACTCATTTATATCAGCAATTCAGACATGGATTATACATTTTAATGAAGAAGACTTTAAAATGATATTGCCAATATTGATGAGTTGCGTTCCTGGGACGACTTTACTAAAAGATAGTAAATCATAATATTATCATTCGAAAGTGGTAGGTTTATTGGTCAAAAGGTGGAGAATAAAAGACAAAGACTTCGGCTACTTCATCTATTTATTGAAGACATTTTTGTTCACTAATTAGTGAACATTACCAGTTCATCTACAAATGAGTTTGATAAATAACAAACATCCATAGAAAAAAAGCAATGCAACTAGCAAGTTGTAAGTAAAGCAGCTAGTGAAACGAACCATTGAGAAATGTAAAATACAGACATTAAGTTTGTAAAAAACTAAGTACAGTTAACAATTTAAAAGCCAATACAAGAGCAAGAGATCATGTAGTAACATAATGATTGCATAAAAAAATTGCAAAAAATGTGTTCAACTAGAACGAAAATAATGTCCAGAATTCAACAATTCCAGACAATAATTTGCATTCAAATGATTTAATTTTAACTTTAAGTAGCATTCTTACAATAATGACTGTGGCTAGCGTATATTATTTATGTACACCTCATTGGTTGTTTTTGTATTTTGATATTAATAAAAAATTTGTGACAATTTTAATGAAAATAAATCATATGAAAACTGAAAAGAATGTATTTATTTGATGTTTCGGAGACTGACCTATATCAACCGTAGAATGAATTGTAAAAATATTAAGGAAACAAAGTTTCAAAATTTCCTCTTAAAAGTATATGTATACTATGGTACACTGTACTTTTGTATGTATATATGGAATAAACATGGCTCGAGGGAAACTTTTGAAGGTCCAGAACCTTTCTGTGGCATCACTAATGATGCTACGAAAAATGAGGTTCAGAAATGGCTGATAAAGAATCATCAATAGAAAAGGAGAACCACTCAAGTTCAAGTCTAGACTAAATAAAAAAAAATAATCAAGAATATTAATAAAAAACTCAAACAGTTTCATGAACCTCAATAAACGAGAGATGAAAACGGTCACTGAAATGGTGACAAGTAAGGTGAATGAACCATGGTGCAGAAAGTGCGAAATGGAAGAAGAGAGTGAATGGACTCAATAATGATTATGAAAATAATGGAAACATGAACCATTAAAATTTTATGTGGCATAATCATGAAATAGTTTCTGGTTGCATATTGAACATGTCCACCTAGTTTTGGGTTTTTCTAATAAATTTACACACCCAATATGGAACCAGAAAATATTACAATTCTCATATGAGCATTGAACCATAGGTTGGCCATCATCGACATTATTGCAAAAACACCACTTTGTTATATTGCCACCTGGTACTCTGGAAGTGTAATAACGTCCTAAAAGTTCAGGCATAATTACTTTTGCATGAAAATTTAGGACTTTATCTTTAATTTCTTCCCAAAATTTTATGTCTGGTAAAACTCTTTCGATAAATATAAAATTAGGACACCAGACAACAAAGTCACAATAATTAAGTTTACAAATAAATATTTGTGCTTGCACCTGGTAATAGTACTTAGGTTTTTTATTCATTTTTACTGTACCAGTTTTATCACATTCAAGACAGGAGTCCTTTCGACTTGCATACTCCTGTAAATTTCCATTTTCTCGAAGAGAAAATGGACACTTTACTTCTAAGGTACCCGCAGCACAACAGTCACAATACACAAATCCATCAGGTGAGGCACCTAACTGAGGCCATTTCATGCACACTACCAAGCCAATTGTATTCACTATAAAGTCTCTATGATTCCTGCTAGTTTCTTTTTTATAAGCATCAATTGCCAGCTGTTCGTGATTTATCCCCCATCTTATTGCCCTTGTAGAAATTTTGCGAGGGTAACATATTGATTTGATCAAAGATAGGGATGGTTTCTCCACATTGGTTCTACAGACATCTTTAAAAATTGAAGCTGTTACTCTACCAGTCCTTTGTCTATACCACTCTGCACGCACATTTCCTTTGGTCCTGTGTCTTATCTTCTATTTCTCTTCGTATATTCTGGATTACCTCCATTTTACATTTCATACCTAGTTGAATGAGATCATCTAGAGGCATTTTTTCATATTTTTTATGGTACACATTAAAAAGGACTGGTATACTAACTTTTTCATTATTTTCATCTGACAGTTGTGACGCAAATGGCTCTACATGCCTCATCAAAACAGCGTCACAATTGGAATTTTGCAATTCTTGCAGCAAGTCCAACATTTCGCTATCATCCATTGGAGGAATTTCCTTATAATTTTTTTCTTCTATCACTTTCCCCCAGTCTAGTGAAGCAGCTTCTATTGGATGTGTACCACTTTGCGTTGGAACTGGCCAAGTTGATTTGACATCTGTACACGCTACATTCTTTTCATTTTTCTGCTGCTTCAAATATGCTGCATGCTCTGCAGCGTACAAAACTGCTGTAACATGGCTACATACTTCCCCAAGACCTGCCATGCAAGTACAATGCGCAGTACAAATACTACCACCTGTTTAAGCGATAATCCAAACTCTTAATTTGGTTTCTCTAGCTCTCATTGAATGCTGCACCTGAAACAAAAAAATTAAATCAATTATCAAGGCAATCAATTATATTAAACCCTAAGACTAAAAAGTAATCTCTTTAATATTGATTATTAACAAATCAGGTATTTTTTCTTAAAAAATTTGAAATACAGGTACTACTCTTACCTTGCCTATTAAAAGCACCAGATCATTAATAACTTTAAAACCCACTTTTTCTACAAAGCCAGACTTGAAATATTTGTAAGCTGCTAAACTTTTATAAGCTCTCATTTGTTCATGGGTATAAAAGCTGTGAGTAAAAACAATATAGGTCAGAATGTCCATGGAAGCTATTGGTGGCACATAGGTAAGTCCATAATCAAAATCGACTTCACTTAGAGCATATGGATCACAGTTAAGTTGTTTGATTTTGTCCAAATATCTATCTGCGGCTTCAGGAGAGCTTATTCTTAGTTGGTCCAAATACGAACTTTCTTTTAAAGCCATATTTGTAATAAAAACAAAAGTCCGACTCTCACAAATAATATTGCAATGTTGTCTTGAAAAAGACAGTTTTTCAAAGGGTACAAGTAACTAAATAAAACAATTTTAACACCAACTCTACAACGAAAAGCACAAGTGCAACAATGCAAGTAAACCAGCAAAATCGACTGCATGCCATACGACCGCCATTTAAACGTCAAAATAGTCACGTGGTTTGGATTGCCTAATTTGGCTGACGTTTAGTGAATGTCAAAATCAGACAGTTGGATTTTACAGCTATGTGGAGTGTGGTAGAGTTTAAGAACAAGTATTATTATAATAGAAAGTGTACAAAGAAAGATTATTTTTTAAAGTGGAATTCCAGTGTACTACTAATTATAACGCGTAGTTCGGGACATTTTTAACAATGTGAATAATTATTAGTTAAGTTAAGACATCCTTTCCACTCGCGGAGAACAACAATACAATAACTGTTTACTCCATTCTTAACAATTTCGTGATCTATATATAGGTACAGAAATGACATTAAAATGAAGATACATATGTAATCACAATTGCCAATGAATATTTAAGTGAATGCAGATTGCCATATTCGTCAACACGCGCGACAGTTTTAATTGTTTCATTTAAAAGATGACTACAGTGGCGATGGAAGAGTATGAACTTATGAAAGACTCAAAATATCGGTTATATGTGGCTGCGATTGATAAAGCGTTGAAAAACTTTGAATATACGTCAGAATGGGCTGATCTAATATCAGCCCTAGGAAAACTAAATAAGGTACAACTAGCTCTAATTTGATATCCTATTTATGATTGTGTACATACTTTAAACAGTTAAATTAGGTGTAAATTTAACAGTAAACATACTTGCAGCTTTATAACTACTGACTCATTATATCATTTAAACATTTCTCTGGTTTACTGTATTGTTGCAATGTTTACAATTTTTTCTATAAAATTTCTGTTGCAATCAGACTAGATGTTTGACATTTATTTTTATCGAAAGTTTAAGAAGGTATAGAAAGATATACAGTAGGAAAAATGAAAGAATACCCATGAGCGAACATATAAAACACGCTGTATTTTCCTGTCACCGTGTCACACAAAAAATTGGCCAGCACAAGTACATGTAATAATTATTGTTACATGTACTTGCACTGGACAATTTTCTTTGTGACACGGTGACAGGAAAATACAGCGTGTTTTATATGTTCGTTCATGGATATTCTTTCATTTTTCCGACTGTAAGTATAGTAGGTATATAGAAGGGAAAAACTTCTTCTTCTTGTAGTTCCTTCTCCTATTAGAGATTGGCTGTCATCACAGCTATCCATACCTTATGGAATCTCCTAAGAACTCATTAATACGAAGAATTTTTGTATGGTACATGCTAAATACTTCCATTAAATTTAATATCAAAATTGCTATGCCCAGCTTGAAAATCAACTCATACAATTAATTATCTTTATGAATAATTTGTATAGAATTTCAATATTTATGTTGTAATATAGCCCTAGGCATTTTAACAATATTTTAAATAAAATTTATTGCTAATACTTATTGCATGTATTGAATGTTCACACATATAGTGCCTTCCAGAGGCGTGCAGTCCATGGAAGCGGGGGAAGCGGTGCTTCCCTATACTTCCATATAAGAAAATACATATATTATTAATTAGCATTTAATTATCAACAATGTTTCCCTAATCTAAGTAATCTATTATGTAACTAATAGGCATTGAAACATTATTAAAATTTGATCGCATACGAACGGTCTCAAATAAGCACACAATTCAACGATTCAGTTCAGTCCTGACGGAAGCGCATCTCAAAATCGCTGCTTGTCATGCATTTGTCCCATTCAAAAATTGGTCAGGGTTTAATAACCTCACTCGCTAGTCATGTTCCTTTCACGCGAATTTTGATACGCCTGGAAGCGCTCGTCCGACCGCTTCCAATTCGAAAACGAGATGCGGCGTCTGTTACTGCTGCTATAAGGGGTAGGTATTTAGGTACAAATGGCTCGATTTCAATTTTTTGCTTAATATTTTTACTAATATTTTATTTGACATTTTGAGATTTTTCCTTTTACTAATGTTTTATAGTACCTACGACATTTTACAGACGAAGTCAAGTGACATTGCATTTTGTATAAGACAATTTGATGATTTATGATGATTAAAAAAATGAGCTGTTTAAAAATATTTGGGATAAAGCTGAAAATATGGGCTTCGAACCTAAAAGAAAAATAATGATGATTGATATTGTCAGCGAAAGAGAGACCTATCGACGATTATACATCGAAATTTTTGATAATATTCTACAACAAATGAATTATCACTTTGAAAATTTTAAAGAAATAAAAATATGTAGAATTATGCAATTTTAATATGTCTAATTATAATTCATTAAAATCGCCCGCAGAGGTATGTATCTAATTAATTCAGTATGATTAAATTATTATTTTTTTTTGATAATCTAGCTTTGCATTCTCAGTTAAATGTCATTTATAAAACACCTGAAATTAATGATAAAGAGATACTTAGGAATCAGTTGAATTTTTTTAATACTACTGGTTTAAATCAGTCCGTGTGAAGTGGGCAAGTTGTGTGAATTAAGTAGTAGGTACTAACTATCTCAGCTACAAGTGCATCAGTTGAACGAAGTTTTTCAGTATTAAAACGCATCAAAAGTTTTACAATAAATTTTACAAGTGAAGACAGACTTTCCAAGTTAGCCCTATTATCCATTGAAAAAGAGTGCATTTATTAAACAATGATCAGAAAATCCAAAATTTTACGACGATGTTATCGACAAAAAATTTGCATTGGTTGATAAGAGAATAGGACTCAAGTATAAGTAAATAAGTGTCATATTGTTGAAAGTTGTGTGTTATGGAAGATGATTCGAAATCGGAATATAAAAACAATTTTGAATAGAACTCTTCTTTTTAAGTTTAAAGAAACCAAGCCTGGAGCAGGGACCTGACCCTGAGCAAGCAGTACAGATCGATAATAAGTCACTAGATGTACGATATACTAAGTCACTAGAGTCACTAACCTGCATTGATCAGGGTAGGATTTCGTTTGTGAGTCCTTGTATCCAGGACTCCCACATAATAAGCACTTTGCTGATAGAGAGCCCATATAGCGCATCAGAGTGCTATCGGAGGGGAAGTGGATAGTATGAAGCATTGGGGCAGGATGGAGTGACGCCCGCTTATAAGAGTAAATCCTCCTTGCCTCAATGAATTTGTATCACCTGAATCTCATTCTCAAGGCGTGTGCATGTCTCTCAGACTGGGTTAAACACTATACCTAATTTTTTGTAGTTCTTGTTTTTAGTCGATATAAGTTAACAGGTAATACATTAGGTATACACCTATTAAGTAGGTATATGTTTTGATCTCGACCCTCATAAGAAAATATTTGTTAAACCCTTATTGAATCGCTTCCTCTTCCGAAAATGTCACCGCACGCCACTGGTGCCTTCATTATCCTAATGGTACTCTTAAAAATGATGGTAGAGTAATAAAAATAATCCCGACTTATAAATTTTCTATTGTTAAACATTTGTAAATTATCAGGACCAACTTAAATCGTAATTAAATCATTCTAGAAGTTTTGACAGGAACAGGTAATTAATCATCTTTATGAATAATTTTTAATCAATTTCAATAGTTATGTTAAAATATTGCTACAGGCATTATAACAATATTTTAAATACATTGTATTGCTCATATGCGTGTAGACGATACATTGCAGACAACACAATACTAATCTCTCAAAGTGAAGATGATTTACAACGTATGCTGCACCAATTTAATATAACCTCTAGAAAATGTAACTTCGTAATTTCCCTCAAAAAGACTAAATGCATGGTTATAACAGCAAATTTAATAAAAATACAAAAATAGATGGTTTCGTTTTGATTTAAATCTGTCTCCTGCCATCCCCCGACAGCGCTATTTCTAGGTCTATCTGTTATCAAGGAGGCTATGCAAGGAGACAAATTTACATCAAAACTTCCGTAGTTCTCGGTATACAATAAAACTATTTATACCGGAGTAAGGTTAGAACGCCCTCTAACGGGGAATAAGTGAAATAAATATTGTCCCTGTCCTATTCTTTGTCCATTCCTTGTACTTAGTTTTTGTTTCTTTTATATAGAGTCTTTTTTTCTCGAGATACCTTTTCTAGTTCTTCCACTACCTTTCTTGATTCTTTCTTTATTCTGGACAGAATTACTATACTTACGTGCATAGAAATCGGCCCACTTAAAAATTTGGTCATATTTGATGTCTCATATTTCCTAAACTTGTTGGCTGATTTAACTGATTTTTTAAACATGTTATAACCTGATTCTTTAACAATACCACTGTAATATTATTGTTGCTAAATAGGTAAATCTTCATTGTATACCGGGTGTACCAATCAAACTGTGTTTTTTTCTCAAAGTTAGCATCACCCTAAGTAAGCAAATTAAAACCCAATTATAGACTTAGGTTTTCTGAACATTCTATTTTTTAATTCATTCGTTTATTTTGAATAATAAAAAAGTTAGGTACTTTCACAACTAAACATTTTCTTCATAAATACACGGTGTTTCTAAATAAGTGCGACATACTTTAAGGGATAATTCTGCATGAAAAAATAATGACAGTTGGCTTTATAAACGTATGTCCGCAAATGTTTTGTTTCCAAGATACGGGATGTTGAATTTTTCTTACAAACTGAAGAATTATTTTATTGCTTTAAAACCGGTTGAGATATGCCATTGAAATTTGGTGAGTTTTAAGACGTAGTTATTGCACATTTTTTGACATACAATTAAGAATTTAATATTCATCATTAGCACGTATACGTGTAATATGACCGATCATATTACCCGTATGCACGCTAATGCTGAATATAAAATTCTTAATTTTATGCCAAAAAATCCGCAATAACTATCTCTTGAAAGCTACCAAATTTCATTTGCAAATTATCTCGAACTGGTTTTAAAGCAATAAACAAATCATCAGTTTGTAGGAAAATATTCAACATCTCATATCTCGGAAACGAAACATTTGCGGACATACGTTTGTAAAGCCAACTGTCATTATTTTTTCATGCAGAATTACCCCTTAAAGTTTGTCGCACTTATTTAAAAACACTGTGTATTGATGAAGAACATGTCTAGTTGTTAAAGTACCTAACTTTTGTATTATCCAACATAAACGAACGAATCAAAAAACAGAATGTTAAGAAAACCTGAGGCTATAGTTGGGTTTTAATTTCAGTATTTTATAAATGCTAGAATATTACACAGGGTGATGAGAACTTTGAGAAAAAAACACAGTTTGATTGGTACACCCGGTATACAATGAAAATTTACATATTTAGCAACAATATTATTACAGTGTTATTGTTAAAGAATCAGGCCATAACATGTTCAAAAAATCACTTAAATCAGCCAACAGGTTTAGGAAATATGAGACATCAAAAATGACCAAATTTTTAAGTGGGCCGATTTCTAAGCATGTGAGTTTACATCCTCCGTGAATACCAAACACTGATGTACAGTAACCGCCATGCTACTTGAAACACGGGAATATTGAGCTAATACGGTCCTGGACCCTTCACTTGTTGCACTGTTTATTTTTATGTCTAGTGGCGTTTAGAATGTCAGAAAATGTATAAAAACCGAATATTAACATACAAAGTTGACAGTTAATAGAAACAGCTGTATTGGACGTTCATATGTAGTTGTTACTCTATTAAAGTTGTAAAAGTTTTAAAGTATTCTAATATTCTTTTTGTTTGAATAAAGTTATGTTAAAGCAGAGTAACAATACTATTAATTAATGTATTTTTTGTATGGAAAAACAATTACTTATGTATTTTGAATAGTTTCTTGACAGTAACATGACAGACACGAAAGTCACATCTGAGAACGGACCGGATTAGCCCATAAGCATAGCAGTTAGGTACCTATCTATGTGTCTAGTATGTGGCGCTTACTGAATGTGTTAATATTACGTAACCTCTTTTATAACCATTTCCAATACTACATTAAGTAACAATGCTGACAAGGGATCTCCTTCTCTCACTTCAATTTTTTCTATTAGTTTATTATTTTCCTTCACTTCATTATGTGATTAGTTACCAATATTGTAACAATTTTTCGACAATACTGGTTTGTTTAGTTTAAAAAAAACATTAAAACACTAGGTGGAACTGTTATTTATTAGAGAGATATCGAAACCGTCGTTTGGTAATAAAAGATCCTTTATTTTGACACTTTTGACATATAAGCATGGTTATTTATGTCAAAATAAAGGATCTTTTATTAAAGGACGATGTTAAATAGGGTTTCGATATCTCTCTATTATTTAAAACTAACTCATTTTTCTGAGGTTAATGCTAATATATGCTAACAATTGTTTACTACATAAATTAAGATAAAAAATTAATTTGTTTTTCTTATGTTTTCACATTCTTGTGTATTAGAAAACTGATAACCTTGTGTCATTGTTCGATATGTCAAAACATATGTTAAAAATGCAAATAATCTAATATAAGAGATATGAGAATGTAGATATGATAGTCCATAGTACATCGTCCTTTTTGGAAGATGATTACAAAAGTCTTAAAAATGGTCTTAACTGCTTCGTTTGAGCGAGTCTACCACTTTCTGAAAAAATTTAGAGTGCAGGTTGGACGCGTTTCCGCGTCCCGCGACATTAACATATTTATGTTGTCATACTAACGAAACATGGCTGTAAATTTGTCGGAAACGAGATCGACAATCTTTATTAATTAAATATAAGTATTTTAAATTGAAAATTAAGAGTTTTGTAATAACAATAATAATGAGTTTTAGTATTACTTAATAAACAACTCAAAATATTCCTGAAGCCGTGTAAAATATCTAAAATTGTCACTGTCTTGTCAGCACATTCTGTTTGACTGAGTGAGTTGTATGACAAAATAGCGAATGTTCGATTTGGAAAATATTACCACAGACATAATGTTCATTTTTTTCGAATCCTGCAAAAACTAATAAATATTTTTGAAAAATTTAAACGCAGAACGAAGACTAAATCATTACCGAGGGCTGAAAGTCCCTTTTTTGGGGGGAGATTTTCGGCCCTCAGTAATAACGTAATCTTTTATTCTGCGTTTAAATTTTTTAAAAATACTTACTAATTTTCTCAGGATTTGAAAAAAATTAATCCCTCTTAAATAGCAATGGAGCCGAAAGTTTGCGCCGATCCCCTTAAGACCATTTTTAGGACTTCTGTAATCATCTTCCAAAAAGGATGATGTACTGCGGACTATGAATAGATACCTAATTAGTTTAATAATGTGACAGGAAAAAATACACTTACAAACTATAGTGTAGGAAACAGAGGTTGAATCTCGCAAAATGGACACAAGTACAATTTTATTTTTTTTTCTGATATATCAAGGGGTGCTAATTATGAGACTAACTTTTTCTTAAAAAATTTCGCCGCGGAACCCCCCTTTTCATGCCTTTAAAGGGGGTAATTTGTGGTTTTTACGAAACGTAGCCCCTCCTGTACGTTTTGCAAAAAATTTACTTAATAGTGAAATGAAGAGGACTATATTTCTTACTATTTATTTTGCGACATCATATGTCTATCACCCACCGTTTAGCGGGGGTGGCGCCCCAAAGTTGACAAATTTTTAAAAAAGATGTTTAAAAAAAAATATTTTTCCCTAAACTGTGCTGAAAATTAAGAAGAAACCGTACGGCAATTAATCACAAATAATTGGCTAACTTTGACAATTGCAATTTTTTTAATTACAGGGTGTTACATTTTAAAAATCCCCTTTTTTATACCATCTGAACCGCCCATGGTAGAGTAAAAAAACTTTCAGCGATTATCCATGTACTGGTGTTATTTACAAATTTGTATAATGCACCCCCATATTTTCCCCGGAACCACAAAAAAAGGAGAATTAATAAAGAAAATAATCAAAAATTGATTTTGAACCACCACTGTGGCTTTACGGTACAAAGAAAATAAAATATGCATAAGTCATAAGTACGTTACCAATAAAATGAATAGGTGACGAAAAAAAAACAGAAACTGGAGCCCGCCAAAGCATTTCTTAGGTTTACGGCGCCACTGTGCCACTGCACTTAATAATAAAATGAAGAGGACTCTATTTCCTACTATTTATTTCCCGACAGCATGTGTCTATCATCCACCGTTTAGCGGGGGTGGCGCAGCAAAGTTGACAAATTTTTAAAAAAGGTGTTTTTAAAAAAAATTTTCCCTAACTGTAATGAAAATTAAGAAGAAACCCTACGGCAATTAATCACAAAGAAGTGGCTGATTTTTTGGTATAGGTTTCATTTAAGGACAATTGCAATTTTTTTAATTACAGGGTGTTACATTTTAAAAAACCCCTTTTTATACCATCTGAACCGCCATGCTAGAGTAAAAAAAACTTTCAGTGATTATCCATGTACTAGTGTTATTTACAAATTTTTATAATGCACCCCCATATTTTCCCCGGAACCACCCCAAAAATAAAGGAGAATTATTAAAAAAACAGTCAAAAATTGATTTTGGGCCACCACTGTGGCTTTAGGGTGCAAAGAAAATAAAATATGCATAGGTCATAATGTATAGCAGAAGTAACTCTATAAGCACGTTATCCATAAAATGAATAGGTGACGAAAAAAAAAACAAAAACTGGAGCCCGCCAAAGTAGTTCTGAGGTTCTGAAAAAAATGCATAGGGCCTTATTTTTGGAGAAAATAGTGGCCTTTAATTCTGTACCTATAGGTTTGTTTAAAAAAAATGCATAGGTAATGAGAAAATCGTAAAAACATGCTCTTCAAGGGATAGGGGTAGTTTCTGCAGTTTAATTTCAAGGATAGGGGTAGTTTCCGGAGGGATGTTGCAATAATCATATATATTTATGAAAAACCCTATTGATGGAGCATATGTTCATATGGGTCAAAAGGCAAAAAAACATTTTTTTTCAACCCCCCTTTGTTTATTTTTTTTTGGCTACAGGGGTTGCATCAAGAAATCTCTTTTGGTGTCCATGCATGGGTAATAAGAACGTGTACAAAATGATGTATGAAGCATTTTTATAAAGGGCATGGTGTGTGAAGGATTCTAAGAAAATCACTTTCTTTATTGATTCTCCTTTTTTTGGGGTGGTTTCGGAAAAAAATAGGGGTGAATTACAGAAATTTGTAAATAACACCAGCACATGGATAATCGCTGAAAGTTTTTTTACTCTAGCATAGGCGGTTCAGACGGTATAAAAAGGGGTTTCTTAAAACGTAACACCCTGTAATTAAAAACATTTCAATTGCCCTTAAAAATAAACATATACCAAAAAATCAGCCACTTATTTGTGATTAATTGCCGCAGGGTTTGTTCTTAATTTTCATTACAGTTAGGGAAAAATATTTTTTTTAAAATATCTTTTTTAAAAAATTGTCAAATTTGGGGCGCCACTCCCACTAAACGGTGGGTGATAGACATATGCTGTCGGGAAATAAATATGTAGTAGGAAATATAGTCGTCTTTATTTTACTATTAAGTAAATTTTTTGCAAAACGTACAGGAAGGGCTACGTTTCGCAAAACCACAAATTACCCTTTTAAAGGGATGAAAAGGGGGTTTCCGGGGCGAATCTTTTTAAGAAAAAGTTAGTCTCATAATAAGCACCCCTTGATATACCATATACCAGAAAAAAAAATAAAACCGTACTTGTGTCCATTTTGCGAGGTTCCTCTGTTTCCTACACTACTAATCAACTTCTGAGTTTTGAAATGATTGCTATGGAAAAGTGTAGTTGAAATTTATGTTAAAAATTGTATTACCAGGCGTACATCTGTATATAAATTTATATATTCTAATTTCAAATCCACTATAGTTGATTTTTTAACCAAGAGGAGTAAACTAAAAAGACAGATTCACACCCAAGAAATTTACTAGAAAAGTCACCAAATTCATCTTCTTTATTCGTTGATCATATCAGCTTTCGATGATAATCCATACATATTATATTATATGTACTAACACATCGCTAAAGAATTCTAAAAACAACTAATATAAAAGTAGACTAAAAATCTAAAAATTAAAGGAATAATGCAGAAAACACAAAAAATCGCCGATATACTTAATTAACCTATAAAATGACACAAGTACCAAAATTTCATAAATGTCATTAGTGTCAAAATTTAATAACAGTGGAGTAAACTTGCCTGCGGTTGGACCAATTAGAAACAAGCATTACGGCGCGGTAAATTTGAATCACTCCTCTTGGTTAAAAAACAAACAATAGACTAGTATCATTTTACATTGACATTATACCTTTTACCCACTTTAGATAAAATCTACAATATACAGACAATTGAGAAACACCATATTTTTTTTCTATTTAAGTATTTACTTAAATTATTACTTATTAGGTACAGTGGAATCCCGATAAGTCGGCCTCCGATAACTCGGAAGTCCGGCTAACCCGGACCAATTTTCATCAGAAAAAACAAAACATTTTTTCAGTTTGGCTGAATTTTTTATGAAGAAATGAACAATACTGTGTATATGTATTTTATGTTTTTACAATTATAATGAATTAATTTTTACCATATTCTCCGGCTAACCCGGATTTTCGATAATCCGGATCGGCGGCAGTCCTGATTAATCTGACTTATAGAGGTTCCACTGTACTTATTTACTTACTCTGTAGCGTTGGTGGATTTTAGCTGACTTGATAACATGTCTCCATTACTCTCTGTCATGAACAATCTCCATGAAACTTTCCATTCCCATAGCTTTAACGCATCCTGCTATATTATCTCTGTACTGGAGTTATGGTTGTCCACGTGGCCTTCTTCCAGTTGGGACTTCTTAGCATACCAGCCGTACTATTCTTTCATCAGAATGTCTTCTGATGTATCGTGCCCACTGGAGACTTCTCAACTGTATTTCTTTTGTTATTTTAACATCTGGATATATTGGCGTTCTTCTATATCTTCGTTAGTTCTTATCCTATATTGTAGAGGTGGCCAAACTGTGGCTCGCGAGCCACATGTGGCTCTTTGAAGGATTACTTGTGGCTCTCAATAAATGTACCTACCTGAATTACTTTTAATTTTTGTGTTGCAAAATGTCTTAAATTACTGACAGCAAATATAAAAAACTAAGGGCCGGTTGTTCGAACGCTAATCAACAATGATCATTATCAAATATTTAATTACTGTCACCAACTGCCAATGTCAACTTTGTTTGGGTTGCTGAAATCATAATTGATTACAATTATGAAATTACTTAATCAATTATGTTAATAATTGTTATGTTAATTGATTAAATAATCTCATAATTTTAATCACTCATGTTTTCAGTAACCCAATAAAAGTTGACATTGACAGTTTTGGTGACAATAATTCAATATTTGATAGTGATCATTGTTGATTAGCGTTCGAACAATGATCATTATCAAATATTTAATTACTGTCACCAACTGTCAATGTCAACTTTGTTTGGGTTGCTGAAAACATAATTAATTACAATAATTATGAGATTTATTAATCGATTATGTTAATAATTGTTATGTTAATTGATTAACTAGTCTCATAATTGTAATCAATTATGTTTTCAGCAACCCAAACAAAGTTGACATTGACAGTTGGTGACAGTAATTAAATATTTGATAATAATCATTGTTGATTAGCGTTCGAACAACCGGCCGTAAGTGTAACATCAGTACCTACTTGTACAAGGAGACCCCTTATCACTGTGGCTGTTCAATTTGGCTTTAGAATATGTAATAAGTAAAATATCATCTCAGCTGACAGGAGGATTTAAGAATCGAGGATCAAAACTATTGTTTGCCTTTGCTGATGATATAGGTGCAGTCGCTTATTCTACAAGAGACGTGAGAGAGGTGTTTTGACAACTCGAGGAAGAAACAGGTAGTATGTGCCTTCGAATAAATGAGGAGAAGACGAAATACACGCTAGTAACTAAAAATCCAAGACGAAGAGTTAGGCAGAATATAAAAACTATTAATGACCACAACTTCGAAGTAGTAAAAGAGTTTAAATATCTAGGGGCGGTAATCACAGATGACAACGACATATAAAAAGAGGTCTCAGCAAGGATGGCTGTGTGGAATAGAGCATTATACTCCCTATTATCATTATTAAGATCTAGCTGCTAAAAAACAATATAAATTAAAACTGTATATCCAATTATTTCCCTAATTGTTACATATGAAAGTGAAACATTACCTCTACATCAGCGGGAAATAAATAAGCTGCTGGTATTTGAAAGCAAAGTTCTCAAATGATATTTGATAAATGAATGAATGATATTTGTCCCTCAAGAGATGAATTGACAGGAGAGAAGGTGCCGCAAAGTTGAATTGGTGACTGTGTATGGCAGGGGTCACCAATTAGCGGACCGCGGTCCGCATCCGGACCGTGAGCTACTTTTGTGCGGACCGTCATTACATTAAGAATATAGCGTTTGGCAATTTTGAAAATATTTGGCCATAAAATTGTATATTATGTTTGACTCAACTTATGTTTGCGAAGCCGCTTTAAAAAGAATGAACTTTATTAAAAATCGGTAGAGATCTCACTTAACAGATGAATATCTCAACTCCCCAATGAGAATCAGTTGTACCAAAGTCACTCCAAACTTCAGGCAGGTTGTACATAATCAAAAATGTCATTTTTCTCACTGATAATTTAATTTTGTAAAGAATGACAAATTTTCTGCTTCGGTTTTTTGTGGATTCCTGTTCAAAAATGTCCCCTTAAACAAATCAGAAGGGGCCCGATTTTTATACAAATTCAAAATTACCTTTTAGCCCCGAAAATTGTATTTAAAAAAAAAGTCTCTTGTCATTTTTTTCAAAAGTTGATGGTTTTCAAGTTATAAGCGATTTAAAATCTGAAAAATGTGAAAATCGCATTTTCGAGGTTTGAAAACTCATATGTAAATTATTAGTTTTCAGTTTGCCCAGTGCCTAAATTGAAGTTTATAAATTCAATTTCAAAATTCTAACGAGTAATCGGGACTTACCTACTTCAATATAGACTGTTGTTTTTAATTGTTAATTATGCGAGTCCACTCGACCTTTAAGTCGCCGCAAATCGCAATTTATGGTGCGTCTCTTACTTATGCAAAAAAATGCCCAACAAATACTTCACATTAAATTTATTAAAATTTTATAATATATTATTAACATATTTTTTTCTTAATGATTTATTTATTTATTCAAATAACTATCGCCAATGTGCTAATTAAATACGCCAATAAAAACAAACGGTCGAAATTGAAATAAACCCCGATAACTTATCAGAATCTTGAAATTGAATGTTTAAACTTCAATTTAGGCACTTGACAACCGCAAAAATAATGATGTAGGTATGATCGAAGCGAAGATCGGTGGGATATGCGCATTTTATCAATGAAATTCGATATTTTTAAGACATTCCAGAAGCCGCTACAGATAAAATGTTTTAACAACCCATTAATCATTCCGAATTAGTGGATGGATATTAGTACAGTTAAAATAATTAAGACGATAGTGATTTAATGAGTGAAATTTCAAGTTTTTCTACTTTAATGATAAAAAAAGCAAGCTCATTAGCACAACCCAATTAAAAATTATTTTGCACATCATATTTGAAACGTTATTTGGTTGAAAAATCTCATTTTTATTGGCCAAAAAATATGGTAATATGTCTGGACTAAATTATAGTTCTGTTTATCTTAAGAGAGATGTGTTACTATCAACATTAACACATGTTGTTCTGAAGCTATTTCCTTGTGGCATTTTTATAATTACGTATTTTTTATGGGAAATAAGCCACAATTTTACTAAAAAATGAATTTATTAACGTTTCGAAGCCCGTTATGTAATTGCATTTTAAAACTTGGTTTTTGATTCCATACTTTTTATAATAACAATTCTCGATATTGTGACATAAAATATAAAGGTAAGTATTTTACTCTTAAGTGAAATTCATATTTTTTTTATCAAAATTGATGATTGCATCTTAGGTTTTAGGTCTTTTTTGGTATGATTTTTAAAAAGAATATAAAAAAATACTTCATGTAAATCCCCTCCGTAAAAGGCCTCTGAAAAATAAAAAAATAACATGTTTCTATCTAACAAATGTTTCTAATATTTTAATATTGACTATTTATTTACCTAAGTTGTGTACCCCTGACTCTAAATGGTTTTATGTTGTTAATACATTGATTTAATCAATAGAAGTATTGAAATTATCAGAGATTAGTTCTGTGAACTGGCAATATCGGTTATACATATCATTAGCATGTCAATATTCTTTGAATGTTTATTGTAGCGATAAATCAGAAAGTGAAAGAAAAACGTATTTTCTAAGATAAAATATTTACAAATAATGCTATGTTCTTTAAAATACATATTTTGATTATATTGAAGGCAGTTTTTTGTTTTATTTCTATCTTATCTTGAATTTATGTTACTCTTAAGGATTCTACATATTATCATGCACTCATCGTTTCCGGCACGTAGCGTAGTCTCCGAAAAACCTGATTTTACAAAGAAGTGTCTGATACCATACGTTCCGGACAGTATGAATTGTTCATTTTTTTAAGTTATACTTCATTAGGCGCAATTGAGAGTAAAATTTCATAAAACTGCGCACATGCGCACACAGACAGTATGGCGTTTAGTTGCTGAATCTTTCAAGTTATGCATGCCCCGCGCACTCTAATAAAAAACATGTAATCATATTTATTTTCCTTCCATTTTGTCAGAGGCGCTGATGTCGGCATTGTGATTGGTGGAACATGACTTTTGACAAATCCTGCGCTATCTGTGAATCTGTGTTCAGTGTTCGTGTTCGTTCGTTCGTTGTCGTTCAGTTTATATGGTCGGGGTCGGTTATGTGATGTGTTTGTGTCACCATAAAAAGCTGATATTCAGTCGTGTTTTTTGATATTTTTGATATTTTGTAATCGAGTACCTTTTTAAAGGTAAGTTTTTCTGATTGTAAGGTAGAGTTTTTCTGATTGTAGGTACTGTTTATCCAACAGTTTTAAAATACACACTTTATTTCGCGTTTTGTTGTTAGGTCTAATGGCTCCGTTCAGCTGTTGTGTGCAGACGGTGGAAAAATTCAACAAGTAATAATTTATTTAATCCAAATTAAATACTCATATTTCTATGTAAAATGTCACATTATTGTATAAATAAATAAGTAAGAAACAAAAGTTGTTTGTGTTTTACCTTTATTGTCCACTTGAATAAAATATTAAATATTGGAAGTACCGTATGGAGGCTATGTACCTAGCATGGAGGCTAGATTATGGCACCCTTCCTATCCAATCAACAAGAACGTTTAAAATTTCACACCTATCATGTCGAAGCTACAGATCACTTATGTGGAGGCCAGCTTTGTAGTATCCTTCCAATTAACCAGGGCCCGGATTACGTACACTCGATACGCATCGTATCCGCCATGTTTTCCCATAAGGCGCTACAGTAAAACATGGCGGATACGATGCGTATCGAGTGTACGTAATCCGGGCCCTGGTGCGGGAGCACGCCAAATAGAATTCTATTTTAGTGACGTCACGTTGCATAGCAACCGTAGATTCTCCCATTATGAAATTCTATTTTCTGGGCTCTGGGCCCTGGTGCTGAAATACGTGACATATTTTTTGAAGGGTAAGGTCGCATTCTACCCAATCACACAACACTTTTTTCTATGAAGTTATGTATAAATATATCAGTGCAAGAAAAGGTGTGAAAAGAATATATTAGTGTTTTTAGTAAATGTATTATTTATTATAATTTTTGTGTCTTTGGATTTGTCTTCCTCCGGAATAAGATATTTTATAATAATAGTATATTATTATTTAAAGTAGTTTTGTATTAAATTTCTCAGTATGTATGAGAAATCTTGTAACCTGTCAAAGCAAAAGGGATATTGGGACCGTGCAAGTTCGGTAAAGCGACACCTATTTCTACGTTCTGTAACTTTATTCGCAATTTTAATTATATTGGCCAATTATATTAGTCCTGGTTACTGGATAATTATCAAGGCCATAGTCCAAAAAAATAATAAGAAGAAAAAATAAGATTCAGGTTATGTTATTAAAACGTAACAATTGTATGTAGTAAATAAAATTAGTTATTAAAATGCAGTACTGCAAGCAAAATACAATTAATTAAATTTACCTTTATATAATAATTGCATATATCAATATTGTGAAGCAACATATAATTTTTATTCTTCAATGACAGTAGATATGAAATGTACGTCAATTTGACAATTTCAATTGACAATATGAATTATTTAAGAAAGTTGCAATATTTCTCCGCTTTTCATTCAGTCATTTGTTTCGAGCTTCTGTCATATGTCGTATAACCCATGTATGTTAATATTATATAGTATTTTTCATGAGCATTTTTCAGTGCGTAACAAATGATAGGAAAAAGGGTAACACATTTATGACATTTATTCTAACATGACATTTTAGTTAAATCTGACAGTTGTCACATTTTATTTTCAAATCAAATGTGTTTCTTGCATTTATAAAATGGTATTTTCTTTGATTTGTATAGTCTTATAAATTAATTATACAGATTATATTTGTAATATTATTATCTAATTAAAAAAAATTATTTTTTTATTATTGCGCCATCTATCGACAACTAGAATAACTAGAATAAATGTTGTAAACGTCTGTAATCACGGACGTGCCTTTTTTCTGTCACATACAATTTAATGCGTTAGAAAGAAATCGAAAAACTGTGACGCATTGAAAGATGATCATGAGAAAAAGAATACACAGATTATACAACATATGACAGAAGTTCGAAACAAATGACAATCGATGAAAAGCCCTATTCGCGCACGATCGTTTCTCAATTCCCTTCCAAGTACTTGCACACCGCGAATAGCTCAGTGGTAGAGCGTGTGAACGGAGATCAAGAGGACCCGGGTTCAAATCCCGGACGATTCATATTTTTTTTTTATATATTTTTGGTATCGTTTTAATAAAAAATTTTTAGAAGTGGTAGTTAAAGAAAGTTAGTTTAATATTTAAATAAAATACAAATAACCTGTTAAGTATATTAATTTCGTTGAAATCATAATAATAGAAGTATAACTTCTTACGTGCGTACAAAGTACACACACATTCTTTTTTTATTTAGCTAATGCCTCACTAGGTACCTAGTGTCATGTGTAGTATGTGTGTTGGGTAAGTGTCTTGTTACTTTGCAAAGAGACGCTAATTGTATCCGAACGTCTGTGGTCCCTCCGGTGAGTACTAATCCCACAAGGACACAAACTATTTTCATTTATTACATAATTTATAATAAACGAAAAATTCCTGACCCTGGTGAGATTCGAACTCACGACCATTCGGACCTTTCGATCGAAAGGTAGGCGCTCTTACCACTGAGCCACGGAGGGGGTTAAGTTCATATTTAAAACCATTAAAATCAATATTTTTCGGAAACTAAACGCTACGCGCTGCAAACGATGAGTGCATGATAATATGTAGAATCCTTTACTCTTTGCGCTATACTATACAGTCCATGGTGGGTCCGAGACTAACCAACAATCAGGGCTGTCTCAACTCGGGGGTCCAAGGGATGCAAGGCACCCGGGCGCCAAGTCCAATGGGCGCAAGCCGAACATTTGCTAAGCTCAAAATTGCGCTTTTTGTCCTTAAAAAACCTAAAAATAAACAAAACATACAAGTGCACTTTCGGTATTTTTTACAAAGGCGTTTACGCTAAAGCATAGCTTTAGAAATATTGACGAAAAACTTAAAAAAAAACTACTAATTTACCGACCAATTCTCCCCCATCTCCCCTCCAAACCGGACGCTCAAAATGGTGTAACTTTTTACTGTGGACCATATAGAACAATTTGATGTTTGAGGAAAACTTTTATTTTTGATGTCTGGGTTAGGCCTTTGTTTGGACCAATTATACTATACTACCTCTGTAACTTTGGAACCGTTCATTTTAGAAGGATTATGCATTGGACCTTTTTTATTTCAAATTTAATGTAGAACATTTTTGTATACAAGGTTGTTCATGCTAAACCGCATAGTTTTAGAAATATTGACGAAAAACGCAAAAAACTACGAATTTACCGATTTCTCCTCGCTCTCCCCCCAAACCCGACGCTCAAAATGGTGTGATTTTTTTTTGAACATTATGTGGACCATATAGAACAATTTGGTGATGGAGGAGAACTTTCACTTTGGATGTCTGGGTTATGCCATCTTTTGGATCAATCTTATACTAATATCAGATTTTTCATTTCTTTAGGCAATCGGCAATCAAATATGTTCCATGTAGGAATCATATGCACAGTTCCATGTAAGGATTTTAGTATCAGAGTCTTTATTTGGTCTGCCCATCATGTTGGAGATTTTCCTCTTGGTCTTTGACCTTATACCTTTCCTTATACTACCAATAGTCCCCTGGCCCCCATCCCCCATTCTTCTGGCCTCCATTCTATGTTACCGAAGAATTCAGGTATGCTTAGTTTACATTTTGTAATATTATCTATCTTATTAATGCTATTATCTATATTATATTAATAGCATCTTATTATCTGTAATAGTCTTTTATATGAACCTCTTCCAGAATTGAGAGGTTGGTTTTGTGTTTAGGACACGCATGGCTTTCTTCTGTACACCCACACTTCGAAGGCTTCGATCGATTTTTTTGGGAGTCCATATTTCAGCTGCCTATGTAGCAATGGGAAAATAAGGACATTGACCAACCTGTGCCTAGTATTCTTTGTTATTGTTCGGTCTTCTTCTTAAGGTGCCTTCGCCATTACTGAAGATTGGCTAGACTACAGCAAATTGCTCTCTATCTTGAGCTGTTCTTAGTATCGAATGTGTTTCCATGCCTGTCCAGTCTCTTATGTTCTTGAGCCAGGAGCATTTTCTTCTTCCTGGACCTCTTCTTCCTTCCTGGACCTTTTCCTTCCATTCCTTTCTCCTCTGTAAATATGTCCTAGATAACTCGTTTTTCTGTTTTTTTTTTATAATATTTAGGAGTTATCTCTCAGTCACCATTCTTCTCAGCACCTCGTTGTTGGTCACGTGCTCTGTCCTAGAGATCTTTAGCATCGGTCTTTCCGTATTTTAATTAATTTAGCCGTTGCGGTGCGGGCTATTGCTAGTCTACGCCATTGCTAGTCTACCTATCACATATATTATTGTGGATCAATCTATCAATCAATGATAGAATAAAAAATTTATTTTTTTGTATAACACGGGCACATAAATTTGATCCACCCTGTATATTGATTTGTAAATATTTATTAGAAGTTAGCTTGCATGTAAGTAAGTGGGTCTCTCTTTTAATGAGCTTTTCGATGAAGAATTAAAGACTTCTGTGAATAATTAAAGTGAAAGGAAGATTTGTTTAGGTTCATAATGTAAAAAGATTGTTTATTACGGGACAGGTAGAATCTACAAGTAGAGGTAATTATTAGTTTCGAGAAAAATAGTTTAAAAGAAAGTTTGGAATTTTAATCTCTTTTTAACCCCGAGTAAATGTTGTAGAATTCCCCGAAAGTAATTATTATGATGGTAGGAATATTTTTGAAAGAATGACTGTTTGTTTTCGAATGAAAAGAGAGGAAGGTGGAGAGATAAATGTTTCTGATTGGCTAGACAATTTGGAAGGGGGAAAGAGAAGCTTGAAAGTTGAGACAGTTTGAAAAAGAAAAGAGGATTATGTGATTGGCATCGCTGAAGAGCAGTGAACGTTTTCGTGGATAGTTAGAAAGCAAGTACCAGTGGTTGTTTGATAGTGGAGGATATAGCTGAAAAGTGGAACGAGAGACAGATCGAATTGAGACGAAATACCTCTTTGATTCTGTATTATTGTGAGAAGGAGAGGAGAGAATTTTTGGAGTTGTTTGAATCGAGTACGGGTTAAAAGAGGCCCTGGCTCGTTGTTTTTGTTGGAGAATTGGTGCTGGTGTGCTGCTAGATTGAAACTTGAGAACGGAGAGGGCTTTGATGGGTAGCCTAACATAGTCAACAAGGGAGAGCTGCTTTGGGTCAAGAGAAGACGTCAGAGTGAGTGAAGCAAAAGGTCAGTCAGTTTATGTGAAAGATATTTTTATGTTCGGAAACTAAAATTTTGAGTAAAAGCATATGAATTAAGATTCCAATATTTCAAAACTTAAATAGGAAGTATAAGTAATTTTGCGAATACCTAAATTTGTTTGTTTAGCTTGTTTTATCAAAGTCATCGGTAACAAACCGATAAATTGTTATTTGAACTAGAATAAATTTTAAGTGGTAAAAATTTCATTCGGACAGCTGTGTCCACAGGTTTTAATTTGATCAATTTTTAGAGTATTGATTTTGATAATAAAAGACAATTCTGTATGCTTATTTTATATTTCTATTTAATTCCGTTTCCTAATATTTTTTCCCGATTAGAACCAACTAAGAGATACTGAAACCACGAGAGAAGATAAGTAAAGCATAAGATAATTTAGATATTTTTTTTGTATTATAAAAGGCTCCCTGAGATTTTTTCTTAATTTTTTTGTATGATTTGTGACAATTGGATAATTGATTAAATATAATTAAATTATAATTGATATAAAAGTAATAAAAAGTAGATCATAACAATATACAGGATGTAACAAAAATACAGGTCATAAATTAAATCACATATTCTGGGACCAAAAATAGTTCGAATGAACCTAACTTACCTTAGTACAAATATGCACATAAAAAAAGTTATAGCCCTTTGAAGTTACAAAATGAAAATCGATTTTTTCGAATATATCGAAAACTTTTAGAGATTTTTTATTGAAAATAGACATGTGGCATTCTTATGGCAGGAGCATCTCAAAGAAAAATTATAGTGAAATTTGTGCCCCCCATAAAAATTTTATGGGGGTTTGGTTCCCTTAAACCCCCCAAACTTTTCTGTACGTTCCAGTTAAATTATTATTGTGGTACCATTAGTTAAACTCAGTATTTTTAAAACTTTTTTGGCTCTTAGTATTTTTTCGATAAGGCAGTTTTTATCGAGTTGCGGCTTCTTTTTTAATATGTTTACATAAACATTTTATGGGGGTTTTGTTCCTTTAAACCCCCCAAATGTTTGTGTACGCTCCAATTAAACTATTACTGTGATACCATTAGTTACACAAAATGTTTTTAAAACTTTTTTGCCTCTTTGTATTTTTTCGCGAAGGCAACTTTTATCGAGATATGGCTTCTTTTTTAATACGGTTCAAAATATACCTAAAAATGTAAATCATACATAAATTTTCATATTATTACCAAGTCTCCATAATCGTACTTAACCATATACAAATATGTGGTGGATTTGAAAAATATTCAAATTATCTCGATAAAAACTGACTTTTCGAAAAAGTACTGAGAGCCAAAAAAGTTTTAAAAATATTGTGTTTAAGTAATGGTACTACAATAATAATTTAATTAAAACGTACACAAAAGTTTGGGGGGGTTTAAAGGAACTAAACCCCCATAAATTTTTTTAGGGTGTCCAAATTTCACTATAATTTTTTCTTAAGATACTACTGTTATAAGAATGCCCTATGTCCATTTTCAATCAAAAATCTTTAATAGTTTTCGATATATTGGAAAAAATCGATTTTCATTTTGTAACTTCAAAGGGCTATAACTTTTTTTATGTGCATATTTATACTAAGGTAAGTTAGGTTCATTCGAACTATTTTTGGTCCCAGAATATGTGATTAAATTTATGACCTGTATTTTCGTTACACCCTGTATACTCTTAAATAGACTCAAAACCTGCCCAAATGCCGTGCCTTCTATTCCATCTTTGTAGCTTGAATTAGTTTTTATACGTTCTTATTCTCTATCAATATTACATTGTTTTATGCTTTGGCATACGCATAATAGACTTACATTAATTTTTTATTTACAGGTTTTATTGAGTTATACAAAGTTTCCGGTTATACCGCGACGGATAAAAATAAGCAAACGGTTGGCACAATGCATGCACCCAGCTTTACCATCCGGGGTGCATCTCAAGGCGTTGGACACCTACGACATCATCTTCAGGTGCATGGGGACAAACAGACTGGCTTGCGAGCTCTTCATATACAGTGCAGGTAAGAGATTTTTGTCACACGTGGTCGAAACTTCTTTTGTCTAGGATGTCACCATAACCAACCATTAGACATTGCAACTTAAACGACATTTCTTAGCTACTGTTAATATTACCACTTAACTTAATAAAAATAAAGACACTAGGACAACTAATAACCGTTTTATTGATTTCTGAGGAGCAATCGCCATTGTTGGTTATCAGGGAGCCCAAGTATACAAATTTGTCTACTACTTTGAAATTCTCCACTTCGTGTCTGTGCGGTAGTTACAATGCCGCAGAGCTGGGTAGTATCCGGATACTTGTGTATCCGGATACAATATCCGGATACTTTTTATGTATCCGAAAGCTGTATCCGGATACTTTTTAAATTTTGTATCCGGTATCCGTATCCGTGATCAAATTTTAAAGTATCCGGCATCCGGATACTTTTTTTGATATTCGGATACTTTTAAATATTTATCGCCTGCCGATAATGCACCTAACGTAGGCACAACACTGCCATTCTTTCAATCCAGATGTGTCTAATATGTTAAATCCCATTTTTCGTACTCGTCACCGTTATAATATATTATTATACAGTGAGCACGTAAAGGTTGGAATAAATTCATTTTCTCGAGAATGAACGATTTTGGAAAAAAATCCCGAATCAGGTCAATTTTTATTTTAAAATTGCGACTTTTTGGCATATATATCATACTAGTGACGTCACCTATCTGGGCGTGATATCTTCATCTATGATTTTTTTAAATGAGAATAGGGGTTGTGTAATAGCTCATTTGAAAGGTAATTCAATTCTCTATTCAGTGATATAAACATTAACATAAATATTTATACAGGGCGTCCAAAAAAAAATTTTAATTAAATTTATTGGCATAAAAAGAAGAATCTGTGTAATTTATTTAACTCAAAATACATTTTACTGCTATCAGAAAACAGGAAATAATGTTTATTTGACAAATAAATATTGATTTTTGCTTAAATTCAATATTAAAGCAGCCACCCACCTTCCTATTGACAGTTTGAACATTTAATTTAAGCGCAAAGCAATGCATATTTTTCAAATAAACATTGTTTTTTGTTTCCTGAGAGCAGTAAAATGTATTTTGAATTAAATAAATTACATGCATTCTTCTTTTTATGTCAATAAATATAATTAAAAAAAAATTTTTGGACACCCTGTATAAAGAATTATGTTAATGTTTATATTACTGAATAGAGAATTAAATTACCTTTCAAATAAGCTATCACACGACCCCTATTCTGCCCTACTAAGCGAAAAGGGGGTATCTACATTTTATAAAAAAATGAGGTACTCTTGTTTAGTCATTAAATACACCTTTATACATGCTCCAAACCCACATAGAAACTGTGAAACTATATACCTCATAATGAATTGGACCATACAGTAATAGAAAAATATATAGAATCTTTGAACTCATTCATATATGAGACAATATATAAATGAGTATCCGAAAAATTAAAATTGCAGATACCCCCTTTTCGCTTAGTAGGGCAGTATTACCATTTAAAAAAATCGTCGATGACGTCATCACGCCCAGATGGGTGACGTCACTAGTTTGATATATATGCCAAAAAGTCGTAATTTAAAAATAAAAATTGACCTGTTTCGGGTTTTTTTTCCAAAATCGTCCATTCTTTAGAAAATGAATTTATTCCAACCTTTACGTGCTCACTGTATAGCTAATGGAGCTTTGTTTTTACCTAATCAGTTATAAATCTTCATTAAGTGGTACACTGTCGTAAAAAATCCCAAAAAAACTATAGAAGATATAAAAAAAATGCATTATAACTGTCGCCAAAACAAAAATGGAATTGGAAAGTTGCAATGAATCAGATGAAAGTGGAGATCAAAATTTGGATGACTTTTTTGATTTTAGCAATTTTCGAGACCAGCAAGTGGACAACAGCTGTACTATTAATTATACACAGAATGAACAGGGTTCTAGCATCAATAATAAAACTTCAAAAGTAGAATACAGTTGGAGTTGCTAAGATATTTGGAGGACAAAAGAACCAATTTGAACATCTTAAATGAATACCCAATCTTAAAAAGGGTGTCAATAAAGTACAACACATGCTTACCTTCGTCAGCACCAGTTGAAAGACTTTTCTCTTTTGCAACTATGATTGATACGCCTAAAAGAAAAGCTTCAAGCGATGAACACTTTGAGGTATTGGTACTTACAAAGGCAAATTCAAAGGCACTTCACTTCTGACTTCGCCAGCAATTGGAATACTTTCTGTATTAGTACGTTTTTATTTTAATTTAATGTGTCCTTATAAGTTTATGTTCTAGTTTTATTATTCATAAGCAACAAACAATTTTTTGAGTACTTTCTGATTTCTTTCTCCATCATTTAATGTATTTCTATTATTATATATTACATTAAAAATACATGCACATCACATAGTTCTAATACCAGTGGTGTCATATGCGGGAACGCCGTTCCGGCACTGGTTAAGAAAAGAAAAAAAAATAAATAGAGAATTTAGGTTTTGTAAACAAAAATTAGCAGTGCGTTCGGGCACTGCTAATTTTGCCATGACACCACTGTCTAATACTAATACATAATTTATGTCCTTCTTAAAAAAAGTATCCTTCAAAGTATCCTAGGAAGTATCCGAAAAAAATATCCGGATACTTGTATCCGAATACATTTTTAAATGAAAGTATTCGTACTTTTTTAAAAAGTATCCGGATACATTTTGAGTATCCGTATTCTGTATCCGGATACTTTTTTTCAGTATCCGACCCAACTCTGCAATGCCGGCAAAAAAATCTTTACAAAGTGAATAAACGCATAAATCAGGATAATAATTATTATTTTAATTTTACAAATTAATGCTTTATAAGGATATTTAATTTTGGGTTCTGTGGCAGTTATGGAAGGGTTAAACATTACTACATGTCTGATGATGGTGTCAGACTTAGATAATGTTTTTTAAGAGCTCCAGAACCAGGTATTCTTTCCGGAACAGTCTTAGAGGGCTACGACGCATCCAACCGTTTCAGTCGATAAATTGAATCTCTTGAAACACCAATATCACGTGCTATGGTAATTACAGACTCACAGAGTCCGCTTTCTCAAGTAACAATGAAGCAAAAACTTTCTAAAAATGAATAACCATTTTCAAAAACTTTCTGTTCATTTGTGAGTTTCTTTCGCCCCTTAGTTTTTCCAGAAGTTTCACATTGACTATTTGTATAAAGCCAACTGAGCCTGTTTAGCGTTTGAGGGGAGGTGATGACGTACTTGCGTCGGCAGGTGCCTGTAGTTTACTGACATCTTATTTTCTTTAGTTTATTCTGTGCGGTTGTACTGTACACACAGTGGGCTTTATACAAGTAGTCAATGTGAATCTTCTTGAAAAACTGAAGAAAAACTGTGGAGCGAAAGAAACTCATAAATGAACAGAAAGTTCGTGCTTCAACTTTACTTGAGAAAGGGGACTCTGTAATTATTACCATAGCACGTGATATTGGTGTTTCAAGAGATTCAATTTATCAATTGAAACAGTCGGATGCGTCGTAGCCTTCTGAGACTGTTCCAGAAAGAAAACTGGTTCTGGATTTCTTAAAAAAATCATCTAGGTCTGACACCATCATCAGGCATGTAGTAATGTTGAACCCTTCCATAACTGGCACATAACCCAAAATTAAATATCCTTATAAAGTATTAATTTGTAAAATTAAAATAATAATTATCCTGATAAATGCGTTTTATTCACTTTGTAAAGATTTTTTTGCCGACACTGTATTCTTTGCCCTGTCTACGATCATTATTATTGTTTTTTCGGTGTTCAAATCTAATGTTCAAATTCTTTGCTTATCCGGCTTAGCCGGTCGGTGATGGTAATCATTTATATTTCATTCGCTGCTAATATAAGTGTGTCGTCTGCGTATCGCAGATTACTGATTTTTCTGCCCCTTATAATGATTCCTCCATTTCATTCATCTTCAAAAGAAGGCGGAGACTCCCTATTGAATGCGATACACGAACTTATAGTGAACATATGGAATAATAAACAACTGCCACAAGACTGGAATACCGGAGTAATCATTCCACTACATAAAAAGGGAGATCAGCTTCAATGTAAAAACTACCGGGCAATAACGCTACTGACTGTGGCATATAAAATACTGTCAAATATTGTATATGAGCGATTGAGACCATAATATGCGGAACAAACAGTTGGGGGATATCAATGTGGTTTCTGCAGGCAGAAGTCCACAATAGATCAGATCTTCGTTTTGAGCCAAATCTTGCAAAATACTAGTGAATTTAATATAGAAACACATCATCTCTTCATTGACTTTGAGAGTACCTATGATAGTATTCATCGAGAACTTCTGATCAACGCCCTGAAAGAGTTTAATATTCCAACTCATCTCATTAGTAAAAGAAACACTTAAAGTACAAAGCAGGGTTCGAATTCAAAACGCACTAACAGATACAATCCATGTTAGAACGGGCCTACGACAAGGAGATGCCCTATCCTGTATTCTATTCAACATCACATTAGAGAAAATAATTAGAGAGTCAAAAGTCAACACCAGAGAAACAATAATAACAAAAAGTGTACAAATGTTGGCATTTGCAGATGATGTTGATATCATAGCTAGAAGCAAAAGAGAAATGATAAAAGCATTTAATGCTATAGAAAGAGCGGCACAAAACAGTGGCCTAAATATTAATGAAATAAAAACCAAATACATGAAGGCCAGCAAATCGACAGGCCAAATAAACCTACAGAATCTGACAGTAGGAGACTATAACATCGAAAGCGTAAAAATTTGTACATATCTAGGTTCACTAGTTTCCGCAGATAACAATGTCAGCGAAGAAGTTAAGAAAAGAATACATATTGCTAATAAAACATATAATGGACTCATTAAACATCGAAGATCTAACAACATCACGAGAAAAACCAAATGCAAAATATACAGAACCCTGATAAAACCGGTCCTTATATGGATCAGAGACATGGACGCTGTCGAAAAGTGATGAGAACTTATTAGGTACGTTTGAACGAAAAATCCTTAGACACATATATAAGGGGGTGAAAGAAAATGACGTATGGCGCAGAAGAGATAATTTTGAACTATACGCAGCATACAACGAACCCGACGTCATAACATCCATAAAGATCGGACGTCTGCGCTGGATGGGCCAGGTTGAACGAATGTTGGAGACCGAAACACCAGAACATACAGTGCGTCCATAAAGTAACGCATAAATTCAGTATTTCGTAAACTGTCGACTTTAAGGAAAAATCCCGACACAGGTCGATTTTTATTTTTAATTTCCGATTTTTTTGGCATATACATATATCATGTTGTGACGTCATCCATCTGAGCGTGACGACGTAATCGATGATTTTTTTAAATGAGAATAGGGGTCATGTGATAGCTCATTTGAAAGGATGTTCAATTCTCTATTCCATAATATAAACATTTACATAATTATTTATACAAGGTGTTCAAAAAACTATTTTCTTGTGGCATTTTTACAATTTTAACTATTTATAATGGGAAATAAGCCACAATTTTATTAAAAAATGATTTTTATTTTAACGTTTCGACGCCCAAATCGGGTGCCGTTGTCAAAATACAAAATACTGTATTTATTATTTTGTATTTTAACAACGGCACCCGATTTAAGCGTCGAAACGTTAAAATAAAAATCATTTTTTAATAATATTGTGGCTTATTTCCCATTATAAATAGTTAAAGTTCAAAAAAACATTTTTTTATTTTAAATAATTGAGACAAAAAGAAGAATGTATGTAATTTATCTCATTCAAAATACGCTTTAATGTTGTCAGAAAACAGAAAAAATGTTTATTTGATAAATAAATATTGTTTTTCGCTTAAATTCAATGTTAAAGCTGCCACCCACCTGCCTCTTGCTAGTTTGAATGTTTCGTTTAAGCGAAAGTCAATGTTTATTTGTCAAATAACTTTTTTTTCTGATTTCTGACAGTAATAAAACGCGTTTTGAATTAAATAAATTACATCCATTCTTCCTTTTTGTCTCAATTATTTTAATTATTAAACTATTTTTTTGAACACCCTGTACAAATAATTAGGTTAATGTTTATATTAGTGAATAGAGAATTGAATAGCCTTTCAAATGAGCTATCACATGACCCCTATTCTCATTTAAAAAAATCATCGACTACGTCATCACGCCCAGACGGATGACGTCACTAGTATAATATATATTCCGAAAAATCGTAATTTAAAAATAAAAATCTACCTGTTTCGGGATTTTTCCGTTAAGTCGCTGGTTTACGAAATAACGAATTTATGCGTTACTTTATGGACGCACTGTATAATGAAGCAAACACCGGTAGGGAGAAGGTCAAAGGGAAGACCCAAACTTAGATACATGGAACAAGTGGAACAAGATCTGAAAACACTGGAAGAACAAAGCAAGGAACAGAACAGAATGGCGGAAAATCCTAGAACAAGCCAGGACCCAAAAAGGTTTGTCGAGCTACTGATGATGATGATTTCATTCATCTAGTACTTTCCTCATTATATATTTCCTTCCCTCCCTTATACCCCTTCCTTGTAGTCATCGATCTCTGGGATTTTTTGTTTCTTAGTTGGTTGGGAGCTTTCTCTACTTCTGCTCATAAAATGATTGGTTCTGCCTCTCTGATTGCATGATTCTTGTGTTCTGAGACTGTGCACCTTTTGAAGTATATTTGTAATTCTGATCAGTAATTTTTTCAGGTCTCTGTCAATGTTCTTTATGTTTTGCACCCCCTGGTAGGCACGGGCCTGTCCAAGGTCTTCTTTATGATACTTTTTACCCCATTAGCGAACTGGATCAATTTTAGGGACACTGATTTGTCTCGCGCTTACTTGCATTATTGTTATAACAGCATTTACATTAAGAAAACCCAGACCAAACAATTGTTTACAAATGTTATGGTAAAAGAAAAAGAAAACACAGATAAAATGTAGAGGGTATTGTCTATATAATAATAATAAATGATTCATTTTATCGTAAAAGCAAAAACTGCATCTAGTGTTTACTAACAAATAATAAGCTTGATTATTTAAAAAATGAATGTCATCATCATCATCAGTGGCGTTACAGCTCTTTATGAGCCAAAGCCTTCTTCAGAACAATCCTCTATTCGCCCCTGTCTCTGGCAACTCTTCTCCATGCTCTAATTCCAATAGATTTTAAATCAGTTTTTATGTTGTCTTGGTACCTAAGTCGCAATAAGAAACGCTAAAAATGGAAAAGCAAACGGACCTGATGAAATCCCTACAGAACTGCTGAAGCTTTTGAATGATCAATCCGTAACCATAATATTGCATATATTCAATACAATATACAGTACTGGTATAATACCACAAGAATGGTTGCTGTCTACGTTTGTCACCATACCGAAGAAAACTAAGGCAGTGCAATGTTCAGATCATCGAACAATCTCCTTGATAAGTCACCTGCTTAAAATATTTCTTAGAGTCATCCACAACCGAATCTATCAAAAACTAGACATCGATATTAACGATACACAGATGGGATTCAGAAAAGGACTAGGTACAAGGGATGCTCTCTTTGCCTTGAACGTTCTAACACAGAGATGCCTAGATGTTAACCAAGAGGTACACGCCTGCTTTATAGACTTTGAAAAGGCCTTTGACAAAGTACGCCACAGTAAACTCAAAGAAATCCTGGAGAGTAAGAACATTGACACCAGAGACCTACAAATAATATTAAATCTGTACTGGAATCAGCGAGCTAATATAACAATAGAAGACCAAACATCGGACGAAATAGAAATACGTAGAGGGGTACGACAGGGTTGTATATTGTCACCGCTCTTGTTTAATATCTACAGCGAACAAATATGCCAAGAAGCTCTCTCATATGCAAACGAAGGGATAATAGTCAATGGAGAAGTTATCAATAACATTTGATATGCTGACGATACTGTGATAATGGCAAGAACAGCGGAAGATCTACAACATCTAGTTGAAAGTATGAATGAGATATGTAATAACTACGGCATAAGGATGAACGTCAAAAAAACCAAATATATTACCTTCAGTAAGAATCCAATAAATGACACTAGTATCACAATAAACGGTACCCAACTTGAAAAAGTAAACGAATACAAATACTTGGGAACCCTTATCAGTGAAACAGGTGACCAAAATCACGAGATAAAAAGACGTATTGAAATTGCCAGGTCTACTTTTATAAAAATAAAAAAATTATTTTGTAATCGTGATATTAGTATTCATCTACGAACTAGAATGTTAAAATGCTATGTATTCAGTACTTTGCTCTACGGTGTTGAGTCATGGACTCTTAAACAGAGGAATATTAAAAATCTTGAAAGCTTTGAGATGTGGTGCTACCGCCGTATACTAAGAATAAGTTGGGTGGATAAAATTACAAATGAAGAAGTAATACGCAGAATAAATAACAAGCCAGAAGTTCTACTGAATATAAAAAAGAGAAAACTTGAATACTTAGGCCACCTGATGAGGGGACAAAAGTACACATTCCTACAAAATATAATGCAAGGAAAAATCCAAGGACGAAGAAATCCAGGCCGTAGAAGAATGTCCTGGATGAGAAATTTGAGAGAGTGGTTTGGCTGTACCACTAACGAATGGTTCAAAACAGCAGTAAATAAAATTAGAATCGCCCTAATGATATCCAATCTCCGATAGGAGAGGCACTCAAAGAAGAAGAAGGTACCTAAGTCTCGGTCTTCCTCTTGCTCGTTGTCCTATCGACCCTCTTCGGTCAAAAACTTTTCTGACTATGGCATCTTCCTCTCGCCTGATTACATGACCTATCCATCTAAGGCGTGCTACCTTAATGAATTGTACAACGTCAGGTTCTCCAAAATTTCTATACAACTCAAAGTTGTAACGCCTGCGCCACAAACCTTGTTCTGTTATGCCACCATATATTCGTCTTAGAATTTTTCTCTCAAAACGTTTGAGCAGTTCTTGGTCATTATGAGTAAGTGACACAAGTTTCTGAGCCATATGTTAGCACTGGTCTTATTAGTGTTTTGTAGACAGTCAATTTAATTTTTCTAGGTATTTTCGAGTCCATCTGTCTTCTTAAGCCATAGTAGCACTATCTTCTTTTAATTTCTTCACTGACATTGATATCTTTAATTAGCAGCTAGCCTAAGTATATGAAGGTGTCGACATCTTGCAGTTCTAGGTCGTCAATTATTATTCTTGTAGGTGTCGGGTTGCTTGACCTAGTGCAACACATATATTTGGTCTTTTGAACATTTATATTTAGCCGAATTCTCTGTGCAGATTCTCTTACGACCGAAATGCTTCAGTCAGAGATTCTTTAGATCTACCTATTAGTACATTCTTTCTAATTTTGTAATTCTGATCAGCAATTTTTCCGGGTCCATGCAATGTTCTTTATGTCTTGCCCCACCTGGTAGGCACGGACCTGTCCAAGTTCTTCTTTATGATACTTTTTACCCCATTAGCGAACTGGATCAATCTTAGGGACACTGATTTGTCTCGTGCTTACTTCCATTATTGTGATAACAGCATTTACATTAAGAAAACCCAGACCAAACAATTGTTTACAAATGTTATGATAAAAGAAAAAGAAAACACAGATAAAATGTAGAGTGTATTGTCTATATAATAATAATAAATGATTCATTTTATCGTAAAAGCAAAAACTGCATCTAGTGTTTACTAACAAATAATAAGCTTGATTATTTAAAATATGAATGTATTTGTGGTTTATTTGGGTTTATATGACTGCGGACACTAAATCCATTCGCCAAAAAATATAGGCCAGGAACCGAAGCTTTTCACCTCGCAATTTTTACAGAATGGAACGATTTGCTTGAAATTTTAAGAATAAGTAGAAGATAGTCCAAGGATCAAAATCTATATGATTCCGAAAGGCGCTTTTACCATGGGAGTAGTTGCCATCCCATCTCGGGGGTGAAAAGGTTTTATTAAATTTTGACCTCAAAAGTTGATAAAAACATTCATTCTAAGCAAAAAATGTTCTATACATTTTTTTGATAAAATTAATAGTTTTCGATTTATTCGTTATCGAAAGTGTTAGTTTTGTATAGAAAAAATCAATGTTTTTCGATATTACAATTCACTCAATTTTTGACGTAGAAAAATTGTTTTAAAACCAAGTTGTTGGGACTTAAATAACCTACAATTTTATATCCAAACATTTTTTCGTATCTCTGATGCTAATCTTTCTATTCTGAAGAAAATGGTATTTTTTACCAAACTACAAAAATTCGTTATTTACTTGTAACTCCAATTTTTTAAAAACTAATCTTAAGCCATTGAAACTTATAGAATCTATTATAGACGAAGCAACGAAGCACTAAAAAGCCCAAAACCTAGGAATTTTGTGCAGTAAGATGAATCGTCATGAAACTTTTTGCCTTCGATTAGAGAGAGTGTCAGGCAACTTTGTGAACTAAATTCATCTAGGGCAAAAATTTTTGTGCATAAGAAAATGCATTTTAAAAGTGCATCTCGAAGAGGTGAAAATGAAAAATTTAGAACTTGGGAAATATTGACGGAAATGAGTTGAATTTTTATACTCGGGGGTTTTGGGGATCGCTGAGCACGAATTTCATATCGGCGATGGTCTCCAAGGTACCTGGTGCCCACGGTGGAACTCGTCGCCTAGAGTTTTATGTTATAATCATTAAAAATCAGTCAATATCCATTAGTCGGGGGGTTTTTGGGGTCGCCGGCCACGAATTTAGTGTTGGCGATGGCATCCAAGATACCTGGTGCCCAGGGTGGAACTCGTCGCCTAGAGTTTTTAGTTATAATTATCCAAAATCAGCCAAAAACTATTACCCTGGGGGTTTTGGGGGTTGCTGAGTACGAATTTCATGTCGGCGATGGTCTCCAAGGTACCTGGTGCCCAGTGTGGAACTCGTCGCCTGGAGTTTTATGTTATAATAATTAAAAATCAGTCAATATCCATTACACGGCGGTTTTTGGGGTCGCTGACCACGAATTTAATGTCGGCGGTGGTCTCCAAGATACCTGGTGCCTAAAGTGGAACTCGTCGCCAGGAGTTTTTAGTTATAATTATTCAAAATTAGTCAAAAACTATTACCCTCGTGGTTTTGAGGGTCCCTGAGTACGAATTTCATGTCGGCGATGGTGCCCAAGGTACCTGGTGCCAAGGGTTTGAACTCGTTGCCTAGCGTTTTATGTTATAACCATTCAAAATCAGTCAATAACCATTACTCGGGGGGTTTTTGGAGTCGCTAAACACAATTTAATGTTGGCGGTGGTCTCCAAGGTACCTGGTTCCCAGGGTACAACTCGTCGCCTGGAGTTTTATGTCATAATTATTCAAAATCAATGAAAAACCGTAAATCTGGGGGTTTTAGGGGCCGCTTAGTACTAATTTCATGTCGGCGATGGTCTCTAAGTTACCTGGTGCCCAGGGTGAAACTCGTCGCCCGGAGTTTTATGTTGTAACCATTCAAAACCAGTCAATTACCATTACTCGGGGGTTTTTGGGGTCTCTGAGTACGAATTTCATGTCGGCGATGGTCTCCAAAGTACCTGATGTCTAGAGTGGAACTCGTCGCCTGCAGTTTTATGTTATATTCATTCAAAATCAGTCAATATCCATTACTTCGGTTTTTTGGGGGCCGCTAAATATATTTTTCATTAATAATTTTTCTTAAAACACCTTTATATTATATCCTAAAAAATTACCTATTTAAAAATAGGTAATTTATAATACAGAATAATAAATAATATTATAATATCAAGCTGTTTAAGATTGGTATTAAAGGAATTTTCATTATCTACAGTCTATAGCTGCACTGTTTTATAATTTTGGTTTTCGAAATTGCGGAAGAGAGAAATTTGTGTAACTTCAAGTAAGTAAATATATTTTTTTATTTAATTTTACTTTTTTATTAATTTAACACGTATTTTTTAGATTATTGTATACCTACCTTGAAGACTATCGCCAACATGAAATTGATGCCCAATGACACCTAAAACCTTCATAGTAATGGTTATTGACTGACTTTGTATGATTATACCATAAAACTCCAGGCGACGAGTTCCACCCTGGGCACCAGGTACCTTGGAGACCATCACCGTCATGAAATTCATGTTCAGCGACCCCCAAAACTCCCCGAGTAATGGTTTTAAATGATTTGTAATAATTATAACATAAAACTCTAGACGACGAGTTCCACTTTGGGCACCAGGTACCTTGGAGACCATCGAACACATGAAATTATTGTTCAGCGACCCCCAAAATCCTCAGAGTAATGGTTATTAACTGATTTTGAATGATTATAACATAAAACTCAAGGCGACGATTTCCACCCTGGGCACCAGGTACACAGGAGACCATCGCCGTCATGAAATTCGTGCTCAGCGACCCCCAAAACCCCCCGCCTAATGGTTTTAAATGATTTGGAATAATTATAACATAATACTCCAGACGACGAGCTCCACCCTGGGCACCAGGTATCTTGGAGACCATCGACCACATGAAACTCTTGTTCAGCGACCCCCAAAACCCTCAGAGTAATGGTTATTGACTGATTTTGAATGATTATAACATAAAACTTCTGGCGACGTGTTCCACCCTGGGCACCAAGTATCTTGGAGACCATCGCCAACACTAAATTCGTGGCCGGCACCCCAAAAACCCCCGAGTAATGGATATTGACTGAGTTTTAATGATTATAACGTAAAACTCTAGGCGACGAGTTCCACCGTGGGCACCAGGTACCTTGGAGACCATCGCCGATATGAAATTCGTCCTCAGCGATCCCCAAAACCCCCGATGATAAAAATTCAACTCATTTCCATCAATATTGCCCACGTTCTAAATTTTTCATTTTCACCTCTTCGAGATGCACTTTTAAAATGCGTTTTCTTATGCACAAAAATTTTTGCCCTAGATGAATTTAATTCACAAAGTTGCCTGACACTCTCTCTAATCGAATGCAAAAAGTTGCATGACGATTCATCTTACTGCACAAAATTCCTAGGTTTAATGCTTCGTTGCTTCGTCTATTAATAATACATAATTGAATAAGAATTAATAAGACCAATGACCAAAAACACCGTCAACTTATATTATTATGCCTACAATTGGATTTCTCCTTTTTTTTTTCAAAAAAATGTATTGATTTTTTAACCTTAACTTTTTATTTTTTATCTTAGAAAGTTTGGTAAAAATGAATTTTGTAGGTTTTTACAAGATCTATAAACCTATTAATATTAAATCTTTTTAAAATCCTCAGTCGCAAAAAGAGGTGACTTTGAAAGGGTTGGTAAAGGTGGTTTTTGCATGTTATTACAAGTTTTAATTGTCAATAGCTCACTCAATATTGCCTTAGAAAAAAATTTTTGCAAACCAGGTTCTTGAGAATTAAATAAGCTACAATTTCATATTGAAACATTTTTTCATATCTCTGATGCTATCTTTGGTATTTTTAGGAAAAGGCCATTTTTTTCCAAACTACAAAAATTCGTTATTCGCTTTTATCTCCATTTTTTTAAAAACTAGTCATTCTAAGCCGGTCAAACTTCTAGAATCTTATAATAATACATATTAGAGTGGTGATTAGGGGATTGCTTGCGATCACTTTTTCGCTGAAAAAAATGGGGACTGACATTCTTTTCGGAGATAGACTTTTTTTATTTCTGGTGATAGACATTTTTAAGTATTTTAAATTAATTGAAGAATCTCAGATGCAGAATCCACCAATTTAATAAGAATTAAAAATGGTAAATAGTATTTTAAAACTGAGATTTTTCGCGTTTCGTGGATTCTGCATCTGAGATTCTTCAATTTGTTAGTAGATGTCGCTGTATCGCGTCTGATGGGAAATTTGAATTATTTTTCAGATTCCCTTTAAAATGATGGTAGAGCTGTTTTTCGGTCCAGAGGTAGGCACACTAACGAAAGCTACTGAGGACGCCTGACATGGTAGAAACAGAGCCTGTCTAGCTGGTGTGCAACCCTCTGAATCTAAAACAAGCAAAACCATCATTTATTATTTTTATTTTCAATTAGTTTGAACAACTTGTCCTCGAAAAATGCATAATTTTTCTGTCTTTTGACTTTGAAACTACAATATTTAGCATTTGAAGAAGAAGAGCCAACATAAATAAAGTATAGCTCGATTACGATTGATCCAAAAGGAAATTAAAAAAAAAAACGGTTTTGTTTATTTTTTCAAATGGTACATTTTTGTTAAGAAAAGTTGTTTTTATAAGACGAAAACTTTTGGAGTTATTAGCAGACAACTTATTAAAAACATTGATTTTTCCTATATAAAACTAACACTTTCGTTATCGAATAAATCGAAAACTATCAATTTTATCAAAAAAATAGAACGTTTTTTGCTTAGAATGAACGTTTTTACCAACTTTTGCGATTAAAGTATAATAAAAAATTTCCACCTCCCAGATGGGGTGGAAACCACCCCCATGGTAAAAACGCCTTTCAGCATGCTATAGATTTTGATCCTTGGAGTATAGTATCCATTACTTATTCTCAAATTTCCAAGAAAATCGATCCATTCTGTAACAATTGCGAGGTTTTGTCCTATTTTAAGCTTCATTACTCGGACTAATATGAATGTAAGAAAACATTGATATTTTATTTGATATTAATGTAATACACTTTTTACGCAATATCAAGGTTCTTCTTCTTCTTTCTGTACAGACATGACTCTGACTTCCATCGTTTTCGTGGTCTTCCCACTGATCGTCTTCCTATTGGGTAACCGTCTCTCACTGTCCTTACTACTCTATTTGTTGTCATTCAGCTTATCTGGTCATCCCATTCTATTCTTCTGTTTCTTACCCAGTTATTAATGTTATCCACCTTGCATCTCCGTCGTATATCTGTACTTCTATCTCTGTCCCTGAGTCTTACCATCGATTTTTCGAAGGGTTTTCATCTCCTCTGTTTTGAGCAAAATTTTTGTCCTCTCTGGATGACTGTCTTTCATTATTGGTCTGATGACTGTTTTGTAAATTCTACCTTTCATTTCTTTTCCGATATTTTTATTTCTCCATATTGTGTCATTCAGGCAACCTGCGGCTCTGTTTGCTATATTCACTTGATCTTCCACTTCTGTTTCGACCCTTCCGTAGCTAGATAGTGTGATGCTGGATATAGGCCAGGGTAATAAGACAAAAATATACCCTGTTCGTGACACTTCAGCAGCCAGGGTACTGAAGCGTTTTTTCGACAAGTACTACCTATAGGAACAAATTGTAACTATTTCCTGCGTAGAATCTGGCGGCCATTTTTATTTATAAACAATTAACTGTCAAAAAATGACATTTTTCCCTTTTTTTTTCAAATCAATGGAAAACAGTGAAACTTATGAGTTTTTTAGTACAAATATCTAAGGAGATTATGGAAAAAGCTTTAAAATGACATATTACAAAGTTTGATATACTCATTTATTGTTAATATAATTGCGAAAAAAGGTCGGAATTGCAAAAAAAAATATTTTCGCAATAACTGTTGTAAAAATTAGTGTACAGGTTTGAAATTGTTGTCAAATGAGGGTTCTTTGGTGCTTAATATGTGATAAAAATTTCAAAGCGATTCATTCCATTGTTTAAATTTTATTCGAATTGTTTATCTCAGAGAGCATTTTTTTTGCAATAGTATAAGTCAGAAAAAAAATGATATTAGAACCATTCCACAGGCGTCAAATGGAAGAGCATGAGCTATATTTTCAACTTGGTTTAAAAAAAGCGAATAAAAAATGCATTTATTAGTAATAAATAATTATGCAAAAGTATCGTAAATCTTTCCTTATAAACTTTTTGGATAACTTTTTCCAAAAAAATTAACTTTTTTACCCTGTTTTAAGTGCACAACTACCAAGTAATTTTATTTTTCTACGACCGTTTAATAACATGCTCATTATTCGCTATTTTTTCATAGATAACAGCACCCATTACTGTACCCGTGAGTAATAATTAATTACTCACGGGCTGAAGTTACTCACGGGTCATTACTCACGGGCTGAAGTTAGATTCAAGTGACGCATGCCACTTTTAATATTAATCGTATATAAACTGCAAATAAAATTACTTAAAGTTGTTTATTTAATACAATAAATATTGTAATTTATATCAATAATTAACTTCAAAAAAATTTTAAAGGAATTTTAACTTTAACAATGTCAGTATATTTTTTACGTTTATATCTTGTTTACTAAAAATTTTGACGTTTATCATTTATTTTAGTGACAGTGACATTAGCTCATTTTGTTTATGTTAATTGGAATTTATAACTAATATTGTGTTTATTTTTCAAGTTATATTATGTTAAATATGTTATAACAGATTATGTATGGTTATATTATTATATTATATATAGTTAAATGTGAATAATATACATTATAACTATTGAAATACGTCTACCGACAACAGCCATTTCCTATTCATTAGATTAATTGATAGTAGGTACAAATTTAAGCTTACCTATAATTTTTCGGAAACGAATAGAACTTATATTGACTATTTCTGGTTGTATTTTTACAATAAATAATAATTTGGTAATAGTAGACAACTAGTTATTCAGCCACGTACTAGGGGTAAATAGCATTTAGGTATTCTTGTAAATTATTATAATTTAAATCTCGAGTAGTTGATAATTAAATTTTTCACTAATTAAAATAAAAAAAAGCTCGTAGAAAAAGTATAGTATTCTACTCGCATGTAATGGCTATTACTCACTCTGATGAATTAGCAAACTTCATCATCGTGAGTAATAGCCATCATTACATGCTCGTTGAATAATATAGTATTATACCATAATTGATAAAAAATTGTAATAAATATGTATAATTTCTTATATAATAAAATAAAAAATTTATAAGGAAAGATTTATGATACTTTTGCATAATTATTTATTGCTAATAAATACATGTTTTATTCTTTTTTTTTAAACTAAGTTGAAAACATAGCTCAAGTTCTTTCATTTGACACCTGTGGAATGGTTCTAACGTCATTTTTTTCTGACTTATGTTATTGCAAAAAAATGCTCTCTGGGATAAATAATTTGAATAAAATTTAAACAATTGAATGAATCGCTTTGAAATTTTTTTCACATATTAAGCACCAAAGAACCCTTATATGACAAAAATTTCAAAGCTGTATACTAATTTTTAAAATAGATATTGCGAAATTAATTTTTTTTGCAATTCCGACCTTTTTTCGCAATTATATTAACAATAAATGAGTATATCAAACTTTGTAATACGTCATTTTAAAGTTTTTTCCATAATCTCAAAGATATTTGTACTAAGAAAACCATAAGTTTCACTGTTTTCCATTGATTTGAAAAAAAAAGGGAAAAATGCCATTTTTGACACTTAATTGTTTATAAATAAAAATGGCCGCCAGATCCTACGCAGGAAATAATTAACAATTTGCTCTTATAAGTATAACCTGTCGAAAAAACGCTTCAGTACCCTGGCTGCTCGAGTGTCACGGGAAAAACCTTATTACCCTGCACTAATATTTAAAGGTTTAATATCAAGGTTGTAGCTTCATTTTTACAATAGTTATTAACATTTTTTGAAAATAAAGAATTCTTTATTTTTTTTTACAGTTTTCTAAGGAACAAATTAGTAATATTTTTCTGTCTACTTTTCCCCGTCAATAAGAAACCCCATTCATTAAAAAAATAAATCTCTCGCATTGCGATAGGTGGTTCGAAAAAGCTCAATATCCTTGGTGTTTAAAATAACTTACCGAAATTGTTAATCTATAGGATTATGGATTTCATCACTGTTTATTATGTTTGATCAATATCTCTATCTAATCTTAATTACACAGTTTGCTATACGGGATTTTGTATTTCGATAAAACTTCCTATATAGAACCTGATATTTATAGTTCTAGTTTACTTGTAATACGGTAATTACATGCACAAAGTATTGTTAAATCCAGTAAATGAAAATGTTAGTGAGAAAACTGTTTTAATGTCACAAATATCTCCCGAAGAATTATTTCAATCTCTCATTTTTTGAATGTTTTTTTACATTTTCGAACGAGTTACATTGATTTTTTCGATATAAAACTAACTCTTTCGATAGCGAATAAATCGAAGACTATTAATTTTATCAAAAAAAGGTATAGAACATTTTTTACTTACAATGAATGTTTTTATCAACTTTTGCGGTCAAAATATAATAAAAAATTTCCACCCCCGAAATAGGGTGGCAATCACCCCCAAGGTAAAAGCGCCTATCGGCATCATATAGATTTTGATCCTTGGACTATCCACTACTTATTCTCAAATTTTCAGGCAAATCGATCCATTCTGTAAAAATTGCGAGGTGAAAAGCTTCGGTTCCTGGGCTACCATCATAATGTTCTATCATGAAAATCAACACTTTTTAAAATAAAGAAAGGTATGTTGTTCTGAAGCTATTTCCTTGTGGCATTTTTATAATTAAGTATTTTCTATGGGAAATAAGCCACAATTTTACTAAAAAATGAATTTATTAACGTTTCGAAGCCCAAATCGGGTTTCGTTGTCAAAATACAAAATATGTACTACTAAATTAAACAAAAATGCTGTTGCTAAGTAAAAAAAAATCTTCTAATAATTTATTTAATCTGCCTCATTTATATATCAGACGTATATTATACATTTTAAAGTAGAAGACTTTAAAATGATATCGCCAATATTTATGAGTTGCGTTCCTGGGACGACTTTACTAAAAGATAGTTCATTCGATTACATGAAATCAATCCCAACTCAAGAATATCCGTCGCAAAAAAATCATAGCATGTGATCTTTCTTTAAAAAGACAACCAAATGCAACGATGACAGTAAAATTCTCGCGTTAGAGATTCCATAGTACATCACGAGGGAAAACCAGGGAAAAAACCTCGTGATACTATCCCGACATCTAATTAATTTAAACATATTAAAGTCAGAATTTGGTATTAGTTTTTTGAAGGTAAATTAAATGTAAGACCAAATACTTACGATGTCGGGATAGTATCACGAGGTTTTTTTCCTGGTTTTCCCTCGTGATTTACTATGGAATCTCTAACGCGAGAATTTTACTGTCATCGTTGCATTTGGTTGTCTTTTTAAAGACAGATCACATGCTATGATTTTTTTGCGACGGATATTCTTGAGTTGGGATTGATTTCATGTAATCGAATGAACTACCTTTTAGTAAAGTCGTCCCAGGAACGCAACTCATAAATATTGGCGATATCATTTTAAAGTCTTCTACTTTAAAATGTATAATAAATATACGTCTGAATTGCCAATATAAATGAGGAGATTAAATAAATTATTAGAAGAATTTTTTTTACTTAGCAACAGCATTTTTGTTTAATTTAGTAGTACATATTTTGTATTTTGACAACGAAACCCGATTTGGGCTTCGAAACGTTAATAAATTCATTTTTTAGTAAAATTGTGGCTTATTTCCCATAGAAAATACTTAATTAAAGAAAGGTATGGAAAGTCAGTTACATTTATTTTTGGAAATTTTGAAAGTATGTACATTAAGATTAGGATGGATTTCGTAACGGCTTAGAAAAATGTTTTATAAATTATATACGTTAATTCGTCCATTCACCACAATATCTTCCGCTGATAATACTACATATCTTCTATTTCATACCGTTGCTTGGTTAACCGTGGTAAACCTTGCTCAAATGTAGTAAGTAGTAAAAAATATTGTCACAATATCTACACGATATACGTACAATATACATACCTATAGTAATTAGATCTTGCATAAATTTTCCATCTAAATTTAGCTATTTAATCATAAGTACTACGTGTTAGAGGTGTCAGCTGCAATTTTGCTTATTAACTTGTTTAATTATTGCACGAGCAATTTGCAATTCAACTATAACTAGTTCATCTACATATTATAGTACGAAATTGGTTATTAAAAAATATACAGAGTGGGCCAAATAAAAGTATCCACCCCGATATTTGGCAGTATTTATTAGATTTTAAGAAAATAAAAAAAACAGGTCAATTTTTGATCTATAAGGGGACACATTTTTACGGTACGAACATCTGTCATTTGTCAACTCCCTCCCTTCCACTTCCCCCACCCCTTATTTTTAAATAGGGAATAGGGGTCGTGTGCTAGCTCATTTGAAAGGGTATCCAATTCTCTATTTAGTGATATTAACATTGACATAAAATTTATACAGTGTTACTTAAATTCAATATTCAATATACCAAGAAGCAGATAGGTGGAAGCTTGAACATTGAAATTAAGCGAAAAGCAGTGTCTATTTATCAAAAAACATTTTTTTTGTGTTTTTTGTCAGCAGTAGAATGTGTTCTGAGTTAAATAAATTACATACATTCTTCTTTTTGTGTCAATTAATTTCATTCAAAATAATTTTTCTTGGATACCCTGTATACATTTTTAAGTCGATGTTGATATTACTGAATAGAGAATTGAATAACCATTCAAATGAGCTAGCACACGATCCCTATTCCCTATTTAAAATAAGGGGTGGGGGAAGTGGAAGGGAGGAAGTTGACAAATGATAGATGTTTGTAACGTAAAAATGTGTCCCCCTTATATCAAAAATTAACCTGTTATTTTATTTTCTTAAAATCTAATAAATACTGCCAAATATCGGGGTGGATACTTTTATTTGGCCCACTCTGTATATAAAAAGTATTAAATACAAAATATTGATTTTTCTATTAGCCCAGTAAATGACCGTTTTGGAGTGTAATTTTCAGGGTCAACTCCGAATTGCATGAAAATTTGGATTTAGGTTCTATGTATTTACCCTCCACTTCAAAGTTGAACTTGTGCCGTTGGTTGCTTTTAATTGGGAGGTGACAGTCACCCCTTCTCGGGGTGAAAAAACATATATTCAAGATAAGACCGGAAATGGATAAATTGACTGATTTTAAGCAACTTTTGTTCTGTAGTTTTTTAAGTAAATCAATACTTTTCGAGTTATTTGCGATTGGAAATGTTTAATTTTCGACAAAAACTATTCTTAGCAAAAATGTAGCTTATATAAAAACGAAGAAAATTGTGTTATATGAAATTTGTAAACCCAGTAAGGGCAAAGTTGTAGGCTCATGAAAAGGACGTTCTTATTCGTCAAATTCCAAATCGAATATTTCAACGTGAAATAATCAAAAATTAAGCAATTTTCGGGAAAAATTTATTAAAACTTTTTAAAGTGTTTAAAAGAGCTTTATATTTATTTTTATTAAAGTTTCTAGCATCGAAACTCGAAACTGTTACGCTCAAAATAAAGGTGGCTCCTTTCTTTTGGTAAAAAAAATCGTGAAAATCTCACCCTATTTCTCGCCCTAAAGAAAATTTATCGTTACCGCTTTACCATTTACCTTATATGTGTGTTATTGTATCATTCCTTATACAGTGCGGTGGAATAAGTGTTGCCCCCCCCCCCCCCGTTAACTTGTTTATTTTAAGAATATAGGCAAAACGCTCGGACAAGTCGATTTTTAAACTAACCATAGTATATTATAGCATCAACGTTTCGAACTTTACGTGTTCCCTCATCAGGCATCAGCCATAACTTTGATTGTTTTAAATGGTAAAGTACATCATGTGATACCTCATTTAATAGCTTTTGAAATACTGATTTCAAAAACGTATAATACTTTAATCCTTTTTGAGATCGTAGGCGCAAAATTTCGGTCGAACTCTTTTTAAACGCATTAATGTTTTTCGAATTCTGAGAAAACTAATAAGTATTTTTTAAAAGTTTAAACGCAGAATGAAAGACTAGATTATTACCGATGACTGACAGTCCCTTAGAATAAACAAAAAGTTTCTTTTGAATGATATATTTGAAATTAAAAATCACACTAAATTTTCTGTTTCACCACTGTGACTTATTAAAATAAACATTACAGGAGTTCTTAGGGATTTTGGACCATCGAGAATACTGTAATATTTTATTCTGCGTTTAAATTTTTCAAAAATATTTAATAGTTTTTTCAGGATTCGAAAAAAATGATTGCATTTAGAAAGAATTCGACCGAAATTTTGCGCCTACGCTCTCAAACAGGATTAAAGTATTATACATTTTTGAAATCAGTATTTTAAGAGCTTTTAAATGAGGTGTCACATGATCTACTTTCCCATTTAAAAAAATCAAAGTTATGGCTGTCACCTGAAGAGGGATCACGTAAAGTTCGAAACGTTGATTCTATAATATACTATGGTTAGTTTAAAAATCGACCTGTCCGATTGTTTTGCTAATATTCTTAAAATAAACAAGTTAACAGGGGGGGGGGGGGGCAACACTTATTCCACCGCACTGTATGTATTTATGTGTATTGAGCTTTTGAAAAAATTTGGTGTACTGGCCGCGCAGTAAAACAGAATTTACTATTAATTAAGCCAATAAAACCCGCAAACACAAAAATTATTTCAAAAATTCCAGAGTTTCTGTTGTAAAAAAATTCCAGATTGTCCCCACCCACCCCTATGTTGTGTTTTTTTTATCTCTGGTCAATTCTTGTTTGGTTGGATGGATGGGTTGAGACAGTTGTAATATGCCATCCAGAATAAATTTGTGTTCCCTGTATTTGTGTATCCTCTGTATTGTGTTTTTAACAAATTCGGGATGAAATTCGATTCTTGACAGTGCAGTAAAAATATAAGAGAGCAGCACACAGCAAAAAATGTACTTTTCCCGAAGTTCTTTGACATGACGAACTTCTTCTTCTGTAGTTTATTGGCCTCCACTTACTTGGGTATTTGGTCAGCTCATCGTCGCGGAATAAGGGAAAATTCCTTATTCACTTACAATTTGGAGTTAGTACATTGTACAATTTGCTTCATCTTCTTCTTTAGTTAACTGGTAATTTTGGTTGGTGTGGGACAAACATAACGCGATATAAAGAATTCACGCTAGGGGCAACTTCCTATCAATACACAATCTTCTTTTTCTTCACTTGAAATTTATTGCGTATTCACTTGTTGCTACTGACTACGTGCGTTGTTTAGATTTTATGTAACAAATTTGTTTCATTAATATTCTCTAAAACTAAAATTTTGTGGGTTTTGTATCTGTTTATGTATTTGTTTAGATAATTTAATGCATTAAATTATCTTTTTATAAGTAAATAAAAATATTTCTTCTGGTGTATGACTCACAAATTCACATCTGTTAAATTATAATTCAATAAAATTATATAAGAATCTTTGTCATCAATTGATAAATACAATAAAAAATAACTGTTAATTTTAACATATTAAATTTTATGATGTTTTGAAGCTGTTTCTGAACTTCGTGGCATTCCAAAATTAAAAAAAAATAACTACATAGAAGTTTCGTAGTATATATACCTTCGTTACGGCCCAAAAATCACTAGAGATAACGAGACACAAGAATACAAAGAATAATACAATGATGAGGATCTCTCAATTCTTCTAAATGCCATGTAATGTCATTACTCATTAGGTATAATTTATGTAAAATATTAAATGAATTTGAAATAATGTCATAGAACACATAGGCACATTCGAGGAACTACAAACTATGGTGGAAGATATGTGAAGAGATATGTGAACTATGTTGAAAGATATGTATGAGTGAGCAACGACTAGTGTTAGAACAGGTGTGGGAGAGACTGATAAATTTCAGCTGAAAGTAGGATTGCACCAAGGCTCGGTGTATAGTCCTTATTTATTCTCATTAGTTTTGGACCAGGTAATAGCGAAACTACAGGGTAGCATTCCATGGTGCCTAATGTAAGCTCTGGAGGAAAAAGGTTTAAAACTTAGTAGGACAAAAACAGAATATTTGGAATGTTCATTTAAAGATGGGGTTATTACAAATAAAATGGTATCTTTGGATGGTGAAATGATTGTGAAAAGCAATAGTTTTAAGTACCTAGGATCGGTATTACAGAGTAATGGAGAAATAGATGGAGATGCATGCACTAGAAATAGGGCTGGATGGATGAAGTGGAAAGAAGCGAGTGGTGTGTTGTGTGACAGAAAAATTCCAATGAAGCTGAAGGGAAAATTCTATAAAACAGCCATAAGACCAGCTATGATGTACGGAACTGAATGTTGGGCAGTGAAAAAGAAAGAGGAACAACGAATGCATGTGGCGGAAATGAGAATGGTTAGATGGATGAGTGGAGTGACAAAGAAGGATAAAATTAGAAATGAGTATATTAGGGGAAGTCTAGGTGTGGCACCAATTGATGCCAAAATGAGAGAGCATAGGTTAAGATGGTTTGGTCAAGTTCAACGTCGAGACGTTAATAACCCAATACGAAGAATAGCTGAAGTGCAGATTCCTGGAAGGAGTAGGAGAGGAAGACCAAAGAAGACCTGGGGGAGACGATAAGGCAGGACATGTTGGTAAAGGGGATTAACATTGATATGACCCAAGATAGAATTGTGTGGAGATATGCAATTAGGGAAGCCGACCCCGCATAGGGATAAGGCAAAGAAAATGATAATGACAAACTATGGTGGAAGAACTCGCAGACAGCTCGACCGAAAAATGAATATGACAAACACAAAAACAATGACAAGCACAGACGACCTCAGACGTATAAATATAAATAGCAATGAAGTAGAACAAGTCCAAGAATACATCTACCTAGACCAAATTCTGAAACCTAATAAAGATAACCAAAGTGCGGAAAGCAGTAGAAGAGCAAGACTGGCGTGGGTAAGATTTGGAAAGCTCAGTTGGATACTTAATATTAATCTAGGATTGGAGTACAACAACACTGGGAAATGGAAGCGCAAGATTGTACAAAATGGAGGGCTATAGTAGATGTGGCGAAGACTCACCCCGAGTTGAATTGAATGTAGTTGTGATAGTGGGTATCCTTGTCATAATCCTTCGTTGGTTTCAAACTTTTTGTATGTATGCTTTTTCCATGCTATTTCATTTGTTGTGTTTTCCACCATCATCTTTACCATCCTGACAATTTTACTTGGTATCCCCAATCTTTCATCAGTTCGTACATTTGTTGTCTGCTTATTATGTTGTAGGCATGCTTACACTCAATGAACAAAGCATATACAGTCGGAAAAATAAAAGAATACCCATGAACGATCACATCAATCACTTATTTTATATTTGCTATCTTTTTTTTATAACTATCGTTTGTTATTTATAGAAAAAGACAGCAAATACAAAATAAGTGATTGATCATTTTGGTGTGATCGTTCATGGGTATTCTTTCATTTTTCCGACTGTATTACTGTTTTATGTTCGTAATAGGTAGTCTGTCTTTCTTTTAGGGCAAATATTTAGTCTGTCATTGATCTGTTGTTTCTAAAACCTGCCTGTTATTCTCCCAATATCTTTTCTAAATATTTTGTAAACTACATATTTCTTGTATTCTTGTAGTGCAATGCCTCTACAGTTTTTGCCAAGCATTCTATTACCTTTTTAATGTATAGGTAGGGTTACCATAATTTTAAGGCCCAATCCGGACAGGGGTATTCCAAGGGGTTGTAGAAAATGTAAAATGTGAATTTGACTGTGTTGCTACCTCTACATTGTACATATATGCGAAATGCATATGGCACAATTAAAAGTACAGCTGTTTCGCTACAATATGCAACTAACATCGAAAATCTCTGCCAGTTTAAAATATATGTATTGATTGATACCTATGTTTTAACATACTTTAGACCTAGAAAATAATATTACATTACAATTATTGTCTGCTCGTGGGCTGTTGACAAGCAGTGCAACCAACTTAACTAGGTGCTGTGCGGAATGAAATTTCCCACCGTTGGGCCAAGTGTTTTCCATTTTTTTTTAGTAAAGAAAAAAATCCGGACATTTCTCATATCCGGACATTTCTCATATCCGGACATTTCTTTCAAGTCCGGACGAAATCCGGACATATGGTAACCCTAGCTATAGTGGATGTGTCGAAAACTCATCCCGAGTTGTAAAGCCAGTCAAGAAGAAGAAGTTGGATACTTCAGAACCTTCAAATTCCTCAATATTTTAGGAGCAAAATGTTCAAACAGTGCATCCTTCCTATCATATGGATGTCAAACGTGGACCCTTACCAAGGAAAATATGAAAACTAACCACAACAGACAAGGCAATGAAAACTGCAATGTTAGGTATACGACTGTCAGATAAAAAGAGGAACGACTGGGTAAGATCAAAAACAACAGTCGAGGACATAACAACAAAAGTTGCCAAGCTCAAATGGAGCTTCGCAGACCAGACTGCTAGAAAAAAGACCAACGTTGGAACGTCACAATACAACATTGGAGACCTTACAAAACCATAAAAACACAAATGATATGGATAGATGATATCAAAAAAATGGCTAAATAGTATCTACATTATTTGACGGTTTTTGCTGTACATTTTAAAGAACCGTTTGGATTGACATAAAATTTGGCAAACGTATAGCCAACATGTCAAAGAAAAAAAATGATATTGTGCCGATATGTGTTTTTGCCCTGGGGGTGACTTTCACCCCTTCTCGGGAGTGAAGAACATACGTTCAAAATAAGTCCGAAATTCGATAAAATGCCTAATTCTAAGCAACTTTTATTCTATACAGTTTTTTCACTTCAATACTTTTCGAGTTATTTGCGAGTGAGTATGTTCATTTTTCAACAATACAAACGCGTTTCTAGACAATTTTTCGCAAATAATTCAAAAAGTAAGTATTTTATCGGAAAAAACATTGTTAGCAAAAGTATAGCTTGTAAAAAAGAGAAAAAAATGGTGTATACATGAAGTCTCTAGACCTAGTAGAAGCAGAGTTATAGCTAAAGAAAAATAGGTTCATATTCGCCAAACTTCAAATAAATATATTTCAACGTGAAATAACCAAAGAATGAAGAACTTTTTGGAAAAAACTCATTACAACTTTTTTAAAGAGTTTAAAAAGCTTTATGTCCATTTTTATAAAAAAATATTCTGGCATCAAATGTGAGCAAGTTACGCTCAAAATACAGTTGGTCCATTTTAATTTGGCATAAAAAAATCGGGAAAATCACCCCCTAATTAACAACTTAAATATAATTAATCGTTACCGCTTCACATGTTGCTTTATTTATATTGTGTTTATAAGATCTGTAAGTTTCATCGATTCAACGTGCTTATTTTTGAAAAAAAAATGGTTTTAAAATAAAATTTTTAATTTTGAAAAAAATGCTCTTTTTCAAAATAACTTAAAAATTTAAAATAATTTAAAAATTATTAGTAATACCAAAAATCTCAAGAGGTAATAAAATGTACGTTTTGCTTTTCTGAATATTTTGGACTTTTTGTTTTCCTGTTAGACAAAAATCGGTTATGCTATGGCTGTTAAAAGTCTGCATACACTCGGGATTAGTGACTCGTTCAAGCCATTTTAACTACAGCCTTTTCAAAAATAAGCACTTTGAACCGTTACGACTTACAGATCGTATAAAGAATAAAGAAGCAAAGTAACTTGTGAAGCGGTAACGATTAATTTTATTTGATATGCTAATTAGGGAGTGCTTTTCGCGATTCTTTTTACCAAAAAATAAAAGGTACCAACAATATTTTGAGCATAACTCACTTACTTTTAGGGTTAGAAGTTTTTTAAAAAACAAAAATAAACCTTTTTTAAACACTTTAAAAAGTTAAAATGAGTGTTCCCCGAAAAGTGTTCCGTTTTTTGGTTATTTCTCGATGAAATATTCGATTTGGAATTTGACGAATAAAAACCTACTTTTCATTAGCTACAACTTTGCTTGTACTAGGTCTACAGACTTAATATATGCACCATTTTTTTCATTTTTTAATAAGCTATATTTTTATTAAGAATGTTTTTTTAGACAAAATACTTACTTTTTGAGTTGTTTGCGAAAAATCGTCTAAAAACTTATTTTGTTTAAAAATTAACAAATTCACTCGCTAATAACTCGAAAAGTATTGACTTGGTGAAAAAACTCTATAGAACAAAAGTTGCTTAGAATTAGTCCAAGAATGGATGATAGAAGGCTAAAAAGAAGAAGTGGGAACTAAAGAATAAGAGCAAAATACGTATGGGCCAGAGCCCAAGGCTGGATAATGGTAAATGAATAATTATTGAAAGATTCTGATGATATATGAATCTGAGACATGACAACAAAAAAATTGAAACAACGAGATAGTTAGCATTTTAAAAGATATAGTGGAAAACTTTATATATTGTACAGACATTAATTTAAAGATAAAATACTCATGCCTTAAGGACATATTAAGTCTAAAATATGCTGATTGAAGCCATTGTAACATGCACGAGCGGAGGTTTAAAAAACAAATAATTCCGGACAGAAATGAAATGAGTACACGGTACATTTACTACATTTGCGATAAAGAGTAGAAAAATATGAAATATTTATGATAGTTTCATGTTGCAGCGTTGTAAAATGTCGTAAATCTAAATAAATAATGGATACTACGAGTCCGATAATAGAAATTATTCAAATTGCTATTGTCTGAAAAAATACAAGGGTGGTTGTCGAGTACACCTACACCTATTGAATATTGTTGGTGTTTTTGATATTTTCCTCTTATATGTTTAATATTATTTACGAGTTTTGCCCAATTTCCTCCTACGAGTCTATTGGAAAACTAAGACGTCATAGTTTTTTGCTGTCATTATCGGAAAACCTAAAAATATAGTTTTTAGATCATTTTGTTAAGAGCGTAGGCGCAAATATTTTACGACTATCCCTACTTTTTCTTTCTTTACACGGCAAATTACGTGTAGTAAAATTCTCACTGGTATTGAGATTAGTTGACAATGACATTGTCATCATTAATTTTTAGAGATGCCTTTTGAATGTTCTTGGATAACCGTTACTTGTTTAATCGCTTAAATGATTGGTTAAGTTAATTAATAAGTTGATTATTTCTTCACTAACTATGTCTTCAGTGATTACAATAAAAGAATATACTATACACCAGGGGTGGGCAAATACTTTTAAGCGCGGGCCAAAATGAAATTTTCCAAATGTCTCCCGGGCCGGAGACCTATTAATGTTTTTGGTGGAGGTTTTTCTCCGTACAAGAAAGTTTTTTGACATAACTACTATAAGTATCATTTTAAAGCATTTAAAGCTGTTAATAAATAATAGTAATAATCAATTGTCTTACTTGTGTGTACATGCGAACAATTTGTTCTCAGTAAAATTACGAAATTTTTAATATGGTCCATTATATTAAGCCATAACAGGGATCCAGATAAAAAATGACATTCAGAAATTCAAGAGTAGCCTTTTTGAAGATGAGGAAATTTCTGAGCAACCAAACATTCAATATGCAAATCTGATATCGGATGGTAAAATGTTAGGTCAAGTCAACCATCATAGTCGAAATTGAAAGGTGTCAACTGATCTAGTATGGTCAGGTAGAAAAAATGGACGACGACAGGATGCCAAAACAAATTTTAAAATAAACGCCAAGGAAAGAGAGAAGAGAGGAAAGCTGAAACAATCCTGGCTGGGTGGCATTCAGAAGATAATGTCGGAAAGGAACGTTCACCCTGGCGAATGCAACTACGGACGAAGCTAGAAACTGGGAACAGGATGGCGGAGAACCCTATAAAAAACCGGGATGATAATAAAAAAATGTATGTCCACTCTGTTCTTCTTTATTGGATTGTTAATGCTGACTTAGTGAGAAATCTGGAAGCTTTTGAGATGTGGCTTTTTAGAAGAATTTTGAAAATGCCATGGACCGATCATATTACGAACAAAATGGTGTTGCACAGAATGGTAAAGGAACAGAGAACTTTGACCATCATTAAAGGGAGAAGGACAGCAAGGAGAAAGGGCAAATACTAAACTAATAAATGATAAGTACGTTGTAAGTTGTTGCAGCAGCTGATTATAAAGTGTAAAATCGAAGGAAAAGGGTCCTGGTAGACGACAAATACCCTGGCCGAAAAATATTCATGCCTAGACCGGGTTAAACACACAGACGCTTTTAAGAAAAGTAGAAGACAGAGATTCATTATTTATATGAACACTACAAACACTAATACTGTTGATTTCAACAAAATCGCATAAAAGAGATTAAGAGCGTAGGCGCAAAATTTCGGCCAATGCTTTTTAAACGTATTCTTTTTTTCGAATCGTGAGAAAACTAATAAATATTTTTGAAAAATTTAAACGCAGAATGAAAGATTACATTATTACCGAGGGCCAAAACTCCCTTAGAATAAACAAAAAGTTTCTTTGGAATGAGATATTTGAAATTAAAAATCACACTAATTTTTTTTTGTTCACCCCTGCGACTTACTAAAATAAGCATTGTAGAAGTTTTCAGGGACCTTCGGCCCTCGGCAGTATAATTTTCTCAGGATTCGAAAAAAATTAATACATTTAAAAAGCATTGAGCCTATGCTCTTAAAAAAAGCTTGCGGGATTTTTCAACGGGCCGGATAAAGTAAGCAAAAGGGCCGCATCCGGCCCGCGGGCCGCCTTTTGCCCACCCCTGTATACACTGTACAATAAAAACTAATACCCGAGAAAAGAGAAAAAGTTATTTTTTTTTATAATATTACTATGTTATTGTATGTATATTGTTATATATGTATATTGTTATGTATATTACAATGTAATTACCAATGTTACTATGGAATGCTTAGATCAATTTTAAGAATATATTTAACAACAAAATACTTGGATCACAGAATATATCCTGCTGTATTCTCTGCTTGAATCTTCCATAAACAATAAACAATAAATAACTTTTTATTAATTTGATGTCTTAAATCAATTATTTATCAAATACACTATCAATAGTAGTTTGTTTGTCACTGTCTTGTCACCACATTCTGCTCGATTGAGTGCATTGTATAACAAAGATAACGAATGTTCGATTTGTAAAATATCACCACGTACATGGTGTCCATTTTTTTCGAATCCTGGAAAAAATAATAAATATTTTTGAAAAATTTAAACGCAAAATGAAAGATTTCATCATTACCGAGGGTAGAGAGTACCTTAGAATAATAAACAAAGTTTCTTTTGAATGAAATATTTAAAATTAAAAATCACAAAATTTTCTTTTTCACCCCTGTAACTTATTAAAATAAACATTATAGACGAGCGGAACACCCCCAAAAAACGCTTATTTCTCCAGATACTGACCACGGAGAGGTGAATGGCAAATTTTAGTCATACTGTATGGTTTTGATGGTGCTGAAAGCGAAAATGAGGTTTATGTTGAATTTCATGTGGAGGAACATTGTCAAAATCGCAATTTTACCCCAAAAATAAAAAAACAATAAAATCACGTTTTTTGCGTTTACCTAGCTACAACTCTGTTCCATTTTAATATTTTTTTTCTGAAATTTTTACAGTATATAGCTCTAACATTTCTTAAGACAACGGTACCTGTTTCAAGCTTTTATTCTTATCCTGATAAAGGTTATAAATTTTTCAAAGGAAAAGGTGCGGATTGCAAAGTGTGCAAAGTGTTGCAAATTGTGCATTGCAAAGTTTAATCGCAAAAGTTGTGTGAAAGTTTAAAATTTAGAAGATGAAGTTTTCGATCCTAATAGCATTATTAATAATATTTAGAAAATATTAAAATATTACTAAAATATTTTTAAATCGAAAACTTATTGGTCCATTTCCTTGGTAACACCTCCAAGGCTTCTAAAATTTGCAAGCCAAATGGATGCTGAAGCGAAGAAGACAAGAGGGAATTCAAAAAACTTACAATTCACGACCCCGTCTGTTCAGCTGGTAAATTCCAACAGAAAATGGACCTAGTTACTCGAAGGAGCAAAGACCAATATAAAAATAAAATAAAAATTTTATTTTTAATTCAGCTGCAATGCCAAGGCAAAACAATCTTACTTTTCAATTAGAATACGGAGCGCAGTCCAGTCCCTTGAATCGCGATTTTCGGCTCTTATTGGAGCCTCATCGGAAAGAACGCAGGCTTGTTCTCCATTCTATGGTCCCTTGAATCGCGATTTTCGGCTCTTATTGGAGCCTCATCGGAAAGAACGCAGGCTTGTTCTCCATTCTATGGAGCCGAAAATCGCGATTCAAGGGACTGGACTGCGCTCCGTATTCTAATTGAAAAGTAAGATTGTTTTGCCTTCGCATTGCAGCTGAATTAAAAATAAAATTTTTATTTTATTTTTAAAATTTAGCTTCTTAATCACGTTTATGTTAAAATAGAGAGTACAAAGAAGTTTTCTGGTAAGTTTTAGATTAAAATATTTTATAGAAAAAAAAATAGTGCAACTTTTACCTAATGTCGACATTAAAAATCCCCAATGTAACGCTTATTTTTCGAGATACTGACCATGGGTGGTGAATGGCTAATTTTGGTCTTAGATTATGTTTTTGACCGTGATGAAAACGAAAATGAAATTTATTTTAAATTTTAGGTGGGGGAATATTGTCAAAATTGCAATTGTAACCTAAAAATAAAAAAATGAAATCACGTTTTTCTGCCTTTAGCTCGCTACTACTCTGGTCCGTTTTAATATTTTTTTTTTCTAAAGTTTGTACACTATATATCGCTCACTTTTTTGAAGACAATGGTTTCTGCTTTAAGCTTTTAGTCTTTTTCTAGTAAAAGTTATGAATCTTTTAAAGTATAATGTGCAGATTCGTGAATTGCAAAGTTTAATCGCAAAATTTGACTGGCAAAATGTGAAATATACATTAATTAAATTCAAAAATAAAACATGGGTACAAAGAAGTTTTCTGGAAAGTTTTGGATCAAAATGTTTTATAGAAAGCAAATGGTGCAACTTTTAACATCTACGTTATAAATTCCCAAAATAATGCTAATTTTTCGAGATACTGATTATTGGTCGTGAATAGCTAATTTTGGTCTTACTTTATGTTTTTAATGGTGCTGCAAATGAAAATCGAGTTTATTTTGAATTTTAGGTGGGAGAACATTGTCAAAATCGCAATTTTGTCCTAAAAATAAAAAAAAATTAAACCACATTTTTATTAAAATTAAAAGTTACACCATATTTTTTCTATAACACATCTAGACCTAAAACTCCCCTTAAAACTTCTTTGAACTCTATGGATTAACATAAACGTAATCAAATAGATAAATTTTAACTTTTGTCACTTAATTTTTGCGATTTAACTTTGCAATTCACGAATCTGCACCATTGATGTTTTTAAATTCATAACTTTTATGAAGAAAAGACTAAAAGACTACAGTTGCTTTCATAGTCTTCACAAAGGTGAGAAATATATGCTGTAGAAATTTTAGAAAAAAATATTAAAATGGAACAGAGTTGTAGCGAGTTACACGTAAAAATTCGTGACTTCACTTTTTTTTTTTTCATTTTTAGGTGACAATACTCCCCCACCTAAAATTTAAAATAAATTTCATTTTCGTTTTCAGCACTGTAAAAAATATAATCTAAGACCAAAATTAGCCATTCACCACCCATGGTCAGTATCTCGAAAAATAACCATTATTTTGGGGATTTCTAATGTCGATAATAAAAGTTGCACTATTTTTTTTTTCTATAAAACATTTTGATTTAAAATTTTACAGAAAACTTCTTTGTACTCTCTATTTTAACATAAACGTGATTAAATGGCTAAATTTTAGATTTTGTCACTCAACTTTTGCGATTAAACTTTGCAATGCACAAATCCGAACCGTTTCCTTTGAAAAATTCATAGCTTTAATCAGAATAAGAATTAAAGCTTGAAACAGGTACCGTTGTCTTCAGAAATGTTAGAACTATATACTGTAAAAATTTCAGAAAAAATATTAAAATTGAACAGAGTTGTAGCTAGGTAAACGCAAACAAACATTATTTTATTTTTATTTATTTTTAGGGTAAAATTGCGATTTTGTCAATGTTTCCCCACTTGAAATTCAAAATAAACGTCATTTTTGTTTTCAGCACCATTAAAAACATACAGTATGTCTAAAATTGGCCATTCACCTCTCCGTGGTCAGTACCGGGTCATTTTGGGGGTGCCTGCCGCTAGCCTATTATAGAAGTTTTCAGGGACTTCCTACCCTCGGTAATAACGTAATCTTTCATTCTGCGTTTAAATTTTTCAAAAATACTTATTAGTTTTCTCAGGATTCGAAAAAAATGAATACATTTAAATAGCATTGGAGTCGAAATTTTGCGCCTATTCCCTTAACTTCTTCATCTATCTTTATCCGCTAGGGTGTCTGGTTTTTTGTTGTATTGGTATCAATTCTCCTTTTCCATTCTTTTTGTTTCTCGATATCATTTTCATTTCTGTGTGGTTCATCCCTCTGGCTTTTCCTGCTTTTATAGTTTCATTTATTTAGCTTTTTCTTGGCTGTCCTTTCTTTCGTTTCTTTACTCTTTTACTTTCTAAAATTGTCTTTGGGCATCTCTCGTCTTCCATCTGTAAGTGCCTAAAACATTTTAATTGTTTTCTGGTTATTTTACTTATTATGGATTCTTGGTCTAGTTGTTTTTTATTCGATTATTCTTGATTCTGTCTTTCCTGCTGTTTTGTGTTATGTTATTATATTAAAACGATTTGGAATATGAAATTCATACCACGGAATCATCAAGTGAATCGATTTAACCAAACTCGTAATAATTTCACTCTTATAAGGACATCTCAGTTCTTCTTCTTAAAGTTCCATCTCCTAGCGGAGGTTGGATATCATAATGGCTATGGTCACTTTGTTAGCTGCTGCTCTGAACAGTTGTAATGAACTACAGCTAAACCATTCTCTAAGGTTCCTCAGCCAGGAGATGCGTCTTCTTCCTATGCTTCTTTTTCCTTGGATCCTTCCTTGCATAATAACTCTCAGCAGCTCATATTTCTCTCCTCTGGTAATGTGACCCAAATATTCTAGTTTTCTTGTTTTTATACTGTTCATAATTTCTAACTCCTTATTTAAACGTCGTAGCACTTCAACATTGGTAATCCTTTGAACCCACTGAATTTTCAACATTCTTCTGCAACACCACATTTCGAACGCTACTATTTTTCTTATATGTTGCCTTTTCAATGTCCAAGCTTCCATTCCGTATAGTAATATAGAAAATATGTAGCATCTTAGAGCCCTCAATCTGAGAGGCAACTGAAGGTCTTTGTTTGTAAGCAGTGTCTTCATTTTTATAAATGCTTGCCTTGCAGTTTCAATTCGGACTTTAATTTCTTTGCTTTGGTCATTTTTGTCATCAACCCAGGTTCCCAGATATTTGTATGTCTTTACTTTTTCTATTTGGGTTTGCTCTAGTATTAACCTTTCATTTCCATGTTGTGTTTTTGAGACAATCATAAATTTAGTTTTTTTCTTGTTTATTTTGAGTCCATATCGAATGCAATAATCGTTAATTCTATTTAACAATTCTTGTAGCGACTCAAGGGTGTCTGCCATTATAACGGTGTCATCAGCGAATCTTATGTTATTTACTGTTCTTCCGTTTATAGAGATTCCATCACTTAGTTCCGCTATCGCTTCCTGAAATATGGCTTCACTGTACACGTTAAACAGTAGCGGCGACAGTACACAACCCTGTCTTACCCCTCTCTTTATATCAATATTCTCGGACTCTTGTTCGTCTATCTTTATATTGGCCTTTTGATTCCAATACAGATTGATGATAATTCGTAAGTCTCGTCTGTCTATATCTCTGTTTTTCAATAATTCTATTAGTTTTTCATGTCGGACTCTGTCGAACGCTTTTTCGAAGTCGATGAAACAGGAATAAATATCCAGGTTCATATCTAAGCATCTTTGAGAGAGGACATTAAATGCAAACAATGCCTCTCTTGTTCCAAGTCCTTTGCAGAACCCAAATTGGGTATCATCCATATCATTTTCTAGCTTTCTGTATAATCTTCCATGAATCACCTTTAGAAATATTTTGAGGGTATGGCTTATTAGTGATATTGTCCTATAGTCTGAACAATCTTTGGCATATATTGTTTTAGGTATTGTTACAAAGGTGGACACCAACCATTCCTGAAGTATTTTTCCGGTTTTATAATATACTTCATTAAACAGATCCAGTAGTACAGGTAGAGTTTCATCGTCTAGACATTTCAGTAATTCTGCAGGTATTTCGTCTGGACCTACAGTTTTTCCGTTTTTTGCGTTTCGTATTGCTTGTTCGATTTCCTCCATTATGATCTCTGGTCCCGTTTCGCTCAGTTACATCTCAGTGAACATCTCAGTTAGCCGATTATAAATATGTATATATACTTTAATCTTATTGTACTTGATCAAGATTAAAAAATTATACATAGTACTTTTTCGCGGTACTTTTATCGCGACATGTTCTTTATAATCGCGTCACAATTGAGTATGTATGTACTTACAACTGATATTCTTATCTCTTCTGTAGGCTTAGAAGATGTATGTGGAAACTACACAACCAGAGTTTAATATGTATATATTTCCTCTTTTTCTCGTAGCACTACAACCCGGGGTGAGACTTGGCAACTGCATAACTTGCTTCCATCTCAAACGACTGTCCATGATATTTTAGTCAGTGGGTAACCCCATTTTTCTTTAATCTGACCATAATATGGATAATACTAATAAGCAATTAGGGAAGCCGACTCCGCATAGGGATAAGGCAAAGAGAATGATGATGATGATGACGAGAAACAAGAAAACTAATTAGAGAGAAAAAATGGAAATATGATCAACAGCAATATATGAAGAATGGAAAGCAATAGGCAACAGTCAAATAGTCGAACATTTTACAAATCGGTGTCACATGAAAAGAGATTCTCGATTCTATACCTAACTGCGTTTCTGTATGATGAACTAATAACCAACGAAGAGGAGCTGTTCCAAACATGACAAGAATATTTCAAAAATTTATTAAACATAATATGTTTAATAAATTTTTGAAACATATTATGTTTATTTAAAAAAAAATTATTAAACATATTATGTTTAATAAATTTTTGAAATATTCTTGCCATGTTTGGAACAGCTCCTCTTCGTTGGTTATTAGTTCATCATACAGAAACGCAGTTAGGTCAGCAATGGAGCATCTCTTTTCATGTGACACCGATTTGTAAAACGTTCGACTATTTGACTGTTGTCTATTGCTTTCCATTCTTCATATATTGCTGTTGATCATATTTCCATTTTTTCTCTCTAATTAGTTTTCTTGTTTCTCGTCATCATCATCATTCTTTTTGCCTTATCTTTATGCGGGGTCGGCTTCCCTAATTGCATTTCTCCACACAATTCTATCCCGGGTCATATCAATGTTAATCCCCTTTACCAACATGTCCTGCCTTATCATCTCCCCCCAGGTCTTCTTTGGTCTTCCTCTTCTACTCCTTCCAGGAATCTGCACTTCAGCTATTGTACGTATTGGGTGATTAACATCTCGACGTTGAACATGACCAAACCATCTTAACCTATGCTCTCTCATTTTGGCATCAGTTGGTGCCACACCTAAACTTCCCCTAATATACTCATTTCTAATTTTATCCTTCTTTGTCACTCCACTCATCCATCTAAGCATTGTCATTTCCGCCACATGCATTCGTTGTTTCTCTTTCTTTTTCACTGCCCAACATTCAGTTCCGTACATCATAGTCGGTCTTATGGCTGTTTTATAGAATTTTCCCTTCAGCTTCATTGGAATTTTTTTGTTACACAACACGCCACTCGCTTATTTCCACTTCATAGATCCAGCTTTAATTCTACTGCATGCATCTCCATCTATTTCTCCATTGCTCTGTAATACCGATCCTAGGTACTTCAAAACTATTGCTTTTCACAATCATTTCACCATCCAAAGATACCATTTTATTTGTAGTAACTCCATCTTTAAATGAACATTCCAAATACTCTGTTTTTGTCCTACTAAGTTTTAAACCTTTTTCCTCCAGAGCTTGTCTCCACTGTTCCAGTTTTTGTTCTAAGTCTCTTTCACTATTTCCTATTAACACTACATCATCAGCATACATTAGGCACCGTGGAATGCTACCCTGTAGTTTGTGAACCCAAAACCGATGTTTCCGTAGTAATTTTGCATTTTCGTCTGTTTCAATCTCAGCACAAATTTCACTTACTATTATAACCTCTTCTTCTGACGAGGTCTCCATGGCAAATTATCATTTTTCCAGTGCCGCGCCGTACCGGCCGTTACAAATGGGTTTTTGAACGTGCCGGCCTGTGCTGTGCCGTGCCGAGCGTTCATAATGGGTTTCCTGCATGATACAATTAATACAGCTTCCTTATATCATGGGTTTCCTGCTTAAAAGACCTACCTGTTTCTTGGGCCGATATAGGTACCGTCCGGCGTTACAACCCTTCGTGAGTTTTTGCCGCGTTTACAATTATTGCCTTCGATGTCTGGCGGTCCTTTGCCACTATGTCCCATTGTCTCATTCTTATTTTCTCCCTGTTCCGGGCTTGGGACCAGCAATAATGACTGTCAAGCTACTTGATCTACTGAACAGTCATTCCAAACGGAGTTAATCTGTGTATAGCTACCTAGAATTTTTGGCGCCTACCCCGTATATTAAAAATATGAAAGAAAACGCGGTTGATATAAAAATGTTTGATCGAACATAGCAGCCGATGCACTATTTTTAATCCCTTTGAGCCGACTAATATGCAGGTATACACCGTAATCGCTGAGGAACAAGAACAACCAATATTAAGTATTTCCAACGTCAAGTCCAGTTTTTAAATTGTAGTTATTAAAAGTAAATACATTGTGCACCCGCATTTAAGCTTATTGATTAAGCAATTTTTTTTCTGTATAACTTTTTGTGTTTACATACAAAAAAATACAAATTTAATAGGTTTTTACAATGCGATGAATAATAGTTTTTTGATAATAATATAGGGGTATGGATTACCATTTAATCTTGATAATTCACCGGATGACAGTTTTTATGTTTGTAGTAGTTTTATGATGTATGCCCAATGAAAGTAAATATAATAAATACATAAAACCGACTTTTTTTATCATTATAATTGAATTGTGTGTATATGTTAACGCTATATTTTATGGAAATAATGTTATCATGTCAAAAAGTATCACTTTTTTTTCATATTCGGTCAAGATAATTTTTTTATTGAAATATGTTTCAATTTAACTAACAGGTTAACCAACCTTAAATCTGAAATTTATTGATTCTTATATTCATTCCTTCATTAATCATTATAATCCTTATAGTCCGAGAGCTGGAAGAGTATTTTGCTCGTGATTAGTAATATGGACAAACTATACGGGGATATGTTGAATTAGTCCTGTGCCTGTGCATGACTTTCCCACACTGGCGGAAACCAGAGCGGGGGACGAGGGTAGTTATAAGGGGAAAAAGTAGCGGTTTTTATAAATTTTTTTGTGACGCTCATGATCGGGATTTGGAGTGCACCAAAATTTGGGAATAAGTAGGTCATGACGTAATTAAGTAAAATCTCCAGGGGCGGAACGCTATGTGGGGGACAAAGGGGTGGCGGGCTGGGGTCCGTTTTTTTGTCCCCCGTGCCGTGCAGCGTTCCGCATCTGGAGATTTTACTTAGTTACGTCATGATCTACTTATTCCCGAAATTTGGTGCACTACATATCTCGGTCACGAACGTCACAAAAAACCCCTTATAATTTTTATATTAAACCCTGCCCCCACCCCTTTGTCCCCCACGCAGCGTTCCACCCCTGAAAATTTTACTTAGTTACGTCATGACCTACTTATTCTCAAATTTTGGTGCACTATCTCCATCATGACGACACAAAAAAATAATAAAAACCGCGACTTTGACCCCTTATAACTACCCTCGTCCCCCGCTCTGGTTTCCGCCCTGGAGATTTTACTTAGCTATGTCATGTTCTACTTACTCCCAAATCTTAGTTCACTATCTCGATTACGAACGTCACAAAAAACCCCTTATAATTTTTATATTAATCCCGTCCCCCACGCAGCGTTCCACCCCTGGAGGTTTTACTTAGTTACGTCATTACCTACTTATTCCCAAATTTTGGTGCACTATCTCCATCATGACGTCACAAAAAAATAATAAAAACCGCGGCTTTGGCCTCTTATAACTACCCTCGTCCTCCGCTCTGGTTTCCACCCCTGGAGATTTTACTTAGCTATGTCATGGTCTACTTATTCCCAAATTGTGGTTCACTATCTCGATCACAAACGTCACAAAAAAACCCTATAATTCTTATATTCAACCCTGCATTCACCTCTTTTGCCCCCCTCCCCCCGCATCGTTCCGCCCTGGAGATTTTACTTAGTTACGTCAGTTACGTCATGACCTACTTATTCCCAAATTTTGGTGCACTATCTCCATCATGAGATGGAGAAAACCGCTACTTTGACCCCTTATAACCACCCTCGTCCCCCGCTCTGGTTTCCGTCCGTGTGGGAAAGTCATAGTCCTGAGAAGGACTATACCTTGTCTATTGTTTGTAGTTTTATTTTTGCTTTATTTAAGTTAAGAAGGCTTAAATAAAAACGCGGAAGAAAATAAAACTTCGCGTGCATATACAACTAAGTGCAATGTTATCATATAATGCACGCAATTCACGGAAGTCTATTTTTAAATTATGTTTAACAAAATCCCAAGTGTAAACATTCTATTTTATACAAACCTAACAAAACTACGAGTATCACTAACTGCATTTCAAATTTATTTTTAAAACCATAAAATACATTTAAACATTAGCTCTAATCATTTTATTAACTTTATTAACTATTATTTTTATAACTATTAATGGAAATTAAGCACATTTAAAAGTTTGGATCTGTTAAAGGCGGATCCACATCAATAAAAATTTATGGTGTATGTTGTATTTGACGCAAATTTGTTCGTGTGCGCTAAAATTTTTGTTGATGTGGACTGTGTGCCATATAGAATAACGCAAAAATATTTTCGTGACAAACAACGCACGCTATCCGTCGTGCTGTCGGTTTTTCAGACGACTTCAAAGAAATTGGCGCCGCACAGCAATATTAGTGTGAACTTGATTATCCACTTGTCGCTAAGTGGATTCGGAGGTACAACACACGTATCTACTAAATATTTACGTCGTAAAAATACTTATTCAGATTTAAATTTGTGCCGCAAATGTTTTTTCTGCATTTTAAAATACAACACATTCACAAATTTTTATTGATGTGGCTCTGCCTTTAATACTTACCAAACTTATGTAGTGAAAATGACCTTAAAAGAAACATTAAATAAAGTGATCCTAGAAGAAAGTTTATCAGAGTCTTTATACAGCAAGATCCACTGTCCACAAGTTTCTTTAATCTTATCCTAGAAGCCATCCTATACTACAAAGTGGTGTAGAAACAGATGTTATAATATACTACAAGAGACAAGTTATCACTTTTGCAGACGATATGGCATTGATTACGAGATCAAAATTAAAACTAATTCATTTTAAAACTAATCATCATCGCTATTTTAATTTTTGAGGCAGTAGCTCCAAATAGTTGTTTTGAGCTGCATCCAAAAATCCAAACATTTCGTATCACTCTTCTCGTACCGCATCACATGGCCGAGACACTGTAGCTTTCTTTCTTTAATTGTAAGTTCAACTTCCTTCTCTTTACCTATTCTTCTCAGTACTTCATTGTTTGTAACTCTGTCTACCCAGTAAACCCTCATAATTCTTATATGTATAGGTTCACATTTCAAAGGCGTTAAGTCGTCTCATTGTCTCTACATTTAACGTCCGCGATTCCACTCCATAGTAGGTATAGTAGGTACAGTGTATACGTAACATTTTGTTAGGCGTACTTTAAGAGCTAATGTTAAATCTTTGCTACATAGGACCTTTTTCATTTTCATCAAATTAGAACGTGTTTTTTCGTTTCTGACTTTCATTTCTGCAGTGTAGTCATTATTTTCTGTTATAAGTGTTCCTAGGTAAGTGTACTTTTTTACTCTTTCGATCTGCTGACCTTCTACCATGAAGATTTCGTTAGTATTATGGTTGTTTTTACTAATTTTCATAAAATTCGTCTTTTTGATATTGAGAGAGAGTCCGTACTCCCTACTACACCTTACCATTTTTTTGCTCATGAGTCTTTCAGGGTCTTGTAAACTATCGGCTATTATTACTGTATCATCTGCATGTCTGATGTTAACTAAGACTCCATTTACTCGTACGCCGACTGTTTGATCTTCCAGAGTTTCTCGAATTACCTCTTCAGAATAAGCGTTAAATATGTAATAGAGGTGATAGTATGCAGTTTTACCTGACTCCTCTCTTTATTTCCATTTCTTCAGATGTTTTTTTTTCAATTCTTACTATTGCTCGCTGATTGTAATAGAGATGTGTTATTAGTCTTAAATCTCTTTCATCTAGGTCTTTATTTTTTAGAATTTCCATAAGTCGATCATGTTTGTTTTACTTTATCAAACGCTTTATTGTAGTCTAAATAGTCCAAATTAAAACTAATAAGAACATTTAAAAAAATTAATGAAAAAATGAACATTATTGAAAAAATTTGGACTATACATAAAGAAAAATAAAATTTGGAATGAGCAAAGAAAATGAAGTCTAAAGATAATGTAAGAATAGGTAGCGCAAGTAGATAATATTGTTTTGAAAAAGTGAATAAATTCGAGTGCCTCGGTATGACGATTAAAAATACTAGTTACTAGTAGATCGAAGAAGATGCTGAAATAGAAAAAAGAATTAATAAAGGAAGTAAAGCCGTAAGAAAACTAAACAAAATGATCAAATCTAATAGGGGAGTGCATATAGATTTTCACTTCGGAAAAAATCAAACAAGACAGAACTTTTTGTAATTTTATTAAGAAATGTTTAATACACAACATATCAAAAAGTTCTACTCGAGAAGTCGGTGCTTCATTTTTTATTAAACAAATGAACTACGAAATTAGATGTTTTTTTTTAAATAAGTCCGAAAATATAAATTTTAGAAAAAAACTGACTTGACCATTGAAAAATTCAGAAAATTTTACAAAAAAAAACCTTATATAAAGAATTTTCTAAAATTAAATCTGTATCTTCTATAATTTTTTATTTATAACGCTAAAGTCACCCTCCTCACAAACATTGGCGCACTGTAAACTAGCGTACGGCGAAATGCACGGTTGAGTTATTTTAATGTAATTCTTTAACTAATAGATCAAATGAAATTTTACAAATTGAACATGAAAGAAGAATAATTAAGCTATCTTATGTTTATAATAAAAAGAAATAAAATGTGTGGGCATAAGTACGGTGTGGGCGGAAAGTGAGCCTTACATGAATTTTGTTTAAAAATGATTTAAAAATGTGTAACTAATACAATTTTTCGTGTAAAACTCAAACTCAATTTTGCACAACTTACCTTTCAAGCATCTTACTAAATGATGTTTTATTCAAAAAAAATCTCAAAAATTTAATTCAAATGATATAACGTCTCAAAAAATGTAATTTTTGAAATCTTCGTAGTTTTATAGAATTACCACCACTTTAAGATGGTATTACTCAAGTTTGAACATATCTATTACAGTTTTATAAGTGTCTTTTTAAAGCTTAGGATGTAATCTTTAAAATGCACTAAATTATTTTACTCTAGAAACGAAATACACTTATTCTTTTTGAGAAAATTAAGAAAGATAACAAAAATGTAATACAAAAACCGAAAATTACCAGCTAATAAAATGTTTATACAAAATGATCAAAACTTTTTTCTGTAAAACTTACCTAAAATACATTTAATAATAAGCTTCAACAATGTTCCAGCAAAAAAAATTTTTTTAGCTCTTATGTATACAGTATGTATGCGTAACTTGGAACCTATTGATAACTTTTTTATTACCAGTTTTACGAAAAAAAGTTATTCTTTATAAAATACTCCGCATCATATAATATAATCTAAGATGCAATCATCAAATATCAAATGTAATTAATTTTTTACGAGATATGTCAAAAAATATGAATTTCACTCAAGAGTAAAGTACCTTTACATTTCACAATATCGAAACTTGTTATTAAGAAAAGTTGTTTGGAATTAAAAATTTTGTTTAAGTCTTCAATTACATTCCTCTAATTAAAATATTGTGAATAATAAAGACACTTAACTCTTAAGAAAAATTCATATTTTTTACATATCTCGTATAAAATTTAAAAAATTTGATATCTGATGGTTGTATCTTAGATTTTAGACCAGGGAGAGCATTTTATGAAGAATAACTTTTTTTCGTAAAAGTGATAATAAAATAGTTCTCATAATTGTAATAAAATAATGATGAGTATCCGTAATTTGAGAAAAAATTGAAATTTTTTTTTCGATTAGAATGATGTAATTTTGTATTTAAACATAGTTTTTAATTTCAAACAACTTTTCATATCATTTTTTGATATTCTGGAATATAAAGGTATGTACTTTACTCTTTAACGAAATTCATATTTTTGACATAACTCGTATAAAATTGATAAAATTTGATATCTGATACTTGAGTTTTAGATTTTTGACTATCCAGAGCATTTTATTAAAAATAACTTTTTTTCGTAAAATTGATAATAAAAAAGTTTTCCATGTGGTTCCTAACCAAGTATATAAACTAACAAAAAACGTTTTAGAAAAATATAAACTGGTTTGAATTTTTCCGAAACAATGCATGTTTCCGTTCTAATTGCACTCCCCTATAAGTTACTATCCAGGAATAAAAATTCAGAATTTACAAAACGATTTTGTAACCTTCGGTTATGTACAGTGAAACTTGGGTGTTAAGTTAGAAAAATCATTCTGATCCGCCACAAAGATTTTTGGTTTTGCATGTTGTTTTCCCAAACGTAATAACTCAGATTTATATGCTGTGCAATCGGTATGCGTTTATTTGTCAACCATTCTTTAATTTTATTTACATTCCACGAATTTGTTGGACGTTTGCCATTTTATAAATATTTCCGTGTTTATAATATTGTCATGATAATCACTGTTTTTTTATGTAGACGAAAATATTTAATCAGCACCTGCTGATGCTCTTGTATGCTGCTGTGTACAACAGAATTTCTTTCTTTCAAAGCGCTTTTCTGTTATCATCCTTTTTAAATTTGAAAATATGTAGGACTTGCCATAAGCTTGTTTTGCTAATGTCACCAAAGAATATCTTTTAAGAACGGAAATAAAGGATAGAGCAATTCAAGTTTTACATTCTTAAGAATTAAGGTTTTACTGATCAGTAGTAGGTACCTAAATACCATCTGCTTCGCCTTATAATACAAGGAAAAGTGCAAGGAAAGAGGTGGATTGGTCGAAAGAAAGTTTCATGGCTGCGTAATATTAGACTTGGTGTGGCTGCACAGTTGAAGAATTCTGGTGTGGCAGCAGCAGATAAAGAGAGGTTTCAGGAAATTGTAAACATGATGACGGACAACTTCTGAAAACAGACACGGCATCTAAAGAAGAAGTAGGCACCTAATAAAAAGCTTACTGAAAATAATTATTATTCAAAATTTCTACAAAATCTTATTTTTTGTCGACACTGTTGTTAGGGGCTGAAATTTTTCAAACTCATAGACCTGAATCCCGCGTACTAAAAAAAAGTTGATTAATAGCAAGCTGAAAATTTGTTAGTAGCTTAACGGTGTCTAGTCTGACAAACTTTGATGTACAGGAACACTGGAACAGAGGAAGTTTTAATTGTGGATCAGGTTAAAAATTTGGAACGTCAGATTACGAAAAAGTTCCATGTATTTTGTCGGACAGAACTTCCAACTGATTTGTTACCATTTCATTAAACTCTCATGCAAAAATCAGACTGGTGTTTATCACCAACTGGACATTTTATTGAGTGGAACACGAAGAACATATCAAATGACAGGAATCATGTTGGTTAGTAATAGCAGTCTGATTTTTGCATGAGAGTTTAATGAAAGGGTAACAAATCAATTGGATGTTTTGTCCGACAAAATACATGGGACGTTTTCGTAATCTGACGTTCCAAATTTTTAAACTGTTCCACAATTAAAACTTTCCCTGTTCAAGTGTTCTCGTACATCAAAGTTTGTCCGACTAGACACAGTTAAGCTATTAACAAATTTTCAGCTTGATATTAATCAACTTTTTTTTGTACGCGGGATCCAGGTCTAATAGCATAGCTGTTATGTATTCAGTATTGTTGGCAATTTCATTATGAATAGACTGTCGTCTGACCATCGCTTGTGTAGGTTTGCCGCAAAAATCATGGTTTCATTGGTGAATTACGGCCATTTTATAATCGACCTAATTGCCCATCAGAGCAATTAATTCAATTAAGTAAACGTTTTTGCACTATGTTTACTTGTAAGTAGTACATAACACGCATTCTCCAAGAGGTGTACAGTGCGTACCAAAGAAGATTACTTGCTGTAGATGTTGTATATCCTTTTAAAATCACGTATGAAATAAACTTAATTTCATCTAATCAATATAATTCATCTATTCTTTAATCAATGGTTGAGAAAATGGCTATGACAGTTGCCTGGGAAGATGCTTCTGTTTAGCGAGGAAAGAAGATTGAGGTTGTGTCCTGCTGGGAGAGGTACTACGCATGTACACTTCCTGCGCAGATATGGTACGTTCCTTACAGACCGATATCAGCGCGAAGGAGATCGGCACGAGGAGTAGATCTTTGAACAACACGGATTCTGGCATCTGCTTCTCAAACGACTTGGGTAGAGGGCCAGTGGGCTGGTAGAAAACATCAAAGCTAAAGCAATTAAGAAGGTAGCTGGCGTATGACAGGAAGGAAAAATACGAGATTTTCGTACAAAATATTGATCCAGTTGGTGATCCAGAGTTATGGATGACCATCAAGAATGCTGTTGAAGTGGAAGATCAGTGTTGAGTTAAAAAAATGCGAAGCACTTTGAAGTAGGATCACCGGATAGCGATACATTACCAACCAAGAATGCTGTGGAATTAATCAAGAGAAGTATCCATATTGGATGGATGGAGGAGTGAACTTTTCAAAGCAGCCGTCTCTAAAGTCCGAATAGCTATGTTGATTGCCGACCTCCGTCGTGGAGATGGTACTTGAAGAAGAAGTGTCTAGTTGTAGTGCCCAAAAGTAGAGAGTTGATCAAATTGTTTATCTTGGATATCAGCTAAATTGTAACGCAGAGAGTCACGGTGAAAGTAGATCCAGAATTGAGCAGGTCAGAGCCGCTTTTAGAAGGATGTCCAAGGTATTATGTAACAGAGACCTAAAGTTGGAATTGCGGATCCGCCTACTTCGCTGCTACGTGTTCTTGGTCTTACTTTATGGTGCCGAGTCTTGGACTGTTAATAAAAGTGATCAAAATCGATTTGAGGCTTTCGACATGTGGTGTAGTGATGTTGATTATAGTTACTTTCGAGTATTCGTTACAAATCGTTACTTTTGTATAAAGTAATCGTTTACAGTATTCGTTACTTTGATTACTTTTGTTACTTTTGTATTTGAGTACCGGTAATCATAATCATATCGAGGATCGCATTTGTCAGTACATATTTTGTATTAGTATTAGTAGGATAATTTGATTACTATGATTACTTTTATATTTGAGTACCGGTAATCATATCGAGAATCGCATTTCTCAGTATTTCGTATAAGTATAAGATCCGATATAATAACCACCTTCACCGATCTATTTAATAGATAGAAATTAAATGATATGTAATCTATTATGTTAAAATTATTAAAAACAAGGTATGCCCGACATAATTATGTCCAGGCTAATTAATAATTAAAAAAATTATTCTGTTTGCATCAATTAAGTGCCAAAAACAAACCCTCGAAACTCTAGATGACGTATCTTAGTAGTAGCCCTGGGCACCCAGGTGCTTCGGAGGTCTGTTCTGATTGCATATTCGTGTTCAGTGACCCCAATTACCTCAAAATAAGAAAACTGGCCCTTAATATGCTGATTTTAACATGTTTATGCATTTTCGATGCGTTTTATACACTTTAAAATGTAGTACATAATGCATTTCCACCCATTTTTCCATTGTAGACTTTTTTTCCAGACGTCATCCTAATCCTAAATACAATGAAAAAAGTTGCAAGTCTCTATGCACCTACTATATTTAATAATTACACTTTTATAAGTGTATTACTTCTAAGTGTTTAAATCGTAAAATTTATTGTAAAAATGGATAAAACAGAATCAAAAGTCATGGTAATTCTCATATAAGACGAAGTCCCGCCAGAGGAGCCCAACACAAATTATTCTCAATTCTTTTTTTTAAATTTTATGAGATTTTCGTTGGTCCGATAAACAAGATTTAACAGTAACTGAATTAGTGAGAAGAGCAGCCCAAATTTGAAGACAGATGAGCAAAAAGACTTTTTTTTATTCCTTTTTGTAAATTTTAAAATTATTTTGTATTGTTTTATAATCAAAATTTAACCCTCACGCACAAGTTGTACATACAACTTCAGTGAGGAACTGAGTTTATTTTATATGTACAATTTATTTGCTACAAATAAACTCCATTATTATTATTATTATAAAAAAGAACTTTTTTATAATAAAACCTTTTTATTATTTATAGCAAAGAATATAAAATAATTTAACGATAAACGATTTAACGATAAAATGCTTAAAATTCCAAAAATTACACTCTAATAAAAAAGTACTTTTTATAATATCACGGTTTTGTTATTGTATATAGGACACAACATGTTTGGAAAGAATAATTAACTTATAAGATATGAATTTTTAGTAGGTGTATTAACTGTTATTTATAACTACGATTCCAAAAATTACACTAGTATAAAATAGTATTTTTTATAATACCACGGTTGTTTAAAATGATGTATTGTATATAATTTTAAGTATATAAACTTTTATTATTTATTAAAACAATTAAAAAAAGATACGCAACAGCCGGGTTCCAACTGGGGACCTCTCGATCTGCAGTCTAATGCCACTGATCAGTGGCACCATCAATTTGTAGATATCGATTTATTAACGTACTTTAAAATATCATGGCATTAGTCACATTTTTAAAATAGTTTGAAATTAAAAAAAATCGATTTATCCATACAGTGTGATTGGTCAGTGGGGTAAAGCTTTGTAGATTCGTTATAGTAATAGATAGTAATAAAAGTTAATAACAAAAATTGTAGCCAACTTTGATTACAGATTGATAATCAGTAATCGTAAATTATTGTAAGTGTTAGACAATTATTCAGTCATGGCTTACCCGCAATTATTAATAATTTTGCTCTGAAAAATGAAAATATCTCGAAAACTAATAAATTTACACACAGGGAATGTTATACAAAAATTATAGTATAGTAATGGTACTCTTCGATAATGATATAAAATACAGGGTGTTCTATTTAAAATTACTGAGAAAATAACGTACTTGCGTTTTGACTCACCCTGTATTCAATATAAAGAAAATTAGCAAAACAACCATTTACGAAAATTTTGACAATAAATAAAAAAATATGACGTCAATAAACCATTGCCCTTGTGCTTGCTTTTATTTATACAGGTAGTTAAACTTGTTACGATTTTCATATAAAATTGGTTATAACTTTGTAAATACCCCGTATAACATACCAAACCTTTATATTTTTGTAATCGAAAAGTTACGAAGATTTCGAATATAAAATAAAACACAGGGTGTTCTTTTTAAAAAAACATAAGTTTGGTCTGTCACTATGTTATCGAACACCCTGTAATATTCTAACTAATTTTGTCATGTGAAGCTCAAAGTTCGCTACAATTTTTGTTATTAAGTTTTATCGCTATACATTACTATAACGGATCTACGGAGCTTCACCCCACTAATTATCTATCACCCTGTATATTAGCAGTTAAATATTGCATTGTTAGCTAGTTCTAAGCTATCCTGAAAATTTCAGGTGTCTAGATAACCTAGAACTATTTTTAAAATGGATTAAAAAATTTGCGGAGTCCTTGACACCAACCAAGCCAAGTATATAAAAAAAGGTTTTAAAAATATATTTATTCCTGTGTTTTTAGTGTTAAATGCCCTGGTCTAATAAAAACAATGCCATATCTACATGTAAAATTAAAGTTGATGATCATAGTCTAGAAATATTATCATTTCTACATTTTTTCCGGTCAATCTAAGCAATTTTTTCTAGGCCTGATAAGAATAGTGTGTATTTATTATTAAAATATAATGTGTTGCATTTTTATTTTCAAAGGAACGAACATTTGTGAAATTCTGTGAATTATCTACCTCGGCAAATCGTATAGACATCTGTTTCTGGGTGCATGCTTTGTTAAATGATATACCTCCCTCTGTTTCAGCTACTTCTCAGCGCCCTGTAATCCTGTAAAACTCTTCATAACCTTCGCCCTTCATAGATAAAATTTTAGTTAACTGTACTGATACCGAAAACTCGTGGAATTCCGGTCCGATTCCGATATCAACCGATTGTATATACAATAAGTACTCACATAGGTACTCGCTCTGATACGATTGGTACGAAGTAATCAGAGTAATCAAAGTAACGATTTACCTCTCGGTATAGTAATCGTTACTTTCGGTATTCACAAAAACAACACCCATTATTTAAATTCATTTTTTTTGCTACTGGATAGCTTTAAGAGCGTAGGCGCAAAATTTCAGGCCAATGCTTTTTAAATGCATTCATATTTTTCGAATCCTGAGAAAACTAATAAGTATTTTTTAAAAATTTAAACGCAGAATGAAAGATTACATTATTACCGAGGGCCGAAAGTCCCTTAGAATAAACAAAAAGTTTCTTTTGAATGAATTATTTGAAATTAAAAATCACACTAAATTTTTTCTTTTCTTTTTCACCTCTTAGCCCGATCAGGGAACACAAAATTTTACGAAAACCTCCAAAAAAATAAAGGAAGGATGAAAATTTGGGAATAAGTAGTTGATATTGTCTATTATTATACAGGGTGTCCAGAAACTCTACCGACAAACAAAGACAGGAGATTCTTCAGATAATTTTAAGATAATTTAACCCAATTCACTTAGTCCGAAAATGCTTCCTACGGGAGCTAGAGCTCTTTGAAGATGGCGTCTTGTAATTAGTTTTTCTTAAATACCTCCAGAATGCTTCAATTTAGAAAAACAAAAATTGGTACGCGTATTTATCTTCAAGATATAAATCTAATCCACCTATTGCAAATTTCTAGTACCGATCATAGGCGTCCGTTTTAGGTAGGGCAACGGTTATTTTATCGCATAACTTTTTTATCTTTAACTTTAATGCATTTCTGATACTGTATTCTAGTACTGTATTCTGAAGTATTCTAGTACTAAAAGGTACTCCTGTTTTAAATCCGTAGGACACACCGTTTTCTAGAAAAATCGATTTCAAAATTTTTCGCTTTATGAATTAAAAAAAAAATTCAAAAAAAAAACTGTTTAGAAAGACGAAAACTGGTACATTTATTTATATTCCATAGATAAATCGATTTTATTAATTGCGAATTTCTAGTACTGGTCATAGGCGTCCATTTTGGGTAGGTCAACAGTTATTTTGTAGCATACCTTTCTTGTCTTGAATTTTTGAGCATTTTTGACACTAGATTATTAAATTATGAGGTATTCGAGTACTAAAAGTTACTCTTACTTTATGTTGGTAAAATACTTCGTTTTTTGTTGAAAAGGTCTTTCAATTTTGTTTCAAATTCCAAGAACGGAAAATTTTCAAATAGATTTTTCTAGAAAACGGTGTGTCCTATCGACTTAAAGCAAGAGTACCTTTTAGTACTAGAATACCTCACAATTTAATAATCCGGTGTCAGAAATGCATAAAAGTTAAGGACAAAAAAGTTATGCGATAAAATACCTGCTGCTCTACCCAAAACGGACGCCTATGACCGGTACTAGAAATTTGCAATGGATGGAATCGATTCATCTCTGAAAAGTAAATATGCATACCAATTTTCGTTTTTCTAAATAGAAGCGTTCTAGAGGTATTTAAGAAAAACTGATTTCATGATGCCATCTTCGAAGAGCTCTAGCTCCCTTAAGAAGCATTTTCGGACTAGGTGAATTGGGTTAAATTGTCTTAAAATTATCTAAGGAATCTCCTGCCTTCGTTTGTCGGTAGAGTTTCTGGACACCCTGTATAAGAAAAAGTTTACAATTCTACATCCCCTCCATTTTACAAAAATTGAAAAATACGGGGTGAAAAATATTTTCTCGGGGGTGCAAAAATATACGTTCAAAATAAGTCCGGAATTGGATAAAATGACCAATTCTAAGCAACTTTTGTTCTATATAGTTTTTTTTGCTAAGTCAATACTTTTCGAGTTACTTGAGAGTGAATATGTTCATTTTTCACCAAAAAAAAACATGTTTTTGGACGGTTTTTCGGAGATAACTCAAAAAGTAAGTATTTTGGCGAAAAAAAAAAATATTCTTAGCAAAAATATAGCTTACAAAAAACTGAAAAAAATGGTGTATGCATGAGGTCTGTTCACCCAGCAGAAGCAGAGTTGTAGCTAATGAAAAGTAGGTTCTTCTTCTTCAAATTCCAAATCGAATATTTCAATGTGAAATAACCAAAAAACGGAGCACTTTTCAGGGAAAATTCATTACCACTTTTTTAAAGTTTTTAGAAAAAGGTTAATTTTTGTTTTTAGAAAAAACTTCTAACATTAAAAGTAAGTGAGTTACGCTTAAAATATTGTTGGTGCCTTTTATTTTTTGGTATAAAAATGGCGAAAATCACCCCCTAATTAGCTTCTCAAATAAAATTAATCGTTACCGCTTCACAAGTTACTTTACTTATCTATTGTTTATATTATATAAAAGTTCCATTGCTTCAAAGTGCTCAGGTTTAAAAAAAAATTGGGTTTAAAATAAAACATTTTTTTTTAATTTTGAAAAAAAAAAATGGAATTGTTTGTGGAATTAACTTAAAAATTATTAGTAATACCAAAAATCTAAGAGTAATAAAATGTACGTTTTGCTTTTCTGAATATTTCTGATTTTTTGTTTTCTTGTTAGACAAAAATTGGTTATGCTATGGCTGTTCAAAATTTGCCTAAACTCGTGATTAGTTACTCGTTCAGGCCATTTTAACTACAGCTTTTTCAAAAATAAGCACTTTGAACCGATGAAACTTACAATAATCATATAAATAATCCATAGAAAAAGTAACTTGTGAAGTGGTAATAACAAAATTTCTTTGTGATGCTAATTACGGGGTGATTTTCGCGATTTTTTTACCACAAAATAAAAGGGACCAACAATATTTTGAGCGTAACTCACTAACTTTTAATGTTACAAGTTTTTAAAAAAAAAACTTTTTTTAAACACTTTAAAAAAGTTAAAATGAATTTTCCCCGAAAAGTGCTCCGTTTTTGGGTTATTGCACATCGAAATATTCGATTTGGAATTTGACGAAGAAGAACCTACTTTTCATTAGCTGCAACTCTGCTTCTTCTGGGTCTACAGACCTCATGTATACACCATTTTTTTCAATTTTTTATAAGCTATATTTTGCTAAGGATAGTTTTTTCGCTAAAATACTTACTTTTTGAGTTATCTTCGAAAAACCGTCCAAACACACGTTTTATTTTGTTAAACATGAACATATTCATTCGCAAATAAATCGAAAAGTATTGACTTAGTGAAAAAACTTTATAGAACAAAAGTTGTTTAGAATTAGTCATTTTATCTAATTCCGGTCTTATTTTGAATGTATATTTTTCAACTTAGAGAGGGGTATTCCTCTAGATTTTTGTAAAATGGAGGGGATGTAGAATTGTAAAGTTTGTCTTATATAATAATAGACAATTTCAACTAAATATTCCCAAATTTTCATCCTTCCTTTATTTCTTTTGGGGTCAGATTGTTCTTTGATCGGGCTATCTGTAACTTGTTAAAATAAACATAATAGAAATTTTCAGGGACTTTCGGCCCTCGGTAATAATGTAATGTTTCAGTCTGCGTTTAAATTTTTCAAAAATATTCATAGTTTTCTCAGGATTCGAAAAAAACGAATGCATTTAAAAAGCATTGGAGCCGAAATTTTGCGCCTACGCCCTTAAGAGCAAAAGATGGCAATTAATCGTCTTTCCAAGATGGCAATTAATTAAGAAATGGGTCTTTCTTATTGAATTTAAAAATTTGTCGAGATTTTTTTCCTATAGCGGCGTTAATCAATTAATTTGTGTACGTGACAGTTCCTAATTTTCCTTTTCTTTTTTCTTCTTCTTTTTTAATTAAATCGTTTTTCCAGTTTAATGGATTTCGCAAACAGCTAATAGTTCCGGTCTTAATTGGATTTTTTAATCGGTGTCTATTTTATTTGAAATACAAGAAGTGTTTTAGAGCGATTGGAAAATATTTTATCCATTGGAGACATTGAGATTTTGGTCAAATTAACAATGGTAGGTATAGAAGAATTGTATATACGGCAGCTCGTTTATATATGATATTTAGAGAGAAAAATATTTTCAACGAAAATTTTGTTTTTGTTTATAAATTCGCAAAGCCTGTTCGTTCGTTCGTTCGTGCGTCACCGCCTCTGCAATACTTGGAGCCGACCTACCGATGTATTCCTATGTAGTTTTATCTCCTGATTCCAAATCTGAAAACGGCATTTCGATATCTCGAACCATCTTCGAGATAAACGACCTCAAAGTCAACTTGCATCTCAAGACAGCAATTTAGGGTCTTTTAGCAAATTAGATATTGAGAGAATCCTACAATAGAGACACTGCTAGAAACGCATTAAACCTAATGCACGTAAAAATGCAAATGAAAAATATACCACAAAAAAAGTATAGCACGTAACTTCGACTGACATCGGCTATAAACACATAAAAAGCTCTTCATGGTCTAAAACCTAAGATACAACTATCATACATCTAATTTTATCAATTTTATACGAGATATGTAAAAAATATGAATTTCGCTCAAGAGTAACGTAACTTTATAGTTTACATTATTGCAATTAGAAGGATATAATTGCACAATAAAACGTAATTTTTAATTCTAAACAACCTTTCATAATAGCAATTTTTGGTATTAAGAATTTTGGTAGCAAATAAACAAAGTTTTCGTTATGATAATGCTCGCATTTTCAGCTTGTTAAATAAGTACTAAGTGATTATCAGTAACCTGTGTTTTCTCTAAAACATGTAATTTCACATATAGTCCGTCCGCTATAACTTTTCCCATGCACAATTTATTTTCAATCAAATTAAGTCAAAACATAAATTGAAACGAACGTCGATGTGTATATACATTTTGTATACTGTATACTATATACTACACACATCGGCGTACGTTTTACTTTCTGTTTTGACTTAATTTGATTGAAAATGAATCGTACCGCATGGGAAAAGTTATAGCGAACGGACTATATGTTTGTAGTGTAGAAAACAGCACATTACAGAGTTATATCTCATCATTGTTCTTGTTTGCCTTTGTTCCTATGCGGCGTCGGCTTCTATAATTACATACATTTCTCCATAAGTTTCTATATTGCATCATACCAATATCAATCCCGTTCACAGAAATGCCCTTCCTTAGCGTTTTCCACTAGGCCTTCTTCGGTTTTCCTCTTTTCCTCCTTCCTGGAAATTTCAAATCAGTATTCGATGTTCCTTTTTCTTTTTAATCTCGAACAATCAGTCCCTTTCATCGTAGCTATACTTTTAACAGTTTTTCATGTTTCCTTTCAATTTCATAGACATCTTTCTGTCAGACAACACACCACTCATCCATCCCGCCCTAACTATACTGTATGCATCTGTAAATGTTTCCCAATTACTCTGATTGACGTAACTTAGGAACTTAAAACTATTACTTTGCACAATAATTTTACTACTCAAAGTTATATTTTATAGTTGTTGTAATTCCGTCTTTAGATAAACATTCCAGATTTTTACCCCGCTAACTTCTAAACTTCTTTCTTCAAGATTTTGTCTCTACTGTTCCAGTTTTTGTTCTACATCTCTTTCAGCATTTCTTTAAAAGTTCTTCTCGATAAACTCTATATTTTTTCCCAATGAAGATCAATGAGTATCATATGAGAGTTAGTTTCTTTATGTCTACATTAAATGTAATTTGTTTGTAGTTGTGTATTGTGTTGAAACGGGTACTATTTAGTCCATGTGGTGAGACCGCTCCCGTCTGAAAAATATTTTTAATTCGGTTTCTTTGCGGATTCATATTCAAAAATGTCCGCTTTAAACAAATCTGAAGGGTGCCGGACGGAATTTTTGGGCAGAAATTGTTTAAACAATTTTTTAAAACAAATACATAAGATCACCTTTTATTGCTCCAAAAAATATATTTTTATGTTTTTTGGTTCATTCTAAACAAGAAAGGTATCTTGTGGTTTGTCTCAAAAATTGACAATTTTCGAGTTATAGGCGATTTCAAATCTAAAAAATGCGAAAATACGCATTTTCGAGGCTTAAAAACTCATATTTAAATTAGTATTTTTAAGGGTGCCAATAACTTGGATTAAAGCTTAAACATTCCTTTTCAAGATTCCGAAGAGTGATCGGGTCTAACTTCAATTTAGACCGTAGTTTTTTAATTGTTAATTATGCGTGTCCATCCGGTTTTTTTGCCGGTGCGGCGCGCACTATTTTCAAAAATCTCCTATTTCCCTCCGAAAAATATTTTTTCTAGATTCTTTGGGATATTCTAAATAAAATAAGTTTCTTGACATTTTTCTCAAAAGTTAATGGTTTTAAAGTTATAAGCGATTTAAAATCCGAAAAATGACAAAAAAACACATTTTCGCATTTTAAATCGCTTATAACTTTAAAACTAGTAACTTTTGAGAAAAATGTCAAGAAACTTATTTTATTTAGAGTGTCCCAAAGAATCTAGAAAAAGTATTTTTCAGAGAAAATAATAGATTTTTGAAAATAGTGCGCGCCGCACCGGCAAAAAACCGGATGGACACGCATAATTAACAATTAAAAAATTACGGTCTAAATTGAAGTTAGACCCGATCACTCTTCGAAATCTTGAAAAGGAATGTTTAAACTTTAATCCAAGTTATTGGCACCCTTAAAAATACTAATTTAAATATGAGTTTTTAAGCCTCGAAAATGCGTATTTTCGCATTTTTTAGATTCTAAATCGCCTATAACTCGAAAACTGTCAATTTTTGAGAAAAATCACAAGATACCTTTCTTGTGTAGAATTGCCCAAAAAACCTAAAAATATATTTTTTGGAGCAATAAAAGGTGATCTTATGTATTTGTTTAAAAAAAAATGTTTAAACAATTTCTGTCCAAAAATTCCGTCCGGCACCCTTCAGATTTGCTTAAAGGGGACATTTTTGAATATGAATCCGCAGAGAAACCGAATTAGAAATGTTTTTCAGACGGGAGCGGTCTCACCACATGGACTAATTATATTGCTTCTTCATTCGTCTGGCATTGTAGTTGTGGCATATGTCTGGCATTGTATTTATGTATGTATTATGACACGACAAAAATAGTACATTATATACCGCGGGACTGAAGTAGTACATTTAATCCTGAAGGTAAAGTTTATGGCCCGACCGCAGGGAGGGCCATAATTTACCTGAAGGATTAAATGTACTTCAGTCGCAAGGTATATACGATACTTTTCGTACTTCCGGTATGATTTTATTAATTATTTCAATAATTTCAATCAGTTTTTTCTCTCTTCAACTCATTTAATAAACTGTCTTTAAAATAAGTTACCATAGTAACATTGCGTTGTGACAGTTATAATTTAGAAACATTGTCATTACTAGTGTCATTGTAAAGAAACATTGTTATTGATAATTATTGGTATCATGAGTGAAGAAGGTGTATCTGATATTGATAAAAGAGCAGCCGAAGTAGGTGAAGAATTGTTACCACCGAAATCTAGAAAACTATACGAGCAGCAGTACGATGCTTTTAAAAAGTGGTGCCGCTTAAAAAATGTGAGACAACCTACTGAAAATGCGCTGTTAGTCTACTTCGATGATAAATCAAAAGCGGTTTGTGCCTCAACTCTCTGGGCACATTACTCAATGCTGAAATCGGTTATTAACATTAGAGAAGATATTGATATAAGTAAATTTCCAAAATTATTAGCTTTTTTGAAGAGAAGAAATGAGGGATTTAAGCCAAAGAAGTCAAGAATTCTCACGTCTGAGCAGGTAGATCAGTTCTTACGGGAGGCTCCGGATGATAAATATTTAATGCTTAAGGTAAATTTGGAAATTTGTTTATATTCAGAAATTTTAAGAAATCAATTTTTTTGTAGGTTGCACTTATTTTGGGCGTTGCGGGAGCTTGTCGTGGAAAAGAGTTGGTTGATTTAGAAATCGACGATGTGAGAGATTTGGGCGATTCCTTCCTAATTGCGATTAGAAACACCAAAAATAAAATTGACCGAAATTTTGTGATCAAAAATTCAGAAAACAGTGCCATCAGTTTTGTGGCGATATTTCGGAAATATGTGGCATTGCGAAAGACAGGGACAACTCATTCAAAATTTTTTGTTCAATACATCAACAAAGAATGTACTACGCGAGTAGTAGGAAAAAACATGTTTGGTACAATTCCACGGCAAATAGCAGCTTTCTTGAAATTAGAAAATGCGACGTCTTATACGGGACATTGTTTTAGACGCACATCTGCGTCTTTGTTAGCTGATTCGGGAGCAACAATAGACGTGCTGAAGAGACATGGAGGATGGAAATCCTCCAACGTGGCCGAGGGATATATTGAATCGTCTATTAAAAATAAACAAAAAATTTCAGATAAAATATTTGGTCAAGTCGCCGATTCGTCCACTATAGTTATGCCACAGTCCTCATTCTCGCTTCCTGTTTCCGCAGGATCTTCGAAACAAACACCAGTTCAATATGAAAAGGACCTATCTGTTACTCGTCAGTTACCTGCTGCATTAACCCAGGAAAGACTGGTCAATATGACGAACTGTCACAATATTAATTTGAATATTAACGTTAATTACCATTCTAATTAATTATATTTTTCAATAAAATATCCCTTAAATTCGTTTGTTTGTGATTTAATCGTTCCGGGAGTTTCGTCAATATTTAATCCCGGAGGGATTAAATGTGACACTTTAGTACCTGTCACAAGGGAGTGAAGTTGTCACTTTAGGCCCGGAAGTACGAAAAACTAATTTTTCTAATATCACATTCCTCACTTTTCGTAACCAAAAATGTAGGTACAATTCAAAATATGTGTACAGTAGATACGTGCCAGCTATGAATAACCAGCGCATATTTTCATTTTCGTGCCACTCAAAGTAGAGTACCGATTATTTCATCACAGCTTGTTAAGAATATGACCCATCAACCGATTTTCTGAAATATTCAGAACGACTAAAAATGTGTGACCTCGGTTATTTCTATGATGCGAGTACAGTACTCTTATGTAGGCATCTCTTGTTTTTCTTAACTGCTATCTTGACTTCATGTTTAAACCACGGTTTATTGTTTTTTGGTCTGTTGTATTGATTGGTTTTTGTCCTTTTGCCTCTACAGTCTGCTTCTACTCCTCTATATTATCTCCTTAAGAAAGATGTACTGACGTTATGTATTCCTTTGACCAATTCTGTCCAATTATCTCTCTTCTGTGCGTGTTGTTTTGGTCCATCATGCTGGAGATTTTCCTCTGAATTTTTTGCCCGCTATGTTGCCTTCCACCATCATTCGTTTCATGCATTTTCTTCTTCTAGTTATATGACCATGCAAAATATCACTATGTTTTGGTTGATAGTTATGGAGAGATTAGTTTTTATGTCAAGTTTTTCCAGTATTGAATTATTTTTACTATTAGCTTTGAGTTTGGTCTACGATTCTTTTCTTCTTCTAAATGTGCCCACGGGCACCTCTAGTGATATGGGAGACTACATTGACTCATCTTATTCTATTCAAAGCAGCTCGAAATATATCAGTTGAGGTTAGACCAGTTCATTTCCTAAGATTGGACAGCCAGAATATATAATAGTCTACGTCTAGGGCAGTGATGTGGGAGGGAGTCTCCCACATCACTGGTCTAGGGACTCTCTTAACCTCAATCTTGCCTTGTTGAATCAACTGGAGAAGTCGGTATTTAGTCCATGTGGTCTGAAAAAATTTCTGATTCGGTTTCTTTGTGGATTATTATTCAAAAATGTCCCCTTTAAACAAATCTGAAGGGTGCCGGCCGAAATTTTTGGGTAGAAATTGTTTAAACAACCACAAGATATCAAGTTTTTTTGGTCTGGAACATATATTTTTAGGTTTTTTGGGTCATTCTTAATAAGAAAGGTATCTTGTAATTTTTCTCAAAAATTGATAGTTTTCGAGTTATAGGCGATTAAAAATCTAAAAAATGCGAAAATACGCATTTTCGAGGCATAAAAACTCATATTTAAATTATTATTTTTGGGGTTGCCAGATACTTAAATTGAAGCTTAAACATTCAGCTTCGAGATTCTGAAGAGTGATCGCATCTAACTTTAATTTATACCGTTTTTTTAATTCTTAAATATGCATGTTTATCCGATGTTTTTGCCGGTGCGGCGCGCTCGATTTCAAAAATCTCCTATTTTTCTCCGAAAAATATTTTTTCTAGATTCTGTAGGATATTCTAAATAAAACCAGTTTTGTGACATTTTTCTTAAAAGTTAATGGTTTTAAAGTTATAAGCGATTTAAAATCCGAAAAATGACAAAATACCGCATTTTCGGATTTAAATCGCTTATAACTTTAAAACTATTAACTTTTGAGAAAAATGTCAAAAAACTTGTCCCGAAGAATCTATAAAAAATATTTTTCGGTGGAAAATAGGAAATTTTTGAAATAGAACGCGCCGCACTGGCAAAAAAATCGGATGTACATGCATATTTAACAATTAAAAAACAACGATTTAAATTAAGGTTAGACGCGATAACTCTTCAGAATCTTGAAGATGAATGTATAAACTTCAATTTAAGTATCTGGTAACCCCAAAAATACTAATTTACATATGAGTTTTTAAGCCTCTAAAATGCGTATTTTCGCATTTTTCAGATTTTAAATCGCCTGTAACTCGAAAACTACCAATTTTTGAGAAAATTTACAAGATAGGTACCTTTCTTGTTTAGGATGACCCACGAAACTTAAAAATATACGTTCCGGAGCAAAAAAACATGATCTTTTGTATTTGTTTAAAAAAATTGTTTAAACAATTGTTGCCCAAAAATTCCGCCCGGCACCCTTCAGATTTGTTTAAAGGGGACATTTTTGAATAGGAATCCACAAAGAAACCGAATCAGAAATTTTTTTCAGACGGGAGCGGTCTCACCACATGGACTAATATAGGTTAAGAGCAATTTTAAGATCTTATTGCAGTTACTGTTTTACTTCTTCGTTTCTTGCTTATCAAGAAGTAATAATGGCTCTCAGTTCTGAGAAATTTCATTTCGTTACCTCTTTGCGTAATTCCCAGCTTTTACGTCCATATGAATAAGAGAATCTGTATATTAGGAAATAAAAAAGGTCACTCGTTGTATCTCACAAACATTTGGTTGTTCCGCTAAAGATTGTAACAATCTTTTATCGGAATAACCCAAATGAGTCACAGGACTAAATGGTGTATTATTTTAATTACTATTTCCAAATGTTTTTGAAGTATTTTATTATCAGAGTTCGTAGTTTCTCAAAAAAAAAACTAATTTTTGATAGAGCTGCTTTTTATCTACCAGATTCTATATTTATGAAAAGACACTGATTAAGGAGCCTGTTTGTTTCGGAATATGTATATGTTTTTCTTTCTAAAAAGAGGATTATTTGTTGCTTTTAAAATATGCACCGTCTAACATAATTAATAAGCACTGTTGCCAAATCTTCCGGAAAACAAAAATAGTCTTACTAAAATAATCAACCCGCAAAATTGGCACGCGTAAATTATGTTTCATATTTTTTATATTACACAATGTTACTTCATCTTGTTTATTACTCGGATTGATACAATTAGCTTTTTAATGAAATAATTTTATTACATTTTATTGTATCGAGGAATCAAATGGAAAGCACTAAAGATATAAACAAAAAAATTGTAAATAAGAGGTTTCATCCTATCGCCTTCACAGATATCGATATATTAAGATTTATATACCATATTTTATGGTTATAAATACCATACAAACTTATCCAATTATTAAGATTGGAAGATTATAACATCTATCGGATTTTGTACGAGCATATATTTTATGTATATTATCATACAATAATATATCACTTACATATTATATAACTTATACAGTGGTAGTCCAAAGTCCGTACCACCCCTCGTAATAGTAAAATTTGGTGGGAGGAAATAAACGGACTTACTTTACTTAGTCCTAAGCCTTTCTACCTTTAGGTGTAAGGTAAGGCTAAATAATAATAAAAAGGAGTTCGAGTTTGGCAAGCAAAGCGAGAGATCGTGTGGCCGGTGTATTGGCGATAAGGTAATTTCGGATTCGAAACCTATCACAATAAAAACACCGGTTTTTAAAAGACCTATCGTTATCGGTAAAATCGTTAAACTTAAAAAGCGTTCTTGTGCGAAATAAAAATAAATAAACGGACAAATAAACATAAAAGGGAGTTTATAAACTACAAAATTTCAAAAATTTGGCATTGGGATTTTTGGCTATATTAATTATTTTTTATCTTTTTTTAATACATTTTGATACTACCACTCTTCTACTTTCATATGGCATACTCAGAATTGCACTATGTTCATTATTTTCTGTTTTATGTTATGGCAAAATAAAGGTCTCTGGGATAAACAAATAGAATAACTTTTAAACTAATTAATTGATCGGTCTCAAATTTTGAGTTTGTTAAGTACCAAAATACCCAACTTTGGGTGAAACCCTAAAATTCTAGGTTAAATTTAGTAAAGTTATTAACAAAAATCAATTTTCATTTATTTTGCTATTTGCAAAGCCACAAATTGACTTTTTAACATTCGAAAATCGGTAATTTGAAGCTTTTTAATGTCCAAAAAAATCAAATTTTGTAATTTTATGTCAACTATTTAGCTTTTTAATGGGGTGCGTTTTTTGCACTAAATTGTTAATAATTAAAAAACGGACGCGAACTCTAGGCAGGAAACAGGTAGGTTTTCTTCCTATAGGTCTAGTGATGTAAAAAAACGTGTTTTTTTTTTAATTCTAAAAAAAACGAAAAAAAAAACAATAAAAAACGTGTTTTTTTTGTTTTTAATTGTTTTTTATTAGTTTCTCAACGTAATATTAACAATATCAATATTAGGATTAATTATTTATATGGGAAATAAGCCACAATTAAAATGAAAAAAATAATTTTATTAACGTTTCGACTTAAATATTTAAAATTAATTATTTATATGGGAAATAAGCCACAATTAAAATGAAAAAAATAATTTTATTAACGTTTCGACTTAAATATTTAAAATAAATATTTAAAAATTTTTTTTCATTTTAAGTGTGGCTTATTTCCCATATAAATAATTAATCATAAAAATGCCACAAGGAAATAGCTTCAGAACAACATCAATATTAGGAGTTGTTTGTAAGCCTAAAAATCACCCAATATTTCAATATTATATCCAAAACATCTAGAAACTCAGTGTTTGACGTTCCTTTTTAAAAAATATTGAAACATTAAACCCTTACTGCCTTTATCTATTATTTTTTTACGTCGTTGCTTTTGGGGAATCACCGAAATTTAGCAGGACGCTCGTATTCGTTGGCGCTGAGAAAACCGGGGAATTACCGATTAGCTTTTGCAGGTGTTCTGTTGTTATTTTGTGATTTACTTGCCTTGTGCCGGAAATATTTGTGTTTAGTGCTTATTTAAATAACTATATATATAATAATATTTAGTGCTAAATTTAACAAGTCTGAAATCGTTTACTGCCGAGGCTGTTGCCCTTACAAAGGCCATCCGACAAAGCCACATATTATCTGCGTGGGTAAAGGAAAAAAAAACGAATTAAAAATAAGTTGCAGTCTTAAACTCCCAGTGCCTACCAGATGGGGATCATTAGTTCTTTGTCTACAATCATTGCTTGCTAACAAACAAATAATAAAAAGGATGGCTATCAATGAAGAAGTTGAAAAGACAGTAAGCAAACACCCATCTTTAAAAAAAATGCTCTAAGCGATATATTTTGGGACCGGGTACAAGGATACATTATGCTTCTGGAACCAATTGCTAACACAATTACCTCTGTAGAAGGTGACACACCAACGATTTCAAAATGTCTGCATTTATTTAAAAAAATGGTTAACACCTCATTAGAAAATGTCACTAAAAGTCCATTGTTATCCAAAGAGGAAGCAGATACAAGGGCAATTTTTGAAAATCGGAAGAAGTTTGCTATTTATAGTGTTCATTTTGTAGCTAACCTTTTGGATCCAAAATATCGTGGCTGCGAACTTAGCTCAGATGAGATGGTAATTTTTTTTAGGTTATAGTGGGTTTTAGTTATATTTCTATTAATTTTTTTATTTAATGTAGACTGATGCGACAGAAGTCATATACAAGGTAGCACAGAAGATGCCAGATGTCGATGAAGCAGCCGTCTTAGCTGACGTTGTCAATTTTATTGCAAAAGAAGGACTATTCAAAAAGGCTTTTCTATGGAATGAGGACACAATTGCAGCTATCCTAGCTTCACAGTCAATCCTGCATTAGAATCTGAACCGGAACCAATGATAATATCCAATTCAGATCAGTCGGAGTCTGTCTTTGAAAGTGATGAAGAGGAAGCTTCAGAGTCTGAAGAAAATGCAGATAGCGACGGGACGGATCAGTGTTCATTTAAGGGATTCGGTTAATTAATTGAACCTTTTCAATCATTAAGACGTTGTTTTTTTTATTTGATAAATTTTTATTACTTATTTTTGCTTTGATTTTGCAAGTTAACGAATAAACTCTTCTTATTTTGTTTATACCCATGGTCTTTTTATTTAAAGGATTTATACGAAATTAATTATGAAACGAAATAATACTTATTTTGTTATAAAATTATACAGAATATTATATTTATTATATGTTTTTGTCATTAAATAAACTGTACCCACTTAAAAAATCAAAATAAAAAAAAACGAAAAAAAACAAAAAAAACGAAGGCTTCGTTTTTTTTGCAATAAAAAACGGTTTTTTTAAAAAAAAACGGTACCGTTTTTTATTGGTTACATCACTATATAGGTCTACAATAACTAAAAAAGTAGTCAGCTGCCTCGATCTTTGAGTGTCCTGAGAAAATCCTTATTTCTCTGGACTATTTTACGGGTGCTTCCATTCATAGAAAAAATTATACAGCGAAGATGTACAAATGAATATATTGAATAAATAGTATATATTTTTTTTCTCTGATTCTGGCCTTGGTTTAGAACTAGAACCTTTAGTCACGTAATTGTATAACTTATCACTAACTCAGGTGTAATGTGTAGCGTGTGTGTTGAGCAGTGGCGGCCCGTGAGGTAGTGCCATAGAGCCATGACACTACCTTCCTAACTATGCAGAAGCCTATTTTTTTATTTTTAAAATCTTTGAATGCCTGTTAATTTTTTGTGTGTATTTCTTTTATCTTCATAAATTATATAAAATCTGGCAACTGTGCGCGTAGTACAATCGCTGCCACTTTCAGCGGAGATTATTTGGCTGGAGAATCTTGAGCCAAAATTGGTACTGGCACGGCTGAAAAGAGAAAGATTTTACGAGCATCCTATATAAGTGATAGAGAAAGAGCTATATTGGACTATTTAGTATACCTTAAATGAGAATCTTGTGCCAGACACGGTATCTATTTATTTTGAGTTTCTTTAAGTGCTGGCTTGTCGCTTTTGTTATGTCTATTTTCTGTAAAGTTTTTATATTTATAATATTATTATTAAACTTTTAGTGCATCATGATCGTGGGTGTAGTATAAATAATATTTTGATTATTTCTCAAGTTTAATTTATTAATTGACAATGAATCAGATTAGTATCTTAAAAAACTCTTTTGGTGGTTTTTCTTTACAAATTTTATAAGGTTTTGTGGAGCTTTCGAGTTAGCATAAAGAGCTCACGACGGAAAAAAATTCACAAAATAGAGGCATATTTAAGGAACTGGTCAATTTTAGCGCCGAATTAGACAACGACTTAAAGGTTCATAATATTTAAAGTTCCAGATCTTTCAAAGGTCTACCGTCTCCTGACATGTAGTTGCTTCTAATTTATTTATGTCGGAGAAGTTTTCTGCTTATCAGCGTCGGTTCCCCTATTCATTTTTTAATGAAACATGGAGACAATTTTAATTTTTAAACAAAACTCGGTTTAAAACTGAATTAAAAATACTGTATTAGTGAGACGAATTAAGTACTACTCCTGGGGCTATTCCGCTATGAGTTTGATTAAATGAGGAAGGTTTAAAAAGCACATTGGAAGAAACTATTAAACTTTTAAGCATTTTTAATTACCATTCCTAGATCAATATCTGAAGCAGAACGCTGTTTTTCGATGTTAAAACGAATTAAAACATTAGTTAAAAATACAATGAAAGAAGAACGACTTAGGTATGTTATCTGCAGAAAAGCATTTTGTAAATGGTATTGATAATTTTAATAATAAAGTCATTGAAAACTTTGCAACAAAGAAAAAACAAGAAGGATGTATCGTAAACTTTAAAAGTGGTATTGACACAACTTTGTGCATGTGTGTAAATAATGAAATAGTATTATTTTTATAATTTTGTAAATAGAGACTAAATCGTAATACAAGCTACATAAGTAATATTAGCAGTAAATAATGGTTGTAAGTTGAGAGTTTTTTATTGTTAATCAATTTACGGAACTGTTTTGATAAATTTTGAACAATTTCTTGGCACCTCAGATAGATATACATAAAATACATAAGGTAAAAGTATCAGTGCCTATTTTTTTGTTAATTTTTGCTTTATAACTTTTTTGGCAATATCGTGAACCCGTCACTAAAAATTTTGGCGGCTGTCCGAATTCTGGCACTACCTTCTTAAAGTGGTACGAGCTGCCACTGATGTTGAGTAAGTGTCTTGTTAAAATAGTATATTATTCAATAAGCATAATATAATGGTGACTGTCAAGCCGGCCACTCACGGTACTGCGGCGTCGTACAATTTGGTCGAAGTCGACTAATTGTCAAAAGTTTGGTCGTATGCGACCGTGCATCCAACAAAATCGTACAATTTGACCACAGAAAAACTGGTTTCTATGCTGCAGTACTGCATAATTGATATCACCGATGATTTTGTCGAACGACACTGCAGTATCGTGAGTGGCCGGCTTAAGGATGGCTAGTCACTACTTATTTGATATCTTTATAACAAATTTAAAGAAAATAAAGAACTACTTATCAAATACAGCTTGAGACTCTCCTGAAGGGCAGAAAGAAGAAAGGTAACCACTAAATGTTACATAATACATGTATTACTTTCTATCTATCTATCTAATCAGCTCTAAACATCCATTCTTGGATATAGGCCTCCTCTTCCTTCTTCCATGCCTCTCTATCTTGGGCAATTTGCATCCATTTTGACCCAGTGTGTTTCTTCAGGTCATCTGACCATCGCATCTGTGGCCTTCCCCTTTTTCGTTTGTGGTTCCACGGTCTCCAATGTATAATCATCTTAGTCCATCTTTCATCCTTCTGCCGTAGGGTGTGTCCGGCGAACTTCCATTTAAGCTTTGCTACTTGGGTAGAGACATCTTTCACTGTTGTTTTGTTGCGGATCCATTCGTTTTTTATTCCTGTCTGATAGTTTAATGTTCAGTATTTGTCTTTCCATGGCTCTTTCTGTCTTTGCTATTTTTTCCATATTCTCTTTTGTAAACGTTTATGTCTGAGAGCCATATATTAAAACAGAGAGTATACATTGATTGAAGACTCTTGTTTTTAGGTATTGCGGTTATTTTCTGTTCTTTAGAATATAAGACAGTTTTCCGAATGATGCCCAGGCCAATCTTATTCTTCTCTTTATTTCTTCGGTCTGATTTTCTTTATTTAATCTAGTGATTTGTCCTAGATATATATACTCTTTTACTTGTTCTATTCTTGTTTGTGCCACTAATTACTAGTTCTTCTTGTTGACTGGTCATGGTTTTTGTTTTACTGTAATTCATCTTCAGTCCTATCTTTGTCGATTCTCTATCTAGTTCTTCCTTCATTCTTTGTAATTCTTCACTTCTTTCTGCTATTAATACAATATCATCAGCATATCGTAAGTGATTCAGATATTGCCCGTTTATGTTTATACCCAAGCCATCCCAGTGCAGTTGTTTGAACACATCTTCTAGCGCTTGGTTGAATAGCTTGGACGAGATGGTATCTCCTTGTCTTATTCCTCGGTTTATTTTAATAGGCTCCGTTTGTTTCATTAGCTTAATAGTTGTTGTTGCCTTATTATATATATTTGTAATTAAGTCAGTATATCTGTAGTCTATTCTGCTGTTTTGTAGGGAATTCTTAACTGCCCAGTGTTCCACACTATAAAATGCTTTTTCGAAGTCAATAAATGCCATGTATAGCGGGATATGATATTCGTTAGCTTTTTCGATTAAGAGGAAACAGTAGCGATCAACAGGTAGCGAAAACGCGTTCCAAGATTGCGGCTCTAATTTTGAATATTTTTTCGAGATATTTGGCACACGTATTCGTAATATAATAAAGAATGGCGGTACAGAGCCCAATTTGAAAAATATGTTAATATGTGGCAATTACTCTGTAATTAAATACAATATTAAAAAAACGAGCCTGTACGGCCATTAAGAAGAACAAAAAAATACACTTTCTTCAAATAAACTTTTTTATCCGATGCCTAGATTTTGTGTCATTTTGGAACTACTAAAATTTTTTATTTCATTAGTAGTTCCAAAATGACACAGAATCTAGGCATCGGATAAAAAAGTTTATTTGAAGAAAGTGTATTTTTTTGTTCTTCTTAATGGCGGTACAGGCTCGTTTTTTTAATATTGTATTTAATTACAGAGTAATTTCCACATATTAATATATTTTTCAAATTTTCTCTGTACCGCCATTCTTTATTATATTACGAATACGTGTGCCAAATATCTCGAAAAAATATTCAAAATTACAGCCGCAATCTTGGAACGCGTTTTGGCTACCTGTTGATCGCTACTGTATCACCTTAATATCTTCATCGTTAAAAGGTGGTCACTTGTACTGAAGCTCTTTCTAAATCCGGCTTGTTCTCTTGCCTGGTATCCATCTAATTTAGTTGTTAATCTGTTTGTTAATATCTTGGTTAATAGTTTGTACATCACATTTAGTAAAGTTATGGACCTGTATTCTTTAGATCCTTTTTATCTCCTTTCTTAAATAGTAACAATGTTACTGCTTCGTTGCTTCGTTCCAAGTGTTGGGTATTTGTTTTGTCACTAATATTTTATTCATAAGTGTGTACAAAACTTCTCTAGTTGTTTTCCCACCATTTTTTAGCATTTCTACAGTTATCCCGTCTTTTCCTGGGGATTTATTATTCTTCATCTCCTTGAGTGCTCTTTTTATCTCATTCTTACTTTAAGTAAAGAAATCTTCATGTATTACTTTAAGTAAAGAAAATTTATCATATCCTGATCCTCTCTGTATTTATCATATTATACCTTTATCGGTTGTTTTTGTGATTGTTTATTTCACTATGCGGTGATGCTTTTGAAATAGATAACATTTAACAATTTTGTTGTTAAAATGTTAAAACGTTATGACTAATCGATTTCACTTCACAAGACGCAAATGAATATAATATGTACATTTTATCTTTTTCTACTTATTAGTAAAGTCTACGACAGGTATTACACATTGCGTCAGAATTTAATTACCTACACCTACACTAACCTATAACACAATAAATTGAAGGTTTTTAATTTTTAAATTATTTAAAATGAAACAAGTTAACACAGATAATATTTCAAATAGTACGGGTAAAGAATATTTTAGTATCGTTTCCTTTATATGTAGAAGCAACATATACATAGTGATCTCGGACAAAGTGGAAAGTGGTCCCCCTTTTTCGCGGGGGTTCACTCCGCATTTCTTTGGCTTCTTGTTCTCTGTCGTCTTCCTTCGCAGGTTGTTGTGTGATTTCGCCCGATTGGTGATTTAGTCCAGGGTGCATCTGTTTTGAGATGGACGTTAAGAGGTGACTCATATTTTTTTGCAGAAATTTCTTGGAATTAACTCCTATAATAATAATTGCATTATCCTCCCACTCAAAAATGTCCGGAACATTGTTTAAATAACCAAAATGTCAAAAAATGACGGAAAAATTCGATTATTTTCTTCGTTTTTTGATTATAACTTTCAAAGTATGTATTCACTTTAGAGAAAAGTTGTACTGATATAAAAGTTGCATAATTAAATTTCCTACAATATAGGATTGGTTACAAATTTTAAAAATTGTCACCCTTGTTGCAAAATAGCAATAATTGCGAAAAAAACCATAAAAAAACAAGTATTTGCATTTTACGTTTTTCAACCATTTATGCTACACTTAGGACCTTCATATTTTACCCAGAAAAATTATATAATATAGTAAAAAAATACTGTAAATTTCATTAATATCGGTGTAATAGATTTTGCAAAATAAATTTTGCAATCCAGCTTTCGCAAAAAAAATTCATTTTTTCAAAATGTTGCAGAACTGAAAATAAAGCAGATAGCAAGTTGAATTTTTTTTACGTATAGAAGAATACCGTACCTTTCAGTTACAATTTTTAAAATTAAAATTCATTAACTACCACGGCGTCAGGAATTTTTTTAAATAAACATTAATTTTTGGTGCTACGCGCAGGACAGCGGTGTTCGATTTACACAAGTTGATTTCCACCAAAATTTCTTCAAATCTTTATCTAATCTAATATATTACTTTCTTACTCTATATTTTGTTGTATTTTAATATTTTAATTCTACAAAAATCAAACTAATTTGATTATTGTTTGTGTAATATTGTTTAAACGTTTGCCTATGTTTAAAAATAATAAACTTTTATTCTCTAACTTAAAATTTATGAACAAAGAAAGTTTTTGCCAAAAAAAGGGTTATTACAAAGGACACAGCATGTGTTTTTATTTTGCAATAAACAAATTTATTTATTTATATCGAAATGAACTGACAATTAAAATTTGTCAATCATTATCAAAGGTAATTGGAATGCCCAATCAGAGCAAACTATCCGCTGTCCTGCGCGTAGCACCAAAAAAATGTGTAATTAAAAAAGTTCCTGACGCCGTAGTGGTTAACCGATTTTAATTTTACAAATTGCAAATGAAAGGTACGGTATTCTTCTATATGTAACAAAAAATTAAACTTGCTGTCTGCTTTAAGTAACGTTTACACGTATCCAGTAACTGGCGTCAGTCTCACTGGAATGCGAGTGCTTGACTAAGATAGCGCTGGATAGGTTCGTTTACACGTATCCAGTAACTGGCGCCAATCTCACTGACACTCTTATTAAAAATCCTGCCATTGAAACCACAGGTAAGACAGCGCCAGCGACTGGAACGCTGTGTTTACACGTGTCTACAACCACTGGCACGGGGTTAAAGGGGACGCGGACGAGGGCCACTGGCATGAAAATTAGACCAGCTTTCTATTCGAGACAGCGCTGGCAGACAGCGCTGGACTGGAGCAAAAAAGCGTTTACATGATGCCACTACCTTGTCAGCACTGTCGTTCCAGTGAGACTGGCGCCAGTTACTGGATACATGTAATCCTGCCTTTATATTCAGTCCTGCAGATTTTGAAAAAATTAATTTTTTTTGCGAAAGCTGGATTGCAAAATTTATTTTGCAAAATCTATTAAATCGATCTTAATGAAATTCACAGTATTGTTTTCTTATATCATAAAGTTTTTCTTGGTGAAATATGAAGGTCCTAAGTGTAGCATAAATGGTAGAAAAACGTAAAATGCGAATACTTGTTTTTTATCGTTTTTTCGCAATTATTGCTATTTTGCAACAAGGGTGACAATTTTTAAAATTTATTACGAATTCTATATTGTAGGAAATTTAATTGCGCAACTTTTATGCCAGTACAACTTTTCTCAGAAATGAACACTTTCAAAGTTATAATCAAAAAACGAAGAAAAAATCGAATTGTTCCTTCATTTTTTGACATTTTGATTATTTAAACAATGTTCCGGATCTTTTTGAGTGGGAGGATAACTCAAATATTATTATATGAGTTATTTTCAAGCAATTTCTGCAAAAAAATATGACTCACCTCTCAACGTCCAAATGTACTAATATTTTTACAGATGCGCCCTGGTCTAATTAAGATACATTCCTTTCTATTTTCGTTCTCCAGTTAGGTATCTTTATTCTGTTGATATCTTCTATCACTGATGTTCCCATCCACACTTTGCTCTCCCCCTAGTAAGTCTTGTATTTCTAAGTGTCTACTTTAATAATGATCTGTATTAATGTATCTTCTTCTAGTCTTAGTACATGCCCGAGTCAGTTCAAATTTTGAGCCTTTATATGTTTGAATATATCTTCTCCATTTATCTGGTTATTTATCACGTTAAATACTCGTCTAAACTTGGATTATAAAATTATCAGCAACAATGTAATAAATATAGGTCGGTTCGCTAAACTCAGACACAACTGGCTAGTGATTTTAGTATGTAATTTTTTTGATTTTGGCCAATTTTACCAAAATTGACAAAATTACTAACTATTTAGTAATTATTAACTATTTAGAAATTTTTTTTGCCAATTTTACCAAATTGGCAAAATTACTTACTAAAATCACTAGCCAGTTGTATCTGAGTTTAGCGAACCGACTCTACTAATTTTGTAACAATTAAAAGGATTTCACCATGTATTTAGTGGCTTTAAACCTTGCAGCTGTACTGAAGATGGAATTTTGATTCCGAAAACGTTCTGTGTTATAACAATTTTGTTATTAGTAAATAAATATTTATAAAAATAAACCAAAATGGGTGAAACTTTTATGTTAACATGGGTATTTGCACGAAATAATAATAATAATCATTTAGTTGTGAAGCGAAACAAGAGCTGTCTTATTTTATTTAGTTCATAGAGCGCCAAAGGCACTCCAACTTAAGGCGCGTTCCAAGTGACATGAAAATCGTCCTTCGTACTGCCCTCGTCATGCGCATTATAAAAAATGCGTTCCAAGCGAACATGAAGGATGATTGGTATCGTACACTGTGTTGTTCCAAGCGATCCATGTACCGCTTCGAAATCGGTAACTGAACGGTCCTTTTGATACATGCCTTCAAGCAGAAACTATTTGTACTGACTTGCGCAGTCAGGATTGTTTTCATTTTTACTGGTGACCGCTATGAGATCAGCTGATGATTCAATAATAGAATAATCCACAATTTACGCTATTAGTAGGTACCTGTGAATCTTGATTTCCGTTTAAATAATTATTAATTCTTTTTTTTTTCAAATTAATCTTAAAAATATGGATAATTTATTTTTTTTTTCATAGAAGACAACGATTTTATGTGAGATATCGATTCTGAGGAAGATTTTGAAGTTGAAGTGATGTTTAATGAACATGTTAGTAAATATTAATGTATAACCATCTATCAAACTACTACTGGTTCTGTGGTACTCGTACCGAAAATGGCTCAGGCGCAACTCGAACTTGAAATGGTACACAAATACGTTCCAAGAGGGTTACGTACTGGTAATCGGTTTGGGATCGAAAGAAAACCGTTCAAGGGCGATTCTGCGCACTAAAACAGTACAATCGATTTCGTGGCGGTTCAAGGGATCGTACAAATGTGTCGTCTTGGAACGAACCTTTTATATACTCGCTAGAATTCGAAATATTTTTACGTAAAATATACTTACCTACCTACATATAACAAAACTCACAATTAACAATAATCTATTTTTCAAATAGGCCAACAACTTAGTTCTATTACACAAAAATATAATAAATTAACTATAAATAAACACTACTTTGCTAGTATGTAACAACAATAACGAATTCTTAAAATGAATGAAAACTACTGCACTGAACAGATGTCGATAAAGATAACAGAAGAGATAAGAGAAAATCTGACGCAGGTTTGTCAAAATGACAGTGACAATTTCTCTATGTTGCCTAATTAGTTATTAGTTATAATATGTTCGATTTCTTTTTAGAAATAAAAATTTTTAGTAGTTCCAAAATGACACAAAATCTAGGCATGGGATAAAAAAGTTTATTTAAAGAAAGTGTATTTTTTGTTCTTCTTAATGGCGGTATTGTACCCTCGGAGATCCGTGGAAAAAATTTACACCCAAAATAACAAAATTCAGTTTGGCAACATTGTGTAAATGTTGATAGTAACATATCCTTTTTAAGATAAACACAACTGTAATTTAGTCCAAACAAATTAATATATTTTTTTTGCTAACAAAAATGAGATTTTTCAACCAAATAATGTTTCAAATATGATGTGCAAAATAATTTTTAATTGGGTTCTGCTAATGGGCTTGCTCTTTTTGTCATTAAAGTAAAAAAAACTTCAAATTTCACTCATTAAATCATTATTGTCCGGTTATCGTCTTAATTATTTTAACTGTACTAATATCCGTCGAGTAATTCTGAATGATTAATAGGTTGTTAAAACATTTTATCTGTAGCGACTTCTGGAATATCTTAAAAATATCGAATTTCATTGATAAAATGCACATATCCCACCGATCTTCGCTTCGACATTACAGGCTCGTTTTTTTAATATTGTATTTAACTGCAGAGTAATTTCCACATTCTAATATTTTTCTCAAATTGGGCTCTGTACCGCCATTCTTTATTATGTTACTAATATGTGTGCCAAATATCTCGACAAAATATTCAAAATTACAGCCGCAATCTTGGACCGCGTTTGTTGCTACCTGTTGATAGCCACTGTAGCCTCTTAAATGTACAAAATTGCTATTTAAATACATCGTATTTATTAAAAATTAAAATGACTTGGTAAAATAATGCGGAAGGTTAAAAAACCGTATTTATAGAAATGCCGAGCAGAAAAACATTGTCAAATATTCATATTTTACACAAAAGACTGACCACTTCCTAGATTTTAAATTATGTTTAATATTTTTTAAGGTAGTTTAAAAAACTATTCTTATTCTGTAGTGAACAATTATTAAACCTTGGAAAGTTTAGTATAGTATCGATTCGCGTAAATCGCCAGGTAGTCGAAAACTGAGAATGTCAAGGTTCAATTTTCAGTTCTGTTCGTTGCACAAAATACAATAGGTAGGAAACGATTTTTAAATGTGGTTTCGCGAATGAGTTTAAAACGTTTGTGAAAATTAGATTACGACGATTTATTAAGACAATGCATGTTATTAGTCCATGTATGAAGCTTAAAATAGGACAAAACCTCGCAATTTTTACAGAATGGATCGATTTTCTTGAAAATTTGAAAATAAGTAGTGGATAGTCCAAGGATCAAAATCTATATAATGCCGAAAGGCGCTTTTACCATGGGGGTTGTTGCCACCCCATCTCGGGGGTAGAAATTTGGAAAACAAAACCGTTTTTTTTTTAATTTTCTTTAAGACTAATAGTAATCGAGCTATACTTTATTATATGTTGGCTCTTCTTCGTCAAATGCTAAATATTGTAGTTTCAAAGTCAAAAGATGGGAAAACTATGCATTTTTCGAGGACAACTTGTTCAAACTAATTTAAAGCACATAAAAATATCTATCTTCAGAAATAAAAAAGAAGTCTCTAGCTCAAAAATTAAGTGACATAATGTCTTATAATAAAAAGAATGTCAGTCCCTATTTTTTCTGCGAAAAAGTGATCGCAAGCAACCCCTAATCACCACCCTAGTTAAAATTCGTCATTGACCTTATTCGGTCTTTTTTATTTATGTATTATTAATAGGTTCTAGAAGCTTGACCGGCTTAGAATGATCAGTTAAAAAAAATGGAGTTAAAAGCGAATAATAGCAAAGTTTAAATATAAAATTGTAGATTATTTTATTCCCAAGAACCTGGTTTGCAGAAATTTTTTCAACGGCAAAAATTGAGTGAGCTATTGACAATTAAAACTTGTAAAGACATGCAAAAACCACCTTTACCAACCCTTTCAAAGTCACCTCTTTTTGCGACTGATGCTTTTAAAAAGATTTAATATTAATAGGCTTATAGACCTTGTAAAAGCCTACATTATTTTTTACTAAACTTTCTTAGATAAAAAATAAAAAACTTACGGTTAAAAATCAATATATTTTTTTGAAAAAAAAAGGAGAAATCCAATTGGAAGCATAATAATGTAAGTTAGCTGTGTTTTTAGTCATTCTTTTTATTCATTCTTATTTATTATGTTAATATTAATAGATTCTAGAAGTTTAACTGGCTTAGAATGATCAGTTTTTAAAAAAGTGGAGTTAAAAGCAACGAATTTTTGTAGTTTGGTCAAAATTCCATTTTCTTCAGAATAGAAAGATTAGCATCAAAGATACGAAAAAATGTTTCAGTATAAAATTGTAGGTTATTTAATTCCCAATAACTTGGTTTGAAAAAATTTTTTCTGCGGCAAAAATTGAGTGAATCGTAAATGAGTATCTCGAAAAACATTGATCTTTTCTATACAAAAGTAACCCTTTCGATAGCGAATAAATCGCAAACTATTAATTTTATCAAAAAAATGTATAGAACATTTTTTGCTTAGAATGAATGTTTTTATCAACTTTTGCGGTCAAAATATAATAAAAAATTTGCACCCCCCGAGATGGGGTGGCAACCACCCCCATGGTAAAAGCGCCTTTCGGAATCATATAGATTTTGATCCTTGGACTATCCACTACTTATTCTCAAATTTTCAAGCAATTTGATCCATTCTGTAAAAATTTCGAAGTGAAAAGCTTCGGTTCCTGGCCTATATTGTGAGATTTATTTCACAATAAATTTTCATTTCAGGAATTTCCAATTTCCGCATTCCATGAATTTCCAATTTCCGCATTCGATCATTATTTATTAAGAAACTGCACTGACTTTAACTATTTATCTCACTTCTCTACCTCTATATTTTCTCCTTCCTAAGGATCTAGTTGAGTCATGTAATTCGTTTGACTATTTCTGTCCAATTATCTCTCTCCTGTGCGTGTTGTTTTGTTTTTTATAATGAGTTACTAGTCATGTTCTTTATTTGGTCCTACTATCGAGCTGGAGATCTCCCTCTATTTAGCTCTAGATCTTTTGCCTCCCACCCCACATTGCCTTAACGACGTTCTACACCTTCGGCAAAGAATTAAAGATTTACATGAAATTTTAGTATGTTATAGTTTACTTAAAAAAACTAAGACTTGATTTAAAAAAAATTGTTTTACCGTGCCGTTTAATTATTATTACGGGTCAAAGTTAAGTTTTAACATGGGCTCTTATGGGAATTCTTAAAAAGTTAATAACTTTTGACCCAAATTTACGATTTTTAATTATTTGTGCTTAAATTAAAGGTTTTTTTTGTAAGGAATAACATATTAAAAAATAAGGATTGTTTACCGTACCATTTATTTTTAATTTATTTATTATAATTAATTCCGTAATTTCCGTAATTTATTATAATTTATTTTTATAAAGTATTCAATACTGAAACATATGATTTGAGTATTCTGCTATAAATGCATTGTTACCAACTTTCGCTTGCATATAAGTTTCCCCCCTTTCCTCTGAGAGGCATACCCCGCAATGAAGGTGTAGAACGTCGTTAAACCATCATTCGTTCCATACCTTCTTTTCTTCTAGTTACATGTCCAAAATATCTTCATGTATTTTGCTTGGTAGTTTTAATCTTTGGAGTGGTGAGATTTTATTCTCTTACAATGTTATGTATCTTACAAAGTTAAAAAAATATATATATAACGAGAAATTTCAATTGATCTATAAAACAGGACAAAATACACCAGCTCTCAAAATAGTATCACTAATTAGAGAGTTTGGACTTCTTTAAGTATATAAAAAATTCAACTCGAAAATTCAGTCGATACGGATAATTGATTGTTCGTTTTGTAACATGTGATATTGACATAAAAAATGCATTTTTTGTTCCACGAATCCAACTCAATTATTTATTGGGTTGTAAGTAAATTATTCCCTAAAGAGCTTTTGAAGCTGTTGTATTATACTGTTAACAATTTTAATAATATTTCTTCTTCTTGCTCTCTTTCTTGGCTTGCATACTTGTGCATCTGCCAGTAATAATAGTTTAAAAAAGTTCCTAATATGTCAGTTTTTCAAACTGTTTAGGAAACACGTCAGATGTCATTTGTTTTGCCAATATTCAAAATATAGCCATATAGGCCCCTCGTATTACGATTTTTATAGCATTCTGTTATATGTCTACGTAACCTTGTTACATTTTTTTGTCAAATATTTGTTCTCATAAAGTAAAAATACCAATGAATAAACATAAATCTGTAATAATATAATACATTAGATTATTAAAATCATAAAAAACCTTTTTGTAAATTACAATTCTTCTACATACACCATTAATATAAACTCTATAATATCCTAGTTTATAAACAAATATATTTAATAAGTCTATTCTTGTCGTTTTCATATTTCGTCTAAATAGGTAATAAAAAAAATGATCGTGAGTTTTTATTAATAACTACTCGTATTCAAATTGTCGGAAAAATTATTTCGTAGGGTCTTTGTTTTTCCAAATTATAACGAATTTTGGTACGCCATATAATTACCAGTTGAATAACACTAAACCATTAAAAAACGATCAGTAGTATATATTTCATTTGGTGGTCAAACATATTGTAAAATTGTGATATTAATGCTCTCTGGATATTAATTTTTAGATTATAAAGGGCAACGGGCATGATTTTTTCGATTATGTGTTTTTTGGAGATGTAGCTACATTTCACAAAAATGGAACAGTGAATCGGCCTAATTTTCATTACTTGGCATGAGTCTCAGCGCTAGAGTACAAGGTTCTCGCTTGAAAATTTCACATAGGCGCCCTTTGTATATGTTTCATTTTTTAATTATTTATTTCACCTTTATGCAATCGTACAAAATTTCTAAAACACGATGTAAATAGTTAAAAATGATCAATATTAATAATAATAATATAATATTAACGTTTTACTTGTTTTATGTGGTTACCCCAAAAAACATCATTTTTTCGACAATATTTTTTTAGGTGGGATGCAATCATTCAGGTTATATATTAGTAACAAAAATATAGTCATAAATTAAATCACATATTCCGGGACCAAAAATAGTTGGAATGAACCTAACTTACCTTAGTACAAGTATGCACATAAAAAAAGTTACAGCCCTTTGAAGTTACAAAATGAAAATCGATTTTTTCGAATATATCGAAAACTATTAGAGATTTTTTATTGAAAATGGACATGTGGCATTCTTATGACAGGAACATCTTAAAGAAAAATTATAGTGAAATTTGTGCGCCCCATAAAAATTTTATGGGGTTTTGTTCACTTTAACCCCTCCAAACTTTTGTGTACGTTACAATTATTATTGTGGTACCATTAGTTAAATTCAATATTTTTAAAACTTTTTGAATCTTAGTATTTTTTCGATAAGGCAGTTTTTATCGAGTTGCGGCTTCTTTTCTGATATGTTTACATAAAAATTTTATGGGGGATTTGTCCCTTTAAACCCCCCAAATGTTTGTGTACGCTCCAATTAAAATATTATTGTGGTACCATTAGTTAAACACAGTGGTTTTAAAACTTTTTTGTCTCTTTGTAGATTTTCGATAAGGCACCTTTTATCGAGATGTGGCTTCTTTTTTAATATGGTTCAAAATATACCTAAAAATGTAAATCATAAATAAATTTGTCGGAAAAATGAAAGAATACCCATGAACGATCACATCAATCACTTATTTTGTATTTGCTGTCTTTTTCTGTAAATAACAAACGTTTCTTATAGAAAAAGACAGCAAATACAAAATAAGTGATTGATGTGATCGTTCATGGGTATTCTTTCATTTTTCCGACTTGTACCTATGCTCCATAATCGTACTTAACCATATACTACAAATATGTGTTGAATTTGACAAATATTCAAAATATCCCCATAAAAACTGACTTTTCGAAAAAGTACTAAGAGGCATAAAGGTTTTAAAGACATTGTATTTAACTAATGGTACCACAATAATAATTTAACTGGAACGTACACAAAAGTTTGGGAGGGTTTAAAGGGGCAAAACCCCCATATAATCTTTATGGGGTGTCCAAATTTTACTATAATTTTTTTAAGATGCTACTGCCATAAAAATGCCACATGTCCATTTTCAATAAAAAATCTCTATTAGTTTTCGATATATTCGAAAAAATCGATTTTCATTTTGTAACTTCAAAGGGCTGTAACTTTTTTTATGTGCATACTTGTACTAAGGTAAGTTAGGTTAAATCGAACTATTTTTGGTCCCAAAATATGTGATTAAATTTATTACCTGTATTTTTGTTACACCCTGTATAATTTGAAGTAATTGAGTCCTGTACTACACTCAAAAATTGTGAAAAACACGTTCGACTCCCCCTCCCAAACCCCACGTTTTTATTTCTAGTTACTAAAATTGAAGGTATTCCCGAAATTTAAAGAAAACTAAAAATATCTCAGAAAATTATGAGTTTATACATTGGGAATGCTTCATAAAAATGAAAAATAGTATCATAAATGATTTGCGATATTAGTCCTGCCGCCAGTGGGGGTACAACGGCCTCCTTAATTCAGATGGACTTACCCAAGTTTTTTTTATGTATTTTGACCCGTAGAACACGAATTTTTTGGGTAACAGTCGATACGGATGTCGATAAGATTGTTATAAACAAAGAACTTGAGGAATCACATAACAGAGATTTTTTGCAAAACAAAACATTTTTTTGTATTTTTTGGGTCTTTCTAAGCAAAAAATGTTTTACAAGTTTTTTCGTAGGATGCATAGTTTTCGACATAAACGCGGTTGAACTTTCAAAAAATCGAAAAATTGCAATTTTTGAACCCGAATAACTTTTGGTTGAAAAATAAAATAATTCTGTTTACCGCATTTGAAAGTTCAAGTCAAATTCTATCGGTTTTGATTACTTTCATTGCTAAAAATTAATTTTTTTATTGTTAAACAAAGCTATAAACACAACATAGTGGTTGAATGATGTTTTCAATGCATTTCTCATTTGAAATCGAACGAGTAGGCGCGCGCATACAGACCATTTCTACGTAGATTACGTACATTAAATCGTATGCATTGGGCAATGCAAATAATCAAAACCGATAGAATTTGACTTGAACTTTCAAATGCAGTAAGCAGAATCGCTATTTTATTTTTTAATTAAAAGTTATTCGGGTTCAAAAATTGCACTTTTTCAATTTTTGAAAGTTCAACCGCGTTTATCTCGAAAACTATGCATCCTACAAAAAAACTTGTAAGACCATTTTTTGCTGAGAATCACCCAAAAAATACAAAAAAATGTTTTGTTTAGCGAAAAATCGCTGTTATGTAATTCCTCAAGTTCTTTGTTTATAACAATCTTAACGACATCCGGATCAACTGATACCCAAAAAATTCGTGTTCTACGGGTCAAAATACATAATAAAAAAACTTGGGTAAGTCCTGGCGACAGGGCTATATCATAAATGATAAGAAAAAATCGTAATTTTCTCAAATTTTCTGTTAAACTCAATCTGTTAAATACAGTGTACAGTAGTGTAACAACAAAGATTATGAAAGAAATCTAAATATGAGAAATTATAAGTTTGCTTTACCACGTAGTTATTAAAATTCACCATATTTTCCAAGCAAAGAGATTTCCCATTGCCAACATTTTTTCTAAAAAACTTTTTTGGATATTCTGTACCATACTGGAATCATGAACCAATGTCGCATTAAAAACTCGCCCTGTACATTAATATTAGGTACGTCTGATATAACGAGACAACTGCACCTACTTTTTCTAAAACTAAAGCAGTTGTTTCCATTGTAAATATCTTTTTTGTGTGCATAAACCAGATGCAACAACAATAAATTTTCTTTATTAAAAATTTCCTGCTATGTACCGGGTGTCCCAATAAGAATGGCTCTCGGCCATATCTCAAGAACCGTTTATAGTAGAGCTTTGAAATAAAAAAATTTTTAACAAAAGTTGCCTCAGGAAAAGCCTGGAAAGTATTTTCATAATTGTGGGACCACCGCTAGAGGGCGTAATTGAATATCAAAAATTAAAAAATCTAAATTTTACAAAATTTTCCTAATGAAGGGGCACTGGAAATCCGATCGTCGTATTCTTCATAAAATTCTATGCATATTTGATTTGACAAGTTTAGGTCTACCTTTGGAAATAAGAGGTGGGGTGAGTGGGAACCTTGTTATGAAAAACTGGCTGTGAGTCCGGTTCTGCTTAATCAAATTTTGCAAACTTGGTCTTGTTGAAGACAGATCTTTTTCGTCAATGTAAAAGTTATGATTTCGAACCAACTTACTGAGTAATATGGCAGCTAGAAGGCGTTATTTCATTTTTTTCAGAAATCTAGTGTTCCTTGGAAAATGTTAAATACAAACATGCAATTTTGATACCTTATTACAAAATTAGACAAAATTAGCAACAGAATAGCGAAAACCGCATGTTAATACCTTTTTTCTATCTCGAGATATCTTACAAAACGTGTAAATTTAAAAACATAACTGTTAGTGTCACCGGTAAACGAAATAATTCATTAAAAGTAGTGTGCTATGGAAACAACAAAGAAACATTTTCCAGCTGTCAACGTATATTAGGTCTCTTCAACGCTTCTCATTTGTTTCGAGCCTCGTTCATATCTCGTATATTAATATTATACACGGATTATACGGCATATGACAGAGGCTCGAAACAAATGAGAAGCGTTGAAAAGCCCTATTACAAAAAAATAAAAACAACTATTTAGTGATGACATAAACGTTCAAATTTTTGCCCATCATTTTCGTTGCAAACATTTACTCTTTCAAGAGTAGATTGAACAGCAGTCTCAATTTCTGCTCTCGATATGCTTTGAATGGCGTTTAGTATTCTCTGGATAATGTATTCTAGAGTAGTGTATGATGGGCAACAATTTGAATATTTAGGTCGTCAGTAAGTAGTTCTTTTTGTTCTGTGTTATATTTAATTTTAATAGTATTGTTTCTCTTTATATTGTTGTTTTAATTAATTATATTTTTATACGTTGACATCTGGAAAATGTTATTTTGTTTTTTTCCACAGCACACTACTTTTCATTAACTTAGTTTACCGGTGATAATAACAGTTATGTTTAAAATTTACACGTTTCTCGAGATATCTTGAGATAGAAAAAAGGTATCGACATGCGGTTTTCGCTATTCTATTGCTAATTTAATCTAATTTTATAAAGTATGATTAAAAATGCATACTTGCATTTAATATTTTCCAAAGAAAACTAGATTTCTGAAAAAAATTAAATAACGCCTCCCAGTTGGCTTATTACTTATTAGGATGGTTCAAAATTATCACGCTTACATTGAAGAAAAAGATCTGTCTTCAACAAGACCCAGTTTTCAAAATTTTATTCAGCAGAACCGGACTTACAGCCATTTTTTCATAACAAGGTTCCCACTCACCCCCACCTCTTATTTGCAAAGGTAGAGTTAAACTTGTTAAATCAAATATGCGCAGAATTTGATGAAGAATACAATAATCGGATTTCCAGTGCCCCTTCATTAGGAAAATTTTGTAAAATTTAGATTTTTTAATTTTTGATATTCAATTACGCCCTCTAGCGGTGGACCCACAATTATGAAAATAATTTCCAGGCTTTTCCTGAGGCAACTTTTGTTATAAAAATTTTTATTTCAAAGCTCTACTATAAACGGTTCCTGAGATAGGGCCGAGAGCCATTCTTATTGGGACACCCGGTACTTCAAGATTAGGCAACGCTCTACCATGGTAACAATTTAAATATTTTTCGTACTTCCGGGCCTAAAGTGACAACTTCACTCCCTTGTGACAGGTACTAAAGTGTCACATTTAATCCCTCCGGGATTAAATATTGACGAAACTCCCGGAACGATTAAATCACAAACAAACGAATTTAAGGGATATTTTATTGAAAAATATAATTAATTAGAATGGTAATTAACGTTAATATTCAAATTAATATTGTGACAGTTCGTCATATTGACCAGTCTTTCCTGGGTTAATGCAGCAGGTAACTGACGAGTAACAGATAGGTCCTTTTCATATTGAACTGGTGTTTGTTTCGAAGATCCTGCGGAAACAGGAAGCGAGAATGAGGACTGTGGCATAACTATAGTGGACGAATCGGCGACTTGACCAAATATTTTATCTGAAATTTTTTGTTTATTTTTAATAGACGATTCAATATATCCCTCGGCCACGTTGGAGGATTTCCATCCTCCATGTCTCTTCAGCACGTCTATTGTTGCTCCCGAATCAGCTAACAAAGACGCAGATGTGCGTCTAAAACAATGTCCCGTATAAGACGTCGCATTTTCTAATTTCAAGAAAGCTGCTATTTGCCGTGGAATTGTACCAAACATGTTTTTTCCTACTACTCGCGTAGTACATTCTTTGTTGATGTATTGAACAAAAAATTTTGAATGAGTTGTCCCTGTCTTTCGCAATGCCACATATTTCCGAAATATCGCCACAAAACTGATGGCACTGTTTTCTGAATTTTTGATCACAAAATTTCGGTCAATTTTATTTTTGGTGTTTCTAATCGCAATTAGGAAGGAATCGCCCAAATCTCTCACATCGTCGATTTCTAAATCAACCAACTCTTTTCCACGACAAGCTCCCGCAACGCCCAAAATAAGTGCAACCTACAAAAAAATTGATTTCTTAAAATTTCTGAATATAAACAAATTTCCAAATTTACCTTAAGCATTAAATATTTATCATCCGGAGCCTCCCGTAAGAACTGATCTACCTGCTCAGACGTGAGAATTCTTGACTTCTTTGGCTTAAATCCCTCATTTCTTCTCTTCAAAAAAGCTAATAATTTTGGAAATTTACTTATATCAATATCTTCTCTAATGTTAATAACCGATTTCAGCATTGAGTAATGTGCCCAGAGAGTTGAGGCACAAACCGCTTTTGATTTATCATCGAAGTAGACTAACAGCGCATTTTCAGTAGGTTGTCTCACATTTTTTAAGCGGCACCACTTTTTAAAAGCATCGTACTGCTGCTCGTATAGTTTTCTAGATTTCGGTGGTAACAATTCTTCACCTACTTCGGCTGCTCTTTTATCAATATCAGATACACCTTCTTCACTCATGATACCAATAATTATCAATAACAATGTTTCTTTACAATGACACTAGTAATAACAATGTTTCTAAATTATAACTGTCACAACGCAATGTTACTATGGTAACTTATTTTAAAGACAGTTTATTAAATGAGTTGAAGAGAGAAAAAACTGATTGAAATTATTGAAATAATTAATAAAATCATACCGGAAGTACGAAAAGTATCGTATATACCTTGCGACTGAAGTACATTTAATCCTTCAGGTAAATTATGGCCCTCCCTGCGGTCGGGCCATAAACTTTACCTTCAGGATTAAATGTACTACTTCAGTCCCGCGGTATATAATGTACTATTATGATTGATGACGCGAAATGAATTTATGATCCGAGAGCTGGTAGACATTTTTGGGTAGGTATTGAAGGCATTCTGAAAATTTTTCATTTCATTTCCATAATATCCTAATATGCAGAAATGCAGACCTGGCTGGAGGGCAACGGTCATTTAACAGCTTAAATTAAAAAACGTGTAAAATTTTTATTACAAAAAATATATTTAAGGCAACTTCTAATCTTTTTTAAAGTTTTAAATATTCAAACATAAAGAAAATAAACAAACCAGTTAAAAGTACAGAAGAAAAATCGATAATTGATTACATGTTAGTAGAAAAAAAAAATAAGAAAAACGTAATGGACACAAACGTTAGAAGGGGTCCAGAAATAGGGAATGACCACTATTTAGTAATAATGAAAATAAAACAAAATATGTCAGATAATAACAACAATCACAAAATGCAAGAAAAGAAGCAAGAATATGAAACTATTAGATCATAAAGGGTGTCTGCGTAACTTTGCACCATATGGGAAACTTTTTTAATATCAATTTTACGAAAAAAAGTCATTCTTTATAAAGTGCTCTGCATAGTCTAAAACCTAAGGTGCAATCATCAGATATCAAATTTTGTCAACAGTATACGAGGTATGTCAAAAAGTATTAATTTCGCTCAAGAGCAAACTACCTTTATATTTCAAAATATCAAAAAAATTTATTATGAAAAGTTATTTGTAATTAAAAACCATATTCAAATATGCAATAACAGCCATCTACGAGAAAAAAAATTTCTGAGATTTTCCTAAATTACTGATTCCGAACATCATTTTTATTTATTAGACCTGTAATAACTCTTTTATTAATAATTTTAGGAAAAAAAGGTATTCTTCATAAAAATCTGTGCATGGTCTAAACCTCAAGATGCAACCATCAGTTATCCAAGTTTGTTAATTTTATACGAGGTGTATCAAATAATATGAATTTAGAAAGAATTCTTTCTATATTCTTTCTAAATTCATATTATTTGACACACCTCGTATAAAATTAACAAACTTGGAAAACTGATGGTTTTATCTTGAGGTTTAGACCATGCACAGATTTTTATGAAGAATAAGTTTTTTTCCTAAAATTATTAATAAAAGAGTTATTACATGTCTAATAAATAAAAATGATGTTCGGAATCGGTAATTTAGGAAAATCTCAGAAATTTTTTTTTTCACGTAGAAGGCTGTTATTGCATATTTGAATATGGTTTTTAATTACAAATAACTTTTCATAATAAAATTTTTTGATATTTTGAAGTATAAAGGTAGTTTGCTCTTGAGCGAAATTAATATTTTTTGACATACCTCGTATACTGTTGACAAAATTTGATATCTGATGATTGCATCTTAGGTTTTAGACTATGCAGAGCACTTTATAAAGAATGACTTTTTTTCGTAAAATTGATATTAAAAAAGTTTCCCATATGGTGCAAAGTTACGCAGACACCCTGTATATAAGTTGAGAAATACAGAGAATACTGAGAAGTACCAGATGATCATAAATCAAAAACTGGAAAATACTAAAGAAAATAGAGAGGGTCAAAACGTTGACCTATTATGGAACAACTTCAAAGAGATAATACTAAATACAGCGACAGAAGTATGTGGAACAAGTAAAAAGAGCAATAAAAGAAAGCAAACTACATGGTGGAATGAAGAAATAAAACCACGAGTTAAAATAAAGAAACATACTTGGAAAATATATTTACAAAACAAAACACCAGAAAACTCTGAAGAATATAAAAAACAGGAGACTAGTAAAAGAACTGGTTACAAAGGCAAAGAAGGGCAAATGGACAGAATTTGGAGAAAATATGGAAACAAACAGTAAAGAGAATCAAAAACTGTTCTATGTAAAATTAAAATCAATGAGAAAAGAAAGAATTCAAGAAATAGAAAACATATAGAATAAAACTGGCGAAATTCTTACAGAAGAAAATGAAATAATGAACAGATGGAGAGAATATTTCCAAGAGATGCTACAAACTCACTGCTATCAAGAAGAAAACAATGTAGCGAACCAAAGAATAGAAGTAGACAATGTAGACCCTATAACCATAAATGAACTGCAAGAAGCTATTGCAGAAATGAAAAACGGAAAAGCACCAGGCTATGACAGAATAACCAGTGAAATGATAAAAAAATGGGACAAAATGCAACAGAGCTATTATTAAAAATATTTAATGCAGTTTGGAGAGAAAAACAGATACCGATGGACTGGCAGAAGGCACAGATAGTGCTGATTTATAAAAATGGCGATAGCACAGATTGCAACAATTACAGAGGAATAACACTGTTAAGCACTGCCATGAAAATATACGAAAAAATACTGAACAAAAAAATAATCGGAAAAATTGACAGCACACTCGAGGAATCACAAAGCGGTTTCAGAAAAGGCAGAAGCATCCAGGATCATATATTTACAATCAAACAAATAATAGAAAAATATCAGCAACAGGAGAAAAAAATGTATATGGCTTACATAGACGTTGAAAAGGCTTTTGACACGGTACCAAGGCAAAAATTATGGGAAATATTAGAGAAGAGAGGTATAAGTAACAAAATGATAAGGGTAATTAAGAACATTTACAACAACAATGTGAATTATATCATCAGTCAAACGAGAACATCAAAACCATTTACTACCTAATATCCTAATATGCAGAAATGCAGGCCTGGCTAGAGGGTAACGGTTATTTAACAACTTAAATTAAAAAACACGTGTAAAATTTTTATTACAAAAAATATATTTAAGGCAACTTCTAATCTTTTTTAAAGTTTTAAATATTCAAAAATAAAGAAAATAAACAAGCCAGGCGATTTGAGACTTGCGAGGGATTTTAACGCTGAAAGATGGCTTGCAAAACTATTTTGCAAATAAATACAACAAAATATTGTTGAGACCAGTTGCTATTTTGGCAGGGTATTTTTTAATTTTAAAAATAAATATTCTAAAAAGACAGAAGATTTTAGTGAGATTGGAAAGTAGATGCGTAAAAAACGGTGCTGGCCCCGAGTTTAAGGTCGTTTACAGTCCTTTATTTATAGATGAGTTATAAATCAATAAAATTCATGATACAACTAATATCTATCAATATTATCTCGGAGACAATGACGTCCCCAGAATGATTTATTAATTCATGGAGTGGTTTGGTACAAACCCAACCTGAAAATTTAATCTACCCGGTTATCGGTGTTGTTTTACGTCGTTTATTGGCTGTTAAGGTCAGGGTTTTGCTTCAAATGCTTTTATTTTTTTTTAGTGTAATCGATTATTAAACTGTACATAGAACATGTTGCTCTGGATAGAAAATATTTTTAACACAATGACCAAAATGACTAATTTCACATTTAAGATTCCCATTCTCAAATATACAGTGCACATTTTTCTGATCTTTTAAATCTTAATTGGGGTACGTTTTGAATAAGGTTGGAGCAATAGAGCATCCTTGTCTCAATCCTTTTGACACCTAAAATTCTCGAGAAAGGGATGTGTCGATTTTAACACAGCTTGTATTCTTACCATACAAAGCATCTAAGTACAATAATTGTTATACAGGGTGTTTCATTGGGAAACGGAAATACTTGTATAGCGATACGCTTTAATTACTATTTGTGCTAATTTTAATTTTAATAATTTTTTCTCAAAACGAAATAATATGGGCCATATAAAAGTCACAGTTAATATACAAACCAGATGCTAAGAAAGACATGGTTTTACAAAACGAAATGCATCCCTAATCATATGTTTTTGGTGTGTTCAGTGTAACAAACTGGATTCCCCATAAATTAATTATTATCATATCAGACCATTATGTCAACAACTCACTCTGGACATGCAATCGTTTTTAAAACTGCCAGAAGTGTTTCTGTTTTTGTACGCCAGATCTAAATAATTTATTGCCCATCTGGTCAGAGGGTAGAAACACAAACATATTAGCGTCTGTGGCTTTTTTCAGTCTCTTCACAGCTTGCGAACAAGCCGCACTCTCGCTAACAATCGACCCACTCCGAGACCTAAGCAAAATACCTTTTTGTTACTAAAATAAATAAATATTTTACTGTTCGTCGTTAACTTATTTTTATTATTTTTTAATTAATTCCGTCAACTCACACCTAACGGAATACATGAATGGTGAATAGAGGTCACTGAGGCGGTTCGAGATATACTAAATTCATTGCCTAGCCAATTTTTATAACCGAGTTACAGGGTGATTTATCGATTTTGCCCATTTCTTTCTGGGCCCACAACTTTAGAATCACCCTGTATATTTTTTGATATTTGGTACAAACATGTCTCATTTAGAACCCAAACCACCTAACTACTAATCACATGAAAACTCCAAGTCCGGACTAAAAAGAATTATAAATTCATTGTGACTTTGAAACAACACCCTGCATATTGAAATTTTTAAAATCCGCTTGCATATTTGAAAGGACAAAAACTAAGTTCACAAGTTAAAAAATAAACAATTTTTCACTTCAATTTTGGGGCCAGACAATGTTATGACTAATTTGAAATTATATTGAAATTTTTAAGAACTCTTTTTAAATTAAAAACACTTACAGGGTGTTGTTTCAAGGTCACAATTACTTTAAATTTTTTTGTTAATCGAGCCTGAATTGTTTTTGTGATTGGTATGTGGGTCGTTCTAATAATGTAGTATAGTAAATAAGTATTGATTATTTTTAAAATGAATATTTGTTAATTAACTGTAATAATTTATTATTAAAAGTTAATGCTTGTACCTGCTTTTTAATATCAGCATTCTTAAAAAATTCAATATAATATATTGATGTTACACAATATTGATGTTACATGAAATTACATAATATTACATATTATGTAATTTCAAAATTAAAGTCCTTACATTGTCTGGCCAAAAAATTGAAGCGAACCATTAACTTAGTTTTTTGTGCTCTTTTCAAATATGCAAACGGATTTTGAAAATTTCAATATAGAGGGTTGTTTCAAATTCGCAATGAATTTATAATTTTTTAGTCTGGACCTGGATTTTTCCTGTGATTAGTAGTTGAATGGTTTGGGTATAAATGAGACATATGTGTACCAAATATTAAAAAAATATACAGGGTGATTCTAAAGTTATGGGTTCAGAAAGAAATGGACAAAATCGATAAAACACCCTGTAACTTGATTATAAAAATTGGTGAGGCAATAAATGTAGTTTATCTAAAACCGCCTCAGTGACCTCTATTCACCATTTAAGTTCCATATAGTCTCCAAATCATGATAAGAACTTTAATTCCACGATAGTTGGAACACTTTCTTCTGTCACCATTCTTGGAAGATATTAATGATATAGCCTTTTCTAAAGTCTTCAGATAGTTGCTATGCATTCAGACATTTGTTAAACAACCTTGCCAACAAATCAAATAAACTATTAGGTGCGTTCTTTAACAATTCCACGTATACTTCACCTGGTACAGAAACTTGACGCGTTTTTAAATGTTACAACAAACAGACAAATATGGAAGTGTTACATCCGATAGGCCAAGATACGGAAGTTGTAGGTATAGGGTATACAAAACTCAAATAAGTATTTAGGCCATCATAACATTTCCCATCATGTTAAGCAACCAACAGTACATATCTTTAAAACGTTTAAAATTAGAATTTTTTGCTTTATTTACCTTCCAATCCCTCCACATCAGGTCATTAATTGTTTACTGTGTATTATATATCTTATTTTATTAAACTAAATTAAACTTTCACCTTATCATTTTACAATCGATGACGTCACACTTTTAACCATGAAATATACCAACCTTAAATCCAACAATCCAAAAGTTTTTTCTGGAATAGAGAGTTGCTAATTTAGACTTTACAATAGATTCTAATTTTTTAAACAGTTTTAATTACATTTTCAAACAGTTATTAACAACCATTACATTTTTTGGAAGTTCTTAACCAAAAATTGACTTTACCTTGTCTTGTCATGTCACTCTTTGTCATATTGAAAGTCCATTTCCTATTTTATCAGTTGGTATGTGTACATTGAACTGGCAAGTACCTAACATTTTCGAGCAGGGAAGCATGTTGCCCTTAAAGCATGTACTTAATTTAATCTTATAACATTGACTGGTAGTCACCATATTTTCATAAAATTTAACATGTAAACCATATATTATGAAGTTACCACTTTAATTAGTGTGCTACTTACAACTACTTAGCAGAATGTAAGTATTCTCCACATGTTTTTTCTTATTAACAGTCACAATTTCAACCTTTTTTGCCTTAATCTAACGTGGAAATACTTCATTCTAGGCACTGAAGATGTTCTGAATTAGAACGAAAACGTTTTGCACGACATTTTATGAAGTTTTTTAATAAACGATTTTATACCAGTATACAACTTGAAGTTTTTACTTCTGTATGAGTTTTTTTTTAACTATGGTATACACAGCCAACTATTGGAATTTTTCCATTGATTTTATTTAGGCCAACTTATGTAAGGACAAAAAAAATACTCCTGTATCATAATGAAACACCAAATCGAAAGAAGAAGGAATTCGGGTGGTAGTTAAACTACGTTAGTGCGACACTTAAGAAAATGGTTTGGCTGCTCCTCAATTCGATGCGTATTATTAATTATTATACTGTCCACTGTCCCCTATAAAAACCCAAGTACATAGTACATTATAATTATAGAAATAATTAATAAAGAGGTCAAAGTTCTCTATAAAAAGGTATATAACTTTTGTCGGATATCGTAATTTATAAATAATTTAGCCATATCGTTAACCCCCCTGCACTCACTCAGATCAATATTTCATAGGTTTAATTAGGGTATTTAAGGTCTTATGAAGCTGTTACGAATATAATTGACACACTTTGCAGCACGTGCTTTGTTGGATTTTAAATAATGCAATGTGCCTGCTTTATTAGGACGAAGTCAACACTCGTTTTTAGGTTTTTATTATGTTACAAAAGGAAGTTACATATTTTTGTTCGACGATTTGTGAATATTAATGGATATTAATTACACATCAGAATATTTTATTGGCTGTTTTGATACGATTATAAGATATGAAAGTAATGAAGTCTGATATCTTGAAGTATATGTCACTCTATAAGGACAAGAAAACAGAAACGTAGACAAAAACAAATACGTTTCTTTCTATATTATATACGTTCATATTATAGGGGTCTAGGACGTTTCATCGCCGCCGTTTCGATGCCGCCAGTTCGATGCCAATGCCGGCCGATTCATCGCCAGTCAACTAATCGCTATCTGATATATTTCCGAATTTTCGACAGTTACAATTATTAGTTATTTTTAGTATTAATTAGGAATTCTAGAAAATGCGAAATATGACGGCGATGAAATGGACTGGCGATGAACCGGCGGCATCGAAACGGCCGGCGATGAACCGGCGGCATCGAAACGTCCCATTCCGATATTATAGATAGAGACTATGTAAGATACTTTATAGGCTATTGATTATGACCAAAAAATAGTGCTAGAAGGATCTACAACGTTAAAGGGGTTTTATTGTTTTATATGTCAATGAACCCAAATATGAAAAACGGCGGAGTCCATTTTCAATTTTTTATTTTTATTTCGAATTCTATGCACTTTTCGTATTCAAACTTAAATGTTCTGTCGAAATGTAACTTTCTAAAGCCAAAAATAATAAACGCATTTTTCCAGCCAAAGTAAAAGCCAAAATAAAGCATGAATAAACGCGATTTTTTTACCCCATAACGTTTTCTACAGGGTCATAGATATAGGCATTGCGCCACAGAATAAAAAAAATTATCGTTTATCTTCCAAGTGACATTTGGTAGAAGTCCTTTGGTAGAAGTCATAAGGATTCATAGTATCTGAAATATAACTTTTCAAATATCGCCACTCGCGCCATTTTATTTATTTTGAGAACGATTTCCGAAGTGCCAATCGAAACGTCAAACTTAATTTTACAGTAAAATTGTGGCTTATTTCCAACAAAAATAGTAAATTTTCCCTATTTTTAGGGACTTTTAGGTACCCTTAAAATGCTCTATTGTACAAGGGGGTCCCAGTGAATTCGTAACTATTTTAATCCTCCATCCTAATACAGGCCAATTGGTAACTCTGGCTCTCAGGTAATTTTTTCGGTAACCAATCAACTACCGGTGAATTCGTAACTAAATAAAGGTATAATCTTTTAGACTTGAAATAAACATATTTATGGAAAATCTGTTTGCTTTTAAATTATCAGATGGATTTAAATAATTTATCATTGCTAAACATCTAAATATTGAATTTACAATTACTTGATAAAAACCAAGCACGTGTAGAGCTATACTTCTATACTTGATGAAAATAATATTTATAACACGTGTTAATGAAACACTATAATATTGTTTCAATTATTTTATTAAGATATTTCAATTTTTGCTATTTTTTATAGGTACATATAATACAAATATAATGTTTTTAAGCAAACCAAGAAACAAGGTATTAGATTTAATCAATGGTTTCGAATTCACCTGAAGAAAGTTTCGAGTTGGCAGGTCAGGTAATAGAAAATTTACGAATTGGCCGGTGTACATTTCGATTTGAAAATTTTTGTCATTAAATGTTACGAGTTGGCGCGTGTCCGTACAAGGTTCTAGGACTAATTTTAAGTAAGATACGGTTCTTCAAAGATTGCTACTTTTACGGCTATTAGAAGAACCGTATCTTTTGTAGTAGACCATTTTAAAGGTAACTTATTTGTTTTTTTTTTATTATTAAATATACCATTGCATATACCTAAAACAACAAAATATACCTATAAACAAAAGTTATAGAATAATGTTTTCGAAAAAATAGAGAAAATGGTCCAAAAACGGTGCGAGTGAATCCTAAAGACTTCTACCAAACGTCATTTTGAAGAGGAAGTATAGAAGTTTTTTTTTTGTGAAGCGATGTCCTCGTGAAAACAAGTTATGGCACAAAAAATTACTTTTTTCGTTTTTTATTTGCTTCGTTTTTTTAATATATTTTAGTAAAAAATATTATTTTTTAGGAGGAAAATAGGAAATTTAATTTTGAACAACTTATCTGTAGATGTATATGTACGAAAATTCACCCCTTTCTCAAAAACGCATCCCTTTAAATGGTAGACTTAAGCAGTCCGCTTTGAGTAGCCTAGATATTCGCTGGGTTACATTAATTTATTATTTATAATTATTTTCTTAAGGTATTCTTAGAATAGTGCTATATTTATATATCTATAAATAAACTAAAATTAGTTTTACTACGACAAATACCGTAATACAAATCATACACATTATTTTCCTACAAACTCTTATTGTTTCGTTTCTGTTACAGGTCTTTTTCCACTAATGGGACACGCAGCCATGAATATTAGACCGACATTATTAACAATTTATGAGACCCATTTTATACCATTAGGAGATAGATTGCGGCCAGCACTAAGTGGATTTCTCAGTGGAATTCTGTTAGGTCTTGATACGGGGACAGATCATTTTGATAGGTGAGTTAAATAATGACTAAGTTTTCAATCTAATAGTACATAAAATAATACCAAAAATATTACTCTACATCCCACCAGATTGAAAACAATTGGAACCTTCTCTGGTTACACCTCCGAGGCTTCTAACATTTGCAAGCCATAACGGATGCTGAGACTAAAGAAGATGAGGGAATTTTACAATTTATAATTCACGTCCCATCTGCTCAGCACGGTAAAGTTCCAACGAGAATGGTTCCCTTCGTACTCCAATCAGAATAAACACGTAAATCAAAAATGAATAACCATTTTTAATTTCGTTTGCAACACGAAACTTATTAGTCTCTCATCAGGAGGCACATTTGCTGCTCTCTCTGACCCAACCAGGACAAACCCCGACGTGCAGTTACGGATTGCAACGAACAGGGGACAACGGCAGGGATGCTCTAGCGGCAACTGCTAGCAAAAGACTAATCTGATACATAATATAGCTCAACAGGCCTTAAAGGCCCATGGCTTGGAATTTCTCGACGGTTTTCCTCCATTTTCTCCTATCTATGGCCGCAGTTCTCCAATTTGATATCCCGAATGGTTCCAGGTCTTTCTTACATGCTTCTAGTCACTTTTTCCTGGATCATCATCTTCTCCTCTTTCCTTCTACTCTTTCCTTCCCCTCTCAGCAGCGAGTCCTTTGCCCACCTTCAACTTAGTCTCCTTGTTCTGACCATCTGGCTTATTTCTCGTTTCCGGTACAGCTCTCTGATCTCTGCATTTGTTCGTCTCCTCCAAACGTCTTCATCGTTTTTACTCCCCCGAATATCTTCCTTAGGACACTCCGCTCCCAGATGTTCAGCATATTTTCTTGATTTTTGTTCATGACCCATGTTTCGCTCCCGTAAAGAACTGTGGGCTGGATCACTGTTCGGTAGAGTCTTAATTTTTCCTCTCTGGAGATGTTTTTGGCTTTTAGTAGTTTGTGTAGGGCTCCGACTCAGTGGCGTGCTGGATTTTTTCAAGCGGCCCGGTGATTTTATAGAAAAGCGGCCTCCCATCCTCACTGTATCTTCTATTATCAGGATGTTTTTTTCGGTACTTATAAAATCAAAAGAACAAAAATATAAATTATTTTTAAATCAAACATAAAACTTTGAATTCAATGATTTTTTTAATTTGCTATTTTTTTACTTAAGAACAAATCTTACAAATAATAAATGTCATGTATTACAATATTGTATGCAGCAAGGCAGAAACCATAATTTCCTGAAAAATTACATATAATATGAATTTGATGTAATTAAGACAAAAGTAAAATCAAATTTTGAGAATTTTTCAGGTATGTATTAAGTTGTAAGTCATATTTTTGAAATGAGATAAGCCTTGCTTTATAACCTTGATATATAGACCTCTTCAAAGAAAAAGTAATGCAAGTTTTTACTGTATTACTTACTGTATTACAATAAATACTTACACCACTTTTCCTGATTTTACTGATGAAGAGAGGTCTATTTATTAAGGTTATAAAGCAAGACTTTCATCATTTCACAAATAATATGACTTACAACACTTTAGTCCAGAAAGTCACTGCGCATCCGCTAGGAAAAATATTCTAATTCTGATTTTTTGCACAATCTTACTCAAAAAGAACTCCTTTTAACAAATTTGCATGTTGCCAGGACCAAAAGGTGGTCAAAAATTTTTTAAACGTTTTTTTTTTGTTTTTTTCCTAAAATTATTTTTTTTGCATGGAAAAAAGTTTTTTAGGTTTTTTGGATCATTCCAAACAGAAAAGGTATTTAGTGACTTTTCTCTAAAAATGATAGTTTTTGACATATAAGCGATCAAAAATTGAAAAATTGCGAAATCGGCCATTTTTAACACTCAAAAACTATGTGAAAAACTGAAAATTTGAATGTTGCCAAGGTAGGTATATATTTTTTAAACATCGAATAATGAAATCCCGAAGAGTTTTTTGCAATACAATTTTCAAAATTCCTTTGTTTTTTAATTGCTAATCAAGCGTGCGCGACACTATTTTCCACCGACAGTATGGTGCAAATGAAAGGAATAAATTCGTTATTTCGTAAACCGGCAACTTTAAGGAAAAATCCCGAAACAGGTCGATTTTTATTTTTAAGTTATGCTATTGTGGCATATACGGTATACTAGTGACGTCATACATCTGGGCGTGATGACGTAATCGATGATTTTCTTAAATGAGAATAGGGGTTGTGTGCTAGCTCATTTGAAAGGTTCTTTAATTCTCTATTCAGTAATATAAACATTTATATAATTATTTATACAGAGTGTCCTTCTACGTCTTTTTTTGTCAAATAATTTAAGTTAATAAAAATTGTTTGGTCACCCTGTATAAATAATTATGTAAATGTTTATATTACTGAATAGAGAATTGAAGAACCTTTGAAATGAGCTACCACACGACCCCTATTCTCATTTAAAAAAATCATCGATTACGTCATCACGCCCAGACGGATGACGTCACTAGTATACGATACATGCCACAATATCATAACTTAAAAATAAAAATAGACTTGTTTCGGGATTTTTCCTGAAAGTCACCGGTTTATGAAATAACGAATTTATTCCTTTCATTTGCACCACACTGTCGGTGGAAAATAGTGTCGCGCACGCTTAATTACCAATTAAAAAGCAAAGGAGTTTTGAATATTGTATTGCAAAAAACTCTTCGGTATTTCATCAATCGATGTTTAAAGAATATCTACTTGCCTTGGCAACATTCAAATTTTCAGTTTTTTACATAGTTTTTGAGGGTTAAAAATGGCCGATTTCGCAATTTTTCAATTTTGAATCGCTTATATGTCAAAAACTATCATTTTTAGAGAAACGTCACTAAAGACCTTTTCTGTTTGGAATAATCCAGAAAACCTAAAAAAACTTTTTTCCATGCAAAAAAAAGAATTTTAGGAAAAAAAACAAAAAAAAACGTTTAAAAAATTTTTGACCACCTTTTGGTCCTGGCAACATGCAAATTTGTTAAAAGGAGTCCTTTTTGAGTAAGATTGTGCAAAAAATCCGAATTAGAATATTTTTCCTAGCGGATGCGCAGTGGCTTTCTGGACTACTTGGGCTTTAACACCCTCAACAATGTATTTGTATGTATGAAAATAAATATTATTTGTAGCAATATATTTATGTGTATATAGAGTCTTATTCATTTACTTAAAATGTATTTTACAATTAGAAAAAAATTCAATTATTTAATTAAAATTTTTTGAAATTTTTTGAACATTCGACTATAAAAAAATATATTTTTTTACATTTAAAATTTTGTGTGAAAAACCTATTTGACCGGCCTCAAGAGGCCGCGGCCTCTCGGTGATTGCACCGATTCATCTATATGGCCAGCACGCCACTGCTCCGACTGTCTTCCTTCCTCTCGAAATTCGTTTTTCAATTTCTTGGCTTTCTTCCCATTTACTTGTTACCGTTACTCCTGATACTCAAAATCCGTCACCTTTTTGAAGCAATACTTTTTATTCTCGTTATTTGTGGTAGTTTTCAGTTGGGTACCTTCATCTGAGGTCTGTCCCATTTCCATATACTTTGTTTTTTGCTCATTAATTCTTACTCCATACTGCTTGGCCTTTACTTCAAAGAGCTTGAAAATCCTCAGCAGTTCCCTTTCCATTCTTGCCATTAGCACCACATCGTCCGCAAAGTCCAGAACCTGGTTTCTGTTGTCAAAGATCATACCTTTCGTTCGTATTCCACTCTCTCTCAATATTGCCTCCAACAAGTTTCAATTTGGTAAAATAATACCAAAAATATTACTCTACATCCCACCAGATTGAAAACAATGGGAACCTTCTCTGGTTATACCTCCGAGGTTTCTAAAATTTGCAAGCCATAACGGATGCTAAGACTAAAGAAGATGAGGGAATTTTACAATTTATAATTCACGTCCCATCTGCTCAGCGCGGTAAAGTTCCAAAGATAATGGTTCCCTTCGTACTCCAATCATAGTAAACATGTAAATAAAAAATAAATAACCATTTTCAATTTCGTTGGAACACGAAACTACAGCCGCATCATATTCTAGTTCAATCAGAGAATGCAGCAAGCACCTCTACCGGTTTCGAAACTTATTAGTCTCTCATCAGGAGGCACATATGCTGCTCTGACCCAACCAGGACAAACCTCGGCGTGCAGTTACGGATTGCAACGAACGAAATGGCAGGGATGCCCTAGCGGAAACTGCTAGCAAAAGACTAAGTTTTCAATCTAATAGCACATAAAATAATACCCTACATACAAAAATTTACTCTACATCCCACCAGATTGAAAACAACGGGAACCTTCTCTGGTTACACCTCCGAGGCTTCTAAAATTTGCAAGCCATAACGGGTGCTGAGACTAAAGAAGATTAGGGAAATTTCTTCTTCTTAAAGTGCCTATCCGTTCCGGATGTTGGCGATCATCATGGCTATCTTGACTTTGTTTACCGCAGCGCGGAACAGTTCAGTGGTAGTCATGTTATACCACTTTCGTAAATTTTGAAGCCAGGAAATGCGTCTTCTTCCCGGTCCATTTTTACCATTTACCTTCCCTTGGAGAATCAGTTGGAGAAGGCCGTAACGTTCTTGATTTCTGATTACATGTCCTAATTATTCTAATTTTTTTGTTTTGATGGTTATGAGAATTTCACACTCTTTCCCCAATCTACGCAGGACTTTCACATTAGTAATTCGGTCAACCCAGGATATACGTAAGATGCGCCTATAACACCACATTTCGAAAACTTCGAGCCGATTCATAGATGCAACAGTTAGTGTCCACGCTTCCATTCCGTAGAGCAGAACTGTGAATATGTAGCATTTCAACAGACGGTATTTTGTTTTTAATGATATGTCTCGACTGTTGAAAATGGGTCTCATTCTACCGTATGCTGCTTTCGCTTTTATTACGCTGTTTAATTTCTGTCGAGTGGTCCCATTGGCTATTGAAATTAGTGCCCAGATATGTATATTGCTCAACTCTTTCGATAATATTTCGATAAACAGTAAAATAAGAATAGCTGTGATGATTTCCAACCTCCGATAGGAGACGGACTTGAAGAAGAAGAATGTTTAGAGCTAGTCCGTATCTGTTGCTGACTTCTGTTATACGATTTGTTAATATCTGTCAATCATTCAGATTATCGGCAAAAAAGGGAAATTTTACAATTTATAATTCACGTCCCATCTGCTCACGTTTTTGAAGGACTATAATAAAACATTGACGCAACAACCAAGTTTACTTTTTAAGTGTGAATCATAACATACTTATAGTAGGGGAGGAAAGTATGCTAAATTTGCAGTTACTCGAGCGTTTTGGGGACCTGTTGGGTTGTGAAGAGTAGGTCCTAAAACAAAAAAAGTTAAGTTTTCCATAAAGTGGGGGACTTTCCATTTTTTAATTTAATTTTCCATCTCCAACAATTGTTTTTTCCGATTATAGCGCCATCTATTAATAATTCGAAAAAATGTCTCTAATAAAAGTTACTTATTTTTACGTAAAGAATCCAAATCTGCAATAAAAATTGGGAGCTCCTATTTAAGATTTTAAAGTAACCCCCAACCCCACCTCCGTGGGAGGTCGTGATTGGTGCCGTTCGATAGATTTTCCAAAAATATTGAATACATGTATTTTGCAGTTTTTTGATCTGGTATTTATTTCGTGAAATATCGCGGGGTTCGTACTTAAAATTTATCCCCCACTCCTCTATGTGGGGGTGGTGTTTGATATCATTCGATAGATTTTAGAAAAATATTGAACATGTATTTTTTGGTTTTTCGATGTGACGGTAATTTCGCGAAATATGCGCTTAATTTTTGTAAAACTTTGTTATTCGCCCATTTCCTTACGCTCAAATCGTCAGATTTTTTAAATATACACTGTTTTGCAATTTTGCATGTATTTAACTTAAATTATCTTAATCTGACGATTTCGAGTTTTTCTAAGGATAGATTTTTTTCGGACGTTCCTTAACGAACTCCCCTGTATTAAGAGCCAATATATGGTAAAGTTCATTTACAGGGTACTTTATAACAGGGGTAACAGGGTTCATTTACAAGATTTCTCCCCATGTGATAATCTGACACGCTTGAGTAACCGCAAAAATCCCCGCTTGGGCTCCCCTACCATTATTGTATACCTACTTTAAAGAATTAGCTTTGTTAATGCATTTTAAATTTTTGCAGGACGAATTTACTTTTAGAAAATGTATGCGAAGGCGTGGAATCCCCTTATTTTTATACGTGTATCTGGCAATGCGTTGCAAACAACAGTCCAGTCCGATTACCTGCCATTAGTTACGTTTTAGCACATTACAGCCGGAAGTTATCTATGGAAGACCAGCTTTTTCTAATGGGAAACGACATAGGATTAATGGTAAGTCTCAGAATTTATATTAAATTATTAATGAATGTTAAAAACTATCTATTGTCATGTCGGTTCTGTATGGCACAGCAAAGTCTAGTTCAATAATTTCACAAAATATAGGTGTGTATTATTATTTTTTTTATCATTTTAGGTATCTGGCTTGTCTGCGGCAGTTCAAGACTCGAGCGTCTTGGTACAGAGATCGGCATTGGACTTATTAATGGTCTGCTTTCCTATGAACAACCAACAATTACTCTACGCCGACATGGTCAGATTAGTAACAGCAGCTTTAACGACAATACTTAGGAGAGATATGTCATTAAACAGGTAACAGAAAATAGTATCTTTTTATAATAATTGAAATAATCTAACAGAGAGAAAGAAGTGTTGAAAGAAGCCAGCAATCATTCTAATAGCTTAAGGGCCGGTTGTTCGAACGATAATCAACAATGATCACTATCAAATATTTAATTACTGTCACCAACTGTCAATGTCAACTTTGATTGGGTTGCTGAAAACATAATTGAACATAATTATGAGATTAGTTAATCAATTAACATAACAATTATTAACAAAATTGATTAACTAATTTCATAATTGTAATCCATAATTATGTTTTCAGCAACCCAAACAAAGTTGACATTGACAGTTGGTGACAGTAATTAAATATTTGATAATGATCATTTTTGATTAGCGTTCGAACAACCGGCCCCTAGTTTAGTATCTACAAAGAATATATACTCTCTTAACGTCTATATTCTTTGGTATCTATTTTATTTTCTCTGGCGGTGAACAAAAAAGACGCAACTAAGACGAGCACAGAGTAGAAGCAGATGCTTCTCAGGCTCTTGAATAATGTTGTTTCTTGTTTTTTTGCTGCCGTTTTTTTTGTGTTATTTAAAGGATACACTTCTATCAAGAGCCACGCCCAGGTATTTTGGTACTTTATTGTGAGTGCGTCTGGTGTTTTCAAATTGTATGTTTAGTTCTGACTTAGGTAAGAGCAAGGGACTTCTGTTTTTTTGCATTTGGCTGAAATCTCCATTTTTGAATACACTCTACTAATTTGTCCAAGCCTTGTATTCAGATTTCGTGATTTTTCGATAGTGACACCCTATCGCAAGCATCGAGTTGTCCGCATAGCCAAATTCTTTTGACTTTGTTTCTGGCATATCTAAAATGTACAAGTTAAAGAGGATTGGAGCAAGAACTAATTCCTGTGGTAGCCCGTTCTTTAGTTTCCTTGTCAGTAAGCATAAGCATATTGTCTATTAGTTTGCATGGAATTGTATAAAGAAACTTGTATATCATGCCTCTCTCTCTCTCTCTCTCTCTCTCTCTCTCTCTCTCTCTCTCTCTCTCTCTCTCTCTCTCTCGAAACTGTATCATAGGCTGCTGATAAGGCAATAAATACAGCTGAGGTTTTGAGTTTCCTTTGAAATCCTGCCTCGATGTGGGTGGTGAGTAATAGGACATGGTCTCCACAGCTTTTTTTGGGGTCTAAACGTAGCTTGTTCAACAAGAATCATCTCGAAGAGTCGCGTGCTGATTCTATTGACTTTTGTATACTTGTCACAGCTCATTAAAAACGCTGAGAGGATACTTTAGAAACCAGGAGCATTTCCTGGTTTATGATCCTTGAGAGTATTTGAAATATCTTGGTACGTGAACGACCGGAAGTATTCTGTTTTCGTGGCTCTAGCTGTAAGGGATTTAAGATCTCATTTGATGTTAATCGCGTGAACTTTTTTAAAACTCTGGTTGTTGTTACTATATGTGGAGCAACAGCATTTGGTTTGACAGTTATGTATTGTCTTCGCGTGGGGGCAGCGCTTTCCAGTTTTCGTAGTAATGTCCCAGCTTTTCTGCTCAATATTTAGAAGCTATTAACAGTTTCCATCCACATTTCATGTTTAGCTGCATCTAGGCAGTGGACTAGCTCGGCTTTCACTTCTTAATCACCGGTTTCCAGAAAAGCTTGGTACATCTTTTGTTTGTCCTGTGTATATCCTGTATATCCTGTCAAAATTTTCAATGTGTTTTTTCGCATCCTGAGAAAACTAATAAGTATTTTTGAAAAATTTAAACGCAGAATGAAAGATTATGTTATTACCGAGGGCGAAAGTCCCTTAGAATAAATAAAAAGTTTCTTTTGAATGAAATATTTGCAATTAAAGAGCACACTAAATTTTTTCTTTTATTTTCACCCTTGGAACTTATTAAAATAAACATTATAGAAGTTGTCAGGGACTTTCGGCCCTCAGTAATAATGTAATCTTTCATTCTGCGTTTAAAGTTTTCAAAAATATATATTAGTTTTCTCAGGATTCAAAAAAAATGAATACATTTAAAACACATTGAACATTTTGACAGGCGACATTTTGCGCATGTGCCCTTAAGGGAGGGGGGTATCCATCTTACCATTTATATAGTTCTATGGAGATTTTATCCAATTGACTCTTTTGAGATTTCATCCTGGTCGTGGAATGAGAGGTATTTTTAATAGCTTATTCTTTCTATATTTAAATGACAAATTCGGGCTAAAGGTCAGAGATTTCTTGTTTGCTTGACCTGAAAAGGACCGTTCATACTCTGTGGTAACATGTTGACGTTTAGATTTCGTAGAAAGTGTCTTATTGTCAGAGATCCGAAGACTTTCTGACGCCAATATCTGCTAGCTCAGTTAGCGTTACCCAGGGTGAACCACGTGGAGGCGAACTAGCTTTACACCCCTTTTTATACAAAATAGTTTGGACATTTCATATTTGCCACACTTCCAGTGACGGATCATTCATTTTTTTTTATTTTAAATTATTCAAGTTCCTTGATCGTGATTTTCTGTTTTAGGCGCCTTTATTCCTGGCTATTGGGATCTGAAATCAATAACCTACTAGCACTCCAATCTGAAAACGAACTGGAAGAAGAACCAGCGCCAGAACAACACATTTTAGCATACGACCTGCTAAACGACGCTTTAAAAATAATCTTAAAAAAATGCAGCACAGAAACTCCTATTGACATAAAACCATACAGGTTGCTCATCTCTCTATTTGACAAACCGCAGATAGGAACAGTAATTTTAGACAATATTTTATGTGATGTTTTTAGAACGCTTTATTTATCGTGCTGGTACCAACAGAAAAACAAAAACAGTGCTATAAGATGTGTGTCGTTTACAGGAGATCTGACGAGTTTAAAAAATGAAGAAAATGTTTTAAGCAAACAGTTTGTCATTAAGAATTGTCCAGAGCTAATAAAAAACGCGAATCTACTATTCAACACTCTACAAAGGCACTATATATGGTCCTACATAGAGAAATTGTTTGTGGAGGCGGTTAGGAATATCAAAACTTACAAATACAGAGATAGAAATCAAGTGAGTGAGATAGGTAGTGGTCCTCCGCATATTCTAGAGCTCTGCATCTTGACTGACTTTTTATTGGACATTATTCCTATAGAATCGTATACAGAAAACACAAACAACATCTTGCCGAACTTATTTTGGAAACTAGTGTCTACTGTGAAGTCAAATGTGGCTGATCTTAACCAACACGAAATATCCGAGAGTTTGCAATTGTGCACGAAGATCCTGAGTAAAATTCAACCAGATACACTCATGCAGAATACAAGTGTTCAAAATCAGTCTCTGGATATAACACTTAACGACTTGTCAGAGAAAACTTTGGAGAATTCTGTAAATTTAGAAGACAGCACTGAAAATGGAGAAACGAGAATATTAGAAAAAAGTAAATCAGATTCCAAAATTAACGAAAACTTGAACAATTTCAGTAAAAATGAACTAACGGTGGGGGAAAATAATAGAGAAAGGTCCTACAGCAATCAAATGTTAAAAAAGAAAGAAAAAACTAGTCCCAGAATTGACAAAAAGAGCAAAAACAAGAAATCCAAGTCGACTTCTAGACTTGACGAGTCCAAAAACGAAGCAGATGATTCAATGAGTTCGGAAAATAATACACCTGTACCTGACAAACGGCCGTTGACGGTTATAGAAACAGTCGAACCCTTGCCAAAAATAGCGAAAGTGGAAAACAAACATTTTATTAAATGCCTGGAAGAATACAAGTCTTTTTACACGCATTTCATAAAAGTGAAACTTTTACCGAACACTGACATCAAATCTGTTGTGCAGTCATTAACCTGTGATAAAGATAGTAGAACCGTACGATTAGTTACTCTTTTAGGTAAGTATTGTTTTTGTATATTGTTTAGGAAAATATTTTTGATATAGAGATTCCAATTTTTTAATGATGCCATTTGCTTTCCTATTTTTTATCAAATATGTTGTTGGGATAATTCGGGCGTTGTTAACCGAAAGAGTGTGTGAACCACAGACATGTTAAGGATAGACCGGGCTAGTCATATGCCACTCAATGCAAAGAGGTGTAACGCCGACATAGGATTGAGTGGTCTAGCCATCTTTGTCCGTCACATGCGCGGGATCGCTTGATTAAAAGAGATAGATAGACCACCGATCGACTGCTGTTTCCGCGTTACGCTTTTTTGGTGAGTATGCCTTGTTACGCTTAAAATGTCAATGGTGTGAACGCGTTATAAGAACCTGTCAGCTGTCAAGTGTCAAAAAGAGTCTGAACGTTGCAAAGTGACTAAAAAGCGTCGTACAAACATAAAATATTGTTATGAAAATATCGAAATCGTACGATGTGAGATTTTTCACCGCATTTTGATTTTTTTTCCACACTTTTACGATTTGTCTACGGTTAAAACGTTTTTGGCGACAGAGTCTGAACACTTTGGATACCGTTCGACAAGTTTATCGTTTTTTACGCTTATTCGCCGCTTTTTTCGGTTGGCCACATGACCAACTGAAGTGCTTTGAAGTGTCTACTATAACATGAACAGGGAATAGAGTTTTGACAAGATGTTGTTATGTCATATTAGGGGATGTTACACAATGAAGGACATGGCCTAGTAGCTCAGAATCGGAAGAGATGTGGGGTGGATTTTTAAGGCGTGTTATTAGTATACTCGTTATTAGCTTAGAAAAAAAAAATAAAAAAATTATAAAAATCAAAATAAGGATGTCAAATTAAAAAATAAAATATTGGCCGCCACTGGTTACCTCAAGGGAACCAAAAATTATACAAAAAATAGAAAGAATAAAGGAAAGATAGATAGCTAAATCAAAATAAAACAAAAAAAACATAGTCTTACAGAATATACACAATATACAAAATACTTATAACGTAACTTACCTTATCTTACTCTATATATACTCAGCCAATTCTTTATTGTTCTTACGATACAAGAGAGAAGGAAAAGAGAAATAATAAGATTGTATTTAGCAAATTAAACATTATTTATTAAAACAAAAAAAAATGAATTTAAATTTGTGATCTCTTACGGTCTACAAATAGAGATCGTGATTACCAAAAAAATAAAATAGAAAGTTTACAAAATATACCTTGTTTATCAGTCCTGATTTTTCTTGGTGGTTGTTAAGTCCAAAACGCGATTTCACTTCATTAAAGTCACTAAATTGATACAACAAAAGTACATCAGGTTACCCATAGTTCATAAAAAACTCCATAGTTCATAAAAACTCTATAGTTCATCAAAAAACTTTTATAGAAAAATTCAGCATTGTCAAAATAAATTAGCACTTACTCGAACAAAAATATTTAAAAAAAAATTTGTTATCTAGTTCATTAACGAAATCAAAAAATACTAGCAAAATTTAGGCTTTAACTACTATGTTGAACTAGTAAAAAAAAATTCCACTCCTTCTGCATAATTCCTGGATCTGACTGCATGTAAAAAACTGATACCAAAAGTGGTAAACAATATCAACAATAGCCTAACAACAGCTAAAATTGCCAGAGTTCACGTACTCTGTCCGCCATGTGTCGCCGGGCTGAGCCAAACTCTGAGTTTAACCAACCGGCCGGAAAAACTTGTAACTACATTTTAACTTCACTGGAACTTCACTTCATGACTACTATAACAGAACTGAACTTGAAGACGGACCTAACAGGACTAACTGTACCGATCTCCACAAACTCTAATCTCCAAAATTCAACGCCCTCCCCAGAAATCATTCAATCTTCCTACCAACAATTAAACTACCAATTAACCGACTTGACACTCAATCAGTCAAACTTTTGGCCAATAAAAAATTGCAAATCACGCTCTGGGTTAAGCCCTCTCGCATACCAAAACAGCTCGACCAATCACAAAAAAAAATAAACAAGCAGATCTCAATACTTCGTACTGCCCACTTTTCCCATCAAAAATGCTTAAGTCAGCTCTATCAATGATTGTCGACTCAAAACTGCTTGAAAACTTTATCGCTACTATGGAATTTATTATATCAACATTTCAGCTCTAACATAAACACTTTCCAGACTCTCAGTCTCAAAAAGTCGTTAAATCCTTTTGATACTTAGCCGAAGATAAGCAAAACAATATCGGATGATCCAATTCACCGCTAAAAATCCTGAGAACCGTACGATCGACAAAACACACATCATGTGAGGAAATAAGAATTTATCGACTCGATCACTGTGAGAACGAAAAGAACTCACAGATCCAATTCCACGCAAAACGCGGTCCCAACGTTTATGACATATAGTGTGTAAGGAAAGTGTTACAAATGTAAACTGGATCGAAATTTCAAATAACTTTGGTACCGTTACACCACTGATCTACATCCGTGAGCCATTGGGTTGCAACTATATGGTTCTAGGTCTCGTGTGACCAAACAAAAAAGCTGATAACCCTTTGTCAATTGCTTGAAGAAGCGTTCAAAATGTATAGTCAAAAAATAGAAAAAATCTCAAAAAACGTAACATCGATAGCAAATGATTTAAAACTTTTGATGCTATTTGGACACTTATTTATAATATTTCCATGGCTTTTAACACTTTTTGGATGCTTTTTATATCTTTTCGACGCTTCTTTAAGGTAGTAGTACACTTTAGAAGGCAAAAAATAATCATTTTTTTCAAGAATTTTTTTCTCAGAACCTTTATTAAAAATGAACATAAAGCTTCTTACATATTAATATCCAACTCTTAGAGAGTACAAAAAATATATCTTTTTTCATAAATGCACGTACACTAATATTGTAGAGGGCGCAAAAGTCGAGGCCTCGAAAAAAAAGTAGTTACGATGGCGGGCAGTTAATCTCAGGATTGGGATCTCTGAAACAAAAAAATTGTGCGGCATTTGAAAATGACAATTTACCACAATTTGACCAAAAAATAAATAATTTTTAACCATAAAAACTGAAGAAAAACGGGCGAATTTTTTCAAATTTCCGTAATTTTTTTTTTGCGGAATTTTTCACTAATTGTGGTAAATTATCACGTAAGAAACCTTAATTTTTCAAATGCCGTCCGATTTTTTTGTTTCGGAGATCCCAATCCTGAGATTAACTGTCCGCCATCGGAGCTACTTTTTTAAAGGCCTCGACTTTGGCGCCCTCTACAATATTAATTTAAGTACACAAATAAAAAAAGATACATTTTTTGTATTCTTTAAGAAATATATATTAATATGTAAAAAGTTTTATGTTCATTTTTAATAAAGGTTCTGAGAAAATTTTTTTGAAAAAATGCTTATTTTTGCTCTTCCCAAATGTACTAGTACTTTAAAGGTTTTTTAGGCTTCGTTGTTTTTTCTATTAGTCATACATACATGCTCTTAGATGAGTTGTTTACTGTTTTATAATCGTTTTGACGCTTTTTGTTGGTGTCTGCATCTTGTCGACGGTTCTATAATGTCTTTTCACGCTTCGTTGTTTTTTCGATTAACCTACCACAGATCAATACATTAGATATGTTTTGAAGAAAAAGGTAAAAACAGATCTACAAATTCATAATGTGTAAATATATAAAAAATAAAATAATAAAGGTATAAATTATAGTAGGGAACATCCATAAACTACATCGTTGAAAAGGGGGAGGGGGTCTTTGCTTATTACGACGGTATACTACAGGGGAAGGGGGCCATGAGTGCACATTCGACGTCGTTTGATGTTCACGAATATAAAAAATATACCCTATTGTAGGATTAAAAAGAATTAGTAGGTATATTACTTTTATCGCATACTTTTCATTTCGTTTTTATCACTCACGGCCTTAATAATATTGCCTAGCAGTTTTGTACAGAATAACAAACAATAAAACATTGTTCTATTTATTTAAACAAACGCTTCTATACAGAATAATGTCTGGAAGCAATAAATATTAATTTGTCCATTTATTTACTGAATAGTCTGTGTGAAACAATTATTCTACAAGAATGAATAGAAATAAGATATTCTATTTTATTTAGTTAGCACATTGTATTTATACTGAATACAAGAAATGGTATTGAAATCAAAACAAAATAAGTATCAAGATTTATACGATGCAGTTAAGAAAGCATAGGAACTCCGATGAAAGTATTGTCTTTTGCTATAAAGCTAATTATTAGTTGTACAGTGAATTGAGAGAAAAAAGTACGCGGATATTAATGAGCTACATAGTAATACTGATTTGGATACATTCCTAAATAAACTTTGATAGCTAACTTTTCAAAAAAAAAAAAGAAATAACATGGAATTAAAAAAAAAGAATGTGTGTGCACTTTGTACGCACGTAAGAAGTTATACTTCTATCATATAATTTCAACGAAATAAATATACTTAACAGTTACAATACAAAAAATTAACAATAATTACCAAAAATTAACCAAAACAATGCCAAAAATAAAAAAAATATATGAATCGTCCGGGATTTGAACCCGCTATCTCGCGATCTCTCGATCTCTGGTCCAATGCTCTACCAACCAGGCTATCAAGGCACGTGTTATTGACGTTTCGAATATACATAATTACACATAACGGTGACAAGTGAAATATAAAAATAGATATTTTATTATTTTACGCCCAATGAAGACAAATTCAAAGACACAAAAATTATAATAAATAATACATTTACTAAAAAACACTAATATATTATTTTAATGGCTTATTTGCGCTGATATATAATTTGAAAGATTAGCAACTAAACGTCATACTGTCTGTGTGCGCATGCGCGGAGATTTATGAAAAATTTTACTCTCAATCGCGCCTAAAGAAGTATAACTTCAAAAATCACTAAATAGGGAGGGGGTCATGAGTTGCAATTGCGACGTCGGTAGGAGGGGGGGTCAACTGTAAACGACGCTTTACGACGGAAGGGGGAGAGGGTATTAAAAAGTCCAAAAATTTTACGACGTAGTTTATGGATCTTCCCGTAGAAGCCGAGTTCATAAGTTTATAACATTTCTTGAAAATGCCCATAAGTATACACAGGTTAGACATGGAGAAGTTTCAAAAAATAATAACTGAACAAAGAGGGTTTTTTCGGCAAAAAATTAATTACACATTTAATTTAAGAAAATAATGAAAACACAAATAATTATTTTTCATGTTGTAGGTGCCCGTTTGCAAGAAAACTACAAATGTGATTTTAATCCAATCGACATCAGCAACTTTATAACAAAAAATAAAATATTGTCACTCTCTAATGCAACGTCGAGGAAAAGTGAAAGTGACTATGAAAGAGCAATGGGAATAGCCTCGAATATTTTGTTAGAGTTTTCCGCTTTTCCAAACTTACTGATTGCTGAAGAAGAATCAAAATTGCCAACTTGGGTGGAATCTCTTATTGTGGTTAGTATAGAGCATATTTAAGTAAAAGTACACTATACTATAGAGTAGCTTTATCTTGATTTTCGTTTCACACGATCTTTTCTCATTGTTACTTTCTGGATGTTAATCACGCAATCAACATTTTCAAGAGTAATTTTCATTGTTCGCGATGGCTTCGAGTGACGACTACGAAAAATGCCGTAGTTTTGGTACGTAAACTTCATCGGTTCCCCTCTAGACTTCTTTGACTTACATTCTTTCTTCTTCTTCCCTTCTCACATTCCTTTTTTTACGTTGAACGAATGTTGTTTATTTTCTTCGTAATGCCAGCTTTATTAGCATTGGAGTCCACAATGCTCCAATGTTGAATCAATTTCGAAATAAATTATTTTTTATCTTTTATATTCCACAAGCAAGGTTCACTATGGTACATTGCTACAAACTATAATGCTATGGTACATTGGTACATACTATAAATTGTTCCAGCGATTCGCAAGACCACATTTTTATTTTATATAGAAGAGCGTAGGCGCAAAATTTCGGACCAACGCTTTTTAAATTCATACATTTTTTCGAATCCTGAGAAATCTAATAAATATTTTTAAAAAGTTTAAACGCAGAATGAAAGATTACATTATTACCGAGGGCCGAAAGTCCCTTAGAATAAACAAAAAATTTCTTTTGAATAAGATTTTTTAAATCAAAAAGTGACACTAAATTTCCACCCCTGTAACTTATTAAAATAAACGTTATAGAAGTTTTCAGAGATTTTCGGCCCTCGGTAATAATGCAATGTTCATTCTGCGTTTAAATTTTTCAAAAATTCTTATTAGTTTTCTCAGTATTCGAAAAAAATGAATGCATTTAAAAAGTATTAGCCAGAAATTTTGCGCCTACACTTTTAAAGAACTAAGATATATGAAGAACATGTATCGATAAAACTGCGCAGTTCCTCCGATTCCGATATATTTATTGAAAGTTTTGTATTGTTCCGTTCGACGGTACCGTTTTTAAAAATCCTAGAAAACTGCAGTTTTACCCCATATACGTAGCGATTATTGGTGAAATTTGAACGGTACACTTATGGCGTCTTTAACCCATGTTTCCATCCATCCCATTCTATCTGTTACTATTCTTTTCTGATATTGCTCTATATGTAGTCAAACGTTGTATTGATGTTTGAAAATCAACTACCAAATAATATAAAGACAATAATTATTAATTGTAGTTTAAATTTGAATTGTTTAGGTGGCCTGCTGCAAAGACTCTTCAAGAGAAAACCAGCTGACAGCCATGAACACACTTTTGGAGATTTTCAGCCTTGCGAATAATTCCATATGTAGTAGGAAAATAGATTGTAATACAAACATTTTAATTACGGGTATTTTAGATGTAATATATGTCAAGTATATTGAAGAGAACACCGTTGTAATAGAGGTGAGTACCTAAGAAACTTCTTTTTAGTTGTAAAGTACTTAGTTTATTAAAAAATCATGAATCGATATATTTATATTATTTTTATGAATTTTTATCTTAAAACTAAATCGACGAGATATATTTTGCCGTTCAGCCTATTAATCGTTTGATATCGATGTTAGTGTCGACATCTGAGCCCCTAAAAATAAATAAATGACAATCTATTTGTATTGTTATTATTGTTTGTTTTAACCTAATGCTTAATAATAATTTAATTTGTCATATCGATTTTCTATTCTAGTTGGGAATTAGCTAATCTTGTGACTTAGTCCCAACTAAAATCGTAAATTGATATGACAAAGTATTAATTTGTAAAAGTAAAATAATAATATTCTTCTGACTTATGCGTTTTATTCATTTTGTAAAGATTGTTTTTGTCGGTACTTATACATAAGCTGCTAATTACCATAATCTTTTCTCAGAAGGGTTTTCACACAATAATGAAAGACAACAACACCGTAATCTTTTTCCAGGGTGTGCGGTGTGCGTAAACATCAACCCCTCTTTTCAAATAAAATGGCCTGGTACATTTACAAAAGTTTTTATTTATTTATTAAGTAAGTCTTTATTTGGCTCCAAATGTTTATTACTTGTGAATAAATATTTTTTTCTACAAAAGTTTTCTTGCATTTCATTATTTTGTGCAAATCCTTCGGGTAGATCGCACCCTCGAGGTAGACCGCATACTATAGTAGCACCTTTTTTTTAATCTAGATAATTTAAATTTAACTTTAATAAAAAATCAAAACAGAATATTAGAAATATATGGGTAAATATGAATAGTACATTCAAGAATAGTTGTGGGCCCAACGGACCGGAGTTGCCCGGTTAAAAGAAAGTGTTTGGTAAACCAACAAAAATGGCACATTACCTGACTTTATCAATGTCTAAACATAAAAAATCAGTGTCCACAAAACCAAGTATATGGTCTTCAGTAAGAACATGATGTATCCAACGCGAATTAGTATAAATGGCACTAAAATTGAGAAAGTATCAAACTACAATTTCTTGAGAATATTAGTAAATAAAACTGGAGACCAAAACAATGAAAGTTAAACGAACTGCCCCTAATTAACCGCAAAAAAAAACAAGAATCGTCTATTTGAAATATTTACAATCATTCAAGATCGACCAGCGGTGAATTGAAGGGCACTCAGAAAAGTGCATTAAAAAAACCGTGGGAATGAAAGTAAAACCTTGCTTTGTATCATGTTTAAATGAATTGGCGGCAAAAAAATTACTAACTTACCACAAGCGTGGGTTTTTTTCACCACTGAACTGTACTCAAGAAAACTTATAAAATGACGTCAGCGGCCATTGCGACAACCAACTACGAAATGAGATGAAATCGGGGCGTTCGGTTATTTGTAACCGATCGTCAGGCATTATAAAGATTCTTGGGCGATATTTGAACGTTGTTTATATTACACAACGGGTTTAAACTTAAACGGAATTGAAGTAGTTAAAGAAAAAAAAACTTCTATTGACTGTGACTGCTATATTTAGGTGTATACCGGGTAGTGAATTTGAAAACAGGCCATAGGAAACTCAATGTAAAATTCTAAATTGTTGAATTCCTGCTTCCCTAATTATTTTACATCAAAAGTCATGAGAAACTATTTGTAGAGGATTAAAATCTGTATTAAAAACAAAAGTTAAAATTGTTCTACGATTTAAACAGAGTCCAAAATTTTGAAAAATAGAATACATTTGCCATACCTAAGTAAGTGCGTAAAAGTAAGGCCACACGTTACTATTTCTGACAGTACGCAAACTATTGACTGAATAAAACATCTTTATTTATTACTACGTTCTCCTTAACTGAGGACATATTTTCGACTTTATTGTTTTTTAAACAATAAAAACGATAAAATAAAAATACTGACAGTTCAAAATATTGTTAATATAATAATTTCATTGTGACCGAAGGCAACCTTATACACATTTTTTAACTGTGTGTGGCCTAAATTTGGCAAATACATTGATAAAATTTATTATATTTTACAAAATTTTGGAATGTGTTTAATTCGTAGAACAATTTTAACAATTGTTTTCAATAAAGATTTCAATCCTCTACAAATAGTTTCTCATGTCTTTTGATGTTAGGGAAGCAGGAATTCAACAGTTTAAAATTTTACATTGAGTTTCCTATGGGCCGTTTTCCAATTCACCACCCTGTATATAATTCAAAAGGGCCACTGTATAGCGGAGGTAACGTTTACATTTTTAATCCTATCATTATCTACTTTTTTAAAAAATTGAAGAAAATCTTCTGTGTAAAAGGTATATTTATTTAAAACCCCAATAAAGGGCTACATTAAAAGACAGAACGTTTTCGCTCTAAAGAGAGCAGCATCAGTGTTCTAAGCCTAAAATAAGTACAACCATAATTAGTGAAGACAAGAGTAAAAAATTTAAAGGTTGACCAAGATAGAAAGGTTTAAATTTCTTACTCTTGTCTTCACTAATTACGGTTGTACTTATTTTAGACTTAGAACACTGATGATGCTCTCTTTAGAGCGAAAACGTTCTGTCTTTTAATGTAGCCTTTTATTCGGGTTTTAAATAAATATTCCTTTTACATAGAAGATTTTCTTCAATTTTTGTAATTAATTGTATACAGCCAGTTACAGGAAATTTTTCCTTATGAATCTACTTTTTTCTTTCAGGAAATGTGCCAAATATTATGGAAACTTTTAGGAACTTTAAGTAATCAAAACCAGCTTATGTTATGCGTCACGCTGCTATATCAAATACACAATATATTCGACAATACGATGTTCGTGGAAAATGTAATCAACACATATCTGACCCACGAAAATATAAACGTACTAGCTATTAAACAATTTTTTCTCTTGTGGCATTTGGGGAGAGACTTGAACATTAAAACGTCTCCAAATAAACCAAATATAAGAAATTTTGACAGGTATGATAAACTCTTTATATTCATTGTCTTCTTCTATACTAATATTGTTCTATTTTGTAGGTCACTTTTGAAAATCCTGGACAACCTCCAAAACAAAGAAACCCCAAATCTACAGCTAATATCAGAATCATTTTTAACCCACAGTCTACTACACAACGATATTGCTAGAATAATAAATCCTATATTATTGAAACTACTAGCCTCCAATACCGCAAGAGTTTCAATACGCCACGTCAATATAGCAGACTCGGATTCCCAAAGCGATATAACCAAAGACGAACACACCAGGATGGATAATATCCAATCAAAGAAGATCTACGCCGTCAGCAATGTCAACGGCAACATAATGTACCATGTGACAGACAGTCCCAGCCCAAGACCCTCCAAGAAACGATGGTTTACGTTCTCAAAAGCTGGTAAAAGGTATTCCTCTTCTGTGATAAATATGACTACGAGTATTAACGAAGACTCCAATAACGTTGTAACTAGAAAAAATAGAGACTTTAAAGGAGTGACCAATTCTCCTAAATCTGAAAAGACTCCCAAAAACGTAAAGTTAATCATCAATCCTTTAAGCTCCAAAGAAATCTATCCAACTGGTTTGGATGGTTCTTACACGAAAAGAGACTCAAACTCCTCACTCGAAAGTATATCTTCTAGTAATGAAAGCCCAACAAGCTATGACGATTCTTTGAGTAAGTGCTATACACCAGAACGGTTAACCAATGGAGAAAGAGACTCTGGTTTCGATAGCCTCAAAAACAAAAGTAGTTTAGAACTGTCGAACGACAGAGACTACAGAGCTATATTAGAAAGTATAGAGCCAATTGCAGATGGGGTGGTGGAAGCTGTTAATGATGGTGTGAATGTGACAAAAATTCCGAAATCTCAAAGCTTCGATGAACACATTAATGCCGCAAAAACAACAGACATGGAAAGTTCTCTAGTACAAAGTTGGTCCTACTGTATCTCCGACTCAGATAACTTACATGCAAGTTCTGAATTGGAAATTAGTAAAAGCGCTGAAGACTTCTTTAGAAAAAACGAAGAAAAAATCATAGTTGGCGAGATATTAAACGAAATTATCGATAGAGTATGTTCAGAGTACATCGACGACGACATAGATGGCGCTGCTATCCGACCTACAGACTTAGATTTAAGGAAAATGAATCAGCAAACGCCCAAAAACGTTGCGCTCTATCCGATTCATTCGCATCTATGTTTGTATTACGAAATCTTCGATTCGAACCAAATAATCTACGGTCTGCAAACGTTGAAGAACTGCATCAATTCCAATCCCCAACTGTTTATTAAATGTCTCGCAACTAGTGGAATCAAGGATCTTAAAAGTAACGAAATCTTAAATCTTCTTGCCAGACACCGGAAATCCCTCCTTGGTTATGGATTTACTGGAGATCTTAGTAACGACTATGTTAATTTCTACAGAGGATACATGTTCCTGGATGTGATTATTATAATATGTCTGAACTATTCAAGAACATTCTTCCCTTTTTTAGACGATTCTTCGTTAATAACTGAAGAAATGAACAATAATCTAAAGATTCAACTTGAAAGTTTAGACATTTTGAATATTATAATGAAGAAATTAATTATAATGGTAGCGGAGAATTCAAAGGGATTTTCAAGCTACATAGCTGATCTTTTAGTCAAGTGCAAACTTCAAAAGATTCTTCTGAATTGTCTATTAATTTCAGTAAGAAATTTTGACGATGAGATGACATTTGCTGAAGAAATTTTAGCTTACAACAACTTTCAACTTTGTGATAATAACAATAGAATTGGGGAACATGTAGAAGCTTATCAGCTGCAAATATTACGGTTAATCAACTCGTTAATTATACTTGAACATAAAGTGTTCTCCCGTAAAGGTTCTGGTGAGTCTTCAACAAATGGTGAAGTGAATTCTTCAATAGTATTGATACCGCAGCAACAAATTTTCTTATCAGCAGTAATGAGTGCTTTGCGACAGCAAAGTATCAAGTATCTTCATGAAAATTGGTTGTACATGATAACCTCGTGTCTTCCTTACTTCGGAGACAACCTGAAACAAATCTCCATCAGTGTGATTCACCAGATCTGCGATAATGTGGAGAAGATTGCAACAAACTATAACATGCCTGAGTTAGAGAACGAATTATGTTCAGATTATGCGGTGACACAACTAGAAGCTCTAACGATGCTTTGCCATTATTGCCTCTTGGATTCCTCCCAAACAGTCAACCAAAATGTACCGACAAACTCGACTACACCATTGACGAATCCGGGAGAAATCATCAACAACTTGTTTAACGTGTTTTTCTCGCCTTTGGGCAGTGACATAAACTTTTCTTCGAAGCAAAACTCGGATCACTACCAAAGTGCGCGGAAAACTATACTTAGTCATATGCCTAGGATAATCTCCAGTGTTGCCAAGTTGTGGCAAACTATTGTCAATCTGGAGAATGATTATAATGGAGTATACGGCAATTCTAAGATTGTCAAGCAACAGCTACTAGAATTTTTAAGTCCTATTTCTGTGCATCACAGTACTAGCTTCTTAGCAGCGATTTCAGTAGCTTGGTATGAGCGGAGAAATCCATTTAGTAGTGTTAAAACGGTAAGCATAATTGAAGTTTTATTATTAATTAATTTTTAAATGTTCTTTGTGAAAAGTTCTATAGGTAATACACTGCGGTGCAAAAAAATCGATCCACTAAAAATTTGGTAATTTTTGATGTTTCGAATTTCCTAAACCTGTTGTCCGATTTAAGTGATTTTTTACCACGTTATCGCCTTATCCATTGACAATATCGATGTAATAATATTGTTGCTAGACAGTTACACTGTTATTGTATACCGGGTGTACGAATCAAACTATGTTTTTTTCTCAAAGTTCGCATCACCCTGTGGTCTATTTTAGCATTTATAAAATACTGTAATTAAAACCCAACTACAGCCTCAGGTTTTCTTAACATTCTGTATTTCGATTCATTCGCTTATGTTGAATAATAAAAAAGTTAGGTACTTTAACAACTGGCCATGTTCGTCATCAGTACAGGGTGTTTCTAAATAAGTGCGACAAACTTTAAGGGGTAATTTTACATGAGAAAATAATGACAATTTGTTTTATAATCATATGTCCGCAATCGCTTCGTTTCCGAGATACGGGATGTTCAATTTCTTTTTTACAAACTGACGATTTATTTATTGCTTTAAAACCAGTTGAGATATGCAGATCAAGTTCGGTGGGTTTTAAAACGTAGTTATTGCACATTTTTTGACATACAATTAAGAATTTTATATTTACCATTGGCGTGCGTACGGGTAATATTATCGGTCATAATACCCGTTTGCGCGCCACTGGTAAATATTAAATTCTTAATTGTATGTCAAAAAATGTGCAATAACTACGTCTTAAAACCCACCAAATTTGATTTGCACATCTCAACTGGTTTTAAAGCAATAAGTAAATCATCAGTTTGTAAAAAAGATTGAACATCCCTTATCTCGGAAACGAAGCGTTTGCGGACATATGATTATAAAGCAAATTGTCATTATTTTCTCATGTACAATAACCCCTTAAAATTTTGTGCAAATATTTTAGAAACACCCTGTACTGATGACGAACATGGCCAGTTGTTAAAGTACCTAACTTTTTTATTATCCAACATAAGCGAATGAATCGAAAGACAAAATGTTAAGAAAACCTGAGGGTAAAGTTGGGTTTTAATTTCAGTATTTTATAAATGTCAGAATAGTCCACAGGGTGATGCGAACTTTGAGAAAAAAACACAGTTTGATTCGTACACCCGGTATACAATGATAGTTTGACTGTCTAGCAACAATATTATTACAGAGATATTGTCAATGAATAAGGCTACAACGTGGTAAAAATTCACTTAAATCGGACAACAGGTTTAGGAAATTCGAAACATCAAAAATGACCAAATTTTTAGTAGAACGATTTTTTTTGCACCGCAGAAGAAAACAATTTTTAGGTGCGAAAAAAATTTAATGGAGTATTGGACGCTCTTTCGTTTCTTAGCCAAAAGTCGCAGATGACTGATTGGCTGGATCAGCGCATTTCTTCTGTTTTATTCTTTCGAAATTTTCTCTGCAAGTTTTTTCAATTTCTCTCTATTTCTGGCTCTCTGTTTGACCTCTCTGCTATTATCTGCTCTTCCTCCTGTTTTCTCCACCTTATTCGAGTGCCTGTCTGGTTATATTAAATTGGTATTTCCTTAGTGCCTTAGTGTATGTCCAATATATTTCCATTTCATTCTTTTAATCGTGACTGTTATTTTCTCTTGTTTTGTTCTTCTCCATAGTTCTGTGTTTGTTATTTTATCAGGTCAGTATATTTTTAGGATTTTTCTCATGGATTTATTTATTAAGGTTTGTTATTTTTTGCTAGTTGTGTTTTCCTGTCTCCCAAGATTATGCGACCTACAATAATATACTCTTAATGCAACTGTTAAATATTTTGATTTTGGTTAATTCTGATATATTGCGTGTGCCCCAGATTTTCTGTAAGGAGTTATATGCATGTTGTGCCTTTAGCATTCTTTTTTCTACCACCTTTTTTTAAGAGTTATCTATTTTTTAATAGTTTCGTTTTTGGATATTTATCATAAGTACCATTACAATGGAGTATTTTGCAAGCTTGTCAACCTCATTCTGCATATGGTTGATATGTTTTGTTAGGACACAAATGTCGTCTGCGAACTCTATGTATTCTAACTGATTATGCCTTATTATTAAGTTCCGCCTAATACATTATGTAAAATATTCCAGATTTATTCATATGGTCACACTCCTTTTGAGGGGAAAATTCCCTCATCCCAGATACCTACGGTATCAAAAGGATTGAGCTCTGGTGGGACTCTTTCCGTGTTATCGAGCCCTAAGTGACTTGGTATGCTGGAGTATCTCCCAAAAATTTTCGTACGTACCTGGAGGTCGAGAGGCTTTCTGCATGGTCTTATAGTGTTGGTCTTATAATGTTCATTGAGACTCAGCTTTTTTATGTTTTCTAGGAGGTTCTTCGGAATCACTCAAGTAGTAGAAACAGTAATAGGTATCGTCTGGATACTTTACATCAGTGATTCCCAAAGTGGTCCAGGTGGACCCCCAGGGGTCCACGAGGGACTCAACGGGGGTCTACGTTGGCGTGAATTAAAAATGGGGGTTCACAAGTTGCAAGTGGGGGTCCACGAAAATTTTATAGCGATTTGGTATTTATTTAAAAAATTTGCATTTTTTTATTGTAAAATATCAATGGAAAAAATAATATTTTAATAGTAGTGACTCAAAAATGTTATTATAATCCATCATAACAAGTTATTTTGTTTAAAAAGCAAGTTTTTGATCAAATTTTAGTGTAAAAAACGTTAAAATACCGTTTTTACATTTTCCTCCATTCCCAAAACACATGTCTTTAGATTTGACTGAAAATTTGCCAACAAATAGCCAAAACACAGAACTTTAAGTGGTTAAAAGAATTTGTATCGTTTTACAATTCAAAAAAAAGAGAGTCAAAAATATAGGCGTCTACTGTAAGTACAATTAATTCGGAAAATATCGATCATACGAAAAAATGGTTAAGAAAATTATAATAATTATTGTAAACACAATTTATTTGAAAATGTATAAACATTCTCAATTTCTTTGCAAAACGAAAATGCAGCAGCTGCATAATACTCTGGTTAAAGCGGAGAGTGCAGGAAGAGTCTATACCGGTTTCGGAGATCTTTTTCCCCTCATCAGTAAACCCATATCCTCTTCTCTCCGCTTTAACCATTTACCATAGCTTAGGGCCTTCCCGAATTGCAAAGAAAGAAATGTCACGGATGAACTAGGGCCATCTACCGGAAAACAAACTAAGTTATCAATCGAAGCAGCTCAGAAAACGACAATAAATTCGCCTCCGTACCACCAGATTGACAACAGGTGGAATACTTTCTTTGGTTACACCTCCTGAGACTTTTACAATTTATAAGTCATACAGGTGCCGAGAAAATTAAGATGAGAGAATTTTAAATAATTCACAACTCATCTACTCAGCATGGTAAAGCTCCAACAAGAAAGATTCCTTAATACTCAAAAGAGTAAATGAATTAAAAATGTATAAACATTCTCAATTTCTTTGCAAAACGAAAATGCAGCAGCTGCATAATACTCTGGTTAAAAGAGTGGTTCGGAAACCGGTATAGACTCTTCCTGCACTCTCCGCTTTAACCAGAGTATTATGCAGCTGCTGCATTTTCGTTTTGCAAAGAAATTGAGAATGTTTATACATTTTTAATTCATTTACTCTTTTGAGTATTAAGGAATCTTTCTTGTTGGAGCTTTACCATGCTGAGTAGATGAGTTGTGAATTATTTAAAATTCTCTCATCTTAATTTTCTCGGCACCTGTATGACTTATAAATTGTAAAAGTCTCAGGAGGTGTAACCAAAGAAAGTATTCCACCTGTTGTCAATCTGGTGGTACGGAGGCGATATTTATTGTCGTTTTCTGCGCTGCTTCGATTGATAACTTAGTTTGTTTTACAATTTATTTGGATTAATTTCAGTTCCTACCATTTTTGTCGAAAAGTTAAGAATTGCGGAGATATTGAACAAAAACCACTGCTATCAAATCAATCAGTGCTTATGCTCGCGCATAAGCGCGAAATATTGATAATATTGATATAATAAATATTGATTTTAGCAAAAACATTAAAGAAATCAAAATTGTATAAAATTTAACTCTCTCCATTTTTGTATAGGTACATTTTTGTTATAAAACTAATAATAAACGAGATAATTCAATAATTATGCTGTAACTGTCACTCTTTCCCCCATAACTCGGAAAATATCGACTGCACAAAAAAATTTATAATAGAATAAATTATACGAAATCATATTTTCCACAACTTCAGTCCTTACACTTGTTGTCAAGTTAAAAGTTAAATATGGCAGAGATATTGATCAAAAACAGTTCTCCTTTATTCGCGATTTTAAATTTAGAGTTCCAGGCGATATGCAGGGATCTTGAGAAATGGTGGCATGTATCTTAGCTTGTATTATATATCCCTCCCAGATCAGAAAACAGTTCTACATCTTTGTCACCCACACAGTGATTTTTACGGTACTTCCACATACTATAACAACTTCCAATTATTCTAATATAATTGATAACTTTTAAATAAACACACAACTGCTTTTCTAAGCCCTAGATATCACATATAAAGGGTTTGATAATGTTTATTAAGTTTTCTGTATTATGTGTAATGTGGTTTGCCTACTTCCTCCATTACAATATTTTAACATTTACATCAAGTCTATTTCCATTTTTACAGACTATCTACCACAGTGGGAACGACTGTTTTTATTGTTATTAATTTAACAAATTTTACAATAAATACCACAAAACAGCAGGGAAATTATAACTTCCTGTGGAACTGTCATTCCTGTCATGTCACCATTCAGAATTTCCGTTATCAAAATCACTTGCTTCCGTACAGTCATGATGAGAACTTGTCAGATAGAGCTCATTGGTACCTCGGGCGAAAAACATTGGATATCTTAATCATCCATGTTATAATTCACATCTTTGTCATATGTTCCGATGACGGATCAATTGTAAAGGGTTTTTACCCTGTTATTTTTACTTTTGTGGCTTGCATGTAGATTCTAAGTGAGTATAACCTATAACTTTTTATAACCTTAGTCAACATTTTAAATACTTTGCATCATTTTATCTGGTTATGATATATATTATATAATATAACTTGTGTCACTCACACTTGACAGCGAAGAACTTGATGTATGACGAAGATTTGACAAAACTGAATTAATGTCAGATATTTTACGATACTTAGCCATTAAGGCTGCAAAAGAAATGTAACATTTTTTATGGTATCCATCAGTGGTATTCACTTGGTCCGGTAACTGTACATACATTATTATATTTTAAATTGTATTTAATACGCGCACTCAAAACGTCTTTACACTTGTAACAGTATTTCTTCCACAAAAGTTATTACATTCTCGTTTTTTTTCCTTGCAAAACACACATTGTATTTTATTTGCCATTATATTGTTTCACAATTATTACTTTTCACTAAATAAACTCGACAAGAATCGTTAACAAACTGTGAATTTATTGTGACTGACCCATCTTAATAACATGTGCGGACAACATTCACCCCCGAAATTGTCGTATCTTTTGTTTGTCTAGTTTCTTAACCCAACCAGCGATCGTTTTGCTGAAAATACACATTATTTTTATGATTTTAAATCCATCTGGCTGGTGAATGCAACCGAATTAATGCCTGGCAAATTAATTTTGCATTTATTTATGTGTAAATAATATAATATTAAAATTTCAGACATACTAAAAGGATTTAAATTTTTCAATTATTATTTATAAAAAATAGCGTCTGGCGCATATTTAGCAACCACAGAAATGCCTGGCAATTATAATTCATATTTCTAATAATGTTTAAAAAGTAATAGCAAAAAAATTTTTCGTCTTAAAATAATTTTAAATTCGATATATTTACCTGTACAGGTGCGCTGCGCAGTAATGAACGCAACCTGTCTCAGTAGCCAGATGGTCGGTAAAGTGTTCAAGGAAGCATAGGGAATAATATATTAAAAAACCAAGTGTCTTAAAATCACTGTTTTCCCGACTTGGTCCATTAAAACATTATTTTTTCAATTGATACATTACGATAAAAAATGCCAATTTGTTTAAATAGATTCCAAATCACTGTAAAATCGCTTAAAATGATATATTGAGAAAAGAAAATAAGACGAAAAAGACCTTCAATGTCTTATTTTAACTCCCCCCCCCCCCCCAATGTAGCAGCAGGGGGTCCACCGAAACCAATATATTTTTTAAAGTGGTCTACGAGAAAAAATAGTTTGGGAACCTCTGCTTTACATTCTCCATGATCTCCTTATTTGTATTTCGAGATCTCTATATAAACATTATATTTTAGTGTTGTTCTGAAGCTATTTCCTTGTGGCATTTTTACGATTAACTATTTAGTGGGAAATAAGCCACAATTAAATTGAAAAAATATTTTTTTTTTATTTTTTGTGACGGATATTCTTGAGTTGGGATTGATTTCGTATAATCGAATGAACTATCTTTTAGTAAAGTCGTCCCAGGAATGCAACTCATAAATATTGTCGATATCATTTTAAAGTCTTCTACTTTAAAATGTATAATATACGTCTGAATTGCCAATATAAATGAGTCAGATTAAATAAATTATTAGAAGAATTTTTTTACTTAGCAACAACATTTTTGTTCATTTTAATAGTATTTTGTATTTTGACAACGAAACCCGATTTGGGCTTCGAAACGTTAATAAAATTATTTTTTCAATTTAATTGTGGCTTATTTCCCACTAAATAGTTAATTATATTTTAGAAAGGTAAAGTTTTCAATCCTAATAGCAACATTAATAATATTGAAAAATATTACTAAAAGATTTTTAAATTGAAAACTTATTGGTCCATTTCCCTGGTAACACCTCCAGGTCCAAGGCTTCTAAAATTTGCAAGCCAGATGGATGCTGCAGTGAAGACAAAGAGAGGAAATTCTAAAAAGTTGCAATTCACAACCCCCGTCTGCAGCTTGGTAAAGTTCCAACGGAAAATGGACCTAGTTACTCTATAGGAGTAATACTAATATAAAATAAAATACAAATGTATACCATTTTTATTCAGTTGCAATGAGAATGCAAAACAATCTTATTTTTAACTTAGAACAGGGAGCGCAGTCCAGCACTCTGAATCGACGATTTTCGACTCTTATTGGAGTCATCATCGGAGAGGCGTAGGCCTGCTGCTCTCTGCTCGAAGTGACCAAACCATGAAAGTTTATCCCCACACTGCAACTGACGTGTATGGATTAGGTGGCTAGCGTCATCTGGCAATTGAAAGGTAAAGTTTTCAATCCTAGTAGCAACATTAATTATATTGAAAAATATTAAAAATATTACTAAAAGATTTTTAAATTGAAAACCTATTGGTCCATTTCATTTTTCATGGTTTGGTCACTTCGAGCAGAGAGCAGCAGGCCTACGCCTCTCCGATGATTTTTTTTTTTTTTTGAAAAATGGCTTTGGCAGAACCAATTAGCCAGACTTGTTTGTGATTGATTGTAGATTCATAGTCATAAATTTCTTTTAAACATAAGTACATTCTACAATATTATTTTTATAAATACATTGGTACATTGTGTAGCTTTTTTTTATTTTGTTTTTTTTTTTAATTATTTTACTGTTTTTTTAATATATATTTTAATTTGTGCGAAACACTTTTTTTTACTTCTTTTTTTTTATTCTTTTTTTATTTTTGTTTCTAATTTATTTTTCTTTTTTTTTATTTATTATTTTTTTGTTATTATATTATTATGTGTTTTTTTTATATATTATTTTTTTTAAATTTTTTCAAACCACATTAACAAATTATGCCTATTATATTACGTTTACAACTTGTATTTACATAATTTAATATGTTTATAAATGAGATGAAGAATTTCCATATCATTTGTAAATATTAAAGTATTAAGGTTTATTGGGAAAAAACATTTTAAATCTTTTAATTCCTTATAAAGGTCGTTTATGTTATTTATGTTTAAATGACATTCTAATGTGACATGTGTTAGATCTCCGATTTTGCCACAAGTACAGTTGGGAGTATCTGACAAGCCGATTCTATGCATGTAATATGGCGTAAGAGCATGATTGGCTCTCAGCCGATTAATGGTCTTTATAAAATGTCTGTTATATTCTGTGTAAAACCATCTTTTTGAGAATATCCTAGGATTACAATGAGCAAAATTTGAGCCAGTATTACATTCTCTGTAATGCAATTGCCAATTATTTTTAAGTTTTTGTCTGCTAAAAGTATCAATATCTGAAGCTGGAATTAAATTTTTGTTTATTTTTTCTCCGATCACATAAGCTGATTTAGCAAAATTGTCAACTATTTCATTACCTTTTATTCCCGAATGACCCTTAATCCAGGCAATTGTTACATTTACTCCTAATTGTGTAATTTCAAACAGAGTTTTAAGTATATTCAATTCAATGTGGTTTATGTGTTTGACTGTTTGAATGTTACTTAATCTGTCCACCACGCTTTTACTGTCAGTAAATATAACATAATTGCTAGTTGGATTCAGTAGTACATACTGAACAGCAAACATTACTGCTATCTCCGATGATGACTCCAATAAGAGTCGAAAATCGTCGATTGAGAGTGCTGGACTGCGCTCCCTGTTCCAAGTGAAAAATAAGATTGTTTTGCCTTCGCATTGCAACTGAATAAAAATGGTATACATTTTTATTTTATTTTTATAATATATTTTAGGTGCTTCCTGAGCCAAATGCTAGCCAAAATAACTTAGTGTATTTAATTTTGGCTATTAGAGTCATTCCATTAGATAATTTAGTACAAACCGTAACGGCTGTGATAAAAAACCCTCCTCCCACTGAAGGTCTCAGTCAAGACATTTGTTTGGATGTTTCCGTTCTCGAATTATTTTATTGGTAAGTATTTAAGGTGAATCTTCCTCTGTGACCGAGGAAGAAAGGGAGGGGAAACATGTATTTCTTATTATCTACGCACAGAGCGATGGTTCTTAGTTTATTTGATTTTAATTTATTTTTTTAATTTATTTTATATTTTTTATTTTATTAAAAAACACGCATGGGACTACGTTTACTACCCCACGTAGTGTGTGGTCGCACGAAGTGTATGGTAACGCGATATCTTGTTTCATTGCGTTTTTATTTTGTCATACCTCTGCGCGATCTACCACTCAGATCAATGCATTCCAACTGTAGCTCGCCGTAAGAAAGCTATGCTTCCAAGAAAATAAATTGTTTGTCTTATAATATATTATCATGATGCAATAAATTTAGGAGATATGACACCAAAGTGTTTCAAATTCGTTCGGTTTTGCGCATGACGTCAATACGTGACTAGTTAGCGGCGCCAATTTGAAATAACCTATGGATAACATGAAGAGTGGAAGCATTCTGGTAACAAAATTACGGATTATTTACGTTAAATTTCTTTTTACGAAACGTAGTGATAAAGTAATGGATATAAACTTTTCTGAATTATGGATTTATTGAAGATAAAATAGGCAAATGTTCACTTAAAATAGTGATGTTTTCATTAAAATTATTATCACACTAACGTAATTATGACATTCACTGAATACAATGAGAAAAACCTTATTACATAATACCTACTAAATTTCAACACTTTCCGTTATTAAAAAGGTTTTTCGCATCTACATCAGTCCCGTCTTTGAGAGGATGTGGAATCTTATTTTCGTTAGAGGTTTGGTCATCACATCTGTAACTTGTTCTGCAGTGGAAATTTGTGAAGACTTTTTAGTTTGATCACAATTTATTAGGTTATATCTTCCTGTTGCCATATCTACCGATTCTTTTATGGTCATCTTCACCATTCTGTGAGATTATTTCATTATCGATCTCATTTTGTTCTAATTGAGAAGTAGCTAATATATAATCATGGTCATTTTTAGAATTATTTTCTATAAAGAGATATTGTAGAGTCAGTTGAACTCGTTTATGACAACCAGTTTTTCTAAATGTTTAACATTTCTTGCCAATGTGACCTTATTCTCCTCCTCCTTATTCCTTTTTGTCAAGTTTCTTTCTTATTTGAACGGGAAGTTGTGCGTAACAGGTTGTAGCTATGGTTCTTAGATGATCTATTCTATGTCTCTTACCTATTATCCAGAACTTTTATTAATACTAAATTTCAACATAAACTTAATACTTCCTTTCCAAGCTTAATAGGTTTTTGGGTTAAATAAAAAATAAAATACATTTAACAAAACACTTTTTATTAACTTTAATAAACAAAAATTTGTTAATTATGTTGTATTTGCAAACCCGATGACATATTAAATACTAACAATCGTTGAAAGCTTACAACCTGTATATAAATAGCAGAAACAAACCATGGAAACAAACAACAACAAATGACAAAATGTCGGAATCGTCACGTATTGACGTCACTTGACATTAGGAGCTGCGTGGTGTCATATCTTCGGTTTCATTATATCATGATATATTATATTTATTATATTTATTAAGCGCAACAGGCCTTGTAGGCCTAGGGCTAAAATGTTCACATTTCTGATTACATAAATAATATAGTAAATAACTTAATATAACTTACATAACTTATAAATTTTATTTAAATACACTTCAGTCTTTTTATACACTCCTTCACAACCTCTCTCCATCTCCTTCTGTCCAATGCTAGTTCTTTCCATCTCTCAATGTTACTTTTCTTCAAATCTTCATATACACTGTCCTTCCATCTTTTCCTTGGCCTGCCTTTCCTCCTCTTTTGTATTGGTCTTCGTGAAAGTACCATTTTTGGCATTCGTTTACTTCCCATTCTCTCTATGTGCCCCAAGTATCGTATTCTCTGTGCTTTGATCGTCGTCGTAATCGTTGGCTCTTGATATAGTTCTTCCAATTCTTTATTGGTTCTTCTTCTCCACTGACCTTCTATTTTCACACCTCCATATATTGCTCTTTGCATTTTTCTCTCCCATCTTTCTAACAGGTCTGTTTCTGACTTTTTGAGCACCCATGTTTCGCTTGCGTATGTTACTGTAGGTCTGATAACAGTCTTATAAATTCTTATTTTTGTTTTTCTTGATACGTATTTGGATTTCAATAATGTGTGTAATGCTCCATATTTTTTATTTCCTTTAGCTATTCTTGCCTTTATCTCCCCTTCTTCATGACCATTTTCATCTATTTTGGCTCCCAGGTAAATAATTTCTTTGGCTCTTTTAAATGAGTATGTTTTTTCTCCATCTATTTGTACTATGATGTTATTCTCTTTTTCTTTTTGGATCTCTCCCATTATCATATACTTTGTCTTTTCTTCATTGATTTTAAGTCCGAATTTTTTGGCTTCTGTTATTATGTTTTTCATTAACTTTTGTAGTTCTTTTTTGCTTGTTGCTAATAGCGTCAGATCATCTGCAAATGCTATGCATTGGTGGCCGTTTTTAAATATCGTTTCTTGCATGTTTATTCTGCTTTTCCTGATTATTCCTTCCAATGTTAGATTGAATGCCATTGTTGATAGAGGGTCTCCTTGTCGTAGTCCTTCCTTGGTTTCAAACTTTTTGGATGTATACCCTTTCCAAGCTATTTCGTTTGTTGTGTTTTCCATCGTCATCTTTATCATCCTGACAATTTTACTTGGTATCCCCAATTCTTTCATCAGTTCGTACATCTGCTGTCTATTTACTGTGTCGTAAGCCTGCTTAAAGTCTATGAACAAAGCATATAGTACTGTTTTATGTTCGTAACAGGTAGTCTGTATTTCTTTTAAGGCAAATATTTGGTCAGTCGTTGATCTGTTGTTTCTAAAACCTGCCTGGTATTCCCCCAGTATTTTTTCCGAATAATGACTTAGCCCATGGACGTCTTTATTTATACGTCCATGACTTAGCCTTTTACTTATGCTTTGTGCCAAGATTTTGTAAATTATTTCTAATAGTGCGATGCCTCTGTAGTTTTCGCATAGCATTCTATCACCTTTTTTATGTATAGGGCATATTCTTGCTATGGTCCACTCTTCTGGCATTTTTTCTACTTCCCATATTCTTTTTATCAGATCATATATCTCTTTCTGTAGTCTTTTCCCTCCTGATTTTATCATTTCGGCCGATATTTCTGTTATTCCTGGGCTTTTGTTATTTTTCAAGCTCTTTATTTCGTTCTTTATTTCTTGTTCTGTGGGTATTTCTATTGCTATCTGATCATCTTCAATTTCATGGTTTGTTTCCTTTTGTACTTCGCTCTTATTTAGCAGTTCTGTGAAATAGTTTTGCCAGTTTTCCATTATTTTTTCAGGCTCATTTAGCAACATCCCTTTATCATCTCTCATATATGGGTTGTTTTTTTGATATCCTCTTTCCATTTTTTTTGCTTCCTAATGATCTTATTTCTTTTTTTTTGAAATTTTTCTTCTATTTCTTTCAGTTTTTTCTCGTTGTATTTTCTCTTTTTGCTTCTACATTTTCTTTTCATGATTTTTCTCAATTCTCTGTATTCTTCTCTAGTGCTTTCTTCGTCATTTGTGAGATTTTTGAGTCTTACTTTTCTTATTGCTTCTGCTATTTCTTGACATTCTTCATCATACCAATCTTTTGTTTTGTGTTTTCTTTTGGTTTTCGCTAGGATTGCTTTACTTGTGTCCAAGATTGCTTCTTTGATATTTTGCCATTGTTTGTCTGGGCTTGACGTTTCTTGTTCCCTGATTAGTCTGTTGGTTATTCCCTGTTCATACTTCTTCTGTGTGTTGTTATCTTTTAGTAGTCCTATGTTAAATTGTTTTCCAATTTTTTCTGTTGTTTTATTGTTTCGCTTTATGTTATGCTCGATTTTATATTCTGCTCTCACCAGGTAGTGGTCAGAGTTACAGTCCGCTCCTCTCATGCTCTTTACATTTATTACATTGTTTGCATGCTTCTTCTCTATTAAAATATGGTCTATCTGATTTACTGTCTTCTTATCAGGGGAAATCCACGTTCCTTTATATATATCTTTTCGGCGTAATTGTGTGCTTCGTATCACCATTTGCCTTTCTGTTGCAAAGCCTATTATTCTTTGGCCATTATCGTTCGACACCTCATGCTTACTATATTTCCCTATTATGTGTTCGTATATATTCTCTCTTCCTACTTTGGCGTTGCAGTCTCCCATTATTATTTTGATGTCAAACCCTGGTAATTTATCATATTCTCTTTCCAATTGCTCGTAGAATTCATCTTTTTCTTCTTCTGTGGCATCTTCAATCGGTGCGTGTACATTTATTATACTTATGTTTCGTTTGTCCCCTTTTAATCTTATTGTGCATAGTCTATCTGATATTGGTTGGAATGCCATTACTCTTTCCTTCCATTTTCTCTGTATTATAAAACCTGTTCCTAACCTTCTGGTTTCTCCCCCGCTTTTAAAAAATACCACGTCTTCTATTTCTACTATTTCTGTTTCCAATTGTTTTGTCTCTTGTAAAGCTATTATTTCTACATTATATCTTTTAATTTCTCTAATTAATTCTTTGAGTTTTCCTGTTTCGTATGTGCCTCTTACATTCCATGTACCCAAGTTGACTTTAGTTTTCTCATGATATATTATATACCTACCTAATATATTTTGTGTTTACAGTTATATGCGTAACGCTTCTTCCACTCAGTTATTTGAGGCGTGGGGCTCTCTTCTTGCTCTGATTAGAGAAGGCTGCTCATTAGCCCCACCCGCCCAATTTTTGTTAGCCGCAATTCTTCATGAAATCATGATCAAGTGTTGTCCATTGGAAGAGAAAAAGGATCAGAAAGATTTACAAGACGTGACTGCAAAGGTAAGAAATATTGTTATTGTATGTATGTGTTACAGTTCAAGTTGATTATCCAGTTGGGAGTTGACTATTCCTAGTTCGAGTCAACTCAAACGGCTGGTTTTAGTAAAAGTTAATTATAATATAAAATGAAGATTTTTATTCAGCATTTACTAGTAAAAGTCGACTCCAACTAGAAAAAGTATACTCTTCCCAATGCTATTTAATAAGTGTTGATTCACACAAACAACCAATTCTAGAAATTAAATTAGTCCAGGCTGTATCGTCGTCCCCGTTAGGTAAATTATTCCGATTCGATTTTTTTACACAAACGTACTCAAAAAGAGGTCCTTATAACAAATCCACAGGATGTCAGGTGGAACGTCGTCGAACAATTTTTTTTAAACAAATTCACAAAAACAATTTTTTCAATTCGGACGAATTGTTTTTAGATAACTTGGGTCATTCGGAGCAAAAAAGGTCTGTTGTAATATTTCTCTAAAATTGATTGTTATCGAGTTATACCTACGCGTTTTAAAATTTGAAAAATGCGAAAATAACCATTTTCAAAGCTTAATAAACTCGGTTAAAAATTATTATGAAAGTCATAAAAAGAAAGCAAAGTTTAAAGCCCCCCCCCCCCCCACGTACCTAAAAAAATTTTTGTCATTATTTTATTACTAAACTGTTATTTTTAATTATTAACAATTAGAGCGTATTGAGGCGGCCGTCAATGTGCGTGCGAGTGAAATGCACCATTGGAAGGCCGGACCGGAATGGTGCGTCTCTTTCGCACTCATCGTTGACGGCCGCGTAATACGCATCATCATCATCATCATTTGGCTCTACAACTCTATGTGAGTCTTGGCCGCGTTTACTATGTTTCTCCATTGTTGTCGGTCCTGAGCAGCTATTTCCCATTACTGTACTCCCATTTTGCGTAGATCGCTGGCTACTGCGTCCTTCCATCTCTTTCTTGGGCGACCAACTGACCTTTTTCCATCGGGCCTTTCCCAGAATGTGGCGTTTAGAAGTCTTTCGTCACTTGATCTTAGTACGTGACCCGCCCATCGTATTCTGTTTGATTTAATGTAGCGTACTATGTTTTCATCTCCGTATATTGTCTGGAGTTCATCATTGTGTCTTCTTCTCCATTCTCCTGTTGTCTCTTCTCTGCAAGGCCCATAGATAGTCCGCAGTATCTTTCTTTCAAGTACCAGTAATTTTGTTGTTTCCCGCTGATTCAGAGTCCAGGTTTCGCTTCCATACGTTATTGTGGGACGAATTATTGTCTTATATATTCTTATTTTTGCTGGTCTTGAGAGTATTTTTGATTTAAGTAGGGTCCTTAACGAGTAATATGCCCTGTTTCCTGCAATAATCCTGGCTGCCACGTCCTTTTCATAGTTATTTTCAGATGTTATGATCGCTCCCAAGTACTTAAATTCTTTCGCCTAATACGCGATTGTTAATAATTAAAAATACACTTAGTAATACAATAATGACATAAATTTCTTCAGGATCTTGTAGGGAGGACTTTAAACTTTGATTTGGTCACTTCCTGACTTTCATAATAATAATTTTTAACCGAGTTATTCAGCCTTGAAAATGGCTATGTTCGCGTTTTTAACAATCAATTTAGACAAAAATCACAAACGACCTTTTTTGCTCAGAATGACCCAAATGATCTAAAAAAATTTGTTTGAAGTGAAAAAATTATTTTTGCGAATTTGTTTAAAAAATTGTTAAAACAATTTTTCGACCGCTGTACCTCCTGGCTCCCTGTGGATTTGTTATAAGGACCTTTTGTTGAGTAAGTTTGCACAAAAAAAAATCGAATCGGAATAATTTACCTAATGGAGGCGACTATACAGCTTGGACTAAATGTTACTAGATATGTTCAAATCGTGATAAGTACACTCACCGGCAGAGAAAACGGGCACCCCAAAAAATGGGTCATTTTTAATGTCTTGTATTTCTTAAACCTGATGTCCGATTTAAGTAATTTTTTTAATATGTTATAGCCTTATTCTTTATCAATATCGCTGTAATAATATTGTTGCTAGACAGGTACATTGTCATTGTATACAGGGTGTACGAATCAAACTGTGTTTTTTTCTCAAACTTTGGAACACCCTGTGGAATGTTCTAGCTTTTATAAAATACTAAAATTATAACCAAACTATAGCCTCATGTTTTCTTAACATTCTGTTTTTTGATTCATTCGCTTATGTTGGATAATAAAAAAGTTAAGCACTTTAACAACTACCCCTGTTTTTCGTTAATACAGGGTGTTTTTAAATAAGTACGGCAAACTTTAAGGGGTAATTCTGCATGATAAAATAATGACAGTTTGCTTTATAAACGTATGCCCGCAAATGCTTCGTTTCCGAGATAGAGGGTGTTGAAATTGTTCTTACAAACTGACGATTTATTTATTTCTCTAAAACGGTTTGTGATATGCAAATGAAATTTGGTAGATTTTAAGAGGTAGTTATTGCGCATTTTTTGGCATACAATTAAGAATTTTATATTCACCATTGGCGTGCATACGGGTATAAATATTTTAGATATATCCCGTATGCACGCCAATGGTGAATATAAAATTCTCAATTGTATGCCAAAAAATGCGCAATAACTAGCTCTTAAAATCCACCAAATTTCATTTGCATATCAGAAAACGTTTTAGAGCAATAAATAAATCGTCAGTTTGTAAGAACAATTTCAACACCCCCTATCTCAGAAACGAAGTATTTGCGGGCATAAGTTTATAAGCAAACTGTCATTATTTTATCATGCAGAATTACCCCTTAAAGCTTGCCGTACTTATTGAAAAACACCCTGTATTGACGAAAAACAGGGCTAGTTGTTAAAGTGTCTAACTTTTTTATTATCCAACATAAGCGAATGAATAAAAAAACAGAATGTTAAGAAAATCTGTGGCTATAGTTGGGTTTTAATTTTAGTATTTTATAAAAGCTAGAACATTCCACAGGGTGTTCCAAAGTTTGAGAAAAAAACACAGTTTGATTCGTACACCCTGTATACAATGACAATGTACCTGTCTAGCAACAATATTATTACAGCGATATTGATAAAGAATAAGGCTATAACATATTAAAAAAATTACTTAAATCGGACATCAGGTTTAGGAAATACAAGACATTAAAAATGACCCATTTTTTGGGGTGTCCGTTTTCTCTGCCGGTGAGTGTAGTTGAAACCGTCAAAACAAAGAGATGCACACTCATCAAAAAAGCACGTGAATTATACTCGTATAATCGAATCGATCCGGGAATAGGCAACTCAAACTAGTAAGAGTTGATTCTGTTATTGGGACCGTGCAAGTTCGGCAAAGCGACCTCTATTTCTACGCTCTGTACTTTTATTCGCACTTTTAATTATATTCGCCAATTATATTAGTCCTGGTTGCTGGATAATTGTCAAGACCATAGTCCAAAAAAATAATAAGAAGAAAAAATAAGATGCAGGTTATGTTTAGCAAACGTAAACAATTGTATGTAGTAAATAAAATCAGTTATTAAAATGCAGTACTGCAAGCAAAATACAATTAATTAAATTTACCTTTATATAATAATTGCATATCATATCAATATTGTGGAGCAATATATAATTTTTCTGCGTCAATGACAGAAGGTATGAAATATACGTCAATTTGACAATTTCAATTGACAATATGAATTATTTAAGATAGTTGCAATATTTCTCCGCGACTCGCGCACGGTCGTTTCTCGTTTCCCTTTCCAAGTACTTGCACACCGCGAATTCCCGCGATCTACTTTTACTAACAAGGGTTAGGAAGAGAACTAGTAAAAGTTGACTTAAATCTTTCAAATCAACTCTTACTGCTCGTTTTAGTTGGAGTTGACTCGAACTAGGAATAGTCAACTCTAACTGAGAATCAACTTGAACTGTAACATATGTACTATTTTAATATCGATTTTATTTTAAGCTATGATTTTATGCCATTTTATTTTCTTTTAGTTTAATTAAATTTATTTTTATTTATTTTATTTCAATTAATTATATTTATTTGTTTTTTAATTATTTATTTTATTTTAATTCATTTTATTTTAATTTATTTAATTTTTTTTATTTAATTTAATTTATTTAAATTTTTCTACCGATTACAATGTTTGTGTAAACTCACTAACACTTACGGCCGGTTTCACAAAGTAAAGTTAACTTGTGGTTAAGAGATAACCAGAGGTTACCCCAAAATATGCGTTTTAGTTTCAGGTCAACGGCGAAGTATGGTTAACTCACAGAATTTTTAACCAGAGGTTGGAGTGGGTTACCCTTATGGGTATACCCAGAAGGGTAACAATTATGAAACTGAAACGCATATTTTGGGGTAATTTTGAGGTTATCTCTTAACCACAAGTTAACTTTACTTTGTGAAACCGGCCGTTAGTTAAACTCATTGATTTTACTTTTAGTTGATTGATTGTGTCTCTCAAGTCTGCGGTTCTTGTTTGGAACAAACGACGTGGCTAAGAAGAAACTTTGCCGTAAAGGAACAAGATGAAGATTCGACGCCCGATTCCAATATCATAAGCGATACATTTGTAAACTCTAACCACAATGTACAGGCACAGTTGGTGAGTAAATATGGTTTGAAATACACTTGATTATTCAGTTTAGTCTCCTTAAACATCAATACCCTTCTTCCACCGAGATTCTTCGTCTTCTTCTTTTTGTATAGATATGACTCTGTTTTTTCAATGTGCCTCTAGTAAGTTGTTCCATCGTTTCTTCCTACTGGTCGTCTTCCTATTGGGGAACCGTCTCTCGCTATCCTGACTACCCTATTTGTTGTCATTCGGCTTATGTGGTCCTTCCATTTTATTCTTCTGTTTCTTACCCAGTTATTAATGTTATCCACCTTGCATCTCCGTCGTATATCTGTACTTCTAGCTTTGTCCTATAGAGTCTTACCATCGATTTTTCTAAGAGTTTTCATCTCAGCTGTTTTGAGCAACCTTTTTGTCCTCTCTGTGTCGGGTCGTGTTTCTGCCGCTATTGTTGCTATGTCATTATTGGTCTAATGACTGTTTTGTAAATTCTGCCTTTCAATTCTTTTCCGATATTTTTATTTCTCCATATTGTGTCATTCGGGCAACCTGCGGCTCTGTTGTCAACATAGCTTTCTGAAACCCAATACTTCAGTCACAATATTTCTTACGCTACCTAAAGAGATGCCTAGGGCTTCTACGAAATCTCTTTCAGTCGCTCGACGATTTTCCAATACAATAACCTGTATGCTTTTCTGTCATTTCTGGTGTTGTTGCTATGTTTAGACGTCTTTGGCGTAGGTCGTCTTCAAGGCTATACGACCACGTTTAAATTCAGCAACCTATCTTTCAACTGTATTAATTGAAAGCTAATAGTTTTTATAGACTTTGAACATTCGTTCATCATTTTTTTTCCTGTTAAACCTTTCAAAAATAAAAATTCAATCACTGCACGACATTTGATTTTTTACATTGTTAAAAATACTCTGACATGTCGATACTAAATGTCTTGTAAACAAAGAATGAATTGACAGATTGAAATGAAAATTCACATACGTTCATATTAAGAGTGTACCAACGGCAAAAAAATTAGTCTAGCAGCAGCGCCCTCTCTTATCGAACCGCAAAACTTATTGAACAACCATATATGAGACATATGGGAAGTAGAGCTGATGAAACGAGTTTTTGGATTTTAGTAAACGTTTGGATTTACTGAAATTTCAACGATATTTGATGTATAGAAAATCGAGAATCAGTGAAATATCTTACATTCTTCTTAGCACCTTTTCTTATACTTCGCCTGTTCTTTGTCTGTCTCTTTGTCATTTTGCCCGGGAAAAATCTTGTAGTCGATTTTAAACATACTTCCCGACTAGCTAGAGATCTGAAATTTCCAAAATAGCTCAGAACTCGATGAGAATGCAATATTCAGTAGCTTTTACATAGCCGCATTGAGTTTTATTTGGAATTTTAAGCCATTTTAAATTTTATATGGTAAAATTAGTTCTCACTTTTCTCAAAAGATGGCGCTACTAGTTTTCTCAATAGATCGTTACTTTCTATGTCATATAAATAAAAAACACGTGGTATAATAAAAAGTTCTTTTTTTATAAAAGTGTAATAATTATGGTTAATGTTTTCAGCTTCTCTCAGAAATTCTGGCACCTATCTTAGACATCTGCTTCGGGTCCTCAGAAAAGGACAAAGTTAACAACATACTAATATCACTTATGTGCAATATAGTACCCTATTTAAAAACTCACACTGTAAAAAATATGCCGAGTTTTGGGGCTTGTTCAAAATTACTATCTAGTCTTAGCAGTTATCAGTATACGAGAAAAGCATGGAAAAAGGACGTCTTTGATTTGCTTCTAGACAATACACTTTTTCAAATGGAATATAGTTGTATGAAGTATTGGAGGATAATCGTTGACAATTTAATGACACATGATAATACAACTTTTAGAGATTTAATGAGTAAGTACATTTCATATATTATACTATCGGTTTACAACGTTCTCCGTCTTCCGATACCCGTTCGCCATTCCTCTCTGTCCGCACATTGATCTACTTGCAGGCCTCTTTCATCTATGGCTTTGTTTATTCCGGTACATTTCATACATACATTTAATAATGTAAACTTAGTAATATATTTAATTGATAAACGACGTTAGATCTCTTCTTCTTCTTCTTCACGTGCCATTTCAGAATTATCCGACGTTGGCGATCACCATTGCGAAGGCTTCTTGATCTTCTGCAATGTAGAATAATTCAGGAGCTTGGATACTTGATAATATCAAGGTAAGTTTGAAACCTCTATACTCTGGGTATAGAGATTTTTGAAGAGAAGAACTGAATAAAGATGGGTAAAATAAATGATAAGAGATTTAAGACGACAAGAAGAGGGGCTTAGCTCAGGAAAAAAAATTAAAAGGGCAGAGAGACACTAAATCTCAAGTGAGTATTCGGGCTAGCTTCAATACACCGAATATTGGCTTTGGAGATATGAGAAGAAAGTTTGGTAATGAAATGATAGTAACTAGGAAGAAAATGAGACTGTTAATACAAAAATGGAAGGAAGATAGATAAGAATGCTAGAGATAAAATAATATCGAGTTACAACAAAGAAAGAAGAAGAAAAAAGGGCGCCAAGTCGAACGAACAACTCGGCTCTCAGAACCAAGAAGTTGGACAGGTTCGAGATTTTGAAGTAACGAACAACAGGAACTCTATGACACTGGTTACAACCACCTGAAATACAAAATAATAAATACTGATCTTGTCTTGCTATGTTATATACTGGTAATACAGACTGAAATAAAACACCAACCTTAATACATACAAATATATTAATGATAAATGTTAAACACTAACAATTTACATATAACGCAACGTGATAACAGTGATAGTGGATGGGGAAAAGATCAAATAGGACCGCAAAGGCCACTTAACAAGCAATTATCCACTATCACTGGCCGAGCAAAGGTATTAAAATCAAAATCCAAAGCAAAAGTCCGTCAGAATAGCACTAAGTCCTTACAACTAAAAAGTTAGTAATTATTTCCTAAATTGAACTACGCTAGAGTGAGATCCACGACAAGAACACTACGGTTACCAAAAATAATAAAGATCTCACCTAGCAAAAACACTAATAAGTAAATATATAATGAGTTATATAAATGAGTTATATAAATGAGTTGTATAAATAAGTTGGTCAGTTACTCTTTATATACAATGTAAAAACCTACAAGACATATTCCCTATTTGAAATCCGCGACAAACCTTTAACGACCCCTTCCCTATCAAATTTTTAAGATACAATTATTATTTATAATGATTATTGAACAAGACCTAATTTTATTTATTTGAAACTACTACTTATATTAAATCAAAAAAAAAAACCAACGACCTAAAACCCTATCTATCAAGAAATATGTACCTAGTTTACCTCGATTGTATGCATACAAGAAGTTTACAGTGCAAGCAACTATAGAGTACCCAAAATATGTAAATAATAAAATTAAACAACTTATCTTAACCACAGTTCCTATTTAAAGTCCAGATAGGAATGAATTTCCTCTTGGCACGGCAAAAACTAGTGGGCTGCTGTGGTGATAAATCCAATCCTGGATGTTGTGAAATAGGTAATATCCAATCCAATCAAAAGTAACTCTAGGGGTAACCCATATCCGAGTTGCTTACAGTAACTGGCACATAGTTATATGATGGCACATTAAATGATGATCCAATTTACATAAATTGACTAGACTAAGTGTCTATGTGACAAGTAACTAAGGGACGGAATCTAAAATAAATTTTATCAATTTAATTACATTATTTATAACACTATGTGTAGACAGCACAGGGTCACTGCACTGGAAACCAAAACAAAAAAACTCAGGTTAGGTATACATACGTCATGTCAAACTGAAACTAATTCAAATCATCAAATCAGACATGGCAGGGACATGCGCATGACATGTCTGATATTCGTTAAAACTTTTTTATATTATTACCTCAAAAAAAACCTAGAGCAAAAAGCCTAATGAGAAATTGGAATTTAACTTTAGCACTAAAAACATATGGCCTTGACTGTTCCTTTGCAAATGGAAATGAATATCCTTACCGTAATATAAATTATAATGTGAAATTTAAATTATTTCTTAACCGAAATTAATATCTACAGATAACGAACGAGATATCTAGGATGGTGAATTTGATTTTATAATGAAGAAATAAAGAGAAATATATCAATATACTCACTTGAGCAAAGCAACACATCGGCGGTATTATAACCTTTTTCCTTTCTTGTAAATAAGTCTCCAGATATAACTACTTCTTGATTATTATTAGTATGGGTCATTGGCTGATGTTCGAGGCCTTTTAGTTATATTTTCCCAATTTTGCCCAAACTCCGTCACCTAAGTAATGACGATGTGTTGCCTCTTTGCGAGTTCGTGACCAACTAAACTAGCAATCGACAATAATCGATTTTCTTTCTATTGGCGCGCCTGTGCACCGAAAAGTCGTTGTTGGATCTTCGCGGGCGTCACCCAAGGATTTTGTAGAGGGGGTATATTTTAATCCAATTTTAATTAAAGTAATTTAATTAGTAGCGTGATCGCTACAAGTTCGCCCTTACTCTTCCAAGCTCGTGAATTGTCCTGCATTTGATATCTGAGTCCATTCACGAATGTTTTTTAACCAAGGTTACACTTTTACGGCCCTCTGTTTTGCCTTTAAGGATCCGTTGTAGCATTCTGTATCAATTTCCCCTCACTCTATATCCCAGATAAGACATATTCCGGTGTTTAAAAGTCTTTAGCAGTTGTCTAAAGGCAAGCATTTATAAAACTGAAGACAATGCTTACAAACAAATACCTTCAGTTGGCTCTCTGAATGAGGGCTCTAAAATGCTACATATTTTCTATATTAATGTACGGAATGGAAGATTGGACATTAAAGAGACAACATATAAGAAAAATAGAAGCGTTCGAAATGTGTTGTTACAGAAGAAAATTCAGTGGGTTCAAAGGATTACCAATGTTGAAGTGCTACGACGTTTAAATAAGGAGTTAGAAATCATAAACAGTATAAAAACAAGGAAACTGTTTATGGGACACATAACCAGAGGAGAAATATATGAGTTGCTGAGAATATTATGCAAGGAAGGATCCAAGGAAGAAGAAACATAGGAAGAATACGCATCTCCTGGCTGAGGAACCTTAGAGAATGGTTTAACTGTAATGCATTACAACTATTCAGAGCAGCAGCCAACAAAGTGACCATAGCCATTATAATATGCAACATCCGATAGGAGATGGAACTTTAAGAAGAAGAAGCAGTTGTATATCTTTGTCAACCCTCCTTAGTACTTCCTTATTAGTTTTTCTTGCTGTCAAAAGTATCTTCAGCATCCTTTTATAGGGCTTTTCATTCACAGTCATTTGTTTCGAGCCTCTGTCATATGTCGTATAATTCGTGTATATTAATATTATACAGTGAGCACGTAAAGGTTGGAATAAATTCATTTTCTCGAAAATGGACGATTTTGGAAAAAAATCCCGAAATAGGTCAATTTTTAATTTTAAATTACGACTTTTTGGCATACATATCATACTAGTGACGTCACCCATTTGGGCGTGATGACGTCATCGATGATTTTTTTAAATGAGAATAGGGGTCGTGTGATAGCTCATTTGAAAGGTAATTCAATTATCTATTCAGTAATATAAACATTAACATAATTATTTATACAGGGTGCCGAAAAAATTATTTTTTGAATTATATTTATTGACATAAAAAGAAGAATATGTGTAATTTATTTAATTCAAAATACATTTTACTGCTCTCAGAAAATAGAAAAAAATGTTTATTTGAAAAAAAAAAACCATTGCTTTTCGCTTAAATTAAATGCTCAAATTGTCAAGTGGCAGTTGGGTGGCTGCTTTAATATTGAATTTGCAAAAAACAATAGTTATTTGTCAAATAAACATTTTTTCCTGTTTTATGATAGCAGTAAAATGTATTTTGAAATAAATAAATTACACAGATTCTTCTTTTTATGCCAATAAATTTAATTAAAAAAAATGTTTTGGACACCCTGTATAAATAATTATGTTAATGTTTATATTACTGAATAGAGAATTGAATTACCTTTCAAATGAGCTATAACACGACCCCTATTCTTATTTAAAAAAATCATCGATGACGTCATCATGCCCAAATGGGTGACGTCACTAGTATGATATATATGACAAAAAGTCGCAATTTAAAAATAGAAATCGACCTGTTTCGGGATTTTTTTCCAAAATTGTCCATTCTCGAGAAAATGAATTTATTCCAACCTTTACGTGCTCTCTGTATACAGATTATACAACATATGACAGTAGCTCGAAACAAATGACAATCGATGAAAAGCCCTATGAATCTAGTTAGATCTTTTGCTAAACGAAAAATAGTTAGCAAATCAAACACGAACACAATCAAACATGAAGTTGCAGTCGTTATTTTTGCCTCCTTAAATCAACAGACCGTCTCCTCTAGCGAAACAATTGCAATCTCTTTGTTCGTTCAGTGGCGTACTTCATATTTTTTTCTTTTAAAACATTGTGAAAATGATCATAATATAGAAACTCGTATGGAGCAATATTAACTTTTTCTTTAAATTGTATAGATTTTTAAATTATGTCATATAACTTTTCTTCTCTTTTAGACAGAGTATCAATGAATCAAAGTGGAAGCTTAAATATCTTTTCGTCTAGAGAGCAGGAATATGAACAGAAAGCACAACTATTAAAACGATTAGCTTATGTTATATTTTGTAGTGAGATGGATCAATATGCCAAATACATGCCAGATATTCAAGGTTTGTAAAGATATACGAAATTAATTTTTATGTCAACTTTTTACTTCACTAATTTTGTATTGAGGACCATAATATAAACAAACAGGGTCTGTGAAGAAGGCGATACAATTTTGAACTCTGTCGACTTTTTGGTGATGCAGATATCGTGAAAATTATCAAAATAAATCGTCGAAGATGGGAGGGCTATGTTATGCCGATGGATGAAAGTGACAGATCGGAAAAAGCAGAAGCGGGCTACCTAAACTCACATATCTGGACGATATGCAGGAAAATTTAGGGAAGTTGGAGTAACGAGATGGAGAAGACAGACATTGACAGAGAAGAACGGAAGAACTTTCGAGAAAGGTCAAGACTCACGAAGGGCGATGGCATGCATCTCCATCTTATGACGATGAGGAATTTACCATCATTTAATTTAATATAATATGTATAAAATACTAAGTTTTCACTCTAATGGCATATAAAGCAACATAATGCTACCCTACATCCCACCAGACTGAAAACATATACATGGTGTCCCGAAAAGATTGGTCATAATTTATACCACAGATTCTGGGGTCAAAAATAAGTTGATTGAACCTCACTTACCTATATACAATAGTGCACACAAAAAAAGTTACAGCCTTTTGAAATTACAAAATAAAAATCGATTTTTTTTCATATATCGAAAACTCTTAGAGATTTTTTATTGAAAATGGACATGTGGCATTTTTATGGCAGCAACATCTTATAAAAAAATTAAAGTGAAAATTGTGCACCCCATAAAAATTTTATAGGAGTTTTGTTCCTTTAAACCCTCCCAAACTTTTGTGTACGTTCTAATTAAATTATTATTGTGGCACCATTAGTTAAACACAATGTATTTAAAACTTTTTTGCCTCTTAGTACTTTATCGATAAGCCAGTGTTTATCGACATATTTTGAATATTTGTCGAATCCACCACATATTTGTATATGGTTAAGTACGATTATAGAGACCTGTTAATAATCTGAAAATTTATTTATAATTTGAATTTTTAGGTATATTTTGAAAAAGAAGCCACATCTCGATAAAAGGTAACTTATCAAAAAAAGACTAAGAGGCAAAAAAGTTTTAAAAACACTGTGTTTAACTAATGGTACCACAATAATAGTTTAATTGGAATGTACACAAACTTTGGGGGCTTTAAAGGAACAAAACCCCCATAAAATTTTTATGTAAATATATTAAAAAAGAAGCCGCATCTCGATAAAAACTGGATTATCGAAAAAATACTAAGAGGCAAAAAAGTTTTAAAAACGTTGTGTTTAACTAATGGTATCACAATAATGAATTAATTGGAACGTACACAAAAGTTTGGGGGATTTCAGGGAACAAAACCCCCATAAAATTTTTATGGGGTGGACAAACTTCACTATAATTTTGTTTTAAGATGTTCCTGCCACAAAAATAATACATGTCCATTTTCAATAAAAAATATCTAATAGTTTTCGATATATTGAAAAAAATCGATTTTCATTTTGTAACTTTAAAGGGCTGCAACTTTTTTTATGAGCACATTTGTACTAAGGTAAGTTAGGTTCAATCGAAATATTTTTACCCCAGAATGTGTGGTATAATTTATGACCAATCTTTTCGGGACACCCTGTATAAGTATAATATATAAGTATACATATATTAAATCATAGGTTTGTTTATTTATTCCTCAATATTTCTAGAACAATTGACGAGCAGCTTGAGGTTAAGCGTTCCAGGAGTGCAAGCGCAAGTTTTCATGTGCTTTAGAGTAATTTTAATTAGAATGAGTCCGTTACACGTTACTTCCCTCTGGCCGATAATTATTAGCGAGATGCTTCAAGTATTTCTTCAAATCGAGCAGGAGTTATCTACAGATACAGAAGAATTCAGGTGCGTGCTGTTAGTATATATTAATTGCTGTATATTACATGCTTTAAGGTGTTTGAAGTATTAACGACTTCTGTGAAAACATTCGCCAATGATTACAGTGTTGTAGATATTTTACAATGTGTTAATTATTGAATTAGGTGTATAAGGTTCATCATATACCAGACGAGTCCAGTATGTACTAGATATGACTATGTTATATAGTGAATAGGAATGTTGCTATTTTTGAGAGTTGATTAAATCTTGTACATGTATAAGTATTTAACATTGCTTAAGATATAATTATTTCTTTATTAAAACTAACAATTTAAAAATAATGTCAAATTGAAAAGTCAATGATCTTTGAAATTTCCCTTAAATACATGGTCGAGCTGTTTTTCGATTTAGAGATGTGCATGCTAGCGCTGTTGAGGAAGCCTGCAATGGTGGAAACAGCTATCCAGCGATTGTGCTTCCCTTTGAATCGAAAACAAGCAAAACCATCTTTTACTTTTAAAAATAATGTGTTTTTTATTCCAAATTTCGCGTTAAAAAAGCCAATACTTTTCACGTGATCACTGTGCCGGCATATCATGGTTTCCAAATGCGGCGAAATAAAGTTTTTTTTGTACATTTTGTAACAAAAGATGAAATCTAAGTTCTACGATTAATGTTATGTTGGTACTTCAATGTGCAGATACTACAAGTGAAACACCTCAACAGTTATGTATTTATGTTCCACGTTCCAAAAATAATGGAAAATGTGGAAAATTAGCTAGTCTGTAGTGATCTGGTACTTGTGTCTATACTATAATATATATTACATCGTATCCTATCGAATAACGTATACATAGCGTGCATTTGGTGTATCTCTTAACTTTTTACTACCGCCTGAAAAAACCCACCTCTATTTCTAGTGGTCTTTGGCATTTTATTAGCGAACTTGGATAATTCCTAATTCAATAATTAACACATTGTTCTGATATTGTTTGGTTACTCATATTTGAGACTTCGTAAACCGATGAAAAATGTTAGTATTGTCCCTTTCATGAGCATTTTTCAGTGCGTAACAAATGATAGGAAAAAAGGTAAGTCCGTGATAATACACATGACATTTATTCTAACATGACATTTTAGTTAAATCTGACAGTTGTCACATTTTATTTTCAATTTGGAATAAAAACAAATCAAATGTGTTTCTTGCATTTATAAAATGGTATTTTCTTTGATTTGTATAGTCTTATAAATTGTACAGATTATATTTGTAATATTATTATCTAATTAAAAAAAATATTTTTTTTATTATGGCGCCATCTATCGACAACTAGAATAATCACCGAACTAGAATAATTACCAAAGTAATCACCGACGTGCCTCTTTTCTGTCATATACAATTTAATGCGTTAGAAAGAAATCGAAAAACTGTGACGCACTGAAAGATGATCATGAGAAAAAGAATTACCTACATGACGACAACAAATGAGCCGCTGAGAACAAAAGTGGTGTAAGTCATAAAATCGAGCTCTCAGCAAATTGGTGTTTTGGTGAAAACTGTGTATGCTTTTTCTCATGAGGATCTTTCAGTGCGTCACAGTTTTTCGATTTCTTTCTAACGCATTAAATTGTATGTGACAGAAAAAAACGCACGTCGGTGATTACATTTCGTCGGTGAAATTTATAACATTTATTCTAGTTGTCAATAGATGGCGCTATAATCGAAAATAAAGTAATTTGCGAATTATATAATATACCTACGAATATAATCTGAACAATTTAAAAGACTATACAAATCAAAGAAAATACCATTTTATAAATGCAATAAACACAATTGATTTGTTTTTATGCCAAATTGCAAATAAAATTTGACAACTGTCAGATTTAACTAAAATGTCATGTCACTAAAATGTATATTATCACGGACTTACCTTTTTTTCTGTCATTTGTGACGCACTGAAAAATGCTCATGAAAAGAAGCATACACACAGGGGTTTTGTGGAGTTTGTTTTTTGTTTGGACAATAGAATATACTATATTCATCAACAAAAAATAAATTCCATAGAAACCTTCGTGTGTACGGAGTTTGTAGTAAAGCGCTGGTTTGCTGAGAACTTGATATTTTCAGAGAACAGTCGTTCTCTGATATTTTAACTTACACCACTTTTGTTCTCAACGGCTCAAATGTAAGTAGGTATAAATAGGTAATACGACGTTGATACTAAAAAAATCTTATTTTTTTAAATACACAGAAACTTGTGTTGAACATTATTGTGAAACAACAGAAGGTTAAGTGCACAGAGAAATGTGATTCTAGCGAAGCATCATATACATATATCGTGGTATAAATTAACTGTCTATCAAACTATGTCTAGAGCATGTTTTTATTTTTGTCTTAAATATGTGTAACTGTCCCATACAAATATAAAAGTGCAGATTTTTAAATGTCGCTGATTTGTGTAATTAACAAAATTTTGTTATATGTGCAATTTTATATTTTAAGAGTAACCAAAAAACATGGTGAAAAATCATTGTTTCTTTTCTCATATTTTACAAAAACTAAATAGTTGGATGTAAAAAAAACTGAGAAAGCAATTCCTACATTACTATTGTTTTTATCCACTCAGTAAGGGTTAGGTCAATAGTATATCTTAGTACATACATAGTAATAAAAAATCATCACATTCTTCAATGAAAATCATCACAGTAAAAATAATATTTTGGTAATGGACCGCTAAATAAAATAAAAAAAGAAAGTCGCTTTTACTAAATTTAGTGTACTTACCCTAATGTTCTAAAGCATTAAGGGTGTAGGCGCAAAATTTTGTGCCGTGTTTTAAGTACATTCATATTTTTGAAAAATTTAAACGCAGAATGAAAGATTGCATTATTACCGAGGGCCGAAAGTCCCTGAAAACTTCTATAATGTTTATTTTAATAAGTTACAGGGCTGAAAATAAAAGAGGTGTGATTTTTAATTGCAAATATTTCATTCAAAAGAAACTTTTTATTTACTCTAAGGGACTTTCGGCCCTCGGTAATAACGTAATATTTCATTCTGCGTTTTTTTTTAAAAATACTTATTAGTTTTTTCAGGATTCGAAAAAATTGAATGCATTTAAAACACATTGGCGCAAAATTTTGCGCCTACGCCCTTAAATACATTTGTAAAACGTGACAGTTTCTAGTAAATTATAAAAAAATGTTACTGCTTTTTTCGTAATTTCTTCAGCTACAATCTTAAAATCATATTTATGTTGTATTCTGTAGTTTTTTAGTTTTTTATTTATGTATTAAGTACCAATAGCCACAGTAGCTCTGCGTTTGCTGCACATAGCAATGCTTATAGTGTTTTTAAAAAAATTTTGTTTGTTCTGTATACAATTGCTACTGGACTGCATTGAAAAAGGAACTGAAGAATAGTGAATAAAAATATAGATACTTAAATTAATATCACAAGAAAATGGAATATGTATTGGATTTTTCTTCTATTCTGTAGAATAGTAGAATCTATTGCTCGTATTACATTGGCCATATTTTTAGGTAGTAATTTCTGCACTTTGTAAACTGAAAATTTACAAAGCAGCAATTAGACCATAGTAATCACATATGGTGCTGAAGTAATGTGCTTGATACAGATAGATGAAGAAAGATTGAGGATCCTAGACAGGAAAATAATTCGGAGGATAGCAGGCACACTAAACTTAGGTAATAATGAATTTAGACCAAATGGAGACCTGTATCAGGCAGACCACGAGGAAGACCCAAAAAAAGATGGGAGAACCAGATAGTCGAGGACCTTAAGAAGATGGGAGTCAGAGAATGGCTAACCATAAGCAAAAATAGGAACGAATGGAGAAAAATTGTAGAAGATGCAAGTCACACAACGAATTGTAAAACCAAAATGTTATGCGGATTGATTCACCGCGACAAACGAATCGGAAGAGCCCAAAGAGGGCGGCAATCACTCCAATGGAATGCAGATGCCATGATGATGACGATGATGATGAATTTCTGCACTGTGTTAGTTTATCTGGCTGATAATAGCCTTCAACTTCTCTTTTCCACCGGTTTTCAATGAACTATTAATATTTCTTATGTGGACGAAATCGCAAGTGTTAGGATAAACGAGCATGAATCATTAATCATAAATCTTTGACAGATCCCAAATAGGCAAAAATACTTGGAACAATGAGCACTAAGTACAATGGAAAAATATATTTAGTCATGAAAGAAACGGACTGAAAAAAGAGAATATTCAAAGAAGCAGTGTTGTGTTATCGAATCAATGAAAAACATTTTTTTCTATAGTTATTATAGTTATCATATGCTTAATTAATAATTATCTTGATTGGTTTTAGAAAGATTTATTTGCATGCACAGTATATTAAATCGAGTATTCATGATATTTATTTATAGAAACTAGTTTTTATTTGATATGTTTTTTGTTTCTTTTTTTATAAATTGTTGTGCACGTTTTAACAACAATTTGTTCCTTTAACAACTGTTTTTAAGTGGCGGTGTGTTATTTTTCAGAAGAACGCATTTGTTAATTAAAATAAGTATGGTGCTCTAGTCTCATTATAGTATATTCCATAGTGTATTATCAAGCAAGCAAGCATAGTGATTTAACCCAGCCTGAGAGACTTGCTCACCCCTAGAGAATGACATTCGGGTGATACAATTCATTGGGGCGAGGAGGATTAACTCCCGTAAGCAGGAATCACTCCACCCCGCTTCAATGCTCCAGACCATCCACTTACCCCCCGATAGCACTCTGATGCGCTATAGAGGCTCTCAATCAGCAAAGTGCTTATCATATGGGAGTCTTGGGTACACGGACTCCCATATGAAATCCTACCCCGATCAATGCAGGCCAGCGTGAGGCGCTCTATTCCCGCTATCTCTAGTGACTTATCTTCGATCTGTTTTGCTTGCTCGGGCGCCGAGTCCCCGCTCTGGGCTCTGTCCAGTTCGGCGACTCGGCGCTCGAGGATGTGGGCCCCTCATGCCCTTTTTTGGGTTTTGTTACTAATATTTTTTTTTGTGGCTTTCGCCTATTGTTAATATTTTATTGATTTTTTTAGTGGCTGAAGCCGATTTGAAGTTTTTTTGTATATTTTTTTGAGGGATGTCTGAAAATTATAAAGTTCAACATTAATAAATATAATGAGATGCCAAAGGTGAGCAAGTTGTCTTCTTTTGATAGAGCTACGATTATCTAGCCTTTATTATATATTTACTAATATTTGTTGTTTGGGTCTCCTATGTTTCCATCTATGGTACACATCATACCTTAATATCTCTTGCAAGATCCGGTTTGGGTGGTCTTCTAGCTCAGCAAATTTTGTTCTGGCTTTTTCCTCCATAATATCCAGTACTCTTATTTGTTTTAGGTCTCTAAATAAGAACCGTTCGGCGACGTATCTGGGCACGTTTGCAGCTTCTCTGAGGCAGTTGTTGTGTGCCGCTTGTATCTTCTTTTTGTTACTTTGACTTATGTGACCCCATGCAAGAGATGCGTATGTAATTATTGGCAGTATAATGCTATTTATCAGTCTTAATTTTGTTTTCATAGCTAATTTGCTTCTTCTTCCTGTGAGTCCTCTTATTGCTGATCTGGCCGCTGCTGTTTTCTGGACTGTTGCGTTGACATGTGATGTGAATGTAAGACCTTGGTCCATTGTGACTCCTAAATATTTAACTTCGTTTTGCCATTCGATGGGTCTGTCTTGCAATGTTAGCTGTTCTTCTGGGTTATCTCTTCTCTTTTTGAAGATAACCGCTTGGGTCTTATCTGGATTTATTGCTATTTTCCATTGGATACTCCATTCTTCTATTGTATCCAATGCCGTCTGTAGATTTCTTACAGCTATATCTAGGTTCATGTATTTTGCAGCAATTGCAGTGTCGTCTGCATAAAGGCTGATCAATGTTCCGGGTGTTCTTGGAACATCTGCTGTATATATGGTATACAGAAGGGGTGATAAAACTGCCCCCTGTGGTACTCCAGCTTCCGGCATTCCGTGTTCTGATAGAACTGGTCCTATCCGGACCCTGAACTTCCGGTCGCTTAGGTACGAGGAGATGAGTTTCGTCATGGCCCCGCTGTATCCATAATCTCTCATTTTGTATGTCAGTCCTTCATGCCACACTCTATCAAAGGCTTTGCTTACATCCAGAAAGGCTGCTCCCGTATATTGTTGGTCATTGAACCCAGCTACTATATATTCGGTAAGTCTTAATATTTGAAGTTCGCTGGAATGTTGAGCTCTGAATCCAAACTGTGATTCTGGGATTATGCCTAGCCTGTCTGTCTCTGATTGGAGCCTGGTTTGGATGACCCGTTCCACTATCTTACTGACTGCTGGAAGTAAGCTAATCGGCCTGTAATTTTGAGGAAATATGTGGTTCTTTCCTGGCTTGGGTATCATAATTACATGGGCTTCCTTCCATCGATTTGGGAAGAGCCTGTATCTTAGTATTGCGTTTGTTATATTTGTCAAATACACAACTGCTTTCGAGGGAAGATACTTCAGAGCTCTGTTAGTGATTTCGTCTGGACCAGGTGCTTTCTTTGGTGAACTTTTTCGAATCAGTTCATTTATTTCTCTTGGTGATGTGGGATTTATTATTTCTTCTTGTTCTTCGGGCGTTTCTAGTTCTGTTTCTTCGACTTCTTCGATAAAGTCTATATCTTCGTCTTGGTGATAATTCAGTGTACACTCTCTTTCAAGTGTCCTTCTCATCACCTCGGCTTTATCTTCTTCTGTGTAGACGATCCCATTTTCTCCATGTAGTGGGGGAATGGGTTTTCTATCGTTTCTTAAAGTTCTTTGGAGCCTCCATATTTCTTGCATATTTTGGCTCCTTTCCTCCATTTCTTTTATGTAGTTTTCCCACTTTTGGCTTCTATGGTCTATTAGTGCCTGTTTGACTTGTCGATTCAGTCGATTTGCCCTATTTTTATCTTCCTGGTTTCTCGTTCTTCTGGCTCTCTTTTTGGCTCTGTTCTTTTCCCTTATCATTTCTTTTATTTCCTGATTTATGTCTCTAAATCTTCCCATATGAATTTCATATTCTTCTTCAGTAGTGCTATTTCTTAGTGCTTCTTTTATGATGTTTTCGAGCTCTAGGACTTTTTCCTCTATTTCTTGTGGATTGTCAATTGTAGGAATGTTTCCAATTCCTATGCTCACTAGGCGTTTGAAGTTAGACCACTTGGTTTTCTTTCTTTTCTTTGTTGTTCTGTTATCTTCTTCCCATGTACCTATTTCTATGAGTATGGGGTTGTGGTCTGCTGATCCTTCGTTTAAGGTTCGGATGTCTGTTTGTAGTCCTAGGCTTTTGGCCACTACTATATCTAAATGGGTTGGTAGAGCATTTCCAGGAAAGTATGTTGGTTCGATGGGCCCAATCACCATGGTGTCTTCGTTGTTCACTAGATAATTATTCAGTATTCTACCGTTTCTGTTTGTAGCTCTATCGTTCCAGTTAGGGGATCGGGCGTTTAGGTCTCCTATTATTATGAACGGTTCTTCGGCGTTCAGGAACGTATTCAGGTCGTCGTCGTTTAGAGGATCTGTTGGCCTTACATATGCTGAAGTGATCCTTATTTCACCTTGTCTCATCTGGACTTTTATTGTTGTTGCTTCCATAGTGTTTAGTGGTGGCGTATGTTGTAATGTATGATTTATTCCTTTTCTCACTAGGATAGCAGTTCCTCCTGAATTTGCTCTGTGGTCGTTCCTGTAGATGTCGTATCCTGGAAACATGATATTGATGGTATGAGTTAGTTTAGTTTCTTGCAATGCTACGACATCCATTTCATATCTATTTATTAATTCGTCCAGCACGTTTGTATTAGTTCTTATGCCGCCTGAATTCCAGGAGCCTATCTTCAGGTATCCCCTAGTTTCGTGCCTTAGTTCAGTGCTATTTTTACATTTTTAATCGCTTCACTTACCGTTTTTATGACTAGCTCTTCTATCATCGTGGCCAGTCCTTTTTGTTGTTCTTTTGAAATTAATATGGTCGAATCTGTTGTTGGGTTTTGTGTTGGTTTGGTGATTTGGGCGTACGATTGCCCATTGTTTCTTTTAGGTTGTTGTGTTCTGTTTTCTATTGTTATTTGTCTGGGTCTTCCCCAGGCAGGTATCTTTGGGCATCCTCTATAACTTGCCGGGTGTTGCCCTTGGCAATTAGCACATTTTGCTTTTTGTTCTGCTGGAATTTGGCAGAATTTACTCTTGTGATTTTCTCCGCACTTTACGCACCTAGCGTCTTTGAAGCACATAGCGTCTTAGTGTATTATCTTGGGGAAGAAAAATTTTGAGATGTCTATCCAATAAAAACTGCCACCCATTGAGAAAACGTGGGCGTATGACTTCAGCACGCCTTCCACCACTCCCTCTTTTGTTCTCGATTGCATATACTCTACTACTTTATCTATGAATTATTTTCCAGTCTTCCATTCTTTTTCATTAACCCTGCAGTCATAGCATTCACGAGTTGCCAATGGTTCTCGCTATGGAGCATCAATTTAGTCAAGCCCTCTACGTGATCCTCAGCATTTATACAAGGTGTCCCAAAAGTAGTGGAACGGTCGAATATTTCGCGAACTAAACATCGGATCGAAAAACTGAAAAATACGTTTTCAATCATTTTCAAAAATCTATCCAATGACACCAAACACCAACCCCCACTACACCCCCTGGAGGTGGGGAGGGGGGTAACTTTAAAATCTTAAATGGACACCCCCAGTTTTTCTTTCAGATTTTAATTCGTTACGTAAAAGTAAGCAACTTTTATTCAAGACATTTCTTCGAACTGTGGATAGATGGCGCTATAATTGGGAAAAACGATTTATCCTGATACCATAGGTAAATTATAGAAACGGTCTAATATCTCACGAAATACACTTCCAAATGAGAAACTAAAACACAGATTTTTAATCTTTTTCGAAAACCTATCGAATAACACCAAACATGACCCTCCAACCCACCCCCTGGGGACGGGAGGGGGGTAACTTTAAAATCTTAAATAGCAACCCCCACTTTTTATTTCAGATTCGGATCCGTCACGAAGAATTAAGCAACATTTATTCGAAACATTTTTTAGAATTGTTAATAGATGGCGCTTTAATTGGAAAAATACGATTTATTAGCGCCATCTATCAGAAATTTTAAAAAATGTTTCGAATAAATGTTGCTTAATTTTTTATGGCGAATCCGAATCTGTAATAAAAAGTGGGGGTTGCTATTTAAGATTTTAAAGTTACCCCCACCCCACCTCGAGGGGGTGGGTTGGAGGGTCATGTTTGGTGTTATTCGATAGGTTTTCGAAAAAGATTAAAAATCTGTTTTTTGGTTTCTCATTTGGAAGTGTATTTCGTGAGATATTAGACCGTTTCTATAATTTACCTATGGTATCAGGATAAATGGTTTTCCCCAATTATAGCGCCATCTATCCACAGTTCGAAAAAATGTCTTGAATAAAAGTTGCCTACTTTTACGTAAAGAATCCAAATTTGCAAGAAAAACTGGGGGTTTCCATTTGAGATTTTAAAGTTACCCCCCACCCCACCTCCAGGGGGTGTAATGGGGATTGGTGTTTGGTGTCATTGGATAGATTTTTGAAAATGATTTAACACGTATTTTTCAGTTTTTTGATCCGATGTTTAGTTCGCGAAATATTCGACCGTTCCGCTACTTTTGGGACACCCTATATATTACTAATAACAATATTAGAAGTATATGACATCTTATAAATGTTCATAACATTCCTAGTGTACGAAATGTTGTGGAATGTGGACCAAAAACTCTTTTGTATTAAAATTATTTACTTAACTTATAGCTTTATTTGAAACTGATTTATTTTTTAATATAAGAATAGTCTCCTTGGATGCTGTTAGTGCAGTTTAGTCTGCTCTTTCTTGGGTCTACGGTATATAAGAACAGTAATAGACCCAGTGCCACTCTTCAACTGCCTATTATTAGCGATGACGGGGATCGAACCCAGACATCTTCGCGATAGTGACATCTTCTAGTGTTTGAACTCTCTGATCCGCTATTTAATTAGCACTGAACACTATCAGTTATACATAGGCTACTTTTTGAGCTAATTTAGCAAATGCGTTCCTAGAGTTTTTCATTCAGTCATTTGTTTCGAGCCTCTGTCATATGTCGTATAATCCGTGTATATTAATATTATAGACAGATTATTACAACATATGACAGAAGCTCGAAACAAGTGACAATCGATAAGAAGCTCTATTGAAAGAAAAATACCACCACTTGAAAATTTCTTAGTATAATACCCTGAGTACAAAGTAATTAACATAAATTTATTTGTTTGTGATTTGCTGTGGTGGCTGGATGCAACAGGTCCAACAACAGGTAATTAATTATTACATATATCCTTACTAACGCTTTTCGCATTTCTTTACTACTTCCTTTTTACGGGGGAAGTCCCAGAAGTACCCAATTAGGTTGATAGATGGCGGAATGGGACGTTTCGATGCCGCCGGTTCATCGCCGGCCGTTTCGATGCCGCCGGTTCATCGCCAGTCCATTTAATCGCCGTCATATCTCACATTTCCTAGAATTCCTAATTAATACTAAAAATAACTAATAATTATAACTGTCGAAAATTCGGAAATATATGAGATAGCGATTAATTGACTGGCGATGAATCGGCCGGCATCGGCATCGAACTGGCGGCATCGAAACGGCGGCGATGAAACGTCCTAGACCGTTTGGTAAACTGAACAATAATAGAATATACTGATTTTACGAAGGTTAAGTTTACAGTACTCGGTAGAATGTGTGTTACAGTCGTCAATAATGACTTGTCAAATATAGCTTTGGTTATTGTTGATTGTTGCTACAATATTTTTATAAGAAAGTTGTCAGTCCGACTTATATCAAAGTTACCTTAGATACTATTAGGTAGATCCGTATGTAAAAAATTGTATCCATTCGCACTTTTTGAAACATTTCAGTAAAAATATTATAAAAATATTGACACGAGTGATCGATTCTTATTACTACGATTATTTTCTATTTAAACGTTAAATTGCATTATGGAAATGTATTACGAAGAACGAAAAAAAGTGCAATTTCCAAATTTTCTTCTGTTAACTGGGACACTTCTTGGACTATCCCTGTAAACCTTACTATGTGACTACCCGGCATAAGCGTCAATGTTAGCCTTTCAATTGTTGGGCATTATGTGTTATAGGTTTTGAGTATTATGCATTCAATTTGATAAACCTAATTAGTGATTGACATGCCTAGTAGCTTAGTCATATTAGAGGTAGTAAGTTAAGTTTGACATATACTGTATTCAGCATCAAATGAAAATTATTATACATCTATATTTGTATGATTTATATTTCATTACCTATATTGACATATACGTGTGACATCGCGGCTGCCAATGACATATAAAGCATGACATCAGAGGTCAATGCCGTATAATCCCGTATATCCCGTGTGTACGGGACTTGTGACAAGTGGTAGTGGTGGGGGAGTGTCCAAAGTGTCCTTATGCCTACTAGAATTAGTAGGCATTGGGTCACTTTGGAGGACCCCCCTCACTCCACTACCACTCATCACAAGTCCCGTCCACTCTGACGTCCCGTGCCTGATAAGGGGTAGACCTACGACGTCACGGATAGCCGCGCCAAACGTATATGTTAACATAATTAAATATAAATAAATAATATAAATATAGATGTATAGCGATTCCAGAAAAAGTTTTTAATAAAGGTAATGAGCTATTGAGTTCATAGGAAAAACATTTGGTCTTGTGGTGAGTCATAAGGCGGCGAATACATAGAAACTTATGGTGAGGGCATGGAGATCACCAAAAGCATAAGGTGTACATGTAGATTAATATAGTTTTGATATTGGGACCGTGCAAGTTCGGAAGAGCAGCACCTAGTGTCATAGCTCAGCAACATTTGTAGCACTTTTAATTATATTGGTCCTGGTTGCTGGATAATTGTCAAGGCCGTAGCCCAAAAAATATATAAGAAAAAATAAGATTTAGGTGATGTTATTAAAAGGTAAACAATTGTATGTATTAAATAAAATTAGTTATTAAAATGCAGTACTGCAAGCAAAATACAATTAATTAAATATACTTTTATATAATAATTGCATATAATATCAATATTGTGGAGCAACATTAATGCCCGATTTCATAATGACAACCTAAAGTACACTTTAACTAGGATTCATTTTAGACAAGTGCATAAAGTACATAAAGTTACTTACTTCTGTTTTATTATGATGGAAATCCACTTTTCTCTTTGTATTAATTTGTACTTAGAAGTTGGAAACGAATAGAACTTAAATTGATAATTTTTTGTTGTATTTTTACAATTTATAACACAGCATTTGCGAAATCCCATATTCTTCAATGACAGTAGGTACGAAATATGTCAATATGACAATTTCAGTTGACAATAATATGAATTATTTAAGAAAGTTACAAGATTTCTCCGCAACTCGCGTATGATTGTTTCTCGTATCCCCTCCAAGTACTTGCACCACAAACCATACATACTCATAGACGCAGACGTTTCACGACCATGTTAATCTTTCGGATCGAATTAACGCCATCTCTTGATTGGAATGGGAACTAAAGTGACAAATTTTAGTTACGTGGGAATTTAAAATTATAAATTTTGCGGGATTTTGGATGAAATTTCGCAGGAAATTAAAACAACAGAAAGACAATTCAATGTTTTACTGAAAACTTCAAATATTCCAATTTGTTTTCAAAATGCTAAACACTACTGCCATGTGTCACGTGAAAGCACTGATGTGTAATATTGAGTTGAATGAACATTTTTGTGAGCGTGTCCAACATGACAAGTTAATGCAGATCCTCAAGAAGCTTGATATAGACCAAAAAGACATAAGATGCATTGAAAACTTGTACTGGTATCAGGCAGCACAATTAAAAATAGACAATTCTATATCCAAATCCATACATATAAGAAGGGGTGTTCGGCAGGGATGTGTGCTTTCCCCTCTTTTATTTAACATTTATTCGGAAGCCATATTTCAAGAGTCTTTGGAAGATGCAGAGATGGGAATCAAAGTGAATGGAGTATTAATCAACAACATACGATATGCTGATGATGCTGTCTTAATTTGCGACAACATAGCAGATCTTCAACAACTTGTCACTATAATCGGAGAATACAGTAAGCGAATGGGATTAGAGATTAATACCAAAAAGACCAAATTCATGATCATCTCCAGAAACTTGGATGCATTTGAAAACTCCACCATAACACTGAATACTAAGTCCATTGAGAGAGTGAGCAAATTCAAATACCTAGGAACGTGGCTTTTTGAAGACTGGGCATCGGACAGGGAAGTAAAATGTCGCATTGAGCAAGCTCGACAAGCTTTCGTAAAATTCAGGAAGGTACTGAGCTGCTCAGAGTTCGACCTTACACTGAGACTAAGGTTTACTAAATGCTACGTGTGGTCGGTGCTGCTATATGGCATAGAGGGCTGGACACTCAAAACGATGGATATAAACAGATTAGAAGCCTTCGAAATGTGGCTTTATCGCCGTATCCTAAAGCTACCATGGACGGCGAAAGTCACAAATGTGGATGTCCTTAAAAGAATCAACCAAGAACGTCAGCTTTTCGAAAACATCAAGAAAAGAAAAACGGCGTATTTGGGTCACATCATGCGAAACGAAAAATACCAGTTCCTTCAACTTATAATCCAGGGTAAAATTGAAGACAAGAGAGGAATAGGACGCAAGAAAATGTCCTGGCTCCGAAACATAAGGCAATGGACAGGGATTACCGACATACAATCACTGATACACATTGCAAGAAACAGAGAGTTAATGGAACATGTGATCGCCAACATCCATTAGTGGATTTGCATTTGAAGAAGAAGAAGAACATTTTTGGAAAGAATCTTGTAGGATGATTGTTTGGATAAATACCTTATAATCTTTTATAAACTTCCAAAAATATATGAAGAGCTTATTTCCAAAGTGTCTTAAATCCAAAATTTCGATTTTTTAATTTTTTTTTATTCTTTATAGATTTCTTAAGGTCTAGAATAAAGTTTTATGTACCAAAACGACTTATTTACCATTTAAAAGTGCATATGAAAATTGTAAAATTGTATAATTTGTATGTTAAATTTGAACGAAAATCTGTAATTTCTCAGTTTTACTTTACATGGATTTAAGACACTTTGGAAATAAGCTCTTCATATATGCCCGAAATGTTGATGACACACTTGTCTATTGGAATAAACTGTTTCAGGATCTAGTATATGTTTTTTTAAATGTGAAGAACACACCACGGGATGATCAATGTAAACTAAAAATTCTACTCATAAAATCGGAGAGGAGGTTAATACAATTGATTAAAATTGTGATTAAATCTAATTAAAAACGTATGGGCCATCCCACGAATATACGTCTGTTCCAGACCATCGCGACAACGAATATTTTAGTGTGCAACATAAGAAGAACGAAAGTAAATGGCTCTAAAAATTATTCCAATAAACAAGAATGTAATTTGCAATTTAGTTTCGTACTTCTTATGTTGCACACTAAAATTTTCGTTGTCGCGATGGTCTGGAACAGAAGTATATTCGTGGAATGGCCCATAACACCACTATAATAAAATAATTAAGCCACAAACTGTAAAATAAAAAGTAAATAACAAATTAATTTAACTGTCAACTGACAGCTGTTAAATATGATAAGAGAATTGACTGACAGCGACATCTCTGGATTGGAATGGTAACTAATTTGCTGTCTTGACCTTGACAATTTACGTGAAACGTCTATGAGATTTGTGCCTTGCACACAGCACACAGCGAATAAAAGGGCCAGCGTATGACAAAAAGCGCACGCTATAGAAAAAGTTACAGTATTGTTGATTATATTATCCGTATACGTTGCTATGTACTCGCCGCCCTATAGCTCACCACAAGACCAGATGTTCTCCTACAATCGCTATTTAAAAATAGCGGTCTATGGGAAAATTACAAGAAAAACTACTCTTTCTGAAATCAGTAAAATAAAAAAATGGTATATATGCCAAACTTAATTTTAGTCTTTGGAACTAACGTATTATCATTATTATCTATTTTATTTATTTATTGTTTTTGTTTGAATTCTTTCACCTTTAGTTTCATTATTTTTTCTAGTAACGTTTTGTTTTCTTTTGCGTTTCTCTTTAGCTCTCATATAAAATTAATGTCTTCTCTTGATGCAAGCTGGGCAACTAACAGCAGTAATGGACTCCACGCCTTAGGGCATCCTCATTGGCTGCGGTTGCAATTGGCGACGGCCAAGTTGCTGGATTTGACACTCCTTCTGCCTGCTACGACTCTTCCACAATTTCAAATGTAAGTTAATTAATATTAAATTATGAAGATTTTAATTTGATTCCTTTTTTATCTAATTTAGTAATGTATTTCATTGGTTATGTGTATTATTTCGTTTATATTTGCAGTTTTCAAATATGTTTGCCGATTTTTCTTCTTGGTGTGCCTATCCGTGATGAATTTTGGCGATTATCATGGCAAGCTTTATGATTTTAACCAGTTTCTGATTAACCAGGTTCTCCTTCTTGGACCTCGCTTTCCAAATATTTTTTCTTGCAGGATGGCTTGTAGGAGGGCATATCTGAATTCATTTCGCATAAAGTGTCCAAAGTACTGTAGCTTTCCAGATTTGATGGTGGTCAGTACCTTTCGGTTCTCTTCTAACAATCTCCTGATTGATCTTGGTCAGTCCATGGAATCTTAAGTATTCTTCCATATATCCACATCTCAAATGCTTCCAATCTTTTGCACATAATATCTCTGTTCAAGTCCCAAGATTCAACCTTATAAAACAGAACAGACAAAACGTAGCATCACAGCATTCTTAGTTGTATACCAAAAGAAAGGTTATGGCTCTTAAAGGAAACCCTCATGGGGTTGAAGATGGATGTAGCTTTTGTGATGCGCGCTCTTTGTCTCCTGGTTGGTCCGTTCTTCATTTATTATGGTGTCGAGGTAATAATTGTAGTCACTCTTTCTACCGGACTTTGGTTGACTTAGAGTTGACCTCTTATCTTTTTCCTGCCAATTATCGTGAGCTTTGTATTCTTTCCTTTTATATTAAGTCTTTTTCGTGAGAAATTTTCCATTGAAGTTTTCCATGTCCTGTCTTATTACTGTGCATTGTGTTCCAGGTTTGTAGAACGACGTTTTTGAATTACATTTTAAAGGAAGTGAAAAAAATTCGTATATTAAAGTGTGTAAAGGTATTTTGTTTTCCTTAGCTAAGCGCTTTCGACAAAATTGTCATCATCGGAGCTAATGGTCAGTGCATATAAAAAGAAGTACCACTACTTAGAGTCGTGTATGTGCGCATCGTGTTGAACATTGGAAATTAAAAATATATTACAATATGTAGATCAAATGTTGCAGTCTACTGTGCAATTCCGGATGAGGAAAAAACTGCTGCTACTTCTCTTCAGCCGTAGAGGAAAGTAACCAAATATGGAATAGTGACCTAATATGGAATTCCTTGATTTCTCCGAAAATATAAGTTGGAAGCGCACTACAAGACCATTCTCTATTTCAGTCGCTCTCTTTATTATCGTATTCACACCTCTGTGTCAGATGCGCGAACGATACGTGTCTGACAGGCGCGTTTTGTTTTATCGTCTCGCAGAAAATTTCAAAGGTAAATATATTCAACGAGTATTATTGGTTATTATGCATGAATACAGACTTATTATGCTATTGTGTATATCAATAGTACCTTTATTTTGATATTTTATGACCTTCTGTAATTAAAACATTACGACCTGAAAAAATGTTGATACTAGTTTGAACTAATGTACAAATCCAAATATGGACAGTCGTTGGTGCCTAATTATGGAATAGTGGATTAAGTGTAAGTCGGCTCATCATGATTGTGCTGGTCCAGAGTTTCATACATGGATCTGTGATGTCTGCATTTGAATTAAGCTGCTTCTTTCATTTTTCACAATTTTCTTATTTAAATTTATTTGATCTCAGATTTTTATGTCTATTTTTGTTATTGATACGTTGGTTTGTGCCTATATTCCATATGTGGGTACCTATTCCATATATTGGTACCTATTCCATATTTGGTTACTCATTTGGGATTTTGTTTTTTTTTGTTCGATTTTTTTTTGTTAATTAAGATATTTAATAGACGGCTTTTAATTACTGCATAAAAATGTATGACTGATGTGTCATAACATTAAATTGTTTTCATTTCTATAAAGGTATTATTTTATATCCCCAAAACAAAATGGTATTCCATAATTGGCGACTTTCCTCTAATGGTTGGGTGAAAAAACCCACGCCATGAACAAACGTTTTATGTGTTTGTAATATTTGAGTGGCTGTTTTACATGTTTTTGTTTTTTCCTCCTCCGGAGTTGCACAGTAGACAAGTGCAACATTTGATCTACATATTGTAATACATTTTTAATATCCAATGTTCAACACTATGCGCGCACACACGACATTGACCATTAGCTCCGATTATGACAATTTTGTCGAAAGCGCTTAGCTAAGAAAAATAAAATACCTTTACACACTTTAATATACGAATTGTTTTCACTTCCTTTATTCATTCAAGTGTGTACAAAATTTATCAGTCTTTCAACTAATTTCATTTTACTGATATTTGATTTGTTGTTGTGCTAGACGTTATCAAACGCGAGGTTACAGCACTCGGTGCTTGTTGAGGTTGTACGCACCCTTATTCTAGTTTCACACACTATCGCTTGTGTAACGTGGTACGTTAACCCTTAGCATTGGACAGAACTTCTACGAAATAAAATATAATATAGTTTATATTAGTTTACATATCGCACGCTTATTTCTATACTGTCACTAAACTAAAACGTGTATTTTACAGGAGAAGCAAAATAAGATTTAGGTTGTTATAGAAATGACAATATTTTGAAAAATAACTAAAGCATTGTTGTTGTTTTTACAGATATTAATTAATATAAGAAATATTGACTTTATGCTATGTACAAAAAAATATTTAGGTGCATTCATATTATGTAATTTTTGGTTTTAGTACTATAGTGTCGTTTTTCCTATTAAGTATTATAGAGATTTTTGTTTAACTCGTTATTTGTTAAAAAAGGGGTAGCAAACTTTTGTAGTAAATACAGCTAAATTCTCCACACAAACTCAAAAAAATAAAATGTAGAACTATAAATGTAAATTTTTATTAAATTAAATTAAAAAAAAATGGAAATTAAAAGTAAAATTACAAAATGGTATTATAAAATGAATCAGCGTAGTAGGGTGAAATTAGATAGGCATCGACGAGTGACTTCAAGTCTTTCTTCTTTCTTTCACTCAAATTTAGTCTGGAACTATAAAGCGGCTTTAGAACAAAGTTATGTCGGTTGCTGTTAGTTTTTTGTGGCCTATTTCGTCTTGGTCTAGGCAAGGGACGATTAATATTAATCTCCATAAACTCCGTCTGTTGAAACGAGGTATTGTATAATACCATCAGCTGTCCATCTTTACCTTTTTCAAATCTTATTACTCTGATCTTGCTAATGTAGACTGTGTCGCCTGTCATATTTTGGTCAAATTGACTACCACACATATCCGCAAGATTTTTTAGGTCATAGAAATGTGGGTAACACATTCTCGTTACTTTATAAGGGTTTCCATTCTTCTTTGCATTTCTGACTAAAGTTATGTATTGTTCCGGCACATACATCGGCCCGGATCGTAAAAACTTTTTCACCTCTTTTTCGATTCGAGCATGAACTGAATCATTTTCATTTTGGGTGTGACCGACAACAAGAAACTTATGAATTATGCTCTTAATTTTATAATTTGTAAGAGCATAGAGATACATGGAAAACATAAATTGGTTTTTCTGTTGTCCACAGCAGTTATCGGAATAAAATATTATTTCCAAGTTTTCATCATCGACTGTCAAAGCTTTATCCTTTATATACGTCAACACACAAGAGCCAATTTCATTGGATCCACGTAATCCCTCAACTTCACTCCAATCAAAACATTCAGTACTGTCTCTTCCTATAGTTCAGTTATTGTTATGTTACTTCGAAATATTAAATTACCATTATTATAAGTAGGTAATACCTATTAGTTTCTTGAAAGGCATTAAATAAACAAACAGATTATTATGATCTTTTGTCTTTTTAATCTCTACCTGTTATTTAAAACTGTCATTAATTATAATAGTAGAAAGTCTCTTTTATCTATGTAGTATTTTTAAGGATTAGGAATTAACTGTATTAATAATTAGTTATCCATTTAATTAATTATTGCATTTCCCGTATTGTTTGTGTCAATAGTCATTGCAGCCGAGACACATAAATTTAAATAAATAAAAAAGTGCCTATTAGTTCGTAAAATTAAAATAATTATTCTTTTACTTTACGCGTTTTATTCACTTTGTAAAGACTCTTGTCGGCATTGTAATATAATACAGCTTACAGTCGGAAAAATGAAAGAATACCCATGAACGAACATATAAAACACGCTATATTTTCCTGTCACCGTGTCACAAAGAAAATTGCCCAGCGCAAGTACATGTAATAATAATTATTAGATGTACTTGCGCTGGCCAATTTTTTGTGTGACACGGTGACAGGAAAATATTCTTTCATTTTTCCTACTATATACACCGCTCCTACTAGGCAGACCGCAAGCTATAGTGAACACGCGACGGTAAACCGCATACTATAGTAGCACAATATTTTTTTAATTCAATAACTTTAGTTGGAAAAATTATTAGTACAACGACTTTATACCAAAAATACCTTGTCTTATTAAGATTTTTATTAATTTTCAATATAATAACAATGGAAAAGTGGCATTAAACGAAAAAGATCGGTCTGTAACAAGTTAATTAAACATTTGTATGTAATTATTTTAGGCTATAATGACCTTAAACAAAAGAGTGTATGGAAAACTGACATTAAATCTAAAGTGTCGTTATTGTATTCAATTATTCACTACTAACTTACCTGCACTTTTAACGTAAAACTGCACTTAAGCAAATGGTGACGTTGTTCCACTTAACGTTCGAACTGTTATCCACAGCTAAAGTGTACCTATCGTTTTAAAGACAGTTTAGTACTGACGCCTCTTGCAACTTGCTATAAAGGTCATAACGACATTGATGCCATCTCTCGAGTCACGTTAGTAAATTACTTTACCGAATTTTACTAGACAGTAGAGCGCGCAATTTGCTACTAAATGGCGGTAAAATCCAAAATTCGAAAATTTTGTTTAGTGACAGTATTGGAATAAGCGTGCGATATGATCGCCATTGACCGCTAATGAACTATGTATGTTGTGATTTAGTATTGTATATATAAACCAACAAGACGAGGCGACGATACATTGAGAATCAATCGTTAGTCACGCGATGAAGAAATAATACGCTAGTCGTGACATTGTTATTATTTACGTATAGATCGTTGTTATGTTTAAATCAAACACTGTTTAAGTTCAAATATAATTATAGTGAGAATGAAGACATTTTATCATATCAATTATAGTGAGAATGAAGACATCCAATTAATCCGGGACTAAGGGCGCTATAGCTCAGCCACCAGACATATTACCAACGCACTTGTTTCACATTATAAGAATTATAGCCGTAGTGGTTCGAGCAATCATATGGAATCATTCTCCCTTCACCGCTTGAAACATTCGATCGCACGGTCAAAATTCTTATAATGTGAAACAAGCGTAAGAATTTGAATGTGTGGTCGCTAGAACGCACGATGACATTCCAATGGTGGCTCGAGCAATCCCATGGTAACTTTCACATTACACGGAATACGGTTGGAACGTTGGGTGAAGTCGCCGTGTAATGTGAAAGTTACCATGGGATTGTTTGAGCCACCATTGGAATGTCATGATGCGTTCTAGCGATCGCACATTTAAAATTCTTAGTGTGAAACTGCGCTAAGTCTACATCCCGGACTCGGTTGGTCGAATTCCGTATTAGAAATCTTGATATCCGGGAATAGATAATAATAATGATTCCAATTGATAATATTTATGTTATAGGTACCGTTGGGCGTTCGTTGGAGACGATCTGAACAAGAAAGCTAACACTCAACTTAACCAAATACCCTTCTCACCCCACGTCGTCAGGATAGCGGAATTGATGGACAAGAAATACCCAGAGACCCACATAGACTACTTGCCGATGAACAGGAACGAGTTGCTTCTCACCATGAACAGCATCACGCAACTCAAAGACCTTCACGGATTCTTCAAAACGCTGAGAACGTGCTCAGATAGGCACAGAACCGACTGCAGCAAATTCTCAGCTACGGATCATTTGTACAATAGTGAGAGACAAACCGATAAACATTTAGAAACCGTCTTGGAAAAGATCGATAAGGTTGTAGAAATGGATTTTCTTGATAGGATCCCTAGATAAGATATTTTTCGTTGATGTATTAGCGTAGACTGGAAAATACATGAGAAAAGGCTGAAAATGTTTGGGGAGAGATGTATTTACTTTCCTAATGTATATTTTTGACTAGAGTGTATATTTTAACTAAAAGGAGTCTCTATACTGTATATACACTAAATTATAAAGAGTAAAGATATAAGTATGATACTTTTAGTTAATGATAACAAAGAGAAAACGTTATAATGAGTACCAGAAGAGATAGAGTGTCCATTACAGGTTGACAGAAGTATCTAAGACCGCCAAGGTCAGACCGATCGACAACTTTGGTTACGCGACGTTGTCAGATCAATCAGGTTTCAAAGGTTTTTCAGATTTTTATTTGTTACTTGTTTCAGAGTAAAATTAATGACAATTCTGTAATGCTTTTACACTTTTATTATGAATCAAAATATTAGACGCAATAAGCAACAGTGTGTATTGGTAAAATTCCTGTTGTCAATTATTTCAGTTAAATGCAAATAAGGAATACTAATTGTTCATTAATGACTTCAACCAACAAACGTCTATTAATGTAGAAAGCTAAATTTCTTGCACATTTATACTTAATTAATTAATAATTTGTTTCAGAGGTATTTGTAATAAGAATTTAATGACGTATTTATTTTCTTTTCAACAAAATTTGACGGAATTGTGCAATTAGTGACCTATTCTTTGCACCAACGTGTTTAACTAAAGTCCCCTCTCCTTGATTTGCTACCTGAATGATCTTCGCCGTTTCAGATATTGCTGTACACTTGTACACGATATTTACAACTGATTCCCAAATATAAACAGGTGATCGATGCGGCGTGCGCATGTTGTAACAATATGAAAATCTTGTAAATTGAAAATCGACTGTAAGAGGTCACTGGCACAATTTCACAGGTTTGAACTAGCCAGTATAGATTTTATTGATTTACATTTTTTACATTTTTTAACAAATGACAGTTGATTTTTTTGTTTTATAACATTTTTATTATTACTGTTTTAGTAATGGGTCAATATTCTTCTGTTTTATAGGAGAAGCATAGACCAATAGAACGTGAGTTTCTATTTGTTTTTGTTTATATTTGGGCATACGTTGTATGATATATTGTCAATGCACTATTAATGACAAAAATGCGCCGATTAATACATTTGTTTTAAATAACCAATAGGCTATATTCCAAAAGATAAATATATGTAAAATAAATTAATTAAAATTTAAAGATATTTAACATCCTGAGAACATTAGCTCATTTATTTTATATACAGCTATACAGATATTTCATAATGTTTTAAATTATTGATTGCGCGACTCCAATATCTAAGGATATCAGCTTATGTTATATTACCAAAATATTTTAAAAAATCTTGAGAAACTATCTCAAGTTTTTCATCTAGTATATTTTTGTAAGTTTGAACATAAGTTTAAACTTAAGGTAAAAAAAACAATAAAATCCTTTACAAAAGGTATACAGGGTGTTTCATTAATAATTGTCCATATAGTAACTGGAGAAACCTTGGCACAAAATGCGACGATTTAACCTAAAGCACTTAAATAAAATGTGGTTCCTTACTAAGTTACAGGGTGTTTTATCTAAAAATTTAAAAACTATTTTTGCTCAGCATTTTAAAACTAATTATTGTAACTCAGTAAGGAGCCACATTTTATTTAAGTGTTTTAGGTTAAATCTTCGTATTTTGTGCTAAGGTTTCTCCAGTTACTATATGGACAATTATTAATGAAACACCCTGTATATTTAAAATCCCTAAAAATCACAGAACTAGTTTTCGATTGGTTTACCAATCATCATCAGTGCTTACGTGAAATTTACATGCTAACCACCAAGATATAATTTTACAAAAATATGTGGGTCAAAGCCCTGTACACGTAATCCGTCAAAGGAACATCGGTTAAAAATGCTAATTTAAGCATGGATGTTTAAAGTATTTTTCATTAATATGCCCCAGGTAACATCTGAGCTGTGGTTTGACTTGTTCACATGGTGAAAGTATGGCAGCAAGTGATATCTCTTGACGGATTACTTGTACAGGGCTTTGACTCACATATTTTTGTAAAATTATATCTTGGTGGTTAGCATGTGAATTTCACGTAAGCACTGATGATGATTGGTAAACCAATCGAAAACTAGTTCTGTGATGTAGCCCTTTTTAGGGATTTTAAATATATATCTTTTATAAAGGATTTGATTGTTTTTTGTATTACATGGTATACAGCCAACTACAGGAAAACTTTTTCCTTGTGGATTTTTAAACTTAAGGTGTCCTTTGGGAAGATATAGTAATCACCAGTTACGAAGAATCAACATTTAGTGTCTCCGAATTAAGTCAAAATATCATTAATAGGTGATATTCTTAACAAAGGATTAGATCATATAATCGGTGGAACACTGTTTCAGTTCGTATTCTTTTCTTTTGTCTCTTGAAAAAGGTTCTTATTTTGGTGTTTATCCGTTTCGAATATTGGCGATCATTCTGGCTATAATCATTTTATTAACTGATGCGTTAAATAGATTAGTTGTTGTTGTGGAGAACCATTTCCTCAGGTTCTTTAACCATAGTATTCTTCTTCTCCCTATTCCTCGCTTTCCGAATACTTTGCCTTGAAGGATTATTTTTAGTAATCTGTATTTAGTGCCGTTTCTCATTATGTGTCCGAGATATTCTACCTTTCGCCTTTTAATTGTAAACATCACTTCTCTTTTTTTCTCCATTCTTCGTAGCACGGTCTCGTTGGTTATCTTGTCTGTCCATGATATCCTTAGTATTTGCCTGTATAGCTATATTTCGAAGACTTTAATTTTTTTCTCCATGACTTCAGTGAGTGTCCAGGACAGAGGACAGAGGAAATAAGAGTCTAAGAGCTAGGAGCGGATTTTGTGCGTGATAAGTAATATGGAAAAACTATATGGGAATATGTTGAATTAGTTGTGTACATGACTTTCACCAACGGCCGGAAACCAGAGTTGGGGCCGAGGGTAGTTATAAGGGGTCAAAGTCGCGGATTTTATTATTTTTTTTATGACGCTCATGATCGAGATAGTGCACCAAAATTTGGGAATAAGTAGGTTATGACGTACCTAAGTAAAATCTATAGGGGCTCAACGCTGCGTGGCCGACAAAGGGGTGGGGGTAGGTGTGAATATAAAAAATATAAGGGGTGTTTTGCGACGTTAGTGATTGAGATAGTGCACCAAAATTTGGGTATAAGTAGACCATGGCATAAATAATTAAAATCCCTAGAGCCGGAAACCAGAGTGGGGAAGGAAGGTAGTTATAAGGGGTCAAAATTCCGTTTTTTATTATTTTTTTTGTGACGCTCATGATCGAGATAGCGCGCCAAAATTTGGGAATAAGTAGGTCATGACGTAACTAAGTAAAATCTCCAGGAGTGGAAAGCTGCGTGGCCGACAAAGGGGTGGGGCAGGGGTTAATATAAAAAAATGTAAGGGGTTTTTTGCGAAGTTCGTGATTGAGATAGTGCACCAAAATTTGGTAATAAGTAGACCATGATATAACTGAGTAATATCCCCAGAGGCGGAAACCAGAGTGGCGGACGAGGGTAGTTATAAGGGGTAAAAGTCGCGCTTTTTATTATTTTTTTTTGTGGCACTCATGATGGAGATAGTGCACCAAAATTTGACAGTAAGTAGGTTATGACGTAACTAAGTAAAATCTTCAGGGGCAGAACCCTGCTTGTGGTACAAAGGGGTGGTAGGCAGGGGTGAGTAAAAAATATATGGGGGTTTTTTTGCCGTTCGTGATTGAGAGAGTGCACCAAAATTTGGGAATAAATAGATCATGACATTACTAAGTAAAATCTCCAGGGGCGGAACGCTGCGGGGGGACAAATGTTGTGCCGGGTCACAAAAAAATAATACGCACTGCGACTTTGACCCCTTAAAACTACCCTCATCCCCAACTCTGGTTTCCGGCTCTGGGGATTTTACTTAGCTAAGTCATGGTCTACGTATTTCCAAATTTTGGTGCACTATCTCAATCTAGCACGTCGCAAAAAAAACCCTTATATTTTTTATATTCACACCTACTCCCACCCCTTTATCGGCCACGCAGCATTCCACCCGTCGAGTTTGTACTTAGTTACCTCATGACCTACTTATTCCCAAATTTTGGTGCACTATCTCGATCATGAGCGTCACAAAAAAATAATAAAAACGGCGATTTTGACCCCTTATAACTACCCTCATGCCCAACTCTGGTTTCCGGCTCTGAGGATTTTACTTAGTTATGTCATGGTCTACTTATTCCCAAATTTTGGTACACTCTCTCAATCACAAACGCCGCAAAAAAACCCTTATATTTTTTGTATTCACCCCTGCCCCACCCCTTTGTCGGCAACGCAGCGTACCATTCCTGGAGATTTTACTTAGTAACGTCATGACCTACTTATTCCCAAATTTTGGTGCACTCTCTCGATCTTAGACAAGGAAAGAGAGAGGACGAGTAATCCTATGACCAAAAGTGAAGCCAAACCGACACCAGAGATTTTGATCATCGACGTATCTTTGGGGAATTGTTATGCATTGAGTATTTAAAATAAAAACATGAAATGTATTTAAAATGAAGAATTTGTGTACGGTAAATGTTTTATTAAGTTGCTCATATTACGTACATATGTTTCAATACATACATATGTTTTTATTACGAATTTTAGATGATGATTTACTTTATTTTTTATGAAATTTTAACCTTCAACGAACACCCACCACTGGCAACCCATTGTTATTTTTGACGTGACCGCCATGTTTTTGGTGACAAACAAACCAAAAACTGGCTTCACTTTTGAAACGTGTGTGTTAAATGAGTGTTACCCGTCCTCTCTTTTTTCCTTGTCTAAGCTCTCGATCATGAGCGTCTCAAAAAAAAAATAATAAAAACGGCGACTTTGACCCCTTATAACTACCCTCTGCCCCAACTCTGGTTTCCGGCTCTGGGGATTTTACTTAGTAATGTCATGATCTACTTATTTCCAAATTTTGGTCCACTATCTCAATCACTAACGGCGCAAAAAACCCTTTATATTTTTTATATTCACCCCTACCCCCATCCCTTTGTTGGCCACGCAGCGTTCCACCCCTAGAGATTTTACTTAGTTACGACATTACCTACTTATTCCCAAATTTTGGTGCACTATCTCGATCATGAGCGTCGACAAACACAAGTTCATTTTCCAATTAGTATAGAATATCTACTAAGTTGTCATAAAATGGAAATATTTAAATTACTCATAAACTACTTGAAAGAAACAAATATAATCATTTAAGTGAAATACGTATAAATATAACAAAACTAATAAATTGAGGTAAAAATAAAATAAAAATCTGTGGCTAACGGACTCGCATCCAAGCCATTTTTTCACACACACACACACACACACACACATAAAAAAAATAATAAAATCCGCGACTTTGACCCCTTATAACTACCCTCGGCCCCAACTCTGGTTTCCGGCTGTTGGTGAAAGTCATGTACACAACTAATTCAACGTATCCCCGTATAGTTTTTCCATATTACTTATCACGCACAAAATCCGCTTCTATCTCTCCGACTATAAGAGTTATAAGTTAAAAGTATCACCGTTATATGGAAATCGATAGTGACAAAGTCCGAGATTTTTTAAAATAATTCAAATATTTGTTGGTGTTCTATAAACAATAAAGGTATAAAAGATCCTGCCGTTATTTTTATAAGCTTAAATACTGTTGTAAGTATAATATAATTGAGAATTTGTTTTAACTTAGAGATTAGATCCTTTTGGATTAAATTCTTGTGGAGTACAATCGATACTAAATGGATTTGTTGTAATGTATAAATTGTTAAGCTTCGTAATCTTAAATCTTTCAATCATTTTTAAACGGAAATGAGTTAAATCTGTCAAATTGGTCTTATAAACGAAAATTAACTGATGCCAATATAGTTTCAAAACCATTTATTTACTTATACCTTATTCATTCAGTCAAACACAGTCTAAAAGAATAATTTATAATACCAAAAACAAATAATTCGAAGTAAGTTATCAATCGAAGTAGCACAGAAAATGACAATAAATATCGTTCCCATACCACCAGATTGACAACAGGTGGAATACTTTCTTTGGTTACAACCTCCCGAGATTTTCAAAAATTATAAATCATACAGGATGCCGAGGAAATTAAGATGAGAGAATTTTAAATAATTCACAACCCATCTGCTCAGCGTCGTAAAAGTTCCAACAAGAAAGATTCCTTAGTACACAACAAAAGAGTAAATGAATTAAAATGTATAGGTAAACATTTTCAATTTCTTTGCAACACGAAAATGCAGCAGCTGTATAATACTCTGGTTAAATCGGAGAGTGCAGGAAGAGTCTATACCGGTTTCGGAGGTCTTTTCCCCCTCATCAGTAGTCCCATATCCTCTTCTCTCCGATTTAACCAGAGTATTATGAAGCTGCTGCATTTTCGTGTTGCAAAGAAATTGAAAATGTTTATACATTTTACAAATAATTCGTATAATACTGTTGCACAGTTAAAAATTTGCCAGACCCTATCCTGATCCTATCCTGCCAGACACTTCAAAACTAAGGAAACTCATAGTCTTAGCATCACTCGATTTTTGACAATCAATACTAAATGCTAAAAATCTACACGATTCCGAATCTAAATCACTAATGCTAAAAATCTACACAATTCCGAATCTAACGACAATAATATCAAGGTTGATGCGATTACGAAATGATAACTGAAAAATATGAGGCGTTACCAATAGATTGCATATCACGGACCGAAAAAAGAACTGAAAAAAAGTTGAAGAAGATTACTGAAGAGGATAGTTTGCGAAAGAAACTACAGAACAATTAACAAAAAACATATTGGGTAAATATACTTCTGATAATCAATAAATTAGTCATTTCTTTCTTCTCATTTTACCTATACCTATACCTAAATTGTACTAATTTGACAGTATCATTTCTGTTTACAAAAGGTCCTAAATGTATATTGTGATTCTGCCAACATGTTCACTTGTAGATGGAATTGATTGCGTTTCGTTTTTAAAGTTAGTTCTTTTAAAAGTTAATTTTTTATAACAAATGGGAAACCTTTTTGCCATGTGAAGTCGTATAAGACTTCACACTCGTAAAAAGGCTAAGGCTGTTAAGATGTGATTGATCTATAAACTATTAACATTCTTCCGACTTAATTCAGCGTGATAAGAAAAATAGTTTTAAATTATGATAAAAAATAGTTGACTCGAATTTTGATCGAATTCGTATTATCTATCGGGTATATTTTGGCTTGAAAAGGAAATAATTTATATTTATCAATTTTTAGTACTTTCTTTTTACTTTTTTTCAAATCATGGCATGCCATTTTGTATGCTACATCAAAATCAATATTTTTTTGCCAAAACTTCTAGAAACTGTCTCTATACTTTTTGGAGTGCAATTTGACGAGAATTTCAGTTTAATTGGTAAAAATAATTTTAGCTTCTAATTTACTGCATGAATAAATAATTTGGCAATATGTATATTGAATTTTTCCAAAATTGTTAATTTTATATAAAAAGTAACCAAAACATTGATTTATAATGGATAAATTTAAAAATTTGATAGAAATTTTCTACAGACTTGATTTGTTTAATATTTATTTATGTACCAAGTCAGTAAAGTGACTGTTTATCGAACGATTCTGATATTACGATCAGAGGGAGCGAAGCGAGCGAGGCGAGTAACAGAAGAGTTCTATAAAGAGTCTTTACTGACGTGATGCATACAAAATTTTATCGCCAATCATATAAAACATTAACACTTACTTACAATTTAAAAACTTTTCTAATTTTAGACGGAATAAACATTTCGTATGACAGTAATGGCAGATCACTTTGCATGATGGCCGGTTTCGATGTTTAGTCGATATTTATTAATATTGAATACCTAATTATTTACTAAATCTGTACAGTTTTGATTTATTTTGTATGAATATAAATGCAAAATACTACAGAATTTTACTTTTAACATAAATTTAATCAATAATAACGTAAATTTTGTACAATCTTTTTAATAATTAAAGTAAATAAATTTTTAATTTCATTCCAATAAATAATATAATCGATTACTGCCATCGACCACTTACATTCAATCTCGGTTAATTTGATTAATAATCGCGGCAGGTAAAGTAAAATTCTTCTTTCAGTACAGTAAAGTGTTACTTTACTGCCGCAAATGAGGGCAAATGAGTACAATAATGAATGACTTTAGTGACGGATAAAAAATATTTCCTTGCTATGGTTATCTCTCTAAAACGTCTCAATGTATCATCGAACTACATAGCACAATTAATTAAATTAATTAATTAAATGCTTGCTAGTATTTTAACTTTAACATTTGTTCGGAAGAAAAATGACACAACTCAACAAATGAATAATTCCAGTTATCTTGTTAAATTGACTCTAAAAATCCTATACTTTTACCAGGAAAAGTGTCACATAGATGTTTATGATGCCGGAACGTATCGTTATTTATCACGAAAACCGTTGTATTTCGAGAAGTGAACTAGTTATTTTTCGTTAATGTTTAAAAAAGTGACCAATATTTTAAAAGAACAGGGATATAACTCAAAATGTTAATCTTTTTTATTTGTTAAATCACATAAATATCATAGTTATTTTGGTTATGCTTCTTACATAATTAGAAACATTGACTTGTCCATATTCTTCTTTTTTAATTTATAAATTTTAGCAGTTACCGTTTGAAACTTACAGCTAAATTAAGATCTAAAAAATCCATTTTTGTCTCCCTTGAAGAACGTTTTTGTTTTGAGTTGTGATACTTTTCTCCTGGATCAGTGATGTTTACTGTTATTTTAAAATTAAGAATTTTGAATAAAATATTAAAAACAATTTCAATTTTGATTAGTTACGAAACTAATCTATTGATTCAGTGAATTTGTACTCTAGAGCCCCCTAGTGGGAAAGTTTTGGGGTAGTTCTGATTTCTTTCATTATATATGGATTTTGGGCTGCTGAATCCGAATCTGAGGTTTGCGGACAAAATTTCGTGACGGAACATTGAAAAAATCACGAAAAAGCGAAAAATTCCTGCTTTTTCCCGCTTTTTTGCTTAAATCTCGAAAACTGTTATCTTTTAGAAAATAGTGTGTTAACAAAAATTAAAGTACATAAAATTCTCTACAAATATCAGTATTTACTTTTTTTTCAGATGAACCGTTCGGTCTAAAGTGCAAGTTGAAAATTGCTAATTTTCAACGGTCTCTGTAAAACCCACTTTTTACATTCCAAAACTTTATTTTTTATTAGAATGCTGTCATTTGATACATTTCTGCTAGTTTTCTGCACAAGTAATTAAAAAGAAAAAAAAGTCGAAATTGTACAAATTTAGTATCACAACAGGCCAGACAGGGGGCCACGTTCTGCCAACAGTTGGAGCTTGGATTTAAATTCTTGTGGCACATATTTTACAATATTTTTTACATCATTAGAAAAAATCACTGTTCTGTCTAAGTTGAACAAGATCTCCTCTAATTGATCCACCATTGCTGATGATAGAACCATTGACTTAATCACTATTTTGGCCAGAGTTCTGTGAGCCAACATATGAGATCGCATTTTGCCCTTGTGTAAGCGTGACCAGACATAATTTTCTCGGTTGATTTTGCCGCATATATGGTATTGAAAAGTTCAGCCAATCCACCACCTTGCATAATGTAACCAATTGCCCCCATGAAGGACATCAATAGTGAAATTCACCGAGCCTTTTTAACAACATTTGATAGATCAGGATCATCGGGACGACTATCAAGGATGTCTCTTGCCTTGAGGTAGAGAGGTTGGTCAAATGTCACCAGACATGTAACTTACTTCAAGGATTTAGTTTTCTCTACTCCGTTCAACAATTCTGTAAATATTGTATCATAATCACTTGGAGGAGCGTTGATAAATAGCTGGTAAACACTAAATGTTAGTTCATATTGCATGTTTCTTGTGACAGCTTCCATGAATCCATTCCATCCTAAGAGGCCGGGAATATCTCTACTTTTCCCATTGAGCCACAGAAGATCAGGCACAGATGGAGTCATAGTTTAATGTGAACATTCCCTTTGGATCTATTATCTTGATTTCTGATAAACCTTGAGGTTTTGTCCTTTCAAAATGAATTAGTTGAACAGCTCCCTGACGTGCATAAATCTCAGGAGTGAGTTTCGCTTTTAACCGAGGAATGGATTGGTTAGGTGCTACTGCATTTGTTGGTGCAATACAAGAAATGCCACCCATGACGTGAAAAGTGTTGTATCCGTCGATTTTATGTACTTTAAAATTAGCGTTATCGTACACCTGCTGTGTAAAGCAAGGCTGGTCAATTTTCTGCGGATCGCCTGCGATTGCTGATTTTTTCAGACAAATAGCTTCTTTATAGGATGAACAAAACCCCAAAGAGGAAACTACATCAACCAATTTTCTTGATCCGTATTTTTGTAGAGCAACACGGCCAACCCTACAAGGACGGGCGAGACGAATGATATGGGCCTTACCGCCGCTACAAGACTATGAGCAAGCGCGTTGCTTTTCTTCTTCCAGTTATCATACTTCCCACGTTTTTTATGAAGTACAACTTTTTCCTTTTTCTATACTTCCACAAAATGTATTACAACTATGTTATTACTACAGCTGTTTCGGCAAAGTGCCTTTCTCAAGTGATATATTTAACAATGTGTTTGCCTTTTTAAGTCTTTAACTGAAGAGGTTGAGGAGTGGGGAGCTGTTTGTCTCGAGTTGGTCATTCAGAATTATATCTGTATTTTTCAATTTATTAATTTCCATTGATTCTAAAAGTGATAGCTTAAGGCCTTTATTTTGAATATGTAGAATTTGAAACTCTTCATTGAAAGAATGATTATGATCTAGAAGGTGAAGTGCGTATGTAGAAGTGTCTGTTTTTCTATTGTTGAAAGCCCTTTTGTGTTCTGCTATCCGTTTGTCAAAAGTTCTGCCAGTTTGACCGATGTAAGTTTTCGGACAGTCACCACAAGTTAGTTTGTACACACCACTCTGTAGTTGCTTTCTCTTTCGGCTTTTATTGTTTTTAATATGTTTGCTTAAGTTGTTGTTAGATCTGAAAGCTGGTGTTATTCCTTTCTTTTTTATGTATCTGGCTATTTTTGTTGTTATTTTGCCAGTATATGTGAGAGAATAGCACTACAAATAGCAGTAAACAATGGCTATAACGAACAAACAGTTAACAACATTTTAAACCAAAAACTCCATAAGAAAGCCTTGAAATTAGTGTATCCACCACCACAGAAAGAACCCAGTACCTTCTGCTCTCTCACATATACTGGCAAAATAACAACAAAAATAGCCAGATACATAAAAAAGAAAGGAATAACACCAGCTTTCAGAACTAACAACAACTTAAGCAAACATATTAAAAACAATAAAAGCCGAAAGAGAAAGCAACTACAGAGTGGTGTGTACAAACTAACTTGTGGTGACTGTCCGAAAACTTACATCGGTCAAACTGGCAGAACTTTTGACAAACGGATAGCAGAACACAAAAGGGCTTTCAACAATAGAAAAACAGACACTTCTACATACGCACTTCACCTTCTAGATCATAATCATTCTTTCAATGAAGAGTTTCAAATTCTACATATTCAAAATAAAGGCCTTAAGCTATCACTTTTAGAATCAATGGAAATTAATAAATTGAAAAATACAGATATAATTCTGAATGACCAACTCGAGACAAACAGCTCCCCACTCCTCAACCTCTTCAGTTAAAGACTTAAAAAGGCAAACACATTGTTAAATATATCACTTGAGAAAGGCACTTTGCCGAAACAGCTGTAGTAATAACAACTTTTTCCATAAATGTACGTAGTGTTTCAGGAATTAGTTCTTCATTTCCTTCTAAAAATGTATCCGGTGGGGTCCTTCTAAAAATGTATCCGGTGGGGGGTATTCCTGTGTCTCATAAACCTGGCTCCGGACATCCTCAACAATAATGGCAGCAGCCGTCTGAAAATCCGCAGTCTTTCCTCTTTTTCATTTTTTAACGCTTGTTGGTACCAAGCGTCGTTCAAGATTTTGTAACCTGTGTCTTTGAAACAAACGACCGACTTCTTGTTTCGGGACATGGTAATAATTATATCGCATCCGTATTTTTGAGTAGATGGGCTTTGGCTGTCTTTTTGTCAGGACGATATTTACCCTTGCTTTGGTCGATCAATTCATCTAGCAAAAATTGGCACTCCCCATCCCTATTCTCTAAATAATTGTAAACATCTTGCATTGCTCTTTCAACATCATCGGCAGATGGGCCCGATTTTTTAATCTTTTTTTGAGTGATTGGGCGATTGTACAGTTTTCTCATGCATAAACTATGATACCGGCAATCAGAGGCTACTATATCTGAGACAGGCAAAAGGCGTTTGATTATGGCTTTGCCATACTGATCATCACGTTCTTTTGCTCGTTTTATAACAGTTTCTTTAAATTTTAAAACTCGAACCTGATACACCATATTGCGGTTGGTTGTCTTTTTACTTTGCTCTTCTATAAACTTAAGTGTTATGACGAGACCACACATAAAACATTGAGTTTTGAAATTAAAAGGTGGTGCAGTAGAACGTCTTTGAACTTGCTCCCTATCCTCCTCAACTTTCTTCAAGTAAGCGTTAATCATTTTTACATCATTGTAATTTTTACGACCTCACGCTATTAACAACTGAATTATTAATCTTACTCTGTGATTAAAAGAAGAAGAAATATTGGAAATAATTCTTATTTATTTATAAGTAGTAGAAATGTATTATGTATTTAAAAATAAAACGGGATAATACCCGAAGGTTGGCTGTATACCATCTAGTTAAATAAAATTAACATGAAGTAAAACTCCCTAGTGTAGTTGGTATATTTAATAAAAATTATAAAAATTTTTTTTAAAAATCCAAACGGATTACGTTCAAAACGTTTTCGGACTTATCAGTCCATCATCAGTGAACTCTCTGTCCTTGCTAAATAGCCACAATGCCAAACACTGGTCAAGATGTATGTTCTAACTACATGGTGAAATCTGATCTACAATTTGGCTTACATTGGATGCCAACGGATTAGTACTAGGAACATGATGCTCTACTCCATTAATTAAGAGATTTTTTTATAATTAGGTCTACATTGAACTACGTTTAGTCTGTCAATCTAAGATTGACAGACTAAACGTAGTTCAATGTAGACCTAATTATAAAAAAATCTCTTAATTAATGGAGTAGAGCATCATGTTCCTAGTACTAATCCGTTGGCATCCAATGTAAGTCAAATTGTAGATCAGATTTCACCATGTAGTTAGAACATACATCTTGACCAGTGTTTGGCATTGTGGCTATTTAGCAAGGACAGAGAGTTCACTGATGATGGACTGATAAGTCCGAAAACGTTTTGAACGTAATCCGTTTGGATTTTTAAAAAAAAAATTTTATAATTTTTATTAAATATACCAACTACACTAGGGAGTTTTACTTCATGTTAATTTTATTTATTATGTATTTATAAGAATCTAGGAGAAATTTATCAAATGACAGCATTCTAATAAAAAATAAAGTGGGTTTTGCGAGAGACCATTCAAAATTCGCAATTTTCAACTTGCACTTTAGACCGAACGGCTCGTCCGAAAAAAATAGTAAATAGTGATGTTTGTAGAGAATTTTAAGTACTTTAATTTATGTTAACAGATCATTTACTAAAAGTTAATAGTTTTCGAGATTTAAGCAAAAAAGCGAGAAAAAGCAGAAATTTTTCGATTTTTCCGCGATTTTTTCAATGTTCCGTCATGAAATTTTGTCCGCAAACCTCATATTCGGATTCAGCAGCCCAAAATCCATATATAATGAAAGAAATCAGAACTACCCCAAAACTTTCCTAGTCAAAACACAATTTTATTGAATCATATATTTCATTACGAAACGAAGTCAATTTCAGTATGTTATTAAAAAATTGTCCATTTCTCTGTAATTTCGTTATTTCAATTGAAATATCCATGTATATATGTACAATATTCAAATTGAACCAAGTTGTATACAGTTTTTTGCTTAGCAGAAAATTTGATTCAACTTGTTCTCTATAATATAAAATCAGTATTAAATGCAGTGCATTTTAAGTTCTGTAGTTTGTCCGTATATTTGTTATTTTGTTTTAAAAATGGTTAAGACAGTTTTCTTAATGTTGACGGTTTTCATCGAAAGCACCATGCCATTTTAGCTAAAGCATCAATGAAACTAAACCGAAACACTTACTGGTTATAGATCTATATTAAGGTACTAGTACACTTTAGAAGACCAAAATAAGCATTTTTCAAGAATTTTTTCTCAGAAACTTTATTAAAATGAACATAAAACTTTTTACATATTCATATCTAACTCTTAGGGAATACAAAAAAATATATCTTTGTTCATTTATGCACGTACACTAATATTGTAGAGGGCACCAAAGTCGAGGCCTCGAAAAAAAGTAGTTAGACCAGGGCGCATCTGTAAAAATATTAGTACATTTGGACGTTGAGAGGTGACTCAAATTTTTTTGCAGAAATTGCTTGAAAATGAATCAAATAATAATATTTGAGTTATCCTTCCTCTCAAAAAGGTCCGGAACATTGTTTAAATAATCAAAATATCAAAAAATTAAGGAAAAATTCGATTTTTTTCTTGGTTTTTTGATTATAACTTTAAAAGTATTCATTTTCGAGAAAAGTTGTACTGACATAAAAGTTGCGTAATTAAATTCCCTACAATATAGAATTGGTTAAAAATTTAAAAAATAGTCACCCTTGTTGCAAAATAGCAATAATTGTGAAAAAAACATACAAAAACATGTATTCGCATTATACGTTTTTCAGCCATTTATGCTACACTTAGGACCTTCATATTTCACCCTGAAAAACTATATGATACAGTAAAACAATACTGTATATTTTATTAAGATCGGTGTAATAGATTTTGCAAAATAAATTTTGCAATCCAGCTTTCGTAAAAAAAATCATTTTTTCAAAATGTTACAGGACTGAAAATAAAGCAGATAGCAAGTTGAAAATGTTTTTACGTATAGAAGTGTACTGTACCTTTCATTTGCAATTTTGCAAAATTAATATCGATTAACACCACGGCGTCAGGAATTTTTTTAAATAAACATTAATTATTGGTGCTACGAGCAGGACAGCGGATAGTTTGTTTTGATTGGGCATTCCAATGACCTTTGATAATGATTGATACATTTTAATTTTTATTAAATTTCGATATAAATAAATAAATTGTTTATTGCAAAATAAAAACACATACTCTGTCCTTTGAAATAACACTTTTATTAGCAAAAACGTTCTTTGTTAATATATTTTAACTTAAATAATAAAAGTTTATTATTTTTAAACATATGCAATTGTTTAAACAATATTTCACAAACAATAATAAAATTAGTTTGATTTTTGTGGAATTAAAATATTAAAATACAACAAAATATAGAGTAAGAAAATAATATATTAGATAAAGATTGGAAGAAATTTTGGTGGAAATCAACTTGTGTGAATCGAACACCGCTGTCCTGCGCGTTAGCACCAAAAATTATTGTTTATTTCAAAAATTTTCTGACGCCGTGGTAATTAATAGATTTTAATTTTGAAAATTGCAAATGAAAGGTACAGTACACTTCTATAAGCAAAAAAAAATTCAACTTGCTATCTGCTTTATTTTCAGTCCTGTAACATTTTGAAAAAATGAATTTTTTTTGCGAAAGCTGTATTGCAAAATTTATTTTGCAAAATCTATTGAACCGATCTTAATGAAATTTACAGTATTTTTTTACTGTATGATAAAGTTTTTCTGGGTGAAATATGAAGGTCCTAAGTTTAGCATAAATGGTTGAAAAACGTAAAATGCCAATACTTGTTTTTGTATGGTTTTTTCGCAATTATTGCTATTTTGCAACTAGGGTGACTATTTTTTAAATTTTTAACCAATTCTATATTGTAGGAAATTTAATTACGCAACTTTTATGTCAGTACAACTTTTCTCGGAAATGAATACTTTTAAAGTTATAATCAAAAAACGAAGAAAAAAATCGAATTTTTCCTTCAATTTTTGACATTTTGATTATTTAAACAATGTTCCGGACCTTTTTGAGAGGGAGGATAACTCAAATATTATTTTCAAGCAATTTCTGCAAAAAAATTTGAGTCACCTCTCAACGTCCATCTCAAAGCAGATGCGCCCTGGACTAAGTTCCGATAGCGGACAGTTAATCTCAGGATTGGGATCTCTGAAATAAAAAAATCGTACGGCATTTGAAAATGGAAGGTTTCTTACGTGACAGTTTACCACCGTTAGTGAAAAATTCCGCAAAAAAAATTTTACGGAAATTTGAAAAATTTTTGTGAAAAATCGCCCTTTTTTCTTCAGTTTTTCATGGTTAAAAAATATTTATTTTTTTGGTCAAATTGTGGTAAATTGTCACGTAAGAAACCTTCCCTTTTCAAACGCCGTACGATTTTTTTGTTTCAGAGATCCCATCCTGAGATTAACTGTCCGCCATCCGAACTACTTTTTTTTTTTCGAGGCCTCGACTTTTGCGCGCTCTACAATATTAGTGCATAAGAAAAACTGCTATTTTGTTTTAACAAATGATGGTCTGCAGATTTACATGAAAAATTTAATTTATTATAATAATTTTTAATATACAAGTGTTATTTAGTATATGGTCAACATTATTTTAAAAATATACATGTAGATAGTTAGAAGCTATTTTTAGACTATTTGAAGGAAGGTTATAGCCATGTGATAACAACGGCTTGTTTTTTGCAATTATTGTTTTGTTCCTAACATCTTGTATAATCATCATTGGCTGTACAACCCATAGTGGTCTTGACCTGTTCTAAGATCAGCTTCCCTTCCTTTTTATCCTTCGCCTTGGTTTTCCAACTTCGTACTCTAACACAGGTAAGTGATCTTCTACCTGGTACTTAAATTGTGCTCTGGTCCTGTATTTTTTAATTCCATTCGGTCTTTGGTTATCTTTTTCTTGCAGTACCGTCTCATATCGGAGGTTGGCTACCATCACAGCAATCTTAACTTTATTGGCTGCAGCTCTGAACAACTGTATTGAACTGCACCCATACCACCCCCTTAAATTTCGCAACCAGGAAATCCTCCTACGTCCCACATTTCTCTTTTCCGAGATTTTTCCTTGGATTATGGGTCTTAGCAGAGAGTACTTTTCTCCTTTCATTATGTGGCCTAGATATTCCAGTTTTTTCGTTTGTATGGTTTTTATGACTTCGCATTCCTTCCCCATCTTCAGCAAAACATCTTGATTTGTTACCCTTTCTGTCCATGGTATTTTCAACATTCTCCTCTTCAACACCACATCTCGAATGCCTCAATGTTTTTGATGTTTATCTTTTTCAGTGTCCAAGCTTCCATGGAGTACAGCAGAACAGAGAAAACATAGCACCTTAACATTCTCGTTCTTAAGTTTATATTTATGTCCCGGCTGCATAGGAACTTTTTCATTTTGACAAACGATTGTCTCGCTATCTCTATTCGCCTCTTGATTTCTCTTGTCTGGTCATTAGTGTCAGTGAAGCAAACTCCTAAATATTTGTAGGACGTAACTCTTTCAACTGGCTGATTATTTATGGTTAAATTCACATTGGTGTATAGCTTCTTTGTTACAATCATGAATTTAGTCTTTTGATGTTCAGTTTTAGACCATACTTATTGGTATGAGTGTTTATGTTTTCCAGCAAATACTGTAAATTTGCTAGGTTATTTATTACTATTAGCGTGTCATCAGCGTATCATATATTGTTAATTAACTCTCCGTTAATTTTCATACCAATGTTTTGCTCTAGGAGCGCTTCCTGGCATATTGTTTCGCTATATATATTGAATAGTAGTGGAGAAAGCACACAATTGGTTATAAATAGTAATCTTTGGTTATAAATAGTTATAAAATTTAACGGCTCCATCTTGTTCATTCTCTCTAAGTAGTGCTGTTACAAAATCTCGTGAACCTAATTCATTCATTTGGTGACGTCAATATACGAACGAAACGATTGAATCCGACATTACTGAAAATATCAGGGTGCAGATGGACCCTGTCGCGCAATTCGCAGCAAATAAAATAGTCGTATGTTTTTAGGCTTCATTTTATTTCGGTTATACATACGCATTTTCAAGGTTCACGAGGTTTTGCACCAACTCTAACCTAGAAATCGCAGCATATTTGTTTTGATGGACCTACCAATACTAGGTTCACTATAAAGGCGGTAAAGCTCAAAATTATAGCGCCTATGCCATAATCCGTGTTCCTGTACGCCTTTATTAATGTGTCTTAGGATTTTACGTTCAAAACAGCCTAAAAGTTTTTATCACTTTTTGCCATCGTCCACGTTTCGGTCGCGTAAGTGATTATAGGCTTGATAAGAGTTCTATATATCGATATTTTCGTTCTTTTTGCGACTATGTTTGATGTTATAAGTTTCTTTAATCTGTTGTATGCTCTTTTTGTTTGGTATATAAGTCTGTTAATTTCTGCAGTTTTTGCAGTTCTGTAATACTTTGGTTGATTTGTGAGACTAGATATACGAACTCTTAGTACCGGACTCCACTTGCGATGTGTAGTCGCGCGATTGTTTTCTCAGGAAGATTGAACACATTGCCTCAAATACAAGTCAATCCATTTGCGACTAAATAATCATGGTTTGACTTGTATTTGAAACAATGTGTTCAATCTTCGCGACTACAAATCGCAAGTGGAGTCCGGCGCTTACTCCTGCGAAAGTATATGTTCCAACCGTTAGTTCTTTACTGAATTTAAAGAAAATTTATTTATGAAGTATGTTTTTAAAGTAAGCAGAATACTGTCATAAAATTAGCAGTTGCAGAACCTTGGTAGTCAGGAAGAAAATATGACTCCATGACGTATTTGGATGTATTTACAGTCCGTCTAATTTACTTACCGTTGCACGTCATTATTTACGTTAGAGATCAGTTGACATTGTTGCCCAATTACAAAAAATTCTTGAATTCATTTTAAATCAAATACATCACACAATTTTTGCGGAAGTGGATTATACAGCAAAACAACTTAATATTCAATGTAAATAAATAAAAACTTTAGAAATAGAAAACAAGAATTAAGTTATAATCTTACGTTAAAGTACATAATAAAAACAGAAAATATAATGAAACAAATATTTATAGTAAAGAATATAAACAAATATGAAGTGTCATCACCGCAACTGTCAAATAAATGTTACCAATTTATGCCAAAATATCACCTTCGTTCGATTATAGTTACAGTGTATTCCGAACAAATGTGCTTCATAAAAACGCTTTATAATCCATTTATACAATTTAAATGAAACATATTATTGTGTATTTCTTTAAGTTAACATTAATAGAAATCTTTAAATATTATTTCTACGCGTATATAATAAAATATGCCTAGTGGCTGTAACGCCAGTGTATTCGGCAAAGTGATTCTAAAAAAGAACACACCTACCGCCTAAATATTTCGTGTTGGTATCATGTGACGTCTCGGGCTATGACGCGGATGACGTGCAACGGTAAGTAAATTAGATGGAGTATAGATACATGATATCGCTGATAAAGATACATGGTATGATTCGTTTTATGGTGTTATAAAGGTAATATAAAGTTAAGAGATCTAATTAAAAATGTTTAACAACAAGGAGACTTATAATAAATGGCCAGAGGTAAATCCTTTTCATTGTGACTCCATTGTGAACGAGTTTTGTGTGAAAACTGCATATTAACAAAAGTGTGCACGTATTTGCTTTTATTTTCTAACAAAACCGGCAACATACATGGGTTACAACTTTAAAAGAAGACCGTGGAATTTTTATGATAAGTCCAGTCCTCATCTTAAAGTGATTTCTGAATTTGAAAAATCGTCCAAATAATATATAGCGACGACGGTGATAAGTCAAAACCATCTAGTTTTTGCAGCCAATTTCTATAAGAAAAGACTCAAAATATGATTGTATTTACTTTAAAACCATAAAAATTTCCAATAATTTAGTCATTATATACGAAGCAGATCGGCTAAAATAAATTTTTAGATAGCAACCTGTTTTCAAACTGAAAGAGTGAGATATCTTAAAAAAGAAATTTAATTAACTAATCTTTATTATTGAACAATTGTTTTTTATTTTTTACATTGTAAAAACGATTTAAATTATATAAATACTTTATAAAAAGAGATAATAGTGCTGATTTAAAAGAACTGTTTTGTCTTCTTTATAATAGTATATATCTTATAGTAATATTGTCGGGTAAAATATACTAGTGACATTAGGAGTACACCTAAAAGGGATATTTTCTTAAACTTAAGGTTTGGCAACATGGTAGATTTTTTATTGACATGTAATAAAAAAATTAATAATGTGTTTGGCGACCCCGTAGCTTAATACACTCCTGTACACGTCTAGGCATTGACAAAATGAGAAGATCGATGGCTACTTGTGGCACCTCGTTCCAAGCAACTTAAACTTCATGGATTAACTGTACCAGAGTCTGTGGAGGATGATGCAAAGTGGACAGTTTCCTTTCCATCATATCCCACATATGTTCAGTAGGACTTAAATCCGATGAACGGAGTGGCCACGGCAAAACATTAGCGCCTGCTTCTTGAAGAAAGTCAACGAGCAATATGGGGACGCGCGTTGTCTTGCTGAAAAAGGAAGTGTCGATGGCCGTATAGAATCAAGACTCTAGATAATGAAGTAAAGTGGTTTGTAAGGTGTCATTAACATAATGCGCAGCTATCATCCTTCCTCGAATAAACACAAGTGGTGATCGGATACACTAGGCAATAACCCTCCAAATCCATTACTCCAACTGTCCTGTGTACATGTCTCTCAACAAGAAACCCGATATCTCATCTCTCTCCACGGCGGCGTCTTACCATCCTATGATCATCATGCATTCCTCAACAAAATCGTGATTAATCTCTGAATGCTACATTATGCTATTCTGCCACCCAATGCTACATTCAAACGTTGATAGTCAAAGGAAGCACTAGTCATGGGCGGAATAAAAACAATCCAAAGGCTCGAATATGACGTTATAGTGTACACATAGTAAAAGGTCTATGTTCTACTCCAAACCATTGATCAGGCGATTTGACGCGTTGTAGCAAAACAGTCTCGCAGAGCCAATAGCCTAAAGCGCCTATCTTGACGTTCTGTGGTACTCCTCGGGTGACCAGTTAGTTTTCTTCGTTTGTCCAGACACGACACACATAACGGTCATTGCCGTACAATTAACACGATGCGACGGCCAATTTCGCTATTCGACAAACCCATAAGACTAGGCAACAATTCTACAACTATCAAAATCGATAATATGGTGGTAATTTTGATGTCTTCGAACTCGAGACATTTTCTTACACGGAATATAATGATTAGACTGAGGAATAATAACTAAAAATGTTTGTACCAGCAGGTCTTCGTAAGTGGCTCTCTTCACAAAAAAAATTTTTTTTTTTTTCTTTTTATTAAGTGCAAATTTACAATCTACTCCAATTACAACACAGAGTATTTAAGCAAATAGTAGCAAAGTCTTGAATCCTGGCATGCTTTGGGCACCATCCATCGATGGTTCTCCAATACACCTAATCAGTTAGGTCCTCTGGCCATGTCCTTTTCAGTCTTCTTCCCACAAGTGGCGGCTGGTAGAGTTGTTGAATAGTTTGACTTTCATGGGCGAAATTTCTTTCTTTGGCTTTGGTTGCCTGTAGTCTAATAACATCTTCGATGAATGGTACCCCAAGGTCATTATGGATAGTTATATTGGAGACGTACCATGGTGCATTCGCTATCATGCGCAGCGTCTTTGATTGAAAAGTTTGCAGTATTTTAGTGTTGCTCGGTTTGCTGCAGCCCCATAACTCTATACCATAACTCCATATCGGCTTTAGTATAATTTTGTATAATAATACTTTGTTTTCTAATGATAACTGGGATCTTTTACCTAGCAGCCAATACATTTGTCTGACTTTTAAATTTAGTTGAGCTTTCTTGGTTTTGATATGGTTCTTCCATGTTAGCTTTCGGTCCAAATGGAGTCCCAGGTACTTGACATCTGATTTTAAGGGGATAGGAATGTTGTTAATATGAACCTGTGGACAGTCGATCCTTCTTGTTGTGAACGTAATTTGTGAAGACTTTTCACCGTTTACTTTAATCTTCCATTTTGTTAACCATATTTGAAGTGAATTTAAATAGTTTTGCAGTTTGTTAGAAGCTCTATCTGGGTTATCGTCTGATGTAAGGATTCCTGTATCGTCGGCAAATGTGGCCATAGTAATGTCATCATCAGCAGGTATATCAGCAGTGTAAAGGAGATAAAGGAAGGGACCGAGGACACTACCTTGAGGTACTCCGGATTGTATAGGATGATATTTGGAAAGTGAGGTATTTACTTTGATTTGGAAAAATCGCTCGTTCAGATATGGTTTTAATGTCAGGTATATTTCATTAGGCATATTCTTTTTCACTTTATACAACAGGCCTTTATGCCACACCTTATCAAATGCCTTTTCCACATCAAGGAATACTGCCGCACACATTTTCTTTCCCTCTAAAGTTTCTTTTATATAATTTACAATCCTATGGCGCTGCTGTATTGTTGAGTAGTTCTGTCGAAAGCCAAATTGATGGTCAGGTATTATGTTATTTATGTTTATTTTTTCGAGAATTCGGACTAAAAGAAGTCTTTCGAAAATTTTTGACATTATTGGTAGAAGGCTTATAGGACGATAGGAGGAGGGTTCTGTAGGCGGTTTGCCCGGTTTCGCAATCGTAATTATTTGTGCGTATTTCCATTGAATAGGAAAGTGACACAGTCTTATCATGCTGTTATATACAATAGTTAGCAGGACTATCGCTTTTCTAGGCAAATGCTTTAGTACATCACCATTAATTAAGTCATAACCTGGAGCCTTATGAGGGTTTATTTTATTTATCGCCTTCCAGATCTCTGTTGGTGTACATGGTTTCAGTGGTAGTGATAATTGACAAGGAGCGTCGAGAAATGTGTATACTTCTTCATCTTCAGCATTGACTTCTGTATGTAGACTAAATACCTGGGCGAGGTGTTGTGCTAATGTGTTTGATTTTTCTTCATCAGTTTTTGCCCAGCTTAGATACGGTTTTCTAATTGGTGGAATATATGTTATTGGTCTCTTGAATTTTTTGGTCGCTTGCCATAATGAATGGTCATTAGGTGTTAGGTTGGAGATGTAATATTTAAAAATCTCATTACGGGCCTGGATTAAAGCTGTACGCAGTTCATGTGTTAACCGATTTAATTGTGTTTTATCCCGGGGATTCCTTGACCGCTGCCATTTGGCTCTAGCTCTTCTTTTTTCATTTAAAATTTCTTTAATTTGTAAAGGAATGTTATGACCATGGGTGGTAATTTTTTTATCATCTGGAGTTGACTTCCATGCAGCATCTTGTATTACTTCTGTTAAATCACAAAAAAATTTAAAGATATTCGCTGCATTTTTACAAAAAGTATAAAAAACATTGCTTTTTTTATGATAGCATGCTTTAAATATAGCCATTCTGTTGCCAAAAAATTAGGATCATGAAATTATTCCTTCTAGGTGTAACACTTCTAATGTCACTGAGTATATTTTTGTCCGTGATTGTATTTTTATTTAAAACCCAAAAACTTGCCATAATCCAGGTGCAATATTCCCCTTCCTATGAGACACTCGCAAAAATGTATACACGAGAAAACTGTCGTATTCAGTGTTTTTATTCTTATATATTTTATAAAATTAGATTGAATATCAGTTTTGTTGAAACGGTATTTTAGATTTTATTAGTTTTTAGTTGGTAAATTTAAGTTCTAATTTATTTACGTATGCACTTTTATTGTAAATATGTTATCAAGATTGTGATTTTAAATTGTGATTTAACTGAATAACGGCAAATAGTCGTATTGTTGTATTATTTGTATTTTAACATCTTTAATATGTACCTATTCATTTTGCTACAATAAAATATGTTAAACATTTCTGTTTTCTTATTTATCGAGTTAACGTTTAGCTTTTAAAACTTTTATTGAATGACGCAAGATTGCAGAGCGTTGTCAATTGAATCATTGTCAAATTTTATGGTTAAGATATCGAGTCTTAACAGCATCAAGTCAGCATCAATGTAATTTAAGCTGCGAATTGTTTTTTTTATTAGTTTTCTCTATTAAAGACAAAATAGCTTAAGAAGAACATATCAATCAAATCTACAAAAGCAGTGAGTTATCGCAAGATTAGTTAGAGCCATTCTTCATAAAGCAGCCAAAAAACTGAGAATACATCTGAATATACACTCTGGGTCAAAATTAACCGTCCACCTTAAGAATGGGTCATTTTTGATGTCTTATATTCCTAAACCTGTTGTCCGATTTGTAATTTTTTTAATATGTTATAGCCTTATTCCTTGACAATATCGTTATAATAATATTGTTGCTAAACAGATAAATTTTCATTGTATACCGGATGTACGAATCAAACTGTGTTTTTTTCTTAAAGTTTGCATCACCCTGTAGAATATTCTAGCATTTATAAAATATTTAAATTAAAACCCAACTATAGCCTCATGTTTTCTCAACATTCTGTTTTTTGATTCATTCGGTTATGTTGCATAATAAAAAAGTTAGGTGCTTTAACAACTAGACATGTTTTTATCAATACAGGGTGTTTTAAAACATTTTGGCAAAGTTTAAGGGGTAATTCTGCATGAAAAAAAAATATGTGTGTACTTTGTACGCACGTAAGAAGTTATACTTCTATTATATGATTTCTTAAAAATAAATATACTTTAAACAGTTTGTTTTAATTTTTTTTAAACACCAAACTAATTTTGTGCTTACCGCTTTCAAAAAAATAAAAAAAGTATAGGATTGCTCCGGATTCGAACTCAAGACCTCTCGATCTCTAGCCGAATGCTATACCAAATACGCTATGAGGACTGTGTCTGTATCGGTTCGGACGTACCTAATGACAATTCACGGTAACAAACAAGGTGAATTATAATAAATATACAATAAAATGTTTTAATAATACTCATCTTACTCCTGAGGAAGACAAATCCAAAGACACAAAAATTATAATAAATATATTTACTAAAAACACTAATATATTCTTTTCACAACTTTTCTTGCACTGATATATTTATACATAACTTGAAAGATTTAGCAACTAAACGCCATACTGTCTGTGTGCGCATGCGCGCAGTATTATGAAATTTTACTCTCAATCGCGCCCAAAGAAGTATAACTTCAATAATGACAGTTTGCTTTATAAACTTATGTCCCCAAATGCTTCGTTTCCGAGATGGGAGGTGTTGAAATTTTTCTGACAAACTGATGATTTATTTATTATTTTAAAACCGGTTGAGATATGCACGTGAAATTTGGTGGGTTTAAAGACGTAGTTATTGCACATTTTTTTTGGCATAAAATTAAGCATTTAATATTCACCATTGGCGCTCATATTACCCGTATGCGCGCCAATGGTGAATATTAACTTCTTAATTGTATGTCAAAAAATATGCAATAACTACATCATAAAACCCACTAAATTTCATTTGCATATCTCAACCGGTTTTAAAGTAATAAATAAATCATCAGTTTGTCAGAAAAATGTCAACATCCTCTATCTCGGAAACGAAGCATTTGCGGACATAAGTTTATAAAGCAAACTGTCATTATTTTTTCATGCAGAATTACCCCTTATACTTTGCCAAAATTTTTTAAAAACACCCTGTATTGATAAAAAAACATGTCTAGTTGTTAAAGCACCTAACTTTTTTATTATCCAACATAAGCGAAAATTTACCTGTTTAGCAACAATATATTATAACGATATATTGTCAAGGAATAATGCTATAACATATTAAAAAAACACTTAAATCGGACAACAAGTTTAGGAGATATAAGACATCAAAAATGACCCATTTTTAAGGTGGCCGGTTAATTTTGGCCCAGAGTGTATAATAGCGACATCAGACCGATAAGCCATGACATGAGATGTACACCTCGAAAATTCTTTTCACGAATTTTGAAGAATCGTATGTACGCGATGAACGAGAAGAAATTGATTGATAAACAGTTTGGATTTCTAAACGAATTGGCAACTGGAGTGGCTTTGTTCTGCTTCCGTATTCTTCTACATAAATTCGCAGTTTTACAAAAACGTATACGTCTTCTTGATACGTCTATACTTCGAAAAAGGATTTGATCGTTTTGAGTATGACCTTGATTCAATTAGTATTTATGTATTTAAAACGTTTATTTGATTGCATCTCGCTCGCTGGATCTATTAAGGATGAAGTTCAATAGTTTCTAGATGACTGAGTTGCTTATTCCTGGTCAATTCTGGACCCATGGGAAGGTAGGGAATGGCATGGTCACTCCCGGTAGAACGAGTTATACCGAGAGAAGGCTAATAAAACTTAGATGTCATCTAATATCTCGAGTTCAGCCGTCTTTAGCATACACTTGGTTGTACTCACCTCACAGAATGAGCGAACGGAGCATGAAGAGTCTCACCGTCAAAACCAGGTCCGCGGCTGCTGAGGGGATAATAGGGAGACATATCCCTATTGTACGAATTGACACACATTTTAAACTGAGAAATATCTCGATACAACACTTTAGATTTTGTGGTTTTCTTAGTTTCCCGTGTATGTTCTAGGGCGAGAGTAATGAACAGTTTCAATTCCGAAACAAACTGGGAATTATAGAGGTTTCTTTCTACATGCATATCCCTCTACATACATTTGCTTTATAAACTTCGAAAAGGCACTCAATCGCGCTCATTATACCTAAAATTCAAAGAGAAGAAACAGTTTTACCTTAAATACCGAGCGGCAAGAGCACCAGAATCGTACGCTAACAAGATATACATTGCTAGAACCCGATATTCGAAAAAATTACTGGTTTAAAAATTACGATTATCCGAGAAGTTCCATAACAACCATATCTCGGATGAAATTTGGACATGCTTGCTATCCGGCACATTTATACAAAATAAAAATAATTGATAACAATCTTTGTGATATTTGCAATGAAACGGCGGACTTGGATCATAATATATTTTTTAATTGTAAGAAGTACACACATCACTCGGACATTCTTACAAAAAATTTAAGAAGTTTAAACGTTTACGGTCCCTATAATGTTATGTATCTTTTGGCACTGAGTGATAAACGTATTTTTGATTTTATTTTGTTTTTCCTATATGACTGTACCTAATTAAGTTATAGAATGACTAGATTAGGCTTGTAACCTTAAATGCTTTCCTTTTGATTGCCTACATGCAGGGCCGGATTAACACTTTTGCCGCCCATGGGCCAGAGGTCTGCCTGCCGCCCTAGCGGGGGTGCAACACCGGGGGGGGGGGGGGGGGTCCGGGGCGCCCCCCCCGAAAAAAATTGAAATTTAGAGGCAAAATAACGCATTTTGGGACATTTTCCAGCGCTCAACTGTCTCTTGATATTGTAATGGTTTTAGTACCTCTCATGATGAAAACAAGAAACTATGTCCTAAAATTGCGTTTTATTAATTAAAATAAACTATTTGACAAAACTCCGTTAATTACGAAACCATTTTCTACAACCGTGATATTCCATTACTTAAGATTACAATAATAGTAAATAAAATCGTTGTTGATATTATTTTGTGAAACATCATGCAGCTCGTAATTCCCAAACTCAACAATTCTTTTATAGTTTTATGACTATTTTGGCTGAGAATGATTGATTTGGAGTGAAGTGAAAATTCGGCTTCGTTACTCGGCGACGGCTCACCTGTGAATGTGCCCGCAGGCTTTGAGCCATAATCGGTCATTGCTGTCGATTTATGGGCAAAAACAGGACAGTTAGGAAGGGGCTAAAATTAGTAAAAGGTGTACAGAGTAAGACTGCAAAATAAATGATAATTTCTGTATTGAATATAGGATAATAACAAATATATACAACATCGAAATATAACTGTTCAGAGCATACAAATCACATATCCAAACAAATAACTTACTCACTAAATTAGCTTTGTTAAAGTAAATATAACTTAAAACTTCTTCTTTCTTGCACGTGCATTGGAAAAATCATCAACAACTGCACTGAAATCGAGTTTTGTTGTCAGTTCATGTTCTATGGCTAAAACAGCCAGGCTGACGAGTCGTTCTTGAGTCACTGTTGAACGCAGATAGTTTTTTACTCTTTTCAAGGTCGAAAACGATCTCTCAGCAGAACAGTTTGTAGCAGGAGTTGTCAAAAACATTTTCAAACCAATAGCCACGTTGGGAAACAAGTCCTGTAGATTTTTTTCTATCAAAAATCTGTACAAGTTTGATAGTGAAAAGTCTTTTTCGGCTTCTTTGTAGTTTCCTCGGATCAGAAGTCCTTTCAGATGGATGCACTCGCATATAAACTCTGACTCTTCAATGTCTTCAATATAGATTTTCTGCAAAGACGTCGCGTTAGCAGTAATTTCTTCGGTAGTTAGAGTCTTTAATTTTGTTAGAAATGAAAACTTTGCAACGAAGTCTGTGTACACAGAGATCCTTTTGTCTAACTGAAACTGAAGTGTTTCCACGATGATGTCATAACTTTGTTGAAGACAATTTCCCCTAATGTCATCATCCTCATCATAAGTTCTTTCTTCATCTTCTTCTGCCCTAATAACACAAAACATTCCATGAATGTTCCTAGAATGTACACACAGGACATTGAAAACATTCCTGGAATGTCCCCAAATGCACACGAATGTCCCTGGAAAGTACCAGGAAAGTGCTGTGTCAGCATTTTAAATATTCTTAGAATGTTCTGTTGGAACATTCCATGAATGTCTACGAATGTTCTTTGGACATTCACAGTCTATTTTTTAGACTGAATGTCTTGTTGGAACATTCCATGAATGTTCTTTGGACATTCACAGTATATTTTTAGACTGAATGTCTTGTTAGAACATTCCATGAATGTCTACGAACGTTCTTTGAACATTCACAGTATATTTTTTAGACATTCACTGAAATATATCGTCAGTAATGTGACAATACCTCCTATATGTTTTTTCATGAGGTTTGCAGGAGACGAAAAACATTTTTTAAGGTCACTTTCTGGTTTCGTACGTATTCTGACTTTTTTGTAGTAAATAGATAGTTGAATTTACTGCAAAACAAGTCAAAAAATATATGAAAACAGGAGGTGGCCGAAACAAGTTTTTAGTCTATCTTACAAATCTCTTGAAAAAAACAGATAGGAGGTACTGTCACATCACTGACGATATATGGCCATACCAAATAATACATCCTTGATAAATATAAACATTTTTATTGCAAAAAATCTTTACATACATTTTTTAATGTAATTTGCTGACATTCCTAAATATTATAAAAAAATGTGTCACATTTGCTTTGTAAACCTTTCTTTTGCTTTTCGTAGCCACATATTCCGTTTCCTTTCTGGTTTTTTGTAGACCACTTCTCTCAGCTGATTCTAAAAGAAAATAAAATAAAAGGTAATTTTTCTATCCTTTACAATTAACAATCAGAAGAAATATTATTTACAGGTAATAATATGCATAAATAATAATAATAAAAAAATAAATAAATAATATTTAAATAAATAATAAATAATATTTAATAAATAAAATAATAATAATGAACATTTTGTATTTTGACAACGACATCCGATGTGGAAGTAGAAACCTTAATAAAATTATTTTTTCAAGTAAATTGTGGCTTATTTCCCCATTAGAATAATTAATTACAAAAAAGCCACAAAGAAATAGATTTTTCACAAACAAATAAGTATTTAGTATTCATTATATTTATTGTTTTTATTATTTACTTTAATGTCCTACTGGTACATTATTTGACAAATAATGACATTTCGAAGTCTGTTAAGTACGATATAACGCCCTTGGGCATTAAATTTAAATAACGACTTAGATACTGTCAAGTTGACAAATATCAACCTAAGTAAAACTATGGTTACCACAATTACGTTACTACTGTTACTGGTAAATGTACTTATTTAAAAACTACATACATACATACATACATAATCGGTTGCCTCTTTTACCATATTAGGTGTCGAGGATTCCTCCTTTATATAATACTCTCTGCAAATTTACGCCACTTCTTCCTATCTGCTGCTAAAACTTTTGCTTCTTGCCACGATGTTCCTCTTTTCTTGAGTATTTCGTTTACACTAGTGTTCCAGCTTTTCCTTGGTCTGGTCTTGGTCTTTCCTTTAAAAACTAATCAATTCAAAATTCATTCAAATTTTTCGCATATAAAGAATAATTTAGTCGGGCATTAAACGTTGAAGGCACCACAGGTATTATAATAATAACGCTTTCGGTCAACGTATATCCCTATAATACCCTTGGTACCTTAATAACTGTAACATAAGATTATACCTTAATTCTTGTTTTCGATTTCTGATGTTTTTATTTATTTACATTGAATATTAATCTGTTTTGTTGTATAATCTACTTCGCAATAATTATGTGATATATTTGACTTAAAATGAATTCAAAAATTTTTTGTAGTTGGGCAACAATGTCAACTTAGATCTCCGATGTAGATAATGAATTACAACAGTATCTATATTGTACGGACTGTATTATTATGCATATACCTGTGTGACATAAGCTATTGGAACAGCACAGTCTCTCAAACGAACAGATGAAAGTGAAGTTCTGTCAATATCTTTTTCTAAAAAGTGTTTTGAACATACTCCTCTATTAACAAATCTGATCTATACTTCATGTCTTCTTCGCAGGATCTTCTGGAAAGCTAAAAATACAAAATATATGCATTACTAAGCATTATTAACAAATTTTAGTTTTAAATAAAAAATATGATTAATGAACTCACAAAATTATTATAAAACAGCTTAGAAATTGTTTATTAGTATAGTCGGTTCCCCAAACTCAGACACAACTGGCTAGTGATTTTAGTAGGTAATTTTTTTTGTTTTTGGCCAATTTTGCCAAAATTACAGTAATTAGTACTGAGACTGAGTTTAGCAAATCGACTATAATATTCTGTGTATTCATTAGTTGGTACTGCATATGTGTCGATACATATCAAAAATGCCTAAGTCACGAATAAACGTTTTTGAGATAATGAGGTTTTTCTGTGCGTATGATTTGAAACGTGCGTGTAACTTAGGTAGGAGTGATAAAATCGATCAACTTCTGCGCATAATTTCTTTAAGAAGCCGAGGACTTAGGTAGTATTGATATACACGAAAAGAATCGAAATTTCTTACTGAATTTAACAAATAAATAATATCTTAAATGAGCAATACTGGACTTGGGCGAGTTTGATATCTATCGACACATATTATAGTGTGTGGTCTACCATCCTATTTATAAACGCATACACTAGCAAAAACGCAAAAAGAATTATTTTAGTTTTATAAATCCTTTTGTTATTACCTATCTCTATTTACTATTTTAGTTAGGAATAAGCGAAGTTTGTGGCTTATTCACAATTATTATTAAAATAATAAATGGATATGACCAATTATTAACTTATAAAATAAAATAATAATTCTTCTGATTTATGCCTTTTATTCACTTTGTTATATCTACGTTACTTAAAAGATTTTTTATGAATAGTATTATTAGGGTATTAATAGTATTAATTTATTTTCTGAAATACAGGGCATGCTTTCGTTTACATATTTGCATACTAACCTTTTAATAGGGCTTTTCATTCAGTCATTTGTTTGGAGCTTCTGTCATAATTGAAACGTTATTCCTGCAGATTTTTTTATCTACATTTGTTTCTGCTACTCCAACTGCGTTAAAAACAGGACACCATTTTATGCACTATGTTAATAATACTATTAAAGCTATTATAAAAGTATCCGAATTAAAAAAATATTCTTAAAAAGCACAAATAATACAAACAACTAAAAACAATCCACGGCAAGGCAAGGTCGCCAAGATGAAGATGCCAAGATGGCCGAAGCGAGGTCGTTGGTTGGTCGTTTTTAGTCACGTGATGCCCTCTCAAGCGCCATGCACAAAAATATATGCACGGCGAATTTGAAAATGAACGCAAAAGAAATAAATATAAATGCCTCTCTTGGGTTTTGCATAAGTTATAAGTATTTTTTTTATTAACAAAATCGCATTCCAAATTGAATATTCGCGAACAATAATTTTTATTACATTTGTATGTTTATAATCTTGGGAAACTCTTTAAATTTGACATATTATTGCACTGTAGGCCTAAAATGTCACTTAGTTTGTCTGGTATGTTATAAGTAATGTTGTATCTCTTACACGTATGTATTATTTCGCAACTTAAAATATAGGAACATTGGTAGTATGTTCACAGAATGTCTTATGGTAACATTCCAGGAATAATTTAAACAGATGTTCACCGAATGTTCCCTAAATGTCCAGGACATTCAAATATTGATAGAACTTTGGTAGTACATTCCTGGAATGTTGTGTGTTGTTAGGGTGAAGATTCATCAAAGAACCTCTTTCTTTTCGCCTTTCTTTTTGGGCGATCAAAATCTTGCTGCACCTGCGGCTGCGTCTCTTGTGGAAGTTCTGGCTCATCGTTCTGTCTCATTTCACCTTGCGCAATTTGCAGTTTTTTTTCGCCCTCTTTCTTATAGTGGGTAAACATGTCTTTCATGTTCATCACATACTCTGTGAGTGAGTTGTACAGGATTACAACGCTGTCCACGGTCATATTTTCAGCCTGGATCTTTTCACTGACTGAATTAAATTTTTGAAGTACATCTCCCCAAAGGGCTGCCATGAAACATGTTTCTAGAGACATTAGTTTTCGCAACAACCCTTTGGCTTTGGATTGTGTCTGTTTGTTTTCATGATTGCTTGAAGTCATGTCTATCAGCGTCTTGACCATGGGTTTGTAGTCTTTATTAAGGCTTTTGCAAGCTTCTTCCCTTGCAGACCATCTTGTAACACTGAGAGACTTCAACGACGTGTTCTTGTCCTTTCCTGTGGCCGTGAAATTTGACAGAAGAAGATTCCACCTGTGCGTAGAAGACGAGAAAAAATTGTACAATCCTTGCAAGAGATCAAAGAAATGTTTTGCAAGAGAACAGCATTCTGCTGCGCTTGATCCCACTAAATTTAGTGAATGCGCTGAACAAGCCCACATAACAATGATGTTCGCATCATGTTCTAAGCATATACTACCAACATTCGTCAGAGTATATTCTTTTTAGTATATGCGTAGTACAAGCATAGCATGTACCTTAAAAAACATTCTAAATTTCATGTTCTTTGCACATACTTTAAAGTATATTCTCGTACCGAATATACTGAGTACATTCGTGTACGTAGTTAACTCGGAATATTCGTAAAAGTTTATTCTTAGAATGTACCTTTACCGAATATTCTTAGCACATACTTATAAGTACATTCTTAACACATACTTATAAGTAGATACTATTCTCAGAATATACTTTTACCGAATATTCTTAGCACATACTTATAAGTACATACTTAACACATACTTATAAGTAGATACTTTTAAAATATCTTAAAAATAATATATATGTATGTATAGGAAGAATAATGTTAGCCTATAGATTATCAACTTCGTTAAGAATAATTAATGAAATTTAAAAATTTATGTATGTAGGTACTATTAATTAAACTACCGAATTCATTATTTAAAATTGTTTTAATTGTATGGTAAAAATGTTTAAGAATTAATTGTATTAACGAAAAAGGAGAAATTGTCGTTTCGCTTTCATAACTGAAATGCATTTACTATTTTGATTAAGTTTATTGAGTATTCTTATGAAGAATTTTATTTTTACATGGAATTGACATTCAGGTAAGCTGTGTGGCTGAGCCAAAACCCACAACCGGCACAAACAAAGCGGAAACGACCGCTGCATACCTGCATAGGGGTTAGCGGGTAGGGGGTTGGGAACAAAGGAAAAATACAAAATATGAAAATAGTTACTGAATAGGCATTTGGCATTTGTGTCTACACTTAACACTAACAATGTCTATGCTGTGTTGTGAGGAAGACCAAGTATTTCAACCAGGAATAGGAACATGCATAATTAAACGTTTTATTTTGTTTGCTGTCAACTTACAAATAAAAAATTCATTTTGGTACTTCAATATTACTTAAATAGTAAGTATGTATATAGGTACATATAAGCAACATATAAATTTTAGTTATTTACATACATATGTTACATAATATTTATTTGGGTACGATAGGTATATGAATATGAATATATAAATTTATATATTCAGCATTTTTATTTTTATATGCACATAATAACTAAATATATATACCTACTTACCTATATAATATTGATATAACTAACTAAAATTTATATAATATTTTATATTTACTTTTTAAGTAATATTGTAGAATGTACTAACTACATTCTCATATGTAATATGTAAATTTAGTAGAAAGTAGAACCTAGGATGAGATTCGGTGATGCTGAAAACATGCTTCTGAGCAATATAGCACTTCCTTGTAATATTCTTCCCATATACTAAAAAGTACATTCTTCCTATATACTAAAAGATGTGAGGTAGTACATTCTAAGTATATAAATAGAAGGTTTATAGCACCTTCTTAGAATATCCTAAAAAGTATATTCTTGGTATATACTGAGAAGAAGTGCGGTAGTACATTCTAAGTATATACATAGAACGTTTAAGTACTGTAATGTAGTATATACTCAGTATGTGCTCTGCACATTCGCAATGGTAATTACGCATATTCTTAGTATATACTTTTTCTGAAAAGTATGTTCTATGAATCTACTAAGAACATGAAATTGTTATGTGGGAGGCACATAAAATATCAAGGGATTCTTTTCTTTAAGTCTTGCCTGCAACCCCGAGTACATTCCTGACATATTTGACGCGTTGTCATAGGACTGTCCCCTACAGTTTTGTATGTCCAATCCTTTCGACTGTAGGAAAGAAAGCACTGAGTTCACTAGTTCTTCACCTGTATGACCTTGATTTTTCATAAATTCAACAAAATGTTCTTCAGGGATTCCCAATTCATTCACATACCTTAATATGAAAGACAATTGATCAATGTGTGTTACATCAGGGGTGGAATCTACTATTATAGAATAGTACTTGCTTTTCTTAGCATCATTCAAAATTGTATCAATAACGGTTTTTGCCATTATTTCGATGAGTTCTTCACAAATGGTTGATGATAGGTATGACTGTTTGCCTTTACCCGCTTTCCCATATTTTTCAATGTGTGCTTTCAAAAATGGATCAAATTCGGCAATCAGCTCCAAGCACATCATATAGTTGCCATTTGAAAAAGAACCAAATTTTTCGTCAGTCCCCCTAAAGGCAAGACCACGCGAGGCAAGTTTTTTTATTACGGCCACCACTCTCTGGAGAACTGCCTTCCAATACCTTATTTCTTCTTCCACTTGGTTTTGTAGAAGCTTATCGATCCTCCCGGCTGCTTCTGCTCTTTGTTTGTATACTATTACACTATTGTAGTGAACGTGCGAGTTTTCATGCTCTTTTATTCTCGCTGATGCATGTTTCCAATCACTGAACCCATTTTCAGTAAACTGAGTAGAGGTCGAACTAAACAATTTGCATGGACCACAGAACAAAGAGCCTAAACTTGGTGAGTAAATCAAGAAATCTCTATTTACAATTTCGCCATTTGCAAGTTTTCTGTCGAATAGCCATTTAGCCAACACTCTTTTCCTGTCTGGATATTGCCTTTCAGATTTTTTAAAATCGCAATCTTTATTTTGATTCCATCCATTTTTAACAAAATATTCCCGCGTCTCTTCATTCACTATCCATAAAGCAGGATCATAATTTGGTTTCAAATGGACAGAAGAGTCAGGTTCAGAGACTGTTAATTGATCTTCAATCTCGTCAACAACAAAAGTTAATTCGGATATAGCTGGTTTGATCTTGTCAGTATCAACACATGACGAAGCTGAAGGTGCTGATGCTGAAGGGGTTGAGGGTGAAGCTGAAGGGGTTGATGCTGAAGCTGAAGGGGTTGATGTTGAAACCGGAGGGGCTGATGCTGAAGCTAAAGGGGTTGATGTTGAAGCTGAAGGGGCTGATGCTGAAGCTGGAGGGGTTGATGTTAAAGCTGAAGGCACTGATGCTGAAGCTGTTGAAGCTGAAGGCGTTAATATGGAACATACTTCTAGTTCTACTTCACAAAATTCTTTGACACTTTCTAAAAGCACTGGTTCTGGTGGCACTGGTAGGTTACTTCTTGTAAAAAATGTATCAAGCTTCGCAGTTTTATTTACAACTTCTGTCAATTTTTTTTTCTTCTCTTCGGCTACTTTTTTGTATTGCCACCCACTGAGCCGTTTGCGTCCATCCATTTGTACAGCTGCTTGTTATAGCATCAATGACATCGGAAGTAAAGGTCTGACTGTAAAAAAAAGAATATCTGTATAATTCAAAACTGTAGTACGATACGACAGGAAAAATGAAGCGAAAAAATGAGGGAAGCGAATTTCCTTCCATTACTTATTCAACTCATTGTGAAACCTATACGTATGGCAACATGCCGAATTACATTTTTCCTTATAGAGAACGGAATTAGCTAGAAAATCGAAATTTGCCTTAACATTTTCAGAAAAATATGCTCTACACGAATTTAAAACATAAAGAAGAATTTTTCCCATACGGGCCCCAAAAACCAAAATTTTGGGGTAAAACCCCCCCAAAAAGGGGGTAAATGTTATGGGATTCTTTTGGCTAAATAACTTAGCCGAGATATTGCAAAAAGGAAAGTGTGTGCGTGTGCCGAATTTGAAGAAAATCGGTCAAAAATTGCGACCGCTAGAGCGCGGTCTATATTAACTTACATTACCATTACTATAAACAAATAAATATTTCTTACCTCACAAGTTACAATTTCAAAATGTTACTCCGCTCAAAACAAATTACAAAAACGTTAAACCTAAACAGTTAGACAGACTGCAGTACGTGGAGTTGAGACCAGACAACCGAATGACAATGGCGCGTGGCGGTGATGGAGTTGGTGGGGGGAGGGAAGCGGCAAGGCGACAAGACGCCTGCCATCAGCCAATGCTAGCAACTACTACGATCCCACAACTAAATTTCCCGTGCGTAGCGTACGATACAGACTGCCGCCTCGCCCCTTCGACTCACTTGGATAGAGTGGCGTAGCGTAGTGTACTGCGACACATTACACCGCGCAGAGTGTCGCGTTATAAATAAATAATAAACAATAAAATAGTTTTTTAATATTTAATGCTCAGGTTCACTGGTCTTGATAATCGATAATAAAGCTTTATAATCAATCAAAAATAATTACACTTTTTTTTTCTCAAATCCGCCGCCCCAAAATTTTGCCGCCCTGGGCCGCGGCCCAGTTGGCCCGTGCCTTAATCCGGCCCTGCCTACATGCCTGCCTTACCGTGTGGGGTGGGTATGTAGGTAATCAATAATTATTAAGAAAAAAGAAAAACCCTTGAATGAGAAAAGTGTGACCCTTGTCCTTATCACAAAATTTTTATTAAGATTAATTTAGCAAAAATTCACTTTGAAAATAAAATGTTTATTATATCTATTCTTAACAAAAAGGTCGGTCAGACTTAGACAACCTTAACTTAGATTACTAATTAGATAGTTTAGATAAGATATATTATGTTTATGTATGTACTATTTACTTTGTTTCTGGCCGCATGGTCTAATCCTAAAGCCAATAAAAAAAAGAGCACCAGAATAGTACGCTAAGTACCGAAAATGAAACATTGACTTTGTTGAGACAAACAAAAGACCAATACTGGGAAACCTTTTCCAAAAGGATAGAGAACGACTTCCATGGTCTACAGAAACAGATGTGGAGGTGGATCCGATCACAAGGAAAGAAATTAATAGACTAGTTGACACAAATCAAATACTTAGGAAGGAAGTCGAGTATCCCACTGAACTGTACAAGGTAGAAGACGAAAAATTGTTGAACACTCGTACAATCAGCCCTCCAGAAAATAAAGAATACAAAAAGCTACGGACATGACGGAATACCAAATGATTGCTAAAATATGGAAGAGAGAATCTAATACAAAAATTGACACAATTCAGAAAATCCTCTTCTCATATAGAATCCCAAGTAAACAGCGAACTAGCACCACAATACTCATGTTTAAAAAGGGAGATACTCATCTTCCCTTGAACTATAGAGGAATAAAATTACTACGCACAACGCTAAAACTTATGACAAAGTTTATAAACAATATTAATGGCCTTATACTAGCGAGTACCTACTTGTACTTACAACAATGCATAATCAAGGAGAACATTGTGCAGATCTTGCACAGATGCACAAATAGGTTTGTACATAATATACAGCAAATACCGATTATGATGATGAAGTTCTCAAACAACTTGAGAATCCCCTCCCCTTTAATAGGTACGCAATAAACGATTGGTGCCTATTGAGTAACTTTACATACATACTTGTGTAAATACTTACATACCTAAATGTTGTCTAAGCATAAATAATATATCTCTGACTTCCGGTTTTACAGTTGCAACCGAAAGTACTGTTTTAAAGTCTCCCAAATAGTATAAGCGATATATTATTCGACGCGCCTTAGCAAGACGATCACAAAATATACGGTATGGTGCAAATGAAAGGAATACATTCGATATTTCGTAAATCAGCGATTTTAGAGAAATATCCCGAAACAGGTCGATTTTTATTTTTAAATTATAATATTTTGGCATATATGTCATACTAGTGACGTCATCCATCTGGGTGTGATGACGTAATCGATGATTTTTTTTAAATGAGAATAGGAGTCGTGTGCTAGCTCATTTGAAAGGTCATCATTTCTCTATTTAGTAATATAAACATTTATATAATTATTTGTACAGGGTGTCCAAAAATTTTTTTTAATTAAATTATTTGACAAAAAAAGAAGAATGTGTGTAATTTATTAAATTCAAAATACATTTTACTGTTGCCCAAAACAAATACATTTTACTGTTGTTTATTTCACAAATAAACATTGCTTTTCGATTAAATTCAATGTTCATGCCAGCTCCCGCCAACCACTTGCATCTTGGAAGTTTGAACATTTAATTTAAAGGAAAAGCAATGTTTGTTTGTGATATAAACATTTTTTTCTGATTTCTGACAGCAATAAAATGTATTTTGACTCAAACAAATTACATAAATTCTTCTTTTTTTTTGTCAAAAAATTTAATTTGAAAAATTTTTTTGGACACCATGTAATTATTTATAATTATGTAAATGTTTACATTACTGAATAGAGAATATTGAATATACTTTCAAATGAGCTATCACACGATCCCTTTTTTCATTTAAAAATCATTGATTACGTCATCACGCCCAGATGGATGACGTCACTAGTATGACATATATGCCAAAATGTCATAATTTAAAAATAAAAATGGACCTGTTCGGGATTTTTTCTTAAAGTCGCAGGTTTACGAAATAACGAATTTATTGCTTTCATTTGCACCATACTGTATACTTTTGGAATCATGCCGTCTGTCTGTCTGTCCGCGAGTATAATTTCTACACGTTATTAGAATGTTAAAACTAATAGAATGTCAAATGAGGTGCCCAGTGAGAGCTTATAATGACTAAGGATGGTATTAAAGGTGAGAAATTTAACCTCGATTTCCGGTTACAGAGTTGCAACCGGAAGTACCTAGTGTTTTAAAGTCGTAGAAATGGTACAAGCGTTATATTTATCGACGCGCATTAGCAAGACGAGAATATATAAATATAAATTTCTGGTTTTTCTATTACTTCCGGTTAAAATAAAGGTGTAATCGGAAGTGCCACATTATAGTCGCAGAAATAGTAGCTACATACGTGATATATCAATTTATCAATCATCGCGCAATGAAAAGCCGAGCTCGAATATTTAGTTCCGGTTTTGATGTCATATTCCGTTTAAAAAATTTATGACAGGAAGTTTGGCAAAAATGACTCAAAATTAATGAAATCAACGCAAAGGTACACGAAGATTTCAAATATCGACTTCCGGTTCTACTTTAGAGGTCGCAGATTGGGTGAAAACCTAATAGAACTTGGTAAAGAGAAAAATCTCAAAATGTACTCACGCTTATTTCTATTTCACTGTATATTTTGCCTGTCGAGCTAATAAATAAATATATTTTCGTTTTTATTTTTAAAAATCATCAGCTTTTAGCCCTGGACCTCATGTGAATCAAAATTAATCGCGTAAAAAAATGTTAAATTTGATACCGGTATGTATTGGATTTGAATTCTTTTAAATATATGGCATTCTTCCAGCATTGGTGTATTTATAATTTTTTAGCAGGAACAAATTCCTTTCAATGTGGAATGTGGGTGTATCAACTTCAATAATATTTTATTGCTCTAGTGCTATTATTACCAAAAATCTAGACATTAAGAGTTCTTGAAGTGGAAGAAAAGAAGAATAACATTAGAAAACATTCGGTAACCTCACTTTTGAGGTGTGTCAATAAATTAGTGTAGTTGTTTTTTTAAATAATTAAATTAATTTATAAGAAAAATGGCAAATTCGTTAATGCTAGAACTGAATGAAGCTGTTTTAAAAAAGACAACAAATCTTTCCTTTTTGAATGACAGGGTGTCTGGATATAACTGGAATGAAGGATTACATTATGATAAACTTCTGCAAAGTTACCTAAAAAGTGGATTTCAAGCTACAAATTTTGGTCTAGCTGTTGAAGAAGTTAATAAAATGTTGGAGTGTAGAAAGCAGCCAATTCCCGAAGAAAAGTTTGTGGATAATGACGATGAATTTACAGTTGTTAAGAATAGTTGTACAATATTTTTAGGATATACTTCTAATTTAATATCTAGTGGATTAAGAGAAACTATTAAGTTTTTAGTTAAGCAAAAAATGGTAAGAATAATTCATTTCCAAGGTTCCATTGGTAACATCACAGTTCTGAACAAAGCTTTCCATGTTTTTGTTACTTTTGTGTAAGATTGGATACATTATGGTTTATTTCACATACACATAATACCTAGACTACCCGCAACAATCTAAAACTGTTCCCCCCCCCCCCAGAGTGACAGAGAAAAGTGTTTATAAACAGTGTTTGTATTTCTTTCTAATCGGCAGCGTTTATCGACCACATGACTTTCCTACTGCCGGCAATTTTCCTTTTCCTTTTTATGATATTCGTTGCTTTGTGGAGTGTTCTTGTAATTCTGTTGGGTTGCATCCCCATCAGATGCCCAAAACCAATTCATTTGTCTCTGCCATTTTATTCATTATTGATTTTGGATTGCCAATTCTCCATCTCCAATAGTCTTGTTGCTTAATCTTAATTTATATATTTTTATCCTTGTCTCTCGTGTCTCCGACTCCCCTGAGGGGCATAAGGAGTTTCGAGAAAGAAGAAGTCTCTCGTGTAAGTTCTCTTTTCCCAGTACCTATTGGGGCTAACACATAGTATAACTTGTTTGCTTTCCTTACTCTATTTTTTATTTCCCAGTCTATTTTTCTGTCACTAGTAATTATACTTCCCAGGTGTTCGTAAGTTGTAACAATTTCCAATACTGAGTTTTTACATTTTATCTTTATTTCATTAGCTTCCTTATCTTCTTTGTTGCTGATTATCATAGGTTTGTTCCAACTCAATACAAAACCGCCCTTGAATCGTTACGTGCATGCACAATAACGAATAAATATGCACAGTAACACATTTCTCATTACTGCGCATACTTGTAACTGTTCAAGAACGGTTTTGTATCGAGTTGGAACAAACCTATTATCTTACTGTTTTCCTCGATTTTTTTATTTTTATCTTTTCTAGTTGTTCCACACGTATATCCATTGGTTTCTGCATTTTGTTCTCGGAATCCGCTATTAGTACTATGTGATCTGCATACATTAAAAACTGTATTGTTACTGGCTGTAATTTATTCCTCTTCTACGGCACTACAGCTCAAATTGAGCCTTGGCCTCCTTTATTTTTTGCCTCCACCCTTGCTTGTATGTGGCTGCTCTTCTCCTGTATGGATTCCTAAAAGAGCTTGTGCGTCGCTTCTTACTGTGTCTTCCGAGCGCTTTCTTGGCTTTCCAACCTGTCTTTTTCCCTGCATTCTAGCATTCAGTGCTCTTTTTGGTAGCCTATCCTCTCCCATTCTTATCACATGTTCGGCCCATCGCAATCTTTGTATTCTAATGAAGTCTGACAGGGCTATAATTTATGGTATCCTATTATTGGTTGTAGTTGATTGGTTCTTACTCTAGTATTTCTTATCAAGTAGTTCATTACTGTTATTATGAATAGCAAAGGGCTGAGACTATCTCCTTGTTCGATACCTCTTTTCCGATTTTTCCCCTATTATTTTTTACCTTTTTGTAAGTACTATCTATAATTTTTATCTATGTATTTGGTATATTGGTTTTCCTCAAGTATTTCCCAATAATTTTTCTTTCTATCATGTCAATTGCTGCTCTTAAGTCTATGAATGTTAAGACTAGTTTTTCCCTCTTATCTATGCTTCTCTCCATTACGTTATTAATGATATATTTTGTCATTTGTCTGTCTTCCTACTCTAAATGCTGCTTGTTCTTATCTCAATTCCATTTCTACTTCTTGTCTTAGTTTCTTCTCTATTATTTTCGAATATATTTTAAAGCATACCAATGACAGATATATAGCTCTATAGTTATCGCAGTTTACATTGTTCTCCTTTTTTGAATATTGACATGTTCTGCCAGTCTTTAGGGATTTATTGTTTTTCCCACCCCTCTTTATATATTTTCCATAGCCAGTCTATTCCTTCTTCTCCCATGTTATTTAACCATTTTTGATTCAGTTTCAGCATCTCCACATACCTTATCTATTTTTATATTTGATAATCCTTCTATTACTTCTTCTCTACTTCGCTCTAGCTCTAAATTTTCTTCTCCTTCATGTATTACATTGTCTTCCTTTATTTCTTCAGTATCAATTTTTTTCTTGTTTAATTCGATAATAATTCAAAAATGAGTTTACAACAGTTTTTGTTGGGAAGGTTGATTTGATAGTTACAGCAAATGGATATTCAATCAGTTTCCTCAATTTAGTTAAATAATAATTTGATAGATTTTGGGCCGGTTGTTCGAACGCTAATCAACAATGATCATTATCAAATATTTAATTACTGTCACCAACTGTCAATGTCAACTTTGTTTGGGTTGCTGAAAACATAATTGATTACAATTATAAAATTACTTAATCAATTATGTTAATAATTGTTATGTTAATTGATTAACTAATCTCATAATTATAATCAATTATGTTTTCAGCAACCCAATAAAAGTTGACATTGAGGGCCGGTTGTTCGAACGCTAATCAACAATGATCATTATCAAATAATTAATTACTGTCAATGTCAACTTTAAAAACATAATTAATTACAATTCTGAGACTATAATCAATTAATATAACAATAATTATTAACATAATTAATAATAAATCTCAAAATTGTATAAAATTATGTTTTCAGCAACCCAAACAAAGTTGACGTTGACAGTTTTGGTGACAGTAATTGAATATTTGATAATGATCATTGTTGATTAGCGTTCGAACAACCGGCCCTGAGAGTAGTTGGTGACAGTAATTAAATATTTGATAGTGATCATTGTTGATTAGTGTTCGAACAACCGGCCCTTTATCTTATATATTAGATTATAATGTGATACCAGTTATTTCTGATCTGACTTTAGTTTATGCTATTTTAGGTAGACTGTATAGTGACCACTGCTGGTGGTGTTGAAGAAGATCTCATTAAGTGTCTCGCTCCTACTTTTGTAGGCGACTTTCATTTAGATGGCAAAACTCTAAGAGAATGCGGCATTAACAGGATTGGGAACTTATTAGTGCCAAATGACAATTATTGTAGTTTTGAAAATTGGATTTTACCAATTTTAGATGAGTTGTTGAAAGAACAGAAGGATGGTGTGCTGTGGACTCCCAGTAAAATTATAGAAAGGCTAGGAAAAGAAATTAATCATGAAGATAGTGTTTATTATTGGGCAGCCAAGAATAAGATTCCCGTGTTTTGCCCTGCATTGACTGATGGTAGTCTTGGTGATATGATGTTCATGCATTCTTTCAAAAACCCCGGGCTTGTAGTGGATATTATTGCAGGTAACTATAAAGTAGATCTTATATTTTCTTCTTTATTTCAGTATATTGTGCTAACAATTTCATAAGTGTGGTTTTCCCATTCTTTTTCTATCTTAGGCATGCAATATTTTCCATAGTCGACCCATACTTCTAACGAATGGTGATTTGTTTCTTGCTATGTTGACTACCCTATAGTCTCTCTTCCTATTCAGTATCCACTCACCTGTCTTTTCCACTGTTCTGATTTTATCACTTCATTTTCAATCCCTCAGTGCGTTTCCCATGATTCTTCTTAGTATTCACATTTCTGTTGTATCTAGCATCCGTTGTGTTTTGGATGTATCAGATCTTATTTCTGCTGTGTATTTCATTATTGGTGTTATAGCTGGTTTATAGATTCTTGTCTTAGTATTATTTAGACATTCTGCTGCTGTATTGTCTTTCTGTATTTGTTTTTTTACCTCTGCTTCTACATCACCATAACTGGATAGTGTATTCATTCTTCTATAATTTCTTTGCTTATGACTATTGTTTTTGTCTGGGCTGTGATGACCATGTTTAGTTTTCTTTACTATTATGTTGAACTTATGGACCATTCTTTGTAAGTTTTCCTCATTTCCTGCTGTCAGTATGGTATCACCTGTATAGCAGAGGATCGTAATTCCTTGATTTCCCATTTTATAACTTTTACCTCTCTTCGCCATTGTGAGATTAAAGAGTTCCTTGCCTTATACCTATGCTGTGTCTATTTTTTTTCTGTCAGTTGTTCGTCTAGTCTGGCCTGGTATAATATCCCATAATATCTAATGGGATTTGTCTGTACAGTTTTCCTCATTTTCGTATTATTTACTACAGAATTATTAATAAAAGAGGCTTTCAAGTGTGATTGAATATGATGGGATTTATAATATTAATGTAGGTATGGGCTCAGCATATTGTGCTTATGTTATTTTCTTTATTTTTTGTTCTTTTTTCACAACACATTTTAGTTCTTTCTTACGATTTAATTTTAATTTTACTTTCCAGATTTAAGAAGACTAAATCTAATGGCCATGAAATCTGTACATACAGGAATGATCATTTTAGGAGGTGGCCTTATTAAACATCACATCTGTAACGCAAATTTAATGGTATGTGTATTAATAATTATCTAGTTTTTTGTGATCAATTAAAATTTTTTAAAATTTTAATATGTTCTATGTGCGCCTTTTGTTTTATATAAAAATAAGTAATATTTTAGAAAAAAATCTTGTAAAAACTTAGTGTGTAAAGTCACTTTTTCATTGTAATAATTAACTATTGTACTTAAATATTATTTCAGAGAAATGGAGCAGATTACTCCGTCTTTGTGAATACTTCTTCAGAATTTGACGGTAGTGATGCAGGAGCCAGACCAGATGAAGCTAAGTCTTGGGGAAAAATTAGAAAAGATGCACATCCAGTTAAGGTTTATGCAGATGCAACCTTGGTTTTTCCTTTATTAGTTGCACAGACATTTGCCAAAGAATGTTTTGGACCAAGTACCAGCCACTAAATAAATTCTTCTTTTTCAAAGGTTTTTTATTTTTATATCTCCTACGTAATTTTTTTTTTCTTCGAAATGGTGATACAGGGGTTCATTTCGTTTTTTCCTTATAATGTGTATCAAGATTTTGTAAGCTACTTCTAACAAAGCAATGCCTCTACAGTTTTCACATCTCATTTTATCACCTTTTTGTGTTTTTGGCATATCCTTGCTATGGCCCACTTTCCTGGCATTTTTCCTTTTCCCATATCCCTTTTTATCAGTTTATGTATCTCATTATGTAGCCTTTTCCGGTCTACTTTGATTATTTCAGCCGATATTTCTATAATTCCTGGGGTTTTATTGTTTTTTAGTTCCTTTATTTCATTTTCTATTTCTTCCTTTTTAGGTTTTTCTATTATTATGTGATCATCTTCCATTTCATGGATTGTTTCCCTTTCTTCTTCGTTTTTGTTTAGCAGTTGTTCCATTTTTCTCGTTTCCTGGTAAAAAGATCTTATTTCCTTTTTTGGAATTTTTCTTCTCTCTTTGTTTTCTTTTTACATGCTTTGTTCATAATTTTCCCCGTATTCTCGTCTGCTACTTTTGTCACTTTTCTATTAGTTTTCATTGTTACTTTATTCGTGTTTTACTCCTTTTTTTATGCTTTCCCACTTTTCTTCCGGGTCTGTTTCTGGTTCTTAGTTTAGTCTGTTCGATATTCGTTCTTATGAAAGGAATGAATTATTTTTATTTCAATCCAAATAAACCTTTTTGTCAGAGAAAGATTTAATTATATTTCAGGGCCCTCTTGTGTACCTCAGTGGAGAAGGTTCCCAGTTGAATTTTTTTATGTGTATGATTTAAATTAGGGCATACGGTAACCGCCACGCTAGTAGACACACGGGTACATTGAGCTAACAAAGTCGTGGACCCTTTACTTGTTGCACTGCTTACTTTTGTGCCGAGAAGTAAACAGATTGATCCTACATAGAAAAAGTCCCTTGACGTAAAAGAAGAAGTATTGAGTTGGAAAATATTCGAGTATAGACTTATACAGTATGGTGCAAATGGAAGGAATAAATTCGTTATTTCGTAAACCGGCGACATTAGGGAAAAATCCCGAAACAGGTCGATCTTTATTTTTAGATTATGATATTTTAGCATATATGTCACATGCATGACGTCATCTATCTGAGCGTGATGATGATGATGTAATCGATAATTTTTTTAAATGAGTATAGGGGTCGTGTGCTAGCTCATTTGAAAGGTTATTCAATTCTCTATTCAGCAATGTAAACATTAACCTAATTATGTATACAGGGTGTCCAAAAACAATTTTTTAAATTGAATTAATTGACAAAAAAGAAGAATGTATGTAATTTATATAAGACAAAATACTTTTTACTGTTATCAGAAAACAGAAAAAAAATGTTTATTTGAAAAATAAACATTGCTTTTCGCTTAAATTCAATGTTCAAGCCAACTCCCGCTAGGCACCTGCTTTTTGGAAGTTTGAACAATCAATTTAAGCGAAAGCAATGTTAATTTTTCGAATAAACATTTTTTCCTGTTTGCTGACAGTAGTAAATGTATTTTGAATCAAATAAATTACTTACATTCTTCTTTTTTTGTCAATTATTTAATATAAAAAAATTGTTTTTGAACACCCTGTATATATAACGATGTTAATGTTTATATTACTGAATAGAGAATTGAATAACCTTTCAAATGAGCTAGCAAACGACCCCTATTCTCATTTAAAAAAATCATCGATTACGTCATCACGCCCAGATGGATGACGTCACTTGTGTGATATACAGGGTGTCCAGAAACTCTACCGACAAACGAAGACAGGAGATTCCTCAGATAATTTAAAGACAATTTAACCAAATTCACCTAGTCCGAAAATGCTTCCTAAGGGAGCTAGAGCTCTTTGAAGATGGCGTCTCGTATTTAGTTTTCCTTAAATACCTCCAGAACGCTTTTAGTTAGAAAAACGAAAATTGGTACACATATTTATCTTCCAGAGATAAATCGATTCCATCCATTGCGAATTTCTAGTACCGGTCATAGGCGTCCGTTTTGGGTAGGGCAACGGTAATTTTGTCACATAACTTTTTTGTCTTTAACTTTTAAGCATTTTTGACTATGGATTATTAAAGTGTGGGGTAGTTTAGTACTTAAAGCTACTCCTGCTTCAAGTCGATAGGATACACCGTTTTCTAGAAAAATCGATTTGAATATTTTTCGTTTGTTGAATTTCAAAAAAAAAAAAAAAATAAAAAAAACTATTTAAAAAACGAAAACTGGCACGTTTATTTATATTCCAAAGATGAATCGATTTCATTAATTGCGAATTTCTTGTAGCGGTTATATGCGCCCGTTTTGGGTAGGTGAAAGGTTATTTTATCGCATAACTTATTTGTCTTTAATTTTTAAGCATTTTTGACACTATATTATTAAATTATGAAGTATTCTAGTACTAAAAGTTACTCCTGCTTTAAGTTGGTAAAATACACCGTTTTTTTTTTTTGAAAATTTTTTTCAATTTTTTTTCAAATTTCCAACACGAAAAATTTTCAAATCGATTTTTCTAGAAAACGGTGTATCCTACCGACTTAAAGCAAGAGTACCTTTTAGTGCTGAAATACCTTATAATTTAATAATCTAGAGTCAAAAATGCTTTAAAGTTAAAGACAAAAAAGTTATGCGATAAAATAACCGTGGTCCTACCCAAAACGGACGCCTATGACCGGTACTAGAAATTCGCAATAGATGGAATCGATTTATCTCTGGAAGATAAATATGTGTACCAATTTTCGTTTTTCTAACTAGAAGCGTTCTGGAGGTATTTAAGAAAAACTAATTACAAGACGCCATCTTCAGAGCTCTAGCTCCCTTAGAAAGCATTTTTGGACTAGGTGAATTGAGTTAAATTATCTTAAAATTATCTAAGGAATCTCCTGTATTCGTTTGTCGGTAGAGTTTCTGGACACCCTGTATATGCCAAATTATCATAATTTAAAAATCGACCTGTTTCGGGATTTTTCCGTAAAGTCGCCGGTTTACGAAATAACGAATTTATTCGTTTCATTTGCACCATACTGTATATTAACTTAGATAGAGTGTCATGTTGAGCGAAGCGACGATACCATCTTTTTTTTGGATCAGTCAGTGCTGTTTCACTCTACACATAAGCTTTGTTCGCGCTGGATAACCCGAACGTACCCAGAGGGAGAACGCCTGCGCATTACAAAATCGAGCGTTCGCGGAGGTCGAATTTTTCCCTCTGAACACCCTACGGATTTTTAATTCGGTGTTCCAGCAGTACAGAAAAAAGATCCTGAACGTGTGCGGGATACCCTCTCGACGTTCGAGGATTTTGTTTCGGATTTTAAGTTCTCACAGGCGCACAAAATATTTGGGAAGAATTTCTAATTTCTTGACATTCTGTTCTTACTCCGTCCAATTCTTAACCTAAAATATTGTTTTGTTAAACAACTTGTAGATGTAGATTCTGGTTTTTAAATTATGTAAAGTGTTGTATCATTTCAATATTCTTCAAACAAATTTTAATATTTTTTATATTAAAGCTTTTTTAGTTGTTTTTGTCAATGTTTTCCATTTAGTATGTTTATAAATAAGTAGGTACCTTTTCTAGTATTATTATCTTATTACTTTTCATTCGATATTCGATAATAATCTATTACGGTAGTATTACAATAAATTTTACTCTGTTTTTACTTAATTTCTTCTATCTAGATGAGCTTATAAGTACCTACATATTCTTGTGGTTTATTTTTCAGTTTAATTTATGAGTTAAATTAGTCTCTTATTAAATAATGAATCATAAACAACACATCAAACTTATTCTGAAACTATTTCTTGTGTCTTGTTATATTTCATTATTTTTGTGGTGTAATAAACCACAACACAATGCCACAACCTATCAAATTCAATATATCAAAATTGGAAATTATTGCTTTACTAAATTATTCCTTCCTTCAGATAATGTTCATGTTCAACCCCCAGGAGTTAAAGGCAATTTTTATATCTAAATAACAAGCTGCAATTTCCAAGTAACTCAACAATCGTTTACTCTCTACAAAAATTTAAGCCGGATTTCGGCGTGGAGATACCAAATTATATTGTTGAAATAATAAAAACGCTAATCAAATTTCTATAAAGTTAATCCTTTGCCTGTTGCTGTAAGTCTCTTTATTTTTGTTGAAATACAAATTTGTTGCATTTGCATTTTTTGTTGACATTGATTTCGAAATAAGAAAGGGACAAGAAAAGGCTTCCTTCTCTAACCTTAATGTATGCAACCCGTCATTACATTATGAATCCGAAAATTGTTCGTGGAGCGAAAAATCCTGAACATGTCCAGGATAAGTTTACGTTGACGCCTGCGCCTTGGAAACTAATCCCGAACTTACTATTGTAAAGCTGTGACACTAGTTCTCCCCTACCGTGCCTATACATCCACTTAGTTTCTCGATACCATGTGCTAGAAGTCCAAGAGATCTTGTCGTCAGGTTCAGGTCAGTAAGCGCGGAAGGTACGCTCAGGCTATGTTCATACATATATAAATCAATGTATTTAGTCGAGATGTCATTGAATAACCTAGAAATATCTGGGGACGTCTAGAACGTCAGAAAATGTTTATAAATATAGAGAAGTACGACAGTTTATAGAACAACTCTATTTGAAGTTTATAGTTGTCATTGGTATTGTTGTAATGTGTTGAAGTTGTAAAAGTTATAAAATATATGACACACATGAAAGTCACATGTGAGAAGGAGCCGGATTAGTCCATAAGCCTAGCAATTACATAGATACCCGTGTGTCTTACTGTATAATAAAATAAAGTGTGTGTATATGAATAAATTTATTTATAATTCTATAATTAATAGAAAACTTATATAAAAAATGAGATTAGATAAACGAGTAATATCTTTCTAATGTGGAGTATTGAGTTTAAAGTATCTTTGTTGCGATAATTCAACAGCTCTTGATAGAATAATTTGTACATCCATTGGTGGAAAGTTTTGGAGTAGTTTCAGGTTGGACGGAAAATCGCCATCTAATAATTGGTTCCTCAGAATGCTAAAAATAAATATTTAGTGTTTAATATAAAAAAAACCGTTCAATGAGTCAAAATACCAATTTTGAACTAACTCAGTGATATTAGAAGTGTTACACCCAAAAGGAATAATTTCCTCCAAAGCGCGTCGAATTACGGATTTTCTGCAAGAAGCTGACGTTAATGTTTTGTCGTGGCCACCCCGCTCACCGGATTTAAATCCTATCGAACATGTGTGTGATATGACGGGAAGGAGACTGTCCACGTTGCACCATCCTCCAGACTCTGGCACGGTTAATCCATGAAGTTCAAGTTGTTTGGAACGGGGTGCCACAAGCAGACATTGATCATCTCATTTTGTCAATGCCCAGACGTGTACAGGAGTGTATTCAGCTCCGGGGTCGCCAAACACATTAATTTTTTTTTTTTACATGTGAATAAAAATTCTTGCCTACTTTTCGTTTCATTCTTGATGTGTATGTAACAAATAATTTTAGAAAATCTTAAGCTTATTACAAAGTCATTTGTATTTGAATGACTTGGTTACGTTTTCGGCCCGGGTAGAAATTAATACATTTTAATCTATTGTACTTTTAATTATTATACGTTCAGTATGCTCATCTTTGAAAATTTAACCATACTACTCAAATACAAATAACTTTGTAATAGGATTAAGAGACCGCTTAATAAAATATTTTGAAACGTACTATAAATCTAACCATGTTGCCAAAAAATCAAGTTAAAAAATTATTTCTTCTAGGCGTAATACTTCTAATGACACTGAGTATATTTAGTCTTGACGTAGGTCGAAATTCAAACTCAAAAACAGATTGGTTAAATGTATATTTGCTTCAATCTAGGGCCAATCTGTTTTTGATCTTATCTTTTAATCTTAATGTAGCGAAAGTTTTTTAGAACTTACACGATCATTGCACAGCAGACAAAGATTAAAAAATTAAATCTTTTTTTATCTGAGAATAATGAATCCCATATCCTAAGTACATCAGGTAGAGGAAATTCTTGAGAGAGCAATAGTGTGATCCACCTAAAAATAATTTAATGATATCAGTAACAAGATCTACGTTGTTAAAATCATTTAAGTTCTATTACATGTTTCAGCAGTAGAAAGCCTGTATGGTTTACAGAAATTTTAACAAAGTAAGTTTATCCCATGACTAGAATCTGCAACTCAAATGATCTCTTTGGAGATTTTTCTTTGCAGGAACATTGGGACGGCGATTCATATAATATAAGAAATTGAGTGTTTGTGTATGGTTTTGTGTATGTATATTATCACTGTGTTCATGAATAGTTTCCCCAACTACCGCATAAAGGAGTAGGATTGTCAACGATGATCTCCAGGAAAAATACGCGAAATGCTTAGTTACAAACCAGTAAAATTAGTAAAGAAATGGAATACTGATTAAATATCCAGAGATTGTTAGTAAATGAATGATAACAATATAAAGATTTCCTATATCGAAAAGTATCTTGCAAGTTGAGAATTTGTGTATGAATAAAGCCTTTCTACATTTTGCTAATCGTTTAGCAGCCATGACGTCTTTTTCTTTGGGGTTTGGTCAATTTTTCCTTTTGTTTTGGATTTACTTAGCTATAGTTACAAAAGCATTATTACAGAGTTAGCGACTGTCAATGACGGTAATATAATACATATGTGTACTTACCTGAAACTATAATATTGAGGTTTTAAGTCTAATTGCTGGAATTTGAGCCATACGTCTAGGTCGCTAGTCTTTAATTGGTTTAATAGTCTATTCATCATTCCATTGATACCTTTATCAGATTCATCTAAACTTTTTATAAAAAAGTCTCTAATTTCAGACATTAAATTGGTAAAACAGAAGAAACAGTCCGCTTCTGCGTGTTCTGCAAGACAAGATGGTACAATAAATTAAAATACATACATGGTTTATAAGGATTAAATGTATAAAAATATTTAATCAAGTATAGGGACCATAATAGGTGATGATCCCGAACGGCACTGACACGGACCATGACAGAACCATACTACATCAACATACTAAAAATAATGGAAGACACCTAAAATGGTTCTATGCTCGACAAGTGTGTATGTAAATTAGATACGCTTAAGGGGGTAGGGGCAAAATCTTGGTCCAATGCTATTTAAATGCATTAATTTTTTTTCGAATTCTGAGAAAATTAATAAATATTTTTGAAAAATTTAAACCCAGAATGAAATATTACATTATTACCGAGGGCCGAAGTCCCTTAGAATAAACAAAAAGTTTCTTGTGAAGAAAGATATTTGAAATTAAAAATCACACTAAATTTTGTCTCTTTTTTACCTGTGTAACTTATTAAAATCAACATTATAGAAGTCTTCAGGGATTTTCGGCCCTCGGTAATAATGTCACCTTTCATTCTGCGTTTAAATTTTTCAAAAATACTTATTAGTTTTCTCAGGATTCGATGAATGTATTTAAATAGCATTAGACCAAGATTTTGCACCTATTCCCTTAAGGTATTTTTGAAAGAAGGGTACGATACATTTTACACGACACGACACACTGTGGGAAAGAGTGGAAGAGTGTATTTTGCAAGAAGTTTCGTCACAAATAAATAAAAAATTTAGAGAGAGAGAGAGAGAGAGAGAGAGAGAGAGGGGGGGGGGGGGGGAGAGAAAAAAAATTAAAGTTTAATTTGGCCTCATTTTTAAGAACAAATATTTACATACTTGGAATATAATGAGCAAATAAATGATGTATCATATCGTCATACTTCAAAAAATAATATTTTTCATCTACTTTTTATGGAAGGATACGATTATTGGGGTTTTGTAAATATTTTTTGTTTCCCATTAGGTAATTAGTGTAATGCTTAATGACGGCAGAAAGATGATGTAACGATGTGATAATGTCAATTTTAAATATTTACCGAGTAAAACCGATTAACCGATTTTTTAATGAAAAATATAAAATAATTTTAAATTATTTAGTACTCAAAAAATAAAAAAAAGAAATCTCGAGATAATGCAAGTACATGCTTTAAACAAAATGCAGGTATTCTGCTAACAGAATCGTTTTAATTATTTCTCAAGCCATTCCATATCGGTAAATTTCAAGGCTGGCCAGCTTGCCCTTTGCATAATGTGTACTGCATTGGAAATCCCGCAAAAATCTGATAGTAAGAAGCGGTAACTGTCAAGCGGATGTTAAAAAAGATACTATTTTAAACAACCAAGATAAAGTTGAATTTTGTGTGCATCAGGAAATTGAGCATTATCATTCTCATTTGGTTGGTATCTTAGTATCTCACGATCTACTTATTACCACAAATTTCCAGAACAATCATGGTAGTTATTTTATTTATATTAAAAAATATACACTATATTATAAAACAGCAAATATAATCGAGATTACTAAAAAGTACACACAACATGTGATATGTCAAAGATGCATGGGCATGAATGTGGATGTGCATGTTTGATACGTGATTTTGAAAAAGCATTTGACAAAGTACAACATAAAGAATTAGTCCAAATTCTAAAGACAAAAAACATAAAAAAGGGAATAGTAACAGACCTTTATTGCAATCAAAGAGCATAAATTGTAATAGATAACGAAACCAGTTTAGAAATTTAAATCAGGAGAGGAGTTAGGCAGTGATGAATGTCTTCATTAATATTCGTATTCGATGTACATATTATACAGAGAGAGTCTGTAATTTGGAATAAATTCAATATCTCAAATAATCATTGTTTTTTTGAAAAATGCTCAGACCCGTCGATTTGTATTTCAAACTGTCCTTTTTGACATACAATAATAATGTATACAGGGTGTCCCAATTTAGAGATATGACGTCATCGTTGATTTTCTTAAATGGCAGCACTGTCACTTTGATAGCTATTTTGATAGGGTGTGTAAAGTTATACACAACTGCAAAATATCAAATTTTTATTCTCTACCATTTACAAGATAGTAGAAAATAACAAAGTTATGTCTGTAATTTGGAATAAATTCAATAATTAAAATACTAATTGTTTTTTTTGAAAAATACTCAGACCCGTCGATTAGTATTTCAAATTGTCATTTTTGACATACAATATTAATGTATACAGGGTGTCCCAATTTAGAGATATGACGTCATCGTTGATTTTCTTAAATGACAACACTGTCATTTTGATAGCTATTTTGATAGGGTGTGTAAAGTTATACATAACTGCAAAATTTCAAATTTTTATTGCCTACCATTTACAAGATAATAAAAAATAAAGTTATGAAAAACAAGTATTCAAATAATAATTGAATTTAATTATTTCAATTAAGCAAATACTCATAATGTTGCCCTCAATTATTGTCAATAAGGCTTTTCATCGATTGTCATTTGTTTCGAGCTTCTGTCATGTGTCACATAATATTAATATATCTACGCCATACGTATTTGGTTTGTATCATTGTTATGTACCAATAACGTATGACGTAGATATATTAATATTATGTGACACATGACAGAAGCTCGAAACAAATGACTGTGAATGAAAAGCCCTATGGGCAACGTTATGAGCATTTGCTTAATTGAAATAATTAAATTCAATTATTATTTGATTACTTGTTTTTCATAACTTTGTTACTTTCTATTATCTTGTAAATGGTAGAGAATAAAAATTTGATATTTTGCAGTTGTGTATAACTTTACACACCCTACCAAAATAGCTATCAAATGACAGTGTTGCCATTTAAGAAAATCAACGATGACGTCAGATCTCTAAATTGGGACACCCTGTATACATTATTATTGTATGTCAAAAATGACAATTTGAAATACTAATCGACGGGTCTGAGCATTTTTCAAAAAAACAATTAGTATTTTAATTATTGAATTTATTCCAAATTACAGACATAACTTTGTTATTTTCTATTATCTTGTAAATGGTAGAGAATAAAAATTTGATATTTTGCAGTTGTGTATAACTTTACACACCCTATCAAAATAGCTATCAAAATGATAGTGTTGCCATTTAAGAAAATCAACGATGACGTCATATCTCTAAATTGTGACACCCTGTATACATTATTATTGTATGTCAAAAAGGACAATTTGAAATACTAATCGACGGGTCTAAGCATTTTTCAAAAAAACAATTAGTATTTGAGATATTGAATTTATTCCAAATTACAGACTCTCTCTGTATAGTGAATATATCATTGAAGAAGCATTGCTATCTGAAAGTGAAGGAATAATAACTAATGGAAGAACTATAATCAACAATAAGATATGCCGATGACACTGTTAGTATGGAAAGCTCTGTTGAACAATTTCAACTACTACTAAACAAGACAAGCAGCTTCTGTGAAAAGTATGGACTAAAAATGAATATAAAAAGTCTACATATTATGTTGATAACACAGAAAACAAATATAAAAACAAATATACATTTGCGAGATATGAACTTGAATAAATCGTCACATTAAATAATATAATACATAGGTATTTAAAAGAAACTGATAACTTACTAGTAAAAAAATCTTACTAATAAAAAGAAAAACTTTTTCTGACGACATGGCAACTCGTTTTTGGGATAAAGGTGGCTTAGACGGGATTATTTTCATTGAGGAGGCTCAGTTTCATCTTAATGGATACATCAACAAGCACAATGCTCGCTACTGGTGTCCAGAAAATCAGAACAAAGTACACCAGAAACAGTTGCATTCAAGAAAATGACTGGTGTGGCATAACTGCATCAGGGATTATAGTCCTGTCGCCAGGGGGGTACAACGGCCTCCTGTATTCAGATGGACTTACCCAAGTATTTTTTATGTATTTTCACCCGTAGAACACGAATTTTTTGGGTAACAGTTGATCCGGATGTCGATAAGATTGTTATAAACAAAGAACTTGAGGAATTACTTACCAGCCATTTTTCGCAAAACAAAAATTTTTTTTGTATTTTTTGGGCCATTCTAACCAAAAAATGTTCCTACAAATTTTTTCGTAGGATGCATAGTTTTCGAGATAAACGCGGTTGAACTTTCAAAAAATCCAAAAATTGCAATTTTTTAACCCGAATAACTTTTGATTAAAAAATCAAATAGCAATTCTGCTTACCGCATTTGAAAGTTCATGTCAAATTATATCGGTTTTAGTTATTTGCATTGCCAAAAATTTATTATTTTATTGTTAAACAAAGCTATAAACACCTAGTGCTTGAGTGATGTTTTCAATGATTTCTCATTTAAAATCGAACGAGTAGGTAGAGTAGGTACAAGTGCAAGCGAGGCGACTTTTACGTAGCATGCATTAAAACGCATGTATTAGGCACGGGAAACACTGTGTTTATAGCTTTTTTTAACAATAAAAAAATAAATTTTTAGCAATGTAAATATTCAAAACCGATAGAATTTGACTTGAACTTTCAAATTGCTATTTTATTTTTTAATCAAAAGTTATTCGGGTTCAAAAATTGAAATTTTTCGATTTTTTGAAAAAAGGTCGATCTTATCAATCGAATGGCCCAAAAAATACAAAAAAAATGTTTTGTTTTGCGAGAAATCGCTGTTATGTAATTCCTCAACTTCTTTGTTTATAACAATCTTATCGACATCCGAATCAACTGTTACCCAAAAAATTAGTGTTCTACGGGCCAAAATACATAAAAAACTTGGGTAAGTCCATCTGAATAAAGGAGGCCGTTGTACCCCCCCCTGGAGACAGGACTATTATCGGATCTTACTTTTTTTTAAGATGCTAGGGAACACACGCTAACTGTCAACAGTGCACGATATACTGACAGGTTGCAAAATTGGTTACTTCCAGAATTGGTTAATTTTCCAGGGTATACCATATGGTTCGGGCACGACGGTGCTACGCCACAAACAGCGATCATTTCAATAAACGCCCTGATAGAAATTTGTACTCCTCCAAGATCTCCACACATTACCCCTTTAGATCTTGTACTACGGGGTTAGTTAAAAAAAATCGTCTAAGCTAACCCGCCAGCTACCAAAGAAAAGCGGAAGCAAAAACATTCAGTGTTACAAGTCAACTGTTTCTACAGCACCATACATTCCTCCTATACTGTGACCATACTAACACATTCGTATTATTGTTTCCTACAACTCTTTCTAGTGCTAGCTGAAATCTGCCTGCAGAAAAGCTGACAAATTGTTTGTCTATAAATATTGTATCAGTTGTCAATCTTATTTAATACAGTCACTGATGATCTCTAAGTATCTCTACATTTTTTGTTATGTAAAAAATGGATTTAATTGTATAGTATAAAGTTGATACAAACCTCTAAATGATATGTCGCTGTCCAAAGCAAATGAAAAATATATCGGTCCTACAATTTCGTTCATTCCCTGAACATAACCTTGGCCGGGGTTCAGTTTGGCGTATAAAAATAATATTCTTTCTACAACTTCCCAGTGAGCTTCTTTGCCTTCTGTCATCGGAGCGTAGTCTTCATTAGCCTTTTTAGATAATAGTGCGATCTGAAAATCGTAAGATTAGTTGTATGTATTATGTTATATGTATAAAGGTCATAACTATTTGTTACTTTTGGTTTTTGGGCATGTCATTTAGAGTTACGCTAAGTAATAGAACAAGCGGCATTCAGAATTGGATACTTGATCGTTACTGTTGTCTTACAAAAAGTCGGAGAACTTACAGTGCGACTCACTTTTATTTGGTTCTAAAATAGGAAAGGATATGAATTCTATAGGGTACTTTTAGGGTACGTTTTAGGTTGTCAAAATTATTTGATGATAACCGTTACAACTTTAAAGCGAAATTACATGCTAACCTAATAAGTGTTGAAAGAGTCATCATCATCATCATCATCATCAATGGCGTTACAACTCTTCGCGAGTCTTTGCCGCGTTTACTATTGCCTTTCATGTTTGTCGGTCCTGTACCACTAATTCCCATTGTCGCACTCCCATTTTTTCTAGATCTTCTTTGACAGCATCTTTCCACCTTTTTCTAGGCCGTCCTACAGACCTTCTTCCACCTGGCCTTTCCCAGAACACATTGTTTTTAAGGCGATTGTCGTTACTGCGTATCACATGCCCTGCCCATCTGAGTCTATTGGTCTTTATATATCTGACTAGATTTTCCTTTCCAAATAGATACTCTATGTAGCTCGTTATTGTATCTGCGTCTCCATTCGTTTGTCAGTTTGTCATTCGATAGATTGTCAATTTCGTTTTTTGTCTTATACATATCTTTAGACCACAGTACAGAGCTTAGAATGTTTACCGCTTTTTTACCCTGCTGCGTCCTGTTTGCGATGTCTCTTTTGGTAGGGGCTTCTTTAGATATTATAGATCCGAGATATTTATGTTCGTTAAGTATGTACATGTTTTTGTAGTTCTAATTTCTAACTCTGGATCTTCTTCATCATCCCTAACTGTAAGATATTCTGCCTTTAACATTTTCATATTGAGGCCCCATTTTTCATGTTCTCAGAATTCTTGGTTCAAATATAAGCAATAGGTTTTCTCCATCTGACTTGGAGATGGTCTATGTCTATACTGTCAGTGCCGTATATGTATCGTATATTGTAATTTTTATTTTCTGAGAGTTGGTTTCTACCTGCGAGGAGGCAAATTTAAAATATTACACTGCAATAATTCAGTAATAAAACGAGACAAAATATTTAAATATATAAAATACTTCTACGTTACAAAAGAAGCAAATTTAATATGCATAACAATGCAAATTGTCGTAAAGATATTCAAACATGCCTTAAAAATCGATTATTTTCATGCTTACAGTTAAGTTTATTTCTTTACCTGCTACTAAAACATATCCACGGTGAATGTACAGGCTGTGTGAGAGATTGTTATTAAAATGCAGAAAACACTTCTCAAAATACACCTTTGGGAGGTAAGGTTCAAAACAACTTATATAATAGCAATATCTGTTGTAATGTTTTTTAGTCTATCTGTGCAATCCATAAGAACAGTGTATATGACTATAATCCAACCACATTTCGCTTATTGTGCTTCAATCATGAAGCATTGATCGTCTAACACTGATTTTTAACCATGCTGGTAAGATATATATGTCAGAATTGAATATCAGAACCTCAAAAGAATGTGATATTCCAACACAGTACACTATGTCAATATACTGATATTAGTAGCATAAGTCTTTTATAACTTAAACAAATGTTAGACTACCTTTTTCTATGTTTTGAACCTCACCTCCTCATAAATTAGCCATACCTTTGTGATTCCTAGGCCTTTTCTTTCAACATTGGCACATTTGAGAACACTTCTTTGTACTCTTGTATGCAGTCTTTTGACGTCATTCATATTGACTATTTCTTTACAAGGATATTCGGTTGGTTGTTGAAAGAATGATATATCAGGGCACAGTCTTCTAACGTCTTTATCTATTTGGAGCAACACTTCATTGTCTTTAAAAAACGTTTGCCATTCGCTATCGGGATTTATGTTCAATGGGTGGTCTCCTAAGGTGACATCCCCATTTATTTCTTTTCCTCCTGGCATGACTATCATTTCCTCTGTAACAAAGAAATAAAATAATAGAAAAATATCTATTAATTCACTCAAATAGATCAAGGTGTTGGCCAAGGAGACTGATTGTCTACCTTACTACTCAATATAGTTTTAGAAAAAAATTGTCAGAGATAGTGGGCTAAATAGGTCCGGAACTCTTTTCTACAAAGAGCACCAATGCTTAGTGTATGCTGATGACATGGTTCTCACTATAAGAAATGGAAAATAACTGGCAAGTGTAGCAAAAAGACTGATTCAGGAAAGCTCTAAACTTAGACTAAAAATTATAATTATTCAATCTTAAATTAAATTAAATACACGGAAATCTTGAGCAGAAAAGGGATAAACAACAGGGGCTCCTTTAAATTAGAGGTGGAGGATGGATCAGTTGTAAAATTGGGGAAGGTATAAGAATATATCTGGACCTCTGAGGTAAACTACACTATGTACTATGCCGACATGCTGTTGTTTTAAATAATTTCCTTTAATCCACTTATCTTATTGGTTGCATTATACAAATTGGTTATACAGTAGAACCCCGTAAATCCGAACCCCGCTAATCCGAACTTTCAGCAAATCCGAACCAACGGAAAGTGAACAAAATTTAAAAATTCAAAACAAAAAGTTAAAAACATGTTTATTATACAAAGTAAGACCAGAAAATTGAACAATGTAGGATTAATAGGACTTGGACATTTAAAATTTCTTAAAAATAAATACGTACTTTAATACAGTTGAGTCCGCGAGTCTTTACCCGTGCGTCATCATTTAAAGCATACGAAATAAGTCGGAAATCTATTTCACGTAACAACAACTGACAGAAAGTGGCTACTGTTCCGATTACGGGTTTTATTTTAAAATTTGACGTTATCAAATATGTATATAGAATGTCAAATGTAAGTTTTGCTTCAAAATTTTTGTGCAGAATTACAGCTACATTTGAAGTAGCTTAATAAATTCTTTTATTATTATTGATTAATAAATAAATAAACAATTTATAAAAAAATTCAATAACATATTTTATTTTTGTTACTTTATTCACTCTGACGGAAATATAAACACAATCATTTCTTTACTGTGTGAATGACGTTAGCTTTGTATGTTTTAAATATTAATTGCCAAAATATAATTATTTACCTTAAAACTTTAGAGCCCAATATAAAATTAGTTGTGAAAACAACTGTTTGTGTAATATAAAGAAACTTCAAAACGTAAAAATTAGACAAAAACCGCAAAAAATTCAACTGACTGACAGCCACAAAAAAATAAACAAAGCAGAAACGTCAAATAAATTGTGCTTAAAATATGAAAACATACCGAATCGTCTTTTTTTGTACCTATCTCTTTTCAATGCACTGAGTCTAGATGGTTCATAAAAATAACATGTGTTTTTACTTAATAACAAACGGCAGCTGGTTTGTCATGAGTTTCATGCGTGGAAGAGAATGATGCTAGATAAAAAGTTTGTGTTTTATCTCGCCAGGTATTAATGACGCACGGGTAAAGACTCGCGGACTCAACTGTATGTAGTGCATGCTTATTGGGACCATGCAAGTTCGGCAAAGCGACCCCTATTTCTACGCTCTGTACTTTTATTCGCACTTTTAATTATATTGGCCAATTATATTAGTCCTGGTTACTGGATAATTGTCAATATAGTCCAAAGTGTGCCATATAGTCCAAAAAAATAATAAGAAGAAAAAATAAGATTCAGGTTATGTTATGAAAACGAAACCAATTGTATGTAGTAAATAAAATTAGTTAATAAAATGCCGTACTGCAAGCAAAATAAATTTAATTAAATTTACCTTTCTATAATAATTGCATATCATATCAATATTTTTTTTTTTTGTTTCAATGACAGAAGGTATGAAATATACCTCAATTTGACAATTTCAATTGACAATATGAATTATTTAAGATAGTTGCAATATTTCTCTGCGACTCGCGCACGGTTGTTTCTCGTTTCCCTTCCAAGTACTTGCACACCGCGAAGAAAGGTTAAACATAAACCTATGTCGGTTCCCTTATAGTCAATTTGAGTCCAAAAATATTGTCCACACTCTTGCGAGAACGTTTTGCGACTCGAAATCAACGACAATGAAAGCTTTGAATTACTAGTTAGGCTAAATTTCTGATAATCCGAACTTTTCGGAATCCGAACAGGCCGTCCCCCCAATTAGTTCGGATTTTCTGAGTTCTACTGTATATTATTATTATAATATGGTCATATTGTCTCTCAACCGATTATGGGATATATCAGATTTTATTAACATCCAATACTAAAATCAAATAAAGATGCACTAGAAATAAACAAACCAAGTCACGTTGAATGTTATAAGGATTTATCCCAAATCATGATTTACAAAGTTGATACATTGTAAATCATGATTCGTGAGTGCTCCTCGTAACATTCAACGTGTCTCGGTTTGTTAATTTCTAGTGCATCTTTATTGTGATTCTAGTATGTCTCTAAACTTTGTTGCAAACATACGCTAAACATGGTTGCTCGAAATAACATAGTGTAGTTTACCTCCGAGCTCCAGATATGCACTTAGGTGTCCTTACTGATCACACATGTACCTAATGAAGAAACTGAATTCAACCTGAGACTGATTAACAGCAATAGATGTGATAGGGCCATGAACAAAATAATTCAGGCCAAAGATACATCTCGTAATACAAAAATAAGAGTATGCAAAACTAAAATTATACCCACAGTGCTCAAATTCAAATATATATGCTGCAATCACATGGACTGTGAACAAAACCATACAGAACAGATTGGAAGCACGGGTAAAAAAGATACTTCACAGAATATTTGGTGGAAATGTAGTAGAGGGGGAATGGAGAAGACGAATTAATGTAGAAGTAAAATAGAAGTAGATTGAATGCTCGAATATATATAGTCAAATCTTGCCCAAGTATACTTTCGCTAACTTAGCACCATCAGGGGCATTTCGTCAAAACAGGAAGATATCCAAGCAAAATGTAGATAACCTTTGTATTGCAAGAAAGTAATTTAAAAGATTTAGCAACTAATAAATAACATTAAACACACACTGGACGAAGGACAAACAGACCAAAAATTAATTAAAATCTGGCAAATTTTAATTAATTTTCGATCTGTTTGTCCTTCGTCCAGTGTGTTTAATGTTATTTATTAGTTGCTAAATATTTTAAATTACTTTCTTGCCATACAAATGTTATCTACATTTTGCTGGGATATTTTCCTGTTTTGACGAAATGCCCCTGATGATGCTAAGTTAGCGAAAGTATACTTGGGCAAGATTTGATTAAACTATATGCTCGAAATCTGCCTTTTATTCATATAAATTTAATGTAGAAGTATCCAATTTATTGTATGCTAAACCTCCAATAACAAAAGTAGTGAAAAAACAGACTATAATGGCTCGGACATCTAGAAAGAATCCAAGGTATTAAAGTCAAGAATATTGTTTGGAGAGTACCTAAGGGAGGACAAAAAAGAGAAGAAAACCAAAAAAGAAATGGGAAGATGTTTAGATATTGGAAGCTGAGACCTAAGACATAAAACGAGTGAAAGATAGCAATGTGCCTAAAAGGCCTGTTAATGCTATACATACATACGAAAGGAAGTTCTATATTTGGGCAATATGGCTCAGCATCAAAGTAAATACAACTATTTATTCTTCTGAAGAAGGAAACACAATGAAAGAATCTTTCTTTAGGAACCTTAACGTTGAGGGTGATCTAAAGAAGACAAATATGGGAATTCAAAAGAAATTCAAACATATGAATAATTCTTTCAATTTGTTAATTAAGTATTTTGTTTGTGAAACTTTGGGTACGTTTGAATGACCTCAGCAGCTGGCTGTAAACACAAAGCGGCTTAGTGGTTGTATCCAGCGGGAACACTTAGTAAATCTCACAGGGGCTGACTTCCAGGGAGTCCTCTGAATGCTACTGTTTACTCAGCTGTCAGACCCTTTGTTACACATTGTAAATGTCAAAACAATCATTAACAGATATGAATATTTCAGTACTTATGAATTGTTTGTAGAGATCTCTTTTTTCTTGAAGACATGATTCCCAGTCGCTTTGTTCTGGTGGTAAGTAGTTTAACAGCAGTTTCCAACACAAGGGTCTTTTTCCTTGATCGTCAGGTATACCTGAAACAGACTGAGGTAAATACTTCAAATCAAAGGGGATAGCTCTGATAACATACCATGAAATGATAGTGTCTTTAATGCTTCTATATCTATCACATTTTGTTGAAGAATATCATCGAATTCTTTTAATCTAAAAGTAAAGTTATTTTATAATTGCACATTTTCGCCGGTAGAAAGTATTTACCTTGCTTTATATGCCATAATGTTGACACTTTTTGAGGTAGAAAGAGAAAGTCCTTTCTATTTTCATTGGGCGCTCTGGGCGGACTATCAATATCAATTTGATAACTTGAATCAAATTTAAGAAACAAAACCATAAACTTCTTCTTTAAAATCAATCTGAACACGTCACATATCATGTTCTAGCCACATATTTTTATATAAAATTCACTGTTTATAGCATTGTTACTCGATAAAGAATGTTTTAATTATTAACTACACAGGTAAATAACAATATAATTGTTATTTAAGCTGAATTGTTATTAGTAAAATTAGGTATAATTAAGTTTTCAATAATCGTATAATTTTATTGTTCCTACTAGTTAGATAACTAGCAGTACAGGTAGGTAATGACCCATTGTTGAGCTGATAGATCAAATTATAGTCCAAGAGACAGCGCTAAAAAATCTCTTTGAATACTGCGGTCGGTCAAGCGAAACGTAGAACAGGGGTTACTGAGAGGGTATCAAAGTTGCTTTCCTACGAAGGTAATGTAATCAATATGGCCCAGTTATGTGAGCAATATGGCCCAGTTATGTCAAAAATATGAATTTCGTTAAAGAGTAAAGTACCTTTATATTTCAGAATATCAAAAAAGGCGATTATGAAAAGTTGTTTGAAATTAAAAACTATGTTTAAATATACAATTACATTATTCTAATCGAAAAAAATTTTTCAATTGTTTTTTCAAATTACGGATACTCATCCATCATCATTTTATTACAATTTTGATAACTATTTTATTATCACTTTTACGAAAAAAAGTTATTCCTCATAAAATGCTCTCCCTGGTCTAAAATCTAAGATACAACCATCAGATATTAAACTTTTTTAATTTTATACAAGGTATGTAAAAAATATGAATTTTTCTTAAGAGTTAAGTGCCTTTATTATTCACAATATTTTAATTAGAAGGATGTAATTAATTGAACACTAAAACAATTTTTTTAGTTCCAAACAACTTTTCTTAATAACAATTTCCCATATAGCACACAACGTCCGATGGACGTCCATGTAACGTACATTTAAAGTCCAAACGTCCATGGACCAAAACTGACGTACCTACTATGTACGTACATTACGCAACGTCCATTGGACGTTTGATTTCAACGTACAATGGACATCCATTTGTGGTCCATGGAAAGTTTACACAAAACGAGACTATTATTATTAGCAATTATATAGCTTCTTGTTTTATTCAAAGCAATATTATTAGTAGAATATAAGAAGCTTCTAATAAATGTAGTCGCATATTTTTTCATCATCGAATTAAAACACTGAACCACTAAAATTATTTTAATTAAACCTATATAATATTAGACGAAGATAAAATGATCGTAAACTTTTTCCGTATAATGGTAATATCGGTAATTATAGACCTTACAATAATTAGACACTACCAATTTAAATCTTAAATGTGCATTTTGTAACTTAAATTTTCCGCCTTGCAATATTGTCCGTCATCGGGTCGGGTATCGAATATTTTTTTAGTTACCGTTACCTAATATCTTTATGCAGTCCTAACCCTCTTTTCTATGTGCATGCTTTATAGGCCGCCATTATCTGTATCTCGTTTTTATTAAATTATTACATACAATATTAATACATCCAGTGATTATACCTTTGTCTTTGCTGTTTACCGTGCCAGTGCAGTCGTGCATTAATGAAGTTCCTATAATAAAGTACCTATACATATATAATAAAGTTATAGTAAAGAAAAATAAAAAAGATCTTTTGTGTAATATTTTAAAGTACTCGTATAAGCAAGTATAAGATTTAGTATTATAGGAACTATTTCCGATAAAGGCTTTTTGCTATGTATTCACAAAATTATGGATACTATATAGATATCCTAAAAATGTCCATAAGACGTACATTGAATGTACATCAGATGTACATTGAATGTAAATAAGGTGTACATACAACAACGTACATTGTACGTTTGTTGCGGACGTTCTATGGACGTCCAATTTTGTGAACTCTGGACGTTCGTTGGACGTCCATCGGATGTCCATTGTACCTTAGCGGGACGTCCATTGGATGTTCCAATGTACAGAGATGTACGTCCATCGGACGTCCATAAAACGTACTTGTGCTATCTGGGTTTCGATGTTGTGAAATTTAACGATACTTTACTCTTGAGTGAAATTCATATTTTTTGACATACCTCGTATAGAATTCATTAAATTTAATATTTGATGATTGCATCTTAGATTATATACGATGCAGAGTATTTTATAAAGAATAACTTTTTTTCGTAAAACTGATAATAAAAAAGTTATCAATAGGTTTAAAGTTACGCAGACATACTGTATAAGAGCTAAAAAAAATTTTTTGCTGAACATTTATTATTGTTGAAGTTTATTATTAAATGTATTTTAGGTAAGTTTTACAGAAAAAAGTTTTGATCACTTTATACAGTATGTCCCTGTAAGTTGTATCCATATGGAAAACTTTTTTATTATTAATTTTACGAAAAAAAGTTATTCTTCATAAAAAGCTCTGCATCGTCCAAAACCTACGATTCAACAATCAGATATTAAATTTTATGAATGTTATACGATGAGGTATGTCAAAAAATTTGAATTTCACTCAAAAGTAAAGTAGCTTTATTTTTCACAATATTGAAAATTGCTATTATGAAAAGTTGCTTGAAATTAAAAACTATAATCTAATATGTATTTACATCCTTCTAATTAAAAAAAAAACAATTTTTTTTTGAAAAATTACATTATTTTCAGTTATTTCAATTCTGATAACTCTTTTATTATTAATTTTACGAAAAAAATACAACCATCTTATATCAAATTTTATCAATTTTATACGAGGTATGTCAAAAAAGATAAATTTAGATCAAAAGTAAAGTACCTTTATAGTTCAAAATATTTCAATTAAAAGGATGTAATTACATACTGAAACATAGTTTTTAAATAACTTTTCATAATAACAATTTTCGGTATTGTGAAAAATAAACGTATTTTACTCTTGAGCGAAATTCATATTTTTTGACATACCTCGTATAACATTGATAAAATTTGACATATGATGGTTGTATTTTAGGGTTTAGACCATGCAGAACTTTTCATTAAGAATAACTTTTTTTCGTAAAATTAATAATAAAAGAGTTATCTGAATTGAAATAACTGAAAATAATGTTAGTTATCCATAATTTTTCAAAAAAATAATTTTTTAATTAGAAGGATGTAATTGCATACTAGAACATATTTTTTAATTCCAAACAGCTTTTCATAATAGCAAATTTCAATATTGTGAGAAATAAAGCTACTTTACTCTTGAGTGAAATTCAAACTTTTTGACATACCTCGTATAATATTCAAAAAATTTGATATTTGATAGTTAAATCTTAGGTTTTGGACCATGCAGAGCTTTTTATGAAGAATAACTTTTTTTTGTAAAACTAATAATAAAAAAGTTTTCCATATGGATACAACTTACAGGGACATACTGTATAAACATTTTTTTAGCTGGTAATTTTCGGTTTTTGTATTACATTTTTGTTATCTTTCTTAATTTTCTCAAAAAGAAATAGTCTATTTCATTTCTAAAGTAAAATAATTTAGTGCATTTTAAATATTACATCCTAACATTTAAAAAAGCACTTATAAATCTGTAATAGATCTGTTCAAACAGTAATACCGTCTTAAATTGGTGGTAATTCTATAAAACAACGAATATTTCAAAAATTATATTTTTTAAGACGTCATATCATTTGAATTAAATTTTTGAGATTTTTTTTAAATGAAACATCATTTAGTACGATGCTTGAAAGGTAAGTTGTGCAAAATTGAGGGTTTTATAACAAAAATTGTATTAGTTACACATTTTTAAATAATTTTTAAACAAAATTCATGTAAGGCTCACTTCCCGCCCCCACCGTACTTATGCCCATACATTTTATTTCTTTTTATTATAACCGTAAGATAGCTTAATTATTCTTCTTTTAGGTTCAATTTGTAAAATTTCATTTGATCCATTAGTTAAAGAATTACATTAAAATAACTCAACCGTGCACTTCGTCGTACGCTAGTTTACAGTGCGCCAATGTTTGTGAGAAGGGTGACTTTAGCGTTATAAATAAAAAATTTAGAAGATACATATTTAATTTTAGAAAATTCTTTATATGTTTTTTTTGTAAAATTTTCTGAATTTTTCAATGGTCAAGTCAGTTTTGTTCTAAAATTTATATTTTCGAAGTTATTTAAAAAAACATCAAACTTCCTAGTTCATTTGTTTAATAAAAAATGAAGCACCCACTTCTCGAGTAGAACTTTTTAATATGTTGTTTATTAAACATTTAAATCAAACGTGTTTATCAAACGTTTAATGAAACTGAGATAGATAAATTTTTCGAAATATAATTTATTCTGCTTAAAGATGCGTTTATAATAAATGTACATAATTTAATAAAAATCGTTACACACTCTATTAATTACTTCGCATTTAATTAACACAATATCGATTATGTATATCCTTTAGACGCAGATAATTAATACGATCACAAAAAACTTAATACGAAAAGTTAAAATCCTATGTCACATATTGATTTAACTCACTTATGTATGGGACCATCGAATCGTTAACATTCATTAGATAATCGTTGGCATGGATACATAACCTCTCAACCGTGACCGTTTTACAAGGGATGATTCTGTTATAATTCCAATATAAATAGAGCTCTTAACCCTTACGCACTTGCCCCGTGCCAAAAAGTAGGGTCTTTTCGAACAATTGAACGTGACGTCACAGGGAACAATATTTTAGAGCCATGTCGGTGGACGAGAGCGTGAAATCAAACTCAAACTCACAGTCTGAGTCTTCGGGGAGTTCCAGCACTCAGCTTCCTTTTTACGAAGAGCATGCAGATAATATGACGGATCTTACGTTATGTGGAAATCTGGTTCCCAGTTTGGCAAGGAGCGGTACTGTTAAGCGGGCTGCTGGTGCTAACTTTATGCAGAAAAAAGACAAGGATATAGGTTGTGGTAGTTTTTCTGAAGGTGATGACAGTGTGTTTTCGTCTAAAGATAAGACAAGTCCTGATCAAAGTGTAAACTCGCGGTACAGAAGATCGCTAGATAGCACTTTTAGGTGAGTATATTTTTGATTTTTATCGAAGTACCTATTAATACACTAGTCTCCTCCTCCTCTATATTTTCTTCTTCGTAAGGATGTAGTAATTTGTTAGAATATTTCTGTCCAATTAGCTCTGTCCTGTGCGTGTTGTTTTGCTTCGAAGAATAAGTAACCATAGTCATGTCCTTTAATTAGTCCGACCATCGTATTGAAGATCTTCCTCTGAATCTTTTGCCTTCTACGCCAGTCTATCAAGGAAAAAATCATTGATTTCACGTACAAATCTTATACAGACATTTGAAGCCTCTAAAACTGATTTTGCTTCGTTTTCTTGAACCATCTTAAAAATGAAATAGTTATTTTCCTAACAAGTGCAAAAAGTCATTCTTTTCCGCACGCGACTGCAGTTTGCCGAACGACGCGAAGCGGGAGTTCGGCAAGCAGTCGAGTGCGGAAAAGATACTTTCTGCAAGAGTTAGGAACAATATTTTTTCTACGAGCCTTTAAAAAATTACCAAATCTTAATCAATTAATTTAATTAATATGAAAATACATACTCAAATTAATTCTTTGACAAGGTTGTCAAAACCAAACTTTCAATATAATTAGTTAGCATGGCGACGATCTTGGTTTCCATGACGATGATTCAAAACGACTGTTATTGTCTACCTAAGCTTCTCCAGCTGGAGGAGTTGTAAGAGATAGCAAGCTTTTATTGGTTTAAAAAAGTTTCTGATCAGTGGTTGAGTTCGATGGTTGCTATGAGTTGGGATGCTGAGCAAGTGGATGTTATTATTTTTTGCGTAAGTGATGGCCTCTGGAGTTGTATGAGATATGTGGTTATCCAGCATTAATAGGACAGGGCTTTCAGCGGTATGGTTTGTATATTGTGAAAGTGCTCCAGAAATTAAAGGAACTTAACTGATTTCATGTATCCAGAATGGGTTACGGCGACAGCAGAACTAGATGCGTCCTTTATCAAAAGAGGATTTAGTATTTTGCGTGCGAAAATAAAGAAAGGTGGAACATAGTGTCCTATTGCACTCACAGAACATGCAGCTCTCACAGCTTTTCCTTGCTATGCAGCTATATTTTTTGCTACTTCTTTTTTCCAGTGGGAGTAGCATTATGTAATTTATTTGGTACCGTTTGTAAACCACTCTGATAGCTTGTCATGGAAGCTATCCCCGCCTAAAATTTGAGCACGGTACTAAAAGAAGAAGTAAACCACTCTCATCCATGTTGTAGATTCTATTAGATGAAAATTATTATTCTCTAAAACAGATTTGAAATTTTAAAAATACCGTGTAAATTGATGTTTGTTGAATCAAATTCTGCTATCTACATTGTTTTTTCGTGGAGTAGGTACGCAGGATAAGACGGTTATGTTTTTAGCCCTTTTTATCCCGTGTCAAAAAGTAGGGTCTTTTCGAACAATTGAACATGACGTTACCGGGAACAATATTTTAGAGGCCATGTCGGTGGATGAGAGCGTTAAATCAAACAAACTCACAGTTTGAGTCTTCGGGGAGTTCCAGCACTCAGTTGCCTTTTTACGAAGAACATGCAGATAATACGGCGGACTTGACGTTGTGTGGAAATCTTGCACGTGTACTGTTAAACGAGCTGCTGGTACTAACTTTATGCAGAAAAAAGACAAGGATATAGGTTGTAGTAGTTTTTCTGAAGGTGATGATAGTGTGTATTTGTCTAAAGATAAGACAAGTCCTGATCAAAGTGTAAACTCTCGGTACAGATGATCGTTAGATAGCACTTTTGCGTGAGTACTTATATTTTTTTTTAAAATACACCAAAATTTATTATCAAAGTGCTAAATAAAAAAAGATATTAACATAATAGTGCAGTCACTGAAGGTTTTCACCTCCGATTTCGTTGAACCTCCATCGATTTTCATGAAATTTGGTGAGCAGTTAGAGGATACCTCAAGAAACAAAGGTGACATGATGCCAACTTACGCTTTTACCCTGGGGGTGGATGCCACCCCTTTTCTGGGGTGAAAATTATTTTATTAAAAATAATACCATAAATCGATAGAGGGACAAATTCTAATCAAAATTTGTTATATTAAGTTATTAACGTAAATCAATTCTTTTTGAGTTATTAAAGATCAAAAATTTTATTTTTTCGTAAAAAAATGCATGTTTTAAAGCTGTTTTTCACGTATAACTAAAAAAATACCAGCTTTTACAAAAAAGTTATTCTTACCAAAATTGAAGACAATAAAAAATTGAATACACTACTCACTCAAAGTACTTAACTAATGTTAATTCAAAGTGAGTTATAGGTAATTGAATGTATATTTTTTTCGATTAGTATTCAAATCTAAGTATTCAAGCTTAAATAACGGGAACGATGCATTTTATAAAATATACTTGTTAAACACTTATCGAAGTACTTCAGAATACCTAACAAATGAGCTTCAGAAGAAGTTAATAGAATCAAAATTGAGCAAGTTATGATGAAACTAAGAGAACCCTTTATATTTCTTTCGAAAAAGTGAAAAATAAAACATACGCCATTTCCACAAAACTTAAAATTTATAGTAATCCTTAAAAAAATTTATTTGTATTGACATAAGTAATGACTTTAACAATTTTCATCGGTTTAAAATGCATATTTTTGAAAAAGGATGTAATTTAAAAAAATCAGAATTTTTAAAATTATCGTCAGTTTCATTTTCTTTTGATAATAACTATAAAAATACTCAATATATGTAATTAACCAAATTTTAGTTTTTTCTATACCAAATATCATACCTTTTTTATTATTTCTGTGGGGTGAAAAATAACCGAGATAGAAACGTTTAAAGCTTAAATTTTGCTACGAGAACCACGTAACCGTGGCCATTTAATCTTTGATTTTTAAAAAAGTAAGGGGTTTGAAAGATTATATTTAACGAGTTTTAATAACCTTTGGAATTATCTTTCAAACCGTTTTTAGATGAACCTGATATCTTAAAAATTAACGGAGTTATTAAAAAAACGATAACATTTTTTGGAAAAATTTTTAAAAGATAAATTTTGAAAATTTTTGGAGCATAAATTTTAATGCTATTAAATTGTTCGGTATCTCATTTGATAGATATTTCTAAGTACGTTCACAAACGTTTAATCAGTTTATTTTATAAAATGGATTACTTTCTCGTAATTTAAGCTTGAATACTTAGATTTGAGTACTCGCCGAAAAAAATATGCATTCAATTACCTATAACTCACTTTTAGTTAATACTAAAAGGTTATTTTAGTAAGGAGTTTATTTAATTTTTTATTAGCTTCAATTTTGGTAATAATAACTTTTTTGTAAAAACTTATAGCTTTTGAGTTATCTATGAAAAATTGGTTAAAAACATGCATTTTTCTTACGAAAAATTAAACTTTTTAACCTTTAATAACTCAAAAAGTTTTGATTTATTTTAATAACTTTATATAACAAATTTTGCTTAGAATTTGTCCCCCTATCTAATTATGGGGTTATTTTTAATAAAATAATTTTTACCCCGAGAAGGGGTGGCATCCACCCCCAGGGTAAAAGCGCAAGTTGGCACCATGTCACCTTTGTTTCTTGAGATATCCTCTAACCACTCAGCAATTTTCATGCAAATCGATGGAGGTTGAACGAAATCGGAGGTAATAGCTCATATCCACCTTCAGTGACTCCACTATAAATAAATATGATTATTTTGATGCGTAATTTTCTTACGAAATACCATACACATGAATATTTTTGATTTTTTGAAATATCTCCAGGAGTCTTGTAGTTACTAGTCTTGTAGAGTTTATTTAAGTACTTAAATCTCTTTTTTCTTCTTTATTCTATCGCTACGTGAAGCATATACCTAATGCATTTGTTTCCATGTAAAGGATTTTCCAATATGATTATATTTATGTACGAGTGATTTTTTGTGCTAGCTTCTCTACAAGGTATCTGCGTATTTTTATGCCTTTTGCTAATTTATGTACTTAATTCTTTTTTGTTTTTTCTTCTTAGCTTGCCTCACCCTCTAAGAACAGTGTTGATCGTCATGGTGCATTTTACTTTGTCTACAGCAGTTCTGAAGAGTTTTGTTGTCGTTTTTCCACTCCACTGCTATAATTTTTCCAACCAGAATGTGCGTCGTTTACCCGATCCCCTTTTTCCTTCTAGCTTTCTTTATATACCTACTCAATAGTATGAACTCATCTTTTTAGTTTCTTGGTATGTGAACAAAGTAGCCTGTCTTTCTTTCTTTCATAGTGTTGAGTATTTTTTTCCTCCATCATCTTTCTTAAGGATTCCATGTTTGCTACGTGTTATATTAATGCTATTTTTATCATATTTCGATAACAAGCATTTCTTCAGTTGCATCCGTAATTTTCCAGGCTTTTATAGTTTAACACCTTTAATAGTTCAACTGTTCAACAGGTAACTCGTTCGGACTAGGAACTTTCCCGTTTTTCATAGTTTTGGGAGCATTCAGATTCAGTATCTCTTCATTTATTATCATTAGTCCACTGTCTGGTTCTTCAGTTGGTGATAAACACCAGTCTGATTTTTGCATGAGAATTTAATGAAATGGTAACAAATCAATTGGAATTTCTGTCAAATTTTTAACCTGTTCCACAATTAATAAAACTTCCCCTGTTCCCATATATATCAAAAGTTTGTCCGATCAGACACCGTTAAGCTATTAACAAATTTTCAGCTTGCTATTACAGTCGAACCCGCTTATTGGAATAGCTTTCGTGCCAAGCAAAAGTATTCCTATAACAGGGATATTCTAATAACCGCTCATATGTGCTTAGTAAAACCATTTTTGGATCTCAAATTTCTATTCCTTAAACCGGGATATTCCTTTACCGGTATTAGTAGTAGAGATATGGGAATCTGAGATCCAAGATCCAAGATGGCGGCCAGCTTGATGGCTAGGATGGCGTTGAGGCCGTAGCCTCTGGTGCAAGAAGTACACCCTGTCGTTATAAAAGAACCCTGTCGTTAAGAAGTACACCCTGTCGTCATAGGGGGTGAGAAGTAGACGTGTTGGCGGCCAGCGGCGTTGAGGCCTCTGAAGAAGAACCCTGTCGTTATAAAAGAACCCTAAGAAGTACACCCTGTCGTCATAGGGGTGAGAAGTAGACGTGTTGGCGGCCAGCGGCGTTGGGGCCTCTGAAGAAGAACCCTATCGTTATAAAAGAACCCTAAGAAGTACACCCTGTCGCACCCTGTAGGGGGTGAGAAGTAGACGTGTTGGCGGCCAGCGGCGTTGAGGCCTCTGAAGAAGAACCCCATAGGGTGGGGCCTCCGGGGGCGGTAAAAATGGCGTTATGTAACAAAATTAGGCAATGTAGATACGGTGTCGGCAAAAAGCAACGATTTTTTAGTATTATAATTTCATACAAACGAATGCACCCCGCCTGCATTCTACAATGTGCTTTTAGAATTCAAAGAAAAATACGTGAGTACCTCCAAGTAATAAAAATATATTGCAATGTGGACGCTGACGCAACGGCAACTATATATGTCGTTCCCACGAGTGAACCGGATACATCCACATTCCAATGATGTCATACGTTAATGCACGTGTGGCGAAATGAGTGAACCGCGGGAAATACGCTGACAGTAACTATAAATATTATATGTCGTTCCCACGAGTGAACCGGATACATCCACATTCCAATGATGTCATACGTTAATGCACCAACTATAAATATTATATGTCGTTCCCACGAGTGAACCGGATACATCCACATTCCAATGATGTCATACGTTAATGCACCAACTATAAATATTATATGTCGTTCCCACGAGTGAACCGGATACATCCACATTCCAATGGTTTGCAAATTACTAGTTAAAGGATGTACAAATTCTATAAATATTATGCACATGTCGTTCCCACGAATTAAGTGCAAATGTTTTTTAATCGTTTGCAAATTACTAGTTAAAAGATGCAATTAAAACGTGAATGTGTTCACGAGGCATTTCCGGAGTAGCTACTATTTAAACTGAAATCGGGGGATAGCCATTTCATAGAGTTTCTGTCAGTCACGAACTACACCAAGTAATCGTTTTGTGAGTGTGATCAATACAACTAAAAAAGTAAGTAAATATTTTTAGTATTTAATTATTTGCTACTTCAGAAGTCTTCCGTCTTCTTTTGTGTTTTACTGTTGCAATTTTACCTTAAAGACCTGGAGCCTATTTACCTGTAAATGCTTTTTGTTTCAAGTCTTCTTGCGTATATTCTTATGTAATTTTTTGTAAGTTATGAGTGTGGTTTGCGTCCTGGTCCACGTTTATCTTCTATTACGAGCTGTAGAAACTAGTAATGAGTTCCGTTTGCGTCCTGGTCCACGTTTACCTTCTATTATGAGTTGTAGAAACATCCTATTGTATAACTATGATTTTGTAGTTTCCGCTTTTCTACCGGTAAATGCTGTTTGTGTTTCAAGCCCTCATGTGTGTATATTTAGTTATGAGTTGCGTGTGCCTCCTGGTCCACGTTTATTACGAGTTGTAGAAAGGCGTACGTAATGCATCCTATTATTATAGAATAATGATCTTGTAGTTTCTGCTTTTTCATCATTTCAATGTTTTACTGCTGCGATTTTACCTTAAAGACCTGAAATCTACATAATAGCCGGTAAATCATTTTTTTCAAACCTTCATGTGTATATTCTTAAGGTATGAGTGTCGTTTGCGTCCTGGTCCACGTTTATCTTCTATTACGAGCTGTAGAAACTCGTAATGAGTTGCGTTTGCGTCCTGGTCCACGTTTACCTTCTATTACGAGCTGTAGAAACTCGTACGTAATGCATCCTTAAAATCTTTTTAAAATTTCCCCAGAATCTGGGAGAAAATTGATTTTCTATCTTACGCTAATACACAGGCTCTTATGGGAGGCGCTGTTGCCAAATGTTGTGAAAGGCCCAGTTTTTCAGTAGATCTGGGGAAATTTTATTTTTGTGTGCTCGTTCCCGTATAGCCCTTATACTGTGATTATGTAGTTTCTGTATGTTTACCAGTTTAATGTTTTGTAATATTTTATATTTTACTGTTACAATTTTACCTCAGTTTTAGTTTTTTATCATTTCAATGTCATCTTTTATGATTTACTGTTGCAATTTTCCTCAGACCTGCAAGAGACAGCGTAGCGTGGTATTCGTGTGTACATTCATAAGTTATGACTTTCGTTTGTATCCTAGTCCACGTTTACCGTCTATTATGAGTTGTTAAAACTCGTATGTAATGTATCCTATTATATAGACATGATTTTGTAGCCGTAGCTTTTTATTACGTCAATGTCTTTTTTCATATTTTCACTGTTGCAATTTTATTATAATTTACTTCAAAATCATGTAATTTTTAATAATAGAATCTGCAATGTAGCAAATGAACTTACATTCGCAATTATTTCAGATGGATCTAAACAAACTAAACAAAGTTTCTGTTGTTAAGAAAGAAGACAAACCGATTACAAAACTACAGCAACTGGAAGTTGACAAACCATATAAAATAATAAACAGTAAAATCGTCAACACTGCATTTGGCCAATCGGTGCTTCTAGAATTAGAGGAAAGTGTGGTGTTCCTACCGAAGCGGGTTACCGAGGACTACGCCCCCTATATAGATCAGTTGAGGACAGAAAAGTACGCTGTCGTATTCAGAGGCCTGGTGAGCACGTCGAGCAAGCTAAATCCTGCAGCGTCATTCGAAATAATTGAAATTTAAAAAACTGTAAGTAGATTTTTCATATCCAAAATTTTGAAAAATGAATTCTGAGGAAATCGCCATTCTTAGTAGTGAGATAATTAAAAAATTTGATGAAACTGAAAAATTACTTTTTTTAAAAAAGCGTTGTTCGGATAGAGAAACAAAAAATTGGATAAAACAAGTTAAAAAACATATATGTTTATGCAATTTAGCTATTAAGGATGGCGATTTAAGTATAGGGACGCTACGAAAACTTCAAACCAATGTAGGGATCCTTAAAAGATTTTTAATTATACTTCAAAATTTAAATTCCGTTGCAGGCGGTGGGTTAAATAATATACGTAGAAGTAAAGCAAAGGTTGTATGGAGAAATATAGTATCAATTTTTCAAAGTAGAGTACAAACAGGAATAATTATTAACAAAGAGCATAAAGATATTTTACAGTTTTTTGCCGATGCTTTTAAACTATTTCAAAAGAAAATTGAATACAACTTAAAAAGAATGGGCATGTTAAAAGTAAATACTACATTTTGTGGGGAATTTATCAAAAAAGCTGAGGAGGTGGAAAATTTAGAAAGAAAATATTTTAATACTAAAAATGAAGTTATTGATGTGACTACCGATTTAAATTATTGGTTTGAAGTTTACGTTAAAAATATTGTTTTGACCGATTTATCTGAATTTGAGGAATCTCAGAGTGGTTGGGCACTGAATCAAATTATATCTTTAGAAATAAACATTAATAAATTTGAAATGGCTAAAGGAGCCTCATCGTATATTCAATTGCATCCTAAAGTTACCAAAAAACGAGCTTGTATCAATGTTAAGAATAACGACCAGGCTTGTTTTGCTTGGGCCATTGTATCAGCCCTATATTCAGTTAACATAAACACTAACAAAACTACTTCATATCCTCATTACACCACTGTCCTTAATTTAAAAGGTCTTACATTTCCAGTAACTCTAAATCAAATTTCCCTCTTTGAAAAAAATAATGAAAATATTTCCGTTAATGTTTTCGAGTTAAATGTTAAAGATGAGCTTTTCAATTTTTCGGTACTTCCTGTGAGATTAACTAAACAAAAACGGGAAAAACATGTCAATCTGTTGATAGTTCAAAATAAATATTATTTTAATAATGAAGTGGACAACGTCGGACCATGGAGTGGTGGACGTGATGAAGATCTAATACATTTTCACTATATTTGGATAAAAGATTTAGGCAAACTTGTCAAGTCACAACTTTCTAAACACAATGGAAAGAAATATATATGTGACAGATGTCTTAATTATTTTTATACAAAAGAAAAGTTGGATGCTCATATCATCTACTGTGAAAAGATAGATGACTGCAAAATAAGTTTCACCAAAGAACCATATGTCAAATTTAAAAACTTTGTTTACAAAGAAAAATTGCCATTCCTAGTATACGCAGATTTTGAATCACTGCTCGTTCCTCTTCGCGCATCCCACTCAACACCATCAACTACGTCAACGCATCCATATCAAAGACACACAGCGTACAGTGCCGGATTATATTTTAAGTGTAATTATGACGATAATTTTTCATTCTACAAAAGTCATGTGGGTTTGGATTGTATGTCATGGTTTTCACATGAAATTGACAATTTAGCTCAATTTATTCATTCAAAATTAATAAATATTCAACCCATGAACGTTGAAGTAAGTTTAAAAGATGCTACTGAGAGATGTCACATTTGTAATAGAAAATTTTTGGAGAAGGATCGAATTGTAAGAGACCATTGTCATTTGACTGGCAATTTTAGAGGTTTTGCACACAATGGGTGCAATTTAAATTATAAAAAAGCATTTGTGGTTCCAATAGCCTTCCACAATATGAGTGGTTACGACTCGCATTTCATAATAAAGGATTTAGCGAAAATGTACGACATTTCCATTTTACCAGTCAACAAAGAAAAATATATTAGTTTCACAGTTTACCATAAAAAGACAAATATTAGATTCCGGTTCATTGATACTTTTAGATTTATGGGGAGTTCATTAGATAGCTTAGTTTCAACTTTGAAGCCAGAAAATTTTGGAATTTTAAGAAAACAATTTCCAAATTTAGATGATGAAACGTTCAAGTTGTTAACTAAAAAAGGAGTATTCTTTTATGATTATTTAGATAAAATTGAACGGTTGGATGAAACAAAGTTGCCAAATAAAGAAAAATTCTACAATAAACTGAACGATGAGCATATATCAGATTCAAATTATGCTCACGCTAAATTAGTGTGGGAGAAATTTAACATGAAGACTCTTTGGGATTACAGTAATTTATACATGAAGACAGATATACTTCTTTTGGCTGTAGTTTTCGAAACTTTTCGAGACACATGCTTCAAGACATATGGATTAGATCCAGGACACTACTATACCATCCCAGGTTTTACATGGGATGCAATGCTCAAGTATACAGGATGTCACTTGGAAACTATACAAGATGTTGATATGCTTTTATTCTATGAACGAGGTATACGTGGAGGTATATCACAGTGTTGTAACCGGATGGGGGAGGCTAACAACAAATACATGATGAATTACGATCCATCTAAACCTTCTAAATATCTCATGTACCTTGATGTTAACAATCTATATGGTTGGGCGATGAGTGAACCTCTCCCTTATGGAGGTTTCCATTGGGATGATACAAATATCGATGTTATGTCAATACCTGACGATGCAAAAGAGGGATACATTCTTGAAGTTGATCTCTCTTATCCAGAAAACTTACATGACTACCATAAAGATTTACCGTTTTGTGTAGAGCATTGCAAACCTCCTGGTTCCAAACAATCTAAACTCTTGTCCACTCTGTACAATAAAACTAACTACGTTATTCACTACAGGAACCTAAAACAGGCTATATCACATGGATTAGTTCTTACTAAAATTCATAAGGTATTGAGATTCAAGCAAATGACTTGGTTAAAAGGTTACATTGCTCTTAATACACAATTGAGGGCTCAAGCTAAAACAAGCTTTGAGAAAAACTTATACAAGCTCATGAACAACGCTGTATTCGGGAAGACCATGGAGAACCAAAGGAAGCATAGGCTGGTGAAACTAGTAAATAAATGGGAGGGACGCGTAGGTGCTCGAAATTTGATTGCTAGCCCGAAGTTTCATAGTCGCGTTATTTTCGATCAATCATTAATGGCAGTAGAATTAAAGAAAGCTGAAATTATTTTTAATAAACCATTGTATGTTGGAATGGCAATTTTAGAACTTTCTAAAACCTGCATATATGAATTTCATTATGACTATATGTTACAAAAATTCCCATTAAATCAAAATAAATTGCTTTATATTGATACTGATGGATTGATTTATGAAACTGAATGTAATGATATATACGAGGAAATGATTAAGCCTGACATTCATAGATTTGATACAAGCGATTATCCCCCAAATAATCCTTGGAATATTCCTTTAGTAAACAAAAAAGTGCCAGGTCTAATGAAAGATGAGAATAACTCAAAAATCATGACTCACTTCGTTGGTCTTCGTTCAAAGCAATATACATATAAAGTGGCTGGGGAGAAAGATGTTAAAAAGTCGAAAGGGGTTAAGATGAATGTTGTAAAGATGAAAATTAACTTTGATGATTATTTGAATTGTTTGAAAAGTTTTCGTGAAACTGCCGAAACAAAATCACTTTTTTATGCAACACAGCGTTGTATACAATCTAAATTACATGAAGTTTACAGTATTGAGCAAACTAAAATAGCCTTAAACCCTTTTGATGACAAACGGCACTTACTCTCCAACACTTTTGATACGTTGCCCTGGGGCCACTACAGTATAACACATAGGTGAATTCATTTTTCAGATGTGGAAGATGGAAAGTCTACAGAATTTATGCATAAGCTCTATTATCGAAAACATACATGAAATTTCAAAATTTATTAGTAAATCGCCTTTACCATGGGTATTAACGGAGGAAATAGTTCAAAAATTTAGTAAAATTAAATGGATGCAAATTAAAACTAATCCCGTTCCTTATGAACATTTTAAAGTTTGTGACTTTGAGAATCATGATCTAGAATTGAATATTTCACCTGAACTTCGTCAGGCAATTATAGAGTGTCAGGATTTTGAAACTTTTGCACTTAATGACTACTATTGCTTATGTTTTAGGTATTATCAAATACCAAAATATAATTTGCTACTCTGTCGACCATGTTACAGGGTATTTAAAATAATTTTCTCTGAAAAACAAAAATGTCTAAAAGCTAAATCTGATAATTTTCATGTTAGTTGTTTAGCTTCAGACTTACATTTGATATTTAGAAAAAAATCATCCTGGTGTCAAAATGGTTTTTGTGAGGTACTCTTTGAACTAAAGGATAGATATGATTGTGAGGAGGACTTACACAGGAATCGTAATAAAAAAGTAAGATTCTCAGATATTTAAGATGCTAATAAAATTTAAACCTTTTGGTAAAGACGATCTGTATATTTGTATCATTTTCGGTAAACATATTTTGTACGTTTATACCTGTAAAATGTAAAAAAACTTTCTTGTAAAGTAATTACTTACCTTTTAGTTGTATTGATCATAATCACAAAACGTTACTTCGATTAAACGAATACGATTTGCGATTACGATTATCGATTACTAATAACGAATAAAAGACTTTCTTGTAAAATATGCTTTATTTTTATTTACCTTTTCCCCATACAAAATCCCCAGATCCCCAGATCCCCAGATCCCATTGATGATGGACCCCCAGACATTAATTATTCATAAAATAAATTTACTTTAGATAATAAGGATTTCAGTTGTTTTATTAATCCATTATCAGGACAAGGGATCCCCAACATATTCCAATTAAAAGTACCTTTTTCAATGACACTTCTTGTAAATTCATTAAACTTGTAATAGACGTTGTGCTTTAAGAAATATATATGTCCATCGATGTAATTAAATGCTGATGTAATATCATTTGGTATTCCTGGAAAAACGTCACTTATGCGTCCTCTTGAGATAATGTCTTTATCATTAAATTCAATAAATGAACCATCAAAACAAACAAATTTTTTTCCTGAATTTGTTTGGAATAAACCGTTAATACTTCTTGCGTTATTGATTTCAGGTACCATGTTATCTGTATGAATTCTTAAGCTAGGAAATGCTGCTGCATATATACGATTTCTGCTTACACCAATCATATCTCCATTGGAACTTTGAAAAACATGTGTCACGTTCGTAATTCCCCTTGGAAAGTATCTTATAAATTGTTCAGCATTGGTGGGTATCTTTTCATTATTTAAGTCATATTTCCATACCAGATCCTTACTTACTATATACATTCGGTATGTTGGAAATGATGGAGCATACGCTAAAAATATTAAATCTGGATATTCCAATTCACATACATTCGTTATTATATTTTGCTTTGATTTATTAGTCCTAGCTGCTGTGGTTGTCCTAGATCTTTCTGTTGTAGTTGGTGAACTACTCCTAGGTTGAGTTGGAATAGATGCAGATTTACTTTTATGTCCATATAACTTTTCTAAGCCTCTTTTATCATCATCAGTTATGTGAGAAGGAAAGGTTTCATAAAAGGGATACATTACAGCCTTCTTATCGCTACTGTGTGCTAAACCTAAAGCGTGACCAACTTCATGGAGAAGGACTGCAAAGAAATTTGTTCGACCTTCTGCTGTAGAATTTAAACTGAAATCCCATGTTAGATTGCTATTCATATGAATTTCTATGCACCCAGATGTAGGTGGAAAATAAGAATGTGCTAATATACCACTTGTAAATTTAAAAGGACATTCGTCGTTACCCTGACAATTGTATCGAAAATAGTGCTGTTTTGGAACTACTGTTATAGTTATATCCGGATTTGGATCTGGGATTCTCAGATAAGTAAACTTAAATTTTGATGCTTCTTCCCATATTTCAAATACTCTTTTAGTGACTGTCAAAGCTTGAGGGGTTGCTTGTGGAAAATACCATTTTATATCAAATTTTTTCCATGCTGATTTTACAGCGTAAGCATTGTCTCCTTGTGTACATCGTGGTTTCTGCATTAACTCCATCGTTTCTTTATTTAATTTCCCATCTACCGGTAAATTATATCTTTCTTGAAACTGTTCTAGTGTTTCAGTAATATCAGTACTGGCAGTTTCACTTGTGGTGATGTAACCATATTGTTCTAGCCATGACACTGCATTTGTCTCAGTAAAATTTCCACCTAAGCAAAAACTTATGCTGGTTGCGATGAGCAGAACAACTTTATTGATATGCATCTCGAATGATACTAGTTCAAATAAGAAAACATCACTGTGATATAAATAAACCCCACCAGCCAATACTCCTCTTGTAATTTATTTTCATGAAATAAAACAACAGAGATATATTTTACAAGCTTTATTAAATTCTTTCAAGATCATTAGCGATCCTATTTTTACAGAAAAATATAAGTTGCCCTAACGCTATATGTTGTAAAGTATTTCCTTCCTGTGTAAATGTATACAATTTTTGAATTGCGTCTGAAAACGTATAATTATGACTACTAAAACTATTTCGAACAATATTAAGCGTATTATAATAATAATGTGGAAATTCAATAGTCTCTAGCATGGACATATACGGTGTTAAAAGTTCACTATTTGCTTCCACAAGGGTGTTCACTTGCACTTCTGAGAGACAAAAGTTAATGCCGTGCTTGATTATTTCGAGGAATTTCATGCTGTTGTAGGTTATTTGTCGAATTATGCAATATTCACCACACTGAATTTCAACAGGATCATCAGAGACGGTCACGTTTTCGTGGAAAAAACTTTGCTCATTGAGTTGGGTAATTAATTGTTCCCATTCATAGGCACTGAAAGATATTTTCTGCCATGGCGATTTCCACATAATTACAGCTGGAGTATATGTTCTGGCTGGACTTAGACCACAACCAAGTTGGTATGATCCATTTAACAACTGTGTGTACAGCAGATAATGGGACTCGTTCTTAGCTGCTTCTTCATACTTCTCTAGAAGAGCATCCAGCTCATGATCGTAGTCTTCACATACAGTTGATGTTTCAGATGATGGTGAAAGGGTGACATCATACTCGCTGCCGCTTGAGTATTCAGTATCTTGGGAATACATTTTTACTAGCTAACTGACTGCAACACACTGAGAACGAAAAACGTGTTTCTGCTAATTTTTCAGAATTCCCCCCACCTTTTTAGATGACAGCATCATTATCGATCCAACTATTATGTTTTACATCAAGGCCAAGCCATTTGACGTACATTTTTTTACCTTTACGACGTAAAACTTTTTCAACTAAGTAAATATCAGGATTGGCTGTTTTCTGTAACTCTTCATCGTAAAAGGCTCCTTTGATCGGTGCACCTTGCATGTCTTCGAGCATGTACGTTGCAGGGTTGGTAATATTGATTTTGGTAACTTTGAATAATTCTGTTGTCCAACTTGGAACATATCCCTTGTCGAATAACATTTTGGTTTTGCTGATGCGTACAATATCGCCGACTTTAAATTTTCGGGGACCTGCGATTTTTAAATGTGTAAATTTGTTTTTTAAAATCTCCTTTTCATTGGTTTTGCTCACTTGTGATGGTTTGTACCCCGTTTTTGAATGCTTTGTATTGTTGTATTCAGCCGTAACTGTGGGCAATATGTCAATCCACTTGTAAGTACCGTGTAAGCTGAAATACTTGTAAAGTTTGGATTTCAACGTTCTAATGACGCGTTCAGCCATGGCTGCTTTCATGGTAGTGAAAACAGAGTAGTGATTTATTTTATGTTTTTTCATTAAATTTTGAAACTTGTTATTGTAAAATTCAGTTCCCTGATCCGACTGCAGATTTTTCGGTGTTCGTTTGCTGTGTGCGAGGATATCCGAAAATGCTCGAGTCAGCTCCTCACCCGTCTTTGTCTTTAATGGACGAGTCCACAGATATTTCGAAAAACAATCAATAACAACTAAAATTAATTTAAAATTTCTATTGTTATGAGAATGAGATCGCATTTCAGCCAAGTCCATCTGCCATAAATCGTCTAAGCCTTTGACTATTGTACGTCGTCTTGGATAATTTTTTCGAGCAGGTTTGTGTAGCTCGTTAACTAGTTGGACCTTTTCCATGGACGACGCCATTTCTACTTTCTAAAGCTTTAACTCTTTGGAGTAAAGGGTGTAAATATGTGTTAAATATAGCAAGTGTATCTTGGATTTCTTTTACTGCTGAAGATAAACGTTCATCCAACTCATACAAAGTCTTTGACAGCTCTGATACTCTACTATCTAGTAAAGATCTCATATCTGATTCATATCGAATGCTTTTCTGCCATTGCTCAAGATCATGAATCCTATTATCATTTATGGTTTGTAGATTTACCTGTAACTCGCTTAGTAATTTATTATGTTTTCTGCCTTTCACCTTTTTTGCATCAGACATCTTCACTCTACCTAAACTGTTTACGTTCTAACGCAATATTCTTTGTACAATAGGTTTTATGCAACTCGTCCATCAATTGACTCTTTAGACAATTTTATTATTTTCAACGTATTCTTCTACTACCTTAAGACGATTTTCTAAATCATGTGAATTAAGATCCGTTGTTTTAATCTTTTTTTCCATTTCCAACGATTTCAACATATTTTGTGCGCTTTGGTGAGCAGCATCTGTAACGTTCTTATTCATTTCACGTTTAAATAAATCTAGGTCATTTCTAAACTCGTGTACTTGTTTCGACAAATCGGATATTTTTGCAGCATTCACTTTGTTCTCATCAAGCAACAAATTAATTTTTTTATTAGAATCACTTTCTACTTTACTTATGGTGTCTGAGATTTTTTGTTCAAGTTGAACATGTTTTGCATTATATTCTTTGCGCAACAAATTAAACTCTTTTCTTACAAAAGACTTGACATGAACAATGCGACTATCTACGAATTTCTTGTTGGAAAGATCTGTATCAGCTACAGGAGGATTCCGTTGCATATCCTTCTTTACTGCATGTATTTGGTTTTGTACATCCAAAATAGATTGTTTTAAGCCTTCACGTAGCTTTTTAACAGCTTGTTCATTAGAACGATAATGATGGCGACCAAACTTGTCAACATTCATATTGGAAATGATGCTACAATAATCTGATCTAACGTTAATATATAATATCTGCTTCACGTAATTCGTTGATAATGGCAACAATTTCGTTATTGAGGGATGCGGTGTTTCCTGCTTTTTGCTCAGCCATCAACAATTTGAGGCGCTCACAAAGTTCGTTTGGGTCATCCCAATACACATATTGCACATGATCATCGCTGTCTTCCCAATGTGTCGGTATTCCTGAGCCAACCTCCTCCCTACCAGATACTGTATTACGACGAAATGATTTATTCAGGTCAGGTTTAAGAAGTGATTTATTAAGATTAGGTTTAATAATTTCATTCCACTTATAGGTTTTGGTTCCCTTTAGTGTACCATTCAGTTTTTTATGAGCATTGGTTAATTCCAGCAATGTAATATATCGTTTCACATCGTCCTCAGTGTAATAATCAGGTTCTTTGTAAAATATTAATTCATATAGCCCGCGAGTTCCAACAACATAGTCTCCTTTCGCCACAATCCAACCATTATGGGCGAAATCAATAACAGTTTTTCCAAGTTTCCATTTAGAGGTTACGGGATCATGAGTAGGACCGTATACTCTATCTATTTTATCTGAATACTGCCAATGGTCTTTCACATAAGGATGAATTAGATGATGGTATTTTTCTAGGTAATCTTGAAATTCTTGTTCGGATACCTTATCTTGCGATTGGTTTGTTTCTATGCTATCTTCGTATTCTTCATCGGATTTATCGCTGAATACCTCTTCATCGCTGATAAATGATGTATTTTTTATGGTGCTAATATCTTCTTTTTTAATTTCTTCTTCTTTTTCCATTGGTTCTTCTTTTTTAATCGACTCCGTTTTAACGTTAGCATTGTATTGCGATGTTTTTAGAACACTGGTTATGGGTTTAAACATTTTTTTCAAAGTTTCATCCTCCTCCGATTTACCTAGTTTTAACGCTAAATACTTTTTGCGAATAGCTCTAGCTAATTCTGCAACTTTGCGCTTGCGTAGAAGCACTTGTTTGTCCAACATGCTTTTATATAATGCAGGTGTCTCAGCCACGTCTAAACTTTTATAAACTTGTCGAAACCTTTACGATAGCGTCCGTTAGAAATATCAAAATCCTTAACAATAACAAATGTACCATACTTGTCCTTCCAACATTCAGAACAAAATTGTTTAAATTGCTCAAATGTCATGTCAGGAGAGACGTGATCGTCAAAGACGTGTTTTAAATTGAGCTCATCCTGTTTAAACAATACAATAAGGTTAGCATTATCACGTAGGAGTTGTTTGCCTGCTCGACTGTAGGATTGACATAGGTATGCACAATCGATATTTTTATGTCTCCCCATACAGTAATATTCACGTATTGTTTGTTGCGGATCCGTTGATACATCATCAAATATGAATACAGAATTTGGTTTGGCTTTACCAGGACTTATTACGGCATCATTATCTTTATATGGGAAATAGCCCACCTCCTTCACAGATGCTAACACTTCCTTCAAAAATTGATACTTGGGTTGAAACAACGATTTTGAATAAACGTAAACATTTTGAAATTTAGCGCCATTCGGGTCAAACAATAATGCCAACATAGCATTAGTCTTTCCACATCCGCTTGGGCCGCATATGATAGCACGAAAAGAATGTGGTAGCAATGCACCATGTTTACTGGTTCTTGTCACGTTATCGACAAAATCTAAGTTTTCCACTGCTAGTGTCTTGTCTTGTTGAACAACCTTCATCTTGTGATCGAGATGAATTTTATGCACTTGGTTATATAAAAAGCAATTTTGTGTGAAACGATTCATTTCAATGTTGGTTGTTCAAGGTGAAGGAGTTTTAAATTCTATAATCAATAGTCTACCATTTGAATTGCACGCTCCTGGCTACCACTATCTAGGACCTGGAACTAAATTACAGAAACGTCTAGCACGAGGAGATCCTGGGATAAATCCATTAGATCAGGCTGCGAGAGATCACGATATAGCATACTCTCAAAGTAATTCCTTAAAAGATCGACATAAAGCAGATTGGGTGTTGGAAAATAAAGCGTGGGAACGAGTTAAAGCAAAAGACGCATCTTTGGGTGAAAAAACCACTGCCTGGTTAACTACTACAGCGATGAAAGCCAAACGAAAACTAGGTATGGGTGTGAAACGTGGTAAAGGCGTTAGATCATTTAAGCGACACGTGCTGCAACCAATTATCAGAAGATTGAAACGTACTCCTCCAGCACCAAATCTGCGTAAATCAGCCCTACTTGCACTTGCAGCAGCTAGAACGGCCGTTAAAAACGTAGGTGGGAAAAAAAATGTGCGGGTTCCAAGAATTATTCCATTTGAACCAAAATCAGGTGGTATTTTACCTTTAATCCCTATCTTTGCAGGCTTATCAGCTCTCGGCTCTTTAGCGGGGGGTGCGAGTGCCATTGCCAAGACAGTAATCGACTCAAAGAATGCTCAAAAGAAACTGGAAGAAGATAAACGTCATAATAAAGCAATGGAACATCTAGGCAAAGGTTTATACCTACGAAAAAACGCTAAAGGTGGCTTTGGATTATACTTGAAGAAGTCAAAAAACTCCCGCTGAAGCTACCTAATAGACCTCTAACCAATGTGGACTTGAATAAATTTGCTAAACAATTAAAAATTTCAAATTTTCGTGGAGTTTTTATGCGGGACAATTTACCTCAAGCCCCCCGTAAACACGAATGTGCTATTATTAATCTTGATATTTCCAAGAACCCTGGTACACATTGGGTAGCTTACCGAAAGATAAATAACAACATAGAATACTTTGATTCATATGGTTGCTTGAAGCCACCGCGGGAACTAGCATCATATTTGAGTGGTGGACGAATTTTCTATAATAACGACGCATACCAAACTTATAACCAAATTAACTGTGGACATTTATGCTTAAAGTTTCTCTACAATGGAACCATCTAACGACATCTTGAGGCGTGCCACATGCATTTTTATGGAAAATATAACGAGCGGTGTTTGGTATAAACTACCCCACGATATTCGTCTCGCACTAGGAGATCATTTACCTTGCAAGAAAGATCATAATAAACATGAATGGGGTGATGTTTGCGGCAATATGAAATCTACATGTGTATTGTGCGGTGTCTATGAGAGCGGTATCTATAAGCAAAATGTAAATAAGACAAAACCATGTAACAGTATAATAAGAAAAATAAAGAAATTTTTACCATAATATATTGATATTTAACTTACTACACCCTATATTAAGTATCAGTCATGTCTCGATTGTTAACCTTGACAAGTACTACAAACGAATTTTCGTTTACTCCTCAAGTGCCTCTTGTACTTGATCCACTTCAGCAGTATTATGTAGCAGTGTTGGGATTTCATACATTTAATTCCATCCCAAACATCGATGGTGAAAAATTTTATTTCTATGAGCAAAATGACCGTAAAAAGTTGCGTCATATCGACATTCCATCCGGATGTTATGAAATTACCGATATCGAAGCGTACATTCGAAGTGCATTACACACTAAATACAATTCAGTTCAGCAGTTCACTTTAAGACCGAACAACAATACGCTTAAATGTGAAATTTTCTGTCAAGAGCATACCATTACTTTCGAGAAAAATGATAGTCTTGGTAAATTATTGGGTTTCTCCTCAAATAGAATATTGGCGCCAGGTACACTGCATTCTTCAGATCAACCTGTAAACATTATAAAAGTATCGAGTCTACTTTTTGAATGCAACATTACCGAAGGAGCCTTCTACGAGGACAGACCTGCGCACACTATTCTACATTTTCCACTTAGTGTTGATCCAGGGTTTGCTATTGATGAACGTCCTCATAACCCTATATACATACCAGTAAGCAGCAGCATACGTGAAATTACCAAAATTACCGTTAGTGTAGTCGATCAAGAATTAAGACCAGTCAACTTTAGAGGAGAGAAAAGTACTCTGCATTTGGATTTTAAGGAACGATAGATGGGTTTAGATATAAAACACAACTCTACACATCCATATTCATTAGTCTCACACGGATCCTACATGGGACGTGACGTGTCTGCTGACAATAAAGTTTTTCTTGTTTCCATTGGATTACGGCTGAAGAATGCCAAAACGCCACTATATTCGACGCCAGGTTCATCAGCAGGAACCACATATTTTCGATCTTTACCAAAAACCTCGGTTCGACGATACTATTAGAAAAGAAGAATTTCGTACATATACACCTTACATCAAGTCATTTAATAATAGTGATGTTGTCGAGTTTATCATAAATCAATCAGATGCATTTTTTGCGATACACGACACACTTTTAGAAATTAAAGGAAGTATCAAGAAAGCTGGTAATGGAACTGTTTCTCTTGCGCCGAATGCTGGATCCTTCTTGTTTGATACCTGTACATACATCCAAAGTTCACATGACATGGAAATAGTTCGAGATCCAGGTGTAGTCAGCACTATTCGCAGTTTGTTGTGTTATACACCTGAAGATTCCAAATTTCTCAGTACTGCAGGATGGAACTATCCGAATTATCCACATTTAACAGGGGACGCCTTTAGTTTACTGATTCCAATCAAACATATTTTCAACATTTTCAACGATTACACTAAATTAACCTATGGTCGTCAAGTGTTTCGCTTTGTTCGAGCGCGTAATGATAAAGATTGCATTGTTGTCCAAGAACCTACTGGTTCCACGACGGTAACAACAGTATCATTAACCATCGCCAGCATGGAACTCAAGGTCAAACATGTCTTTCCCAATGATGATGTGAAAATCGAATTAATGACTCCGATTAAGAATAATACACCGATAACCATACCTTTCCGTAAATGGGAGCTCAATGAACTACCTTCACTTACGGCAGGATCTCGACGAGAGATATGGAGTGTAAAGACAACTTCAGCTGTTGAACGTCCACGCTACGTTATTGTAGCTTTTCAAACTTCTAAACGAGATGATATTCACGCTGATCCGACGCTATTCGATCACATTAGAATGTCCAGCGTACGAGTGGTTATTAATGGTGACTATTGGCCTAACGAGAGAATGCAATTGGATTTCACAAAAAATGATTACGCTATAGCTCACTACAATTATACTGAATTCTTTCCCAGTTATGCTCGTTCGCTAACAAAACATCCCATCTTAGATTACTCTGCATTTAAAAGATATGCTTTGTTTGTTTTTGACTGTTCCAAGCAGGATGATACATCGTTTAGATCCGGAACTGTCGATGTTAAGTTGGAAATCGAAGCAGATGAAGGTTTTCCAGCAGGTACTCGAGCTTACTGTTTAATTGTTCACGACAGCCTACTCGAATACTTTCCACTAACTGAAGTTGTCAAAAATATAATTTAAATAGGACAATCTACAACTATGTCTTTCAGTATTGATCGCAACATCATGAGGATCGCATTAGTTGACATACAAGGATTCACCGTAGATGGGTGGTTTGTACCCAAAGAGCTTACCATTGAAATTGGCCATAAACGATGCCATTACATATTTACGTCTCCACAACCGTTTGCTACATTGAGTAATAAAGATAAGAAGACTGTATCTTACTTGGAGAGACACCTGCACGGTCTTCGGTATTCCAATGGGGATGTTGAATATTCAAAAATAAATGAAATACTAGAATCTAAGTTGTTGTATGCAGCTGATTACATCTACGTTCGCGGCGAACAAAAAGTGGAATTTTTACAAAAGAAATGTCATATTTTTGGAGTTTTTCCCACCATTATTGATGTTTGTAAATTTGATGATACACCCCTTGATACTGGAAACTTTATTCAGAATGCCAATCCTTGTCACACAACTGGACTATTTTCCTGCACCGAGAGAAATGTGGATCACCTCCGCCAATGGTTTTGTGAAAAAATATTACCTATGTAAATTAGGTTTTTGAATAAAAGATTAAAAGTATTGTTTTAGTTTTATTTAAAAAAACACTGCCTTCCTTTTTTACATATTTATTTTAATGCAAGATGATTCACATTTGCGACTTACAAAAAATTTTATAATGATATTAACAGCTAGAAATACATTTATTACTAATATTATTGTTAACAGTATAATCGATGAACCATATTGGACGATGTCATCATCATTATTAGTTTTGCTCCATTTTGAATCACTTTCAGTGTTATTTGGGGATATTAACTTGATCTTGTAGAATGCTCCTCCCGACTTTGGTATCGTTTTGAAAAATACTGGAAGCTGGCCATAATTCACCACTTCATGATCCATTAGAGTCCATTCAGTTCGATTACAATCAGTTTTTACATCGTTAAAACATATCGCTATGTTCTTAACATTGTTTGGAACGTTTGTATAAAGGACATTGTTAACAATAGCTGTGAGAATGATAAACGATGCCGTTAATTGAGACATCTTGCTGGTTGAATTCTTTTTAATGGGTATTGTGTTTTTGGTAGTTTTCTTGTAGACAAATGAAACTCTGCAAATCGTTTTTCAATTGCGGTTCTATCTTCGTACCACTGTATATCCGCTTTCAACTTTTGTATTTTTTCGCAAAACTCTACCAATCTACACTGCACGGAAGACATTGATGAAATGAAGCATCTTTTACTTAAACTAATATATAAATATATATATATATATATTAATTTTATATTTGTTTGAAATTTTCCTTAGTCCTGACCTGTTCCTAATAAAATATTTATGTGTTAAATAGTATGTGCATCTTAATTGGAATTTCCTATTAGCAAGCGTCATTATATTTTCTGCATCTGTTTATTACTAATTATACAATAAACGCAATCGTGGGAACGACATAATATTTATAGAATTTGCTACCATATTGCGTCAGCGTATTTTCCCACATTGCAAGCCTCGTGAACATAAGTTTTAATTACATCCTTTAGTAATTTGCAAACCATTGGAATGTGGATGTATCCGGTTCACTCGTGGGAACGACATATAATATTTATAGTTGGTGCATTAACGTATGACATCATTGGAATGTGGATGTATCCGGTTCACTCGTGGGAACGACATATAATATTTATAGTTGGTGCATTAACGTATGACATCATTGGAATGTGGATGTATCCGGTTCACTCGTGGGAACGACATATAATATTTATAGTTACTGTCAGCGTATTTCCCGCGGTTCACTCATTTCGCCACACGTGCATTAACGTATGACATCATTGGAATGTGGATGTATCCGGTTCACTCGTGGGAACGACATATATAGTTGCCGTTGCGTCAGCGTCCACATTGCAATATATTTTTATTACTTGGAGGTACTCACGTATTTTTCTTTGAATTCTAAAAGCACATTGTAGAATGCAGGCGGGGTGCATTCGTTTGTATGAAATTATAATACTAAAAAATCGTTGCTTTTTGCCGACACCGTATCTACATTGCCTAATTTTGTTACATAACGCCATTTTTACCGCCCCCGGAGGCCCCACCCTATGGGATTCTTCTTCAGAGGCCTCAACGCCGCTGGCCGCCAACACGAATTCTCACCCCCTACAGGGTGCGACAGGGTGTACTTCTTAGGGTTCTTTTATAACGATAGGGTTCTTCTTCAGAGGCCCCAACGCCGCTGGCCGCCAACACGTCTACTTCTCACCCCTATGACGACAGGGTGTACTTCTTAGGGTTCTTTTATAACGACAGGGTTCTTCTTCAGAGGCCTCAACGCCGCTGGCCGCCAACACGTCTACTTCTCACCCCCTATGACGACAGGGTGTACTTCTTAACGACAGGGTTCTTTTATAACGACAGGGTGTACTTCTTGCACCAGAGGCTACGGCCTCAACGCCATCCTAGCCATCAAGCTGGCCGCCATCTTGGATCTTGGATCTCAGATTCCCATATCTCTACTACTGGTATTCTAATAAGCGGGTTTCACTGTAATCAACTTTTTTTGGTATTGTACCCTCGGAGATCGGTGGAAAAAATTTACACCCAAAATAACAAAATTCAGTTTGGCAACACTGTGTGAATGTTGGTAGTGTAATAAATAGTGTTATGTTACTGCCTTCTAGGTCGTAATTAATTAAAACTCTCTTCTTAGTTCAAATACATTATATTATTTACTTTTAACTCCGTCTATGATTAACCATAACAATGGGTTTACATATCACAGTAACGACCTACCGTCACATTGCTCAATTACTAACTACTATAAATAATTATAACGATAACGATGATCCGTATCATCGGGCGTTCACTTATATACATGATGAACTCTCGCAACCTCACGCTCGGCCTTGGTCAAGGGCGAACGATGAATGATATATGTTTTTCTTTGAATAACACATCTTTTGTACAGGGTGATATTATTACACCACAGTAGTAACATATCCCTTTCAAGATAAACAGAACTGTAATTTAGTCCAGACAAATTAATATATTTTTGTGCCAACAAAAATGAGATTTTTCAACCAAATAATGTTTCAAATATGATGTGCAAAATAATTTTGAATTGGTTTCTGCTAATGAGCTTGCTTTTTTGTCATTAAAGTAGAAAAAACTTTAAATTTATTCTTTATTATCATTATTGTCCAGTTCTCGTCTTAATATTTTCACTGTACTAATATCCGTCGAATAATTTACAATGATTAATGCGATGTTAAAACATTTTATTGTTAGCGGCTTCTGGAGTGTCTGAGACATATTTAATTTCATTGATAAAATGCGCAGGTCCACCGATTTCCACTTGAAAGGGGATCGTACGCGGGATCGAGGTCTAGTATCTGCTATTGTTTTTAAATAGATACATTCTTGGTAGCAGTTTAGCTTTGTCCTAACGTTGTGTTTAGTCTTCATATAAAACTTGTGGGCATTGATGATTGATGTAGAATGCGTATTACCTACAGAGGGATATACGATTTTGATCTCTGCTAATTTTGTAATACTAACTGTTTGATAGCTTTGATAACTTAGGTACATCTATTTTTTCTTTGCAGACGAAGCCTAGAATCTATCTCCGAACACAAAACGAAAAGGTGTTTTTCTCCCACATGCACCTTAAGTACCGCCAGCAGATGTAGTTCTTCCTTGGAATCTTTTTCTTCGGAACACGAGAATCCCACTAAGAATAGCATTAATAACAAAAATGAAAATGAGGAAGAGAAACTCGTACAAAGTCCAGCTTCCAGTTATCTTTCATGGATAGAAAGCGTCAACAATGAATTCATTGACACTGCTGCCACGACTGAAGCAAAACCAACCGAAGTGAGCGAAATTGATAATAAAGTGGGAGAATGGAATAACTTTTGGTTAAATTATAACAGTGCAAGAAGCCGATATATGTCTAGCGCATACCTAAGTGCCGACGAAAAAGCAGTAAGATATTCTATAATTTTATATTTTATTAGTTTATCAGTATTTATATTTCAATATCTACCCTACATCTTTACGCATGTCCTTTTTCCTTGCATATAATTTTCCTAGAATTTCTTTTCTTTTCCTAACCTTAAATGTAAAACTGAAGAAGAGTGTATAGGGGAGTACAATTAGAACGAAAACATGCACTGTTTCGGAAAAATTCAAACAAGCTTATATTTTTCTAAAACTTTTTTTGTTAGTTTACATACTTGTTAAAGTAAAAGTTCTACTCGCAGATTTGGCCGCTAATTGTTTATTAATTGTTTAAACAATATCAATTGTTTTGTATAAATAATTTTAAAAATATAGTTAAATTCATCATTTTACTTTGATCAAATATGTTTCTATTCTGTTTTTGATTATGCTGAATCCGAATATGGCATTGCAGTTTGAAAATTCTTATACAGAAGCTCTTATACAGTATGTATGCGTAGCTAGGAATCACATGGAAAACTTTTTTATTATCAATTTTACGAAAAGAAGTTATTCTTCATAAAATGCTCTGGATAGTCAAAAATCTAAAACTTAACTAACTTAACTTATCAAATTTTATCAATTTTATACGAGTTATGTCAAAAATATGAATTACGTTAAAGAGTAAAGTACCTTTATATTCCAGAATATCAAAAAATGATATTATGAAAAGTTTTTTGAAATTAAAAACTATGTTTAAATATACAATTACATCATTCTAATTGAAAAAAACTTCAATTTTTTTCTCAAATTACGGATACTTATAATTTTATTACAATTATGATAACTATTTTATTATCACTTTTACGAAATAAGTTATTCTTCATAAAATGCTCTCCCTGGTCTAAAATCTAAGAAACAACCATCAGATATCAAACTTTTTTAATTTTATACGAGGTATGTAAAAAATATGAATTGTTCTTAAGAGTTAAGTGCCACTATTATTCACAATATTTTAATTAGAATTAGAAGGATGTAATTGAACACCAAAACAAATAGTTTAATTCCAAACTTTTTTCTTAATAACACTTTTCGATATTGTGAAATGTAAAGGTACTTTACTCTTGAGTGAAATTCATATTTTTTGACACACCTCGTATAAAATTAATTAAATTTGATATTTGATGATTGCATCTTAGATTATATACGATGCAGAGTATTTTATAAAGAATAACTTTTTTTCGTAAAACTGATAATAAAAGAGTTATCAATAGGTTCCAAGTTACGCAGACATACTGTATAAGACCTAAAAAATTTTTTTACTTAACATTTATAATTATTGAAGCTTATTATTAAATGTATTTTAGATAAGTTTTACAGAAAAAAGTTTTGATCACTTTGTATAAACATTTTTTTAGCTGGTCATTTTCGGTTTTTGTATTACATTTTTGTTATCTTTCTTAATTTTCTCAAAAAGAAATAGTTTATTTCATTTTAAAGATTACATCTTAAGCTTTAAAAAAGTACTACTGTAATAGAGCTGTTCAAACTTGAGTAATACCATTTTAAAGTGGTGGTAATTCAATACAACTACGAAGATTTCAAAAATTACATTTTTTGAGACGTCATATCATTTGAATTAAATTTTTGAGATTTTTTTGAATGAACCATCATTTAGTAAGATGCTTGAAAGGTAAGTTGTGCAAAATTGAGAGTTTTATAAGAAAAATTGTATTAGTTACACATTTTTAAATAATTTTTAAACAAAATTCATGTAAGGCTCACTTTCCGCCCACACCGTACTTATGACCATACATTTTATTTCTTTCTATTATAACCATAAGATAGCTTAATTATTCTTCTTTCATGTTCTATTTGTAAAATTTCATTTGATCCATAGTTAAAGAATTACATTATTAAAATAACTCAACCATACACTTCGCCGTACGTTAGTTTACAGTGCTCCAATGTTTGTGAGAAGGGTGACTTTAGCGTTATAAATAAAAAATTATAGAAGATACAGATTTAATTTTAGAAATTTCTTTATATAAGGTTTTTTTCGTAAAGTTTTTTGAATTTTTCAATGGTCAAGTTAGTTTTTTTTCTAAAATTTATATTTTCGGAGTTATTTAAAAAAACATCTAATTTCGCAGTTCATTTGTTTAATAAAAAATGAAGCACCCACTTCTCGAGTAGAACTTTTTGATATGTTGTTTATTAAATATTTCTTAATGAAATTACAAAAAGTTCTATCTTGTTTGATTTTTTCCGAAGTGAAAATCTATATGCACTCCCCGTGATGCGTCATTGAAAATTTCGAATCGTTCAGTCCCAGCTACAATAGAATATGATTTACTGTTTATTTTTTAAGTTTAGATTTCCACTTCGAAAATAGTTCCTTTTTTCTCAAAACGTATTTTAAGTTTGAGATAAATGGCAATGATATAGAACAAGTCTAATAATATATCTACCTAGGTCATATTCTGAAACTTGACAGAGAGAACCAAAGTGCGAAAATCACTAGAAGAGCCGAAGAGGTGGACGGCCGTAGCTCAGCGGCATATGATACTAAGCCAGAGCCCACGGGGTCAAGCCCTGGCACCTACAATTCATTTTAATTTCTAAAAATGATACCAGCCGTTCCACGTGCCTCGGAGAGTAGGTACGTTAAGCCGTTAGTCCCCCTGGACTAGTGTGTGAATCGACAATAGCTACTTCAAACAGGGTTAAAGATGCAAGTGGCGCTGGGACCTGTCCTAAAGGATCTCCCCGGCAAAGATGCCATACGATATTAGTATACTATGGTTTGTTTTTTAACCAAGAGGATTGATTCAAATTTACCGCGCTATATTGCTTATTTGTAATTGGTCCAACCGCAAGCAAGTTTACTCCACTGTTATAAAATTTTGACACTAATGACATTTATCAAATTTTGACACTAGTAACATTTCATAGGTTAATTAAGTTATATCGGCGATTTTTGTGTTTTCTGTGTTATTCCTTTAATTTTTAGATTGTTAGTCTGCTTTTATATAAAAGGCAGTTGTTTTTGGAACTCTTTAGCTACGTATTAATTTAATATAATATTTATGGATTACTGTTGAGGGCCGACTAGATCAACCAAAAAAGAAGATGCATTTGGTTATTATTCTAGTGACTTTCTTGGGTGTGAATCTGTCTTTTTAGTTTACTCCTCCTGGTTAAAAAAATAAACTATATGCTCTGAGCTTCGCTTGTGTCGCTCCTAGCGGTTACTAATTCAACTTTTACCGGTAATTTTTAAATTTATTATTTAATTGTTATCGCTTAATATTTACAACGCAAAAAAGTAATTAAATTGTAATCGATTTTTTAAAGATTTTTCTAATCATTTTGACGTTCTATTGATAAAATATCAATTTCTTACTTCGGATACTTTGACAATAATCGTGTAGATGGCGCTAAGATTATAATAGATTATTTATAAGGTATGTGTATACATACAATATCGCCATGTTAAGAAAAATCGCACATTTGTAGGATTAAATATTAAAACAAAGAAAACGCCAAGTCGTCATTTTATGGCCTATACTATATACCAACAAATGATGACCTCTTAATTTGATTATCCTAATGATCACTAATTCATTAGGGCCTTTTAAAAATAACGTTAAATGGCGATATTGTCAACCCCTGTTGTCAATATCGCCAGGGGATACATTTTAGCATATGTTTATTTTTAATATGGAATAGAAATGGGTAATTAAAAAAATTTTACATCAAACATGTTTTATTAATGATACTTATGAACAATAAAGACATATGTATGCTGCAATTATGTCGTCTTTTGTAAGTCCCAGGCATTCATCATGCATGTAGCATTTGCACGTAACGCAAAGACGCATGTCGGCCACTCGATCTTCTTTGCAAGCTTTACAATACCAAGTTTCATCCTTGCTTTTGTGTTGGTTCCTTCGTATTTCGACTTTCCTAGTTTTAGAATTTTTCTCAGACACTTTTGGTGTCAAAATTTTTTCTGGCACGAAGTCAGTATTCCTATTAAAAAAGTCTTTTGTGACGACCTGTGCGCGACTATTTAATGCTGCCTTTTTTTTCTTTGTACCATACTTATGTACCATTTCAGGTGTTTCAAGCATTTCATTAAAGGATACTTCTTTAGTTGGCTCATATTCGTCATCTTCAGATTCATTATTCTCATCTTCATTTGCTTCAGACTCATCATCATCCTCTGAATCACTACTGTCCCTCAATTCAGTTACCGTAGGTTTTCTACTAACATTTGATGGCCCTGGGGGTGGAGTGATGACTCTAACTGGTTGCTTTTCATTATTTTGCAGAATATCTTGTAGTCCTGGACCTTCAACATTCTTGTCTTCTGTTACGCTACTTGGGGCAAATGCTTCTGGAGGAAGAATGTCAGAGTTATACGGATAAATGCCTGTAGCCAAGAAACCAGACTTTATGTTAGATGGAGTCATACATTTGTCCCAAACTATAGACAAAATTATTCCGAAGCGTTGTTTTCTGAAGGACCGTTCCTTATACCTTGCCCAATACTTTAAAACTTCCTCATCCCAGTAATGTTCGAAGCTACGAAATACCGCCTTATCCATCGGCTGAAGCTCGTGCGTTGTATTACTTGGCAAGCAATACAAGGTGATGCCGAGTTCACTGGCGACAGTTACAATGGAATAATCTAAATGGCACTTGACACCATCAAATATTAAAAGACAAGGTCCAGGAGTTCTATATTGCAAAAAATGTTGAAACCATTGTTTAAATGTTTCTATGGTCATACTTCCCTTGGCCGTCATTAGTGCCATACTACCTGGTGGGAGTGAATCTGCCCATTCCGGCTTCATTCTCTTTCCTTTATACAATATCAAAGGCGGAATGGCGGCACCCAAAGCGTTACCACATGACACTACTGTAACATTTTGACCATGCTCGTTCGCTACCAGATGTACTCTCTTCGCCCCTTTCTTTGCTAGTACAGATTGTTGGTGATGCAGTGACAATCTGCAGCCTTTTTCGTCCATGTTATAGATGCACTGCGGCTTGTCCATGATATCCCAGTTATTCATTATATTTTCTAATTTTTTGAAATGATCATTCACAATGAATTTGTTCAGTTTTTGCGCCCTTGCTGGGTTCATGCTTTGAGCGCGTCTGTTTCTTATTTGTGGATGTCTAATTAGGAATCCTTTGAGCAAAAATCGCCCAGCCATCATATAATCTTTGTTAAAGGCAGTTTCGATATTGTTAGTATTGCAAAAATTGAAAACACAATGCCGCAAAACTTTGGTTGTTAGTGGATATCCTACGTCAGCCAATCGAATTATTCTATTGCATAAATCTTCCTCTTGATTATTCGTAAGAACAGATTTTCGTCCCATCGAACATTTTGAGGTAAGATGTTTCTTTTAATAATCCCTCAAAGTACCTCTGGGCACCTGAAACTCCTTACTTGCTGAATTAACGGATTGTCCATTTCCAACAGCTAATATTGCATTTTGCATGTTTTCTTCCCTCCATTTTCCTCTAATACCTTTATTTCGTTTGTTTGGCATAATTATTCCGAAAAAAAAAAAGATTTATTATCATATTCTGTAGTCACTTTGTAATTGCTAGTAATATCGCCAAGAGTGATAACTGATTTGACAATATCGCCAATGGCGATATTGCAAACCATTAAGAATGGCGGTGTTAGCAACAATGACGTAATTTGTTTTCGTGAAAAAAGCACCGGTAAAAATACATAGAAAAAAATTATTTTTGTGTTATCAGCAACGGAAAGGATCCCTATCAATTTTGTAAAAATGGACAAAAACACTTACCGGCAATTTGAGCCTGGAGCAGCTAACCAAATACTAGAACTTTTTATAAGAAACAACTCACAATATTCCAGTGGCGGTTAAACGACACATGAAACTGAAATTTTAGGTTATAATCATATGTGCTTCTACCACAACACTAAGTTCATAGTAAGAGAAGGTACCCCTAACGCCATATTTACTCAAGTAGCCTGACAACAGAAATATAGGAAACTGGCGGAATTGCAAACATGGCGATATTGTATACACCTACCTTAATTAGATATTACGGAACATCAAAAAAACTTAAATTCAGTATTTAAAACGTAAGTATATTTAAGTTAAAAATATATACCACAGCTTTGACCAACTAATATTGTTTATAATTAATGTTTTTAATTTTAATTTTAAATTAATCACTTTGACATTTATGTCAAATTTCCAGTAAACGTTTACAAACTTGTCACTACTGGCGTTCGCGAATTTGTAAATATCCCCTCTACGTACGAGCTCACAGCGTATAGAATAGCAAGACTGGCATGAGCAGGATTTGGAAAACTCAGTTGGATACTTAAGAACCACAAAATACCTCAATACTTAAGAAGTAGAGTGTTCAACCAGTGCATCCTTCCGATTCTGAAGTTTGGATATCAAATCTGAACCCTAAATAAATCCTGACTAAGGGAAATATGAACAAACCAGCCACAACTGAAAGAGAAATGGAAAGCACAATGTTGGGTGTATACAACTGTCAGATAAAAAGAGGGACGAGTAAGTAAGATCAACAAAAAAGTCTAGGATATTACAACAAAAATTTCAAAACTCAAACGTACTTGAAGGCTACACTGCCACACAAAAAGACCAACGTTGAAAGGCCACAATACAATATTGAAGACTTTATAAAGGTAGACGACTAAGAGAAAACCACAGATGAGATGGGTAGATGACAAAAAAAAATAGCCGGAAAAATTTAAATTGTTTGCTGAAGATAGAGATCGATTGAAGGAGTTAATAGAGGCCTATGTCCAGAAATGGACAACAGAAGGCCAAGAAGGAAGATCTCTTTTCTTTTATTCAAAGTAGATGGAGATAAAAAGCGTCTTTATTAAGTAGGAAACTTACCTAAGAATCCCATTTTCTTCTCTTTGAGTCTAATCTTTTCAGTCCGATAAGTTCAAAGAGGTCCAACTAGAATAAACACAGACTTGGGGAGAAAATATACATTGTTGAACTTTACACTGCTCTCTGTAATTTAAATATTGTTTCCCCCCTGATTTATTTTGCCAAAACATAAAAATCAATAGTTTCTCCCTATTGGCCATTTAAAAAAATCTGTTATTGTTTCTAAAACTCATTAAACAAATTCTTATAAACTCAAGATATAGCGTACTCGGAGACTTCTCATGTAGTCAACATTACCCGAAATTACGAAATAGATAGGAATAAAAATATCTATAATTAGATCCATTTCCAGATCAAGATGGGATTTTTGGAAAGCAAACTGGGATGCCTTCTAACAAGACCTTGGACCTCACATGGATGTGATGAACTATGCAGAGAATAGTGATTATGGTGTTGCTAAGAAACTTTTGCAAAATCTAAATAAAACGCGTAGAGAAAAATATTGACGATACTATAGTCCAAGTAATGAAGCTTAAAATAGGACAAAACCTCGCAATTTTTACAGAATGGATCGATTTGCTTGAAAATTTGAGAATAAGTAGTGGATAGTCCAAAGATCAAAATCTATATGATGCCAAAAGGCGCTTTTACCATCTCGGGGGTATAAACTTTTTATTATATTTTGACCACAAAAGTTGGTAAAAACATTTATTATAAGTAAAACAAGTTCTATACATTTTTTTGATAAAATTAATAGTTTTCAATATATTCGCTATCGAAAGTGTTAGTTTTATATCGAAAAAATCAATGTTTTTGATCAGTTTTCTGCTAATAACTCGAAGAGTTTTTGTTTTATCAAAACAACTTAACATAACAAAAATGTACATACCTTTTGAAAAGATAAACAAAGCCGTTTTTTTAATTTTATTTAAGACCAATAGTAATCGAGCTATATTTTATTATAGGTTAGCTCTTCTTCGTCAAATGCTAAATATTGTAGTTTCAAAGTCAAATGAGGGGAAAATAATGCATTTTTCGAGGATAATTTGCTCAAACTAATTTGAAGTATTTAAAAATATCTATCTCTAGGAATAAAAAAAAGTCTCTAGCATTAAGTGGCTTATAATGAAAAGAATGTCACTCCCTATTTTTTTTCAGCAAAAAGTGATCGGAAACAATCCCCTAATCACCACCCTAATTAAAATTAGTCATTGACCTGATTTAGTCTTCTTTATTATGGTATTATGTATTAATAGGTTCTAGAAGTTTGATCGGCTTATAATTATTAGTTTTAAAAAAAAATGGAGTTAAAAGCGAATAACGAGTTTTTGTAGTTTGGTAAGAAATGCCATTTTCTTCAGAATAGAAAGATTAGCATCAGAGATACGAAAAATATTTAATAGAAAATTGTAGGTTATTAAGTTCCCAAGAACCTGGTTTGCAAAAATTTCTTCTACGGCAAAAATTGAGTGGGCTATTGACAATTAAAACTTGTAATAACACGCAAAAATCACCTTTAACAACCCTTTCAAAGTAACCTCTTTTTGTGATTTGCGATTTTAAAAGGATTTAGTATTAATAACCTTACAGACCTTGTAAAAACCTACAAAATTCTTTTTTACCAAACTTTCTAAGATAAAAAACAAAAAAGTTATGGCTAAAAAATCAATATATTAAAAAAAAAGGAGAAATCCAATTGAAAGAATAATAATCTAAGTTAGCGGTGATTTTCGTCATTGGCCTTATTCATTCTTCTTTATTTATACATTACTAATATATTCTAGAAGTTTTATTAGGCTAGAATGATTCATTTTAAAAAACTAGTTTAAAACGAATAACGAATTTTTGTAATTTGATAAAAAAATGGCATTCTCTTCAAAATAGAAAGATTAGCAACAGAGATACGAAAAAATGTTTAAATATGAAATTGTAGGTTATTTAATTTCCAAGAACTTGGTTTAAAAAAAATTTTTCTACGGCAAAAATTGAGTGAATCGTAAATGAGTATACCATCGAAAAACATTGATTTTTTAGATATAAAACTAACACTTTCGATAGCCAATAAATCGAAAACTATTAATTTTATCAAAAAAATGTATAGAACGTTTTTTTCTTAGAATAAATGCTTTTATCAGATTTTGTGGTCAAAATATAACAAAAAAATTCCACCCCCGAGATGGGGTGGCAACCACCCCCATGGTAAAAGCGCCTTTCGGCATCATATAGATTTTGATCCTTAAACTATCCACTACTCATTCTCAAACTTTCAAGAAAATCGATCCATTCTGTAAGAATTGCTAGGTGAAAAGCTTCGGTTCCTGGACTACTAAGATAGTTGTACCTGTCTGTCGTTGCCGGAGTTCTACCTCTCCAGTGTGCATGGATGGTAGTGGTAGCTTGTCGGTGGGAATACGTACGTACAAAGAGGTGGCAAGCCGGCCGTAAGGACAACAACCAATAAGGAGCTAGGAGCTCCTACTTTGGCTGACAAGCATCAAAAAACTTAAAACCAATTATTGATCTACCTCCCTTCACTTACTTAGACTATAAAAATGATTTTGGTGTTTTTATGAGAAACTTTACATCCAAATAATTCATACAGTCTTATTACTAATTAATTATTCATTAATTCATACAGTCAGATTTCACAGCTTTAAATTACTTAAATATTTCTTTTTGTTCTAGATTGATGATGTATCTGACGCAAAAAGTAGTAATAGTACGCATAGAGAACTCGGTGAAAAACCGCCAGGAGAATATGTACTTTTAACCCTTGAGGAGGCGCACGAAGCCATAAAATATTCGAAGAGACTTACTGAGATATTTCAAACTGCTCTTGTGCGAAATGACCATGACTGCGAGAATTCAAACTTAGAAGCTTCTTACTATTCAGAGTCTCTATCACGTCAGGTGAGTAAATAATTAATAACATTTTTTAGGACGAAGGAAGCCTTGCAGTCTTGTGTTGTTCTTCACATGCTAGATCTTGTTCTTTGATCTCCTTGATCAGTAGTAATCTTCTTAGACTACTTCCATCGATCTCTATCCTGAGCAAAATTGAGCAAAATACTTCCAATTTGTTCTGCCTATTTTTTTATATCGTCTACCCATCTCATTTGTGGTCTTCCTCTTAGTCATTTACCTTTGTAAGGTTTCCGATGTTGTATTGTGGTCAGTAGCGTACTGATAGATCAGCGGGCCCTGGTTCCAGTTGCGATGCGGGCCCGCCCGCCCAATAAAAACTCATATTGTATATCAAAAGTTTTTACTTACTTACTTACTAAAACCGTCCTCTTATACCATACGGTGTCGAGGATAATATTAAAGTTTTAACAAACATTAAATATAAAAATCATCATAATATATCATAAAATATGTATATCATATGTTTATAACAACTTAAGCTCATTTAAGTCCATTTACTCACGGTTTTTGCTGTAAATTTTAAAGAACCGCTCGGATTGAGATGAAATTTGACATACTGTGCGACATATTGTGTCGATATCTGTTTTTGCCCTGGGGGTGAGTTTCACCCCTTCTCGGGGTGAAAAACATACGTTCAAGATAAGTCCGGAATTTGATAAACTGACTAATTCTAATCAACTTTAGTTCTAATAGAGTTTTTTCACTATGTCAATACTTTTCGAGTTATTTGCGACTGAATATGTTTCGCAACAAAAAAAAACACGTTTTTTGACGATTATTCGTAAATAACTCAAAAAGTAAGTAGGTACATATTTTATCGAAAAAATATTGTTAGTAAAAATATAGCTTATAAAAAGTGCAAAAATATATAATATACAAAGTCTGTTTATAGACCCAATAGGAGCATAGTTGTAGGTAATGACAAGTACGTTCTTATTCACCGAATTCCAAATCAAATATTTCAACGTGAAATAACCAAAAAATGAAGCACTTTTCGGGAAAATCTCATCACAACTTTCTAATTTTTTTAAAAAGCTTTATTTTTGTTTTTGTTTTTAGTTCCTAGCATCAATATTAAGTATGTAATGATGAAAATAAAGTTGGTCATTTTTTGTAAAAAAATCGTATAAATCACCCCCTAATTAGCATCTCAAATGAAATTAATCGTTACTGCTTCACAAGTTGCTTTACCAATGTATTGCTTATATGATCTGTAAGTTTTATCGGTTCAAAGTGCTCATTTTTGAAAAAAAATGGTTTTAAATTAAAAAATTATTTTCTTAATTTTGAAAAAAAATTTTTTTTTCAAAATAATTTAAAAATTATTGGTGATACCAAAAATCTTAACTATTAAAAAATATAGGTTTTGCTATTGTGAATATTTTGGACTTTTTGTTTTCCTGAAGACAAAAATTGGTTAAGATATGGCTGTTCAAAACAATTCACTATTGTGTATATTTAGAATTTAATTTCAGCATCGAGCCTATTGTATTGGAATTATTTTTATGACCCACCGTATAAAACTTGCATTGAATATCTCACTTTCTGAATTTCTGTAACTTTGTAGTTTACTTACAACTTATTCATGGATCGTTCTAATATAAAAAAATATAAGTGTTTGAGTTAACACGTGGAAGGTACCGACGGTTAGTCTTTGCAACAAGGGCTTCGGCTTAAGCAGTTAAAAACGAGGGAACCTTACAAAATCGTTCCCTGTTTCTTAATAAATTTTTTGATGAATGGGTATTCCTCGTTTTTATTTAAAAGTATCTACACAAAAATTAAAATTTATTAAGCAGTTCCGTTTCCTAGTGTGTACTTGTGTAGTTCAAAACGTCCTCATCAAATTAGAAACAAAAAAGCAAAAAGCGCATTAAAGCGGGCCCCTGCAGGGCCGCAGAACCCACGGAACCATGCTCAGTACGCCACTGATTGTGGTGTTCCAAACGTTGGCCTTTTTGTCGAGCAATATGGACTGCTAAGCTTCATTTGGTCAGTAGTATTATGTTTTGTAGTATCTGCCAGTATGATATTACTACCGATACGCTATGATTAGTTAATAAAATGGTTACTTGTTGCCTTGCGAATCATTATAGGTACTGTTAATCATTTATTGATTTCTTCATTGATTGACCTTCAGAGCCGATTTCTCAATCCCAGGGCAAAAGATTGGCCTGTGAGAGTTGGGTTTTTTTGAAGACCCGTTATCTGGAACCATATCCTATCTGAAGAAAAGGTACCTAATCTATAACGCATCTCTAAAAAAAACTTAAATTGTAATGTTTTACTTTAATAATTTTATATCTTTTCCAGAATTCTTCTATAAGGGAAGACAACGCTTCGATATTCACCAATGAAGACTTAAAGAAAGTAGCAAGGGAAAGATCAGCCTCTTACATAGTAACAACGCAGGATCTGCTCAAGCAGCAAAAAGACATCATTAAACCGTCCATCCAATCATCCAGCACCAGCTGCATAAACGCCATCTTGAACACAGGTGTAGCAGACATTCTCAAGCGAGTCATGAAGAGAAAAGACATAATGACACCAGACGATATGTCCTCAATGACAAGGCGGAGTTTTTCGGAGTGGGGCAGTAAATGATTTTTGTTTGTTAAATATTACTATAAGAGTAAATATCACGCCTCTTGTATATATTATAACTACTGTGTGAAGCCAAAGGGTGGAAATGTATAAATATATATAATTTGTTGTTTTCAATGTTTATTGTGCATATTTAAACAACTGTATAAAATAAAATGATATTCTGTATAAAATTGATTTTTACATTTCCTATAATAATAACCAGCGTGTCGAGCCTAGTTAGTTCAGAGAAATAAGATTTTTCTCGTGATACATTCCCCTCCAGGCCGAAACCAAATTTTTTGAGTAGTATGGACAATGGACATCTATATTAATAACCTTTATGTTTCCTGCAGCCGATTTTGATGATATACATAGTTATAAACAAATAATGAAGATCAAAAAACGGTAAATTTTCGCTTTATTCGTATATTACTAAAAAGTGAAGAACTCTAAACAAATTTGAGAATAAGGAACTTATAAATCATATAAAAAACTTCAATATGGCGTTCACTGAATATGACTATCCTTATTTGTTGCTTAGAAAATTGCAAAATAAGTCATACATTTTGAGATTTTCAATGTTCATAACTTATGAGAAAATTAAGTTAGAACCTTCTTATTACACGGAATGCTGAGCCTACTTGTGCTTAAATTATATTTTATATTTTAAAGCAATTGGTCAAATAGTTGAAAAGTTATTTAATTTGTTTATCGCAAATTCATTTTTTTTTAAACACCATAGTCAGAAAATTATGAGGTTACAGTAATACTTTGGACAGTTTATGAAAGAAGAACATTTATACTATTAACTTACTTAAAAAAATGACAAAAATAATTTTAAACACTGTAAAATTATTTTGCAAAAACATGTCGATTTTTTGCTTACTTATAAACAATTAGAATAACTTTTTAACCGTTATACCCATAGAAAAATTATTTTTTCATATTTAGAAAGACTGAATTTTTATACACATTTAGAAAGAAAAACAATTGTCCTAAGACAACTAGGGACGAAGTTAGCCCCCCTTTTTTTAATTCACATGTTCTTGCAAAATAATTTTGCAATATTTAGAATTATTTTTGTCATTTTTTAAATTAAATTAATAGTGTAAATCTTCTTCTTTCATAAACTATTCAAATAATTACTGTAACTTAATCATTTTCTGACTTATACAGGGTGTTAGTAAATAAGTATGAAAAATTTTAAGGGCTAATTCTACATGAAAAATTAATACCAGTTTGTTCTATAAACATATGTCCGCAAATGCTTAGTTTCGGAGATACGGGGTGTTGAAATTTTTATTTCAAACTGCCAATTTATTTATTGCTCTAAGACCAGTTGAGATATGAAAATGAAATTTGGTGAGTTTTAGAAGGTAGTTATTACGAATTTTTTGACATACAATTTAGAATTTTGTATTCATCATTGGCGCGCCTACGGGCAATGATCTGAATTATTTTAAAGAAAAAAATAGTACGCCACTGTGATATTTCGAATTAAAAATTATTTTTAAATTTCACGTCTAATTTATGATAAAAAAGCTTTCTTGCCTTTTTTTGATTTGATGCACTGTTTCTATGCAGAAAAATAAAACATCTTGGCGCGTATTCTTCATTTCTTAATACATCATCAAGAACTATCCAATATAATAATACTAAAGTAGAACAATAACAGAAAATATTACTAATAAGATTTCAACTAGGTGCAAAGCTGCAAGAAATGTTTAAAATGATCTCCTTTACAGATGACAGAAGAATTTTATATTCATCATTGGCGCGCGTACGGGTAATGGTCTGACTTTTTTGAAGAAAAAAATAGTACGCCACTGAGATATGTCAAACTAAAAATCATTTTTGAATTCCTCGTTCAATTTACGACAAAAAATCTTTCTTTCGTTTTTTTATACGAGGCGCCGTTTTTATACAAAAAAAATAAAACATCTTAACGCTTACCAAGTATTTGAGGTAGTTTCCATATAGAAACTTAGTTTAAATACTTTGTAAACGTTAAGATGTTTAATTTTTTTGCACAAAAACAGCGCCGCATATGAAAAAATGGCAAGAAAGATTTTTTGTCGTCAATTGATCGAGAAATTGAAAAATGATTTTTAGTTTGACATATCTCAGTGGCGTACTATTTTTTTCTTCAAAAAATTCAGACCATTACCCGTACGCGCGCCAATGATGACTATAAAATTCTTCTGTTACCTGTAAAGGAGATAATTTTAAACATTTCTTGCAGCTTTGTACCTAGTTGAAATGGTATTAGTAATATTTTCTGTTATTGTTCTAGTTTAGTATTATTATATTGGATAGTTCTTGATGATGTATTAAGAAATGAAAAATATGCGTCAAGATGTTTTATTTTTCTGCATAAAAACGGTGCATCATATGAAAAAAAGGCAAGAGAGGTTTTTTATCATAAATTAGACGTGGAATTTAAAAATAATTTCGAGTTCGAAATATCTCAGTGGCGTACTATTTTTTTCTTTAAAATAATTCAGACCATTGCCCGTAGGCGCGCCAATGATGAATACAGAATTCTTAATTGTATCTCATAAAATTCGTAATAACTACCTCCTAAAACTCACCAAATTTCATTTTCATAGCTCAACTGGTCTTAGAGCAATAAATAAATTGGCAGTTTGAAATAAAAAGTTCAACACCCCGTATCTCCGAAACTAAGCATTTGCGGACATATGTTTATAAAGCAAACTGGCATTAATTTTTCATGTATAATTAGCCCTTAAAATTTTTCATACTTATTTACTAACACCCGTATAGTGTTGCAAAAAAATTAATTTGGAATAATCAAATTAAATCACTTTTAAACTATAAGGGCCGGTTGTTCGAACGCTAATCAACAATGATCATTATTAAATATTTAATTACTGTCACCAAAACTGTCAATGTCAACTTTGTTTGGGTTGCTGAAAACATAATTAATTACAATTATGAGATTTATTATTAATTATGTTAATAATTATTGTTATATTAATTGATTATAGTCTCAGAATTGTAATTAATTATGTTTTGACAACCCAAACAAAGTTGACATTGACAGTAATTAATTATTTGATAATGATCATTGTTGATTAGCGTTCGAACAACCGGCCCTTAGACCAATTACTTTGAAATTTAGGGAATGATTTAAGCACCAGAAGTCTCAGCATTCCGTGTAATAAGAAGGTTCTAAGTTAGTTTTTACATAAGTTATGAATATTTATAAAAACTCAAAATTTATTAAAACTAAAAGGGAGGTTCCCTAGGTTGGCTGTATACCATATAGTTAAAAATCTCTAACATGAAGTAAAACCACTTCTATGTAATTAGTATATTTATTAAATATATATCAAAATTTATTATTTATTTTGCAATTTTGTAAGCAACTAATAAGGATAGACATATTCAGCGAACGCCATACTGAAGTTCTTTATACGATTTATGAGTTTCTTACTCTCAAATTTCTTTAAAATGCTCAACTTTTTGGTAATAGACGAAAAAAGCGAAAATTTACCGTTTTTTGATCTTCATTTGTTTATAACTATGTATATCATCAAAATCGGCTGCAGGAAACATATAGGTTATTATTAGGTATAGATGTCCATACTAAAAAATTTTTGTTTCGGCCTGGAGGGGGTTGTGTCACCAACAGTATATTTTTATTCCTTATTTCTCTGAACTAAGTAAGACCATGGTTTAATTGACCATTATCCTCTGTTTCTTCGTGTCCAGTCTTTTTAGATCATCTTCTACATCCATTTTACACCTTGTTCTGGGTCGACTTCTTCTCTGACGTCCTAATATTTTACTTGACAGTAGCACTTTTGGCATCTTCTATATGTGTCCTAGCCTTCTTAGTTTTTGGATTCTTATTACTTCTAGTGTGCTGGGCTCTCTATATTACTATCTTAAATTTTCATTTATCCTTCTAATCAAAACACCGTTCTCTAATTTTCCTCTAAATAATTTCCTTAGTACTTTCGTGCCCATATCTACACCATTTCTTATTGATTTTTATTTAATGTCGATGTCTCCGATGCATATGTTACTTATAGGCCTAATAACCGTTATGTGCCTATATTCCTAATTTGAGAAATCTTGATATGCATTTCCAAGAGATGCTACAAACTCACTCCTTTCACAAAGAAAACAACGTGTTGAACCAAAGAAAAGAAGATGATAATGTAGATTCTATAACCATAAATGAGCTACGAGAAGCTATTGCAGAAAAGGAAAACGGAAAAGCACCAGAGCATGACAGAACAACCAGTGAATGATGAGAACAAAATGGGACAAAGTGCAACAGAGTTATTACTAAAGATATTTAATGATATATGGAGAGAAGAGCAGATACCAATGGACTGGCAGAAAGTTCAGATAGTATACCGATTTATAAAAGGGGCAATATAACGGATTGCAACAACAACAACTACATAGGAATAACACTCTTAAACATTGCCATGAAAATATATGAAAAAACGCTGAACAAAAGAATAACCAGACAAATTGACAGCACACTCGAGGAATCACAAAGCTGCTCAGTAAAGGCAGAAGCACCCATGCATCAAAAATATCAGCAACAGGAAAAAAATGTATATAGGCCTTGAAAAGGCTTTTAGCCTAGAGAGGTATTAGTAACAAAATGATAAGGGTAATTAAAATCATTTCCAACAGCAATATGAATTATGTTCTCAGTCAAAAAATAACATTAAAACCATTTACTACAAACGAGGCGAGGGTCTGAGAGACAAGGAAGAGCATGAAGTCCAACACTATTTATAATTTACATGGATGAGATAATTAAAGAATAATATAACGTAAAAGTGAAAAACATGCACGTGGGTTACAGACATTTAAGAAGAGTAGACATTTCAGAAGGAGTATTCGCTGATGACGTCGTCATATTAGCCGAAAATTAGAAACAACTACAAAGAAATATGGAATGAAATACTTACTAAAAAATATGAAATGACAACTTCTTCTTCTTAACGTGCCCTATCGAGTCCCCTTGACGTTGGCGATTAACATGGCGAAACTGTCTCTGTCTCGAGCTATTCTAAATAGGTGTTATTCTTTCTTTATTCCTGTCCACTCCCGGATATTCTTCAACCAAGAGGCCTGCTTTCTACCAATTCCTCTGCGTCCTTCGATTTTACCCATCATAATAAATTGAAGAATATTATACTGGTCTCCCCTTACTACGTGTCCAAAATAGGCCATCTTTCTATATTTGAATGTTATTAAGCATCTCGCGGGCAGCATTTGCTCTCTTAAAGACTGCCACATTTGTCAGCATAGCCGTCCATGGTACATTTCAGTGTACGTCTGTGCAGCCACATTTCAAAGGCTTCCAAACGGTTAATGATGGATATTTTTAATGTCCATGCTTCGACACCATACGAGAGGACTGACCAAATGTAGCATTTAATCATGCGCTTTCGAAGTTGAAGTTGCAAGGTATCATTACAGAAGAATGACCTCATTTTTAAAAATGTCGTGCGGGCTATCTCGATTCTACATTTTATCTCTTTATCTGGATCTAGTTGTTCAGTAATATGGCAACCAAGATATTTAAAACTGGGTACTCTTTGAATTATATGACCATTAACATATAACCGTGAATCTTGATGGGCCAAACGGCTAAATACCATGTATTTTGTTTTTGAACAGTTTATATTTAGGCCAAACTCTCTTCCCACTGTGTCAATGGCATTTAAAAGGTGTTGCAATCCATTCATATCATCACTTAAAATAACTGTATCGTCTGCATATCTGATTGTATTTATCAGAATTCCATTAACCTTCACACCCCATTCCAAATTATGAAGCGCTTCCTTAAATATTCTATCTGAATACAAATTGAACAACAGTGGGGACAGTATACAACCCTGTCTGACACCTCTTTGTATTTTGCATATTTCTGTTGATTTTCCATTTAGGTATGCAAGCTGTCGCTGTTTGACGCCAGTATAATGTTTCTATGATTCGTACATCTTGACTATCAACTCCTTTATCCTTTAATATTTTAATTAATTTGTGATGTTTTACTCCATCAAAGGCCTTCTCATAGTCAATAAATACAGCAATGACGTCTTTCCTTTGATCTCGGCATTTCTGCAATAACACATTTAGTGCAAAGAGTGCGTCCCGGGTTCCCAGTCCATTTCTGAAGCCAAATTGTGTTTCATCCTGGTCTTCTTCACATTTATCTCTGATTCTACTGTGGATGATACATAGAAAGATTTTCAAGGTGTGACTCATAAGGCTTATCATTCTATAGTCGCTACAGTTTTTCGGACGTTGTTTTTTTCGTAGGGTTATGAATTCGGACTTTAACCAATCTTCAGGGATATCACCAGTCAAATAAACATCATTGAAAAGTTTGACAAGTATTCCAATGTTTTCCTAATTTATGAGCTTTAACATTTCTGTAGGTATGTTGTCGGGACCAACGGCTTTCTTGTTTTTTGCCAATTTTATAGCATGTTGTATTTCTGATTTTAGTATTTCTGGTCCTTCACCTTCATCTAAAGTGTCCAGTTCTTCGGGTCTATCATCATTATAGAGTTCATTTATATAATTATACCAGGTAGTTCGAATTTCGTGTTCGTCTGTTATCATTTTTCCCGACGAATCGGTTACAGTATGTGGAGTTTTCTTATAATAAAGACCAGCTACTTCTCTAACCTTTTTAAACATACCTATTAAACGTATCATGTTTTTCATTCAACTTTTCTAATTTCTTGCATTTATCCTCCATCCATTTTTCTTTAGCTACCTTTATTTTTTGTTTAATTAGTTTCTGTTGAAATGACAACTAATAAAAATAAAACCAAAGTTATGGCCATGGAGTCATGGGAGAAAATTAAGAATGAGAAAAGATAAACATGAGTAGAATTAGAGACACCGGAAGACAGGAAACAGAAATTAATAATAGAATTAAAAAAGCGATACACCTACAAAGCAATAAGCAATAAATTCATAAATAAAAAAGAAATAACAAAAAAATAACAAAAATTAATGTGTTTAAGTCAATATTATGATATAGGCCTTTATTAATCTTTGTTTGCGAGTGGTGGGTTCTAACAGCATGGCAAAATAGTAAAATACAGCCAGTAGAAATGAAATACCTTAGACGAGTCGAGGAGTTACCAAAAGAGATCGAGTACGAAACACTCAAAAAAGAGAAGAGTTGGAAATAGAGTCAATCTTAGAATATATCAAAAGATTCAATTGCTGGGGCCATCTTCAAAGAATCGATTATACAAAACCGAAGAAAGAAATTCAGAGCTCCCGTAAATTATTTTTCCTTTAATTTTTGTTATATTTTCTTTGTTTCACAATGAGTTTCATCTTGTTAGTATTTTTTGTCATATAAATAATTATCGACCCTGACCACAGAATAACTAACCATAGTTATTCTGTGCCCTGACCAAAAACTCACTGCATAACGTCACAGTAACGTGGCGTGTTGGGTAAGTATTGACAGTTCGTTGGTTGGGTATCGATATTCTGTCAATCATTCACTGTCAAGCTTGTTTATCTAAATTCACCATTGCCAGAAAAATTTTAGCAATGTCTTTGACATGGAACAAGGACATTATTTAGTATCACCATTTCACCGATCCGCATCATACCCCCAAACTTGGATGAACGAAAGGTTTGCAAACAAACAGCATGCTACCACGCAGACAAATTCCGATATAAATTTTGAAAAAAGTGTAATTTCTCTCGATGAAGAAAATAAACAAGCATACGAATCAGCTATAAATTTTATAAACAGATTTCATGAAGTTTTAAACGAGACAATGGACATGTCGTCCGCAAGTGGTGATTTTAATTACAAAGAAAATAAATTTAAGTTTCCAGAAATACCAAACTACGCTTCTCTCATATTCTTAGTTGATGGCACGATGGCTCCAAGTCAAAATTATGAAAAACAAAAAGATGAACAATATACAGACAAACCTCTTATTGAAACGATACCTGAATCTCCCATTGATTTATTGAACCCAAATTATTTTAGTGAGGATAATGTAACTTACAACAAAACGAAATTCAGAAAACTCTTTCAGAATATAAGTGCTTATGAGTTTAATCAAAATAACACAGATAATTGCAGTGAATCGATCAAGTCAGAAGAGTTTCTAGAAGACCATAAAAAAACTGATGCTGATGAGAATCTTCAAACACAAAGTGAATCTGATAATTTTTTTAAAAAAGATACATTTTTGGATCACAATATAAAAGTGCTTGAAAATCCCACCAAACGAATGCAGTTGGTAAAGTCATCATTTAATATTGTTAATATTACACCTACACCGTGTAATAATATAGAAAACTATTCTCAAAATATGGACAGAAGTAAGAGCAAAGAAAAATGTCAGATAAAAAATATTTTAGCGCCAAATATGACTGAAGGTGATTATAATGTTCTCTTAAGGTGATACAGTAGCGATCAACAGGTAGCAAAAACGCGTTCCAAGATTGCGGCTGTAATTTTGAATATTTTTTCGAGATATTTGGCACACGTATTCGTAATATAATAAAGAATGGCGGTACAGAGTCCAATTTGAAAAATATATTAATATGTGGAAATTACAAACGATCCTGTACCGCCATTAAGAAGAACAAAAAAATACACTTTCTTCAAATAAACTTTTTTATCCGATGCCTAGGGCCTAGATTTTGTCTCATTTTGGAACTACTAAAATTTTTTATTTCATTAGTAGTTCCAAAATGACACAAAATCTACGCATCGGATAAAGAAGTTTATTTGAAGAAAGTGTATTTTTTTGTTCTTCTTAATGGCGGTACAAGCTCGTTTTTTAATATTGTATTTAATTACAGAGTAATTTCCACATATTAAAATATTTTTCAAATTGGGCTCTGTACCGCCATTCTTTATTATATTACGAATACGTGTGCCAAATATCTAGAAAAGATATTCAAAATTACAGCCGCAATCTTGGAACGCGTTTTCGCTACCTGTTGATCGCTACTGTTTCCTCTTAGTATAATGTATTTGTTATTTAAAGCATTATCAGAAGCTTATCGTCTTCCTTTTATGTAACATTTCAAGGTCTTCTTTGTTTATTTCAGTATTTCCTCTTATTATTCTCTAGTCTTCAAATACCCTTTTATAGTTAGCGCCCTATCATTTTTCAACTGGTTAGGAATTTTCTGATATTTTTCCGCTGATGGACGCAAGAAAAAAGGCCAAATATGACCCAGACATATATAAAGCGATAAATATAACAAGAAGAAGGAAAATCACGGAAGCGAAATAAAAAGAAGCAAAGGAGAGATTCGAAGAAATTGATACTTCATAGTGACATTACGATAATCACAATGTAAATAGGAAAGTTAAAGAATGCATGAGATGTGGCTATATTTAAGATCCCGTCGATCTTAAATAGAGTCACATGTCAAATGCTGACTGAAGTGTGGAGAGAATACTTAAGAATCCGTGGACTCAACGAGTCACAACAGAGATACTAACCACAATCAAACCTCGAAAACTAGAGTACTTCAGAAACATTATGCGAAATGAATCCAAATATGCCCTCTTACAAGCCAGCGTGCAAGAAAAACAATTTGGAAAGTGAGGTCCAAGAAGAAAAAGAAAATACTCATTAAAGAACCTTCTGACAGATCGCTTCTCATTAGTAAAACAACAAGATGCTCGCTCAGAACTATTTAAAATAAAATCGGGCGTCCCACAAGGTAGTGTACTTGGTCCCTTACTATACCTGTTATTTACTGCTGACCTACCTACAACTAGATTGACAACAGTCGCAACATTCGCGGATGACACAGGTATTATCGCATCTCACACAGACCCCCAAAGAGCTTCGCATAACTTACAAGCCCACTTAAATAAAATAGAAAAATGGTTAAAAAGAATGGAAACTAAGAGCTAATGAAACAAAATCGACCCACATGACATTTACCATGCGAAGAGAGAGCTGTCCACCAGTATACATAAACAACAAACAATTATTACAAGTAGATACAACCAAATACCTGGGCATACATCTAGATAAAAGACTAACATGGAGAAAACACATATTCACCAAAAGAAAGCAACTTGGACTCAAACTTCAACAAATGTACTGGATTCTGGGTAGACATTCAAGACTGTCAATTGAAAATAAATTAGTGGTATACAAAGCCATACTTAAACCCATATGGACCTATGGCATACAGCTATGGGGCTCAGCCAGCAACTCTAACTTGGAAATTATACAACGTTTTCAAAATAAGGCATTAAGAACCATAGTAAACGCTCCATGGTACGTCCCCAACGCAATAACAGAGAGAGACCTGAAAGTTCCCAGCATCAAAGAAGAAATCAGCAAATACAGTGAAAAGTATGAAGAAAGACTTAGTGCGCATCCAAATGATTTCGCGAGTGAATTATTAAACACGGAGGGTGAAGTTCGCAGACTTAAGCGTTATAAACCAACTGACTTACCAAATAGATTTTAGATAAATTAGAACTATTTTAAGTTTTACTTTATTTTACTAGTAGTACTATCTATACATTTGTTGATAATTTCGAAAGGAAAGTTTTCATTGGAATTCTTACCTACATGTCATAGCCTAAGAAAATCATAACTTTAACTGATTGTTCCTAACGGAACAGATTGTTAAATAAATTGGAGTAATAAAAAAAAATAAAAAAATTAAAGAACCTCAGTACCTAGTTCAACACAACATTTGTGTAGGTCTTTCGCACTGCTGAAGACAAGATAAAGATTATCCTGAACATTCGTCATGGATAGTCACAAGAAGCAGAAAACTCTCCCTTGTGAGGTGTGGTCAATGCTAATAAGCTACAAACTGCAGCGCTGCTCAAAGCCAAAATAACCCGTTTCATAATCAACTATTTTTAATGGGAAATAAGTCACAATTTTACCAAAAAAATAGTTGATTATAAAAATGCCACAAGGAAATAGCTTCAGAACAACCCGTTTCAGCAAAGTTGCAGCGAACATTTGAACGAGCTTATTCCATAATATATAATGGAATCGAGAGGCTTTCCAAACGAATACGAATTGAAAAAAAAAATCGATATCTCACACGCACACTTTGATTTATTTAGGAAGCGCCTAATTCTGTGGATAACGACAAAACACTTAGTAGAACGCTTAGCGGAACTATGGTGGGTCGTCGGCCATTAGGAAAACCAAGGAAGAGGTGGATAGACGAAGTAAAAACCGATGCTAAAGTGATATTGAGGGTTGACAACTGGAGGAGAGCAACCAGACACATATATACTTGGAGGCGGATGCTAGGGAGGCCAGGGACTGTCTTAAGCTGTAGCGCCATAGGAGAGAGGGAGGAAGCGCTTAATTAAAGATCCTCTATTTCTCCACAAATCTTCAGTCAGTCGCGTAATTTCTAAATCATTTTTAATCATAGATTCTCACTCTTGAGGTAAAATATTTACTCCGAATTCTTTATTCTTATCTACTATGATTGTATTTTCATTCTTTAACAAGGAACAAAATGTAAATGTATGGCAATGTAAAAAAATCAGCTGTAAATGCGGCAACCTATTCTGAAGTTAACATTCAGATGCCAGCGTTACAGAGATACGCCTGTGCTTTCTATATGGCAGAAATAACTACAATGTTGTCAAAGTTTTTAATCGTACGTTATATTGCTTCTATAAAAGAATTATAATTTGGGAAATATTTATATATATTTTCAAAAAACCTTTTTACCACATAGTGGTGTAAGGCGACAATACATTACATTGTGTTACATTATAATACAATACAAAAACAACATATCTTAAATTTACCTAATAACTGCTATACATTTATATTTTGTACAAATTTGACCCATTCCTTCTTATTTGTAGCCAGCGTCCTCGCTTCTATCCACGTTGTTCCCCTTTTCTCGATTATTTTCTCTTGTGTTCTATCCCATGTTTGTCGTGGTCTACCTTTCTTCTTTCTTCTTTGCGTTTTTGCCCGACAAATTTCTTTCACCGGTTTTGTCTGATCCATTCTCTGAAGATGACCCCACCAACTGAGTTGCCTTCTCTCTATAAATTCTAACGTTGACTTGATTTCCAAATCTTCTCTTATTTGATTGTTCCGTAGTCTATCTCGTTTGGTAACTCCTCGAACTCATCTAAGGTATTTCATTTCTACTGCCTGTATTTTACTCTTTTGTCGTTCTGTTAGTACCCATGACTCGCAACCAAAGGTTAATACAGGTCTATATATTGACTTGAACACATTAATTTTTGCACGCTAACGAACACTGCTGATGACACCTGCAATGGTAGAAACAGCCTGTCCAGCGGGTGTGCATCCCTCTGAATCGAAAACAAGCAAAACCATCATTTATTATTTTTCTATCTTTACTCGGATTTGAGTACTGAAAGTTTCTCTTCTGTCCTTTTTTCCTAGACGAATGAAAACGGAATGTGATCGTTTCCTTTTCGTTTTCTATATTCGTCGTCTGCGGTCTTATTAATTGAAAAAGTCGCAGATTAAGGATGTACCAGAAAGAACTTTCAACACGAATAGTCTCAGATTTAAATAACTATGCACCATTTTTGGTGGATTCTGAATCTGAGACTATTCAATTTGTTAAGAGATGTCGCTGTATCGCGTCCTAATGGGGATTTTGAATTATGTTTCAGATTCCCTTTAAATTGATGGTCCGGCTGTTTTTCGATTCAGAGGAGTGCACGCTAACGAACGCTGCTGATGACACCTGCAATGGTAGAAACAGCCTGTCCAGCGGGTGTGCATGCCTCTGAATCGAAAACAAGCAAAACCATCATTTAGTACATTAATTTTTGTTTTTCGTGTTATTTCTTTTTTATTTATGAATTTATTGCTTATTGCATGGTATAGGTGCATTGCTTTTGAATTCTATTATTAATTTCTGTTTCCTGTCTTCCGTTGTCTTCTAATTCTACTCCTAAGTATTGGAATGTTCGTGCTTGTTCTATGTACTTCTTCTATTTTTATGTTTATCTTTTCTTTTTCTTCCTTTTCCCCCATGAACATAACTTTTGTTTTATTTTTATTAATTGTCATTCCATATTTTTTTAGTGTTTCATTACATATTTCTATATTTCTTTGTAGTTGTTTCTCATTTTGGGCCAATATGACGACGTCATCGGCGAATGCTCCTTCAGAAATGTCTACTCTTCTTAAATTTCTATAACCCACATGCATTTTTTCACTTTTACTTTACATTCTTTAATTAGCTCATCCATGTAAATTATAAACAGTGTTGGACTTAATCCTCCTCCTTGTCTTAGTCCCTCGTTCGTAGTAAATGATTTCGATGTTCTGTTTTGGCTGATGATATAATTCACATTGTTGTTGTAAATGTTCTTAATTACTCTTATCATTTTGTTACTTATACCTCTCTTCTCTAATATTTCACATAATTTTTGCCTTGGTACCGTGTCAAAAGCCTTTTCAAGATCTATGTAAGCCATATACATTTTTTCATTTTTTTCTCCTGTTGCTGATATTTTTCTGGGAAATATTTATGAATGTAAAATGGAAAATACTACACTTTTGTGCCCTTTTTTTGAGTTTGGCCCTGCTTATTTTAAAAAAGTAGCAAAATTTACAATGGCAGAAGAATTAGCAATACTGTTATCCTATTATCCATACACTATCATCTAAATGCGACTGCCACTATAGTTGTCTTAAGACAAGCTTTAATGCAATTGAGTGAATGAACACTGATTAATTGATACTCCTTGCAGATATCCCATTGGTTCCAATCTTGAACATTAAATCTACTACGACAAAAAAGGTTAAAAACATGTTTGATAAGATATCTCCTAAACAATCATTTATTTGTCACCAAAATCAAAATAGCACGTATGAAGACAGTTCTGATGCAGATAGTGTAATTCTTGACGATGAACAATTTGAAAGAAGACATCAAACTGTTAAGTTTAAAAAATCTGTTGAAAGGTAAATTTTTTGTAAATCAATTGTTTCTTTTTTTTATTATTTAAATATAGCCGTTTGAGTCGCTAGGTTTTAAAGTCACAAATTCTTCTTCTTGTATTCAGTGTCAAATTTCAAATTCTAGCAAAATGCTGACGACTATATGGACATTATAACAAGAACCAGAGCGAGAATCACAGACGTTCTAACCGAGCTATAGAGCGTTTCTCGTTAAGAATAGAACATTGCGGATAGCCCGATGTATTTCTTACGGGGGATAGAAGCGCGCCGATGCCACACCTTGCTGAGTAGAATGAATCGTATATCGGCAGTCGAGTATCCACCCGTGCGCGAGAGGTTTGGTAACAGTGATCTCCGTAAACAAAGTATAATAGCAGTATCAGAACGGATGGGATTACATATTATAAATTGAAATAAATCCAATCTCATGCCGACTTACACAAAAATAAGAGCTGGAAATGTCGGCGCAGATCTAATTGTCAATGACCAAAATTTCGAAGCGTTCATATATCTAGGGACAGGGACATCGGTTAACCCCAATAATAACACATCCGTGGAAATAAAAAGGCGAATCATAATTGCAAATAGGTGTTATCAATCATGGGCGCCCATGCCCATGGGCAGGGGGCCGTGCCCCCCCTGGCTTTAACTTTATATGGTTAACTATTATATGGTTATCCAAAGTATACAAAATATAATGTGCAACATCTTTACGTCTGCCCCCCCCCTTAAAATTTTTATATGGGCGCCCGTGTTATCAGTGTACTTAGCTAACAAACGTCCTTCTCAACAAAATCATATAAGACTGTACCTATAGAACACTGATTTCTCACATATGGATTAGAGGCATGGAACCTAACTGAAATATACGAATCTTCTCTATCGATTTTTGAAATAAAGGTACTACCTATTATACTAATGCCTGTAGTTGCTTTATTCTAGGTTGTGATATATTTAGCCGTCAATACTTGTACTTCCTACTTATATTGTTGTATGTATATGTTTTTGGTTTGAAGCTCTAGATTCTGTTGAACATCTTCCAAACATACGTATTCCATTTTTTATTCATACCTTTAGAATGTATCTTGCGTATTCGTTGTTAGAATGTACACCAGTTGTCTAGTAAGAAACTACATAAGGAAAGGTACATTTGGATTAAGTAATATTGGTTGTTGTTAAGTAAATTCTTCATACTTTTAAAACACTCTACATAGCGCACAATTCAATTACTTTCTTTAAGACTACAAAAATTTAGCACTAAATTTCTATTGTAGTTGATTCTTCTCTCTTCTCAATAGTGAAGATTGCGGTGACGGTAATAACTTGTTACTAGTAGTATTTTGAGTTTTAATTTGACCACATGATTAAATTTTCAACATTAGTGAACCACATTATTGACTACAATGGTTCAAAATAATATACCTGCACTTTAGAAAATGCTAACGATGGTTCATCATTTTGTCTTAGTCTTGTACGACAATCAGCACCTTAAGATTAGCAAAAATCATGCATGCCTCGTTCAACGGCGGATCCAGCAACCTTGCAAGGAGGGAGCAATGGAATAACAATTTTCTCGTCACTCGCCTACGCAGGATTCTTTTTCGGTATGGGCTGTTACTTTATTTTTCTTCATGTACCATGTCCTTTCAGAACATTGTTTACTATCATAGCTGTCTTAATTTTATTCACTGCCACCCTAAATCAACCACGAAGTGCTTTTTCGTCCTGGACTGCGTTTGCCTTTTATTTTCACTTGCATAATATTTTGTAGCAAACTATATTTAAAACTTCTCAATACATGTCCAAAATACTCCACTTTTCTCTTCTTGATGCCTTCTATAATCTCAGTAGTCTTGCTGAGACGTTCTAGTATTGTGGAGTTTCGAATCTTCTTCACCAAGATACTTTTAAAATTCTTCTATAGAACCACATTTCGAAAGCCTCAAGGCGATTTAGGTAAGTGAATCGATTTTATTTACAGTCCAAGGCTCGACACCATACAGTAAGACCGAGAACACGTACTTTGGAGAAGGAATTCTGTTTTATGTTTCATTCCGTTATTCAGTTGTCAACAGGACACAAAACTCGCTATTTATTTTCAATCGTAATTATTTCTTTCTTAAAAAAAGGCGACACCAGGCGAAGTCTCAAGGAGGGGGCAATTGACCCCATTGACCCCCCATTGGATCCGCGCCTGGCCTCGTTGCTTTAATACTGACTACTATACTATACCGACAAATTTATTTTCAGAGTTCCAGAAATCAAACAGCACGTTGAGAAGACACTTTCCTTTCAACTAAGTAGTGAGAAGAAACTTCCCTATCAACTAAGTAGTAAGGAGCACGTTGAGAAGACTCTTCCCTTTCAACTAAGTAGTGAGAAGACACTTCCCTATCAACTAAGTAGTAAGGAGCACGTTGAGAAGACTCTTCCCTTTCAACTAAGTAGTAAGGAACACGTTGAGAAGACCCTTCCTTTTCAATTAAGTAGTAAGGAGCTGTCACAAGTAAATAAAAAGGCTTTAAGCGCTATTGGACTGTTTACGAATGGAGGAGATATCAAACCAGATATAATTAATATTTTGGAATCACAGAAAACTTTAGGTAACGACATAAGAAACAAAAGATTCAGGAGCAAACGTCAACTGGATTTTCAATTTCATTTAAAACCGAAAATTGACTTTGATGATTCTATACATTCTCTATCTAGTGAAATATTTTGAGTTGCTCTTCTAGCAATACACTCAATATTTGGTGACTTACTCATTGTACTCAGTATTGGTCATATACTTACGTATATGAGCAATATACTTTAACAACATTCAATGACCAAGTATATAACTAGATCTGGACATACTATAAACTTATAAACGATACTTGTATGAAATCTTTTTTTTTTGTATATTTAAATAAGATCATATGATCGTGTAAGTTTAGTTCTTTTTGATCAGTCGAGATTATATTTTGTAAATGAGACATCTACATGGCTCTCACCGAATGATCAAACCATCAGATAGATCATATTATGTTAATGGGCAGAAGAGCGGTAATAAGCATAATTGATATGGCAGATAAGGGAAGATCATAAAAAACAGCTAACATAGAAAACAGCTAAAAATGTGATAGGAACTAAAAAACATAGCTTTAGTTTGATGAAGAATGTAGATAATCAAGAGATAAAAAAATTAACCATAAGTGCACTATATTCAAAGAAGAACACGAGAAAGAAACGACAAATTAAAAAAAAAACAACGTAGAAACGTAGACAAATTGTGCAAAAGAAAGAAAAGGAGATACGAAAACTACCAAATACTAAAAATAGACGAAGATTTCAATCACGGTGACACTAGAGAAGCCTAAAAATACCTGAAACAATTCAGAAAGGGATATAAGCCATGCACTAATCTTAGGAATAGCCAAGGATAAATTATCAGTGATAATGCCGAAATAAAAGCAGGCTAGAAAAACTATTACAAGAGCGAACACAAACAAATACATCCCATGCAGTCACAGATTTATCAAAATAATGAATTAATATACTCATACACAAGACAGGAAATATTGGTTGCTCCTGAAGCACTGAAGAATGATAAAGCCCCAGGTAATAACAACATACCAGCTGAAATTCTCAAAATTGGGGACATACACTAGTAGATAAATTTCACAAACTAATAGAGGTGTGGAAATAAAGGAAATAGCTTCAGAACAATAATAGAGGTGTGGAACACAGAAGCATTCCAGGAGACTGGAAAAAAGCAATTACAGTATGCGGCAAAATAAACAGTACTGAAATCTTTCTTCTTCTTCTTCTTGTAATAGGGCTATGTCCTGTTTCTTCTGTTACAGTCTTTGCTGCGATCCGGAGCTCCAACTCTCGTACCATCTTTTTTTGGGTCTTCCTATGGGTCGCTTGGTGTTGGGCTTCTGTGTTTTCGCCCAATGCGCCATACGTTCAGGGTCCATCCGATCTACGTGGTCTCTCCACATGCGTCGTCGCGCTCTTGTCCATCTCACTACGTCTTGAACGCCTAGCTCTCTCAATGTGTCTTCGTTTCGTATTCTATCTCTGAGTGTGATACCTCTTATGGATGTTAGGGTTTTCATCTCTGTTGTTCTCATTATTTGTTTTGTTGTCTCGGCCCTTGTCTCAGCTGCGTATGTCAGTACGGGTCTAACACATGTCTTATAAATGCGGACTTTGCTTTCGGTGCTCATATATTTATTCCGCCAGATTATATCCCTCAGGAAACCAGATATTCTCGCTGCTTTCGTTGCCTGCTGTTTTGATTCTTGCCACAGATGCCTGTCGCTAGATATTTCCACATCTAAGTATCTACAATCCATTACCTGTTCGATTATATGGTCGTCCACTACTAATTTACATCTAATTGGGTTCCTGGATATTACCATCGATTGGGTTTTCTCTTTGGATAGTGTCAGGTTATACTTTTCGGCGGTTATTTTGAATTTTTGTAGTAGGCGTTGTAAGTCATCTTCGTTTTCGGCTATTAAGATTGCATCATCTGCGTAGCAAAGTATTCTCATGGTTCGGTTACCCATTTTGTATCCCTGATTCATTATGTTAACAGTACTGAAATGAATATTGAAATGTTTATGATTATTAATATAGTTGGTATACATGATATTGCCTTGCAAACATTATTCACGACGACGTTTCCGATAAACCAGATGTTAAAGACGGCCTCTGGTACGAAAAAAGTCTAATTCTAGTCCGCAATTCCGGAATGTCAGACGGTGGATAGATCTACCTCCTTTAGTATGCCCCATATGTACGCATGAGGTGGCGTTAGGTCTGGTAAGTGGCGATCTCTCAAAATGATCGCACAGTATTCTAAGAGTCTGCTTGGCCGTGTAAGAGGTTGCCCCGTCCTGCTAAAACCATTGTTAATTTTAAGCTTGGACCGAGTATGACCGAAATTAGTACTCCACGATAAAAATTTTACCTGCAAAACTGAGAACCATATCCTGAAGCACCTAACATTAGCACGACAGTCACATACGTTATGACGACGTTCTGAAACGACTCAGCACGTTTCAGCGTATGACACATACAATTGAGGCATACGCATTTCAGTACTGTTTATTTTACCGCATACCGTACATGCCCAATCTACAAGAAGGGAGACAAATTCAGCTACAAAAACGACAAAGGTATATCCTGACTGTGTGAGCTATAAGTTCTTTAGTGAGCATCATAAACATGAGATTATTGAGTCACTCTACATCACAGAGCACATTATTCGCGGTGTGCAAGTACTTGGAAGGGATACGCGAAACGATCGTGCGCGAATAGCGGAGAAATATTGCAACTTTCTTAAATATTTCATATTGTCAATTGAAATTGTCAAATTGACGTACATTTCATACCTATTGTCATTGAAGGACAAAAATTATATATTGCTCCACAATATTGATATGATATGCAATTATTATATAAAGGTAAATTTAATTAGTTTTATTTTGCTTGCAGTACGGCATTTTAATAACTAATTTTATTTACTACATACAATTGTTTCCGTTTTAATAACATAATCTAAATCTTATTTTTTCTTCTTATTATTTTTTTGGACTATGGCCTTGACAATTATACAGTAACCAGGACCATATGATTGGCCAATATAATTAATAGTGCGAATAAAAGTGCAGAGCGTAGAAACCAGGTGTCGCTTTTCCGAACTTACACGGTCCCAATAGGAGAATACCAAGCCGAATTCAGATCAGGAAAGTCTACTACTACCATCTAGTCCTAGTCAACGCAAAACAAATATTATCTAAATATTGTCCCCATTCTTACGCGAAATTAAAGTTTTTTCGAATTTTTAGAAAAGTTTGACGTATCTCAACGTCTATTCATATTGTGGTTCAAATGTAAGTGCAACAATATATTTTGGTAAGTCAGGTTTCAATGGATAGTTAGATTCATTCACCAATGATAATTCAAAATGTAAAATAATGTTATACAGAGTGGGCCAAAGAAAAGAGTCCACCTCGATATTTGGCCATATTTATTAGATTTTAAGGAAATGAAGAAACAGGTCGATTTTTGATCTAAGGAGAACACATTTTTACGGTACATACATCTGTGATTTGTCAACTCCCTACCTTTCATTTCCCCCACCCCTTATTTTTAAATACGGAATAGGGGTCGTGTGCAACCTCATTTGAAAGGTTATTCAATTATCTATTCAGTAATATTAACATTGACATAATTATTTATATAGGGTGTCCAAGAAAAATTATTTTGAATTAAATTAATTGACAGAAAAAGGAGAATGTATGCAATTTATTTCAAAATACATTCTACAACTGACAGAAAACAGAGAAAAATGTTTATTTGACAAATAAATATTGTTTTTCGCTTAAATTCAATATTCAACCTACCAAGGGTGAGATGGGTGGCAGCTTGAACATTAAAATTAAGCGAAAAGCAATGTTTATTTATCAAAAAACATTTTTTTTCTGTTTTGTGACAGCAGTAGAATGTATTTTGAATTAAATAAATTACATACATTCTTCCTTTTGTGTCAATTAATTTAATTAAAATATTTTTTTCTTGGACAACCCGTAATAAATAATTATGTTAATGAAAAAGAAAATAATCGTTTTCGTTTTGATTCAATTCGAGTCTCTTGCCATCCTCTGACACAGTGTTTCTGGGTCTCTACCCTTTATCAAAGAGGCTATTGCAAGTAGACTGAATTGAATCAACTCGAGACGAAGAACTGCATCTATTAAAATATCTGCAGTATATTGTGGTTAGACTGTCCTCTAACGGGGAATGACAGAATAAATAAAATAAATTTCGACCAAGAGTCAGGATTCTGTTAACCGAGATACGATAGTATCAAGCGGCGCCGCTAGGAGGAGCTTCTCCAACAATGCGTCTCAGAATACTTTAACAACACTTGGTCATTTTGTACTCTAAACCGAGTAAAGCATGAAAAAAAAAAAAGAAAATAATCGTTTTCGTTTTGATTCAATTCGAGTCTCTTGCCACCCTCTGACACAGTGTTTCTGGGTCTCTACCCTTTATCAAAGAGGCTATTGCAAGTAGACTGAATTGAATCAACTCGAGACGAAGAAGAACTGCATCTATTAAAATATCTGCAGAAAATATCTGCAAAAAAGTATTCTGAGACGCATTGTTGGAGAAGCTCCTCCTAGCGGCGCCGCTTGATACTATCGTATCTAGGTTAACAGAATCCTGACTCTTGGTCGAAATTTATTTTATTTATTTTGTCATTCCCCGTTAGAGGACAGTCTAACCACAATATACTGCAGATATTTTAATAGATGCAGTTCTTCTTCGTCTCGAGTTGATTCAATTCAGTCTACTTGCAATAGCCTCTTTGATAAAGGGTAGAGACCCAGAAACACTGTGTCAGATGATGGCAAGAGACTCGAATTGAATCAAAACGAAAACGATTATTTTCTTTTTCTTTTTCATGCTTTACTCGGTTTAGAGTACAAAATGACCAAGTGTTGTTAAAGTATTCTGAGACGCATTGTTGGAGAAGCTCCTCCTAGCGGCGCCGCTTGATACTATCGTATCTCGGTTAACAGAATCCTGACTCTTGGTCGAAATTTATTTTATTTCATTTAATTATGTTAATGTTTACATTATTGAATAGAGAATTGAATAACCTTTCAAATGAGGCAGCACACGACCCCTATTACCTATTTAAAAATAAGGGGTGGGGAAGTGGAAGGGAGGGGTTGACAAATCACAGATGTGTGTACCGTAAAAATGTGTCCCCCTTAGATCAAAAATCGACCAAATATCGAGGTGGACTCTTTTCCTTGGCCCACTCTGTATCTTTCTTCATCTATACTTACTAGTAATAAAAAGAAAAGCATTTGAAGCGAAAAGTATATATTTAGTATAAGAATTCTACAAAAAAAAAGTTTAAGCACATTTTACGAGTGAGAAGTTAAATATTCTGTTGTGATTAATTTTTATCTTATCCCAACTATGAAGCATTGCTGGTAGAGGGAGGAGGCAATGGCATTCTATGTCTGTTTGGTTTGTTACCACGATTAATAGTTGGTGCCAGTACAACAGTCTTTCTTTTTAAATATACAGGAATATACTCCACATCGTCATCATCATCCTCAGCTTCAACCGGTGGAGCAGCTTCCATTTCAACCAATGGAATGTCGCCGGATTTCGTCATAGATCTGTTGTGTTTAATCGTTTGATGTCGCCTCAAATCTTTCCGCTCTTCCTTAGCTGTAAAGAAACATTATTATTATTGGGACATTAAAATAACGATTATGTGTCATTAAATATAATATTTAAAGAAACCTAAGTTTCCGAGAAAACAATCATGGAAATAACATAAAACATAACGAGAGGGTTGAATGCTCGAATATATGAAATTTATGGAAATACAGATATCGAGCACCTAGTTTTTTAAATCTTGCCCAAGTATACTTTCGCTCCTAGAGAATTATCAGGGGCGTTTCGTCAAATCAGTAAGGTATCCTAGTAGAATGTCCTGACATTTGTTTAATAGGAGTGATGGCAAAATTAACACATAACATATTTATCATATAACACACACTGTACAAAGGACCAAAGAGATTAAAGAAATAGATGCCGGTACTACTTCATTTACATGTCGAAGATGGAGGAACAAAATGGTCCCAATAAAGTTTAATATTGATGTTATTTTATATTTTATTAAAGTAAAATTTTCGCTTGCTTTTAGCAGATGTCGCTAAGACACCCCTGTTACGTTATTTCATTGCGATTTATAACTAAAATGATATTAACAGCCCGATATGCTTTAGTTGATTCAGAGAAAGTCATATATACATTATCTGATGATAACCTAAAAATGTTTGAAACCGGTTAGAGTGTTCATGGCGCTCTCTGAACGAACTGAAATATAAAATTCTGTCTAAATCCTGACAGACTATTTTGTGCCGTGTAATTTGAGTTGCCTATATGAACTTGAATCGGCGAAATGGGCATGTAAATAATAAATTTTGCTGTATTAACACCCCTTTAAAAATGTACATTGTAAGACATGAATGAATCAAATATGTAAAGTACCTTTTTGTATATGTATTTAAAAATGAAACTGAAAAGTTATTATTATAAAGAGTGATATGTACCTATACTTGTGGCTTGACTAAAATAAAACGATTAGATATAAAAAAAAATCACAAATTTTATTAAATTTGGGAAAGTTTTTGGGTAATTTTTTTCTTAATAATCCACTCTTTTTGGACATTTTATAATTTTAACTTGGTATCAGAGCTGATGTACTTAAATACTTTTTGTAAGTATAGTCCGTCCGCTATAACTTTTCCCATGCGGTACGATTCATTTTCAATCAAATTAAGTCAAAACAGAAAGTGAAACGTACGCCGATGTGTGTATATATAATATGGGTACAGTATACAAAATGTATATATTCTTTTTCTCATGATCATCTTTCAGTGCGTCACAGTTTTTCGATTTCTTTCTAACGCATTAAATTGTATGTGACAGAAAAAAAGGCACGTCCTTGATACAGACATTTATTCTAGTTATTCTAGTTGTCGATAGATGGCGCCATAATAAAAAAAATAATTTTTTTTAATTAGATAATAATATTGCAAATACAATCTGTATAATTTATAAGACTATACAAATCAAAGAAAATACCATTTTATAAATGCAAGAAACACATTTGATTTGTTTTTATTCCAAATTGAAAATAAAATGTGACAACTGTCAGATTTAACTAAAATGTCATGTTAGAATAAATGTCATAAATGTGTATTATCACGGACTTACCCTTTTTCCTATCATTTGTTACGCACTGAAAAATGCTCATGAAAAGGACAATACACATCGACGTTCGTTTCAATTTATGTTTTGACTTAATTTGATTGAAAATGAATCGTACCGCATGGGAAAAGTTATAGCGGACGGACTATATGTATTTAAAACTTTGAACTTCAGAGTAAGTATTTAAATGCCAAGTGCCAAGTATTTAAATACTCTATAATTATAAATAAGTACTTGGTATTTAAATGCTCTAAAGTTTAAAGTATTTAAATACCTACAAATAAGTATTTAAATTTTGAAATACGGCCCATTACCTCCAATACCAAGTTAAAAATATGAAATGTACAAAAAGCGTGAATGATTAAGATAAAAATTTACCCAAAACTTGGGTCCATTTTTAGTATTTAAGTACTTGGTATTTAAATACGTTTTAACATTGGTATTTGTACCTATTTATGATACTTTCCCAAATTTACTAAAATTTGTAATTTTTTATCGGTGCCGCCCAAAATCCCGACAGCCAAAATCCCGATAGCCGAAATCCCGACGGCCAAAACACCGACACGCCAGAATCCCGACAGGCCAAAATCCCGACATGCAACAATCCTCATATAAGTAAAAAATCCGACTTTTGTTTAATACTTTTAATACAAAATACTTTTGTTTAGCAACAACAAATAAAAAGCAGATGCCCATAAATAAAAACCAAGAAATAAATGTAATTACCTATATGTTAAAAAGAAACTTATCAAACCTGTCGGGATTCTGGCCTGTCGGGATTTTGGCCTGTCGGGATTCTGGCGTGTCGGGATTTTGGCCGTCGGGATTGTGGCTGTCGGGATTTTGGCTGTCGGGATTTTGGGGTAGACCCACGGTTATTAGACTTTATTACGGTTGTCTTTTCCGACGGTGGTGGGGAGACTTATATTTTTGACTTTACGTCACAAGAGTTTACATTCCCATATTTTTAAATTATTTTCGACCATTGAATGTGTGTTATTGTGTATATATGTGTATTATTTGTGTTATTATGAAATAATAAGAAAAATAGTACACATTTTATCTTATACCGGGTGGCGAATCGTAAAAAGGGCCATAGGAAACTCAATGTAAAGTTCTGAATTGTTGAATTCCTGCTTCCCTAATTATTCTACATCAAAAATCATGAGAGAATATTTGTAGAGAATTAAAATCTGTATTAAAATCAAAAGTTAAAAATTTTCTACGATTTAAATGCATTCCAAAATTTTGAAAAATATGATACATTTGCCACAATAGGTATGCGTGTAAAAGTAAGGCCACACGTTACTATTTAACTGACAGTGCTCACACCATTGACTGAATAAAAAAAATCTTTATTATTAATCCTTTCTCCGCAACTGAGGGTATCTTATCAACTGTATTGTTTTTAAACAGTAGATGATAAAATAAAAATATTGACAATTCAAAAATGTAAACATTATTGCATTGTGTGTGGCCTAAGTTTGGGCTGAAAACTAAAATGTATTACATTTTTACAAAATTTTGGAATATGTTTAATTACGTATTTAGACCAATTTTAACAGTTATTTCCAATACAGATTTCAATCCTCTTCAAATAGTTTCTAATGTCTTTTGATGTAAAATAATTATTAGGGAAGCTGGAATTCAATAGTTCAGAATTTTACATTGAGTTAATGCAAAACTTTGACGCATGTCAAAATTCTCAATGTGTTTTAATTGTATTCATTTTTTTCGAATCCTGAGAAAACTAATAAATATTTTTGAAAAATTTAAACTCAGAATGAAAGACTACATTATTACCGAGGGCTGAAAGTCCCTGAAAACTTCTATAATGTTTATTTTAATAAGTTACAGGGCTGAAAATAAAAGAGAAGTGTGATATTTAATTTCAAATATTTCATTCAATAGAATCTGCTTGTTTATTCTAAGGGGCTTTCTGCCCTCGGTAATAATGTAATCTTGCATCCTGCGTTTAAATTTTTCTAAAATACTTGGTTTTCTCAGGATTCGAAAAAAATCATATTACGATTCAAATGACAGTAAACTCTCGTGACGTAATCTCACCCTTAATGTTCATTGGTTAGTCGATTTAGGCCACCGTAGTAATGTCTAAGAACCGTGGGGTAGACCCATTTTTTATATCTAATTGTTTTATTTAACTCAATCCTAGCCACAGTTATAGGTACCTACAGATCACTCTTTATAGTAATAACTTTTCAGTTGCATTTTTAAATACATCTACAAAAAAGGTACTACATATTTTATTCATTCATGCCTTACAATGTGAATTTTTAAAGTGGTTAATACAACAAAACTTTATTATTTTATATGCCTATTTCGCCCATTCAAGTTCATATAGGCAACCCAAATTACACGGCGCAAAGTAGTGTGTCAGGATTTAGAATTAAGTGAAATATAAGACGGCTTTTGGTGTCGTTTTGCAACGAAATGATTATTTATTTATTTATATTTATTTATACATTTTATTTATAATCGTTATACTTACTTAAGTACACTACTTCGTCGTAACTGTTGAGAGGATTAACGCCAAAGAAGCTGTATATAATTTCATCATGATACATATCCATATACACTATAACGCAGGCCAAGATAACACAAATTAAACCTAAAATAAAAAAAGAATTGGTGAGAACAAAACATTCTTGCATTCAAAGTGCCTAAAAGCATGGTGAAGCTAACAGTACATGAAGTATGATGTATTAAATAGCCACACAAATATATTCAAAAAATCACTTAAATCGGGCAACAGGTTTAGGAGATACGCGACTTCAAAAATTACCCATTTTTTAGGGTGCCCGTTTTCTATGACGCGTTTGTACAATGTACAACTTGTGCAATTTGAAAAAGGTGGTTTAAAAGGTTTTTTAAAATTTAATTTAAACTGTATTATTGCATTTTTAACACGTTTGTAGAAAAAACAAGCTTATGTAACGGTATAATATTTTCGCTAAGAATTTTTAGACATTCCCCTCTAGTGTACACAACCAGTTCTACCTTTTACCGCTCATAGGTTTTATGGTTTCAGCAATTAACAAAATATTGTATTTTATAAATTTATAACGTTTGTAGAAAAAATATTGTATGATATACGTGTTAAAAAGTACATTTTTAAGGCACTCATGTGTACAAACTTTCACATGCGTGCCTTAAAATCGTACTTTTAACACTTATATCATAAATAACTATTAAACTATTTGACAAATTGCTTTGAAATTTAAAATATAATTTAAGCACCAGAAGTCTCAACAATTCGTGTAATAAGAAGTAGTCCTGTCGTCAGTAGGGGTACAACGGCCTCCTTAATTCAGATGGACCTACCCAAGTTTTCTTTATGTATTTTGACCCATAGAACACTAATTTTTTGGGTAACAGTAACAGTCGATCCGGATGTCGATAAGATTGTTATAAACAAAGAACTTGAGGAATCACATAACAGCGATTTTTCGCAAAACAAAACTTTTTTTGTATTTTTTGGGTCATTCTAAGCAAAAAATGTTTTTACAAGTTTTTTCGTAGGATGCATAGTTTTCGACATAAACGCGGTTGATCTTTCAAAAAATCGAAAAATTGCAATTTTTGAACCCGAATAATTTTTGATTGAAAAATAAAGTAGCAATTCTGCTTACCACATTTAAAAGTTCAAGTCAAATTCTATCGGTTTTGATTATTTTCATTGCTAAAAATTTATTTTTTTATTGTTAAACAAAGCTATAAACACGACATAGTGATTGAATGATGTTTCCAATGCATTTCTAATTTGAAATCGAACGAGTAGGCGCGCATACAGAATTTCTACGTATATTACGTACATTAAAGCGCATGCATTGGACACGGGAAACACTATGTGTTTATAGCTTTGTTTAACAAATAAAAACTTAATTTTTAGCAATGCAAATAATCAAAACTGATAGAATTTGACTTTAACTTTCAAATGCAGTAAGCAGAATTGCTATTTTATTTTTTAATCAAAAGTTATTCCGGTTCAAAAATTCCACTTTTTCGATTTTTTGAAAGTTCAATCGCGTTTATCTCGAAAACTATGCAACCTACGAAAAAACTTGTAGGACCATTTTTTGCTGAGAATCACCCAAAAAAATACAAAAAAATGTTTTGTTTTGGGAAAAATCACTGCTATGTAATTCCTCAAGTTCTTTGTTTATAACAATCTTATCGACATCCGGATCAACTATTACCCAAAAAATTCGTGTTCTACGGGTGAAAATATATAAAAAAACTTGGGTAAGTCCATCTGAATTAAGGAGGCCGTTGTACCCCCCCTGGCGACAGGACTAAAGGTTCTAAGTTAATTTTTACATAAATGAATATTTATAAAAATTCAAAATTTATGATTTATTTTGCAATTTTCTAAGCAACCAATAAGGATAGACATATTCAGTGAACGCCATATTGAATTTTTTTAGACGATTTATGAGTTTTTTACTCTCAAATTTGTTTAAAATGCTTAACTTTTTGGTTAGAGACGAAAAAAGCGAAAATTTACCGTTTTTTGATCTTCATTTGTTTATAACTATGTATATCATCAAAATTGACTGCAGGAAACATAAAGGTTATTAATATAGATGTCCATACTACTCAAAAAATTTGGTTTCGGCCTGGAGGGGGATGTGCCACGAGAAAAATCTTATTTCTCTGGACTAAGACTGCGTGACTTGTCACATTAGGATTTTATAAGATTAGATATGAATTCAGTTAGAACTTACCTAGAACAAAGGTACACCAATAATTAAACCCAAAATGAGTAGTTAAGGTTTCTTCTTCAAACGGTATAACAACCGGGAAAGGATTACGTACAACTAAATAAATAAGGTTTCCCAACAACTGCAAGCCACCGCATAATCCAAGGAAATATGCTCCATATCGAATGACTAAAAATAAATAAAAACAATTAATGAAAAAATTCTTTATAAAAGGTAGGTATATTTATTAAAAACCCTTAAAAGGGGCACATCTATCACATAACGTTTTAGACCTATACAAATCATCATCAGTGCTGTTACAGGCAAATCACATGCTGAACCACCAAAAATACATGGGTAAAAACCCTTAAATGTTAACAAAATATGTTACAGTTACAAAATTGATAAAAAACCGTCAGGATATGGCCTTTGGCATCCTATGACTCATCACAAAGCACGTGGTTTACTTGTTTGAAAGTATGTCTTTACATTACGGACGGTAGATATTAGTAGATAGCTGATCTGAACATACATACCTGATCTGAACAAAATCGTGGATAAGATCCAACAAGGAAACGCTGTCCACATCAATTGGTGCGTATACCATCCTGCCGTCCTATAAAATCGTCCAAAACGCTGACCTTCTCCATCTATTACAAAATAATCTACAACCCAAATGATAGGTAGTGGTGCTCCTCTGTATTGGGCCTCTCTGAACTCTCGTTGCAATAAACCGGCTAAAAACAAAATCACTTTAAGTATTTACTAAACAAAGATAAAGAAACGGTGCGATTAGACGACCTGCTCGTTCACAACAAGTTAATAGCGTTGATTGATACATATACCTCTGTATATTTATCAATCAACGGTAATACACTAACGGTACACAACGGTAATACACATCAAAATTGACGCACCACCATAAAAATGGGACATTTTTTATGTCTCGTATTTCATAAACCTGTTGTCCGATTTGAGTGATTTTTTTAATATATTATAGCTTTATTATTCAAGAATATTGATGTAATAATATTATTGCTAAACAGGTAAGTGTCATTGTATGCCGGGTGTCACAATGATAATGTGTTTTTGAAGATATTCTTCTTTAGCGGCGAATCGATTGATGGTAAAATTGTACATAAATCTGCGCGCCTGCTCACACTGACAGTATGTAGTTCTGACAGTATGTAGTTCATTGCTAATCTTTCAAGATAGGTATGTATATATCTGTAACCGTGCAAATAAGTCATTAAAAGAATATATTAGTGTTTTTAGGAAATGTATTACAGTAGAACCCCGCAAATCCGAACCCCGCAAATCCGAACTTTCGGCAAATCCGAACCAACGGAAAGTGAAAAAAATTTTAAAAATTCAAAATAAAAATTTAAAAACATGTTTATTATGTGAGAAAATAATTACGTAAGATGCTAGCTACAGTATTAAACACTGGAACACTAATGGGTGAATAAAAGCGTCGAGTTAGACTAAACACAATCAATAAAGGACTGTGCATAATACACATTTTCCATGGTATACTATGAACGAAAACATTGAAAAAGATAAGAAACATGAGAAACATAGTGTAATCAATATCCAGATTACAAATTAAATGAATCATTTACATGGCCGAATTCCCATGTCCCGTGACGAAACAAAACTACTGGCGTTAGCGATTTAATATTTCAGTGATCTAAATATTTTTCAGCTTTAGAATATTGGAGGCATAAACGTGCGGATAGAGTTTCACAAAGGGATCGGTGGCAGTCCAAATCTTTTAAAAATCATATCTTCGTTAGCTTCTTAGGCTAACTTTCGGATAATCCGAACTTTTCGGAATCAGAACAGGCTGTCCCCCCAATTAGTTCGGATTTGCGGGGTTCTACTGTATTTATTATAATTCTTGTGTTTTTGGATTTGTGTTTCTTTGTAGTAAAATAATAAAATATTATGTAAGCATAACATTTTTACACTATATGTCGCCGTGTTGTGTAATTATATCCGAAACTTACATGTCAATCCCTAGGGCCTCGCTGGAGTAGTGGGTAATGCGTTAGCCCTGAGATTGGAATGACGCGGGTTCAATTCCTGGGCGATTCATATTTTTTTTTTATTTTTTTATATTTTTTAAACTGGTTAGCAATAATATTATTACATCGATATTCTTGAAGAATTAAGCTATAACATATTAAAAAAATTACTAAAATCGGGCAACAGGTTTAGGAAATACAAGACATAAAAAATGTCACATTTTTAAGTTGGTGCTTTAATTTTGATGCTTAGTGTAGATAAAGTTGGTCAATAAGTTTTGCGGTTCGATAAGAGAGGGCGTTGCTACTAGCATGTTTTTTGAAGTTATACTTCTTTAGGTGCGATAGAGAGTGAATTTTTATTATACTGCGGGCATGCGCACAGAGACAGTATGTTATTCGTTGCTAAATCTTTTAAGTTATGTATGTATCAGTGCAAAAAAAGGTGTGGAAAAATTATATTAGTGTTTTAGTAAATATATTTATTATAATTTTTGTGTCTTTGGATTTGTCTTCCTCGGGAGTAAGGTAATATGTATTATTAAAACATTTTTATATTTAATACTTCACTTCGTCTATTTGTTACCGTGATTTTTCAAAATGTCGGAGAAACCGTAAAAACAATGCCTTCGTAGCGTCATTGGTACAGCATTCGACCAGAGATCGAATGATCGAAGACGATCCACGTCAACAAGGTCTAAAAACAGTAACAATACCAGAAATCCTAGAAAAAAAATACAGGAATATTGGTAAATATAGAATATAGGTAAGTATTGTAAAATCGTCGAGCGACTTAAAAAGATTTAGTAGAAGCTCTAGGCATGTTGTCGCGCAGTGGAAACCAGGGCCGCATTTAGGTCAATTGACGCCCTAGACAATTCTCTAGTAGCCACCCTTCATTTTTTGTACAGTATTTTTGCCGCCCTCTCATAATTTGCTAGGCAAAGGCCTATATTGCCTAATGGATAAAGCGGCCATGGTGCAACCACCAATATTTTAATTGAAATATTGGCTTTCAGAAAGCTGTGTTCACAATAGGTGCAGCATTCACTAACATAACAATATGTGATTTTGTGTTTTGATTCATCACTATGGGTACGATTCGGGTCTATTATCATAATTCTGAATCAAAACAAGAGGCTAAGGAGTGGTGTGGACCCGGTTCATCGGCTCCAAAACGAGTTCGTATCCAGAAATCGGCCAAAAAGGTGTTAGCATCCGTTTTTTGAGACGCAAAATAAATTTTTTTTATGGATTACTAACTGGTAAAACAATATATTTGAAATATTATTGTAACCTTTTAGACCAGCTAAATGAAACAATTCGTGAAAAAAGACCCGGTTTGTAGAGGAAAATAATTCTTTTTTCAATAGAACAATGCACCGTGTCATATGAGCATTTTAACAATGACTAAAATCAATAAATTAAAGTTTGAATTGTACGAGCGTCCACCGTATTCACCAGATTTGGCCCCATTATTTTCTTCTTCTTCTTCCTTTTTGTATGTAGGCTTTAAAGCCTGTTTCTTCTTCAATATTAGCCTCCTAAATTGTTTAAATTATCGCACCATCTTTTTCTTGGTCTGCCAATACTTCTTCGTCCATTTGGTGACTTATCTCGTGCTATTCGTACTATACTATCCTCTGTCATTCTACTAATTTGTTCGTTCCACTCCTGTTTCCGTTTTGTCACTCATCCATTTATATCTTCTACATTGCATGATCTTCTTATGTTTTCGCTTCTCTCCCTATCTAACAGACTTTTCCCTGATATTCGTCGAAGTATTTTCATCTCTGTTGTTTCTAGTAGTCGTCTCGTTTTAGATGTGCCAGATTTGTCTCCGCCGTGTATGTCACGAGAAAATGCTAAATGAGTTAGACGCTATCTGCTGGAAAATATGCCTGAAAATGAACTTTTCTAAAACTAAATTTATGACTAATCTGATTCCTAGCGGACAGCTGATTATACGCGAACAAGAAGTAGAACTAGTGGAAAAGTACATTTACTTGGGTCATGAAATTAAAATTGGCACAGATAACCAAACATGCGAAATAAAAAGAAGATTAACTCTTGCTTGGGCAGCCTACGGAGCTCTGAGAGACATATTTAGGAGCAGTATACCGATCGGTTTAAAAAGACAAGTGTTTGACCAATGTGTGCTACCGGTAATGACATATGGATCAGAGACACTGACTCTAACCAAGGCAACAGCGTCGAAAATGCGGGTTGCTCAAAGGCGCATGGAAAGATCCATGCTGGGCGTAACTCTACGGGATAAAATAAGAAATGAAGATCTCAGACAAACAACCGGTATCGCAGATGTTGTAGAACGTATCACCAGGCTCAAATGGAACTGGGCAGGACACGTCGCCAGGCTGAAAGATTCAAGATGGGCACGAAGGCTGATGGAGTGGAGACCAAGAGAAGATAAACGAAGTAGAGGAAGGCCGCCTACACGATGGACAGATGATATCAGGCGGATTAGTAAAAACTGGCAAAAATCAGCACAAAACCGTGAAGTGTGGAAACAATTGGGGGAGACCTATGTCCAGCAGTGGACAATTGGTTGGATGATGTGTATGTCAACATTGGGACCGTGCAAGTTCGGAAAAGCGACACCTGGTTTCACAGCTCGGCAACTTTTTTCGCACTTTTAATTATATTGACCAATCATATTGATCCTGGTTGCTGGATAATTGTCAAGACTGTAGCCCAAAAAAAATTATAAGAAAAAAAAATAAGATTTAGGTTATGTTATTAAAAGGTAAACAGTGGTATGTAGTAAATAAAATTAGTTATTAAAATGTAGCACTGCAAGCAAAATACAATTAATTAAATATACTTTTATATAATAATTGCATATCATATCAATATTGTGAGCAACATATAATTTTTCTTCTTCAATGACAGTAGGTATAAAATATACGTCAATTTGACCATTTCAATTGACAATATGAATTATTTAAGAAAGTTGCAAGATTTCTACGCTATTCGGGCACGATCGTTTCTCGTATCCCCTCCAAGTACTTGCACACCGCGAATAGGTCTAATTGCTGCTTTATAGAGTCTTGCTTTTGTGTCTTTTATGTATTTTCAATACATAAAAAAATCATGCCTGAAAGCGTTTTTCATCAAATGATGAAGTCATAAGAGCTGTGGAAGCGTATTTTGTAACCCTTCCTGATTCTCACTTCAGCGATGGAATTCCTAAATTGAAATCTCGTTGGAACAAGTGTATTGATGTTCAGGGAGACTATACGTAATAATAAAGTGTATTTCAAACCATAAAATTGTGTTTTTCCTATCGAACCGCAAAATTTATTGAACAGCTTTTCATTAGTTAATAAATTCAATAGTACAATCCGACAAGCGAGATCTGGCGCGCGACCTTGCTCGAAAATACACAGTACGAGAAGGTCACCCGCCAGCACTCGTTTGCCGGATTGTATTTCATTACAATATAAAATTATGAAAAACTTTAAAGCAAAAACCGCAATTCTCAAAGATATAAGAAAGAAAACAAATTTGATCAATAATATAAAACATGGCTTACCGTATGGTCCAAATCCAAATCTTCCCTGATCCCATATCCATTCGAATCTTTCATTATAATCTATTGTTTCATTTTTCAATGGACCAGTCGGATCAACGTCAGCTTTTAAAGTAACGTTAATTCCTCTCAAAGCTATTTTTAATGATACCGTCCCGTTGATTTCATGTTTACTTCCTGCTTTATAAGCCATTACCGACTTTATTTCGCCTACTTCCCATTCTTGGCCGAAATTGTTTACTAAAATAAATCAGTTGATCGAACTATTGTTGAAAATATAATTAATCTCCTAGCAATATAAATATACAGACTGTTTAGTGTTTGATTAGATATACCCCAATGAAGGAAGCGCTAAAATCGGCAACATTGATTATGAGAATGAGTTGCATTACCACAGTAGAATGACGAATGGCTGACTGAACCGACGCGACATTAGGTGGGCAGCGGGGAAGCAGTGTTGTCATTTATATATAGTGCGTATATCTAACTGAAAACTAAACGGTCTGTATCGTATCTATTTATTAACATTATAGAGATAATCTAAAATATAGAATAAGAAATATATACTTACTTAGTAGTAGTGTTCCTATCAAGATAGTTGCGTAGACTCGTGTAAAAACAATCACATTCTGAAAAATACGTAATAGTTTTTATGATCAACAGTTTAATAAAAATAAGGGTGAAAGATAGAGAATCGACTCACAAATTATCCTATATTTGTCCATTGCTGAACGTAGGCCTCCCGTAAAATGTTCCACCCCTCAAAGATAAATAGAAGAGCGAAATAAGTAATTTTAGAAGAGTTCATATTAAATAATAAAGGTAATGAACCCACCTTTACCAACAAGAAAAGTCAGGACATTATGGATATAAATCGGATCATCGATCATCGGATCATCGACTTAACCTTATATACAGGTAAACCACCCCTAACTTATCTGCAGGCAATCGAAATGCACAAATTAGGAATGATATCGAACCGATTTGGAAGCAAACATTCTTCTTTTTCTTACGGTGCCTATCTATTCCGGACGTTGGCGATTAGCATGGCTATCTTAACTTTGCTGGCTGCTATTCGGAATAGTCCGGTTTTCGATGTATTAAACCACTTTCTCAGGTTTTGAAGCCAAGATATTCTTCTTCTCCCAGGTCCTCTCTTTCCAAATACCTTGCCTTGAAGAATGAGTTGCAACAAGCCATATCTCTGTTCATTCCTCATAACATGGCCTAGAAATTCTAGTTTGCGCTTTTTGATTGTGTTAATAATCTCGCATTCCTACAATGCCATGCCTGCCAATTTTATACGTAGGACCTCAACATTAGTCACATGATCCACCCACGAAATTCTTAAAATGCGTCTGTAACACCACGCCTCGAATGCCTTGAGTTGTCTTAAAGAAGCTTCGGAAAGTGTCCAGGCCTCTACCCCGTATAATAACGTACAAAATACATTGCATCTGATGATAGAGATTTTGGTACCAAGTAGTAAATCGTAACTTCTGAAAAGAGCATTATTATGATCGCTGGTCTCGCTTTTCCTACGTGTTGTTTTATTTCACTTGAGTGGTCCCACTGGCTGTTAATGTTGGTATCTACGTATGTGCAGCTCTCCACCCTGTCAATTGGTTGTTGGTTAACCAAAAGTTGTGCATGTAATATTTCGCACTTACCTACTACCATGTACTTTGTTTTTTGAAGTTATACTTCTTTAGGCGCGATTGAGAGTCAAATTTCATAATATTGCGCGCCTGCGCACGCAGACAGTATGGCGTTTAGTTGCTAAATCTTTCTAGTTATGTATAAATATATCAGTGCAAGAAAAGGTGTGAAAAGAATATATTAGTGTTTTTAGTAAATATATTTATTATAACTTTTGTATCTTTGGATTTATCTTCCTCAGGAATAAGATGAGTATTATTAAAACATTTTATTGTATATTTTATTATACATCACCTTGTCTGTTTGTTACCGTGAATTGTCATTAGCTACGTTCGAACCCATACAGACACAGTCCTCGTAGCGTATTTGGTATAGCATTCGGCCATAGATCGACAGGTCTTGAGTTCGAATCCAGTGCAATCCTATACTTTTTTTATTTTTTTGAAAGCGGTAAGCACAAAATTAGTTTGGTGTTTAAAAAAAATTAAAACAAACTGTTTAAAGTATATTTATTTTAAAAAAATCATATAATAGAAGTATAACTTCTTACGTGCGTACAAAGTACACACACATTCTTTTTTTTGGTATTTATATTAAGTCCGTGTTCTCTACTTATATCTGATATGCCCGACGTCATTCTTTGCAAACTATCTAGACTATCTGCAAACACTACAGCTTCATCGGCATCTCTAATGTTGTTTAGGCTTACTCCGTTGACTAATACGCCTTCCTGTAGTTCCCCAACGCTTGCTCGAAGATATGTTAAGAGTCTATATTAAACGACACCGGGGACAGAATGCATCCTTGCCTCACTCCTCTATCTATGGAGGCTGCCTCTGTCAATTGGTCATCCACTTTAATAGTGGTAGTTTGGTTGTACTATAAATTATATATGATCCTCAAGTCTCTATCATCTAATCCCGCTTCTTTCAAGATGGTTATGAGTTCATTATATTTTACTCATCAAATAAGTATCGACTATCAAATGCCTTTTTGCTGTCGATAAAATAAATATACACTTCACAGTTAACATCCCTGCATCTCTGCATAAGCACTTGGCCGTTGAATAGAGCCTCTCGGGTGCCTAAGGCATCGCGGAAGATAAACTGTGTACATGATACCCGTTCTTCGCATTTTTTATACAGGGAGTCCCAAAAGTAGTGGAACGGTCGAATATTTCGCGAACTAAACATCGGATCGAAAAACTGAAAAATACGTGTTCAATCATTTTCAAAAATCTATCCAATGATACCAAACACCAACCCCCACTACACCCCCTGGAGGTGGGGTGGGGGTAACTTTAAAATCTCAAATGGAAACCCCCAGTTTTTCTTGCAGATTTTAATTTGTAAAAGTAAGCAACTTTTATTCAAGACTTTTTTCGAACTGTGGATAGATGGCGCTATAATTGGGAAAAACGATTTATCCTGATACCATAGGTAAATTATAGAGACGGTCTAATATCTCACGAAATACACTTTCAAATGAGAAACTAAAAAACAAATTTTTAATCTTTTTCGAAAACCTATCGAATAACACCAAACATCACCCTCCAACCCATCCCCTGAATGTGGGGTGAGGGGTAACTTTAAAATCTTAAATAGCAACCCCCACTTTTTATTACAGATTCGGATCCGTCATGAAAAATTAAGTAACATTTATTCGAAACATTTTTTAGAATTGTTAATAGATGGCGCCTTAATTGGAAAAATTCGATTTATTAGCGCCATCTATCAGAAATTTTAAAAAATGTTTCAAATAAATGTTGCTTAATTTTTTATGACGAATCTGAATCTCCAATAAATAGTGGGATATAATAGTAGTCTCCTATTTAAGATATTAAAGTTACCCCCACCCCACATCCAGGGGGTGGGTTGGAGGGTCATGTTTGGTGTTATTCGATAGGTTTTCAAAAAAGATTAAAAATCTGTTTTTTGGTTTCTCATTTGGAAGTGTATTTGGTGAGATATTAGACCGCTTCTATAATTTACCTATGGTATCAGGATAAATCGTTTTTCCCAATTATAGCGCCATCTATCCACAGTTCGAAAAAACGTCTTGAATAAAAGTTACCTATTTTTACGTAACGAATCCAAATTTGCAAGAAAAACGGGGGGTTTCCATTTAAGATTTTAAAGTTACCCCCCACCCAACCTCCAGGGGGTATAGTGGGGATTGGTGTTTGGTGTCATTGGATAGATTTTTGAAAATGATTGAACACGTATTTTTCAGTTTTTCGATCCGATGTTTAGTTCGCGAAATATTCGACCGTTCCACTACTTTTGGGACACTCTATATATTCTGCCGTGCATCATTAGGCTAATAATTAGCTAAAAAGTTATTGTTGTGTAGTCTTCGCATGTCCTGCCAGTTTTTTGGTATAGTTACGAAGGTCGACTTTAACCAGTTTTGGGGTATTTCTCCAGTTACGTATATTTTGTTGAATACAGTTGTTATCCATGAAGCAAAGATAGGAAATAAAATTGGTAATATCAAAAATAATTGAAGCATTGGAAATCTGGATTCATAGACGGACGCTGAAGCTAGCACTCAGGAAGATTAACAATGATAGAGAACTGCTAAAGACTGTTTAACACCGGAAAATGTCTTATCTCGAACATAAAGTGAGGCGAAATCGATATAAAATACTACAACTGATCAAGGCAAAATAGAGGGCCGTATAATTGTAGGAAGAAAACAAGTTTCAAAATAGACTCAGATATCAAATGCAGGACAATTATTTAATGTTGCAAAATATCGAGAATGGACAATGAACCAGAAAGTAGAAAAGAAGCTAGAGATTTGGGAGAGAAAAATATTGAGAACAGTTTTTGGTGGTATAAAGGAGGATAACGGGGAATGGCGCAGAACAAACCAGGAGCTAATGGAGATGTATAAGAAACCTAAAATAACTCAGAAAATCAAGGCACAGAGAGTTAGATGGTTGGGCCATGTTTTACGAATGCCACAAGAAAGAAACGTCCTAAGAGTTTTAACAGCAGGAGAACAAGGGAAGAAAAGAAGAGGGAGACCACGAAGGAAGTGGTTTGATGCCGTCCGGACTGACCTAGAAGAAATGGGTACAAGAGACTGGAGAGGACAAGTACAGGACCGCAAAAAGTGGAAGAAATTAGTCAAGACTATCGAAGCCAAGGGCCTCTAAGGCCTGTTATATATATATATATATATATATATATATATATATATAAATCAAATAGATGAAATAGAGAATGTGGAAAAATCCCCTTACGAACAATTCACACATCCACCATTTCGGGCTGGGAAATGGTGGATGTGTGAATATTCGTAAGGGGATTTTTCCACATTCTCTATTTCATCTATTTGATTTCGTACGAGTGGTCGTTAAACCAATAACCTTGGATCTTTGGTTCACTGAGTGTGTTTCAAAGATCTACATCTTATGTTTTTAAATATATATATATATATATATATATATATATATATATATATATATATATATATATATATATATATATATATATATATAAAGATCGAGAAGCCTTCGCAATGGTGATCGCCAACGTCGTATAATTCTGATATGGCACGTGAAGAAGAAGAATATCAAAATAAGTTTAGATATTGAAGAGCCGAATGCTCGTATTAGGGAAGCAATTCTCACATCATACCAGGAGAACTGCCCAATCAAAACCACGACGACTAATACAGAAACAAGAAACATCTTGGTGGAGCAGAAAACTGGAAAAACTAAGAAAAGAAGGAGGCTATCCAATAAACCCAAAGAATTGGAGAACTGGGAAACATTCAGGAAAACTCGTACTGAATACCAGATATACCTGCCAGTACAATAATCCACAAGATTCTTTCCAAAATATTAATAGGAATATACAGGGTGAGTCAAGAGGAACTGTACATACTCCTACCTCGTATAGAGGCTCATATGGGGAATAACAAATGACCATTAAAAAGTGTCTGCTCCCATTGTTTAATAATATACAGGGTGAGTTTCGCATTTTGACAGAAATTTGTATTCGTCATAATTTTAGAACGGTCAGATCGATGTGTCTCTTATTTTGGCCAATCGTTACACTATTACTACCTAATCAACTAATTTATTCAAACTAGAAAAAAATCAGGTCCGGCTTTAAAAAAATTAGTTCGTTTGGGTCTTAGAACAAATTTCACCCTGTATACGCTTTTTGAAAACTCTAATATGAATTTTACAAATTAGACAAATAGGCAATTAAAATGGCATATTTATTTTTTCCGCACACGATTACTTAATTTTTTATAAAAAAATAAAATTTCACTATGAATTAAAAGTTTGGTAAAGTGAACCATAGATTTAAAAAAAATAACTTTTATTACAAAAATTAATTTTTTTTGCACAAATAAGTAATTTATGTTACCATCCAATCAACTGATTTATTCAAACTAGAGAAAAATCAGGTCCGGATTTAAAAAATTAGTTCGTTTTGGTCTTAGAAAAAATTTCACCCTGTATACGCTTTTTGAAAACTCTAATATAAATTTTACAAATAAGACAAATAGGCAATTAAAATGGCATATTTATTTTTTTCCCCACACGATTACTTAATTTTTTATTAAAAAATCAAATTTGTTAAAATCGGATTTTTAACCTAAAAATGAAAAAAAAATTAACTCACGGTTTAACTCGCTACAACTCTGTTCCATTTTAATATTTTTTTTTCTGAAATTTTTACAGCACATACCTCTTACCATTGTGAAGACTATGAAAATTGTTGTAGACTTTCAGTCTTCTTCTTGTAAAAGCTGCAAACTTGTAAATCGCAAAAATTAGGTGGAAAAATTTCTTTATCAATTTGATCACGTCTGTGTTAAATTATAGAGTCCAAAAGAAGTGTTATGGGAAGTTTTAGATATAGACGTGTTATAAAAAAAAAATGGTAAAACTTTTAATTTTAAGAAAAACGTTGTTTTTGTAAATTAATTTTTGTAAAAAAAAATTATTTTTTTAAATCTATGCAAAAACTTTGCCAAACTTTTTATGCGTAGTCAAATTTGATTTTTTAATAAAGAATAAGTAATCGTGTGGGGAAAAAATAAATAAGCCATTTTAATTGCCTATTTGTCTTATTTGTAAAATTCATATTAGAGTTTTCAAAAAACGTATACAAGGTGAAATTTTTTCTAAGACCCAAACAAACTAACTTTTTAAATCCGGGCCTGATTTTTTTCTAGTTTGAATAAATCAGTTGATTGGGTGATAACATAAATTAAATATTTGTTCAAAAAAAATTCATTTTTGTAATAAAAGTTATTTTTTTTAAATCTATGGTTCACTTTACCAAACTTTTAATTATTCATAGTCAAATTTGATTTTTTTTTATAAAAAATTAAGTCATCGTGTGGGGAAAAAATAAATATGCCATTTTAATTGCCTATTTCTCTAATTTGTAAAAATCATATTAGAGTTTTCAAAAAGTGTATACAGGGTGAAATTTTTTCTAAGACCAAAACGAACTTATTTTTTAAATCCGGGCCTGATTTTTTTCTTGTTTGAATAAATCAGTTGATTGGTGGTAACATAAATTAAATATTTGTTCAAAAAAATTAATTTTGGTAATAAAAGTTAATTTTGTTAAATCTATGGTTCACTTTACCAAACTTTTAATTCATAATCAAATTTGATTTTTTTATAAAAAATTAAGCAATCGTGTGCGGAAAAAAATAAATATGTTATTTTAATTGCCTATTTGTCTAATTTGTAAAATTCATATTAGAGTTTTAAAAAGCTTATACAGGGTGAAATTTTTTCTAAGACCCAAACGAACTAATTTTTTTTAAAGCCGGACCTGATTTTTTTCTAGTTTGAATAAATCAGTTGATTAGGTGGCAATAGTGTAACGATTGACCAAAATAAGAGACACATCGATCTGACCGTTCAAAAATTATGACGAATACAAATTTCTGTCAAAATGCGAAACTCGCCCTGTATATTATTAAACAATGGGAGCAGACACTTTTTAATGGTCATTTGTTATTCCCCATAGGGGCCTCTATACGAGGTAGGAGTATGTACAGTTCCTCATGACTCACCCTGTATCAAAACAAAACTCCGAGAAGTTGAAAAACCATTGGGCGACTTAAAATATGTTAAGGTGACTGTTAAGAAGGTATCGCAGATTAAACAGACACTTTGCCTATTAAGTAAAATACGGAAGAAGAAAGAAATAACATAACAAGTAGCAAAAAAACCATAGCAGAATTGAAAAAAAAACTAAACATTTTCTCCATTCTGTTTGCTGTTTGTTGCCTTGTCGGTTTCTCATCCTGAAACTCAAACTAAGGTGTGCCACTAATCGTAACCAAAATAACTTATTATAACCACAGAATATATAATATTAAGATAAGATTTACTTTTCATATTGCTAGGAAGTGATGGTATTATTACATATAAATATAAATCAGATATCAGTAACTACAGCAACAGTGATAAATGATAAAAAACCATTTAGATAAAACGAAAAACAGAAGGAAAATAATTAGTACAATCTTTCACGGTTTTTGCTGTAACTTTTAAAGAACCACTTGGATTGACATGAAATTTGGCATACGCATAGCTAACATGTCAAAGAAAAAAAGTGATATAGTGTCGATGTGTGCTTTTGCCCTAGGGGTGAGTTTCACCCCATCTCGGGGGTGAAAAAATATATGTCTAAGATAAGTCCCGAAATGGATAAACTGACTAATTTTAAGCAACTTTTGTTCTATAGAGTTTTTTCACCAAATCAATACTTTTCGAGTTATTTGCAAGTGAATATGTTCATTTTTCAACAAAATAACCACGTTTTTAGACGGTTTTTCGCAAATAACTCAACATGTAGGCATTTTGTCGAAAAAAATATCCTTACCAAAACTATAGCCTATAAAAAAGTGAAAAAAACGGTGTATACATTAGGTCTCTATACCTAGCAAAAGCAGAGTTATGTAGCTAATGAAAAATAGGCTCATATTCGAAAAAGTCCAAATAGAATAATTCAATGTGAAATATCCAAATAATAAGGCATTCTTGGGGAAAACACATTACAACTTTTTTAAAATGTTTTAAAAAAGCTTTATTTATGTTTTAATAAAAAAAAATTCTAGCATCAAATGTAACCAAGTTACGCTTAAAATGAAGTTGGTCCCTTTTGTTTTGGCAAAAAAAATCAGGAAGATCACCCCCCAATTAGCAACTTAAATGAAATTAATCGTTACCGCTTCACAAGTTACTTTACTTATGTTATGTTACTTATGTTAAAAAAATGCTTTTTTTTTCAAAATAACTTAAAAATTGTTAAAGATACCAAAAATCTTAACAATAAAAAAAGTCGGCTTTACTTTTCTGAACATTTTATATTTTTTGTTTTTCTGTAAGACAAAAATTGGTTAAGATTCGGCGTTTCTAAATTTGCATACACTCGTAATAAGTGACTCGTTCAAGCCCTTTTAACTACAGCTCTTTCAAAAAATAAGGACTTTGAACCGATGAAACTTACAGATCATATGATCAATACATACGCGAGTAAAAAACTTGTGAAGTGGTAACAATTAAGTTCATTTGAAATGCTAATTAGGGGGTGATTTTCCCGATTTCTTATCAAAAAAAATGACCAACTTTATTTTGAGAGTAACTTGTTTACTTTTGATGTTAAATTTTTTTTTAAAAAACAATAATAAGTATTTTTTAAACACTTTAAAAAATTTAAAATAAGTTTTGCCCAAAAAAGTGCTTCGCTTTTTGGTTATGGCACGTTAAAATATTCGATTTGGAATTTGACGAATATGAACCTATTTTTCATTAGCTATAACTCTACTTCTACTAGGTATAGTGACCTAATATATACACCATGTTTTTTACTTTTTTACGTGCTATATTTTTGATAAGAATTATTTTTCGACCAAATACTTACTTTTTGAGTTATTTGCGAAAAACCGTCTGAAAACGTGGTTATTTTGTAAAAAAATTAACAATTAACATATTCACTCGCAAATAACTCTAAAAGTATTAACTTGGTGAGAAAACTTTATAGAACAAAAGTTGCTTGGAATTAGTTATTTTATCCATTTCCGGACTTATTTGGAACATATATTTTTCACCCCCAAAAGGGGGTGAAAGTCACCCCTAGGGCAAAAGCACACATCGGCACAATATCATTTTTTTTTCTTTGACTTGTTAGCTATGTGTATGCCAAATTTCATGTCAATCCAAGCGGTTCTTTAAAATTTAGAGGTTTTGCAATATTTTACCTTTAAAGAATGTACTAGTTGTAAAAAATCAGGTTGAAATATTGATATGGCCCAGACGTCAGAACCTCTAAAAATCATTCGAACAAGCTGAATTTTTTCGAGAATGTCAATTTTGGGACGAGAATATTTGTGCAATTGAAAATAATTTTAAAAAAATTTTAAACTTTTTATTTGGAGTATAAGGTCAAATATACCGATTTATAGGTAAATCTAAGAGATTTCTTAGGTCGGAAACAAATTCTCACTTATCATCATCAATGGTGCTACAGCCCTATGAAAGAGCCTCGACCTTCCCAAGTCTATTACGCCAGTCAGTCCTATCAATTGCCAACCGTTGCCAGTTTGCTGCGCCTATTTTTCTCCTATCCTCATCTACACCATCCTTCCAAGTTTAGGCCTACCCCTATTTCTACTTCCCACAGGTTATGACATAAGGATTCTTCTAGGAGGGTTGTTATGCTGTGATCTTGCTAGATCACCTGCCCATCTTAGTCCTCCTATTCTTATAAGAGATACTACGTCTTTACCACCAAATATATGTTTATATCTGTGGTATACCCCTCGTAGTTGTACCTCCTCCTCCACATACCATTTTCACAGATGCCACCGAATATTGCTCTCAGGATCCTTCGTTCAAATATAAGCAGAAGGTTTTCATCTGCCTTGGAAATGGTCCATGTCTCCGATCCATAATATGTCAACACTGTTTGTATAAGGGTTTTGTATATGGTTATTTTTGTTTTTTGGCTTAAGTTTCTGCTTCTCATATGTCTACTCAGTCCAAAATAACATTTGTTCGCTAGGATTATCCTTCGCTTGATTTCTTCCGTCATGACGTTCTCCTTGGTGATCAGGGAGCCTAAGTATGTGAATTTGTCCACCACTTCAAAGGTAGAGTTATCAACAGTGAATTGGTGACCGATGTTTATGGCTCTATTGCTGGGTATTGATGCCATCATCTTAATTTTCTCCTCGTTTACTTTCAGGCCCATATTTTTTGAGGCATTTGATAAGGTGGTATACATTTCTTCTAGTTTGCGTGTTGTGCGGGCAACTAGGTCCACGTCATCTGCATATTATGCCAAAATTTGGGATGATTTATTAAAAATATTTCCTCTGTTGTCTATTCGGGCATCTCTGACCACATTTTCCAGAGCTATGTTGAAGAGGAGACACGCCAGCGCATCTTCCTGCCGAAGCTTAACATTCGTTTCAAACGCCTGTGATTGTTCGCCCTGTATTTCGACTTTGCAAACAACTTTACGCATTACAGCCTTAACCAATCTTATCGGTTTATCAGGGATGTGGAATTGATCCATGGCTTCATACAATTTATTTCTTAGGACACTATCATAGGCCTATTTAAAATCTACGAAAAGATGGTATGTGTCGATATTGAATTTATTGGTTTTTTCCAGTATTTGCCTTAGCACAAAGATCTGGTCTGTTGTTGATACTAACCAGGCCTAAAGCCACTTTGATATTCTTCAAGAAGCTCCTCTGAACGTGCACTTAGGCGACCATATAAGATACTCGAAAATATTTTGTAAGCTGTATTAAGGAGGGTTATTCCCCTATAGTTTCTACATTCCAATTGATCACCCTTTTTGTGTAGCGGGCAAACGATTCCAACACACCACTCTTCCGGGATTTGTTCCTCATTCCAGCCTCTCAGTATTATTTTATATATTTGATTAGTCAGAGTAGCACCTCCATATTTAATAAGTTCCGCTTAATTCTCACTTATACCTTTGCCCTATCCTTCTATAATTTGCAAGGAAAAGGACGATAAATGCATAGACATGGGGATCTACAATATGCATCCCACAACACGTCAATTTATCTAGGTAAAGATCAACGGTTCCTAGTACTCAATACGTGAGTAAAAACGAAGGTAGGTAAAGGCAGTTAAGATTTAATTACGATTCAGAGACCTCTACTATCTGTTTATGTACATTTCAACCTCTTGGTTTCTTCACAACAGCCTGTAGTGTGCTCTCAATATACCTATTTATAACTTTCAATTCCTACCATATAGTCTCTTGGTGCAGGCGTGTCTTGGAATTTCAAGGGAGACCTCCGAAAACAGGTAACAATGCGCTCCGCGAGTACTGCCAGCGGGTTACAATTCTCGGACATCTTGGATTCTAAAGCACCCTATGTAACGCACAGCTGAATGTGGCTGAATTTTTATGTTTGTGCATCACAGTGTTGCCATGCTGTTTTCTATATATTTCTTTCATAATTTCAATCAATGTTAAATGTACCTGGAAGAATAATAGAATAATAACATTTACTTCTTCGTCATTATACTAGGTATGTATTTGTATGTATACAAATGAGGTGTCAAATTAAAGCTTATAATCCAAGGATAGTACTAAAGGTAAGAAATTAGACCTAGGTTGTCTGTCCGTCTGACCGCGAATATAACTCCTCCGTTACTATACCTAGAGGTAGAATGACAAATGAGGTGTCAAATGAAAGCTTATAATACAAGGATCGTACTAAAGGTGAGAAATTTGACATAAGCTGTCTGTCCGTCTGTCCGTCCGACCGCGAGTATAACTCATCCGTCACTATACCAGGTAGAATGACAAATGAGGTGTCAACTGAAAGTTTATAATCCAAGGATAGTAGTAAAGGTAAGAAATTAGACCTAGGTTGTCTGTCCGTCTGTCTGTCCGCGAATATAACTCCTCCGTCACTATACCAGGTCGGACGGACAGGCGGACAGACAGCCTATGTCAAACTTCTCATCTTTAGTACCATCCTTGGATTATAAGCTTTTATTTGACACCCCATTTGTCATTCTATCTGGTACAGTGACGAAGGAATCATATACGCGGTCGGACAGACAGACAGCCTAGGTTAAATTTCTCACCTTTAGTACCATCCTTGGATAAGCTTTCATTTGACACCTCATTTGTCATTCTACCTGGTATAATGACGGAGGAGTTGAGTTTGCAAACAGACAGACAAGACGGACTGACGGACAGACGGACGTGGACAATTCCGTTCACGTTCACATTTTTTCAAAATTGGTGAAAACAACAACATAATAAACTTTACTTAATTGGTGTTTCAAAACTACTTACTTTTAACACATTAGGTACACAACATTACAAGGTTTCTAGCAAGTTAAACGTCACAATGATTTAAAATAATCAAGTAAAAACCTATATATACATAACATATTAGAACATACCTAAAATACACAAAAATGATACATTTCACACACAAATATAATATCACAAAAAATTGTAACGTGATAGTATGACAAAATAGAGGATACGGCAACGGTGTTACATGTGACGGTCGGACCGGGTCGGATTCATTGCCAATATCTACACAGATTAGGGTGCTTTAATTACCAAGATGTCCCAATTCTCGCAGGGGCCTTATTCTTCGAATAAAATGTTTATAACTACTTCTCTTAAATTGCACAAGTAAGTGTTTCAAAACTACACAAGTGTTTCAAAACTTCAGCTAAAAATTCCACCCAACGCCGTCTTCGTAGAAGAATTTTCTTTGACGTGAGATCACTTGTAATGTGATAGTTTAAATTCAGCGTTTTTTAGGCATACGTCAAATGCCTCATATTTACTGCCAAAACTCAAAATCGAAATTTCATGTTATAGCCCAGTCGGGATAGCATTTGACCTTGCATTTGGAGCTGCCCCAAATGCCCCAATATTAGTATAAATTTAAAATCTCGACTGAATTCCACCGTTGCGTTAGCCGCCATCTTGATTTTAAACGAGAACCGTTTTTGCTCAATATCTCCGCCATTTTAAATTTTTTGACAAAAAGTGTACAAACTGAAATTGTTGAAAATGCGATTTTCTATAATTTAATTTATTATAATTTTTTTCGTGCGGTCGATATTTTCCGAGTTATGAGGGGAAAATAGTGACAGTTGTAGCATAATTATTGAATTATTAAATTATCTCGTTTATTATTAGTTTTACAACAAATCTATACCTATACAAAAATGAAGAGAATTAAATTTTGTACAATTTTAATGCCGTTCATTTTTTTGATAAAATCAATATTTAAGGTAGTACGTATGTGGTAAATGTGCGAGCGTAAGACTTGATTGATTTTGTAGCAATTGTTTTTGTTCAATATCTCCGCCATTTTCAACTTTTCGACAAACTTTTCGAGAGAACCAGTGGCGGGTCTACAAGGGGGGAAATGGGAAAATTCCCCCCAACAGGGTCCAAAATTAAAAAAAAAATGTTGAAACATCACGATATTTTAGCTGACATAAAACTTAAAATATCGACAGACAAATTCAACCAATAAAACCCGCTAGTTAATAAAATTAAGTGAACTTAATGCATATAATGTCTTTTTATGTCTTTTATATACTTAGTTTGGTTGATGTTTCATTGGAAGTTTCAAAAATTGTATAAAATATAATTCTCTTTATTTTTGTTTATGTACAGTTATGTCGTAAAGTTAATAATAAATGAAACAATTCAATAATTATGATTCCCCTCCGCTTCCATTATTGTCCCCCTTAACTCGGAGAATATTGATCGTATAAAAAAATTGTGCCAAAGAAATTGTAGGAAATTGAATTTCCAACAATTTTCTTTCCCACTATTTATGTCGAAAAGTTGAAAATGGCGGAGATATTAAGCAACAACAGTTCTCATTTAAAATCAATATGGCGGCTAATGCAACCGCGGAATTCAGTCGAGATTTTAAATTTACACTACTATTGATCTCTCCTAAAGAATAGAATTATAAAATTGGGGGCAGCTCGCAAACAAAATTCAATTCAATAATTATGCTCCCCCACCACTTTGTACTATTTTCCCATGTAACTCGGAAAATATCAACCGCATGAAAAAAATTGTTAAAAAGAAATTGTAGGAAATTATATTTTCAACAATTTTAGTTGAAAATGGCGTAGATATTGAACAAAAACATTTGCTATAAAATCAATCCGGTCTTACGCTCGCGCCATTAACGCATACGTACTACCTTAAATATTAATTTTAGCAAAAAAATGAAAGAAATCAAAATTGTGTAGAATTTAATTCTCTTCATTTTTGTATAGGTACATATTTGTTGTAAAACTAACAATAAACGAGATAATTCAATAATACAATAATTATGCTCCAACTGTCACTATTTTCCCCTCATAACTCGGAAAATATCGACCGCACGAAAAAAATTATAATAAATGAAATTATAGAAAATCGCATTTCCAACAATTTTAGTTTCTGCATTTTTTGTCAAAAAATTGAAAATGGCGGAGATATTGAGCAAAAACGGTTCTCGTTTAAAATCAAGATGGCGGCTAACGCAACGGTGGAATTCAGTCGAGATTTTAAATTTGGACTAATATTAACCCTCCCTAAAGATTAGAAAAATAAAATTTGGGGCAGCTCCTTATGCAAGGTTAGGCCTGGTATTCGTCTAACCCGACTGGACTATTAGAGGTTTTAAAGATTAGGATCTACCAATGAAAATTCCACAGCCAAGGATTAAGGCAGGGGATGGGTACGTAGTTTCGACTCCAATGCTATTTAAATGGGATTTATTTTTTCAAATCCTGAGAAAACTAATAAGTATTTTTGAAAAATATAAACGCAGAATGAAAAATTACATTCTTACCGAGGGCCGAAAGTCCCTGAAAACTGTAATGTTTATTTTAATAAGTTACAGGGGTGAAAAACTAAGAGAAAATGTAGTGTGATTTTTAATTTCAAATATCTCGTTTAAAAGAAACTTTTTATTTATTCTAAGAGACTTTCGGTCCTCGATAATAATTTAGTCTCTCATTCTGCGTTTAAATTTTTTTTAAATATTTATTAGTTTTCTCAGGATTTGAAAAAAATGGACACCATGTCCGTGGTGATATTTTCCAAATCGAACAGTCGCTATCGCTGTCATACAATGCACTGAGTCAAATAGAATATGATGAAAAGACAGTGACAATTTTAAATATTTGACATGGCATAGGGAATATTTTGAGTTGTTGATTAAATAATATTGATAGTGTATTTGATAAATAATTGATTTAAGACGTGAACTTAATAAAAAGTTATTTATTGTTTATTATTTATGGACGATCCAAGCAGAGAATTGACCAGGATATATTCTGTGATCCCAGTATTTTGTTGTTAAAGAAGTTCAAAATTGTAAGCGTTCCATAGTAACAATATATTAATAAAAAATCACTTTAACACTTTCCCTCTTTTTTCGATTGAGTATTAGTTTTTGTTGTACAGTATATAAATTATTACAATCACTGAATACATAATTAGTGAAAAAATTATCATATTTATTAACTGAATTAATAATTTGCAATTATTATACAAGTAACAGTTATCCGAGAACATTCAAAAGCCATCTCTGTAAAGTTAATGACGACATTGTCAAGTAGTAATGTTTACATATCCATACTAGTGAGAATTTTACTACAAGTAATTTGTCGTGTAAAGACAGAAAAAGTAGGGATAGCTGTTGCGAATTATGTACCGATGGCCTTAATGGAATTGATGAATTTTATTGCTGTCATGAGAATCGCAACAAAATGCAAAAATCGCAATCGTAATTTTCATTTATTAGACTTCATATTCTGGCAAAATTCAAAAATTTCACACGAAAGCTGCGCTCTTCACCTTTAAAACACATTTTGATTTTTGGCGATAGGACATTTTGATCAAAAGATATCGAATTTTTACCGTCGAGTTGATACACACTTTATTTAAAAAATCGATTTGGAGCGCTAAACTGACATCTAAAATCGCCGGTCACTCAAGCGTTGTTTTTGAAAGAACAGTTCACTCAAGACAAAAAGTGCTAAAAAACATTTTTGTTCAAAATTATTTTAGCTACATATTTTCTTTGAAACATTTTTGTCTGCGCCGTACAGATTCTTGGCAAATCGATGTTTTCCGTTTCCGAGGGGGAATTTTAGGGGAAAGTCCGGAGGTAGGAGTGGCAAATTTTTTTGCATCTTTTTCGGGTTGCAAAATTGACATTCTCAGTAAAATTCAGCTTGTTCGTATCGTTTTTAGAGATCAGATCTTTGATGACTAGACATTTTAGTTTCAGATAATTAAATAAATCTCAGTGCAGAATATCAAACTACCATAATTTTTACGTTTATATATTCTAAGATGATCTACAAGTAAATTGATAATAAACAAATGCCTTAGCTAATGTTTTAGGGCGTATTTAAGGGGTTACATAGGTCTTGCGGGTAAAAAAAGTGACTTCTTTAAAAAAAATATATCTCAAAAACTAAAAATTAATTTTATTTATAATTGGAACATGTAAACATAGTACTTAAGGTACTCTCAAAAAAATTTTCAGTCAAAAATATTCATTTTTGTAGAGTTGACAGCAATTTTTCAACAACAGCCCTTTTTTTGCGGTGGGCAGCATAACTAAGTCCAGTCTCATCTGAAATCAAAAAGTTTCTTGTATAATATACCTCTGGCTAGTAAATGACCGAAAGAATTTTTATTAGGTGAAGTTGTTTTTGTTTTATAAAAAAAAACTACTTTAAAAATGGTCATTTTTGAAAAAATGAGGTCGAAAATGTGTTTAAACTTATGTAAAATCTTCAAATTTCATTTTTTTAAATTCCTTCGTTCATTCACTAGCCAGAGGTACAAGCTACAAGAAACTTTTTGATTTCAGATGAGACTGGACTTAGTTATGCTGCCCACAGCAAAAAAGGGCTGTTGTCGAAAAATTGCAGTCAACTCTAGAAAAATGAATATTTTTGGCTAAAATTTTTTTTGAGAGTACATTAAGTTCTATACTTTTACATGTTACAGTCATAAATAAAAATAATTTTTAGTTTTCGAGATATAATTTTTTTAAAAAGTCACTTTTTTTACCCGCAATACCTGTGTAACCCCTTAAGTTAGAATAATTTGAAAGCATTTTACTTACCGTTTTAAGCTTCCTTGTTAGCAGAGAAATGAAAAACGAGATTCCTAAGATAATGCAGGCAGTAGCAAGCCCAGCATCTACCAAATCCACAGTAACGGCAGTTCGTTTTGCATCATATTGAGTGGGAAATCTCTCATCTCTCCCAAACTCAAAAAACCCCATTGTAACAAATTACACCCAACCACTGAGACAACAAGCAGACACTGGATTATAATCTAATAGATAAAATAATAATTTATTCATAATGCCAGAATTTGTGCGCTGTTGCCAATTGTGATAACTAGACAGTGATATTCGTGATTTTTTGAATTAAACTGAATACCTACTATTTATCAGTTTTTAGTTTTCATTTAAAAAGCAATTTTATGTTTTATTTTGGTTCATCCTAAAATGGCAAATCTAGGATTAATTACATCGTTTTTTGTATATCATATTTTTTATCGTTTTAATGTCATCTTGGTATACAATATAATTTTTATAGATGCAATTCCTCTTTATTAGTTCTTGCAGGCACATTTCTATAGCATAAATATCTCCTTGGAAGAAAGTAGAGCGATTACTACTCTCATTCGTTCCTTCCTGGGAAGAGTCTAACTCATCCACCATATTCTCCAGATTTTGCCCCTTGCGACTTCTTTTTTAGAACCTAAAAAAGCACCCGCGGAGTAAAAAATTTGAGTCAAATGAGGTCAACGCCGTCACGGAAGCTTATTTTGCAGACATCGAGAAAATCGCTGGGTCAAGTGTATCGAGGTAAAACGTGACTATGTTGAGAAGTAAATCACTACTTCCAAAATTTTCGTTTTTCTTAAGTTACAAGTAACTTTAGAGCTATTCCAGGTCAAATCAACACACTTTGAATTAATTTTTTTCCTGACCTAATTGTATTTTGTTAAAATTTAGAGTGTTCATAGTGGATGGTTAGGTGAAGAAAAATACAAAATTTTAAATTTTTATCTCAAGCCGTTTCCGAAATATGGTTATGTTAAGTTTTCCAAAAAGGTCCAAAACACCGCGACAAAACTTGTATTGGAATGGTTGTAGAAGCTGACCTGATTGAGCTAGAATGCTGGGAGAGGTGTTATTTTGCAGCATTTATAAAGATCTTTACAGTGATATAATATACAGCATGATGCTACGATAAACAAGTTCTTCTCAAGCCAAAAAGAATATATTTTGATTAAGTTTTTCCAAAAAGTACATAATTTAAAATTTTCATAATATTCCTACAAATACATAGTACTGTTGTTAATAACATATAAAAATTTTATCATAGGATGGTGATGAGTAAAGCTCGGATTTATAGGCAACAAAAATTGAAGAAAAAGGCGCCTATACAGGGTGTCCCAGACTAATTTAGCCACGCTATATCTCTTAAACGAATAGAGATTTTCGAATGGGACAAAAAGTGATATATTCTACTTGTAATCCACTTTAATATGGCGTACAAAAAAATCATCCCTTAGTTACAACCCCTAACTTTAATTTTTTTAATAGCACCCTGTATATTTTTTTATAGTTTTGGATGTGGTCTTTTACTGTCTATTCAACACACTTTTTGAAAATAAAATCGGTTCGTAAATAACCAAGAAACTATCAGTTTATTTTTGTTAATTGTGTGTCCCAGACTAATTTATCCAGGCTATATTTCTTAAACGAATAGAGATTTTCGAATGGGACAAAAACTGATCTATTCCATTTGTAATACACTTTCATATGGCGTAGAAAAAATTCATCCCCTAAATATTCATCCCTAACTTATAGGATGCTATTAAAAAAATAAAGTTAGGGGTTGTAACTAAGGGATGAATATTTAGGGGATAATATTTTTTTTACGCCATATTAAAGTGTATTATAAATGTAATAGATCAGTTTTTGTCCCATTCGAAAATCTCTATTCGTTTAAGAAATATAGCCTGGATAATTTAGTCTGGGACACATAATTACCAAAACTAAACTGATATTTTCTTGGTTATTTACGAACCGATTTTATTTTCAAGAAATGTGTTGAATAGACGATAGAAGACCACATCCAAAACTATAAAAAAATATACAGGGTGCTATTAAAAAAATTAAAGTTAGGGGTTGTATACTAAGGGATGAATATTTAGGGGATAATTTTTTCTACGCCATATTAAAGTGTATGAAAAGTAGAATACACTACTTTTTGTCCCATTCGAAAATCTCTATTTGTTTAAGAGATATAGCGTGGCTAAATTAGTCTGGGACACCAAGGGTGTCCAAAATTTTTTTTAATTAAATTAATTGTTAAATTAATAATTCAAATTTTTTTTGGACACCCTGTATTAATAATGATTTTAATGTTGATAGTACTGTATAGAGAATTGTAAAACCTTTCAAATGAGCTAGCACACGACTCTCATTTAAAAAATAGTCGACTACGTCATCACGCCCAGATGAATGATGTCACTAGTACGATATACATATATGTCAAAAAATCATAATTAAAAAATCGAATAACTTTTGTATTTTACATTTTTTTCTAATTCGGTAAATAAAGCAGTTTACAAGGGGGTCAAAATATAGTGAATAACCCTGTACACTCATTGGGGCCGACCGACCGGCTCTGTCCCATCATACAGCTGACCGACTATAATAACTTTTATTTATATTCAATTTAGAGTGTGTGTACTGATTTTCAGCCTTAGTAAATGATTTAATTACCTTCGTAGGAAAGCAACTTTGATACCCTCCCAGTAACCGCTGTTCTACGTTTCGCTTGACCGACCGCAGTATGTTTCTCTACACTCTACACAATCACAGTAATCAACTATGAAAATTTAGCTTTAGTAAATTAAAAGAGCATGGCATGCTGGTATGCTCTTGAAACTAAAGAAAAACCTTCCCCATCCTTTTTATCAAATCCTAAAAAGCTATATTTCCAACCGACATTTCCTAGTCAAGCAGGATAATGAATACACAAGCCTAAGACCAATAAAAGCCGGAGTACCACAAGGAAGTGTCTTGGGACCGATATTGTACTTGCTCTACACTGCTGACCTACCCACAAGTAACAGAACAACGTGTGCAACTTTTGCTGATGACACTGCTGTACTAGCCTCTCACCATGATCTAAATGCAGCATCCAGAACCCTTCAGAAAGACCTTAATAATATACACAGATGGCTTAAAAAATGGAAGATAAAGGCGAATGAGAGTAAATCCATCCATGTAACATTCACCATGAAAAGACAAACATGTCCATCTGTAACACTAAATGAAACGCAACTCCCACAAACCGATACTGTGAAGTACCTAGGAATCCATCTTGATAGGAGATTAACTTGGCAAAAGCACATTTTTACAAAAAGAAAACAACCAGGAATAAAATTCCGAGAAGTGTACTGGATCATCGGTCGTAAATCTCAACTATCTCTTGAACACAAACTGCTGATATATCAAACTATATTAAAACCAGTGTGGACCTATGGTATTCAACTTTGTGGGACAGCCAGTCAAACTAACCTAGAAATACTGCAGAGATTCCAGAACAAAGTCCTTAGAACAATGCTGAATGCCCCTTGGTACGTGCCAAACTATGTGATAGAGCATGATCTCAATGTGCCATCCATAAAAACAGTAATAACAGAATATTACAAAAAATATTCTAAGATACTAGAATCTCATCAAATGAGTTAGCCAGCAACCTCACTGATGACCACAATGATGTACGACGCCTGAAGAGATTCAAAGTAGTGGACCTAGCAAGAAGATTCGAATAATCTGTGATAACTAAACTTATTTTAATTTAATTTATGTAAAGAGGGTGATCACTGGATCTCCCTCTACGTGTCAAAATTTTCAATTTTTGTCAAATAATTTACCTATTGTTCTTAGTTAAGGACAGATTGTAAATATTACAACATTAAAAAAAAAAGTAAATTCAAAGAGATTTTTCAGCGCTGCCTCTCCGTCTACTAAGAGGTATTCTAATTGATCCACTTACTTCCGCTACTTATTCTTAGATTATATTTGGGCTCCACTTTCTTCGCTCTAATTTCAAAGTATTTTGTTTTATTTTAATTTATGCATAGTCCAAACTTTTTCAATAATGTTTATTTTTTTAAATATTCTTTTTAGTTTTGATTTTGATCTCGCAATCGATGCTATATCGTGTGCAAAAGCGATAACTTATTGTCCTCTCTAGTATATATTTTACCACCTGTCTACACAGAGGCGTAGCTACCGCCGTATCAATTATACGGGGCCCCCGACATTCAGGGGACCCAGCGCGGCATGCCGGAACAAAATTCCATTTAAAAAATTGAACAAATTGAAAAAATTTAAAATATTGAAAAAATTTAAAATATTCTACAGCTATGTTACTATTACAACGCTTTGAAGAGTGTATAGTGTATATTGTTTGAAATGGATACTTTATCTATATATAAACTATATTTATGTACAGGTATCTATCTATTTTCTGCCTCTCGCCTTTCTATAACTACAGAGCTTTTTTGTTTTCAAGCTACTTTTTATTGTCTATTCACCGTTGGTTGTATGTGACACATTGTATAATGCCAAATTGCAATATTTGTAATCGCTTTACCTTTGAATACTTGAAATATTGAAACACTGTGTATTGTTTGCGTATATTTTCGTGTAATCTGTTCTTTCTCTATAAATTGTATTTAGGTATATCTAAGGATTTGCCGGTCGCTCGCCGTTAAAGTATAGAGCTTCTTTGTTTACGTTCATTTTCTATGTCCATTTACCCTTGGCTTGAAAAAACTGAATCTGTTTTAAAACAATGAGTTTCAATAATTCAAATATATTTTTCGACTTTGGTTTATATAGATTTTATTAGGTTTATTATTATTATCTATATTTGGGTTTAATATGCAGAACTTATTAGTTTCTAAGGTTGTATTATGCAATTTGCAATTTATTTAAATTTTGCAATATACATTAATAATTGGAAATACTTTAACTGTAGATTCCTGGGCTCAAAATATTAATATTTAACCCAAAAACAAAAAACGAAAACTGGTACGTTTATTCCAGAGATGAATCGATTTCATCAATTGCAAATTTCTAGTACCGATCATATGCGTCCGTTTTGGGTACGTCAACGGATATTTTATCGCATTATTTTTTGTGTTTTTAATTTTGAAGCATTTTTGACACTAGATTATTAAATTATGAGGTATTCTAGTACTAAAAGTTACTCTTGCTTTAGGTCGGTAAAATATAGTTTTCATTTTGAAAATTTTTTCCAATTTTGTTCAAATTCAAAAAACGAAACATTTTCAAATCGATTTTTCTAGAAGACGGTGTATCCTACCGACTTAAAGTAAGAATAACTTTTAGTACCTACTAGAATACCACACGATTTAATAATCCAGTGTTAAAAATGCTTAAAATCAAAGACAAAAAAGTTATGCAATAAAATAACCTTTGCCCTACCCAAAGAAGACGCATATGATCGGTACAATAAATTCACAATTTATGAAATCGATTTATCTTTGGAAGATAAATAGACGTACCAGTTTTTGTTTTTCTAAATAGAAGTGTTTTAGAGGTATTTAACAAAAACTGATTAAAAGTCACCATCTTCAAAGAACTCTAGCTCCCTTAGGAAGCATTTTAGGAGTAGGTGATTTCGGTTATTCCTTAATATTTTGAGCCCAGGAATCTACAGTTAAAATATTTTCCATTATTAATGAAACTGTATTGTTTTGTTTTATTCCTGTGTTGTTTTGTTTTATTTCATTATCTTTTATTTTGTAATAATATTGACGATTTTTGTAATTTCAGTAAACTGTATTTGTTATTGTTTTTTTCCTAATCTTTGTAAGCTTTGTCCATAAAATTGTAAATCTTTCAGTGACAAGAAAGCATATTTCTATTCTATTCTATATAAGCGTTTTTGCTTCTTTTGTTGAACATTTTTTTAGCACTTTGCCATATCAGCGGTGGAAAAGGGCCCCGCGACAAACTTTGATATGGGCCCCTGTGGGGCTAGCTACGCCACTGTGTCTACACCACTTTATTGATAGCTTCTAGGATAAGGTTAAATAAGACAGTGGATCTCTTTGTCTTTAATCCCTTCCTTGTCGTAGAAGACTCTGATAAAGTTCCTTCTATTGATAACATAAAAATCATTAGTTACTTATTCTTTTCATTTTTTATTTATTATATTCTGCTTGTCCTGTACTTACAAGAGAACAGATAACACAAGAAAAATAATTTCTAGGCCAACACCAACAGAGTTCTTGTAATACGTCTGTTCTTGATTTTATTCATTAAATTCTTAAAATTCTACATATGTTTATGAAATAATTAAACGTGGCAACATCGAGAACTTTTCAGACCATATTAATGTTAAACCCAAGTCCCAACTTAAATGTTACGTTACCCATCAGTCATCACACTTCCTTTTAATCTTCCTGTGATAAAAAAACCACGATTTAATTTTGTAAAATTTTATTTGACAAGATATAATTTTTATAACCACAACAAAATAGGTAAAAATGGAATGTATATTATTTATTGTCACAAAATGGAATCATCTTAGTCAATATCTACAACCACAGAGAAAAACCTTATCCAAAAAATATAGGACAACAGAACTAATATCAGATAGTTTAAAATATATGTAACATATAAATATACAACTAATTCAGTATTAACTATAATAAATTTGGTACATTGAGCTATTTTTTACTTAACCTAAGGAATATACAAAGAATTATAGTGTGTATCACAATAACAACAAATACATCACACGATAGCTGGCAAGTTCAATGTAAAACTAGAGATAAAATATTCGTCTAAGAGCTAGTGAACCCTCCGACTAACGGTCGTCCTGTAAGGCTAGAAATTTTTCTGGTGATAATTCATAGCACACCAAGGCTAAAAACCATGACCTGGCAGGCCTCAGCGGTGCACGTGTATCTACCAGGTGAATCGAAAAGTGCAAATTTAGGGGGTAAAATAAACTTTCTCCTGTAAGGTTTAAATTTAAGTATGTGTTTGAGTAAGTCATTTAGAAGAAATGTGTACAATGACAGGCGATTCTGAAGAGCATAAGACCTTGCCAGGCGAGGGGAAAGATTAGGGGTGTTTCCTAAAATTATTCTTTTTGCATCGAACAATTTTTTTTTAGGTTTTTTGATACATTCCAAACAGAAAACGTCTTTAGTGATTTTTCTCTTAAGTTAATAGTTTTTGTTATATAAGCGATTGAAAATTTTGAAAATTGCGAAATCGGCCATTTTTAACCCTAAATCGGACATTTATCTAAAAATTTCAATGTTGCCAAGGTACGTAGATATTCTTTAAACAATGATTGATGAAATCCCGAAGAGTTATTTGCAATAAAATATCGAAAACCCCTTTGCTTTTTTAATTGCTAATCAAGCGGGTGCGTCACTGTAGTATAAGTGAGGACGTTTGAGTTTGCATAAATTCATTATCTCGAGAATGGGCAAATTTCAAGAGAAATCCTCAGATAGGTCGATTTTTATTTTTGAATTAGGACTTTTTGGCATATATATAATACTAGTGACGTCATCCATCTGGGCGTCATGACGTAATCGATGATTTTTTTAAATAAGAGTAGGGGTTGCGTGATAGCTCATTTGAAAGGTTATTTAATTCTCTATTCAGTAATATAAACATTAACATAATTATTTATACAGGGTGTACAAAAAAAATTTTTCTTCTATTTGTCAAATTTAATCAAAGTTAATTTAATAAAAAAAATTTTTTTGTACACCCTGTATAAATAATTATGTTAATGTTTATATTATTGAATAGAGAATTAAATAACCTTTCAAATGAGCTATCACACAACCCCTACTCTTATTTAAAAAAATCATCGATTACGTCATCACGCTCAGATGGATGACGTCACTAGTATTACATATGCCAAAAAGTCCTAATTTAAAAATAAAAATCGACCTGTCTGAGGATTTCTCTCGAAATTTGCCCATTCTCGAGATAATGAATTTATGCCAACTCAAACGTCCTCACTTATACCACAGTGTCGCGCCCGCTTGATTAGCAATTAAAAAACAAAGGCGTTTCCGATATTGTATTAAAAAAAAACTGTTTGGGATTTCATCAATCAATGTTTAAAGAATATCTACCTACCTTGGCAACTTTGAAATTTTTAGATAAATGTCCGATCTAGGGTTAAAAATGGCCGATTTCGCAATTTTCAATCGCTTATATAACAAAAACTATTAACTTAAGAGAAAAATCACTAAAGACCTTTTCTGTTTGGAATTATTCAAAAAACCTAAAAAAAATTTGTTCGATGCAAAAAGAATAATTTTAGGAAAAACCCCTAATCTTTCCCCTCGCCTGGCAAGGTCTTATGCTCTTCAGAATCGCCTGTCATTGAACACATTTCTTCTAAATGACTTACTCAAACACATACTTAAATTTAAACCTTACAAGAGAAAGTTTATTTTACCCCCTAAATTTGCACTTTTCGATTCACCTGGTAGATACACGTGCACCGCTGAGGCCTGCCAGGTCATGGTTTTTAGCCTTGATGTGCTATGAATTATCACTAGAAAAATTTCTAGCCTTACAGGACGACCGTTAGTCGGAGGGTTGACTAGCTCTTAGACTATATATAATAGGATTCTTCAAAAACTTTTAAATATAGGGGTTGGAGGGAGGTAGGGGAGGAAAGTATGCTAAATTTCTAGTTACTCGAGCGTTATGGGGACCTATTAGGTTGTGAAGATTAGGTCCTAAAACCAAAACAAGTTAAGTAAAGTTTTCCATTTAAGTGGGGACTTTCCATTTTTAAATTTAATTTTCCATTTCCAACAATCGTTTTTCCGATTATAGCGCCATCTATCCATAATTCGAAAAAATGTCTCGAATAAAATTTACTTATTTTTACGTAAGGAATCCAAATCTGCAATAAAAAAATGGGTGATCCTATTTAAGATCTTAAAGTAACCCCCCACCCCACCTCCGTGGGGAGTCGTGTTTGGTGTCATTCGATAGATTTTTCAAAAATATTAAATACGTGTATTTTGCAGTTTTTCGATCTGGTGTTCATTTCGCGAAATATCGCGGGGTTCCTTTTTAAATTTTGGTAAATTTTGGAGAGGGGTGGGAAGTAAATTTTAAATTTACCCCCCCCCCTCTCCGTGGCAATACCAATCTCGCAAGTTCTTTAACCATGAAGTCCTTCATCCTGGACTGCGTTTGCCTGCTATTTTCACTCGCATAATATTTTGTAGCAACCTATATTTGGGACCTCTCAGCACATGTTCGAAATACTCCAGCTTTCTCTTATTGATGCTTTTTATAATCTCATTAGTCTTGCTGAGACGTTCTAGTATTGTGGAGTTTCGAATCTTCACCCAAGAAACTTTTAAAATTCTTCTATAGCACCACGTTTAGAAAGCCTCAAGGTGATGTAGATCAATTTTATGTTTGGTATCATTCGATAGATTTTTGAAAAATATTGAAAACGTATTTTTTTAGTTATTTAATCTGAAAGTTATTTCTCGAAATATTCGCTTTTTTCTTGTAAAAATTTGGGGCTCGCCCATTTCCTTATGCCTCATTGTTTTATTTACAGTCGCAAGAAATAGATCAGTGCTACTTTTCCCAAACCATTGGCGTAGGTTTTTAAGCCAAGAAGTTGCACTTAACTTACCTTAATCTGACGATTTTGAGTTTTTCTAAGGATATATTTTTTTTCGGACCCCCTTTAACGAATTCCCCTGTATTAAGTCCAATATATGGTAGGGGTACATTTACAGGGTAAAAGTAACAGGGTTCTGACGCACTCGAGTAATTGCAAGAATCCCCACTTGGGCCCCCTTCCATAATATAATAAAAAAACTTGCTTTGTTCAATTGTTTTACGGCCCCGCCTAGATGTTTTTATTTTATCTGGCCCTCATCTTAAAAAGTTTGCGCTTGTCTAAAGTTTGAACAACTCTTAACCTAAAGAAAAACGAAAAAGTTTTTGTCAGAAACGACATAAAAAGTTCAAAGTTTTGTTCATATAAATTTGTAAATATGTATACCTAAATTTTTTAGAAAATAGCTGCTGCCATAATTAAAGAAAACAGTAAAATTGTTATCACGAAACAGTTTTCCAGTTAGTAGGAGTACGTATTTGTTGTAAATAGTCTACTTTGTTCGATTTTTATCGATCACTTAATGCTTTATACTATAACTTCAGTTTCACCTCATCAATCACTGTAATATATAATTTTATGTCTTATAAACACAGTTATTATAATGGTTTCGTTAGAAGTTACTATACAAAAACAGTAATTTATTACAAATACGCCAGTACGCTAATAGAAAAGATAGAAACGATTACAGTGCAACAAAATGTAAAACGCAGTAGTTCAGCCAAATTATTGATCTGAGAATCTAGTGGCCGAAAAATAGTTGACCTGAAGGGCCAAACGGGCTCTTAACGTATTGAAATAAAAACCAAACCGTGGCACTGCAGCGATTAAGTACTGATTTAATCGTTGAGTGGTTCCTTACCGGGCCGAGTAATGTTTGGCCTGTTCCATCTCCATCCTTGCACCGAAAGTGCTATGATTTTCCATTATTCAAATTACATTTTTGAGATTTTATCGAAATAGCGTCATCCTGAATCACGACGAAAACTCTCTTAGACGCTCGTACTATTTTGATAATTAGTCAATGCGCCGGCATTTTTCTTCATGTATAAATAGCATGCTTGTATCAATACCATACCAGTCTCGCAAGTTCTTTAACCATGAAGTTCTTCTTCGTCCTGGACTGCGTTTACCTGCTATTTTCACTCGCATAATATTTTGTAGCAACCTATATTTGAGACCTCTCATTACATGTCCGAACTACTCCAGCTTTCTCTTGTTGATGCTTTTTATAATCTCATTAGTCTTGCTGAGACGTTCTAGTATTGTGAAGTTTCGAATCTTCACCCAAGAAACTTTTAAAATTCTTCTATAGCACCTAGGGCTTCCAATCCCGCAATACCGAGATCTCGGTATTGCGGGATCCCGCGTCATTTTCCAATCCCGCGTGATGCGGGATTACAGGCGCGGGATTTGCGGGACTGAAAAAAGCGTACATTACTGCTGTAGCTATGCTCAAAATTATCAAAAAACTGGAAAAAAATTATTCAAGTGAAGCTTCAGAATTAGCTTTGTCTTTGCGCCGTATTTTACAACGACGTAGAAATGTGACGGCACTACTAATTTATCTCCAAAAGCCTTGTAGTTACCAAGCGTCGTGTGACGATGAAACTTTTCATCTCCCACCGAAAAGTTTATTTCGCAAAGAAATTACTGATTTTGTAACGTGAATGAACTTCAGCCTTTTAAATTCATCTGAGAGCAATGATGACGAAGATTCTGATCAAGTAAGAAACACGTGAGACACAATGTAGAGGTTCCATCATGGGGTCCGATTTTGAACTTACATTGCAACAGGAGTTAGAATTTCCTATATATCGTCTGCATGTAATGTATTTACTTTGCCCGACGCCATCTCGAGCTAATACACTTGAGTCCATTATTAAAATAGAAATGGCTGTCTACGAATAGGGGAAGTGAATGGGAAAATATCTTACATTTACATATAAAGCCTAAAAAGGAATACCGTCGACGTATGGAAGCCGAAAGAGCATTTTCTGCTGCTGGCTATACTGTGTCTAAAATACGCAGGAGTTTGGCAGATGACAGTTTAGATTTACATATTGGCTCGTATCAATAAAAATGGGAATATAGTTTATACTCCAATTTTGGAGTACATACTCGAAGCGGTAGTATCTACTCTTATGTACGGTGAGTAGAAACTTATCACATCAACATATTTTTATTCATATGAAATAAATGTAGTATAAACTTATACTTTATGCTCATACTCATGAGAACGTACTCGGAGTTTATACTCCGTTGTCATACCATCCAATATGTTGTGTTTCCTTTGCAAACATTTTCAATTGAAAGCTTTAGCTAAATAACAGATAGTAACTTTTAGTTAAGTAATATAGCAACTAAATTAGTAAACTATATTAATTTTCAGTTGAAAATGGGTCTTTTTGGTTATTTTTGTTTTTTCAGTATTTGTTACTGTTTTTTGTGAAGAAAAAATAGTTTTGATCTCTTACTAATAGTAATACTTAAATAAATGTGGAGTTAGTTGATTAATTTATTGTTTTATTTGCCTTATATAAATATGACTATTTTCAATATGCGGGATCCCGCAAATACCGAGATCCCGCGGGATTGAAAATTCGTAGTCCCGCAAATACCAAGATTGAACTCGGGCTGCGGGATTGGAAGCCCTAATAGCACCACGTTTAGAAAGCCTCAAGGCGATTTAGACCAATTTTATTCACAGTCCAAGACTCGACACCATAAAGTAAGACCGAGAATACGTAGCAGCGCAGTAGGCGGATCCTTAATGCCAATTTTAGGTCTATGTTACTAATACCTTGGACATTTGTCTAAAAGCGGTTCTGCCCTGCTCAGTTCTAGATCTAACTTCACCGCGACTCTGCGTTACAATTTAGCTGATATCCAAGGTAAACAATTTGATCAACGCCCGCACGAATAGATTAATTAGCTACCCGATGATCAGCTGCATGTGATCAATGCTGTGTAACGGAAGTCATAGATAAAATCTTCTAAACTAAAGAAAAACAATAAATATAAAAACATGTCTACCCAATGTATATAAACAAGGTCACACTCTAAAATATCGAAAATAACAGATCTCTTGAAGAATGGAGAAAAACGTATTTATTAGTTTAAATGCATTATTTATTGATATCGTGCTCAAAACGAAGAAATATCACAGTTTTTAAAATCATTCGCAATTATCATAGTCCAGGGCGCATCTGTTTTGAGATGGACGTTGAGAGGTGACTCATATTTTTTTGCAGAAATTGCTTGAAATTAACTCATATAATAACAATTGAGTTATCCTCCCACTCAAATTCACTCACTCCCACTATTCGCATTTTACGTTTTTCAACCATTTATGCTAAACATAGGACCTTCATGTTCTACCCAGAAAAACTTTATGATATAATAAAACAATACTCTAAATTTCAATTAAGGTCGGTTTAACAGATTTTGCACAATAAATTTTGCAATCCAGCTTTCGCAAAAAAAATTCATTTTTTCAAAAGGTTGCAAGGACTGAAAATAAAGCAGATAGCAAGTTGAATTTTTTTTGCGTATATATACGCATATATTATACCTTTCATTTGCAATTTGCAAAATTAAAATCGGTTAACTACCACGGCGTCAGGAATTTTTTTAAATAAACATTAATTTTTGGTGCTACGCGCAGGACAGCGGTGTTCGATTCACACAAGTTGATTTCCATCAAAATTTCTTATAATCTTTATCTAATATATTATTTCCTTACTCTATATTTTGTTGTATTTTAATATCTTAATTCCACAAAAATCAAACTAATTTGATTATTGTTTGTGAAATATTGTTTAAACAGTTGCATATGTTTAAAAATAATAAACTTTTATTCTCTAAGTTAAAATATATGAACAAAGAAAGTTTTTGCTAAAAAAGTGTTATTTCAAAGGACAGATGTATATGTTTTTATTTTGCAATAAACAAATTTATTAATTTATATCGAAATATATTAAAAATTTAAAATTTATCAATCATTATCAAAGGTCATTGGAATGCCCAATCAGAGCAAACGTATCCGCTGTCCTGCGCGTAACACCAAAAATTAATGTTTATTTAAAAAAATTCCTGACGGAATATTCCCTGTTAGTTAACCGATTTTAATTTTGCAAGTTGCAAATGAAATGTATAGTATTCTTCTCTATGTAAAAAATAATTCAACTTGCTGTCTGCTTTATTTTTAGTCCTGCAACATTTTGAAAAAATGAATTTTTTTGCGAAAGCCGGATTAACAAATTTATTTTGCAAAATCTATTAAACCGATCTTAATTAAATTTGCAGTGTTGTTTTCTTATATCATAAAGTTTTTTACTGCTATTTTGCAACAAGGGTGAGAATTTTTAAAATTTATAACTAATTCTATATTGTAGGAAATTTAATTCCGCAACTTTTATCTCAGTGCGACTTTCCTCGAAAGTGAATACTTTTAAAGTTATAATAAAAAAACGAAGAAAAAAATCGAATTTTTCCTTCCTTTTTTGACATTTTGATTATTTAAACAATGTTTCGGACCTTTTTGAGTGGGAGGATAACTCAAATATTACTATATGAGTTATTTTCAAGTATTTTATGCAAAAAATATGAGTCACCTCTCAACATCCAAATAGTAATATTTTTACAGATGCGCCCTGGTCTATCAAGAATGTTAAAAGTTTTATACAAGGCATAATATAATAAAAACTTTAAAAATATATTAATATACCGATCGAAACGTCTTATTCACTTCTTCTTCTTCCTTAGCTTTCCCCTTGTCAGGGTTCGCCGTTCCTTGCTCTTCAAACTGTTTTCGTTGGTCCTTTCCTTAAGCTTCGCTCTACAGTTCTTTTCCAAATTTACATTGTGTGTGACTTTAACTTTATCCCTCTGTTGTTCTTACAATCCTCAATGTCTCCTTTATCTTTATACAACGATACCTTTACCAATGATACTTTATACAATTGTACCATGGTAGTTGCTGGGTGGATTGAGTAGCTCAGTAACTAGCAGTAGCGGTTCCAAGCCCGGATAAAGGAGGAGGATTTGCGTCAGGAAGGGCATCCGACAGTAAAAACCTTGCTAAATCCATGAAAGGAAAGGTCTTGTACACTGTTTGTTTGGTTGTACCATATTAAAAAGAAGATAGTTTTGTTGGTCGTTTGTCCTTACTGGTAGACTTGGAGCATATATCCCTTTGATTTTCTTAGTACAATCTTGATCATACTTCCGGCACTCTTAATTTTTCTCTATATTGTAAGTTCATCTTAAAGTTTGATTAGGACATCTCTTATTGAATCTATTTAAATAGTTCTAGATCATTCCGTCCGAATAGATCTTGTTGATCACTATTTTAGATCATTAGAGTAATTGTACTAACAATTGTAACAACTTGTAATGAGCCTAACGTCAATTCTACACTGTTAAAACATCCGTCATGGGAAAATTGCTGAAGATAGCTCATAATAAAAATGTGAAATTACATATTTTGTTAATTAGCTTAGAAGCACATTTTTAAGATTTTTATTTCATTTTACCTTGTATTTACCACGAGAAAAATAAATCAGTCTCACGTTTGTACTTGAAACAATAATTTTCCCAAGCTGCTCTATTACAACAACGTTTTTTAATGACTTAAAAACATTTTCTTACACTGCTCATTTACGAAGCCATTTAATCTCAAAAGATCATATATGTAGTGGAGTCACTGAAGGTGGATATTAGCTATTACCTCCGATTTCGTTGAACCTCCATCGATTTGCATGAAAATTAGTGAGTGGTTATAGGATATCTCAAGAAACAAAGGTGACATGGTGCCAACTTGCGCTTTTACCCTGGGGGTGAAAATTATTTTATTAAAAATAACCCCATAATTCCATAGAGGGACAAATAATTTCAAGTAAAATTTGTTATATAAAGTTATTAAAATCAAAACTTTTTGAGTTATTAAAGATCAAAGATTTTAATTTTTGTTGAGAAAAATGCACGTTTTTAACCAATTTTTCATCAATAACTCAAAAAGTGTAAGTTTTTACAAATTATCAAAATTGAAGCTAATAAAAAATGAAATAAACCCCTTTCTACAAAAACCTTTTAATGTTAACTATAAGTGAGTTATAGGTAATTGAATATATATTTTTTTCGGCGAGTAAAAAACTCTTAAGTATTCAAGCTGAAATAACAGGAAACTGATGCATTTTATAACATAAACTTATTAAACATTTGTCAAAGTACTTAAAAATATCTATTAAATGAGCCCCCGAACATGTTGATAGCGTTAGAATTTATACTCCAAAATTTTTTCAAAATTTATCTTTTAAAAATTTTTCCAAAAAATGTTATTTTTTTTTAATAACTCCGTTTGTGTTTACGATTCAGGTTCATCTAAAAACTGTTTTAAAGTTAATTCCAAGTGCTATTTAAGCAAGTTGAATCTAATCTTTTAAACCCCTTACTTTTTTAAAAATAAAAGGTTAAATGACCCCGGTTGCATGGTTCCCACAACAAAATTTAAGATTTAAACGTTTCTATCTCGGTTATTTTTTACCCTACAGAAATAGTAAAACAGGTAAAATATTTGACACAGAAAAAACTAAAATTGGGTTATATATAATTTTTTACGTATATTAAGTATTTTTTTAGTTATCATCAAAAGAATATGAGAATTACAATATTTTTAAAAATCATGATTTTTTTTAATTACACCTTTTTTTTTAAATATGCATTCTAAACTGGTCAAAATTATCGAAAACATTACTTATGCTAATATAAAGAAGTTTTTGTAAGAATTACTATAAATTTTAATTTTTGTGGAAATGGCGTATGTTTTATTTTTCACTTTTCCTAAGAAATTCGAAACGGTTCTTTTATTTTCATTATAACTTGCTTAATTTTTACGCTATTACCTTGTTCTGAAGCTCATTTGATAGGTATTCCGAAGTACTTCAAATGTTTAGCTGGAATATTTTATACATTGCATCGTTTTCCCGTACTTAGATTTGAGTACTCGTCGAAAAAAATTCACATTCAATTGCCAATAACTCACTTTGAACTAACATTAGTTTAGGTCTTTATGTGAGGAATGTATTCAATTTTTTATTATCTTCAATTTTGGTAAGTATAACTTTTTTGTAAAAGCTTACTAGTTTTTAATTTATACGTGAAATACCGATTTAAAACATGCATTTTTTTACGAAAAAATAAAATCTTTGGTCTTTAATAACTCAAAAAGTGTTGAATTATTTTATCACTTTATATAACAAATTTTGCTTATAATTTGTCCATCTATCAACTTATGGTATTATTTTTAATAAAATAATTTTCACCCCCGAGAAAGGGTGGCATCCACCCCAGGATAAAAGCGCAAGTTGGCATCATGTCACCTTTGTTCCTTGATGTATCCTCTAATTACTCACCAATTTTCATGAAAATCGATGGAGGTTCAACGAAATCGGAGGTGAAAACCTTCAGTGACTGCACTAATGTATATGATTTGGCAAATAACAAAACAGGAAATGAGTTTATTTCACACAATGTGTCAAAAGAAATGCAAAATTTGTTTTTAAGACAAAAAAAAGTAAACTAAGTTAGGTTAGATCAATGTATATTACTATACAGGGTGTTTCCTTAATAATTGTCCATATAGTAACTGGAGAAACCTTAGCACAAAGTACGAAGATTTAACCTAAAACACTTAAATAAAATGTGGTTCCTTACTGAGTTACAGGGTGTTTTATCTAAAAATTTAAAAATTATTTTTGCTCAGCATTTTAAAACTATTCGACGTACCCTTTTCATACTCGGCAGGAAGTATAGGTGCTGCACAAACTACTAAATTATGTTAAACAAACGTTTCTGTCTATTACCAGACGCGTACGACGGGGGAAAGTGAATGGTTGACCCTTTCCAAATTCTACGCCACTGGCGGAATTGTTATTTTAGTTCAATTTTTGGATTCTCCAATACTTTCTATGAAAATAATATACTCTTCATTCGTAACGATAAAGTCATTACTCTTCGAGATCTTTGAAGTTAAAAATGAAACGACACGCTTATTTTGAAATGTATTGTGTCGCTTCATTTTTAATTACAAATATCTCGAAAACTAATAATTTTATCGTTACGAATGAAGAGTATATTATTTACATAAAAATTATTGGAAAATCAAAAAATTACACTAAAATAGCAATTTCGTCAGTGGCGAAGAATTTGGGAAGGGTCAACCAGCCACTACCCCCTGTCGTACGCCTCTGGTAGTAGCTAGAAACGTTTATTTATCTTAATTTAGTAGGGTGTACAGTACCTGCACTTTCTGCCAAGTATGACAATGATACACCAAATAGTTTTAAAATACTGGGTACAAATAATTTTTAAATTTTAATCATATGAATCATATCATAAATTAATCAAAATAACTGTGCCGTTTCATATTTAACTTCAAATATCTCGAAAACCAATTAATAACTTTATCGTTACTAAAAATGGCACTAAAATAGTAATTCCTCCAGTGGTGTAGAATTTGAGAAGGGTCAACCATTCACTATCCGGTGTCGTACGCCTCTGGAAATATCTAGAAACGTTTGTTTATCATAATTTAGTAGGATGTATAGTAGTCGCACTTTTTGCTAAGTATGAAAAGGATACGTCGAATAGTTTTAAAATGCTGAGAAAAAATACATTTAAGTGTTTAGGAACCACATTTTATTTAAGTGTTTTAGGTTAAATATTCGTATTTTGTGCTAAGGTTTCCCCAGTTACTATACGGACAATTATTAATGAAACACCCTGTATACTACGAAAATAAAGAAATATATTAAAGTATATCACGGGATCATATTATTATTATGATAAATATTATCAGCTGCCATGAAAATATCCTTCTGATTGCCTTATTTTTCATGAGAAGATCAAAGGCTCTACTACTCGTACTAATAGGTATATGAATCTAACAAATATACTGGCATCTCAAAATCATACTACCATCTAATAGCACCAAGCGTAGTGTCTAATATAAAAATATATGTTATTGTTATTTTTTTATCAATTTCTCCACCCTTCGTAATAGTAATAATGTTCAGAATGTGACGCTCCCCTTATCTAAAACCTATTCTAGTTTCTAAAATTATTTTGTTCAGTATTTTAGGATGTAACAATTAACAACAAAAGAAAAAAATGAGCAACAAATAACAACGCTTGAATTGGAGAGAATGCGACTAAAAACTACAAATGTTAACTAATGAAAAAATTAAATGAAACTTCTTTCTTCTACTGCCTGACTCGATTATTACAATTATCAATATTTTGCGGTTCTGTGTTTAGATATGGATTAAATTTAGTAGGTTAGTTGCAATTTGAGACAATGTAACTAAAGACACTGACTATTATTATAGTCTGGGCTGATTATCGGAGAATAGGCCATTTTTGGGAAAAGTTATTTACCAGCAATTTTATTGCTGGAATCGATCTTATGATTGTATATATTAATAATATAGATATGCAAAGTCCGCAGATTGTGTGCTACTTTTTTTATAAACAAAATGGCGCCCGAAAATCGTGTTTTTTTCAATTGTTGCTCTATAACTCCAAAGATTTTAACTTTAGACCAAAAACACCCAAATAAAAATTCACCGCAATTAAATTCTGCATATAGACGTGTTTTTTCCGATATACTTCGACGAAAACTTTCCCCGGAAAAGCGGGTTTTTCCAACAAAATCTTTAATTTTCAACTAAACTTTAGATAAGTAGTTGTTAATCAATAATTAAATAACTTGGTAACATAAAAGCCCTTTCCGTATATATTATAATTCCAGAAGCCGATGGAAACTGAATGAACAGTTTAGCAACAATTGAAATGTTAATTAAAAATTTAAGGTCGCTATAATAACGACAATAATTATGATACATAAGAATAACTATGATTTTTTCATAAAAAGATACTATACCTATCTAATGTACTTTACAGAATTGAAATTGGACTACTTAAGCGGCCTCAGGAATATTTTAAAATTATAAATAATTTTTTGGCTTATAAACAAATAGAATATCTCGGGAAATGTTAAACTAAATTAAATTGTGAAAACGGTATTCGAAACACAGCGGCAGGACGCTTCTTTTAAAAGAAAAAACGTTTAATTATGACGAGTGGTTCCTGAGATACAACCGGTCAAAATTGACCGAAATTTACGGCAAAGATATAAACAATAGGATCATAATTTTCAAACCATCACCTTTTTATTTTTATCCTCTTTCTCCACACCAATTTTCATATCTTTAAAATCCTCATAACATATATTATTATACGTGTGAAAATTGCCAAAAATAGCAAAATTCCAATCAAAAATTAGGTTGGAGAAAATGTAACCCTCAAAGTTCAAAATCGGTATACGTTAAAAAAAATGCATTTTCTCGGCTTCCCATGGAGCAATTTCCTTCATTCTTTTTTTGTTCCCAAGTAACTCGAGTAGAGCCATCGAACTAACGCATTATTAAATGTCAAACTTGCTTTTGTTTTGTTATAATAAATTAATTTATTTATTAAAACACAATATTTTAATTTGTTTAAATAAAAACTGTTTAAATAATTATACAGCTTTCAAATGAGAATATTTATGTTTTTAACTTTAAAAGGTACACTTGTAGTAAGTTTATCTAAAAAAAGCCTACAACTGAAAAAATATGTAATTTTCTGTTGTTATAAATAATTTAATCTATTATAACAAAACAAAAGCAAGTTTCACATTTAATAATGCGTTAGTTCGATGGCTCTACTCGAGTTATTAGGAAACAAAAAAAGAATGAAGGAAATTGCTCCATGGGAAGCCGAGAAAATGCATTTTGTTAACGTATACCGATTTTGAACTTTGAGGGCTACATTTTCTCCAACCTAATTTTTGATTGGAATTTTGCTATTTTTGACAATTTTCACACGTATTATCGATAGTTTTTATTATACTAATATATGTTATGAGGATTTTAAAGATATGAAAATTGGTGTGAAGAAAGAGGACAAAAATAAAAAGGTGATGGATTGAAAATTATGATCCTATTGTTTATATCTTTGCCGTAAATTCCAGTCAACTTTGACCGGTTGTATCTCAGGAACCACTCGTCATAATTAAACGTTTTTTCTTTTGAAAGAAGTGTCCTGCCGCTGTCTTTCGAATACCGTTTCCACAATTTAATTTAGTTTAATATTTCCCGAGATATTCTATTTGTTTATAAACCAAAAAATTATTTATAATTTTAAAATATTCCTGAGGCCGCTTAAATAGTCCAATTTCAATTATGTAAAGTACATTAGATAGGTATAGTGTCTTTTTATGAAAAAATCATAGTTATTCTTATGCATCATAATTATTGTCGTTATTATAGCGACCCTAAATTTTTAATTAACATTTTAATTGTTGCTAAACTGTTCATTAAATTTCCATCGGCTTCTGGAATTATAATACATACGGAAAGGGGTTTTACGTTACCAAGTTATTTAATTTTTGATTAACAACTACTTACCTAAAAGTTTAGTTGAAAATTAAAGATTTTGTTGGAAAAACCCGCTTTTTCCGGGGAAAGTTTTCATCGAAGTAAATCGGAAAAACACGTCTCTATGCAGAATTTAATTGCGGTGAATTTTTATTTGAGTGTTTTTGGTCTAAAGTTAAAATCTTTGGAGTTATAGAGCAAAAATTGAAAAAAACACGATTTTCGGGCGCCATTTTGTTTATAAAAAAAGTAGCACACTATCTGCGGACTTTGCATATCTATATTATTAATACATACAATAATAAGATTCGATTCCAGCAATAAAATTGCTGGTAAATAACTTTTCCTTGTATTTTGCTAATTAGCTCAGAGTATTAAAGAAACTATTATTTTTACTCTGCAATACGTGTGCACCAAGTAGGATTGTCACTTAATTTTGTAAAGTAAAAGCGCAAGAATTAATTTTGAGTAATACTTCGACACAATTCTAAAAGGTTATGGGCCAAGAGCCGTATTTGAAGTACAGTTATTTGGTAGTATGGTTCAAATGAAATATTTTGAGAAACTCTCTTAACATGGCTACAATCACTAATAATTTGCCACTGCTATCAAGTGAAGAGAAAGATAGACGCTACTAAAATGTTCTGCTGGAGAAGAATGTTGCGAATTTCATGGATCGACCGTAGAACAAATAATTATATTCTAATCTATAAGAGACTCTCCGGACAATCCAACTACAACATGGAGAGACTCATTATTCCAAGAGAGCTAGAAGGCCGAAGAGACAAGGAAGGTGTTCAACGAGATGGATTGACCAGATCGCAAAAGACCTATGCATGATCTAAGAGAAATGACCTGAGGCAGAAATCTATGGAGACGGACCATACAGATATTACGACGACCACTTCAGAGGGTCAAGGACTCAAGAGTGAAAGAGACCAAGTGAAAAATTTTAGAATTAGAATTCTAGTCTTATTGCGCGAAAAATGAGAAACGGAGATTATAGAAAATGTAATAAAGGAAGGATCTGAAGAAAATCAAATGCACCAGGTAAAGAAAAAATATGCAAAGGCGAAATCAATTATACTTCAATGCCTAACAGATAAGCACTTCCTGCGGAAACTTCAAATTGGCGAAGTTCATTAGACAAGGTTTTCGAAAAGAAAAGTATTTTGTTCAAAAGTTTATTTAAAAAGAAAGCTACTATCCCTGAAATTAAAAGGTACACATAGTTTTGAAAAGTCATTAAATTTGAAGGAAAATGCATAACCTTTGAAGCATTATTTGTAACAAAACTGACCATAATCTTTGATCAGTTGATAGACTCAGTCGTTTTGGAAAAGAAGTAATTTTTAATAAAAATAAAATTGAAATAAACGAATGAAAAGCAAAGAATGGAACGCATTTCCAAAGGGGAATGATGGGACATTTATTTATAATAAAATTTTCTTTAAATAAGCAAAGCTTGTTGGACAATGAAGATTCCTGGCACAAAAGACTGCATCATTTGGACAGAAGTGCTATTCATGAAAGGAGGTAAAGCAACCAAATATATTTTTGCCGGGGATATCCTTTCGGATTGTTCCTGCGCCAATTGCATCTTTAACCTCGTTTCAGACCACTAGTATCTATGCATGCTAACCCAGGGGGACCGACGGCTTTACGTGCCTTCCAAACACGATGACGGGTCGTATCATTTGTAGAAACGATAATCTCGTTGGTGGCGAAAATTTAGCCCGTGTGCTCTGGCACAGAATAGGGAACAATTGTTTTCTATTCTGTGGCTCTGGCTTATAAAGACAGTATACAGTATGGTGCAAATGTCTGGAATAAATTCGTTATGTCGTAAGCCAGCGACTCACAAGGTTATTCAATTCTCTATTCGGTAACATCCACATTGTTAAAATTATTTATATAGGGTGTCCAAGAAAAATTATTTTTAATTTAATTAATTGTCAGAAAAAAAAAGAATTATATGTAATTTATTTAATTCAAATTACAATTTACTGCTGTCAGAAAACAGAAAAAAAATGTTTATTTGATAAGTAAACATTGCGTTTCGCTTAAATTCAATTTTCAAACTGCCAAGAGGCAGATGGGTAGCAGCTTGAATATTGAAATTAAGCGAAAAGCAATGTTTATTTATCAAAAACCATTTTCTCTGTGTTCTGACAGCAGTAGAATGTATTTTAGACTAAGAGCCGCTATAGGTGAAAATTCTTATTCATTTTAGGCACGACGGGACCCTATAACTTAAATAGTAGAACCTAAAAGAAAACGTTTGAGCACTGTGCCGTCACTTTTCAGTGGCACATGCGTCTACAGTGGCGCATCAAACTTTCCACTTATGGACGGGATACATAAATTAAAAAATACCCTCCCTCATTACCAGAATTTAATTTTTTTCATTTTTTTAAGTTTTATGTGATTAAGACATAAGATTCATCGTAATTTTAACCCACCACCCCCTTTTCCCTGCCCCCACCATCAAAAACTTTATTTTTCGATTTTATTTTTTTTGGTGGGATGCAATCAATTTTAAAATTTCAAAAAATTTACACGGATATTTAAGGCTTTTATAAAACACGTCTATTTTTTATAGACCTATGGGTTGAATGTACATAACCTCAAAAAAATTTAAAAAAATTTTTTTTTTTGAAAAAAAGTATATAACTTTTTTTTTGGGATAGCTGCAGATCTAATTTTTTCTTAGTCTTGTGTATTTTATCAAACACTATATTTCTAATTTTTTTCAGATTTTTCTGAACGTTATTCACCTTCAAAAATCCAAAAAACTGTTTTTTAGGGGGGTTTTGGGGGGTTTGAACGTGTTTTTCTGATTTTTAAATATTCTAAAGAGCTCAGTTACTTCAAGTTATATATAACCTATAAAAACAAAATTGATTTGATATATTATGAAGTCTATAAAATAGAGAAAATCCCCCAAAACCCCCCAAAAAACAGTTTTTCGGATTTTTGAAGGTGGAGAGACTTACGAAAAAATCTGAAAAAAATTAAAAATATAGTGTTTGATAAAACACACAAGATTAAGAAAAAATTAGACCTGCAGCTATTCCTCAAAAAAAGTTATACGCTTTTTTGAAAAAAAAAAATTTCTTTTAATTTTTTGAGGTTATGTACACTCTACCTATGGGTCTATAAAAAATAGGCATGTTTTATAAAAGCCTCAACTATACGTGTGAATTTTTTGAAATTTTAAAATTGATTGCATCCCACAAAAAAAAAATAAAACGAAAAATGAAGTTTTTGATGGTGGGGCAGGGGGAAGGGAGTGGTGGGTTAAAATCACGATGAATCCTATGTGTTAATCACATAGAACTTAAAAAAATAAAAAAAATTTAATTCTGTTAGTAAGTTCTGTTAACTTTTAATTTATTTATCCCGTCCATAAGTGGAAAGTTTGATGCGCCACTGTCGACGCATGTGCCACTGAAAAGTGACGGCACAGTGTTCAAACGTTTTCTTTTAGGTTCTACTATTTAAGTTATAGGGTCCCATCGTGCCTAAAATGATTAAGAAATTTCACCTATAGCGGCTCTTAGTCTATTTTGAATTAAATAAATTACATACATTCTACTTTTTATGTCAATTAATTTGATTAAAAACATTTTTTTTTTTAGATAAATATAGTATAAATAATTATGTAAATGTTTATATTACTGAATAGAGAATTAAATAACCTTTCAAATGAGCTAGCACACGACCCCTATTCTTATTTAAAAAAATCCATTACCTACGTCGTCACGCCCTGATGGATGACGTAGATGAAATAATTAATTTATTCCAAACATTTGTACCATACTGTATAAGATGCTGAGCCACGGACAGCACAGTTATTTTAAGTAATATCTATTCAGATACAATTCTTAAACAAACAAGTCAGGCTCTAAGATATCGTATAGTATTTATAAAGTCAGTTGAAACATTTCATTCCGAACGCGATTTATACGGCTAGTTCTAATGCTACGGCTAATGCTACTTGGAAATTCGCTATCGCCGGCGACGGTCGGTGGGTGTACATTACATGTTATTTACAGATAAAAAACGCTTCTTGACTAGTGTTAACTCATAACAGTGCTGTACAGCTTAATATTAGTTTAGTATTTTCTATTTTAGTGTCCTATTATTATTCATCGACACTTGACACATAATAATATATGAATTTAAATTATTTTTGTATACCTTTATAATTTTTATCTTTTCTTGAAGGCTCTAGATTCCAATATATAGACCCAATTATAGAAAATTATAATAAATATTCAGTTACAAATAAGTTGTAGTCACTTAAAATTCTCTTTTTAGTCACATTCTCCCAATACTAAAAACAATGAATAGAACGCTGCGCGAAAAATCAGACATCCCCAAGACTAGAGGTGTTCAAGACACCACTAGAGGTGTCCAAATTCTGTTTACGATGATGGTACATGTGTACCCTTAAACAACTTTGGTTTCGCATGGTCTTACCGCAGATCTGACAGTCCAAATCCTTGAAACTGGCCTCGTGTTTGTCCCTCACGTGCACTTTTAGATTGTAACGATTCACGAACTTCCTGCTGCAATAAGGACAAAATACCTGGCACTTACTGTCAGTGGAATACGACATCAAGTCTGAAAATAAATCGGAATAGAATGAGAAAACACTAAAGTTAAATGGTTTTACCTTAATTGCCCACATACGAACTAGATTAAACTGATTCCGACACCACTGTTTTATGAATTGATTTATGAAGAACTATGTAATGTATATTTTAATATATCTTCGCTTAATATAATATACTGCCATCCATAAATATCCTAATATTACAATAAGTTGCGAAAAGTAAATATTTTGGGGTGAAACTCAAGTCAATCGCAGAGAATCGCTTATTAATGATAGGAAACCAGTTTCAAAATGATATTTTTACTTTGTTAGAGTGTGCCAAAAGTTTCCAAAACTTTTGTTAAGAAAATGAATTCAAAAAGTGATAACCAACACCGACCAAAACACAAGGTTCTAAAGGTTCCAACCCCTTTATTCCTCCAAGTAAAAGCACACTTGGTCATAGGTCCACACAGTATACACTGCATGTATTCTAGTGTTGTAGTATTCTAGTTTTAAAGTAATAAAAACGCATTCGAAATTTGTTTCTCCACGTCGCATGCGCTTTGTGTATTGGCACATACTTTAGTTTTATACATAACGCCTTTCAAATATCTGCGAAACTGAAAAGTGAGCGATGTATAAATTTCGAGGGGCTCAGTGGAGGCTGTTCTTCAGAGAGAATGGAAACACCAAATAGTAATGCGAGAATTTATTAATGAGACCTACACTAAGGGTGGTTACCCCAGGAGAACTTTGAGTACTGAGTTATGACTTATTTGCGTTTCAGTTGAAGACTCTAATGATACTAAAATGTGTATTCTTTCTCAGCGGTGGCACTTAGTATTGGTGTCAAGCCACGCGCTGAGTATATTTACAAATATTGAGAACAAAGAAATATACAGTCGGAAAAATGAAAGAATACCCATGAACGAACATATAAAACACGCTGTATTTTCCTGTCACCGTGTCACAAAGAAAATTGCCCAACGCAAGTACATGTAATAATAATTATTACACGTACTTGCGCTGGCCAATTTTTTGTATGACACGGTGACAGGAAAATACAGCGTGTTTTATGTGTTCGTTCATGGGTATTCTTTCATTTTTCCTACTGTATTTGATCATCAAATTAAATAATGCACTTGCCCGAATTATTGTTTACAATTTACAATTCGTGAACTAAATTAGAAACCCGTACATGGCCAATACCATAACAAATTGGCTCATGTGATATACGGGGTGATTGTTCAATATCGGATATGAATATTGAATGTTTGATATTGGACACATTGCATTACACTTTTGAACTCGCTGCTGTCTTATCTTGACGACTCTGTTACACTGCGAGACGACTATCAAATTAATATCAAAGTATCAAATAAAAAACTTGTTAAAAAGATACCAAGTTTCTTGTAAAAGGTATTTTTGTGATTTATGGTATACAGCCAGCTACAGGAAGTTTATTTTCCTCGTGGATTTTAAAAAAAACTTGTCTTTTCACAAGCCTCCCCGATGAAAGGTAAACTTTGAAACACGTGTACGAGAATGATGAGATACTTAAATTGAAGCGCAACTGTCTATACTTATATTGTATATCATCTTTTATCGTACTGTCTGTATGAGCGCCCAGGTTGTTGCGTCCATCTTGAACCAATCTAATCGACTGTTTACCTGCCACTGCTCTATGTCATCTATCCATCTCTTTTGAGGTCTTCCCGTGATTCTTGTCGTCCTCCTTGGTCTCCAATCTAGGATCCTCAGTGTCAACCAGTTGTCATATCTGGCTATGTTTTGGATCTTGTCTCTCAGTGATATTGCAAGAAGGTTCGATCCATTGCTCTTTACTTTGTTTCTAGTTTTTAGCAGATTTTCTGGTAACAGCTACAGTCACCAAGCAGTAGGTACAAACTGGTACTATGTATGTGTTACACACCTTTTTCTTTAAGTTTATAGCAATGGAGGTGTTTTCAAGATATATGCTAGTTACCGAAAGCGGCCCATGCCAGTTGTGTTCTTTTAACTTCAGCATCTTGATTTGGTTTTACCAGTTTGATGGCATAGCCCAACATTTTTTATGGAACTGAAATGCAATATCCAAGATATTATTTAAAGTGACTCTCTCAATGTTTTGTTGATCTATCTGTAGGGAAGCATTGTAGTGATGTTGTCGACTCAATATAACAAATTTTCTTTTAGAAGCATCCATTTCTCTTTCTGTCGTGTTTACACCATTCAATAACTCTTGAAAGCCCTGGAGAATATCGCATAAGATAACAGTGTCGACAGCGTATCAAGAATATTAATCAGTTCCCCATTGATTTTCACTACCAAGTCTTTATCATTATTCAAGAGAACATCTCTGCGCTATTTCCCCTTATATTTTTCTTTTGAGCCACGCAATTTTGGAATTAAATTGTCGTTATAAGCATCTTTAAGTGTGCCCCACTTTTGCTGAAAGCATACTAAAAGGGTACCCCCGTTAAGATAAGAAAAATGCCCTCATTTCCAGAATTCATTTTTCCACTTTTTTACGTCTTATATGATTAAATACACTTAGAACAATTTTAGTCCACTACCCCCTCCCTGAACAACCTAAAAGGCATTTTTCGTTTTTATTATTTTTTTTTCGTTTAGTTTCAATAAATTTAAAAATTTCAAAAAAACTACACGCATAGTTGAGGTTCTTAAAAAACGTGTGTATTTTTATAGACCCGTAGGTTGAGTAAATAACCAAGGGTTAAGGTTAGGGGAGGAGGCGGTGGGCTAAAATTGCGCAGAGTCTTATTGTTTCTATAGTTGATTTTTTAACCAAGAGGAGTAAACTAAAAAGACAGATTCACACCCAAGAAAGTTACTAGAAAAGTCACCAAATTCATCTTCTTTTTTCGTTGATCATATCAGCTTTCTATGATAATCCATACAAATTATATTATACTAACACATCGCTAAAGAATTCTAAAAACAACTGTTTTTATATAAAAGTAGACTAAAAATCTAAAAATTAAAGGAATAATACAGAAAACACAAAAAATCGCCGATATACTTAATTAACCTATAAAATGACAGAAGTGCCAAAATTTCATAAATGTCCCTAGTGTCAAAAGTTAATAAAAGTGGAGTAAACTTGCCTGCGGTTGGACCAATTAGAAACAAGCACTACAGCGCGGTAAATTTGAATCACGCCTCTTGGTTAAAAAGCAAACAATAGTCACATAGAACGTCAAAAAATGAAAAAAAAAATTGGGAATGAGTGCATTTTGCCTATATTAACAGGGGTACCCTTACAAACAATATGGGTATTTTTTTCAAACTGTGACATTCAACGTTATCGGGAACCGATTTGATTGGTATAATAAAAACAAACGTCTAATTGTAAATTTATATATTTTACTAAATAATAATTGTAACTTACAGAGTATATTTAACAAATAATTTAATATAAATTAAGAGTAATATAACAATATAAGTTATATCAATGCTTTAAAAACTTAATGCCCATGACAAAATGTCATACTAAACCTACAATAACCATAAAGTTAAAGCAAGAGAGCATACGCGCAAAAATAGACGCATCACTCTGCAGCGCTACTTTGTGGATCCACAAAGTGGTCTAAATAGGCGATTTTGCAACCCCAATTATTTTGTGATAGTCCAAGAGACAGCGCTGAAAAATCTCTTTGAATTTACTAAAGCTAGATTTTTCACAGTTGATTACTGTGAGTGTGTAGAGAAACATACTGCGGTCGGTCAAGCAAAACGTAGAACAGGGGTTACTGAGAGGATATCAAAGTTGCTTTCCTACGAAGGTAATTAAATCCATTTACTAAGGCTGAAAATCAGTACACACATTCTAAATTAAATATAAATAAAAGTTATTATAGTCGGTCAGCTGTATGACGGGACATAGCCGGTCGGTCGGCCCCAGTGAATGTACAGGGTTATTCACTATATTTTGACCCCCTTGTAAACTGCTTTATTTACAGAATTAGAAAAAATGTAAAATACAAAAGTTATTCGATTTTTAAATTATGATTTTTTGACTTATATATCATACTAGTGACGTCATCCATTTGGGCGTAATGAAGTAATCGACTATTTTTTTTAATGGGAATAGGGGTAGAGTGCTAGCTCATTTGAAAGGTTATTCAATTCCCTATTCAGTAACATAAACATTAACATGATTAATTATACAGGGTGTCCAAAAATTTTTCTTTAATTAAATTCATTGTTTAATTATTAATTCAAAATTTTTTTCTGGACACCCTGTATAAATAATGATCTTAATGTTTATAGTACTGTATAGAGAATTGAATAACCTTTCAAATGAGCTAGCACACGACCCCTATTTTCATTTAAAAAAATAGTCGATTACGTCATCACGCCCAGATGGATGACGTCACTAGTACGATATATGTAAAAAAATCATAATTTAAAAATCGAATAACTTGTATTTTACATTTTTTTCTAATTCTGTAAATAAAGCAGTTTGCAAGGGGGTCAAAATATAGTGAATAACCCTGTAGATTCATTGGGGCCGACCGACCGGCTCTGTCCCGTCATGCAGCCGACCGACTATAATAATTTTTATTTATATTCAATTTAGAATGTGTGTACTGATTTTCAGCCTTAGTAAATGGATTTAATTACCTTCGTAGGAAAGCAACTTTGATACCCTCCCAGTAACCGCTGTTCTACGTTTCGCTTGACCGTCTGCAGTATGTTTCTCTACACAATCACAGTAATCAACTGTGAAAAATTGTACCAGAGGAGAGAATTTGTATTCCTGACACTTTTTGTATCTCTAAAATAAATAAAATAGATCGTTGGAAAATTTATTGGCAAACTTTTTGTAACCTCTCAACAACACAATATGTTTATATACAACCACAAATTCCAAATTTGAGATGGTTTAAGAAATTTAATAACATCCGTAAATATATAACAACCTTAATAAGATTGAGATTTGGTCATGCTTGTTATCCTACTCATCTTGCTAAAATCAAAATTTACAGTTCAGACTTATGTGAAACATGTCAAGAACAAGGAGATCTTAATCATATCTTTTTTAACTGTTCCAAATATATTCAGCATTCAGGAACTCTTTTAAGCAGCTTGCAAACGCTGCAAATATTTCCTCCGTACCAAATAAATAACCTATTGGCTACTAATGACAAAAGAGTATATGATTGTCTAATCAAATTTATACATAGCACAAATGTATGTCTGTAATCAATCTTAGCCAATCTCGTTAACCTTTTTTTTACCCAATTGTTTATTTTCCCTCCTTTTCCCCATTTATAGTAATGTCTTTTAGGAATTCTTAAGAGGTTTTTTTTTCTTTTGACTATTATGACCTGTTTGCAATAGTAGGTATAGATAGACACTTTTTTATTAAGTATTAAGTAAATTAGAATAATATGTTTTTCTTTTTAATAATTTGTATTAGGTTTAATAGTTTTTTTTTTGTATTAGTATTAATTATTATCAAGTTGTATCTGGCTAAATAGCTAAGTGCTAAAGTCACAAATAAAAAAAACTGAAAAATTTAGCTTTAGTAAATTCAAAGAGATTTTTCAGCGCTGCCTCTCCGTCTATAATGGACACCACAGTGGCGAGGATCGGAGACAGTGGCCAGGCACTGTGGCGTCCATTACAAAATCATTGGGGCTACAAAATCGCCTGTTTAAGCCATTTTGTGGATCCACAGAGTAGCGCTGCAGAGTGGTTCATCTATTTTTGCGCTAAACGATATTTCTTTAGTAATCAAATGATTCCTATAATGAATTATAATACGTTAAGAAATAAACATCTCTAACAAACTGCTAAACAATCATTGGTTAACTAACCTAAACTAAACTGCAAGTATATTACTCAAGCAAAATTAATATTATCTTCTAAATTACCAGTCTAACAAATTTGGTTTCAGTTTGCAATATGGCAACGGGTAAGAAATCTTTTCTCAAAATATGGAAACTGTTTTGATTAATTACGTTAAATAATATATGAATCATGATTAAGTTGGTCTAACTTTGGTAATCACCAAAGATGGTGTAGTCCAATTGGTTATAAGTAAAGTTGTTATTCAAGGATATGCCAAATGAAACACCTCGACTAGAGGATCTTTTTGGAATCCAACCTGAAAATCCGGCGAATCTAGAATACACCCTTTAAAATAGGCGATTTTCCTTATAAATCACGTTTACTAATACTAAATAGTATTGAAGTATTCCAGTTTACATATTTTGAAAAATGATTCTGTAAATAAAATTATTAAAATGAAATATATGAATATCACACAAATTTATTAAGGTCACTTATGCTCTAAGGCAAAACATAAGGCACATATTTCTCATAAGTATTTCAAAATTAATTTCTATCAAATATTAAACAATAATAATTAATGTATCTACTTATATGTTAATACGTTACTGTAACATTCGATGCTTCAAAACAGTAACAACTGAAATAAGTAAATAGGTTTTTTGAGTAGACCATTATTGTTCTACATGCTCTCCATATGACCAGAGAAGAGAGCAGAAGTGGCTGGTACAAAAATCTCAAATTTAAGACTTGTTGATAACACTTCACGTAAAGGAGCAAATGAGCAAGAAATGCTAGATCTACTGCGAAGAGTTGAGTTGGAAAGCCTTAAAGTTGGTATTAAAATAATAAAGACAAAACGAAGGTAATGGTGATGGACATATTCAGGTAAGTAACCACTTGCAAGAATACCAGATAGTAGACAGATTCAACTATCTCAGATCTAGTATATCTAAAGATGGCAACTGTGAAGCAAAAGTTCGGAGACGCATTAGTATAACAAAAAATGCGATGAGTCGCCTAAATAAACTTTGGAAAGAGAGATCTACCTCTCAAAAAATCAAGATGAGATTGGTGAATGTACTTAGGGAGCATCCATAAACTACGTCGTAAAAAATTTGAACTTTTTAATACCCCCCCCTCCGTCGTAATTCGTCGTTTAGAGACGACCCCCCCCCCATATCGACGTCTTCGTTGCAACTCACGACCTTCCTTTCATTGATTTAAAAAAAATCAATATTATTTCTGTTTTTTTTAATCAAATATGAGGGGGTAGGCGTAAAATCTTGGTCCAATGCTATTTAAAGGCATTAATTTTTTTCGAATCCTGAGAAAACTAATAAATATATTTGAAAAATTTAAACGCAGAATAAAAGATTACATTATTACTGAGGGTTGAAAGTCCCTTAGAATAAACAAAAGGTTTCTTTTGAATGAAATATTTGAAATGAAAAATTAGACAAAATTTTCTCTTTTTCTTCACCCCTGTAACTTATTAAAATAAACATTATAGATGTTTTCATGAACTTTTGGCCTCGGCAATAATGCAGTCTTTCATCTGCGTTTAAATTTTTCAAAAATCTTTATTAGTTTTTTAGTATTCAAAAAAATTAATGCATTTAAATAGCATTGGACCACGATTCGTTCTTTCAGAACTGTTGTTTCACACACGGTATGCAGCACATAAATGAACTAACAATTTAATATTTTTTGCTTCCAGACGTTGTTCTGCATATAGAAGCGAATGTTTAAACCCAAAGAACAATGTCTTATTGTTTGTTGTCCTGTACAAAAGTGCTACCTAATATTATTTTAACGCCGTGACTGATAAAAACGAAATGAAAAGTATGCGATAAAAGTATCTATAATAGAATTATTCTTTTTAATTTTAACAAAGGTATATTTATTCGTAAAAGTTTTGTTTTATTTTCAATTTCATATCAAAAAATTTACGTTTTTATATGAATATCTGATACTTTAATGCTGGTAGAAGCTAGTAAAAAATTATTTTTATAGACACAATAGCGACAAATTTAAATATACCATTTACGACGTCGAATGGGCACTCATACCCCCTCCCATCTGTCGTACTCCGCCGTAATAAACAAGCCCCCCCTCTTCTCAACGACGTAGTTTATGGATGATCCCTTATGTTCTCAATATTTCTATAGGAGAAAGAAACGTATCACTCTTCGCGACCAATAACGCAAAAAATTGATGTCTTTGAGATGTGGTGCTGGAGAAGAATGTTGCGCATACGACGACACAGTATTAATGTCGTAGAGACCCGACTTGGGTCAATTGTATGTGTGTTAAGTCATAATAATAAATTATAAAGTACAACCCGTCTTTTTTTTTTGAAAACCGAACATGAAAATTAAGTTGGGCTAATATGGCGTGAGTCCAACAGTACAGAGGTCATTAAAATGGAGAATGCACAAGTGTCATAAACTTCAATTGCAGAATATTTTCTTAAGAGGCAACAGTAGCGATCAACAGGTAGCAACAAACGCGGTCCAAGATTGCGGCTGTAATTTTGAATATTTTGTCGAGATATTTGGCACACATATTCGTAATATAATAAAGAATGGCGGTACAGAGCCCAATTTCAGAAATATGTTAGTATGTGGAAATTACTCTACAGGGTGTTAGTAAATAAGTATGAAAAATTTTAAGGGCAGAGATACGGGGTGTTGAAATTATAATTTCAAACTGCCAATTTATTTATTGCTCTAAGACCAGTTGAGCTATGAAAATGAAATTTGGTGAGTTTTAGGAGGTAGTTATTACGAACTTTTTGACATACAATTTAGAATTTTGTATTCATCATTGGCGCGCCTACGGGCAATGGTCAGAATTTTTTAAAGAAAAAAAAATAGTACGCCACTGTGATATTTCGAATTAAAAATTATTTTTAAATTCCACGTCTAATTTATGATAAAAAACCTTTCTTGCCCTTTTTTCACATGGTGCACCGTTTTTATGCAGAAAAATAAAACATCTTGGCGCGTATTTTTCATTTCTTAATACATCATCAAGAACTATCCAATACAATAATACTAAACTAGAACAATAACAGAAGAATTTTATATTCATCATTGGCGCGCGTACGGGTAATGGTCTGAATTTTTTGAAGAAAAAAATGGTACGCCACTGAGATATGTCAAACTAAAAATCATTTTTGAATTCATCGTTCAATTTACGACAAAAAATCTTTCTTTACTTTTTTTCATACGAGGCGCTGTTTTTATACAAAAAAATAAAACATCTTAACGCTTACCAAGTATTTGAGGTCGTTTCCATATGCATAGAAACTTAGTTCAAATACTTTGTAAACGTTAAGATGTTTAATTTTTTTGCATAAAAACGGCGCCGCATATAAAAAAAAGGGAAGAAAGATTTTTTGTCGTCAATTGAACGAGGAATTCAAAAATGATTTTTAGTTTGACATATCTCAGTGGCGTACTATTTTTTTCTTAAAAAAATTCAGACCATTACCCGTACGCGCGACAATGATGAATATTAAATTCTTCTGTTACCTGTAAAGGAGATCATTTTAAACATTTCTTGGAGCTTTGTACCTAGTTGAAATGGTGTTAGTAATATTTTCTGTTATTGTTCTAGTTTAGTATTATTATATTGGATTTCTTGATGATGTATCAGGCTACGGCTTCACGGGCGAGAAATTGACGCTAGCAGTAGCCGTAAAGCGAACTTAAGGTTCAGCGCAACGGAAGAGGAATAGCCGAACTGAACCGACTACAGGACTTGTGCGTAGTCGGTTCAGTTCGGCTATTCCTATTTCGTTTCGCGGAACCTTAAGTTCGTTTTACGGCTACTGCTAGCGTCAATTTCCCGCCCGTGGAGCCGTAGCCTTAAGAAATGAAAAATATGCGCCAAGGTGTTTTATTTTTCTGCATAAAAACGGTGCATCATATGAAAAAAAGGCAAGAAAGGTTTTTTATCATAAATTAAACGTGGAATTTAAAAATAATTTTCGTATTCGAAATATCTCAGTGGAGTACTATTTTTTTCTTTAAAATAATTCAGACCATTGCCAGTAGGCGCGCCAATGATGAATACAAAATTCTTAGTTGTATGTCATAAAATTCATAATAACTACCTCTTAAACCTCACCAAATTTCATTTTCGTAGCTCAACTGGTCTTAGAGCAATAAATAAATTGGCAGTTTGAAATAAAAATTTCAGCACCCCGTATCTCCGAAACTAAGCAATTGCGGACATATGTTTATAGAACAAACTGGCATTAATTTTTCATGTAGAATTAGCCCTTAAAATTTTTCATACTTATTTACTAACACCCTGTATAACTAAATAAAATATTGCAAAAAGGAGCCTGTACCGCCATTAAGAAGAACAAAAAAATAAACTTTCTTCAAATAAACTTTTTTACCCCATGCCTAGATTTTGTGTCATATTGGACCTAGCAAATTTTTTTATCTCTAACAAGAAATCGAACATATTATAACTAAATAACTGATTAGTCAACATAGAGAAAATGTCACTGTCATTTTGACAAACCTGCGTCAGAGTTCTGTTCCGTTATCTGCATAGGGATTACGAACACTCTACGGCGCTACGGTAAAACATGGCGGATACGATTCGTATCGAGTGTTCGTAATACCTATGCAGACAACAGAACAGAAATCTGACGCAGGTTTGTCAAAATGACAGTGACACTTTCTCTATGTTGACTAATCAGTTATTTATTTATAATATGTTCGATTTCTTGTTAGAGATAAAAAATTTTACTAGGTCCAATATGACACAAAATCTAGGCATGGAATAAAAAAGTTTATTTGAAGAAAGTTTATTTTTTTGTTCTTCTTTATAGAGTAATTTCCACTTACTAACATATTTCTCAAATTGGGCTCTGTACCGCCATTCTTTATTATATTACGAATATGTGTGCCAAATATCTCGACAAAATATTCAAAATTACAGCCGCAATCTTGGACCGCGTTTGTTGCTACCTGTTGATCGCTACTGTTGCCCCTTAAATGTAGTGCCACAAGTAGAATTCATGACATATGGCGGTAAACTTTGCTTTAAATATGCTGAATCCATTATTGACAACCCAACCATCAGACGTGCACTGTCTTAAAGCATTAGACTATTCATACAAAATCGATCAGACTTAAAAAAAAATAGTTTAAAGCCAAATACAATCATATGTAATCGTTAAATATTACTATATAAACAATTAAATTATTGTATGTTTCTGGTACAAATCATTCTATTATTTAATACAATCTAAACTTATTAGTCATTTGGTAAAATTGAACTTTTTGTTTAAAAATACATCATAATTAAAAAGTTATAAAAAGCCTTTATTAAAATTAATTTCACCAGATAATTCTAATAATTCGATCACTCACTATAAATAAAATCAACTAGATCAGTGGTTCCCAACCTTTTATGTCTCGCGACCCACCTTCTGATGTTTTTCCATATTCGCGACCCATCCCTCACCCATGATGATACGCTATTCTGTACTCTGTACACTACTTAGCTAATGTAAGATCCACGCCGCGGCCCACCTGAAATGTGCCCGCGACCCACTAGTGGGTCGCGACCCACCGGTTGGGAAACGCTGAACTAGATGAATCTTAACATAAAAATAATATAAAAAATGGGTTATTCACTAAATTAAGAAAACTTTGGTATAAATAATCATTTAGGCTTATAACGACTAATAATATGAATATAACTCGAGAAAAAAAGTAAAATTTGGTAACAGTCCATCCGTAATAACATACTCTTAAATACGGACCATTTATGATCATTCGGAAAATGTTGATTATTTGGAATAGCTTGTTTATATCTTGCTGATATGTAAGTATACTTGAATTTAACCGATCCAAACCAATCTTAAAATCTAGAACTTAGCGCAGTCTTAATAACAACTTATGTTGTTTTAGCTGTTAATTACATGTACTTATGATCTGAAGATAAGTTGTAAAGTGTAGATTGTAGATCACGAAAAAGTTCGCAAGTACAGTACCTACTTGGTAAGTATTAAGTTGTGACTACGCAGTACACAGATTGTAAGTAAATACTTTCTTATTATTTTTATGTTTGTATGGTATTTCTGTTGCTAAATTCCCGATTTTGGCAAAGCACCAGGCCATTTAGAATGATCGTAAATGGCCAGTTATTGAGTTTTAAAATTATTTTAAAATATCTTTTCCGAAGACATATACTCCAGTGTAAAGTTAGATCAGTTTTTTCCATATATAATACTAAAGCATAGGTATTGGGACCGTGCAAGTTCGGCAAAGCGACCTCTATTTCTACGCTCTGTACTTTTATTCGCACTTTTAATTATATTGGCCAATTATATTAGTCCTGGTTGCTGGATAATTGTCAAGACCATAGTCGAAAAAAATAATAAGAAGAAAAAATAAGATGCAGGTTATGTTTAGCAAACGTAAACAATTGTATGTAGTAAATAAAATCAGTTATTAAAATGCAGTACTGCAAGCAAAATACAATTAATTAAATTTACCTTTATATAATAATTGCATATCATATCAATATTGTGGAGCAATATATAATTTTTCTCTGTCAATGACAGAAGGTATGAAATATACGTCAATTTGACAATTTTAATTGACAATATGAATTATTTAAGATAGTTGCAATATTTCTCCGCGACTCGCGCACGGTCGTTTCTCGTTTCCCTTTCCAAGTACTTGCACACCGCGAATAGTTATTCAGAAGTGATCCAGGAGAATTTTGTTTGTGGATTACTTACAAACTGGTAAAACAATAACTTCTGAATATTAGTATAACCTTTTAGACCAGCTGAACGAAAAAATTTGTAAAAAAAACACGGTTTACAGAAAAAAAATATTTTTCGTCAAAATAAAAATTTTTCACCAAAAAGAAAAATGTCACTGAAAAATTGAGAATGACTAAAATCCATGAATAAAAATTCGAATTGTTGATGCATCCACCCTATTCACCAGATTTGGCCCCTAGCGGCTTCTATTTGTTTCAATATACTGAACACACTGTATTAGACTAATGAACTCACAACATATATTAATATGATTGATCCCATTAACTTTTACAATCAAAATTTACTCATTTATAGACTACAGTAAAAACTGATCTAGCTACACCATGGAAAACTCAAGCGTTTATCTCTATTCTTTGAATAGTTTCATTGATCGTCGAAAAATGAAACTTGGCAATATGTTTCCTCAAACTCTCGGCGTTTTTATACATCTGCGAGCATATGACACACTTAAACGGCCCTGCAAATTCTCCGTGGATATTTTTCTCGTGAGTCCTCAAGTGATCCCGCCTTGAAAACTTTTTCATGCATTGTCCACACTGGTAGTTAATCTTGTTCAGTTGTTTTCCTAAATTGCAATCATTTACTATTAATATACATTCACCGGCACAAAATTCCGCCACTAAAAATTTTTGATTAAGTTTGACAATAAATTTAGAACTTTATTATTTGTACTCCAATTTTCAAGACTCTTGCATCAATTTGTAGGTAAATGTATTGATATTGTTTGTTATTATTCCGGTAATAAAAATTTTTGCTTAGATGGCATTATACGGGGGTGAACGGAAGTGTTGTTAATTCTCCTAACTTGAAAAAATTCTGTGGAAAAATTGAAGAGCTAATTTTCTTTCATACTTTTTTCGTATTATCTCGGAGGCATCCATAATATTTTGTTTTTTGAATTATTTGAATATGTATCTCTTTTTTTGTAAAAGCTGTAAACAACAACACTGATTTGAAGGATTATTTAATTAAAATTATCAAACGCACTAAAATTAACAACACCAGACAAAATTAACATCTAACAATAAAACACTGAAAACGTTTGTTTTCTGTACTTCCACAAAATTTATTACAACTATGTGACTACAGCTGTTTCGGCAGAGTGCCTTTCTCAAGTGATTTAGAATTACTATGGGTTTGCCTTTTTAAAGTCTTTAACTGAAGAGGTTGAGGAGTGGGGAGCTGTTTGTCTCGAGTTGGCCATTCAGAATTATATCTGTATTTTTCAATTTATTAATTTCCATAGATTCTAATAAAGATAGCTTAAGGCCTTTATTTTGAATATGCAGAATTTGAAACTGTTCATTAAAAGAATGATTATGATCTAGAAGGTGAAGTGCGTATGTAGAAGTGTCTGTTTTTCTATTGTTGAAAGCCCTTTTGTGTTCTGCTATCCGTTTGTCAAAGGTTCTGCCAGTTTGACCGATGTAAGTTTTCGGACAGTCACCACAAGTTAGTTTGTAAACACCACTCTGTAGTTGTTTTCTCTTTTGGGCTCTTGTTGTTCTTAATATATTTTCTTAAGTTGTTATTAGTTCTGAAAGCTGGTGTTATTCCTTTCTTTTTTATGTATCTGGCTATTTTTGTTGTTATCTTGCCAGTATATGTGATAGAGCAGAAGGTACTGGGTTCTTTCTGTGGTGGTGGATAGACTAATTTCAGGGCTTTCTTATGGAGTTTTTGGTTTCAAATTTTGTTAATTGTTTGTTCGTTATAGCCATTGTTTACTGCTATTTGTTTAATTAACAAAATTTTAAACCAAAAACTCCATAAGAAAGCCCTGAAATTAGTCTATCCACCACCACAGAAAGAACCCAGTACCTTCTGCTCTATCACATATACTGGCAAGATAACAACAAAAAGAGCCAGATACATAAAAAAGAAAGGAATAACACCAGCTTTCAGAAGTAATAACAACTTAAGCAAATATATTAAGAACAATAAGAGCCGAAAGAGAAAACAACTACAGAGTGGTGTTTACAAACTAACTTGTGGTGACTGTCCGAAAACTTACATCGGTCAAACTGGCAGAACCGTTGACAAACGAATAGCAGAACCCAAAAGGGTTTTCAACAATATAAAAACAGACACTTCTACATACGCACTTCACCTTCTAGATCATAATCATTCTTTTAATGAACAGTTTCAAATTCTGCATATTCAAAATAAAGGCCTTAAGCTATCTTTATTAGAATCTATGGAAATTAATAAATTGAAAAATACAGATATAATTCTGAATGACCAACTCGGGACAAACAGCTCCCCACTCCTCAACCTCTTCAGTTAAAGACTTTAAAAAGGCAAACCCATAGTAATCTAAATCACTTGAGAAAGGCACTCTGCCGAAACAGCTGTAGTCACATAGTTGTAATAAATTTTGTGGAAGTATAGAAAACAAACGTTTTCAGTGTTTTATTGTTAGATAAAATGAACTTCCATCAAGTAACGGTCGAATCCATCAATTACAAAATTAACAACAACACAATTCAATAGCAGGTACGTCCACCTCTCGCAGCAACGATTGCTCGCAATCTGTTTGACATCGAATAAATAAGATGTGTTATCCTTGCCTGTTCTTGCCTATTCTAAATTCATCATGGCATGCGGGCCCTTTTAATCTTATCAATCCAACCTCTACTTAAGATATCTATGTTTATGGGTAAGTCAGTGTTTTTATTTACAAAAAATTGCGCAGCTCTTACAAGAAAAGAGATATTTGGATAATTCAAAAAACAAAATCTTCACGATGCCTCCGGGATAATACGAAAGGACCTGAAAGGACTATGAAACAAAACCAGCTCTTCAATTTTTCCACAGAATTTTTTAAAGTTACGGGAAAATACAACGCTTCTATTCATCCCCTTAGTATGCCATCTAAGCAAAATTTTTTTGTTGCCGGAATAATAGCAAACGATATTAACCCTTAAACGCCCAAGGGTGGGTAAAAAATGTCCACCTAATGCGTATTCCTTTGTAACATATTTATTACGTGTTTTAAAATTTAAAAAAAATTATTTATTGTTAAAAAGACAGCCCTTTATCGAATGTTAATTTGGTTCTACCGATATTTTTAAAAATAAAAGTAATATCTTGAGTTAAATATGAGCCGGCATAAAAAGTACACCCTTGATAAAACTTGTTTCTAAAGGTTTCTATATAATTTCTTATTGGTAGGAACATAATCCATATAATTATCGACGTATATTTACATAATCGACATAATTATCTGCCAATGAGGAGGCTGAAAGGAAGAATGTGGAAAAAATCGACAAATCTGAATTACTGGCTTTTACTGTTATGTTAATTTTGATGTACACTGTAATTTTGTTGTAAGGTTTGTAAATTATTTATATTAATATTTTAGAAGATGCTGTGTTTATTAAGAATAATATTCTTAAGTTTAATCCATTTCCAACAACTCTCAACAAATATATTAGCTGTTTTCGAGGTGGACATTTTTTACCCACCCTTGGGCGTACATGGAACCTAAAAAAGGTTGGGCGTTTAAGGGTTAATACATGTATCTACAAACTGATGCAAGAATCTTGAAAATCGGAGTACAAATAATAAAGTTATAGTTATAAGGTATCAAACTTAATCAAAAATTTTTAGTGGTGGAATTTTGTGCCGGTGAGTGTATATTTTGAGCTATGTACAATGTATTATGTAAGCAAAATAGCTCTTACTTGACTAATCCTTCAGTAACGCAGCGTAGCAGGCAATAAAAAACACGATTAAAAGTTAGTTTTATGTTATATTTCAAATGTAACAATGGAATTATCAAATATATGAATCGTATTCTGAGAAATGAGAGCATAATTTGTATTTTATTGCAGGTTTTATTAGAAGTTTAAGCTTTATGATTTAGCGCTAATATGTTACAGCAAAAATTGTCAATTTTGGAATATTTCATACTTAAAAAATTATAGATATCAGGTAAAAATTATAGGTAAAAAAATTATGAGACTGGCTATATACCAACGCATTGGCTGCTGTCGACTTTTGTGACGATACCCAAAAAATGAAATACTAGAAGTCGTAGTGACTACCATACCATCAGCTTCATAAGCCATGATTTAAAAATATTTTTTCGAATTTTGCACTCAAGGATGTACCAAAAAATGTCAGAAAAACTTAGTGATACACAGTTTAGGTTCCACAATAACAAGAAAAGCAAAATTTAGTCTTCAAGCTAGGGTACAGAGACGCAGAGATCCCCGCCATCTGGTATGTGTTTTATCGAATTTGAGAAGGCCTTTGATTGAGTTAAATATACGGAAATAATGATCTATTGCTATTTTTCAGCAGGTAGATACAGTGGAACCCCGATAAGTCGGCCCCGATAACCCGGAAGTCCGGCTAACCCGGATTGATTTTCATCAGATAAACATTTTGATTTTCAGTACATATTTTATATTTTGACAATGACACCCGTTCTGGGCGTCGAAATGTTAATAAAATTATTTTTTCAATTTAATTGTGGCCTTATTTCCCATCAAAATAGTTAATTATCAGATAAACATTTCAACAATAAAAATGTATGTATGTAATATAATATTTGAAAGATAATGTGTATTTGTGTAATTTGAACTATACGATAGTAAAAATGACTCATGGCACAAGCCGGCAGAAACAACAGGAACCTGTCTGTAGTATTCCTTTATTTTTTATTTCAAACTGTGTTAGCATTGTTTAAGAAAGACTATTTAAAAAATTATTTTTTAATCACTGGTCTTAGTTTTCACTGTTCTTAATACATAATAACAAAACATCGTTCCGATTGTGACTGTATGAATACAGTATTGTATTGTTCGCTTCTGTTTGCTTAGGTTTGTGTTTGAGTGTTATGTTATTTCAATTCTAACGGAGTTTATCTGTAAGTATACCGTATTTTATTAATTTTTACCATATTCTCCGGCTAACCCGGATTTTCGATAACCCGGATCGGCCGCGGTCCCAATTAATCCGAGTTATCGAGGTTCCACTGTATTAATAATAAAGACTTAAAGTCTTACTGGCATCAATGTCCAAACATCATAATTTGCCGGGATAATTTTGAAGAGGTACAAATATGAAGGGTAGGACAGGGCTTCATTTTGTCCCCACTAATATTTAACATGGCGTGTTGAATCAAGGGTCAAGGGAGTTAGTTGGGCCAAGGTATCGCGATAACCGACAAAGAATAGAGAATACAAGAAAATTGGTAGAATTTACTATTAATTCTTGACTGCAAGATGATCAAAACACAACATGGAAAGGGCCGGCGATAACGGGCCTGTATGGGATGCACTGCAGGTGGGCGCCCTTGTTTGGGGGCGCCCAAATGAGCTTTTTTTTTCTGATGATGTTTTACAAAATACTAATTGAGAACAATCTAAGGGCGCCTGTGCTAGAAAGCAGACGGGCACCTCATACCCTATCGCCGGCATGTTGGTAGTACGTTTAAATACTGATGACAAATTAAAACTAATTTCAACATCTTTCAGAATACGGCTCAGTGATAACTAAGTAGTATGAAATTTTAATGCAGTAAGCTGATACAAAATAAGGTACTTCGATAAAAATTTGTAAGAAATACTGCTGAACTATTAATAAACAATTTTTATAAATATTACAGTGACATTGATGTATGTAAATTAGAATAAACCAAATAGCAATGCACAACAAAGATAGGCACACAATAACATGAAGGAATCTCTCAATTTCGTCTCACTGAATTTGATGACTGTGGTGTAAAAGCTTGAAAAAACCTCACTGATGATGAACTCTTTTGTTCGAAAACGTTCTATGATGTAAGCCTTTAAGGGAATTTTTAAACTAAATATACCTTTTATAAAGGATTTTAACGAATTTGCATATTATTCCACATATAACATAATCCAATGCTGAGATAGTAGATAAAGCGACTGTCTTTATTAATTCTCATTGCTCAGGTATAAATAACAAGGACCAATTTGTGGACTGTCATTGTATCAGCTTACTATAACCGTTGATTGATAAATACGGATAGTATTATCCAGTATATTTATCAGTCAACGCTATAACTACACATTCATTATTATCACATGCGATTCAAACATCTTAAACTCATAAAAAAATATTAAAAAGTTGGATATTAATATGAATTCTGTTTTCATAAAAAATCAAACTCATAGTTTCACTGAAAGTATATATATATATATATATATATATATATATATATATATATATATATATATAAACTATTAAAAATACTATTCCCAGTATTTACCTTTATTTACTTGTCCAAATCAGTGTTGTCACATTATTAATATCGTTCTAATAGTCTCTAATTTGTGTGTCTATTGTAGTCAGGAGCAGTACTAATAATTCTCGAGACCTTACTTATTCACTTCCAGCTATTTTCATTCAACGCTTTTAAAAATGTTTCATATATAGTGAGAATAAAAAATGTTAATGCTTATATGGGATTACCCACAGTTCGGTTGTAATGATAATTACATAGTTTTGGGCAGGATAGATCTGAGTTTGTTGTCTGTTTTAACTGTTGTACCTATTTCCTATCCTGTTTAATTTTTCTGATAAGCCCTTTACACCAAACCTAACAACACAGGGGAGAGGTCAAAGACAGTGACGGTTTAAGGCATCATGGGGCCCTAGGCGGTCATAAGAAGTAGGCCCCTTTATAGCGACCATTTACTTAAAACAAATTTACAGATATTTATGTTATTACGACAATGTAAAAAAGATCATTTTTCCTTTTTTTTTACATTTCGCAACAACTTCTCATTAATAAAGAAAAAAGGGATATTGTGTCGATATATGATTTTGCCCTGGGTATGAGTGCCACCCCTTCGGGGGTGAAAAAACATACATTCAAAATAAGTACGGAAATGGCTAAACTGATTAACTCTAAGTAACTCTTCTAAGTAACTTTTGTTCTATCGAGTTTTTTCACTAAATCAATACTTTTTGAGTTATTTGCGAGTGAATATGTTCATTTTTCAACAAAAAAACACGTTTTAGACGGTTTTTCGCAAACAACTACAAAATTAAGTTTTTATCGAAAAAATATTCTTGGAAAAATATAGCGTATACAAAATTTAAAAAAATGGTGTATGTATGAAGTATGTAGACCCAGTATAAGCAGAGCTGGAGCTAATGACAAGTAGATTCTTATTCGACAAATTCCAAATCAAATATTTCAACGTAAATAACCAAAAAATAAAGCACTTTTCGGTGAAAATCATCACAACTTTTTTAAAGTGGTAAAAAATTTTTATTTTTGTTTTTTTTTTAAACAAGTTTCAAGTATCAAAATTAAGCAAGTAAAGCTTAAAATAATGTTGATTCTATTTTTTGACAAAAAAATCTTGAAAATTTATGAAAATCTTGGAAAAAACTTATATTATTTATGATCTGTAAGTGTCACCGGTTCACAGTGCTTATATTTCTTAACATTCGGATTTAAAGTAAAACAACTTTTTGAAATTTTGAAAAATTTTTTTTTGCTTTTCTGAATATTTCAGATTTTTGCTTTTTTGGAAGATAAAAATTGGTTAAGATATGACTGTTCAAAATTTGCATACCTTGGGTAAAGAATTTTTCATTTATTAAAAATTAATAAATGAAAATAGTTTCTATCCTTGTAGGATCGGTACTCACCGGAGGGACCGCAGACGTTCGGATACAATTAGCGTCTCTTTGCAAGAACAATGACGACTTTGCTAAGTAACAAGATATTTACTCAACACACACACACTACCCATTAGACTAGGTACCTGATTGAAAAATCCACTGTACCATGCCAATGGCCATTAGTTGTTGTCGAGGCATTAAGCCAAATAAAAAAAATTGCATATACTCGTGATTAGTGACTTGTTCAAGTCCTTTCTACTACAGCCCTTTTATAAATAAGCACTTAATACCGATAAAGCTCACAGAGCATATAAACAATACATAAGTAAAGTAGCTTGTGAAGCGGTAAGGATTAATTTCATTTGGGATGTTAATTAGGGGGTTATTTTAACCAGTTTTTTTTATCCAAAAAATGGGATCAAATTTATTCTGAGCGTATATTGCTTACTTTTTATGCTAGAAATTTTTTTAAAAAAACAAGAATATTGCTTTTTTAAACATTTAAACAAGTTATGATGAGTTTTCCATGAAAAGTGCTTCGTTTTTTGATTATTTTACGTTGAAATATTCGATTTGGAATTTGACGAATAAGAACCTACTTTTCATTAGCTACAACTCTGCTTCTACTGGGTCTACAAACTGCACACATTTGTTCAATTTTTTTAAAAGCTATATTTTTGCTAAGAATATTTTTTCGATAAAATACTTACTTTTTGAGTTATTTGCGAAAAACCGTCTAAAAACGTGTTATTTTTTGTTGAAAAATGAAGATATTCACTTGCAAATAACTCGAAATGTATTGACTTGATGAAAAAACTCTACTGAACAAAAGTTGCTTAGAATTAGTCAGTTCCGGACGTATTTTGACGGTATATTTTTTCACCCCCGAGAAGGGGTGGACTCAACCGTGGAGCAAAAACATACATTGGCACAATATCAATTTTTTCTTTGACATGTTAGCTATGCTTATACCAAATTTCATGTCAATCCAAGCTCTTGTTTCAAATCCAAAGGTTTTTTAAAATCCGGAGGTTTTGCAATATTTTACCGTGAGTGAATGGACTATAAGGCCCATCGGTGGGTAGAAATTGAAAAAAAAACGTACAAAATAATTACCAGCTTCTAAGCAAAATTTGCTTGCAAAATTGATTACCACATTGAGGAAATGATTAGAACATGGAATATAAAAATGCCTTTGAAGATAACTGCTTAATTTGTCTTGGAAGTCGGTTGTATTTTCCTGATATTTGACAGAAAACAAAGCAAAAAACTGAGTTTGATTGGAAATCATAAATTAAACATTCTCTTTTTTTTGTCTCAGTTAGCCCTATTTGATTTTTTTACCATTTTAATTTTTTTTTAATTACTGCTTAAATAATTCAATATTAATTAATGCATTTGTGTGGGATGCGGGCCCCAACACATAGAATTATCACAGAAATACACATAATAATCAGAATTTGATATATCACAGTGCGTGAAACATCCATCCTCGTATCTTTCCAGCCACAGCTGGGTGTCGCCTACAACCATCATAAGCAAAGTACATTCGAACCTTAATATCTCTATACAACAATTGGCGGTTATTCACACCTTCCCAACAAATTTCTCTTAATTTTTTGATAATGATTTCTGGAGTGGCAATCGAAACGTCAAGTATTTTTTAGGTATATGTAATTGTCATTACAACCGAACTGTGGCTAATCCCATATAAACATAACATTTAATTTAAACATGCCACAAGTCAACAGTTTTAGAGCTAAATAGTGTGAATAGTTTTATAACATGACGATCTATCTGCCTGTTCACATGTAATATGTCTGTATTACGAACTTTTCTCACATGTAATTGTTTAATATATTTACTCTGAAATAAAATGTATAGGTCCATGATTCTTGATCTAACACGCTAAGTTGGTTTAGCCAGTCTCCTCGAACATCCTTCTGTAAATAAAACTTCGAAATATCGCTAGAAAATTATTAGTATGATACACTTAAAAATGTTAAGGGGATGCTATATTAGACTGTCTACTTACCATGCAAAAAACTTTAAAAATATAAACAACACAAAATCACAGCAATGCGAAAAAAAATTAACAACGCAAAAAATGATTTAGTAAAAACGTAAAATGCTCGTCAAATAACAAATAAAATATATGTACAAAATTAACAGGTTAAATTTAGCTATATAGTATCTATTATGTATCTTCTTGATTATTATATTGTATCCACATTATTACGTGGAAATAAATAGTAAAGAATTAGATTTACAGGGTATTCTATATATTTTAGACATTTACAGCAAAATAAATAATTTGTTCTGATCTGCTAAAATTGCTGTCGCCAGGGGGGTACAACGGTCTCCTTTATTTAGATTTACTTACCCAAGTTTTTTTATGTATTTTGACCCGTGGAACACGAATTTTTTTGGTAACAGTTGGTCCGGATGTCGATAAGCTGTTATAAACAAAAAATTTAAAAGACGATTTTTTGAAAAAAACATTTTTTTTGTATTTTTTGGGTCATTCTAAGTAAAAAATGTTATTGCAAGTTTTTTCGTAAGATGCATAGTTTTCGAGATAAATGCAGTTGACCTTTCAAAAAATCGAATAATTGCAATTTTTGAACCCCAATATATACAAGCTGTACGCTCCCGAGGAAGCTGAAGCTGTTTTCACTTGAAGATCCTTTTTGTGGGGGATCATCCCATTCTGACTTTGGTTTTACAATTGCTGGTGTGACTTCGCTGTTTCCACTACCTTTCTCCATTCTTCTCTCTCTCTGATTTTGCTTCCTATATTTCTAATTTCCATACTTCTTAAGTCTTCTTCCACTTGTTGTCTCCATCTGAGTTTAGGCCTGCCTCTGGTTCTTGTACCTGGTGGTATCCATTCGGTTATAACTCTTAACGGATTGTTCTTCTCTCTTCTCATTATGTGTCCATACCATCTAATTCTCTGTGCTTTTGTTGCTCTTACTATGTTCTCTTGACCCATCCATTCTTGTATTTCGTGGTTCATCCATTGCCTTGCATCCTCTTCGTTTTCCCTCTTTGGTCCCAGAATTTTTCTCTCAAAAACTTTCAGCTGCTCTTCTTCTCTTGCTGTTAATGTGAATGTCTCCAAAGCGTATAGCACTATTGGTCTTATGGTCGTTTTGTAGATTTTCATTTTTGTATTTCGGCTTATCTTCTTATCTTTGAAAATTTTTTTATTTCTGTAGAATGCTTTGTTTCCTGCTTGAATTCTTCTTTTCATATCTACACTTTCATTTCTTCTGTTGACTAATACTCCCAAATATTTGAATGTTTCAACCTCTTCGAAGCTGTGTGCGTCTATTGTCATTTCTGTCAGTTGCGTCTTCTTTTTTTTACTTACATTCATGTATTTTGTTTTATTTTCATTTATTTCCAGTCCTCTTAGTTTGGATTCGTTTTCTATTTCTTGAAAGGTTTTCTTTAATGCCTTTTTATCTGTTGCTACTATGGTTATATCGTCCGCATATCCAATTATTTGTACTGTATTTTTATTTATAGTTCCTGCGTTTGACAACTTTTTTATTATCTTATCTAATGATAGAATAAATAGTACAGTTGAGAGCGCATCTCCTTGTCTTACTCCATTTTTAATTTTTATTATTTCTGTTCTCTCTCTTCCGGTGTCTATTGTTGCTTGGGAATCTCGCATTGTCATTTCTATCATTCTTATAATTTTATTTGGTATTTTGCACTCTTGTAAGTCTTGGATCATTTTTCTTCTACTTAGTTTGTCAAAAGCCTGTTTAAAGTCTAGAAAAAGTATATGTGCTTCTCCGTCGTACTCGTATGTTTTCTCTATCGCTTGTTTTAGTGTATGGATAGCATCTATCGTGGATCTTCCTTTTCTGAAACCGTACTGGTAGTCTCCTATGCTTTGTTCTGTGTATATTGTTAGTCTGTCTCTAATTATACCAGTCAGTACTTTATATGTTACATTCAGTAAATTAATTGCTCGGTAGTTTTTACATATCCTGTGGTCTCCTTGTTTTGGGATTGTCACAATAATTCCTTTCTTCCATTATTCGGGCATTGTTTCCTTATTCCATATATTCTGTATTAGTTCATAAATCTTTCTGTATAGTGCTTCACCCCCGTATTTTATAAGTTCTGCACATATTCCGTCGTCTCCCGCTGTTTTCCCGTTTTTCAGTTTGCATATTGTATCTTTTACTTCTGTATAGGTCAATTCTTCTTCTTCACCTTGTTCCGGGTTCATTATTGTTTCTCTTTCTTCTTCTACATCCGTTTCTTGATACATTTCTTCGAAATACTTCTGCCATGTTTCTGCTTCTATGGTTACATTAGCTGTCCGTTTTCTACTACCTAGCTTTAAGTATTGGTACAGTGGTTTTGAATTGTGTCTCTTATTTTCTGTTTCGATCTCGTTCATAATTTCGTCTACTTTTTTATTTTTCTTTGATTTAAACAATTTCTTTGTCTTTTTCCTTTGATCTTGGTATTTTTCTCGTTCCTCTTCTTTACCTGTGCTTAGCCATTTCAATCTTGTTTTATTCTTTTCGTCCACTGCTAGTTTGCACTCTTCGTCAAACCAATTGTTTCTTCTTTCTTTTTGCATTTTTCCAACTACTTTCTCTGCTGCAGTGTTTATTCCTTGTTTGATTTTTTTCCACTGCTCCTCCATTTCTTGTTCCTCCTTGAACTGCATCTCTACATTTACTGCTTTTACAAATCTTTTTACTCCTTTATCTTTCAATTTATCTACGTCCCATCTTCCCTGTTCTTTTCGTCTTTCATTCTTTGTTGTTTTTATTTTACATTTTGCAATCACTAGCATATGGTCCGAATCGATGTTTGCCCCTCTGTGAGATCTCACGTCATTTATCGACTGTTTGTGTGACTTTTTAATAAGTACATGGTCTATTTGATTCCCCTCCAGACTGCCTGGTCTCATCCATGTTATCTTGTGTATGTTTTTGTGTTTATATCTCGTGCTACTTATGTCCATGTTTAATGCCGCTGCTAAATTACATAATCTTTCTCCATTATTGTTTGTTGTGCTATGTAATGAGTTTTCCCCTGCAACCTCCCTAAAGCATTTTTCTTTACCTATTTGTGCGTTGAAATCGCCTATAATAATTAATATATCTTCTCCCGGGATTTTTTCGGCATTTTCTTCTAGTGTTTCATAGAACTGTTGTTTTATTAAGTCATCACTGTTTTCTGTGGGTGCATAGACATTTATTATGGACAACTTGTTCGGTTTGCTGTTTACTCTTATGTATGATAATCTTTGACTTATGGGTTTAAATTCCATAACTTTATGCCTCATTTCCCCTAACACAATAAAAGCAGTTCCTCCATATCCTTGTTTTTCTTCTCCAGCATACCATACTGTATAATTTTCTTTTTCGATTTTTCCATGTCTCCCCCACCTGGTTTTGGTTAAACCTTGATGAACCCCAATAACTTTTGATTAAAAAATAAAATAGCAATTCTGCTTGCAGCATTTGAAAGTTTAAACCAATTTATACCGATTTTGATTATTTGCATTGCTAAAAATTAGTTTTTTTTATTGTTAAACAAAGCTCTAAACAAATAGTGCTTGAGTGATGTTTTCAATGCATCTCTCATTTAAAATCGAACGAGTAGGAAGGTACAAGTGCAAGCGCCTGTAAACAGCACGCATTGGGCACGCGTCAAAACGCTCAAACTCTATTTTTTATAGCTTTGTTTCACAATAAACAAGATAATTTTTAGCAAGGCAAATAATCAAAAATGGTATTTGACTTGAACTTTTAAATGCTGTAAACAGAATTGCTATTTTATTTTTTAATCAAAAGTTATTCCGCTTCAAAAATTGTAATTTTTCGATTTTTTGAAAGTTCAACCGCGTTAAACTATGCATCCTACGAAAAAACATTTAAGGACATTTTTTGCTTAGAGTGTTGGGACACTAGAATCTAATATATACACTAGATATGATACGTTGTTGTGGGAAACCATATATAGTTTAGTTTTACGATTAGTATATTGTTTTTAAGAAGTTGTCAAATAAATTAATAAGAAAAGTCACACTTTCACGTTTCTCTCTCGGCATAAAATATAAATAAAACACACAAGAAATTACATTATTGGCATCCCTGGTTAATTGTAAAACATGCAGAACCTAAAGCTAGAGAGGGAAACAATAAAAGGATCCCTGAAAAAAGTTTTTAAAGAAATTGAAGAGGTGAATCCCAGTGACGAGAAGACAATACAAAGACTCCTGCAACAAGTTGATGATAAAGCAGAGCGAGTATTTCTTCTAGACAACAGCATAAAAGACATTCTATTTGCAGAAGAAACCAGCACGGAAACTAGGTGCCGTGGCCGTTAGTAGGCATCCGCTATGAGAGAAATTTTTTGGAAAATACGAAAATATACATTATTTTAAGCTATTCTCAAAAAAAAATTTTGCGGATTATCCATTAGTTTTCATAATAAAAGACTTTGAAAATTGGATTTTATACACTTTTTTAGACCGCCATATTGATAATTACATGTGACGTTGCTGGATGTTGCCAAATCTATAAAAATTTTTAGTTTTACAAGTAACAAATTTTGACGCATTTTTGTGGGGAAATGGACCTAACCTAACCAAACCTGGACCGTACGGGCATCGGTACAGGAGGGATTTTTCTCGATTTATCTTTGAAATCTAGGGATTTTTAATGTGTGACATAATTTTTATATTTATTGCTAGTGCCACCTACTATGTAGTAATTAAACAATTCAAATTTAACAATACAGTTTTCTTCAACTTTGTTGGCGTTTATTGTTTTGTTACAAATTGACAGCTGACAATGACATTTTCTTATTTTTTTGTTAACATTGACAGCTGACAATGACATTTATAATATTTAACAAAAGGTAATGACAGTTTCTTCTTTTTTTTTGTTGACATTGACAGCTGACAGTGACATTTTCTTCTTTTTTTGTTGACATTGACAGCTGGCAAGGATAGTTTTTTTTGTTGACATTGACATCTGACAATGGCATTTTCTTCTTTTTTTGTTGACATTGACAGCTGACAAATGGTACTGACAGTTCTTTCGTTTTTTTGTTGACATTGACAGCTGACAAATGGTAATGACAGTTTCTTCTTTTTTTTGTCGACATTGACAGTGACATTTTTTTGTTAACACTGACAGCTGACAATGACAGTTTTTTTGTTGACATTGACAGCTGACAATGACATTTTCTTCTTTTTTTGTTGACATTGACAGCTGACAAATGATAATGGCAGTTTCTTCGTTTTTTGTTGACATTGACAACTGACAAATGGTAATGACAGTTTCTTCGTTTTTTGTTGACATTGACAGCTGACAAATGGTAATGACAGTTTCTTCTTTTTTTGTTGACATTGACATTTTCTTCTTTTTTGTTGACATTGACAGCTGACAATGACATTTTTTTCTCTTTTGTTAACATTGACAGCTGACAATGACATTTTCTTCTTTTTTTGTTGACATTGACAGCTGACAAATGGTAACGATAGTTTCTTCTTTTTTTTTTGTTGACATTGACAGCTGACAGTGATATTTTTTTCTTTTTTTTGACATTGACAGCTGACAATGACATTTTCTTCTTTTTTTGTTGACATTGGCAGCTGGCAAATGGTAATGGCAGTTTACATAATAAATGGCAGTTTACAATTAATAAACGGGCAGACTGCAATTGCGCGCAGCGGTCAGAAAGGAGGAAGACCTAACCCTTCGGTCCAAACCTAACTTACGGGTAACAGAGTGAGAGAACCGCAGGAGGTATTTGACCGCTGCGCGCAATCACAACCCACCCTAATAAACATAGTTTAATTTGTATCTCTCCATTGACCTCACCGTACATAAACGGCGACACTGTCTTTCTTTGCACTTAAACTGTTTTTTAATTAATCAAACACTTTGCAAATGTTGGATTAATTCTAAATCGCTTTTTTGTGTGATATTATTAATATCAAAATAAGAAGTTACATCCATTTTTCGATACTAAACGTGAATGACAACTAATCTTGTTTTGACAAATTTTCAAATTCCAAAGATATTTTGATTTATTTAAAATTTTAAATTACATCAAATATTTGAAACAGAAAACCTTACGATAAAAATTGGCAACCTAGCACAGTCCTTGTCGAATGTCGATCTAAATGTCATAAACATTTTGTGATTTTGTGTTGTGAATTTGATTACTTGATTGCAAAAATGTTGACAGAGAGAATTTAAAATTTTGTTGGATTATAATATTTTCAATATAATCCAGTATTCTAATAAAAATAATGAATTATACCGCACTAATATGGATTAATAAGATATAAATAAAAGGTCAGTACCTACAAATATAAAATATACACTTCTATTTGGGGAAAATATGTCTGAAATTAGTAAGGTTATGTATGGAAGAAACCAATTTTTAAAGTTGATTTTTATTTAAATGAATGAGTAATCCGCAAATTTTTTTCGGGAAAATAGCTTAAAACAATGTATATTTTCATATTTTCCAAAAAATTTTACCCGATGCGAATGCCTACTAACTGCCACGGCACCCGGAAACTATTAGCAAGGAATTAAATGATGAAGAAAACTTTCGTGACGAGGTAGGAAAATTTAGAATAGAATGTGAATACTTGATCAAAAATTTAAAAACTTTGAAAGATCAAGAAAATAAAGGTACAAAAAATGAAAAACCTGTCAAAAATTTACATCTGCCAAAACTTGAAATAAAGAAATATGATGGAAATGTCAAAAATTGGATAAATTTTTGGGGCCAGTTTAGAAAAATCGATGAAGACGCAGACCTTCCAAACGAAGACAAGTTCCAATACCTGATCCAATCAACAGAAGATGGCACGCCAGCCAGAAGCCTTGTCGAAAGCTTCCCACCTTCCGCTGAAAATTATAAAATAGCCATTGACCAACTGAAAAATAGATTCGCAAGGGACGAAATTTTAATTGAGGTATACGTTAGGGAGTTATTAAATTTAATTCTAAATCAACAAACCTCAAAGGAGGACCCAGGTATGGCTTTATCTACTTTGTATGATAGGTTGGAGACTCAGCTTAGGGCTTTGGGAGCACTAGGTGTTACTAGCGACAAGTATGCAGCGATGCTTTTGCCACTTGTTGAATCCACGCTACCTTATGAGTTGCTTAAAATTTAGGAAAGAATACCTTGCGGAACTAGTAAATTATCTAGTGAAGGTTGGTGATGTAGTAATGGTTGGTTCCGACAACGTCAAAAGAATAAACTGGCCCATGGGCAAAATCATTGAAGTATATTCTGGGCAAGATGGCATCCAAAGGGTCGCAAAAGTAAAGACAAAAAATGGTGTATTGGTTCGTCCATGTCTACAACTATATAGAGTTGAACTACCTATCAATGATATTCAAGAAAATTTAAGAAAAGACAAAGAAGAATCAACAGAACAAGATAAGTCAGAAAAGGGTAAAAAGTCAAGGTATGGAAGAACATTGAAGACTCCACATAGATTCACTCCCGCCTGATTCCTGGGTCCGGAGAATGTTGGGACACTAGAATCTAATATATACACTAGATATGATACGTTGTTGTGGGAAACCATATATAGTTTAGTTTTACGATTAGTATATTGTTTTTAAGAAGTTGTCAAATAAATTAATAAGAAAAGTCACACTTTCACGTTTCTCTCTCGGCATAAAATATAAATAAAACACACAAGAAATTGCATAGAGTGACCCAAGATATAAAAAAAATGGTTTGTTTTGTGCAAAATCGCTTGTTTGTAATTTTTCAAGTTTTTTGTTCATAACAATCTTGTCGACATCCGGATCAACTGTTACCCAAAAAATTCGTATTCTACGGGTCAAAATACATAAAAAACTAGGGTAAGTCCATCTAAATAAAGGAGGCCGTTGTACCCATGCCATGCCACATTGTTTGATTTGCTTGTCTAGATAATTGCTAAGAAGAAATGCGTTCAATGTGCGTCCCCGTTTAGGATTTTGTCCTCTTCAGGGTTTGTAGTGAATGTATTGTGTGGCAGTAAAAGCAAACAGTCCGAAAAACACACTGGGGCAAGTGTCGTGTCCTGGTGTTTTTCCTTGGTTATGCCGGACGGTGGTGTCCAGAAGGCCAGAAGTCAACAGAGAAGAAGGTTTTGATGGATTGTTGTTGGTTCCATAGACATTTACGTGTACTGTCCGTGCTTCGCTCTCGACCAGTCTCCCTAGAAACCATTGTACTACGCAGGCGAACCTGCGTCCCTCGTGGGCGGTCAGGAGGTGGCTTTTGAGCGAAGCGTGGACAGTGAGCGTTCGAGTGGAGAAAATAGTTGCGGCTATTTTCTTGGGACGAACAGGTATAATTGTGCAATGAAGTTGGGAAACCGCAAAAAACCAACTTCTCCCTGTTCGGGGTAGGGAAGAGGATATGTTATAGGTGGGTACGGAAGGCTAACGGAGTAGCCTCGAGGATGTTTTCGTACTCTGTCGGGAGTTCGTCAATGCATGTTTGCATTAGAGCAGACGGTAAATGAATCTTTTTGCGTTTGGGCGTTCGGCAGAGTACGTGGCCGGAAGATGAACAGGAACATTTGAGAGATTCTTGTGTGTCGGAGGGGGGGCCGTTGATTACTTTGATTGTGAAGTTCCTGTTCAGAGAGTTTATTCTCTCGGTGATTTTGGGGATGTTTGAGATGTTATGGATTTCGTTTGAGGGGTATCGCCAGTGCTCATAGTTGCATCTACGCAAGATTCTACGTTATGCCCCCAGCAACCTCTCTTGTTTTGCTCTAGCGCAAAGAGAGTAGATGCATGATTTGTACTCCATGACGGGTCGAATAAAGGTCTTGTAAGTGTGAATGAGAGTCTTCTTGTGTGTCTTGCCAATTTTTCCAGAGAGAGGGTTGAGAAGTCTGGCCCTGTTCCTTACCCTATCTAAAGTTGCCTTTAGATCTGCGTTCCAGTTAAGAGTCCTGGTGAACAGTACTCCCAAATAGTTCGCAGTCGGGCTAACAACAAGCCTTTCTCCCAACAGACTAAGTGGATATTGGTCGTCTTCATTAAGGCCGTTGTATCCCCTGGCTACAGTACTATAAGTTTCTGAGCTGATTTTTTTTGTTGCTAAATTTTAGTTTTAAAGTTTTAGGGTAGCATTTAGCAAACTGAAACCTTTGTAGTTTTCTGGTTATTTATTCTGGTATTTTATTCTATCTGATAGTCTTATAAATAATTTCGTATTCAATCTCTACCAACAGCTTTTCTGTTCTTTAGTTTTTCAAGTTGTCTTTGTAGTTCATGCTTGCTTATGTGAACTTCTCCGTTTATGGTAATTTCAGGTGTTTGTGGCTCTAACGTCACTTGTTGTCTCTCTGTATATAACTTCTTTAAGGCTGTATGACACTATGCATTTTCTTGTATCATTTCTAATATCGTTTCTGATATTAGAAAATTATCAAGTATATTCAAATGGGAAATAAGCCACAATTTTACCTAAAAATGATTTTATTAACGTTTCGATGCCCAAGTCGGGTGTCGTTGCCAAAATACAAAATAATATTAAATAAACAAAAATGTTGTTGCTTAGTAAAAAATTCTTCTAATAATTTATTTAATCTGACTCATTTATATCGGCAATTCAGACACGTATTATACATTTTAAAGTAGACGACTTTAAAAATGATATTGCCAATATTGATGAGTTGCGTTCCTGGGACGACTTTACTAAAAGATAGTTCATTCGATTACATGAAATCAATCCCAACTCAAGAATAGCCGCCACAAAAAATCATAGCATGTGATCTGTCTTTAAAAAGACAACCAAATGCAACGGTGGTACTGAAATTCTCGCGTTAGAGATTCCATAGTAAATCACGAGTGAAAACCAGGAAAAACCTCGTGATACTATCCCGACATCGCAAGTATTTGGGTTTACATTTAGTTTACTCTCAAAACTAATACCAAATTCTGACTTGATATTTTAAATTTTAAATAATACTAAAATACTAAATATGTACTAACTCGATATGTTACTGATTTACTAATTGTGGTATTTTCTTTCTATTGACTTCCTCCTTTAGTATGGGTAACCACATCCTACTGCATTCTACCGAGGAATTTGCGACACAATTGGTTTCATTTAGCATAATTAGAGCTGCTTCTTTTATTTTTCTCTTTTTACTATCTGCTTCTTTTAGGACTATACTTGAATCTCTCCACTGAACTCTATGTTCATTATCCCATGCGTGTTGACATATTTGAGATCTATCAAATTCTCTATTTTTTATATAAGACTGATGTTCATTTACTCTAACGTCTAATGGTCTTGACGTTTCACCTATATAAAATTGTTCGCATCCACAAGGTATTTTATAAATACAATTCTTTGTTCTTTCTTGTTCACTGTTAGGTTTAGTTTTAGATAGAATAGATCTCAATGTGTTTGTTGTTTTGAATGTTGTGGATTTGTTGAATTTATTTCCTATTGTTTTAAGTTTCTCTAGTACATATTTAGTATTTTAGTATTATTTAAAATTTAAAATATCAAGTCAGAATTTGGTATTAGTTTTGAGAGTAAACTAAATGTAAACCCAAATACTTGCGATGTCGGGATAGTATCACGAGGTTTTTCCTAGTTTTCCCTCGTGATTTACTATGGAATCTCTAACGCGAGAATTTCAGTACCACCGTTGCATTTGGTTGTCTTTTTAAAGACAGATCACATGCTATGATTTTTTGTGGCGGCTATTCTTGAGTTGGGATTGATTTCATGTAATCGAATGAACTATCTTTTAGTAAAGTCGTCCCAGGAACGCAACTCATCAATATTGGCAATATCATTTTTAAAGTCGTCTACTTTAAAATGTATAATACGTGTCTGAATTGCCGATATAAATGAGTCAGATTAAATAAATTATTAGAAGAATTTTTTACTAAGCAACAACATTTTTGTTTATTTAATATTATTTTGTATTTTGACAACGACACCCGACTTGGGCGTCGAAACGTTAATAAAATCATTTTTAGGTAAAATTGTGGCTTATTTCCCATTTGAATATACTTGATTATAAAAATGCCACAAGAAAATAGCTTCAGAACAACATTAGAAAATTATATACATTTTCTTGTACGTACATTTGTGCCCTGTATGACACTATGCAAGTTCTTGTATCGAAAATTGTATGTAATTTGGCACGTGATTGGTCGCAATTTTGTTTGCCATCCAGTGTCACGTTACATTGGTATTGTCACAGTGTATGGTAGTACTGCGTCTGCAGCTGATTTTAAGGATTTTATAAAATTTATAAACTTTTAAAAACTTATAATGTTAACGTTTAACATTTTAATGTTAACCAGAATTTTCACGTTGACTGTTTGAGGTTGATTATTTGTGTTTTTATTTTGCTTTTATATTTCTGATAAAATATTTGCATTAGAATTATCTTCAGTTTGTTCCAAATTAGGAACTATTGTATTTTCCTCTATTAAAAAATTATGCAACACAATGAAAGCCGAAGTTATAGTTTGAGCTTTACTAGGAGCTAAATATATGGTTATTAGTAGTCCCAGTAGTCCATATATTAAGTATCAATAAAAGATTTATAAATAATATCTAAAAAAACACAAATAAATTCATAAAGACATAAATCATATGATCCCATTTTCAGCCGCCATTATGACATTTAGATGTTTTACCAGCAGGTTTTACGTTTTTGCTCTTTGCGCAGAAATTGGCGCAGTTCTTGTACAAGAATCTGTGTCTGACACAAATTCTTGTATCGTTTCTGATATCGTTTCTTGTATCTGTGTATGACACTATGCGTTTTTTGACATATCAGAAGCGATATCAGAAATGATACAAGAAAATTCATAGTGCCATACAGCCATAAGATAGTCAATCCATGCATACTTTTGATGAGTTTTGGGGTCTATTAATTCCTTCTTAATGACTTAAAAACTTAATGACTGAGAATTGACTAATTAAACAAATAAAAAAATAAAAACAAAACTAAAGAAGTGTAGTCCTTGAAAAGATAGGGCGAAGAATGATGAAAGAAAGGTACCAAATGCGTAATTCCTGGAATGAAGGAGATATGAATGGAAATTCAATTTATAACGCAATTTTTAAAAATAAACAATTTGTGTTTGATAATGTACTAAAATAAAATTTGACTAGTTTAACAATATGTATTTCATAAAAGTGCAAGCTTTGCAAAATCAAGAAGATACATCGTCTTTTCAAGCAGTATAGACATTTTAATTCATCGACTTACCTTGTTCTGCTGAAGAATTTAAATAATCTGAACCCGAGGATGTGTTCAAATGATTATCCCACGTTTTCAAGTTGATCGGTTCTTTGATATCGTCCAATTCAGGTTTCACAGCATTGAGTATATTGGAATTGTCATTGGTTGATTGCAGTTGACTAGTATTCAATTCACATTTTGGTTGAACTGGCTCGAAGTCGGAAGATTTTATCGGAGATTGTTGATTTTCTATCTGTAAACAAGAATCATGTTTTAAATGGTACAGTAGCATTTTTTTGTTCCATTCTGTATAAGGTTTTAATTGACGTATTTCAAATATCCGAAAGAGAGTTTTTTATAAACATTCGAATTGAATCTAAGAATCTTAACGAGAATAAACAAAATTTAATGTTTATTTACTCAGTCCAAAGTGATTTGCGTCTCAAAAATAAGCAAAATAATTGTTGTGTATATTGAAAAATGAGTTATTTTTTCTTAAATCGTTTCTTCTGTTTCGACCATAGTAATTTAAAATGAGTAACTGAGTTTTGACTCGATATCGGCTAGCGATTGCCGATTGGCAGATCCTTTCCTACACATAAAAAAAACTCTTTGACATTCAGCACGGTACTGCAGAGATTCAGCAGACATTGGCCAGTGTAGTGGGATTGTCCCAGTACCTTCACCTCCCGCTTAGAAATAAATCATTAAAAAAGAATGTGTGTGTGTACTTTGTACGCCCGTAAGAAGTTATACTTCTATTATATGATTTCAACGAAATAAATATACTTAAAACAGTTTATTTGTATTTTATTTAATTATTAAACTAATTTTGATATTACCACTTTCAAAAAAATTTTATTAAAACAATATCAAAAATTAAAAAAAAAAAAAAGAAAAAAGAATCGTCCGTATCAGGATTTGAACCCGGGACCTCCGCGATCTGTAGTCGAATGCTCTACCAATAACCCATCAGGATCTCGATTTTTGACTCTTCGCTTCGTTATCAAACGTATTCGCTTCGTATCTGTTTAGTATACGTAGCGAATACGTTCGATAACGAAGCGAAGGGTCAAAAATCGAGGCTCAGGACTTTGTGTACCCGACTTCTCGGACGTAATTACAAACCACGGTGACAAATAGACACGGTGGTAATTAGACGGTTGACGGTAAGCGGAAATAACATACTTACAAACAAATCTACCCAATTAGCAGCATACGCGGATGATATAAACATAATGAGCAGAACAATGAATGCAGCGGAAGAAACCTACATTGAGTTGAAACAGAGTGCAGAAGCAGTAGGGCTAGCAATAAACACAAATAAAACAAAACTACTCATACAAACCAGATCAAATAGACCGGCGCAACAACACTTTATTGACGATATAGAACAAGTGAATAGATTCACGTACCTAGGAATAGATATGGTTGCAAGCAGTGAAGAAGAACTGGAAATAAATAGAAGGCTTGTGCTGGCAAATAAAGCCTATTTCGCGATGGGCCACATATTCAAATCGCGAGACGTACACCGGAAAACAAAACTCCGGGTATATAAAACAATAATCAGGCCCATAGTAAGTTATGGCTGCGAAACATGGGTGGTGACACAGAAATCTGCCAATGCATTAGATGTGTTTGAAAGAAAAGTATTACGTAGGATACTGGGCCCAATAAGGGAAAATAACAACTGGCGAATTAGGTATAATAGAGAAATACACGAGCAATATAGCGAACCAACTCTAGCACAACACACTAAACTACAGAGATTACGGTGGGCAGGGCACGTGGTCCGCATGCATGAGAATAGAATCCCCAGAAAATTGCTGAATGCAAGAATGCAGGGAAGAAGACCGGTTGGAAGACCTAAAGAGATGGGAAGACGAAGTCGATGAGGATGCCAGGAACTTCCTGGGAACGCGTTCATGGAAAAGAACAGCGGTAAATCGAAATGATTGGAGAAGCTTATTGAAGGACGCCAAGGCTCGATTTGGGCTGTAGTGCCATTGGATGGATGGATGGTGACAAATAGATCAAGTGAAGTATAAAAATATAAAAATGTTTAATACTTTTATTCCCGAGGAAGAAAAATCCAAAGACACAAAAATTATAATAAATATATTTACTAAAAACACTAACATATTCTTTTTAAACCATATTGGCGCTGATACATACCTAACTTAAATGATTTAGCAACTAACAACATACTGTCTGTGTGAGCATGCGCTCAGGATAATAAAAATTCACTCTCACTCGCGCCTAAAGAAGTATAACTTAAAAAAAATTGCGAAGATACAAAATACAATTACTGTAGTTTAATCCCATACAAAAAATATTTCAGTGTAAAACATGCCTCAAGGAAATAGTTTTTGAACCTTTGTAATACCGGGTGTCCACTTATATTTTCCCCCATTTTAACTGCCTATAACTTCTAAACGGCTCACGATAGAAATATGCGGTTTTCGCTGAAATGTTTTATTTTAGTAAAAGTTTTGTCTGAATGGATTGAATTTTTTATATCGCTTTCAAATACGAAAAAAAATGGCGGATTTTTGAAAAAAAAAAACGTTGTTGACTTTTTTTAATGGAACACCCAGTATATTTTTTTGTAAATTGAAAGAAAGGTCATTCACGTATCCAGCGATATAAAGTTTTTCAAAATCGGTTGTCAAATCAGTGAGTTATTAATTTTTAAAATGAGAGGTGCAACGTGGATATCACATACCTCAATAACATAACTAAGCAAATTGATATTATGTTATGTGATTTCCACATTGCATCTCTCATTTTAAAAATTAATTGCTCAGTCATTTGACAACCGATTTTAATAAATTTTATATCGCTGGATAGGTAAATGGCCGTTTTTGCAAGTTTTTAGGTAAATGACCATTTTTTATATCGTTTTTAAATAAAAATGGCGGATTTTTGAAAAAAAAAAACGTTGTTGACTTTTTTTATTAAAACGCCCAGTATATTTTTTAGTAACTTGAAAAAACAGTAATTTACCTATCCAGTTAGATAAAAATTTTTAAAATCGGTTGTCAAATGACTGAGCAATTAACTTTTAAAATGAGAGATGTAATGTGGAAATCACATAACATAATATCATTTTGCATAGTTATGTTATTTAGGTATGTGATATCCACGTTGCACCTCTCATTTTAAAAATTAATTACTCAGTGATTTGACAACCGATATTGAAAAACTTTATATCGCTGGATAGGTGAATGACCTTTCTTTCAATTTACAAAAAAATATACTGGGTGTTCCATTAAAAAAAAGTCAACAACGTTTTTTTCAAAAATCCGCCATTTTTTTTTTTCGTATTTGAAAGCGATACAAAAAATTCAATCCATTCAGACAAAACTTTTACTAAAATAAAACATTTCAGCGAAAACCTCATATTTCTATCTTGAGCCGTTTAGAAGTTATAGGCAGTTAAAATGGGGGAAAATATAAGTGGACACCCGGTATAGTTAATTTAAGAGCCTAGGCGCAAATATTTTACGGCTATCCCTATTTTTTCTTTCTTTAGACGGCAAATTACGTGTAATAAAATTCTCACTGGTATGGAGATGTAAACATTAGTTGACAATGACACTGTCATTATTAACTTAGAGATGGCTGTTGAATGTTCTTGGATAACCGTTACTTGTATAATCGCTTAAATTATTAATTCAGTTAATATGATTATTTTTTCACTTTGTATTCAGTGATTAAAATAATTTATATGCTATACAATAAGAACAAGATTAAAAATGAACATGAATAAAACCAAAATCATGACAAATACAAACGACAAAATAAATGTAAATATAAATAATGTCAATATTGAGGTTGTTGACGAATATATATACCTGGGTCAAATAATCAAAGCTAATAAAGAGAACCAAACAATTGAAGTACAGAGAAGAATCCGATTGGCGTGGGCAGCATTTGGAAAGTTAAGAGGGATACTAAAAAGCACAAAGATACAACAGTACCTAAAAACCCGTGTATTTGACCAGTGCATCCTTACTGTTCTGACGTATGGCTCAGAAACATGGATATTAACAAAGGCCAACATAAACAAAATTGAACTCAGAGAAAAATGGAAAAATCCATGTTGGGAATAAAACTACAAGACAGAAAATCAAACAAATGGATAAGAGAGAAAACAAAAGTAAAAAATGTAACTGAACATATAACAAGGTTAAAATGGAGATTTGCGGGCCACAATGCGAGACAGGAAGATAAAAGATGGAATGCTGAAATACAAAGCTGGAGACCGTGGACAGGAAGAAGAGGAAGAGAAAGAACTCAGATGCGATCGAAGAACGATAAAAGCTGCAGGAACTAACTGAAAAAACGCAGCCAAGGACAGACGGAATTGGAAAGATTTGGGGAAGGCCTATGTCCAAAGTTGGATAGAAATGGGCTAAAAGAAGAAGAAGATACAATAAAAACGAATAATAGAGAAGAGAGAAAAAGTGATAATGATTTTTTTAATAACATATTGTTACTGTGGAACGCTTAGATAAATAATTTTGAACATCTTTAACAACAAAATATTTGTATCACAGAATATAGCCTGGTGTTTTATTTGCTTGGATCTTCCATAAATAATAAAAACAAATAACATTCTATTAATTTCACATCTTAAATCAATTATTTAACAAATACACTATCAATATTATTTAATAAACAACTCAAAATATTCCTGAAGCTGTGTCAAATATTTAGTGGCCTTGTTTGTCACTCTCTTGTCACCACATTCCGTGCGACTGAGTGCATTGTATGACAACGATAACGAATGTTCGATTTGAAAAATATCACCACGGATATGGTGTTCATTTTTTTCGAATCCTGGAAAAACTAATACATATTTTTGAAAAATTTAAACGATGGGCTATTTGAAATTAAACATCACACTCAATTTTCTCTTCTTTTTCACCCCTCTAACTTATTAAAATAAACATTATAGAAGTTTTCAGGAACTTCCTACTCTCGGTAATGATGTAATCTTTCATTCCGCGTTTAAATTTTTCAAAAATACTTATTAGTTTTCTCAGGATTCGAAAAAAAATGAATGCATTCAAAAAGCATTGGAATGAAATTTTGCGCCTACATTCTTAATTTAATCAATACACACCTTAGAGCGTTTGCCACTCACACCAGCATTACTCAAATTTTTTGTTCGTTTTGTCATTGCTGGAGAAGGAACCATTGGTGTTGGAGATGAATGTGAGTAGGAAGGGAGTTCTACATCTGTTTCAATCAGTTCATTATATATTTCATTTTCTTCGTCATTGTCACATTCGGCTTTGTTATCTTTGGAAGAGGATCCATCCTCACCCTAAAATTAAATAAAAATAAAATAACATTTAAAAAATGTAATATTTCTGAACAAAATAACGAATCCACCAATCAGAAATGGTAACACCTGGGCCAGAAATGATAAAGAAAAATCTGAAACTTTTGGCAAATATCTGAAAAAAGTCTTCATGCCCTTTCCTTCAGAATTATCTGCTGAAGAAGAACACGAAATTACCGACTATCTAAATGTACCCTTCCAAATGGACCTGCCTCATAACAAGTTCACTATTAGAGAAGTCAAACAAACAATTATGGAAGAAATTAACATAAAAAAAGCTCCTGGTTTCGATTTGGTATCTGGAAAAATTCTTCAAGAACTATCCGAAAAGTGCTATAGACTTATTACTTACATTTTTAATTCGATACTACGACTAAATTATTCCCTAGCATCTGGAAAGTTGCCCAGATCGTTATGATAGCCAAGCCCGGGAAGAAAACAGAAGAGTTGTCTTCCTACAGACCGGTAAGTCTACTGCCAATTCTTTCCAAGGTTTTTGAGAAGCTATATGTTAAAAAGCTAAAAACTATAATAGACGAAAAGAAGATAATTCCAGATCACCAATTCGGATTCCGCAATAAACACGGGACAATAGAACAAGTTCATAGAGTGGTAAATCAAATCAATAAGGACCTGAATAGTAAAAGATATTGTTCAGCAGCTTTCCTCGATATATCTCAGGCTTTCGACAAGGTGTGGCATGAAGGATTGCAAGTTAAACTAAAGAAGCTACTGCCCCATCCCCAGTTTCAACTTCTAAAATCATACCTGACAGATAGGCACTTCCAAATATAACATGGAAGTGATATACAGAGCTGCATCCAATAAATTCAGGAGTTCCACAAGGTAGCGTACTTGGACCGATTCTGTACTTATTGTATACTGCAGACGTGCCATCAACACGACTTACCACTGTTGCGACATTTGCCGATGATACAGCCATTTTGGCGTCCCACACTGACCCAACATCAGCCTCTAGGAACCTGCAAACTAGTCTAAACAAGGTCCAAAACTGGCTAAAAAGATGGCGTATTAAAGCAAATGGAGTGAAATCAACACATGTGACGTTTACCCTCCGCAGAGAAACGAGCCCACCTGTTCAATTTATTGATTGTCAACTTCCACAATCTGATAAAAGCGCAAAATACCTCGGAATGCACCTGGATCGACGACTGACTTGGACAAAACACATATTCACTAAGCGCAAGCAACTTGGCCTCAAATTAAGAAACATTTATTGGCTCATCGGTCGCAGATCAAAACTCTCCATAGACAATAAAATATTATTATACAAAACAATCTTAAAAACTGTGTGGACCTACGGCATCCAGCTGTGGGGAACTGCTAGTAACTCCAACATATCCATGTTGCAGAGGTTCCAAAATAAAGTACTACGAACTATTGTTGATGCTCTCTATTATGTCAGTAACGAAATCATTCAGCATGATATCCCTTTAGAATCCATCAAAGATGCCATACATCGTTTTAGTGTCAACTATAGTGAAAAAAAAAGAATGTGTGTGTACTTTGTACGCACGTAAGAAGTTATACTTCTATTATATGATTTCAACGAAATCAATATACTTTAAACAATTTCTCTACTACTTTCCAAAAAATTTTATTAAAATAATACCAAAAATTAAAAAAAAATAAAAGAATAAAACACACACAAACACATTGAGAAATGCCACAAATGATTTCTGAACAATAATTGTTGCCAAAAATTTTAATTAAATACGTATTTTCTGAAAAAAATTATATAATAATATACTTACAATCATAAAATCTATAAAAAAAATAAAAAAATAACAACTTGCTTGGGCCTTGAACCCACTTCACGTCTACCGCGCCGTACGAGAGTTGAAGTGATTTCCCACTACACCACATTCGCGTATACGTCATGTGGGAATATACACAACCTATACGTTTACACCATAAACTTTTTGACATTTTGTTTATTTATATGAATCAAATTATTAGTTTGATTTTTGTCGAATTAAAATACAACAAAATATAGAGTAAGAAAACGATATATTAGATGAAGATTTGTAGAAAGTTTGTTCGTAATCAGATTATGTAAATTAAAGCATTGCCTACTAATAGGTAACTACATTATTTTTTTTACATTTTCCAAATAGATAGGTATGAAGATAATTTTTTATTGGAATACAACTGAAACATTTAGAATTACTTACTTGCGGCTTTTCAAAACTATTTAAAAAGTCACTATAATTATAAATTTGACTTTATTTCTGTCCTCACAACAATAAAAACTAATATATACGATATTTTTGTTTACCGATAACTTCCATATTGAACAATTATTGACAGATCATTTCAACACCCAATCAGAGCCCGTATAATGACTAATACCATACTGTCGGTGTGCGCATGCGCGCAGATCAATAAAATTTCACCCTCAATTAAATCGCGCCTAAAGAAGTATAACTTCAAAAGTGTCAGTGCACCCGAATCGGTAAGCGGCCCAACTAAACGTGTGCGATGCCAATGAAATCCGTAGGCAAAAACGTCTACTGCCATCCGATCTATCTATATCACACAGACTTCAGTTTAGGTTTTTTAAGGCAAATTATTCTAAATTCATACCAACAATGTTTAACTTAGGTTTAGATATATTTAAAAGAGATTATTCATTGGAATAATACTCTACATGTCCTCAGCTTCATTGTCAGAAAAAACGCTTATTGCCTAATAGGCAGATTGCAGATTTCTCAACGAGTACATAAAAAAAAACAAAAAAAAAAACAAAATAAAATTATTAATCAAGTAGAACTAAGTAAAAGAATGAGTCGTTATTTTGCATTGTTAAAAAGTATGTGATTTCGCAAAGATTGAAGTCTCAAATATTGGTCATCTCTTGAGGTTGCACATCCTGTTTGCCTTGACCAGGTCACTGTATGCTTCAGTCTCATTGTATCACTGTACTATACGAAAAACAGTCAATTGATGGATATGCAGTCCCCATGCAATATCTTCTTGTCTGTAACCTCATTGGCTAAAGTACCAATTTTAACACAGACTAACTTACTTAAAAGTGGCATATCAGTAAGAAAACTGCAGAATCAAAAATAAAACTTTCCAACTGACATATTCAAACTGACATTTCAATACCAAGAAACAAAACAAGAATCATTGTAAGTCGCCAAAGCACACTTTGCATATTATGCGATGTTTGTTAGTTTGTGACATTAATGCTTCTTCAGCTACAAGGACTATATCCTTATTATAAGGATGCTTTTATCTCTAATAAATGAGGGTGTTAAAACCAAAGTGGTGTAAGTCATATTTTTGAAATGATGTAAGTCTTGCTTTATAATCTTGATATATAGACCTCTTAATAGGAAAAGTGGTGTAAGTTTTTACTGTAAATACTTACACTACTTTTCCGGATTCTCCTGATGACATGAGGTCTAACATTATCATGGTTATAAAGCAAGACTTACATAATTTCAAAAATATGACATAAAAAACTTTGGCTTTGGCTTTAACATCCTCAAATTATAATGTACCTATTACCCCAGGCTGTGGGTGAAAAATAGGTCGATTTCAGGATATAATTCAGGAATTTTTGAAACCTATCAGGTGTTGTAAAGGACGATGCCAGGAATAACTTCTACCAAAATGTAACCAAACATATTGTGCGCTTTTTTTTAATTGCGATTTTCATTTGTTAAAATTGCAATTTTTATTGATTTTTAATTTTGTAGCTTAGGATATTGATTTTAGAAAAAAACTTTTTAATAGAAAGTTGTAGTAAATTAAAAAACCTACAATTTGAGCTATGGTATGTTTAATTTTGTTAATTGGTTATTGCAAAACAGCCTAGGAAAAGTCCAAAATGGCCGTTTTTTACAATTGCATTATTTATTGTACAAATAATTTTTTTTATTTTTTAAAGCTTTAAACTGAAGATCTTTCAATTCCAAACGTAAAAAAAATTGTAAAGCCAGATTAACGAATTTGTTGCTTAGATATTATAAATTGTTTATCCCAAGAGGTCAAATGTCGAAGGCTATAACTTTTTGAAAAAAAATCGTATAGAGTTGGTGAAACATCTAGTTTCCTTCTAAAGAGTTATACTTTCATATTCTGATGTCAATAAATGCGTAAAACATTTTTAAACCTCTAATTTTTGGGTTTGAAAATAAGGGGGCAAATTTCGTTATAAACATTTAGAGCTGAAGCGGCGCTGTACATCCTATGAGTTTCTAACTTACAGATTATTGTTGCTGAAGATAAAACAAAGATTTATAAAAAAATAAAAAATTTCTACGACCAACTGAAGCCGAGATAATTGTTTTTTTTTAAGTCGTAGTGCCTTTATTTATAACAATTAAGAAATTATTTTACAGTCATTGACTAAAGAATGACTTATATTATCTTAAAATAAAAATTTTTATAAAATATAATTACATTTAATTATTAAAAATTATTTTTAAAATCGGTGCTTTTGCGAGCGGCCGAATTTTGCAAATCGCCCGGCTTGCTTCAAATCCGCGCGGTCGGAAAATTTTTACGTAACTTGTATTAAATTTTGACAGAAAACAATTTAATAATATTACCATTATAATATACAGTCTATTTACCACTGTATTTGTTTTTCTTGATAAACTTTTATATGTGAAATTTCATTTCTGAAGAAATAATATTACAAAAATGATACATATATATGAAATATATAAGTATATTTTTAATTTTTTCATTGTTATATAAATATAATAATAATAATGTTACTTCTTACTATAATATACAATATAAAACTTTTTCTTCTTGTAGTGACTATTCTTTTTGGATTTCACATATAAAAGTTTATCAAGAAAAACAAATACAGTGGTAAGTAGACTGTATATTATAATGGTAATATTATTAAATTGTTTTCTGTCAAAATTTAATACAAGTTACGTAAAAATTTTCCGAGCGCGCGGATTTGAAGCGAGCCGGGTGATTTGCAAAATTCGGCCGCTTGCAAAAGCACCGATTTAAAAAATAATTTTTAATAATTAAATGTAATTATATTTTATAATAATTTTTATTTTAAGATAATATAAGTCTTTCTTTAGTCAATGACTGTAAAATAATTTCTTAATTGTTATAAATGAGGGCACTATGATTTAAGAAAAAAAAAACAATTATCTCGGCTTCAGTTGGTTGTAGAAAATTTAAATTTTTTATAAATCTTCGTTTCGTCTTCAGCAACAATAATCTGTAAGTTAGAAACTCATAGGATATACAGGGCCGCTTTAGCTCTAAATGTTTATAACGAAATTTGCCCCCTTATTTTCAAACCCAAAAATTATCTCGGCTTCAGTTGGTCGTAGAAATTTTTTATTTTTTTATAAATCTTCGTTTCATCTTCAGCAACAATAATATGTAAGTTAAAAACTTATAGGATGTACAGGGCCGCTTCAGCTCTAAATGTTTATAACAAAATTTGCCCCCTTTATTTTCAAATCCAAAAATTAGAGGTTTAAAAATATTTTACGCATTTATTTACATCAGAATATGAAAATATAACTCTTTAGAAGGAGATTGGATGTTTCACCAACTTTCTACGATTTTTTTTTTCAAAAAGTTATAGCCTTCGACATTTGACCTCTTGGGATAAACAATTGATAATATCTAAGCAACAAATTCGTTAATCTGGCCTTACAATTATTTTTTATGTTTGGAATTGAAAGATCTTCATTTTAAAGTTTTAAAAAATAAAAAAAATTATTTGTACAATAAATAATGCAATTGTAAAAAACGGCCATTTTGGACCTTTCGCAGGCTGTTTTGCAATAACCAATTAACAAAATTAAACTTACCATAGCTCAAATTGTAGGTTTTTTAATTTACTACAACTTTCTATTAAAAAGTTTTTCTCTAAAATCAATATCCTAAGCTACAAAATTAAAAATCAATAAAAATTGCAAATTTAACAAATGATAATCGCAATTAAAAAAAAAGCGCACAATATTTTTGGTTACATTTTAGTAGAAGTTATTCCTGGCATCGTCCTTTACAACATCTGATAGGTTTCAAAAATTCCTGAATTATATCACGTTTTTTCACCCACAGCCTGGGGTATATGTTAAACATTTCAGTATAACACATTCAGGAATAAAAAAATATACAACATTTCAAAGATATACAATAAACAACAGTGGCATACCGATAGATCAGCGGGCTCTGGCTCCAGTTGGGATGATGGCTCGATTTGAATTCCATATAGATAGGTCACCGTTTAGAACATATAGAGAACCTCACTTTGTGAAAATTTTAGCCCCCTAGGTGGTCACGTGACCTACCTAGAGCCTAATCAGGCTTTTTATGTTTTTATCTCAGCCGCATCGAGAGCTAGCGAAAAACTTTAAATGAAAAAGTTCTAAGTTTCAAAAAGTTCTGGTCGAAACTTTTTTTTTAATTTTTGGCGGGAAATTTAAATTTTAGTACGATTTTAAAATGTTAAATGAGTATAAAAAAATAACTAAGGCATTCGTTCTCACGAAAAAAATTTATAACGTGTATTTTTGCAGTGTTTCACTATGCAAAATCTTATGAAGTAAATCCTCATTTTGAATTTTCGGATTAATATAAGTGACCGATTTTTTTCGAAGCAAAAAGCTCGTTACAACGCGGGCCTGGTTCCGCGGAACCATGCTAATCCGCGGAACCATGCTCAGTACGCCACTGATAAACAACAAATACCTAATGATTGAAGATAAAAATATGCAATATTTTTGTTTGTGTATCTATGTACAGGGTTGCGAGAAAGTCTGGCAACACGGTAATTTCTCGGAAACCGCTAAAACGATTTTTATAAATTTTGGTGGGTAAAGGTTTTCAAATGCGGCCGATATTATAGTGTTAAGGGGGGGGGTATGGTTTGAAATATTTAATTTTTTTTTATTATTTCATATAAAAGTGCATACTTTCAAGAATAATCTCTGAAAATTTCAAAATAATCGGAGTAAAATTACCAGAGATACAGGGTGTTGAATATCCCTACCTTCGACTCGCGTTGCCGCTACTTCGCGCCAGCACGCTTGAGCGTAGTGAGAAACGTTAAACAACTGTTCGCCTTCTCTTTTGTAGATTACTCCGCAATTCAAAAAACACATTCCAATGTTCATCACTTTATGATTTGGCAGACAAATAAGAAGATGAAGATGCAGTTGTCAAAACTTTAAACGCATTTTTCTCAAAACTGCTTTTTCAAATGCAGTGAACACTGTAACTGAAAAACTACTTGACCGATCTACCTGAAATTTTGCATAGATTTTCTTTGGACATTTCGTGAGGTAACAACGTCGAGATATTTTTCGTTTTGTGCTTATTTTTTGTCAACAATATTAAATCTGTTGGTTTTCACAAAATTTTTATCAAAAATTTCGTATTTTTGACTTCTGAGTGATACCAAAAAATCAAAAATCATTAAAAATAAAAAAACTCGACGTTGTTACCTCGTGAAACTCATAAGCTAATTAAATCTTTTTGAATTTTTTGTTTCGTATGATCCAGTGATGAGTTCTGATGTCCACCGCAAAATCCATTTTTTTTGAGCTGCCTGCCAAAATTTGTCGCCAATGGCTTATTTTTCAATATTTTGGATTTAATTTTTTCTTAAATATTCTTTGAATTGTACTTAATATGTTTATTTAATTTAAAAATAAAATAATCCTACCATGGCTTCGAAAAAAATTCACAAAAATGTGCTTGATATGTTGATTTCAAACCATACCCCCCCCTTAATTACATTGTTGTCAAATTTTCCATTTTTCTAGAAATCTAATGAACTTTCTTATTTCAAATGGAACACCCTGTATATTTTTTGCGTTTTAAAATCCTTAAGAAATACTGATTATTTTTCATGTAATATCCCCTATACCTAAATGCCATAATTTCGGAATTATTGCTACATTTATTAAAAAAAAATTTTTAACAAATTTAAAAATCAATTTTTTCGGCCCGGGTAGACATTATTTTAGGCTCTTTGGATCATTGGGAACAAAAAAGGTCTTTTTAATTTTCCGAGTCTTTTTAAGTTAATCATTTTCGAGTTATAAACAATTTAAAACTGAAAAAATGGAAAAAAAAAACGATTTTCTAGGTTCAAAAACACAAGCAAAACATATTATTTTTGAAACTACGAACTACCTAAATTCAAGTTCAACGCCTATTTTATCAGCTACCAATAAGCAATTTGGTCTTATTTCATTCTATAACATTGTTTTTTAGTTGTTAATGCATCCCGATCGCCCGTCCTCACATGTGCGCTTCTTTAATAATTAAAAAAAAACAATGTTTTAAAATAAATAAGACCAAATTGCTTATCGGTAACTAATAAAATAAGCTTTGAACTTGAATTTAGGCACTTCGTAGTTTCAAAAATAATATTTTTTACTTGTGTTTATGAACCTATAAAATCGTAATTTTTCCATTTTTTTCGTTTTAAATTGTTTATAACTCGGAAACGATTAACTTAATGAGGAAAATTAAAAAAAAACACCTTTTTTCTTCCCAATGATCAAAGAACCTAAAATAATGTCTACCCGGGCCGAAAAATTGGTTTTTATAATTTGTTGAAATTTGTTTTTTTTTAATAAATGTAGCAATAACTCCGAAATTATGGCATTTAGGTATAGGGAATATTACATGAAAAATAATCAGTATTTCTTAAGGATTTTAAAACGCAATAAATATACAGGGTGTTCCATTTGAAATAAGAAATTTCATTAGATTTCCAGAAAAAGGGAAAATTTGAAAACACTGTAATGACCACTATAATATCGGCCGCATTTGAAAACCTTTACCCACCAAAATTTATAAAAATCGTTCAAGCGGTTTTCGAGAAATTACTGTGTTGCCAGACTTTCTCGCAACCCTGTATGTTAAACATTACTACTTACAGGATCATCCCCTGTCAATCCTTTTACTTGAAGCAGTTCAGCAGTTCTCAGAAATTGTGTTAAATTTTCCCTTAATACACTGACTTCCCCCATGTACATAAATTCCAAAATATCCTTCATGTTCTCATGTCTAACATCTTTTAATATTACGATAGGATGCTTGCAGGGGTTGGCTTTGAACATTTGTTTAAAATAGGGACTGCAGATGGACAGTACGATTTTATGTGCTTGCAAAAAATGACCATCTACAGCTAGTGTTACGTCTACCATTTCTGCACTTTCTAGAAGATCGTGGAAGCCTGAAGTCATGTTGGAATGAAAGTTGTTCCATCTCAATGAGAACTGTTCAGTTGTTGCCATTTTGCTAAAAATAGTTTTATAATAATAATAATAATGTTTATTCAACATAAATATAACAATATATGTACATGATATGGTTATACATATTATGAATATACACAATTTACAAAATAATCAAATATAATACACTAGCATCAAGCATCAAAATTAACGCACCACCTTAAAAATGGGACATTTTCGATGTCTCGTATTTCCTAAACCTGTTGTCCGATTTTAGTGATTTTTTTAATGTGTTGTAGCTTTATTCTTCAAGAATACCGGTGTAATAATATTGTTGCTAAACAGATAAGTGTCATTGTATACCGGGTGTAACAATGATAGTGTGTTTTTTCCTCAAATTGGAACACCCTGTGGAAGGGTGTTCTTCTTCTTCTTCTACGGCACTACAGCCCAAGTTGAGCCTTGGCCTCCTTTATTTTTTGCCTCCACCCTTGCCTGTCTGTGGCTGCTCTTCTCCATACACAGACTCCTAAAAGGGCTTGTGCGTCGCTGTTTACTGTGTCTTCCCAGCACTTTCGTGGCTTCCCAACCGGTCTCTTTCCTTGCATTCTAGCATTCAGTGCTCGTTTTGGTAGCCTATCCTCTCCTATTCTTATCACATGTCCGGCCCATTGCAATCTTTGTAATCTAATGAAGTCTGACAGGGGCGTTTCCTTATAAAGTTGATAAAGCTCGTTGTTGTATCGACTTACTTACTGCTCGAAGTACTTTCCTTTCGAATGTGTCGGGTTTGTTTTTGGATGTTTCTTTCAGCACCCAGACTTCACTGCCATAGCATGTTATTGGTCGAATGAAGGTTTTATAGATTCTCATCTTTGTATTTCGGTGGACACTTTTTGACCGAAATATATGGGAGAGGGCAAAATAAGCTCTGTTTGCCTGCGTTATTCTCTTCCTTATTTCTCCATCTTCTGATCCGTCGGCATATATTTCTACTCCCAGGTATGTAAACTTTTCAACCGTTTCAATGTCATCTTCATGTATAATGTTTTCTGGGACTATATTTCTTCTCGTCTGAGTCATTATTTTTGTTTTTTCTGTGTTAATTTCCAGACCTAGCATTTTTGTTTGTGTTTTTAACTCTGCATATGTTTCCTGTGCTCCTGTTGATGTTCTACTCATAATATTAATATCATCAGCATAAGCGGCCAGTTGAACCGTTCGGTTGGTCAGTAGATTTCCTCGTCCAGTTTGCATTTGCCTAACCGCATACTCCAGTGCCAGGTTAAACAATGTTGGGGCCAGCCCATCTCCCTGTTTTAGTCCCTGCGAAATGTTAAAAAAGTCTGTCCGGTGGTTTTGTGGAATATTCTAGCGTATATAAAATATCCAAATTAAAACTTGACCGTAGCCTTAGGCTTTCTTAACATTTTGCTTTTTGATTCATTCGCTTATGTTGGATAATAAAAAAGTTAGGTACTTTAACAACTAGCATAATTAACATAATTAGGTACATATATTTTAAATCTATTTATGTTATCATACCCTTGTTGAAAATCTACAAAGATTTCGTAGATATCTGTTTTATCTTATTTTATTCCAGGCTTTAGCTAATATTTGTTTTACATTGAATAGCTGGTCAATAGTCTGGTCTGAATCCGGCCTGGTATTCTCCTATGATTTGTTCTGTGAAGTGACTTAATCTCCAGTTTATGATCCACGTAAACACCTTACAGTTCACAGAGAGTAAGGATATGCCTATAGTTTTTGCATAGTATTAAAAACAAACAGAAGTGACACTCTCGTCAGCGTCTTTGAAGTCTCGTTTGGTAGAGGCGGCCATCCTGTAGCGCTTAAGGTGAAAAATAATACGAATTAAATACTTAGGTCATACAAATTATCAAATCTTTGAATGATCTCAGTAGTTCCAACAGCTTCAAGAAGACAACATATTAAAACAAATGTACAAGGTTAAACCAGCAGCAATAGGGATGTTCACAAAAAATTAAAAAGTCATTTCAAACATGTAAAACGATTAAGAAACACCCTAGGAATAATTGTCCAAAATTTCAACAAAATTGAAAAAGCCTTTCTATAAAAAATCTTTATTAGAAATCTAGCATTATTTCAAATTTCAAGAACGCTTCTCTATTGGCCTGACGTCACTAGTTGCATACCCCAAGCGCGCGCCATTCTCATAGTGTTACTGTTTACCTGTTTGACGTTTCAGGTCATTTTATTTTGTTCTCTTCTTGTTTTATCAGGGTTAAAGTGAAGTTTTATAGTGAATTTGTTTAGTTTAAAGTGGATAGACTGTTTGTAAGGACATATTTTGGGTTTTACAAAAATAAACAAATAAAATGGAAGAAGGTTTTCAGAAAGCCGATTCGTATAAACGACCGACTGTAGTGTAGATGTAACAATGGTGTATGATTTATTGCATCTTGTAAAAAAATAAATCTACCACAGCTTTACTGAGTGTATATTCCGTATAATTTTCCATGTCTTCTTTAAGCTAAAAAAATAAATGCTTAATACTCCACAAAAAAAATAGAGAAAGTTGTATGCATGCATTGTACGCATGCATATTGTATACATACATTGGCTGGTTATTACTTTACCTTGGTTAGGTGTATTAAAAATATTTTTATTCTTCTTCATGTGCCTTGTCCGTTGTGGACGTTGGCTATCATCATGGCAATTTTAATTTCATTTGAGGCGTTTCTGAATAACTCGATCGATTTTTGTCCAAATCATTGGCGTAAGTTTTTAAGTCATAAGTGTCTTTTCTTCCGGGTCCGCGTTTGCTCTCTATTTTACCTTGCGTTATCAGTTGGAGTATACGATATTTATCATGCCTCATGATATGACCGAAATATTTAAGATTTCGTTTCTTAATTGTAAAAGAGATTTCTTTTTGTTTTCCCATTCGACGCAATACCTGTACGTTGGTCTGGGTCGCCCAGGATATTTTGAGGATACGTGGATACACCCACATCTCGAATGCCTATAGCTTTTTCATTATTGTCCAGGCCTCTGCGCCATATAGCAAGACCGGAAATAATAACATTTTAGCAGCCGCATTTTTAGTGGGAGAGATATTATGTCGCAATGGGTGAAAATAT